>NC_051250.2:72898253-74165753 GCF_015237465.2 Chelonia mydas | reverse complement strand
ATCTTTTAAGGGATTTCAGAATTTAGGGTGAAAAGTGGATCTTAGGTCTTTTAAAAAAAGCCATTTCAAATCCTCATTCAGATCATAACTGCTTTTTTCTCCTTTTTTCTGTAGGCCACTTAAATCTCTGGGGCCATGACATTGTCTGGCACTGAATACAGCCAGCCCCTTTTTATCATTATAAAGAAATAATGAAAGCACATGGTAGAGATGTGCTAGTATTTCAGCGTATGGTGCCTTCCTCATTCTCCATAGATAAGCCTTGAAGAACATATAGTATGATGATAACGTTAATTATTTCCAATATAATAATGGAAAATTCCTAGCAATTCAAAATCATTCCTGCTGCCTAGAGTGAATATATGTTCAAAGTAAAAGAAACCAAACACATTCCCACTTTTGTGAGTTAAATAACAGCAAGTGACCTATATTTTATTACAGTACACAGCTGTTTTATCACATAAGTAAATAAATCACCATTGAAGCAACGTTGGGAACAAAAATTTTGAATAATAACACAATTAACTTTTCCCACAAAAATCTAAGCAGCCCACTTGCTCATAGTTGCTACAAGCTGTGATTCCCACGTGAAAGATATCAACTTATTTCCTTTTCCTGTCAATCATCTGTACCATGTGGGGCCATGGTATGTCAGGTCATGACCTTTCACTCTGGGCATGAGCCTGAAAGCCACTAGTGAATCACCCAGTTTAATTATTTAGGCTGTTTCTAATAAATATAAAAATGTGGCCCTAACATATTTCACATGCTTGTTCAGTTCTGGCTTTCAAGCCTTTCTTATCAGGCCTACCAGCCTGAAAGTTTGCTATTAGCATTGGAAGGAAATCTGTCCATCACAAAGCCTATTACTTGGGCATCAGGCTTTTAAAATTGATTTTGAGCTTCCTGGATCATAAATCCATCACCCTTCATACTGTCCACAGGGGAGTTTCTAAAACTTTCCTTGCCCCTTTTCACACAAAACTGGACTTTTGTTCATTGTCGCAATCAAGAGCCCAGATGCTTCAACATTCACAAAAGAGTTCCTTCAATGTGAATGCAGGTATGGGGTGAGTATTCACCACCTGCCTGCCTACTCCACAACCTCACCCTCTATTTTAATTTTATTCTCTAATATTCTCTCCACCTCTGAAACAAAAACAAGTAATGCAATAACTTCCTTATGATACAATGTTTTCATGTGCGATGCTCTCAGTTCCCCTTCCAGTCCCCTAGGAACAGGTTATGTATTTTCTCCCATTCCTGGGACTCCAGGCAAACCAAAACAGGAGAGCAACCCACCTCTGAAGCTTCACTAATACAGAGAATGGAAATCCCAATGAGGGTTTCCCTCACGGAACTTCCAAAGCCTAGAGACACTGGTCAACCCAAGTCACTAGGCTGGTTCTATATTTAGCATTATTAATATGTAATGAGTTCTTACTAACTGTACTGTCATTTAAGTGGAAAGTACCTTGTAATTTTTTCTTCCCTAGAGAAAGGATTAATCCTGTTTTCATTCTAAGGCATTGCAAATATTTATGCTCTCATCACAACAAGACTTCCAACTGGTAAACACAGGATAGAACTAAATATGAGAAAATAACTGACGCTGCGTTTCGAAAGAATAAATCTTTAAATCTAGATTACCAGACCCAAATATTACTTTGAAACATTCCCCAAACATATAGCACTTTTCCAACAATTCTTGCTATTTTTTCCTCCTAGTGCTTCAGGCCTATATAAGAAGGCAAGTATGAAGCACCATCCTCATGTTTATTTATTAAAATATAAGAAGCTATACTAATTCAAAGGAAAAACAACCCTGTATGCTCGTTCATTAACTCTGTCGGCTGCTCAGGACTAGACCTGGTCAGAAAATGGAATTTGTATTCTGTGCAAGAATACAACGTTTCAAATTTTGTTCTCATTCTGAATCAGAATGAAAAGTTGAAATGTTAAAATGTACCACTAACAAAATGTCCATAATATTTTGGCTCAGAAACATAAAAATGACCTTCTTGAAATGTTTCAGTTCAATAAGATCACAATGAACATAAAAGTTGTAACAAAATATTCCAAACTTATCAAAACAAAACGTTTAATTTTGATAAGATCAGAAAATTTAGTTTTGGCTTTTAAGTTTTATTATATCTGTCTATCTATCTATCTATCATATTCATAATATAACATACGTCCTATATATATATATATATATATATATATTCAATATAATATATATAAGTCCAACCTTATCAAAATGCAACCTTATTGCAATGAAGAGTTTTAATAATGTCCCATCAATACTTTTAACAAAATTGATATGTTCTCATGAAAGCTTTTGAATTGTCAAATCAGCATTTCACAACAGGAAACTGCTTTGTTGGAATATTTTTGACCAGTCTACTCAGGAGACATCAAAAAAAGCACTGAAAATGTAATATACTATAACATATAGGCAGAAAACCCGGGCCCTGCCTGGTGAAAGAGAGGTCTATCTCAAAGCATCAAGGAGGACATCACATCTTGGAAAAGTAGTAAGGGACTACAAAGGGGGAGGGATAGCTCAGTGGTTTGAGTATTGGTCTGCTAAACCCAGGGTTGTGAGTTCAATCCTTGAGGAGACCATTTAGGGACCTGGGGCAAAAAGGGATTGGTCCTGCTTTGAGCAGGTGGTTGGACTGGATGGTCCCTTCCAACCCTGATGCTCAATGAGACTGAGCCCTGGCCTACACGAGGGGTGCGGGATCGATCTAAGTTACGCAACTTCAGCTACGTCAATAACTGAGGCGACTTCTACTGCTCCCCCGTCGACTCCACCTGAAAGCAAAGGCACTGCAGCATTAGAAAGCAACACCTGTTGCCCTTGGTTTCATATGCCACCCTACTCTTTTTATTCGCCTCTTCTGTCCTTTTCGGGGTGTGTTCAGTCCCACTTTTGAAGTTGTTGATCAGAGAATCTTGGCCCTTTCTTCCTCAAACATACAGATGGGATGCACCCTTGGGCATTCATTAGAAGAAGGCCCAAAACAGCAAACTCATGTGGGTTCTGAATTTATGTTAGATTTCAGAGGCAGTACCAGTGACAGTTCTCTTTCCCAGCCCTCTGAACGGCACAATTTCAAAATAAATTGAGGAAGAGATAGGAAGGGGGAAAATGCCCCAACTGTATTACCGCTTTTTCTCTGGATTCCTATCTTGACTGATGGGCCATTGTTTTTTAGGCTGTACCTGCTCCTTTAATAATTTCACCACTGTCAGCTGTGAAATCCCAAACAGCTTTCAAATGACAGAGAGGCTTTGATGCTTCCCTCAGGCCAGGCTCAGATGTCTTTAACATGAAGGGCTGGAAATATGAGAGAGCCTCATCCAAGTGGATGCAAACATATCCAAGGAGGTGTTTTCTTCCCTTCCAATCAACTTGTTAGCTTCCCCATCCCAGACAACTGCAGAGTTAGTGGCAAGACTCAAACAAAAATGGTCCACTTGTTATTTTAGTCATTCAGCCATTATGAGGCACTAGCTTCCAGCTAGCTTGGCTAACATTAGCCCTGCGGAAACAAAACTGAAGTCAATTCTACACAGGCTTGCATTTGTAAAATCATGGCCTCCTACACAATTAGCAGGGTGTTCCTAATAAAAATACACAAATGCATAAAGTGCCAATGATCTGGGCTGTTGTAAAAGGGGAGTCTTTGAAATAATGAAACATAAGCATGAGCATAAAAAGAAACAGAACTTGAAAAACAATTATAGACATCTGAGGGTGGTGAAGAAAGAGTGAACTGGGAATGCTGATCAAATATAAAAGACAGGCCCAGACCAGACTCCGATATCCAAACATGCCTGAACTTTGGGGATGTTTGAAATGAAAAACTGGATCTAGATTTACATTTTACAAATACTCCTGTCTTTACTGTGGATGGAACCAAAATATTAGATTCAAACATCACCCCAGAACGTAAGGGTTCAAATTTTGCACCTTACTCCCATCTTTGAGAAATACAAGAGCCCTTTCCCCTTTATTTGTGCCTACATGAATATATATAAGCCACTGTTTGAACATAAGTAGTGAGTATATCAAGCTCATGTGAAACTGAATTGTAGGAATGTTTTGACATTCTGCATGCTTTGTACAAAACTTAGATGCTTTGCAGTATTGACCAGGCTTGTGGAATTACCATCTGCCATCTTCTCTGTTTTTACACTTTTAGCAAGACTGATTAAAATATAAAATTAGGTCCTGAATCTTCAGAGTGCTGCTAAGGCACTAGTGAAAGGAAAGAGGGTGTGATTGAGGCCTGCATTTGGCTGATTTCCAGGAGCCATAACAGCCCCTGGAAGTCATTGGCAGCTAGTATAAGACAGAGCAGCCTAGGAGTTGCTCTAACTTGCACTGTATATTGGACCAATGCAAGGAGATCCCAGGAGTGCAAAGGTGGCTAGGTAGACTATTAATAATACTACAGGTCAGCCTGATTTTGGCACTAACTGTTTTCAAATTTCTAAAGTTACTGTGAGTTGTACGGCTAAATTCCATGAAGCTCTTTGAAAATGTAAGAAGCATTATCTTTCATTTCAAATAACATGCTGTTTGAGTTAAATGGCAAGTACCTTAAATGTCCCTAGGATCAAATCTGAAGTAAACATCACAAAGTTTGCATGGATTTCCTGCCATTTCTATAGGAGCTTTTGTGTCAAAGAAAAGATGAAGATGTGCTGGTGAAATAGTATTTCATTAATCAGAATAGTTCTTACATACACCAGGGATCGGCAATCTTTGGCATGCGGCCAGTCAGGGAAATCTGCTGGTGGGCCGGGACGGTTTGTTTACCTGCAGCGTCCACAGGTTCGGCCGATCGCAGCTCCCACTGGCCGTGGTTCGCCATTCCAGGCCAACGGGGGCTGCAGAAAGCGTTGGCCAGCACATCCCTTAACCCACGCTGCTTATATATGTTATATGCTCCTTCCCACATATAACACTGACACTCAGAAATACATGCAATGTCAAGTCCAACACAATCTGACTTAAAACAAAATTTCAAGTGAAGACTGACACTTAGGAACATAAGAACTGCCATACTGGGCCAGACAAGTAATCCATCTAGCTCAGTGCCCAGCACCAGTGCTTTCAGGGGGAGTGTACAGAACAGAGCAGTTGCGGTGATCCACCCCTGTCTTTTCCTCCTGGCTTCTGGCAATCAGAGGCTAGGATTGCCCTGAGCATGAAGTTGAATCCATGGCCATCTTGGGTAATAGCCATTGCTGGATCTATCCTCCATGAACTTGTATTTATTTTTTGAACCCAGTTATACTTTTGGCCATCGCAACATCCCATATCAAAGAGTCCCTCAGGTTGTGTGTTGTGTGAAAAAGTATTTTCTATTGTTTATATTAAACTTGTGTCCTATTAATTTCCGCAGGTGACCCCTGTTTTTTGTATTGCTGGAAAGGGTAAATAACACTTCTCTAGTCACTGTTTCCGCACAATTCATGATTTTATAGACTTTTATCATATCCCTCTTTATTCATCTCTTTTCTGAGATGAACAGCCCTAATCTCTCCTAGTATGGAAGACATTATATATCCTTGATCATCTTTGTTGCCCTTCTCTGAAACTTTTCAGTTCCACTGTAACCTTTCTGAGATGGGCTGACCAGCACTGGACAGAGTATTCAAGGTGTGGGCACACCATGGATTTATATAGTGGCTGTAAAGGGGAACTCACCTCTTGAGCACCTCTGAGTGGCTGAGTGTGGTACCACAGTCCTTTTCTCACCCCTGGCACGCCCTGTAGGCTGCCAGGTGTGTTAGGTCTTCAGTGGCTTGGCCCTCTGGCCAAATCACAAAACCTGAATGAATCCTTTCCTGGGTACTAAAGAGTCCAGCAAATAAACAGTCTCTTTGCCCTCGCTAGGGTCTTCAGTCTGGCTCTGGGCCCTTTTCTCCCTCGTTGTGAGAGCAGGGAGCTATACCAGTCTCTCTGCTCCGGGACACGGCGAGTTGAACCTCTCCCAGCCAACCACAGTGCCACTCTACACCGATGCTTTTATAAGAGCACATCTGCCTTGAAAGGATGAAGGGTTATGACTCGATGTGCATGCAAGGGCTTTATAGAAAGATCATATGATGCCTCAAAGTAAAGCTGGTCAAAAAAAAAAAAGGGAGAATTTTTTTTAACACTCCCCCTTTTTAAAAAAAAATTCAAGATCTGAAATTTCATCTAAACTCAGAAACTTCTGCGCAGCCCTACAGATGCCCCCAAAATGGTGTATAAAATGTTTGTGAAGTTTTTGTCAAAGTTTTTCGCTTTTATTTTTTGAAATTTTTTAACAAGTACCGGGCCAGCACTTAGCATTTTTGTAGAGTTTCGTGGGTTTTAAGTGTGTTTCTTAAATATTAACTCATCCATCTTCCCAAAGGTTAGAGAGACAAGGTGGGAAGCCTGAGACCGACACAGCTACAACTTCATTCACAAAGGTACAACTGAGAAATGGCATAAGGGTTCCAAGTTCTTTTTTGCAGGGAGGGGTTAATGAAGACCCTCTTCTCTTTGGAATTCTAAGCTCAAATTCTGGCTCACAACGCAAATGCACTGCATGGTCTCACCACTGCCTCCCCCCCCCCTCACAAAATTACAGCACAGTTTGGCATAAAACAGCACAAATGGCAGTCCCTGGGAATAGAATAGCAAGGTTTGTTGCATGCCAGGCTGGAGGTGCATTGGGCAGCACGGTGCAGTCTGGAATTAAGTAGCAGGGGTGTTACAAGCTATGGTTCAGGTGAAATAGCAGAGCTGAGAGTATTAGAATTTAAATAGCAAGGAAGGCATTACTGAATAGCATGGAGGGCGGGGAAGCTTGCAGGTTGATGCCTCGAGCTAAAGAGTCCCCTGCACTAAATTCACTCTTGAATTCATTTCCAGTATCTCATTTGGCTTTTTTGTTATTTTATATATAGATTTTTAAAGCACTTGTCCTGAAATCAGTACATTCTAGTTTCTTTGCTCCGTAATTTAATAAAGGTCAAACCAATTCTTTCCAAAGAGTTACAGCTCCTCCCAGCTGAGTGCTTCTAGGTCAGGTTTCAGCCTGGAACAAATATTTTATGTTCGAGAGTTAAAGGTCTCTAAAAATTGCAGTTCATAGTGGAAACCCTGACATAGCCTTAGCCATACTGGCGCAAGCGGGTGCTGCTTTAATAAAAAAGCCCTTAATCTCATTTGGCTCTACCTCAGTGGCAGCTTGAAGTACTTGGATCAAACAGTACAGCTGTGAGTTGTGACACTGCCTGGACTGAAGCCCAGAAAACTTTTCCCAGAGAAAACCCTGGAGGGAGGGGAAAGGGAAAAAAAAAAAAAAAAAAGGTTTGACAACAGAAATACAATACACTGAAGTGTAAAACAAACAAACAAACCCCAACCCCAACCAAAACAGAAAACCCAAAGATAGCTGGAATCCTTCTTCAAAAAGTTACTTTAAGGCAGAAGAGCCAATTTGGGCAGTCTTCAAGCTACGGCTGCAGCTCATACTTTGCAGTACAATGGCATATGACCAAAGCCAAACAAGGAATTATACCACCCATTCAACATTCATTTGTTTTTTAAAAAAGGCAGGTTTGAATTTTTGAAGAAGAAGAAAACAATTGGGGTAATAAAAAAGGGGTTGGGATAAGTGCCATAAAAACACCTACCATGAGTGTGTTCACATTCCCCCTGCCCCCATTATGATTATTTGAATCCTCAGGATGATACCTTCCCCTAAAGGAGATAAAGAGGGGAAAAAACCCAAAACAACAAAAATAATAAAAACCACATCTGGGTGGAAGGAAGTGTTCTTTTTTAGAAGGCAGCAGCCTTGCTCAGGAGTCAGAAGGTCAGAGGGCGAATTTCTAGTGATGGAAAACATTAGAGCTTGATATTTCTCATCTGTCAGTCCCATTAAGTACCAGTTTTTAAGGACTCAGGACTGTGCAATGTGCCTTTCTTCAAGTTAGCAGGATAATAAAGATTCCGCTGCCTTTTGCAGATGTTTAAAGACATGATGTGAAAGACAAATTCTTCTACTAAAACCCTCAAGAAATGTCACTTCTGTGTCTTACCGAAAGAGCTCCAGCACATTCCTCACATAAACATCTGCCGGAAACATTTGAAAAAGGAGGCAGTTGAAATAATGGCTTTTGTAGGCTTCTTGCTTTTTTTTTTTAAAAAAAGAAAATGAATTTGTGGAAAGTTCTTTCTCCCAAAGCAACTTTCCTCTGCAAACATGCATCAGCTCTGATGATCTGAGAGAGCAAGCTGTAAAATGAAGGTGGGAAGAAATGGTTGAAAGTATTCCTTCAGAGCCTTCTGTATCAATCACACCTCAGAGATGGGCCTAAATCAGAGCTTTCTTTTACTTCAGAAAGTTGTCACTCTTCATTGTTATCCTTGCAGCCCGCGCTGCTTCCCCCAGCTCCCATTGGCTGGGAACGGCGAACCGCGGCCACTGGGAGCTGCGGGCGGCCGTGCAAATGTAAACAAACTGTCTGGTGGCCGGCCAGCTGATTACCCTGACGGGCCACAGGTTGCCCACCACTGGATTGGAGAGAGATGGAAAGATGTGTTGGGAACTTCATTCCTACCCCATATCAGTGAGTATTTTGCACAGATCTATCTATGTATTTTAGAGTTTTGACCCATCACTATAGTATCTAAATGTTTCATGTAGCAGTCCCTATTAGGGTTCATGAAGGGTTCTATTCCTCTTCCTTCCTTGGTTATAAGAAGCTGTGCTTCGGATGTGTTCACCTGTGAACAGGGTTGCCAGCCCTGTGAATGTGTAATATGGGGCAATTCTACACAGACAAGGGAATGGATTGGATAAAGCACAGAAAATGTGATTGTTCCTTGAGAACAGAGATGGAGAACTAAGGACTCCATCTGCTACCCTCACTCACCCTGTGTAGTACCTTACTGTGTAGACCCTGCTGATGCACACTAAAGGTTCCCTAGTCAGTGTGCTTTAACATAGTTCTGTTTCAAACTGCACAATGTTAAAGCACACTAAGAGGGTCTACATAGACCAACTGGTGGTCTTTAGAAATCACCCCACCATGTAGACAAACCTTCACTAAATTGTCCCACTGAAATCAATAGGTACTATTCCTCCAACTCCTTGTATCTGTATTTGCCAGAAGTAAGCAGACAGGAGATATGCCTCCTAGGGTCTGGGGGAAAATGAAGCCCTAACTTTGATATAGGGAGTGGAGTAAACATTATGTTAGAATATTAGTGTAGACTAGAGTAGGTTAGAATGGTGTAAACCCTATGTCTTGAGAATAGTCTATCAGCAGAACTCAAGGACATGAGAAGGAAAGAGAAAAATCACCTTCCATTTTCACAGACCTTAGAAGGTCTCTTCCAACACTAACGCCCATGATTCAACAACGTGGCAGTCTGTACCATCACATAAATCTGCCCTCAGTTACATCTATGAAACCCCTCTTACTTTAATGGGGTTGCATAAGTGTGAATGAGGCAGAACTTAATTGATCTCTCTCTAAAGATTTGTAAAAGACAGTTCATTCATGTGGGTCAAATGACAAAATAGGCTTAAATGTAGAACATTTAATATTTACAAATATTCATGAAATTATGACAAGCACATGGAACTTCACTAGATTCAGTCTGAAATCAACTGCAGTGCAGAAAATGCAAATGGTCTGATTTTAAGTGTTCGGATGCAAAACTACAATAAAAAAAACCACGCAAGCAAATGCATGCCTCAATAACCTTTATAATCACCATGATTACATGTGCAATACATGTGCAAATTGCCAGCTAAACATTAGATTCTGCCATAAATTTTGGTGTTAGAATTTACTAACATTCCACATGCTTCGAGGGATAACTCTTATTTCAGGAAAAAGAAAAGGAGTACTTGTGGCACCTTAGAGACTAACAAATTTATTTGAGCATAAGCTTTTGTGAGCTACAGCTTACTTCATCAGATGCATGTGAGCTGTAGCTCACTAAAGCTTATGCTCAAATAAATTTGTTAGTCCCTTAGGTGCCACAAGTACTCCTTTTCTTTTTGCAGATACAGACTAACACGGCTGCTATTCTGAAACCTGTCTTATTTCAGGGTTTCTTGTGTTCTTGAGAAATGTGCCTAAAGTGTTAACAACGTATCTTTTTTATTTTTACAAAAAATAGAAAGGTGGAGGCCTTGTTTCCTTTTAGTTAAACACTCTTGATTGTCTCATCAAACTTACTGGGAAAAATCTCTTTCCAAGTTTAACTAATGGAGGTTCAGAAAAACAGTAACATTTTCCAATTGTTTCTTATCTATTGGAGCCCACTTTCTTAAGTTGCTAACAATTGTCTTTCATGATGATTAGTCACCACTGGATATCAGATGGTTTTTATATATTTACAAAAAAGGTTGAAAGTTCAATCTTCCCCAGGTTTCCATACAGTAATAAAACATCTTTCATGTGATCTTAGATCCCAGAATCCCTTGTGAGTTTGAGGCAGTTGCTGGACTTCTCTCCTGCACATGGCTTAATAAAATGTAAAGTTCACTGGGTTTGTGAGAAAGACAGCTTATTTCCCTGCATATCTGCCAAAGATGCTGCAGGATCGCTCTATGGTGTGACACACAGAGGCCAAAAATCAAGTTATTTCCCTTGTATAGAATTTGAAAGGTTCATTTCACACTTTTGTTAATGCATTGATTTGCTTTTCACCTATCTTTGGCCAAATTCATTTTATGTGTGGCAGCATGTTAACATGAAAGTATTTTCTTGGTTTAAGCATTTAGGGCACAATCTCCAACTTCAGTGGGACCATCGTCCATGTTGAGATTACTTGAATGAATGACAGCTGAAGAATCTGATCCCTTGTCCTTTCATAAAAATAAAATAATAATAATAATAAATGCTAAATCCTTCTCACTTGACCCAGGTGATGAATCTCAGGATTTGGTCTAAAGTATCTGAGCAAAAGCAAAAATACAAATCTCCCTACCCCATTGTTTAACACAGCTGATAGCTACCAGCTCCATAATAAGGCAAGATGGTTATGAACAGGCACTGCTTATCATGTTGAATCATAAATGCCCCTTTCTCAGATAATTTGTAACTAAGAACACAATTCACCAATGGGACTTCAGCGAGAACCACCTGTGTTCTTTCCTGCACAGGAATATATTTAAAATACATGCTTAAATGCTTTGCTGAAACGTGGCCAGAGTTGGTAAAGATGGACCTTTTAGGAAGGTTTGACAATTCTTTTCGGGGAACTTTCTGCCAGAGTTTTAAGAGATCACTTTCCTATACCATGCTGTGGGGCTTTTTCCTCTCTCTCTAAGACATCACTGAGCATCACTGAGCATGAAGCCCGACAAGGCTGCTAAAGGAATATGCCTTTTCTTTTAAACAAACCAGGTGTGATGCAGACAGGTGCAGTATGATCTTCCCCACACTGATCTTCATACAACTTCAGACCTGACCTGAATGAAACACTGCCCCCCAGGGTAAGCGACAACTCGCTCATGTAGAAGAGAATGATTATGCTGCTGAATTATTTGAAGTAGCTTTGTGAAATATCCTCTGTGTTTTAGGTACAGATAAGATCACTACACCTCACTTTATCAAGGTCTTGTAGCAAACAAGAGGGCCCAATTCATCCACCTAAATCCACCCAGAGTGGAGGACGTTTGATTTATTTTTGTAATCCACTACGGTTGTCCTTTTTGAACGCACATTAAATTGTCTCCATGTTTCACTAATCTCTGTTTTATCATCTCACTGCAAAAGGTAGAATTTTATTCTAGTTACAAAACAAATAAATTTAGGATCTGAATAACTTTTGCTTTGAATTCAGTATTTGTGGGTAAAGATTTGAATGGGGCAAGCTAGGACTTAGTCTCAGCTGCAACATTTGGGGTTTTTTTCATTTTATTTCATTTCATAGGAAGTACTGTTGAGGGGGAAAAAGAGGTATCGCCAGCTGTTTTGTTTTTATGCGTTTGATTCTACAAGGTGCTGAATACCATCAGTTCTCAATGAAGTACTAGTAGCTGAAGGTATTCAGCAGCCAACACGAGGGATTGCACAAGGGATCTCCAGGCTGCGTACGTCCTCTGGACCTTATCCTTCTCCTGCGTATCTGCAGTTTGAATCCCACAGGAGCTAAATTAGCGACCTCCAGTGCTGAAAGCCTCTCTCTCTATAGCCTGTGTGAAAGAGCCAGGATCTGTAGCAAGGGGCTAGAACAGACTCACATTCTCAATTGATCAGGCACAGAGGGAATTCATGACACACCCTGACCAGTAGATTACATCTACACTTAAGAATCTCAGTCAAAGTGAAGCATCCCCTTGTGTCCTTTCATTCATAGGCCTGTAGTGATCCCTGGGTCTAAGGGTCAGTTTGAAAATAGCTTTGTGTTTTTTTTTTTTTTTTTTTAAATCTCTGCAGGAGGAAATCAACAGTATTGAGAGTTGCAAAAAAAAACTAGCCTCAAACTTTCTCAACATATTGATATTCTCCAGACCAACTGGTGGTAGGGGAGGAGGGGAAGGAGCGATTACTGTGTTTAATTCTAGAAATTCTCCATTTCCATTATTGCTGGAAAAGTCAGCTAAAAAGCACTTGAAATTGGTGATGTATGTTTACTCGCTTGAAAAAAAAAAATCCTCTCCAAATAGGGGAAAAAGGTTAGAAATGATTTGTACTGCATTGATCAATTTACCCGAGTTGTCTTTCAACAGATTGTATTAATGGAACTTCATTTTCTTTTATTCAGTCACTGGCCAATTTCATCTCGTCTCTTAAAAAGATCAATGAACACGTCTCACCGTCTTTGCACAAAATGAGCCTCTATTTTCCCCTTAAACTTTGAAAGACTTTATTATTTTCATCTGTAATAGATTCCCCCCCCTCTTGCTTTCAGCCCCCTGCTGTCAATTTTCTGATGCCTGTCTATTCTTTCTCTGATATAGGTTCTGTCTAAACAATTTAGGCTTTCCTCTCTGCTACATTCTGGATGCGACAGGTAGGAAATAGCATGTTCAGTTGTCAGCCATCCATAAACAGGTAAGAGCAGACCTGGGTTCCTTGTTTAGTGCTGGTGCTAACAGACGGCACCATCACTGAAATCGGAATACTGTTTGGTGAGATTATGACACCTTTACTGGTTCTAGATAGCAGCTTATTCAGGTGACTTATGCCAGTGAAATCAGTGGGACCACTCAGAGTAAGATACTATTCAGTGTAACTAAGGTATCAGGCTATGGCTCAGTGTAACTAGTTTTAATAGGCAATAGTTTCAATCTTCGATTGTTTTGACTGAGAAAAACCTTCCATTTTGAATACTTCTCTCAGCCCAAATAAATATGGTGGCTACATACCTCTGAAAAAGTTTGGATTTAGGTCCTGATCCTGCAAAGCTTAGACATGTGCATAGTTTTACTAATGTGGATAGTCCCAAATGATATTGATGGGCCTGGATAAAATAACTCACAAGAAGAAGAAGTCTTTACCTAAAACTCAAATCAAACAAGGGGGCTGATCCTGTGAATGCAGGTATGGGTACTTATTTTATCCAAACTCTTTCACCCATGTCAAGCTACAATTTTACATTGTATTGTCACAGGATTTTGTTAACATCTTTAACTGAGAAAGTGGGAACTACAAATAGCTGTTAGAGTGTTTTTCATGGAAAGATAAACCAACAAGCAAAATTCAAGTGGCTTAGCTTTGATTACATGTCCCTTTTGCCTATAATACTCATCATACTATATCCTTAGCATACCCCAATATTTCTTTGGTGCCCACTGTATTTGATTGCTATGTAATGGAATTTCTTTGCTCAGAAGAATCCTCTTCTGTCTGTGTTGACCTTCCCCCCAACTCTATTCAATCAATTACTATTGTAATTGGCTCTTTCCTTTGGATATTCTTGATGGTACACAACTAATCTTTTGAAAACCTGCCCTAATTACTCAATGTTTTGTTCCAACGAGCCCAACAAAAAATGTCATCTAAATAAATGATGGACACACAATCCATGCAGTTCACTTGTCCCTGGACTGCCAATCACAACAATGTGCTCAGTACACAGAACCTCTGAAAAGAACTTGTCTCAGGTCCCTTGAAGAAGATGCCCAGAAGTGCAAAGATTGAAGAATTTACTGGAGGCCACTAATGTTGTTTCAATGCCGCAACTGACCATCAATGTGAATTTTTCCATGTACATAGGCATCACTAGCAGCTGCCACACACCTCATCTGAAAACAGATACTGTTGTCAATGTACAGTGCTACGTTAAAGAAGGCACTAGGGCCGTGGGTCCTCAGGCTGGCTTGGTGAATGCAGTGCTAATTGTGTGAAAAGAGCATGGGCTGCACCCATAACTCATCCTGAGAAAGCCCAAATATGGGCCCAACAGGTGACAGACTCAGAATTAAAGACCCAAAGAAATTATTCACACCAGAAATGTAAAGTGCTGAAGAATTCACTCCTTTATTGTGACTCTAAAACCTCCATTTCTTGAGGCCTCATTTCCAATGTAAATAATTTTCAACATTAAAAGCAAGGGGACATCAAAATTGTTTGGAACATAGCTACCATGAAGACTAAAATGAGTCATGTCCTTCAAACTGATGGACAGTGGAGAGGTATGGCTTGATTAGGTTAAGGATTCAAAAAGCGCTTTTAAATGCAATCCACACAATTACTTCCATTCATAGAATATCAGGGTTGGAAGGGACCTCAGGAGGTCATCTAGTCCAACCCTCTGCTCAAAGCAGGACCAATTCCCAAATTTTGCCCTAGATCCCTAAATGACCCCCTCAAGGATTGAACTCACAACCCGGGGTTTAGCAGGCCAACTGCTCAAACCACTGAGCTATCCCCCCCAGCCAAGCTGAGCCCTCACACACAGGGTCATTACCAAAAACCTCCTACTGAACTTGAGAGTGTATTCAGGCATGCATGCCGAGTACTAGAGCTTTCCTCATATTTAAATAAACATACCTGTAGGTCGTAGAATCATGGATGTTACAGAAGACTTGGAAAATACCACAAAAATGCATGTTAGGTCATTTAGTCTGAAACTTTCCCCTTGAGAATTATTATTTGAGCTACAGTTTATGCAGAGCCATCAATGACTGGTCACCAAATGAAATCTATTTGGGTCCCATTCTCTTTATCTATGCAAGTACAAAACACAACACTCAAATCCCAATGTAAAGCTTTTTATAGTTAGGTTTTGTTATGTTCCACACATAGTGAAATCCTGCATTCTGTAAAGAGAATTGATAAAACTAGTCAGTTCTGCTAACTGTTCTCCTAACGGTGCCACAGATCCAGCCTTTCAAATGAAACATTGACAAATGGTGAATGATGGCAAAACCTTAAAATAAACATTCATGAGACTCCAACAACCTCCTAGGAGTGGATTCTAGAGCTGGCCCAAACTCTGAATTGCTCTTCTGCGGAAAATCCCAACATTTGTTTCAAATCAGAACAAAACCAAAACATTTCAAAAATTCTCAAACTGAAATGATCACAAAAAATTGTTTGAAGATCGAGTGGAAAGTTTTGTTCTGATTTTGACTTGAAAACAGAGAAATAATTCAAAATGAAAAAAAAGTCTTTTTGAAGTGAAAAATCAAAACATTTCATTCCAGTATGGTCCTCGTGAAACACTTTGTAATAATTTTTTTTTTTTTGGTTAAAATGTTGTCAACATCAACATGTTCATGTTGAAAATTTCAGTTTAGATGAATACAGACTAACACGGCTGCTACTCTGAAACCAGTTTAGATGAAATGGCATTTTACATCCAATAAACACTCCACTGGAAATTTTTCTATTGGAAACCTATAGGATCATTGTTACAGTGACTGCCAATACAAAGGCAGCCTTTATGGATATGACTGAAAGAGCTCAGTGACTTTTTCTAGTACACTGGGAATCAGCAGTGATCCTGGGGTTCCAAACCAACACGTGAACTTTACCCCTTAGATTCACAAGGCCAAGAGAGTATTTAACATCATGCAGGGAGGGTGGAAAGGATTATGGCGTGAAATAAAAGACATGTCTCCCATGAATCAACAAAACTTTGTCAACATGTAAATCACCATGTAATCAATGTGTAAAAAGAGACAAAAACAAATGGAAGAACTGAAATCCTGAAGTTTTCAAAAGCTGAAAAAAGAAAAATGTTGACAGCTTTATCTTGTATCCATTTTTTTCCTTTGCACAGTTCTAGTTCCATATGCAGACACCTCTGACTGCCTCCCTTTGGCTGCTATGTTGCAGTTAATAAGCATGCACTGTATATTTGGCATGTTTTTGAGCTTCCACTTGCCATTCATTCCTTGTAGAACCTCCTTTGTTACAGGTCTAGTATAGTAAGCTGCTGCTTATTGGGAATTTACAGGCCACTTGACATATGGTGCAGGTAGTATATGCTGCTTACAACCAAAGTTGCTTTCCCATCTTGTTCCAGGACTTTCTTTGGTCCATGCCCAATAGAATCCTAAACTCCTAATCATATGTTAACAAGACTAGCTCTCTCCCCCCACCCCACATTTGCTGGCTTTGTGTGGCTTCCAATTTTTCTTGGGAGCAATAACAAAATCTGCTGGCATCCGCATACTGTGAACAGCTATCGCTGAGGTGCGCTAGCGCAGTAGTTCTCAACCAGAGGACTGGGGCCCCCTAGGGGGCCTCAAGCAGGTTTAAGGGGGGGCCACCATGCAGGGCCAGCATTAGACTTCCTGAGGCCCAGGGCATAAAGCGGAAGCCCCACCGCATGGAGCTGAAGCCTGGGGCCCTGAGCCCCGGGGCTGAAGCTGAAGCCTGAGCCATGTAGCTTTGTGGGGGCCCCTGTGGCATGGGGCCCCAGGCAACTGCCCTGCTTGCTAGCTCCTAACGCCAGCCCTGGCTTTTATATGCAGAAAACCAGTTGTTGTGGCACAGGGGTCCGTGGAGTTTTTATAGCATGGGGGGTGGGGAGGAGGTTAGAAAGAAAAAGGTTGAGAACCTCTGCACTGGCCTATGTTCATTCTCTCTTCCTTTTGCCGAATCGGTGTGATAAAGAAAATGAACCCTGGTTCCTGGATGTGTGCCTTTCCTGTGCTAACTTTGAAGTGAAATGCTTCAGACTTATCTGACGGGCGAACAAAGGTACTCCTAGCCCCATTCTAAATGAATGTATTGGAGATTCACAATCCAACTCATTGTGCATTCTCATCTTGGAGGAGGCACCTCTGTTCTTTGATTAGTCATGAGCGCAACCTCCCTCCGGATATCAGCTGACTTCTGAATGGAGGCGCGATCTGTAATACAGACAAGGGCCATGGCTGTGGTTCCTGAATTTGAGCTACTGTAGGTATATTCCCTTTGTCTGTAAACAGGTACTCTGATCTGCAACCCATCATAGATTCGGGGGTATCTATGCACAACGTGGGTAAAGTTGAGTAGATATGCAACTGTACATACGGTTAAGATTTAGTCATGGGTATTTTTAGTAAAAGTCATGGACTGGTCAAAGGCAATAAACAAAAATTCACGGCCCGTGACCTGTCCATGATTTTTACTATATAAATATCCCTGACTAAAACTTAGCAGCTCCTGGGGCCCTGGGTGCTGCTACTCTGGGGGGCCCCAGGACACTGCTGCTGTGCGGGCCCGGGGACCAATGGCTAGCCCTTGCACTGACCCCGGGAGCTGACTGCCCCCAGGCACCGCTGCTCTGAGGCCCTGGGGACCGCTGCTCAGGCACTCCCCAAGGCCAGCCGCCCAAGAACCGCAGCTTGGGTGCTCCCCCTGGGCCAACTGCCCAAGCAGCGGTCACTGCAGCTGACTCTGGGCCAGCCTCCCTGGGACTGCCTGAGAAGCAGCCAGTATGGCTAGCTCTGGGGCCACTCCAGCAGTGCCTGATGTGGCTGGCCGCAGGATGCCCAAGCAGCTGGCCCTGGGATCAGCCGCACCGGACATTGCAGCTGCAAAAGTCACGGAGGTCGCGGAAAGTCATGGAATCCCTGACTTCCGTGACCTCTGTGACAGAATCCCAGCCGTAGATATGGTACATCATTGACATGACCTTTCTTTTACTGAGTGACAAAATTCCCCCATGATGGCCTATCAGCAGATTCCCTTGGATTTCTTACCACTGAATTCCTTACCACAGTTCTCTGTCCTCAAGGACTTGACTACTTCCAACTACTTCCCCCAGGGCCATCCCTAGGTGGGTTCGGGGCCTGGGACAAATCAGCCTTCCCGCTAGTCTCCTCGCCACCCAGCCAGCCACCGCTTGCCTCCTCACCACACCCCCGCCTGTCTACTGCTCTCCTCCTCACCATCTGCCCGCCTCCCCGCTGGTCTCATCATCCATCTGGCGAACACACACCCCTGTCTGCCTGACTGCTGCTCTCCTCCTTGCTGTCCGCTCGCCCACCTCCTCACCCCCTCCCACCTGCCCACCTGTCTCTCGCCTCCCTGTTCGCCTCCTCAGCCCACTTCCCCACCCACCTCACCTCCCTGCCTGCCTCTTCACCAGAATATTGGGACAAATAGCGTCCCAATCGCACATTGGTCGGGGCGCAGGACAAAGGGCTAAATATTGGGACAGTCCCGATTTTATCAAAGCGCGGGGCTTGGGGCGGTCACCCTGATTCACCCTACCCAAGAGATGGCTCTGACTTCTCCCATGCCATTTCCTTGCCTGGGTGGTGTGGTACTGATTTGGCTCCCCTTTTCCACTTTGTGATGGAATGATGGGTTACTTCAATCACTGCTTTTCATCTACTTGGAAAGTGGAAATAGAGTTGAATCAGAACTTTCCCTAAGTTGTTCGGAGCCAGGATAGATCAGTTCAGATGTACAGTTCAGGAAGGAGGAAATTTTGGATCCAGTGTTCCAATTTGGGTTCATCCCTATAGGAAAGGCAGCAATCTGAGTTTTCTTATGGCCATTGTCCCATTCAAAAATGGAGTTATTCGCTCTCCTGATTTACTATCCATGGTAATGTTGTGGTGACTATGTGCTGAGTTGAACCTCTTCAGTGAGGTCCCACTTGCATACAAGTCAAAGAACAACTTGAAGTGACTTAACTGGTGCAGAATCAAGCCATATTTAACTACAGAAGTTGCCCTGGCTTTCTGGCTCTGCATCTTAGTGTTATTTTCTGTTGTTACAACCTGCGGGTTATGAGCAATCTTACTCACTTTACTCCTAGTGTTGAGAGTAACTGACCTGTGAACAGCAACATTCCAGTGGAGATAATCATAGCACAGATCATTATTTGCTCACTTTGGGGCTGACCCACTGCTCACTGAAGTCAGTGGAAAGACTCCAATTGATTTCAGTGGGTACTGGATAAAGCCGTTCGGGGCCCCACTGAAATCAATCACAAAATTCCCATTAACTTCAATAAGGTCGGGTCAGCTACCTTTAGTCCACTAAGGTCCTAGCTAGATTCTTCGTCTCTGTAATGAGTTAAATGCCCACTCAGCCCATTCCAGTCAGTGCAGGGAGGACTCAACTTCCTGGATTAGTCCACTCCAGAGACTGGCCACTACATGGAAGATGCAGCAGTGTAATACTAAGCCTTTTTGATGAACAGAATATCTACTGCTCCGGAAAACATTGATGCATAGTGTTTGCAGCAGCTTTGGAGAAAGATTATTCTGGGTGAAAATACCTGATCGTTGAGCATGGCCTGTAGCATACAGGCTGGTGCCCTCTTATTTAGGGAAGAACATGTGTTTTATCACAGGTCCCATCAATATTCACTGACTCTGGATTACTGGCTTCTTGCATTCCCTGTCTCTTTACATCTTATATTCCCTTGCATTTTCTTTTATTCTGTTGTCTGCCTATTGTTGTTGCCTCTTTGAAAAGATCAATAATAGGTCTTACAGTCTTGGCATAAAAACAGCCCCTAATTTCCTTTAAACTTTAAAAGACGTAATTATTATTATTGTTGTTCACAAGAGAGATGTTTCTGTCTTCCTCCTCGCCTTCAGCCCCCCCGTAGCTAAACTTTCTGATGGGGCTTTGTGCTTAAAAGGAAATTAACTGCGAAGAATGCACAATTTGACGTAAAACATATTGATACAGTAAAATGAAGAGCTATTTAATGCATTTTCTGTCCCAGTGAAGTGCCAGCGTAAGGAACAGTGGGTGTTGCAAACAAGTTTCTGAAAATTGCATTGTAGTTACAAAATATATATTTGTGTGAACAGTGGCTCCTTTTACCCTAACAATTTTGCAACATTGTTTCACTTTTGTTCGCTTCATTAGTTTTCTGTGACCACAAAGGAATTTCAGTATCAAAAGGTGAGAAAGACCGTGCCAGTGTTTTTGATTCTGCGACTTGCAACACACCATTAAGTCTCACGGGGAAAAATGCTGCTCAGGATGTGAAAACACTCTGGTCAATTTGTGTCACTACTCAGGTTAAACTCCGAACAGAAAAAAAAAAAACAACAAAAACCCCACCACAAAACTCTGCTTCTGGTGAAGAAAAGGCATATAAGTTATACTCCTATCACTGCTGGAGTTACAACACCATCCCCTACTTCTGAGAGTATTAGAACAACACCCAGTAGTGCTGCTGTATTTCTAAATCTAGTGGTGTTTCCATTAGGGGTTGAAATACTGACAGGTGCGTTGTGAAGCCTTATTTATTTGATGTGTATAAAGTGCTTTGAGAGCTGCGATTAAAGGGTGTATTTCTGAAAGCGTTCATATTATCAGTAGGCATGCTGGCCACGATACTGGGCTGCGGAGAACTCAGCTCTCAGTCACCTCTGTGCCTCCTCCAGGGCAGTTGGTTGGAGGCCAAACCGTCCCTAGTGCAAGATAGTGCTGTTGCTATTCTACTCTGCTTTAACTTATGCTGGCTAGAATGGCCCCCAAGGGAACCTTCCACTGGACAGGATTCAACGGAGTGCATTGTGCTCTGTCCTTGGCTCCAGGACAGCCCTTTTCTGCCCCAAGCTTGTCTCAGCTTCTCCCTGATTTATGCCACACCAGGTATCTCCTATGCTCCAACGGACCAGCTTTCAGGTCACTTTCCATTATCCCCACAGTACCAGTACGTATGAGAAAGAGAGAGCGTTCTACTGCCTCCATTGTGGGGATGTCCCAACTCATACCAATAAAAACTTCTACACCGCACAATCCCATCCTCTATATCTTTTTTTCTCTCATCTGGAGGTTTTATAGGTAGGAGCTCGGGAGGTGATACATTGCACAAGTTGGGAAGACGCAAGTTATTTATGCAGGTCAATCTATGTAAGTGCCATGATGCCTGCAGAACAGAGCATGGCACAAATGTGAAAGAAACAGACGTCAGAAATAGTTGAGAGTTAAAAAAGTATTATTTATATGACTGTCTATATCTCTGCATTTGCAAAGCCAGACTGCCTTACCTGCCAATTCAACTGATTTCAATTCTCCAGGGCCCAGAGGGGAAGAAAAAAAGCATAACAAATATATTTTAGAAACCTCAAAAATTAACTAAAGTAGGTTTGTTGTTGTTGTTGTTTTTTGTTATATGACAGTATGGCAGCTTTAAGATCCAATATCTCAGGACATCCCTAGACACGAGGGCTGGAACAGTAGTAGCCCTTAGAAAGTTTCTTCCAGTTTGAAAGATTCTACTATTTAGACAGATTTTCTATGCTTAAAATGGGAAACACCAATGGAACTAGCAATAATTCTAAAACTGGTAGAAATATTTTTATTGCAACTTCTGTGAAGTCAGGAACCACCCCTTTCCAGTCTCAATTGCTCATGAGATATCAGACTATAAATCTGACAGTGGCATTTGTTATAAACCTGGAACTGATTTTTAGCCATCCTGCATCTCAGCACAGTGGAATTTGGGGGCAGGAGGGAAATGCTGCATGGGGGGTGGAGAAGATAAGTTTTCTCTGACAGTGTTTTCGGTTGATTGATCCATCTATTGTTGGTGTTGGTTTGAAGCTTCTCTAATGGTAGGCAAGACCCTGGGCAAGATCAGTGGGCAAAGTGCAGGTGAGGTAGTCAAAGGTGCATAATGATAGTTAATTATCACATGGCTTTCCAATTTATCATGTGTCCACAATCTACAACATAAATTATTCTTTTTACTTTCCCAATTGTTAATCACATTAAAACATTTTTCAAGTGTGGGGGGGGGGGGAGGGGGAGGAAGGGGACATGTGTATCCTTTGAATTTCGGTAGAAAGTCCACCCAGGTAGTCTTCCTCCCCCCGCCCGCAAGGATCAAACAGATATTTGGATCACACTTTAGAAAAAGAATATTTTTATCAATGGATAATAAATGATGAATTGTTGTTTAGATAAATGGTTCACTGTTCTAGACTCTTGCGGTGTCCAGCCCACAAATAAACTGCTTATAACCATGCCTTGTAACCATCTATAATATATGCTTATAACATAGTAATCATTTACAAGTCCTTTATAAAATGTATACATGTATCATTAATATACACCATGACCATTATTTGGGGACCAGTACCCTACAACAGGGCTGGATTCGGACAGAGATTTTCAGCCATCGTTCTTACTATCTAGGCATTTGGGTTCTCCTACCCATAACCCACATCATTACCTTCTTCCTCGCTAGAAGGCATTTCAAAAGTTAACAGCAAACTAAATTACAGAGGATTTCCTTACTCATTCAAAATTCCCACTGAAGGTTCCTACTGAGTCCTGATTAAAAGTCAATGGGAGTTTTGCCTGAGTTTTACCGTAGTGCCTCAGAGCCCCAGTCATGGACCAGGACCCCATTGTGCTAGGCCCTGTTCAAACACAGAACAAAAAGACAGGCCCCGACCCAAAGAGCTTGCAGTCCATAAGATAAGAGATGAGAAAATGGATGCAGACAGATGGGCAAGACAAGAAAACAATGAGATAACATTGTCTAAACAGACTAGACAGATCCTGGACAGAGGAAGGGGTAGAACACTCCAGAAGAGTGAACAATATGGTGGTGGGTGTGATGGGTTTGGTCACAGAGACCCCCTTGGGACTGCCACCTGATGTGCTGAAATTACCTCTGAGCCCATTTTCCCTGCCAGCTTGGGAGTCCAGAACCCTGCCTTGTTGAGCCAGACACGCTACCTTGCTGCAACACAGACCCAGGATCTGGGCCATGCCCCCAAAACTGCAGACTTTAACTAAAAACAACTTAGCAGGTTACCTGTCTTCAGCACCCAGGCACCCAGCTCCCAATGGGATCCAAACCCCAAATAAATCCTTTTTACTCTGTATAAAGCTTATACAGGATAAACTTGTAAATTGTTCACCCTCTATAACACTGATAGAGAGATATGCACAGTTGTTTGCTCCTCCAGGTATTAATCACTTACTCTGGGTTTATTAATAAACAAAAGTGATTTTATTAAGTATAAAAGGTAGGATTTAAGTGGCTTCAAGTAATAACAGCCAGAACAAAGTAAGTCACAAAGCAAAATAAAACACAACATGCAAGTCTAAGCCTAATACATTAAGAAACTGATTACAGGTAATATCTCCACCCTCAAAGATGTGCCAATAAGCTACTTTCACAGACTAGAATCCTTCCTAGTCTAGGCCCAATCTTTTCTCCTGATACAGTCTTTGTTAGATCCAGGAGACATCTCAGGTGGGAAGCAGGGGTTCTCTCATGACTGGCCCTCTTTGTCCTGCTCCACCCCCTTTTATAGCTTTGGCATAAGGCAGGAATCTTTTGTCTCTCCGGGTCACCACCCCTCCTTCTAAATGGAAAAGTACCAGATTTCAGATGGATTTCATTATCAGGTGACATGGTCACATGTCACGGTAAGACCCCTAGTCTCCATTCCCCATGGGCTGGCCCACAGGTACACAGAAAGGCTTCCAAGTAACTAAGGCCATTTACAACTGATTGTTTCTGGAGCACCCTTAATGGCCTCCACTTAATATGTTTTCATCAGTGATACAAGTTGTTAGAGAGCTTATTCCTTCACTCAACCACTTCCCTGGTCCTTTTTGCATGAACAGAGAGCAACAATACCCGAAGTCCAAAGGTGCAAACAATTCGATTTTTTATTGGGGTGAACTTCCAGCAAGCTTAAATCCAAGGTCCTTTCTCCTTATTTTCAAATCCCAACTTACTTCCTGTTTGCCCCTAATTTATATAGTAATATTCTTAGCTATACCTTAACGAATCATTCTACTGAAATTTAACTAACCAATCCTAACGTTTGTAACATCATCAGCTAACCAATTATATCCCACCACCTTAATTAGCTTACACCCAGCAAAATTAATTATACAGCAGACAGAAACAATCACAGAACCAGACAGAGACCATGCAAATAAACAATAGCAAAGTGGGAACTTTCACAACTACATCTATAAAGACATAAGGGTTTTCCAGCTGTGTCTATTGATAAGTGAGTTCTTACGAGACAGAAAACTATCAACCTAAATTTCCTTTTACATCTTCTAGGCTCTTCCCTTTCTCTGGAGGGGATAGATCGGATCACCTTCCTAACAGCCCCGTATTGACTAGTTTGGAATGTGAGGAGGTGACCGTATGCTTCCCAGCTTATGGCTGCCTCTGCTGCTTAGCCAAAGGCATTGGCCTAAGAACAGGGCCTCAGACTGTCACAATGAGAGAAGGCCCTTACACAGATTCTTCCTTGTATCTCTCTATTACTAGCTAAATGATAAACATATACCTACATTCTTAAAAGTATAGGCCTTTACAGGCAGGCCTGAATATCTATATCCTAACACAAGTTTATATCTTATTCTCCTAACTCCAGATATAGAAATAATATAAGCAAACAAATAGGATGAACACACTTAGTAGATTACAAGCTTTCTAATTACACCATACAAAGGGTATTTAGCGTAAAGCATATTCCAGTTATGTCATATTCATAAGCATATTTCCATAAAACATATGGCGTGCAATGTCACAGTGGGCAAGTGTCATGTTAGTTCCATGATGGGAGGAGAGGGGTTACCTACAAGAGGATCAGCTAACTGGAAAGGGAAGGAAGAGAAGAGGGCAGAGCACGAGGAGGGAACTGCAATGGAGTTCCATGTGATTTACCAGGGTGAGATCGGAGTCAGGCCCTAGATGTTTAATAACAGAAATCACAAACCAAGTTCTCAGTTCAGACGAAGAAACCGACAAGAGAGAGATTCATTTCTCCAAAGCCCATTCCCTGTCTCACATAACTATGCAAAGGTTTTGTGTGGAAGAGGAAATTCTGGATTTCTAATGGCTTTCAGAAATAAACACAGACTGCAGTATAGCAACTAAAAGTTAAACTTGCCTTCTGGTGTTATAATCCTGTCCCTGACTGATCTGTTAGGCTTTGTTTAGGATACAAAGTCCAACTGATTTATGTTTTTTTGATTTAAACAAACGCACTTATGCAGAACACAGTAACATGGTAAAATGCCAAAGAAGAAGGAAGACGCACTGATGAGAAACAGATATCACAGCCATTAGTATTGATTGGCAATTGATCAGGGTATGAGTAATCAAAGGCCTAGAAATTCAGTGTGTAAGAGGCACAGAATGATTAGTGTGTGTAAAGAAACTTGATTTAATCTGGTTCAGAAGGTGCATTTCCCATGAAGATGCACTTTGGTCAGAAGGCACAAACTCATTAGCACACAAATAAGAGCCATGTAGGGAGCCTTGTCATTAGGATTACTGAAGACTATTTCTTCACAAACAAGGATATCTGAAAATATTTTTCAGAGGATACCTTCAATCAATAGCTTCATGTCAAGACTCCATGTGTAGCCTCATCTGGGGGTCTTAGTTTATCTAATTAGTTGTTTTTGAAGACTGCTCTGTGGCCAAACCTTTATCATATTACTGTAGTAATATTACATATAACTTTTTTTTGGAGGAGGAGGAATTTGTGCTTCGGAAAAGACACGGATCCTAAGTGCTTGTTGACGAACAAAGCCTTTTGTTTAGTCAGTAGTCGGTTCCTAAAGGGCTCAAGCTTAGGCATACCTGAGAGCGCTTCCTTTTGAATGTGTGTATATTATCTATATCTATATGAAAAAATTGTTATCTTGACAGAGGCATGTGAGTTAACTCCTATTACACGTATACTGAGCTAAAACGACATAGCTTTTCACTCTCGCCCTGGGACCTAATGAGCTTCAGCACTTGAGAAGTGAAAGACCAATAACTTAATCCACCGTTTGAAGCAATCCCTATTTTTAAAGTAGTGGCTGTATTTGATTAAGCCACTGTAAAGTTCAGCAGAGCTGTGTCAAGTTAAATTATATTCTTTCAAGTAAAAATGCCATTTTACATGTAACGTAAAACTTCAGACTTATTGCATTTTTAAAAGAAGACTGAGTACCATTTGTTTACATCCAGCCAGATTTAACAGCCACATGGCCAGTTAATAACAATCTACAGCCTGGGGATGTTACAGGAACAGGTGTGTTTTAAAGAACTGAAATGATTTATAGATTAAGAATATTGGGCCAGATTTTCAAAGATATTTGCATCTGTAGGCACCTTAAATAAGTGCCTAGTGGGTCTTTAAAAGCTCCTAACTCCCATTGATTTCAGCAACTTAAGTGCCAAACCTGCTTAGATGCTTCTGAAAATCTCATTAAGCACCTATCTGCACCTTAAGGCACCTAAATACTTTTATAAATATGGCCCATTTATCAGAGTGATTAAAAAAGTAGCAGATTTGTTGTAATAATCTTCTCTTTTTTAAAAAAAAATTCATTTAATCCTGGGTGAAATCCTTGCCCTGTTGAAGTAAAGAGAACATTTGCTATTGACTTCAGTGGGGCCAGGATTTCATCCCCTAAATTTTGGTGCTTATGAAAATGAGGCCGATCAAAATTAGTTCTGCCAACGACACAGCAATCCGCTACTTAACCTACAGCACCCCACAGGATAATCTAATCCTGGGCATTTCCTGAGCAAAGACTGTCCAACAATGGCAAAGTGTTTGATATGGTAATATCAACGTGTACACCAGCTTGACGCCCTCCCCCACCCCAAAGCTCATTTCATTTGTGACCTGAGTCATACTTGGACCTTGATCTGCCAAAGTAAAAGACTAATCAGCTATAACCATTAGATCTGGAAATGACCAATGAGGTCACCTAATTCACCTCTGTGCCCTACATTATACAAAAGCACAGCTTCACCAGGACTTCAGGTGATCAACTCCATACCCTAGAAACTTGAGGCACTGACTAGCTATATTACCATTAAATCAATTTTGTTCGGTTTCTAGTCCAGACCAGAATTGGTGGGGAAAAATGAATTGTGTCCTGGCCTGGGTAGTTTCTTTGGCTCTTTGATCTCAATTGCTCAATATGCAGGGACAGAGAATAGTTTAAAATGTGTAGATGTGCAAAAAAGGGACCAAGCTAAAGTGGGCAACCAAATATATAGTTAGGTACAAGTACAAGTTGTTTGCACGGGCATGCGCCAGGGATTTAAGTTTGACTGCTTTCGGAGGGGCGCGTTAAACAAACACATTAAACCATATCAACACATGCACATACCTCATGTGCACAGGAATAAACAGCGGCACACTCACCGTTTCAACAAATATCCATGCTGTTTTTCTTCCCATTCTAGCATTACAGCTGAACTCTCGCATTAATCCACTGTGAATAAGTAATCGGGGGGGAATGTGTGCAAACCAAGTATGTGCGTATCTATAAACCTCCTGTTATGGGGGTACATGTACGACCTGAGTTTGCATGCGCTCATAACTGCATGTTATAAGGAAATAACGTTTACTTCAGTTTGGGAGTGCCAGTGAGAGAAAGCACAAGAGACAGTGAATTGATCTGCAGAAATATATGTATTTTTGAAGATGTGGGAGGGTTGCTTGCCCCCCTTTTTGTGCCTGCCACTGCTTGATCTCAAACGTCAATAGGAGCTGTGAATCCTGAGCACCTCTAAAAAGCACGTCATCATTTACTTAGATCAGATGCCTAAATACAGCTCATAATATGAGCTACTCGCATTTGAAAATATTGACCAAAACATATTCTGAAGAGACCGGGATGGATTCAACCTGTCTCTCAATGCACCACTGGTGAAGTTTTAACAGTGCTGATGCATGGTATATTCTCAGCAGACATGAGATGTTAATTCTGCATGCCATGTCCACAGTACCTGGGGACTGCCAGCAGTGGTGGATGGAAACAGACATTTTGCTGTCTTTCACCTGCCAGTGCAGAGGAAATGAATGTCATGGATTTTAGTGTTAGAGCATTTGAGAAGCCAGAGGTATGCTTAATACAGCAAGATCTAATCCCATTAGTAATTTCTCCCCGTATGTGATTGTATATGTGGTATGTGAATCAATCATTAAGTTGAGTGCTTGGTAGCTGGAACACTTCAGACCCAATACCAGAATGCCTTGGGAAGCCAAACAAACTTTTCTTCTTCACTGTGCTCATGGGAAGAAGTAGTTTTCTCTCTTGGAGGTTAAAATATTTGAAAAGTTTGGTCCTATATAAAATTCTGTTTGTGCTGTTGAAGTTCTAACACCGTTTACCTGAAATGTTTCTATAATTCATAAACTTTTGAGTTTCAGGTTGGTGATTTGCGAGCAGCAGATTGCACTCTCCTGAACTAAATCTAACAAGCGCCACAAAGTGAAAATAAACTGGAGAGACTTGAAATAAAAATCACTTCAAGAAATCTAAGCGTGGTGAGGGGGGTTGGGTTTTTTTCCCCCTCCCACTTTAAGCCAACTAAACTCCCAACACATTCTGATCATCTCGCCACAGTGTGTCTGTACCGGTGTACATTTGCATATCCCCTCAGTGCCAGCAGCAGAATACAAAATGGGCCCTCCTGCTCTGGCAGATGACACAGCGCTGGCAAATCAGGAGGAGCTGTCAAAAACAGCTGTCCGTTAAAAGAGTTTGCTGAAACAACTAAGAGCTGTTTGAAAATGCTAGGTGGTAGAATTTAATTGGAGTAGCAACTGTTCAAAATTAAGATTAAAAGAACCAGTCAGTAAAAGGGGGCTTCAGGTTTTTTGTTTGCTTGTTTTTAAAATATAAAATAGTTATGTAGGTTTTTACAAAATGAAGTTTGATGGTTTCTTGTGGCTCCTTGCTCATGCTGCATCTCCTATATCAGTAAACATGGTCATGCCCAAACAATAATCTTTTACAGATGAAGACTATCAAATATCCAAACCACTGCCTGGGACTTTTTATCTTGCTTATATTTTAGAAAGCAGATCAAGAATTTTTTAAGATTAAACTTTTGAAAATTGGCCTTCATTTGTGTGTGTGCAAACGGTCCCACGACACTTTGGAACACTAGTAGCATGGTGGATTTTATTGCTTGTGCACGCTAATAATGAAATGCATACATACAAAAACCCAAGCTCAAATTCTCCTACCTGGGCTCTCAGTGACAGACCCTACTGCATATACATCACAGTTTGCAAACTCCGCCTGAGTCTAAGCAAACAAATTCGAGGCTTAAGTAGGGGCCCTTTCAAACATGCCTCTTAATGTGAATGTTTTGTTGGCGAAAGACACCAGTGCACTGACCCGGGAAAATGAAATCCTCGTTTGGAGCTTGATCCAAAGCTACTGAAGTCAACAGTAAGCCCTGAATTTTAGGTTTTGGGCTTTAGATCAGAAACAAATGCAACATGGGTAGCAGAAGTACAGCCTTCCTTTGAACACACAGGTTTGGGCAACATGCCTCCAATCTCACTTGTTGAGACCCCCTCTACCCCCATGGGTGAGACTGGCTAATTTAATCTCTAAGGCCTATTTTGTCCTTTGTTCTTCTCTTGTCTGAGAAGTGCTGGACTGTGGTGCTAATTGATGCCAAAATAAAAATAATTTAAAACAAAAAACACAGGGATTTAGTAATCTCATTTTAAATGGTACATTTGCTGATTTCCATTTTTTGTAAACTATACTTTTAATTAACTCTTTGGCACATTGCAAAAATCTTTATTTTCTCAACACACACACACACACACACCATTTTCATGGCATTACTTGCTGTATGGCAGATATATTTAATTACACTATAGGTCTGAGGGCAAAGGGTAGTTTTTAGTTAAGGGTCTAGCCTGGGATTCAGAAGATCAGGGTCCAATTCATGGCTTTGCCACAAATTCTCAGCATGACCTTGGGCCCTTAGATCTGATTCAGTAGAGTGCTTCAGCATCACTATTTACCTAAGCACACACTTACGTGCCTTAAACATGTGTTTAAATTTAAAGATGTGTTTAAGTGCTTTAATTAATCAGGTCCTTGCTCTCTCTCTGCCTGAATTCCCCAATATGAAATGAGAGTAATGATCCTTCCTTTCTTCTGACTTCTGTCTGCCTTGTCTATTTTGGATCCAAAGAGTTTGGAACTGTCTCTTACTTTCTGTATTAGGACAACGAGGCCTCAATCTCAGTTGGGGAATAATATGAATGATAAATAATACAAATATACATGAGCCTAGATATGTTAGTATCATTAGACTTACAATTTTGCTTTGGATGGCCTAAAACAGCATGAAAGAATTCAGAGTAGTTATGGACATTCATCTGTAAGATCTAACGAGTTTTAGGATTGATATCATTATAACTTTTTAGTCAGTTGCTAGCCCCCCTTTAAAAAATAAAATCTGTTTTAAAATGTAAACATAAAACTAGAACAATAAATCAGCAAATGTGCAGGTACTAAAATTAAATTTTCTGTGCTGAAAGAAAAAATAGAAGTTGAAAAGGCATTAGACTCAGCTTCTGAGTAGAAACCTTACAGTAATGCCTGTGACTGCAAGTATATTGCTCAGTGTATGCAATACGTTGCAGCCAGAAGTAGCAGTGACAGCTGGTGGGTTAGTAAACAGATTTCATTTTTGTTTTTTTCTGAAAATTATACTTTTTTTTTTTAATATGGTTCGTCTCTACATCATTGAATGGAAACCAAAGATGAGACCATTTCCAATTTGTATCCAAGCTCCATTAAATATTTTATTGGACTTAAAACAGATAAATAAAATAAAACAAAAAACAAACAATCATTTGTCACATTCCACTGATGTTTGTAGTCTGTTGAAATTACATAGAAACACGGGCCTAGTGTCTAGCAAAGGTTGGAAGAGGGTGGGGATAAAGAGACAACATGTTAAGAGACACACACACAGTCAAACACATGGATACTAGCACATCAGTCCTCTGAGGGTTTTTTATTATTATTTTCAGCTGAGTTTTATTTGTGTCTTCACTTCCATTCTGAAATTTCCTCCAGGACATTCCTGCTTTTATCCCCCCACCTCCCTCCCCAAACTGCTCAAAATCTCTGCTGACTGAGGTAGACTTGAGGAAAAATAAAAAATACTTCCCCCCTCCCGAAACAATCCAGAAGAAATTACCTAACAGTATGAAAGACATCAAGACTGTTATTGTCTGTTTCTTTGCATGGATATTTATATACCAATTCTTTGATATATTGGGGCAAAAACTAGTTTTAGGAATACGTTGAAGGAGAGACAATTTCAATTAAAAAAATCTTAATTTCCATTTGTATTAAAGAACTGTACTTAAAGATCTATTTTATGTCAACTAGCTTTTAATTGTTCATCGGCCTCAGGGGTAAATTTTGAGCCAGTCACATACACAGCTCCTGTTAACAGTAATCAGGGTTATTCACACAACTCCTTGTAGATTGTGGCACTTTAGAGACTAACAAATTTATCTGAGCATAAGCTTTCGTGAGCTACAGCTCACTTCATCGGATGCATTCAGTCTGACTGAATGCATCGCTCACTTCATTGGATGCATTCAGTCTGACTGAATGCATCCGATGAAGTGAGCTGTAGCTCACAAAAGCTTATGCTCAAATAAATTTGTTAGTCTCTAAGGTGCCACAAGTACTCCTTTTCTTTTTGCGAATACAGACTAACACGGCTGCTACTCTGAAACAACTCCTTGTGTGGAAGATGTAGCCTTCAAGGAACAGGCAACAATGCTTCAGATGGAATCTGTTACTTTATTATTTCTTTTTCATATCTAAATAATGCCCACACACAAGGAGATCAGTGCAGAAAGGCTAGCAATGTCCAAAGTAGTAAAATAGTTTAATTTCTAGCACTGGTAATGCAACTTCCAATTGTAGTACTTGTAAAAAACAAACAAACAAACAACCCCAACCACCCCATAATATGAAATTGTAATGTACCTATACATCCAAACCTGGGAGGTGCTATGTGCCCCCTCCATGAAGTGTGAGGGTGATGAGACTGTTCGGCACCTCACTGAATCAGGATCAGTGATGTTGAGAATGGATCGGAATCAATCACCTTTTTGGAAGTTAATATACCTTTTCACTCCTCTTTATGCAATCATCGGGTATTGATTTCACGTCCATAAATAGTATTGTATGTCATTTTTTCATAGGTGTTAATGTGTGGACTGTAATACACGAAGGAGCAACTTTCATATGAGTTCATGTATACATCAACATATGAACTTGTAAGTCCAATACTTTGCACATACATTCCTAATATATTTACATTAAATAAATCACTTTATATAAAGGCCCTACATGAGGAAAAACATGTACTTACAAATTATACTATGAACCAAAAGATTGTCTACTGCCTTTGCACTCACATATGAACATACATATATAAACATTATATATGTGTATATATAAACATACATAATATATATGTGTTTATACATACATGTTTACACACACACACACACACACACACTGCAACAATGAATAATCAGACTCTCAGTCACCCCAACACAATAAGTGTGTCACAGCAAAGACATGAAGAAAAGATTAAGCCCTTCACCCCAAAAAACCTACCAACCTTCTCTCACTACCTAGCTTCACAAAGGTCCTTGTGAGTCAGGGAGAAAAGATTAGCCTGGCTGGTGGAAAATACCATTCAAAGCTGAAAATGCACAATGCTCTGGTTCCATTGGTTCTGAAGCAAAAAAATCAATAACATGGTTTCAATGCCTGAAGCTTCTAGTGGATTCAATCTTGCAATAGCGTATTTTATTATTGATAACTAGGCCACAGGTTTAAATTTATAGGAAGCAAAAGTAAATCAGTGCATTAATTTAAGTGGCATTCCTAAAAGGAATGAAGAACTTTCAACTACAGCTGAGATAACACTGTTTCAGCTTGGTGAAGAATTAGCTTTTAGACTAAGTTCTGGGCAGTTTTAGCAAACATCGTAAAACTTCTTACTCAGTCCTTCTATTAATCGCAGATATTGGAATTCCCTTGGTAATCTGTCTCCTGAGTGGTATTCCACCATCTCAGGGTAGCTAGCACCATATATGTTGCTTTGAAGGAAACAAAAGTATCCACTATGTTTCATACTCTGGGGAAAATGAGTTGATCTAAATTACAGTGTAATTGGTTGACCTAAAATGCACATAATGAAATAATCACACAGGAGAATAAGCTGGTATCTTGTACATTATTGTAATTATTACTGAATCAAGATCCATTCCATAATAAGGGGCCCACACTGGAGGCAAACATAACAAAGTGTACAAGTCTAGGTATTTCAAAGCCATTAAACTGGAGAGTTGTCACAGTGATTAGCATGGCATTGTGTCAGGCTAAGGACTAGAAAGTGACTGCAGCAATTGTAAAGAACCCAAAAAAAGAGGTGGAGGATTTGATTAAAAAGTGATGGGAAAGACCACAAATTAACACCGATTCTCTTTTAGAAAGTACTTTAGATAAACAAGCATGTTAAACTAGCAGGTCTGAGGCAAACTCATGACAGGATATTCTCTCTCCATGTTTTCTGAGACTGAGTGCATTACTGCAGTGCAAAGAGCAGAGTATCATTCCAGTTGGGCAGAAGCTCTTAGCTTTCCTTGAAACAAACCAACCTCTAAAATCAGTGCACACAAGCCACTGAGAAGCCATTTTAACTAAGTAAAGCTGCCATGGTGGTTATCAGCAGGGCGAAATCCAAAAGCAATTTCTGGGTCCAGCTGCATACGATGGGGTCAACTGCAGAGGCAACACTGATCTCAGCCAGAGCAAAGGCGGCCGTACATACAAATGTAAATTGAGAAAGAATAAAAAAAGGGGGGAGGGTGTAGAGAAATGAGGGATCACTCTTAAATCAAAAGCTGTGGCAGGTCACATTGCTCACTCATCTGTGTGTGCACTTCGTGACTCTCATTCAGCTCTTCTGGATTCTCAAACAAAGTGCAGAGTCCTAAAAATATTTGGAACTATTACAAAGCATAAATTAATAATGTGTCGGGAAAATGGAAAAAGGTGCCTTGGGCCTACTTAGCGCACAAAATGATCTCAACCATTATTCAACAATGATATGAAGATCTTTTATTTCATTTCTTCTTAACAGTTCCCTGTGTTTGCTATCATTTCTTGCCCAGCACCGTGTCAATAATTACTAAATTAGCAGGACGGCTGTACAATTTCAGCTCAAGTGTTATTACTGACAAGTCAAACAAAGAAAGCTGATCGAAAAGATGGGACTCCATCTCCTTATTTAAATGGACCGTGTTCACAGAAGGAGATTGAAGCCCCTTTTTCTTCAAAGGAAAGAGGGAAGGGAATAGTTTACATTTTGTGCTGCTCAAGGACAGAGAGTCAGAAGAAATGCCTTTTTAATGTAAACCTCTTTTCATTTCCAGGGGACAAAAATGAAGGTTATTTAAAAAAATCATGCTTGGTGGAAGAAGTAATTACATTTTTTTTTCAAATCTCAGAGGAATAATGCTTTTATATTTCCCCAAGATGACCCAATTTGCTTTGTGATATGCTCCCTTAAATGGAAGTGTGCTGACTCCTTTGAACTGCATTGTTTTTAGTGTCTAAAGAAGCTCCCATCACACCACTCTGGAGATTGATTTAAGTCTTGTACTAGTCTCCCAAATAGTCATAAAGCTATTCTGGGTCTATATGGCCCATGGATCGAAACTGTAATATCCATGCACAGGTACTTCCAAAATATCCAGCGGTAACACCTGGATTTAGCTAATGCTTAAAAAAGTACCTCTTGGACATCCAGGATCCAAATTTAAAAACCATAAGAGATTAGAAAGACAACAGCTAATTCTTATAAAGATCTCAGCACACAGTGAAATAAGTTCACTTAAATAGGAACTACTTTGGTGAGGAAGAATTTGCAAGATCAGGCTTTATATTCAACCGTTACCCAAACTGGTTTGAAGTTCAAAATTTATTTTGAGTGTTCTTGGTTAAGCCAAAACACCTGGCCCATCTCTGTTGGGAACAGGCTTTTCCATGAGCATTTCCCAGTACCTTCAATTTGGACTGAAGGTAGAAAGAGTAAAGAAAACTATAAAAATGTAAAACAAAACCACAGACAGACCATTTGCATTTTATAAACATTCTTGGTAATTTTGCTACTATCAGTGTCAGCTATTGGTCAGTCTTGCCCCTGCAAAGCATAAATTGATATCATTGGGGTCCAACTACCCTACATGATGACAATGAAATACATTAGATTTGGGACAGAATTAAAATCTCAGACCTGAAAAGCCCCACATAAAGTGCCCACTCTTGAAATATTGACCCAGTCTTGAAATCTGGAGCCATTTGAATGCACCAGCTTGAAACGGTCTCTAAATCAATTGCAAATATATATTTGGGTATTGTTTTAAAGAGCAACTTTCCAGGAATTCTCATAGCCACATGCAGATATAAATATGGATTAGGAGGCTCTTTCAGGCTTAACAATTCCTATTTTCTCTCTTTCACAGTAGATTTCAGTTGAAAGGAGAGTTCTAGTCTTAAATGCTGGAGGTGTTTTCTGGATATATGTGATGGTATAGTAATAATGATAATGACCTATTTAAATCTCACCTTTCATGCAGAAGGCTCTCAAAGTGCTTTATACAAACCATTATTATTATTATTATTATTATTAATATTAATACATTATTGGCCTGATATTCTGCTTTTTGTAGCAGGATGAAATGATTGTAATGTAAGCTAGAAGGACCCCATATCTGTCAAAATCCAAAACTTTAATTTACTCTCTCTCCTAATACAAGCAAAAAATTGAAATCTGGAAATACTTTTTTGCACAATGTGTGAATTAACCTATGGAACTCATTGTCACAAGATATTAATGATTGCAAGAGTATAGCAGGATTTAAAAAAGGATTAGAAAGGTATATGGGTAATGAGAACAGTCAGTTACTTTAGATAGGATAAAGTGTTTTTAGAAGGGATATAAACCCTCATACTACCGGCAACTACTAACAGATTAATAAAATTTCCTCCATGGGTAGGTTATTCCCAATTCCTCTACTAGAGGGTTTCTTGCATCCTCATCCAGTCATTGTCAGAGGAAAGATACTAGACTAGGCGGAACTGTTCTCACCCTGTATAGTACCATTCACCACTTAAATAGTCACCTCCAGGGGGAAAAATGGTGACTATTTAACCGTACATAACACCACTATCACTTTCCACTGAAACAACTAGGGGAATTCTCTGGTAGAAAGAGTGTAATTACCCCAATTGGAATTTGGCTAGTATTCTAGGATTTTAGCATTGCATCTAACCCTCATGAAGTCACTTTCAACAGCAAAATGCTGCGAACACTGAGCAAAGTAATGCCAGCTAAATCATTTACATTATTCCCCCATGAGAAACATCCCCCTTATTCTCAGGTTCCCAAACCCATCCAGGACACTTCTGTGTTTTAAAACATCAACGGGAAACTACTTTTATTAAGGCCAGAATGACTTTTCTTTTTAAACAGAATCAGTGATACTTTGTTTACTTTGGCAAGGAACAGATTTAGTGCTCGTTAAAACCCTTTTTGTTGACTTTTACACTCATTACATGCTGTTGCTGCAACTCACAAAATTCCTAGCACAAAGCCAAATATGTTCTAAAATCTCTGTTCGTTGCCTCCGAGTCAAATAAGCAGGGATTATAATTTAAAGAAATGACATTCTGAAGAACAGAACAGCATCCTGAGGCATTAGTTCATAGCAGATTACGTTGTAATATTAGTTACATGTTACGGTGCCTTGATGCCTTTTTTATTATTTAATGTTACATAAGTAAATATGAAAGATTTTTTAAAAATGTCCCTGTGCTTATTATTATTATTAAGTTTATTAACATTTTCAATTTCAAAACAAGTAACTCAACATCAACGTATGGAATACGGACATTGACATACAAAAGAAATTATATAGAATATGTTTACGGAAACGTATACGCGGCATCTGATTCTTATTTCCACTCTGGCCACTTTACACTGCACTGGCAGTGTACAGGAGTCTTACACTGGTGAAATGTGTAAAGGAGGCCCCTTTACACTGGCCCAGATCGTTTAATTTAAGACAATTGTCTTTATATAGGTAGGGTGGCATTTTCAAGAAGGCTCAGCATTTGTCTAATTCAGCTCGCATCGATTTCAAGCCCGTGGCAAATCTTTTCCAAAAGATATGCTGTAGCTCAACCTCAAGTTATGCAGGAGTCACTGGGTGAAGTGATGTGGCCTATGTTACACAGGAGGTCAGACTTGATGATCATAATGACCCTTCTGGCCTTTAAAAAAAATCTATGAAAATCTCTTTTCTTTAAATAATGTGTGTACATATATACATATATACACACACAGACACCCCCCCCCACCCAGTTATCCTATCTTTAATTTAATTTTGTGGGAATGATCACCTCCTCCATCAGTGAAACCTACATGAGAGGAGAAGAGGCAGAAGAACTCTTCAAGAAAATCCTTCATGGAGCTCTCTGCAAACTGCCATATCAACAAGAAAATGTTTAGGTCCCTGTAGAGTTTGCGTGTGTGTGAGTGTGAGAGAGAAAGAAACCCACTCCCCCAGGGTTCTCCAGATCCACTGCTCCATCCTCCCCATGACTGCCTTGCTCTGGGACTGCTTCTATAGGTCCCCTTGCAGCTTACTAGCAGGCATGGAATGGGGCTCTGAGGGAATTGTGATGCTCACTATTCTGATGGGATATCTGCTCCTCTCTTCCTCTTTCCCAGTCTATTCCCCAAAGTCTCAAGAGCCCTCTTCACACAGAAGGGGAAGGCTGATGCCTAAATGGCAGGGTCCTAGCAGAGTAAGACCTACATGATGTCCTCAGGGAGACCATCCTGCCCGGAAAATAAGGATAAAAACAAAAAAACTTAGTAAGATGTTAATTAAAATATTGTTCCCAGTCCTGCAAATAGTTACCCTGAGTGAACAGTCCTTCTCGTGTGATGAGTCCATTAAAGCTAATGGGAGTACTCATGTAAGGAGTACAGCTGTGCCAATAACTCATTTTCAGTTGCTGGCCAAACCAAAAAGTAAAAAGAAATTCATTAATTTTGACCCAAATGACAATTTAATTTTTTTGTCGAAACAGAAAAGTCTATAAAGTTTCATTCAGGATCAAATGAAGGTTTTTGTTTAATTTTCGAGTTTCTTAAAAATAAGATTGAAATAAAATTTGAAATGAACAGTTATTTCAAACAAAACAATTGAAATACTTTGTTTCAAAAAATGTAAAAATGAAATGTATTGATTTTTTTCGGAAATTTGCTTTCGGTGGTGGTATTGGTGTTTTTAACCAAAGCGATTTGGCAAATTCGACACAAATGCACAAAATGTTTCAGTTGACTCAACTCTGCACAGTTCCACGAAAAAGGCTTCAAAATAATTTTTTCCAGCTCTTGTACCAATTTCTTCGCAAGTCAGTCTTTGCAGGATCCTTGTTTCCATGTATGATAGCAGCAAATTCTGTGGTTCTTTAGCTGGTGTTCTCTCTTCAGTGGGGATTTGGGGTGAGATAGGATAAGGATGAGGATTTAGTCATTTATTTTATTTGGAATGTTCTTGTTAAGACACTCAGGACCAGATTCCCAGCTGGTGCAAAATAATGTAGCTCCACAAAGCTATGCCTATCTGAACCTGATGAGGTTCCGGCCCTCAACATTGTCGATGTATTTTCAAGCTTCCATCCCCAATATTGAACATTATGATGTTTGACATCAAACATTCAATTATATGTGAGTTGCTTCTAAACAAAAGTTTTCTTAATTGTTTCAGATACACCATCTGTTTCTAATCAAAGTCATGTGGAAACTGGAAACCCTTATAAACATCGCCCTAGGTTTCTTTTTGGAATGAAATAAGCTCAGTAGTGAGGGGTGGAACTTCAAAGGGTTCAGGAGGTGCTGTCCTTATCCAAACCTACATGAAGCTTGTTGGTCTTATTGCACTAGTAATCTCATGGGAGTCTTGCTTTCACGCAAGACTTTTAATTTTCATCAGAGTGGGAAACACCATGAAAATTTCTTTCCATTATATTTTAGTTTCTGGATAAAATCAGGGAATTCAGAAGTGGTCAAGAATTTTTTGAAAGAAACAAACGGTTTGAATCTCAAGAAAGTAGTTAAATAAATGTCAGTGAATATTTTGGCTGAAATACTTAGAGATGTTCTGTTTTTATTGGAACTATTTCATTCCTCCCTAGAAATAATTTTCCTTATGCGGCAGAGTCTCTTAACTAACCAGAGTGGTGTTTACATTCCCCATGTAGGACTTCCTGTGTAGCCCTGTTCTTCTCCCCAGAAATCTACTACAGAGTAGCTGGCATGAGACAAATAAAGAAAACTTCCTTTGGCCCAACACCAACACAATTCAACAAGTTTTATGATCAAAGTTCAAAAAAGAAAATAGAATGGAGAAAGTAATAGTTGCAAGTGCTCTCAACAGCTATTGTGGAATTTCCTAAGGAATAAGAAACCTTCCCAGCTTATGGAACCTTTAAAATGATAGCAGCATTTCAATGAAAAACCAAAAAGAAAAATCACTCAGAGAAATTTAGCCAAGTTCAATTAACCTGGGGGGTCAAGAAGGCAAGGTTATTAGTCCCTGGAGGAAGGAAGAGGCTCCCCTCTCTAGCCAGTGAGAACAGATGAAGAGGAGTCATGTAATTGGGCCCCCAAGCCTGAAATATGGTTGATTTTTGAAAATCAAAGACAGAGGGGAAGCATCAATATTAAACAAAAAGATAAAAACCCTTTGAGATGTTTGTGATTGTCCATATAATGCTACTGGGCCAAATTCTGTTCTTAGCTATGTTGGTGTAAATTCACAGTAATTCAGTGGAATAACTCCAGATTTACACTGTGTAACTCGAAGTGGAATCTGGTCCATTGCATTTAAACCTGGAAGTTTGAATTTGCAGGATGGGGGATAAACCTGGATTTTAAACTATGATAATGCAAGACTCGAGAAGGCACAACATGATTATGGTTTAAACACAGCAGCTCTGAGTGAGAGCTTGTCAAGAAAAAAACTGTTTAGTGGGCATGATATTTTTATTTTCCCTCACCCCAAAGATTTACTGTGTGTAATTGCATTGGAAGTTATGGCTGTTAATTACTAAAACACTTCTGTGATGGTAACATCAACCTGTAGAGAGAACCATTAACACTCCATTTCAAGCACACTTGATTTTTTCAATACACTTTAAGGAACACACTCTTAGAGGTCCACCACAATAGCATGGAGAACTAATATTAAAGACAATTAGGCCATCTGCTCCAAATAGGACAACTGAAGCACTGACATCTTTAAAGCACCTTGTTCCTCCTTCCTCTGGTGTTACTCAAAGTAGGAAGAAGGGAAGCTTTTATTGTTTATATAGTATGGGGCTGAAAAGTGTATGAACATTTAGTAGAAAGCAAAGCATCTTTCTCTTTCTGTTGCAGAAGGCACCAGTTAGTCATCACTAGGCCCTGGCACCAAATGCCATCTCAACATGGTCATAGCTTAAATTGTTATGGTTTTGGGAAGGGTATAGGTGGGAAGAACATAAAAGCAGAGTCATACATCTAAAATCTTCCCCATTCCTTTATGACATATCCCTTTAAAATTTATGAACTTCATGGTTGCTAAATAAAAGTGAAGGTCTTTGGTACCTGAATTTAAATTGAATAAAATTGGATACTTGTATGTCAAAGCACTCAGACACACAAAGCCAAATATCTGCACATCAATAGGAAGGTAATTGGGTCACAAGATAACCTATGGTATATATGATACATCTTCTTAAGGCTGTTCTTGGAAGCCAATGAATTCTCTTGTTACACATTGAAGTGGATGTCTCTTATTCATAGAATCATAGAATACCAGGGTTGGAAGGGACCTCAGGAGGTCATGTAGTCCAACCCTCTGCTCAAAGCAGGACCAATCCCCAACTAAATCATCCCAGCCAGGGCTTTGTCAAGCCTGACCTTAAAAACTTCTAACGAAGGAGATTCCACCACCTCCCTAGGTAACGCATTCCAGTGCTTCACCATCCTTCAAGTGAAAAAGTTTTTCCTAATATCCAACCTAAACCTCCCCCACTGCAACTTGAGACCATTACTCCTTGTTCTGTCATCAGCTACCACTGAGAACAGTCTAGATCCATCCTCTTTGGAACCCCCTTTCAGGTAGTTGAAAGCAGCTATCAAATCCCCCCTCATTCTTCTCTTCTGCAGACTAAACAATTCCAGTTCCCTCAGCCTCTCCTCATAAGTCATGTGTTCCAGTCCCCTAATCATTTTTGTTGCCCTCCACTGGACTCTTTCCAATTTTTCCACATCCTTCTTGTAGTGTGGGGCCCAAAACTGGACACAGTACTCCAGATGAGGCCTCACCAATGTCGAATAGAGGGGAACGATCACATCCTTCGATCTGCTGGCAATGCCCCTACTTATACATCCCAAAATGCCATTGGTCTTCTTGGCAACAAGGGCACACTGTTGACTCATATCCAGCTTCTCGTCCACTGTAACCCCTAGGTCCTTTTCTGCAGAACTGCTGCCTACCCATTCGGTCCGTAGTCTGTAGCGGTGCATGGGATTCTTCCGTCCTAAGTGCAGGACTCTGCCCTTGTCCTTGTTGAACCTCATCAGATTTCTTTTGGCCCAATCCTCTAATTTGTCTAGGTTCCTCTGTATCCTATCCCTACCCTTCAGCATATCTACCACTCCTCCCAGTTTAGTGTCATCTGAAAACTTGCTGAGGGTGAAATCCATGCCATCCTCCAGATCATTAATGAAGATATTGAACAAAACCGGCCTGAGGACCGACCCTTGGGGCACTCCACTTGATATCGGCTGCCAACTAGACATGGAGCCGTCGATCACTACCCGTTGAGCCCAACAATCTAGCCAGCTTTCTATCCACCTTATAGTCCATTCATCCAGCCCTTACTTCTTTAACTTGCTGGCAAGAATACTGTGGGAAACCGTGTCAAAAGCTTTGCTAAAGTCAAGGAACAAAACCTCCACTGCTTTCCCCTCATCCACAGAGCCAGTTATCTCGTCATAGAAGGCAATTAGATTAGTCAGGCATGACTTGCCCTTGGTGAATCCATGCTGACTGTTCCTGATCAGTTTCCTCTCCTCTAAGTGCTTCAGAATTGATTCCTTGAGGAACTGCTCCATGATTTTTCTAGGGTGTTTATAATGGTGGACAAAGCAACAGAGCCAGAATCTAGAGTAATCTTCCATCAAAGGTAGAGAGAAACCCAAGAGCCTAAAATAAATCTCTGCAATACCTATCATAAAACATTTGAGAATATTTCTAAACCTGAGTTAGAAATGAGTATCAAAAATGTATCTGAACCTAGAAGAGAGGGCAAAGGGGAAGGAAATCTTGAGACTAGTACAAACCAGCTATTGTAATTAGATTGTACAATTCCCAACATGTATTTTTCATGATAAAATGGGTTAGGATGCCTGAACCGAACTTACAATGAAGCTTGAAAAGGAACAGAGACTGATTATTCTCTATTTAGTCAAGGTGTCTATGCTGTGCTAAGCACATTATTGTGACCACAACATAATTTGGAGCCTTACAAAAATATATGAGGAGTAAAACAACAATATTAAATAAAACAACCCTAAAGTGGTAATGTTGTTTTGAGTTTAGGTAGCAGGCTGTAGGTTTAGTCACCACCAGTATGCCCAGCTCTTACTGTAAAACATACCAAACCCGTAATCATTTAGCTGAAAATGGGATTACGATGATAGGGCAGCAGAGTCATTGCTAATGCTGGCTACTAAGTAGATCAGCACAACCAAGTACCTGAATCTCCTAAGCTGAAATGTACAGGTTTTTAATACAAGACTTAATTTGGCAAGACCAACTCTAGTGTATATCCCTTACACATACAAAATTCTGCTTTATGGCATTTATTGCAGTATCCTAACTGACTTCCCCACCCCCGCCAGCCTGTATAGATTTTCTAAACTCATGCAAATTTATCCAAGATGGCTCATTTTAATACCAATTCCCCAAGTGCTAGCATTCTAATCATTAACTAATTGTCTCTGAGCTCTATTCTAATCATTAACTAATTGTCTCTGAGCTCTATTGACAACTTGGCCACCTTCTTGCTAATTTTGCAGACACGATGGAGGCCTTGAAGAACTAAGTTAACCTTTCAATGTCCATTGAAGATCCACAGGTCTGATGACAATTGATTGACCTGGCCTCTGTGTTAGATAAAACCTCATCAGCTTTCTGAATGATGATGTGTGTAATGAGGCATCGTTAATTGACAACAGGTAGGTGAGCTTAGATGTTCCCTTCTTTGTTTCTCGGAGTAAAATGGAAAATTAGGATGTGTGTTATGGGTGCAAATCTGCAAAACATCTGAGGTTGGGACTCTGCCATTAAGGAAGTAGCAGTACAGATGCATATGTATAAATTTAGTAAAATGTAAATATTGAGCGCTTATGCTTTGCCCCTATTATCAGTTACATAAGCATGTGCTCATCTCTGTGTTCTTAAATGATCTTCTGTGTGGATCAATAGATTAATTCTATATAGAATATCTATCACTATGGCGGCATGGCACAAGGGGACAGGCAATTCTTGATTTAGTCCTAAGTGGAGCACAGATTCTGGGCCATGAGGCGAATACCGGCGAACAGTTTGGTAATAGCCACTGTAACATAATTAAACTTAACACCTCTGTGGTGTGGAAATACCAAAGAAGCCCACCACACTAGCATTTAACTTCAGAAACAGGAACGACACAAAAATGAGGAAGCTAGTTAAACAGAAATGAGAAGCAAAGTCACAAGAGCAAAATGCCTGCAAGCTGCATGGAAACTTTTTAAAAACTACCAGAAGAGAGGCTCAAATTAAATGTATGAAAAATAATAATAAGAGGACCAAAAAAATGTTACCCTGGCTAAACAGAGTAAAAGAAGCAGTTGGAGGAAAAAAAAAATCCTTTAAAAATTGGAAGTCAAATCCCACTGAGGAAAATAGAATGGGAGCATAATCTCTGGCCAGTCAGGTATAAACGTGTAATTAGGCAGGCCAAAAAAGAATTTGAAAATCAACTAGCAAAAGACGCAAAAACTAACAACAAACAATTTTTTAAGTACATTAGAAGCAGGAAGCCTGCCTATCAAATCGGTGGGGCCACTGGAAATCAAGATGCTAAAGGAGTACTCCAGAAAGACAAAGCCATTCCAAAGAAACTAAATGAATTAGTTGCACTGGTCTTCACTGCAGAGGATGTGAAGGCGATTTCCACACCTGAGCCATCCTTTTTCGGTAACAACTCTGAGGAACTGTTCCAGGCTGAGGTGTCAATACAGGAGGTTTTGGAACAATTGATAAATTACACAGTAATAAGTCACCACGACCACATGGTATTAACCCAGGAGGCCTGAAGGAACTCAAATATGAAATTTTAGAACTACTAACTGTGGTGTATACCTTCTTTTTTAAATCAGCTTCTGTACCAGATGACTGGAGGATAGCAAATGTAACACCAATTTAAAAAAGGGCTCCAGAGGTGATCCTGGGAATTACAAGTCTGGTAAACCTAATTTCAGTACCAGGCAAATTGGTTGAAACTATAGTTTAAAAAAAAATTATCCGACACAGATACATGATTTGTTGGGGAAGAGTCAACATGGTTTTTGTAAAGGGAAATCATGCTTCAACAATGTATTAGAATTCTTTGAGGGAGTCAACAAATATGTGGACGAGGGTGATCCAGTGGACATAGTATGCTTGTACTTGCAGAAAGCTTTTAACAAGGTCCCTCACCAAAGGCACTTAAGCAAAGCAAGCAGTCATGGGCAAAGAGGGGAGGTTGTCTTGTGGATCAGTAACTATTTAAAAGACGGGGAACAAAGGGTATAATAAATGGTCAGTTTTTACAATGGTGTGAGGTAAACAGCAGTGTGCCCCTGGGATCTGTACTGGGACCCATGCAGTTCAATGTATTCATAAATGACCTGGAAAAATGGGTAAACTGTGATGGCAAAATTTGCAGATGATACGAAATAATTCATGATACTTAAGTCCAAAGCTGACTGAACAGTTATAAAGGGATTTCACAAAACTGGGTGACTGGGCAACAAAATGGCAGATAAAGTTCAATGTTGATAAATGCAAAGTAATACACATTGGAAAACATCTATGACTATAATGAGAGTAACAAAAGAGCTCTCTAAGACCTAAGTAGTAATAACACGAGACAGCTCTCTCACGGTATCACAGCACCGCTAGAGAAAGTGAGCATGAAAGGCAGACACAGCCTTCTCTCTCAGGTGTTTCCAGGTGTGTTGTTTTAGGGGGAGTGAGGTACCATCACGATGTCATTGTCCCCATTTTATATCTTCTTCCCACTTGTTGGAAAGCTCTTTTGCTGTGACCTGGGTCAAACAGTTCCCATCATGTAGTGCTAATCTCTGAGAGGTTTCTATTGTACACAGTTCCTGGAGTAATCCTTGTGCTTGTGTGCATGTCCTCAATAAACCATTCACATTGTTTGGCCTTTTTATTGTTGTACCTGAAAGGCTGCTTGTGGGTGTCTTCAACCTCACAACACGTTCCAGTAACACGTACACAGCCAAACTTCATAACTTCACATATGACAATAGCACATACAGTCCAACGAGATATTAATGTCTAGCAGATCAAGACTTTTAGAATGATACATCACAATGCATATTTTATACAACACACATCCTAATTACATGACAGTGGTGAATACTGTAAGTGCTAGATGTGATACTCTGGCACCCCAAGAGTGTCCCAGGGGAGTTCATTAAGCCTTTGACCCAATCCGGGGGGGGGGTGATGAACACCCCCAAATCCCATTAAAAATAAAGGGATTAAAGTCCTATGATTGTATGTATATGATTGTGCTTGTGATAGCTGACTGTTGCTTTAATTCAAGAGGGGTGGCATGCAGTTCATGGGTTGCTCTATTCATAACTCTTTCCAGACTGACTTTTGCAGATTGGTGTAACTCAGTCCCTCCTATTCTGTCTGTGGCGCATAACAGTCTGGTCTCATTTCAGCTGTTGAGTTAGTGTGTGGGTGTTGGGAGGGGTTGGTGGCCTAACATATATGTGATGGGGCAAGGCCAGATGGCTATAGAAAAGTAGTGGGAGATAGATATATTAGCTCCAGGCTAAACAAATCCCTGGTACCAGGATAATTGAAATGGCAGCTTCTCCATGTCAATTAAGACACCCTGGGGTCAATTAAGAACTTTCCAGAAGGCAGGGAGAATGCTAGGTTGATTGGGACACCTGAAGCCAATCAGGGGCTGGCTGAAACTAGTTAAAAGCCTCCCAGTTAGTCAGGTGGGTGTGCATGTCAGGACCTGTGGGAGGAAGTTGCGCTGTTGGAGAGGCTGAGTAGTACACACCATATCAGGCACAAGGAAGGAGGCCCTGAGGTAAGGGTGAAGTGGAGCTTGAGGAAGTGAGGGCTGCTGTAGGGGAAGTAGCCCAGGGAATTGTATGTCATGATTCCTAAAAGGTCAGCTACCATAGCTGATACTATTAGGGTCCCTGGGCTGGAGCCTGGAGTAGAGGGTGGGCCCGGGCTCCCCCGCACCTTTGCCCCCTGATTAATCACTGAGACTGGGAGACAACAGAGACTGTGCAAGGAAGAATAACTTCTCACCTCCCTCGCTGGCTTATTATGAAAATGGCTCAGTAGACTGTGACCCTTGTCTCTAGAGACAGAAGGGTTATGTGGAGGGTGACAGTGAGCCTCTGAGGCTAGCGAAATCCACCAGGAAACGTGGGACCCATTGAGGCAAGGACAGAGCTTTGTCACATATAGAAGACGCCAGACTAGATAATCCCTGCTGGCCGTAAATTCTCTGAGGTCCTAATCCTGCAATTGATTCTGTACGAGCATATATCATCTAATAGTGTAGCACAACTGTGGTGAGAACCTGTTGGGATTGTTGATATTTAAAGTCAAAGGAGTGCCACGCAGGTTCAGGGTTTATGGGTAAAATTTCTAAAGCACTTAACTGACTTAGAAAAGTAAGGCTATGCCTAAACTACAGCTTATGTTGGCATAATTTATGTCACTCAGTAGCGTGAATAAACAATCCCTGAGTGACAAAAGCACCGGTGTGCACAGTACAATGTTGGTGGGAGAGCTTCTTCCATCAGCATAGAGCATCTTCACCAGACAGGCTGCAGTGTTGTATGTGTAGACAAGCCCCAACTCTGAATGACTTTCAAAGAAAATCTTTAAAACCAGTTTTTAAGCCTATGGTGCAATTCAGAGCCCACTGAATTCAATGGGAAGTCTCACAGTGCCTTCAATTGCCTTGTATGTGTCTTAGTTCAGTGGAATTAATGCATTACGACTGTTATGAGAAACTTAATCAGTGCAGTCATTGTGACCCTTCCATCGCTAGGAATGTGGACTTTTACTATTGACTTATCGCAGGTTATTCATTTCCCCCCCTCACCGTTAAAACCAGATCAATGCATGTATTAATTGGTACCCCTTTCTCCTTCCAGAAACCCCTTTAGTAATGTAAAACATTTCTTCCTGGGTGGCTACACCAGAAGCAGATATTTCAGAAAGAAGTGAAAGAAAATAAATAAAAGAATTTGGAGTTCAGTTCAGATCAGATCAAGTTCTGGGCAAATGTTTGACGGAGGTTGATTCTTTCTCGCCAAATCACCCCCACCAGGTCAGAATAGCTCCCAGATGGAGCCCTTGGAAGCGACTGCAATGCAATGGGAGTTATTTGTATGGTACAGCAGAAGCAAAGACCTCTGGATCCAAACCGGTTTACCCACCCCTTGATTTTAGGTTGAAGGAATGATGAGATCACTTCCTATAAAAGAGAGAGTAGCATCCAATGTTTCTCTCAAATGAATTACCTGGCACATTAGCAGCAGCAGAATACCCTTGGTCAGTGCAATTATTGGTGCTGATGTTTCCACATTTAAACAGTGGAGGTGTGAAAATTCCATAGAACTAGCAGGACCCATGCAAAGAGTAATGCTTATTTCATCAATGCTGGTTCTTGTTACCAGGGGCAAAGCAGGGATCTGGCATCCATTACTAACTACAATAAGTAAACCTGGTGTATGAACAATCTAATAAAGAACGTTGTTGCCTTTGGCAGTTGCTTATGGATGTTGCCTACCCACAGGACCACCACGCTGATCAGCAGAATTCCCGTCTCCATCTGAAACCATCATGTGGTCATGTTTTCCTGTTACTAATGTAATGATTTTCTCATCGTCACAATATAATTAGTCTTTATAATTAACATGCATTTTGCTGGCTATATTTTTCTTAACACCTCTTCAATTATCTAATGACTGATCTTCATAAGCAGTCAGTTTTGCTTTAGAGCACCATTCTAGAACACCACTACATTATTAAAGGCATATAATTTTAAGCCAGTGTAGTTTGAATTTTCCTTCCTACTGTTGTGAAATGAAGCTGATCCATTTTCTTCTCATCTATCTTTAGAGACATCCACTTGTTAAGGTGCTGTCTACGTCCTCTCTCAGATAGAACAGGAGTACTTGTGGCACCTTAGAGACTGACAAATTTATTTGAACAAAAGCTTTCATGGGCTACAGCCCACTTCATCGGATGCATAGAATGGAATATTTAATCAGAAGATAGATATAGATAATATACATACAGAGAACATGAAAAAGTGGAGTAAGAGGCTAATTAATTAAGATGAGCTATTATCAGCAGGAGGAAAAAAAACTTTTGTAGTGATAATCAAGATGGCTCATTTAGACAGTTGACAAGAAGGTGTGAGGATACTTAACATGGGGAAATAGATTCAATATGTGTAATGACCCAGCCACTCCCAGTCTCTATTCAAACCCAAGTTAATGGTATCTAGTTTGCAAGTGGCTGGGTCATTACACATACTGAATCTATTTCCTCATGTTAAGTATCTTCACACCTTCTTGTCAACTGTCTAAACGGGCCATCTTGATTATCACTACAAAAGTTTTTTTTCCTCCTGCTGATAATAGCTCATCTTAATTAATTACTTAGCCTCTTACTCCACTTTTTCATGTTCTCTGTATGTATATTATCTATATCTATCTTCTTATTATATGTTCCATTCTATGCATCCGATGAAGTGGGCTGTAGCACATGAAAGCTTTTGCTCAAATAAATTTGTTAGTCTCTAAGGTGCCACAAGTACTCCTGTTCTTTTTGTGGATACAGACTAACATGGCTGCCATTCTAAAATTGCTCAAATACTGCATGCTAAATTAAATTCATTGCCACACTTATACAATTAATATAGATAGGAAAACAGTATATTATCTCTAGAGCTACTATCATTTTTCACACCAGCATCATGATGGATTCGGAACAGTGTCAATACCATGACAAAGCGTGGGGGCCGCATTAAGGGGTTTTCCTCTGTAGCTTCTTATGATTAAAGTAGACTACTGGGAGTCAGCTTTCTGTTTCCACAGACTCACTGACTGACCTTGGGCAAGTCTCTTAAGAAGTCTATGCTTTAGTTTCCCCATCTGTAAATTGTGAATACTACTATCTAATTCATCACATTGTAAAATACTTTGCAATTCTCAAGGAGGAAGATACACACTAACAAGGTCATTGTTGTCCTTCTCTGGTTATATTACAGTAGTGTCATAGGGTCCTGATGGAGATCAGACCCCTGCGTTGCTATGGGCTGTACATACACATGTAGGAAACAGTCCTATCTCAGAAAGCTCACAATCTAAAGATAAAGAAATATTTTATCCCCATTTTACAGATAGGGAAAACCAAGATTTAGTGACTTACCTAAAGGTAAGAGCTGGATGTTAAACTGACACTTTTTGTATCCCTTTCCATTGGCTAAGCCACTCCGTTAATCCTTCTGCTCAAATGCTCTCAATCGGAGACAGTAAGTGTCTCTACTCATTCCTTATATTTTGTACTGGTGACCTAGATCAGGCCCTCCCTCAAGAAAAACCCATGAGGGTGGAGCTCTCTTTGAGGAGTGTCCAACAGAAGAAGTCAAAGGAAAAGGTTAGGCCAAGGATTACCCTCACAGAAGAAGCATGGGGTTGGCTCAGAATCTAGGGTGATTGATTGGAGGCGCAGTAGCTCACTGGCAGGAATTCCTTGGCTCTCCATTTATGGTGAGTGTCACAGTATTGAGGTCTCCTCATGAAAATTAATACAGCTCTGGAATATCAACTTTTCTGTCAGTTCCTGGAAGGAGGAGGATTTTCAGATCAACCAAGGGCACTAAACTCTCAGTGGGGTCTGGACTAGGGGCAGGCAAGGTGTGATGGGTACCACAGAGGCAATGTGGATCTCCCATATGCTCCCTCTCCATGTGGATGGACGGACTCCTCACTTGAAGATTCTATGCCAATGAAATCTGAAGACTGTGAAACCAGCAAAATGCCCTTTCATCTCTGAGTGGTGTAGAATGACATGTTGAATCCCAACATTGAAGTCAGGCAGCGGCTGTGCAGATTTGTTTGAGATTTTAAAGATAGAGATTGTGCTGCAAAAATGAGTCAAACTAATTGTCGTTCAAGACTATAACGAAGGCTTACAGATAGTTTCTCTCGTCAGTTTCTACCAGACTGACCATTAATTCTCTAATTAGAAAGGTGAGTTCTGGGACTGACAAAGAGTACCTAAACAGATCTAGTCTGTTTGTGGCAGGGAACAGCATTCTTAGCTATCACCACATTGGAATGTATATCAATAGAAGAGGAGTACTTGTGGCACCTTAGAGACTAACCAATTTATTTGAGCATAAGTTTTCGTGAGCTACAGCTCACTTCATCGGATGCATACTGTGGAAAGTGTAGAAGATCTTTTTATATACACACAAAGCATGAAAAAATACCTCCTCCCACCCCACTCTCCTGCTGGTAATAGCTTATCTAAAGTGATCACTCTCCTTACAATGTGTATGATAATCAAGTTGGGCCATTTCCAGCACAAATCCAGGTTTTCTCACCCCGCCCCCCACGCAAACCCACTCTCCTGCTCTGTGTGTGGTGGTGGTGGGGTGAGAAAACCTGGATTTGTGCTGGAAATGGCCCAACTTGATTATCATACACATTGTAAGGAGAGTGATCACTTTAGATAAGCTATTACCAGTAGGAGAGTGGGGTGGGAGGAGGTATTTTTTCATGCTTTGTGTGTATATAAAAAGATCTTCTACACTTTCCACAGTATGCATCCGATGAAGTGAGCTGTAGCTCACGAAAGCTTATGCTCAAATAAATTGGTTAGTCTCTAAGGTGCCACAAGTACTCCTCTTCTTTTTGCGAATACAGATTAACACGGCTGTTACTCTATATCAATAGAGTTTGATAGGCACAATATGCTGCCCTCCCGACCTGTGTGAATAACTGACGTTTTAGATTGCTGACAGTCCAAAGAAAAACATTGTTTCAGGTCAACCGAAACCTGAATTTAATTTTTTTTAAAGTTATTCAAAAAGTTGGAGAAAACTTGGTTTTGGGTTGAGCGAGATGTTTAGTTCTAATTTCAGGCATTTAATAAAAGCAAAGAACGTTTGGCAATGAAGGGCTAGATTCACAAGAGCATGGAGGCACCATTCACAAAACAGAGGTGGGGGAGGTGCTCCTCCCTTACACCCTAGTGATTAAGATGTGGGATGTGGCTTTGAAACCCCCCCCCCCTCAAAATCAGGAGCAGGAATTTGAACCCAGCTCTCTTCTCTCTCCAGTGAATGCCCCAACTGCCAGGGCTATGGGCCATTTTGGTTATGGGCTCTCTCCACTTTGTATAAATAATTCAATAAGCATTGGAGCAAAGCCTGTAACCTGGATGTCCCCACTCAGGTCAGTGCCCTACCTATCAGTCTCACTCTACACTCCAATGAATATTTAAGTATTTATACAAAATGGAATAGCTTCTACAGGAGAGATTGAGATGGGAACCCCATCCTGACTGGGGGCTTTGGGAGCTACCACACTACAAATACCTGTATTATTAATAACAGGAAGAACAAGTCCCTTAAATTCTAACAATGGAATATCCACCCCGTGTTATGATTAAGCAATGCAGGCATCCTACATACTCAGGACTGCTAAGATTTTATTTATGGCCAGGAATTAGAGTATATGAAGAATGAATCTCTGGTGCTAAATTCAGCCTTCAACTGAAGTTTGAATTTGCACTTGAAGTTACTGTGCAAGAATGCTGAGCTTTGCAAAAATCATGCAAAATAAACAATTTACAAAGGATTTTTCTGCAAGTTACCAATATTTCCTTAGATTAAAATATCTGAAATATTCACTGGGCCCTAGAAACCTTCCACAAACAAGTATGAGCTCTTTGGTGTGTGTGTGTGCGCTAATGAGGGTAAACCATCATTGGAACAGGTTTCAGAGTAACAGCCGTGTTAATCTGTATTCGCAAAAAGAAAAGGAGTAAATAAATAAATTGGTTAGTCTCTAAGGTGCCACAAGTACTCCTTTTCTTTTTGCATCATTGGAACAATTTACCAAAGGTTACGGTTGATTCTCCATCACTAGCAATTTTTAAATCAAGATTGGATTCTTTTTTTTTAAAATGTGCTCTAGTTCAAGCAAGAATTATTTTGAGGAAATTCTCTGACCTGTGTTGTACAGGTTAGATTAGAGGATCACATTGATTCCTTCTTGGAATATTTGAATCAGTTTCCCTTCTGATTTAAAGTCAGTTTAACTTTCTGGTTCTCAGACACAAGACTCTTGGGTTTGCAGAGAAATCCTAAAAGGAGATCGAGTTTTCATTGCTCTTTAACGAATGGGGAAATTCACTATGACTGAAGTGTAGGGGGAAGTTGAAGTGAAATTCACACAGCTTTCAAACTACACTCCAAAATCCTCTGCAGCCATTGTGTGGGTTGATATAGCCACCATACCTGGGTAATCAGATGTTCTGATCACCCCATACATCCTTCATCTCATCCTACAAGAGGCAGATGCAGTGACTGCCTCAGCAGCATGCTTCCGTGTTCCAACAATACCCACTGCAGGGCTAAAGTGACATGAAGACCTTATACAGATCACAGTGTGAATATCACCCATGGATTATTTTTTAATATTAAGGCCTTTTTTTGGCCATAGGCTCCTTGCACCTATACAGAGCCCTACTGCAGTCAACAGGGCTCCTGAGCCCCAGCTACGTTTAGCTTGTGTACAAGTAGCCAATGGCCTAGTGGTTAGGATTCTGAATCTGGCTGAGCAGGAATTTGAATCTGGATCTCCCACACCCCATCTGAGTGCCCTAAACACTAGGCTCCTAACTATGAGAATCTTCCTTGATAACAATAATGGGGACCCAATAATAGTAACAATATTAATTCCCAAACTCAATTTAGTCCCAAAATCTATTGTATTTTTTGTTATCCTTTTATACTCCCAGGGTATAAAGATGGCTGAAGTACAGGTTCTTGCTAAGGACACATTTTCTGATTAAAATCAGACCAGACATCAGTCCTCCTTTAAAAAAAATAAATCAAAACTAAATTTGTTACCTTAATTGACAGTTTTTCTTTCAAGTTCAGTAATATGTTAATTAGAGCAGCAGTGTGACCTGTGTTATGAATCCATGCAGAGAATTCAAGGGATGTAATCTACCCCTTGATCCTTTGACTTCGCTACTTACACTGTGTGTTGGGGGCGGGAAGAGATATCAGCCTCTGTGAAGCTGGTTCTACCCTTCCTGGTCCTACAGGTGGGCAAGGAATGAGTGGTCAGAGCCTTGACTCCTGGCCCACAATGGACCAGCCTGTACAGCTGTGCCAGCATGGACAAGGAAATAATCTGTGCCAGTGTAGGGCAGGTGCAGATTACTTCCCTTTGGAACAAGAAGGGAACTAGGGACTCAGATTCCAAGGCCAGAAGGGACCATTGTGATCATCTAGTCTGACCTCCAGTATAACACAGCCCATATGACTTCCTCAAAATAATTCCTAAAGTCTATTTAAAAAAAAATCCCATCTTCATTTAAAAGTTGTCAGTGATGGAGAAGCCACCACAAACCTTGGGAAATTATTCCAGCGGTTCATTACTCTCACTGTTAAAAATGTATGCCTTATTTCCCGTCTGAATTTGTCCAACTTCAACTTCCACCCACTGTGAGACCTTTCTCTGTTAGATTGAGGAGCCCATCATTAAATATTTGTTCCCCAGGGAGATTCTTACAGACAGTAATCAAGTCACCCCTTAAATATAGTCTCTGATCTATTAATTACCCTTTACTCAGGATTTGTGGTACAGCAACAATCTAACCCTTAGCATTGAAGGTTCAGGTGCACAGATCTCACATGGGATATTTTTGTTGTTGGACCAAATCCTGCACTCTTAAGTTAGGCATCACTCCTACTGAAAATCCTGAATCCCGATAAAAGTGAGTGGGAGGTTTGCCTGAGTAAAGACTGCAGGATGTGGCTCAATATTTATTGATTTTATTGGAGTCATCATTTTGCCTCTGCTTCTTACAAGTGCTAACAAGTTTGAAAACAACCAGTCACAGCCAATAATGTATTAAAACAAAAATAAATGTATCAGCTGGCTTTCTTTATCTTGCATTGACAAGTTATTTCCTCTGTAGTCAATATTGTTACCTGCACTGCCATGCTGATGTGATGTTTCACTGTTTTTTCCTCCCTACCCAGAGTTTCCATGGAAGTAGTTTATTATCATCATCGTCAAGGATGGACAGTCCAAATACATTTAAACAAGGATTATGCAGAAATTTTGCAAAACAAGCTTGTAGCTGTCTACTTCTCCCAGCAAGATTTTATTTAAATAAGCAGTTTTCATACCAGAATACAGGAACTAAATTAGCACGGATACAAGAAAATGTTATTTTTAGCACACCTAGCAAAGCAGAAAACCTATATTGGAAAGTTTTCAATAGAACACAGAATCTTACTCAAGCTGTTATGGCGGATGTGACATTTTTAATCAATGTAAGTGTGTGTCAGGGGAAGGGAACCAACCCTAATCAAATCTGCCTTTAATAACTGACTTGTTGAAAAAAATTATAATCCAGATAAAAAGCACAACAATGGGATTTTTTACTATTCCATATTTGTATTGAGCCCAAATAGGCTCTGATCCTGCAAAGATTTAAATGCATTCAGCAGGACTAAGTGTGCTTAAAATTAAGCATGTAAGACTTTTCAGGATTGGGGCCATCAGAACATTGTGGGGGGGGGGAATGTTTTCAACAGCCCAAAGTGGTTATTAGACACCCGCCTCCCATTGAAAGCCAACGTAATACTAACTTTCAAAGGGAGTTGGACACCTTAATCCCTTTGTACCTGTGAGTGTCTCCTCATGGTCCCTGCCCCAAGGATCTTGCACTATGAGGGCCCAATCCAACCAGTATTTGGACACTGATCCTGCAAGCTTCTCCATGTGGGAGAATCCCTGCGCCTGAATGGAACCCCACTTAAGTCAATGGAGATGTGCCCACATCAAGCAGTTTGCAGGGTTAAAGTGCCGGACTCTTCCTCAAGGCCACAGAATGGCTCCATTACTCCACACTCACCTACTTGTGACCACTCGGGGGAATAAAATGATAATCTTGTTATCATTTTCTTTTTTATAACCATCCTAGAGAATTTAATTGAGAATTATATCCCTGCTATAGAGTTTCGTAAGAGTGTAAAAAAAGCCTAGAGACAAACCAGATTCTATTACATTTTGCAGGTTTCAGAGTAATTCTTTAGAACTCAAATGGTTTCATTCCTCCAGGATACATTTTATAAGGCTCCTCTATAAGGGCAAAATCATTCTACTTGGGGGTGCATAGGGAATACCTGCCTAACTGTGTCCAGTGGGTAACAGCCACCCATATTCTGTTCCCATCCCAACTCAGAGTAATCCATTGGTTCTGCTCCTGGCAGGGTCCTGTGCAGCTATAAAAGGACAAAGACTTCCAAATTATTATTTCAACTTCATTAAACTTCAGTACGAAAAATATCAAAGACTGTCCCTTGGTCCTTCCTGAAAAGTCTTATGGAGTTTACCAGGGATGAAACAAATATAGTCCTATAAAGTCTTCAAAAAATATCCAAAATAGGGCTTAAGCATGCAAGTAAATTCACCCCTAATTCAGCAAAGAACATAAAAATATACTTAAAGTTGTGTGCTTATGTATGTGCCTAAGTCTTCACTTTGCTGTACTTTGCTGAGTACAGAGGGACTGAAATATGTGCTGAAATTTAAGCATATGTTAAATGTACTGCTGAATAGGGCTTTAATAAGTTCTATTGAAAATGTCTCCAAACACTTATACAATTTAATAAAAAAAAAGAAAAAGATCGTGTCTATAAATTCTTTGGGCCACCCCATACAATTTTACAGCAGGGATACAATTCTTCATTACATTCTACAGCATGATTCAAAGCTAATTACAGAAAGGTTATAATTTTCTACTAAATTGTATAAGACTGTTCCATAAGATACACTTTAACGTAAACCAATCTTTGACTTGCTACATCTTTTGATTTTAATTCCTTTTCAATGATGCCATTTTACTTGATTTCTTTTGTACCTTATATTTTATGTTAAGTGCCTGTTTCAAAGCGCTCTTTACTTTACTTGATTCATGAGCTAGCCAAAAATCAAATCTCATTCTGGGACTGAGTGATATGGTGCTGGGGGGAATTGATTCTTGATTTTCAAAATAAACTTCACATTAATTTGTAAATTGCCATTTAGCGGCTGATGAACACTGACATACATGAATTTCCCAGGCAATTTGTGAATTTCCAGTGTTACTTCTGCCGCTAAGACTATTAATATTAATTGCATTAAAAACCTCAGCTTCCATTGACTCTGTTAGCACAGTCAGAGCTTTCATTATAATTTTTACTTGCCATTTGATAGATTTGTGTTAACACTTGTGGGTTTTTTTTTTATTAAACCGGCATTCCAAGTGCCACAGCTACACAACTGACAATGTCACTATTAAAAGCTTTTTGCCTTTGTCTTTTGAACAGGCCCCTTTCATTTTTTAAACTACTGAATGTCTTTTTGAAATTAGGAAGCAACTGCAGAGTCCGGGCCTGGGAAACCCTTCTCAGACCAGCGGTGCTACAGATTCTCTCTCTCCTCTTCCAAACCCTGTAGATGGAGCCCTGAACTAAGATCTTGCTACATCTCTAGCACGGATTGACTTCCTTTGGGTTGATGATGATTGATCGTGTTGTTTTCTTCATTACTTTAAACCTAATCAGTGCTTGGTGTAATTTGAGTAATGATTGCTCATTATTGGCAATTGTGAAGTTTAAGGCTTTCTTCATTTTACCTCACAAGGCAACCAGTTGGGAGATGCTGGTACCTCCCCATTTGTGCTATATTTGGGGCTGAGGGGGGAAGCTTCATCCCAGTGATAGCCAGGAAACAGCAAATAGTTTTGTGGAAGTTTTATTATTGTGCTTTTTCTTGGCAGGTAACTCCTAGAGTTACCCCCTCAAGATCAGATCTGATCACGTAAGAGGCATTTCTCAGGCAGTGTCATTCAGGTCTTACTGAAATTCTTGAGTTCAATAAATCATGCTATTGCCTCACACACCATGTCTTATAAAGTGAGATAGATGCATTTCCAAATAAAAGCTTGCTGGGAGGGGAAAAAAAAAAAGAAAGAAGGTAATGAATGGGGATCATACATGGGCCAAAAATATATTATCCATCATTAACAAACTGCACTTTTAGCTCTGTTATTTTAAGGAAGTACCAGGGGCTTTTGTTTCAAGCGGAGTGATTGATTTACTGGTTTTAAGCTTGGTAAACACAGAAAGATGCTCAGCTTTTCACCACCTACAGGACGTACTACTGAAGTCTGGCTAAGCGTTTGGTTGCTCACGCTGGAATCATTCTAAGGGCATATCTTAAATCTACAGAAGTCAGAAAATTTCCGAGTCATATTTGCTGGAGTTAGGACAGTTTTCTTAAGACAAATTTTTTTCCTTGGCCTACTTCTGCAGTTAAATCATTATAAAATTATAGGGACTATAAAGCCACTAAAAATCAATGCATTTACATCACCATAACAAAGGGCAAAACGTAGCTTTTCAGCCATGTCGCTTCATAAAATATTACATATTATTGCAGGTTTTTTTAAAATAAATAAAATAAATAAATCCCATTTAGTCCAGTTTGGGTAAAATATATGGAGCTAGATCCTAGATGTGACTTATTACTCTAGTTCACCTTTAATGCATTTATCTAAATGACTCTGTAAATATATATTTACAGCCCCATAATCTATTGGAAATGTTTTATATTTGGTTTCATTTGACAACAAACAAACAAACAAGAAATCACACTGACCACAAAACATATGAACCTCAATTTGGTCTACAGTAAACTAGCTAATTTTGAGGTGAAAAGGTGTCTAACGGTATCAATGGAGCTTGCACAGCGCTATTCTCTTTGTAATTCCACAAGTCATTTTGTAGTCGAGAAAGCAGGAATGCTTTCTCCCTCTACCTTACTGAGCTGACATCTAACAGCCAAGAGCATAGTATCAGTGACATACTCAGTAACTGAGGTGCCTTCAAATGAGGAGGTTATGAGTTTCCTACCCGACATGATCACACTCAGCCTTAGGGGCAGTCTCAGTGCATGCAGCAGCACTGATAGAAAGAGTCTTAGCAACAGACCAGGCACTTGCTGGAGGGGACAAGATATCTCATTTGCTTAAGTTAGACCGGAGGACCCGATGTGGATAAATATCAGTTTTCCCCCCGCTCCCCTGAAAAGAGACACTGTCTACTACGACTGTACAAGTAAAAATAAATACGTTCTGATGGTTATAACATCACAATAATGCGATCATTTCAATTCATATGGAGAACAGTAAAAACAATATGCCTTCTGATTGAATTATCCTAGCTCTTAGCTTAAAGTTTCAATTATAGATACAAACAACGTACGAGAGAGAAAGTGAACAATAAATAGCATTTTCTATCAGATGTATAAAAAGCAGTGAATTGAGGGAAATGATTTTTTAAAAAGACAAAAGTGTAGCCCATCATTGAGATGAAATCCATGCCACTAAAAGGTTTGCAAAATTCAGTGTTGCTGTACTGTAGCATAGCACTATATATGCAATATTGCACAGACTCATTTGGATAGGATTCTGACTTCTTCAGTAATTACAAGCCACAAACCAAAATATTAGAAGCAATAGGCATGTGATAACTATATTCTCAAATACTGAATATACATTAAAAATAACATACAAAGCATTTAAGCGTAAGAGGCCAACAAATATGTTTAAAACTCATGAGTGATAATCATGGCAGGCACTTTTAAAAGCTGGACTAACAGTTCGCTATTGTTTTTTAAAACTTCACAGTAAATACTGAAGACTCCCTGTGTATGTATGTAGGTTTCAGATAACTAATACTAATTATAACATAAAACAGTCTTACCAAATAAGTCAGGTCCCTACCAGAGCATACAGTTTGTCACTGCATTACATGTATGCTCAAACACATACACGTGTAAAAGCAAAACAAATGGAAAGCCTTCAGTTTAATGAAGGTTAAAAACATTAAAAAACCCACATGTTCAGTAACACTAAGTTAACTCATCTTGTTACGGTAACCCTTGTTCCTGGTCCCCCATCACCTGCTTCCTTTTCTAGTCAAGTCTTTACTTCAGGTCTGATCCTGCAAACACTCATATGTAAGTAATTTTACTCAGATGACTAGTCTCACTGAAGCCAACTGCACTACTGGTGTGGGTAAAATTATGCACCCATGTAAGTGTTTGCAGAATGAAGCAAAGCTTTATGAGCCTGCTTAACTTTTATGCACAGTGAGTAGCCCTATTGACTTCAAATTTAGAAGTTAACTTTAAGTGTTTGAGATGGACCCATTTTTAGGGGTTTTCCCCCTAAAATTTTCAATTCCCCACTCCCCAGATTGTGACAAAAAACATTACTGAAAATTTTAGAGTAACAGCCGTGTTAGTCTGTATTCGCAAAAAGAAAAGGAGTACTTGTGGCACCTTAGAGACTAACCATTTTATTTGAGCATAAGCTTTCGTGAGCTACAGCTTACTTCATAAAATGGTTGATTTTTTTCATTTATCAGTAAATGAAAAATTGACAATCCTTTCAATCATTTTTTTAAAAAATAAGGGACTAAACTTGTGAAAAATCTAAAAATTTGCATCATGTCAACAATTTCAAAACCATTTTTGAAAAAGGCTCTTTTGATGGAAAAAAAAAATCTTTGTTCACAAAAATGTCATCCACTTCTAGTGCCTGGACAGTTTTTGGGTGTCCACTGAAGAAATCATCATCAATGCAATGTTTTGCTTTGGGCATGTTCTGCAACGAATGGGACTCATAACTACTTAACTTTGCCATCCTGTTAGAGCCGAGAAGGTCAAAGCCTCATGGGATGGTGGGAGTTATTTCTCCACATTGAGCTGCTGAGGTCCCAGACACAGATTATTTCTAGCAACTCCTTTTTCATTGAGCGACCTCACTTTCTCTCCAGAGACACTACAGCCCCCATAAATTGCAAAATATTCATACTTCTGATTCTCAAAGGAGTGCATCAATAGAATGTATGGGAAACTATTCGGTCAGCCCCGATCGGATGGGAGGCTTGCTTATGCACCATCATTTCATTGGTCAGTTGCTCTGCATACAGGGCAAAAAAAATACTGAGTAGAGATGAACAACTTTGCAACCACCATTTTTTTGCACTTGCCCGTCCTCTCCATAGATAAATGGAACTATTGCACATTTTATTTGGTCACCACTAAAATTTGCATAAAATAGACATGAAAAACTAGGTATGGGCACAAACACTGGATCTGAAACTTTGCCAACATTTCAAGCTGAGGTGGAAAGATGGTGTCATGTGTCAGAAGTAGTTACAGTGCCATAGAGCTGCAAGATGAAAAATAAGAAAGTGCTGGTAACATTCTTTGGCTAGAGATGGAAAAGTGGAAAAAACCCACAAAGAGTAGGATTGAGCATGAATACTGGGAGAGGGAGGATCATGAGTTCTTAGCCCAACTCTTATATTTGGGGTGAGCGGGACCTCACAGTTAATGGGAGATTTTAACTACCTAATGCCAACTGTGTATGATTAGATAGGTTCCTAGGCGACATATAAAATACAGGAATTGGCTGCGATGCCACCTAGAGGAAATACTATCCTGGATCTGCTTCTTACTGGCAAGGGAGACTGGCTGAGGCTAAAACAGAGCTTGGTACCATTGACCTTGAGCTACTTCAATTCAGCACAGTAAGCAAACATAAAAATGAAACACACGAGTATTAGATTTCCAGAAAGCAAATTGTGAGGAATTACAAAAATCGAAGAGACAATTCTGTTCCCTATGAAATCCACAAGAGTTTGAGTTCGGTGGGCACAGGACAGATGCAGTACGAAGAAGGGTAAGGAATTCTAACAGACAGCATGAGTGAGATGTAACAAGCTGCCACACCAGTAGCTTGAACTGACACAGTTATCCATTTATCTTCATGAAGAGGCTTTTGTCCTCTTGTTTGTACATAACTCCCCACCACCAGGTGACTCAACAAGCAGCAATTGTTGTGAATACATGTCATTCATTCTTGTTTCTGTGTGAGTAAAATACTGCCAAGGATAATTAAAGCCTGTTTCCACATTTATCATGGAGTCACAAAGGTCTCCAAGGAACGAGCCTCAACCCAAGAAAGGCTTGTTAGGCAACTCCCCTTTCCAGTCACTGCTCGTATGTACCCACAGTCTGCTTCTCTGTTTGCTGGTACGTGCGCTTCGTAATTGTTGCTTTGGCAGACATGATTGAATTGGCTATTGAAATATTTCTATATTGAAGCTGTTCAAATTATTTCAGTTATTTAAGGACTGTATTGCTAAGCTAAGCAAGAATGACACATAATTTGCACAAGAAATTGATAAGATCCTAGAGCAGAGAAGAACTAACAGCTGCTTGACCATCACGGAGAGAAATACCAAGTTGTTCAGATGACCAGTACATACTAGTGAGGCTCCGGGGAGCAGCTTGTTAAAAATGAGTCACCAAGTGGACAGGACATTTTGAATGCATTCACCCTGCCTCCAGTGGAGTTCACCCCAACTTTGCTAAACCATTCCTGCCAGAGATACTTTTATGTCTGGGACTGGTAAGAATTTCCACTGAAAAGAAAACAGTTTTCGGAGTGTCTGGATTGTGACCAGCATGAAGTATTTTCACTAAGCTCCACAGGGAAGCAGTCAGCCTCCCCCAAATCCCTCTCGAAAGGGTTTTCATCCCATCCCAAATTACACAGAACTTTGCACAGTACTTAGGTCAGACCCCCCTTAGCTGGCGTGCATTGATCGAGCTCCATTAACTTGAGTGGAATTAGGTCAGTTTACACCAGCTGCGGATCTGACCCTACAATACATTTTTCATTTCCAGGGAAGGACACTTACTATAAGGTTGCTGCCAAGTGGGTTTGCCTCTCATTTAATATTATTTAACTAGGAAGATAAATGCACAGATTTCACAGTACACTACCTCTTCTTTCTGCCAGCTGCCACCGTACAAGGGGTTTACGGCAGGCTAGTGGGGAAATATTTTGTGGGGCCTCTCGTTATTGAAGTACTGGCAACACCCCCTGTTAAGCAGGCATTTTGAGCTTGCTTGAGCCTCGGGCATACTTCTGTGGCCGAGGAAAATATTTTCCTGCCTAGTCCATGATTTAGTTACAAAAATAAAGGGCTGCCCTTTATTTCACACCCCTGCTGGGAGTCCTGCCTTCCACAGGTCTGACATGGAGAGTGGGTAGGGTGGGAAAGAGAAGGGACTAGTCTTGATAACTGAAGCTCTGCAGCTGTCTTGGTTGTTCTGTGCTTGTATGAATGAGAGCTCCTTATATGGCATTACTGTGGATATAAATATGCCCTTAAAAAAGTAAATGAAAGGTGAGAACATTCCTTCCTTGATATGTGAGTGGAATCCTGATATTACTGGTGCATTTCCCCCTCTTTGAAGCAGTGCTGTCCCAAAGTTAAACTCCTTCTAGATATCATTATTCCAAAGGGGCAACAACAATGCCTACTTAGTCCTTAGTTGTCTTTTTAATGTGTTTTGAGGTCATATTACTAACAGATAAAGAAATCAAAACCCAGGTGGAAATGATCTCCTGCTACCCTACATCATCGTCTCTTTTTCTGCATATTTGCTCAGATTATGTGCCTTTAAAGCAGTGTGTCAGAAATCTGATCAGTGATTAAACCCCACTGTTGACCCACAGTCTTTGGAAGAGATTCAGCAAGACATATTCTTCCCAGTTACACCAAAGGACCCCTAATAAAGCTCACAATGGGTTCAAAGTAGAAATCCAGATCAAAATCTCCTTGATCTTTGAGGAAGTTCAGATCTAGATCCACACTTTGCTGCGGTTTATTGATTGGCTGAAGCAGCAAACATGTTGCTCCATCGTAACAGAGCAAAATCCAGTTCACTCTTCCAAGATATTCCATGATAAAAAGGTAAAATAAAGCTTATTTTGTTTCACCACTGTATGAAATATGGTCCTAATTTTTCTCCCCAAAGCTGAATCCTACAAAACCTATCCAAGTTCTCCTGAGGTACATCAGTTGTAAGACTCAAACTCTTTTTTTGGCTCCTTTTGAAAGACTTTCCTGGCTGGTTCTCAGAGTTCTCCTCCTCAGTTTAATCAGAAAATAATTTATTATTGCTCATTGTAAAGTCAAGGAAATCAAATTCCATGTGCAACATAATTTAAAGTGCACATTTTATAATTCTGCTCTCAGTGTCTTTTGGCTGTGATTTTAGACAGCAAGGAAAACTCTTTGGAGCCCAATAGTGTTCAAAAAATTGTTTTGATCAGTAAAACTGTTATTCAGTCTTCTTGCCTGATCCCCAGTCGACTGACTTAGAGATAAAGTTTAAACCCTGAAACACTCAGCAACCACAAGGTGTATAAAGCAACTGCCCCAAGAGGATTCAAGCATTTCTACAAAACTATTTCCAAATGGTGCTCCATAGTTAACCCTGCTTAAAATGCAAGCCATTCAAACAGGTGGAAGCAGTTTGGTATCACGTACCTCCACTGTCAGTTTGAGAAAAGGATCTTTTGAATCTCAATACCGCAAGTGTCATTGTTTAGAGTTCAAAATATTGCATTCAGCTGATTTTTTCCTCCCCCAGTGAGGGATTGTCCAGGGACCAGCAATGTGTACCACAAAACAGGCTCAAATTTAACCTAGAGTTCCGGTGAATTGCTTGCCAGAGATTCATCTCACGCAAATGAGGCAAGCTAATCAGGATAGTGATGCAAACCCCTCTCATTAAACACATATGGCAGAGCTGTGCCAGTGCGGACACAGAGATGAAGCGGTTTGTGCCCACCTTATTCAAGTCCTGCAGTGGCCAGTGTGGATCTGAGATGCTCAGAGAACTGCTCTAAAAGGAACCTTTGTTTCAATTCAGCCCTTTGGGGCTTTATTACTGGGGTGCAGGTCTACTCCAGTCAAATCTCCAATTCATCTAATTCCTGCCCATATCCTGCATCTGGCCCACTTTTTCCCCTCTGAGCCCAGGGCTGCTATGGAGCTGCTGCAGGTGTTCCCTGGTACTCAGTGTCTTTCAGGAGCTGCTTGGAAGCTCACTGGGTCAAACTCATTTTTACCTGAAAACAAGTGACCCTGTTGCAATGACACTGCAAAAGGGCCGACCTTATGGGTGGGGAACATGGGCAACTACCCAGGGTGCCATGGTTGGGGGTGAGGGACACCGTGGTCAAGACGCTGCAGAAGGGCTTTGCCCATCCAGGAGGTGGGGAGGGGTGCTGGAGGATGGGAGCCAGGCACCCGCATGCACCCCCTCTCCACCCTCCTGGTAACATGACACCGAGTGGCTGCCCACTGCTTGGGGGGCAGTATTTAAAGGACGCCAAAGAAAAATCTGTCCAGGGTGCCATTTTACTGAAGGCCAGCCCTGCATTGCAAGATAAACGACTGGTGAAATTCCAGCTTAACTGTGAACTGGATGGCATATGCCTGGTTAAAGCCGATGCTGAAAATGATTTTTATCCAGTTCCCATGCATGAATTTCAATGAGGAAGTGAGAAACTCCTAAATTGTACAGAAACTGGGAAGACTGTTTAGAGTTATCCATTGTGACAGGGTCGGGCCACATGGTTACAGGAGAGTGAACCTATTGGGATCCAGGAAGTGGGTGGGTGGAAGGACACCCCTCAGCCTAAGGGGATGATCCACAGGACCTGGAAGCCAAATGAATCCAGGGGACAACTAATGAAACAACAGGGACAGAAGTGTGGTCAAAGGGCCAAATGAAGGGAACCCGACAGGGACACTGAGCAGAGAACCCTGGACAGTGCCCACTGCTCCTTGAAGGCATCAAGGGAGCCAGTGGATGTCGCCCAGAGGAATTCTGCCTGGATGCATGAATGGACAGAGGATTGGAAATAGGCCCCACCGTCACAGGAGTTAGAAGGCAGGTACATTAGCCCCAGATTAAGCAGGTCCCTTTTCCCTGGGTAAGGTAACAGGGGAGGTTCCAGAACAATCAGGAACTTGCTGGAACCAATTAAGGCAGGATGGCTAATTAGGACACCTGGAGCCCATTAAGAAGCTGCTAGAGTCAAGTAAGACAGGCAGGCTAATCAGGGCACCTGGTTTAAAAAGGACCTCACTTCAGTCAGTGAGGGGTGTGCAAGAAGCTGAGAGCGAGAGGGCATGCTGCTGGAGGGCTGAGGAGTACAAATGCTATCTGGCACCAGGAGGAAGGTCCTGTGGTGAGGATAAAGAAGGTGTTGGGAGGAGGCCATGGGGAAGTAGCCCAGGGAGTTGTAGCTGTCACACAGCTGTTACAAGAAATACAGTAGACAGCTGTGATCCACAGGGACCTGGGCTGGAACCTGGAGTAGAGAGCAGTCCCGGGTTCCTCCCATCCCCCTTCCCCCTATTGGATATCAGAGGAGTTGACCTGTGGGTCGCACCGGAGGGGAAGGTCCCTGGCCTGTTCCCTGACCCACTAAGTGGATCAGCAGAGACTGTGGGGATTGTTCTCCTTTCTTTTCCCCATGCTGGCCAGTGATGAGGTTAGCTGAGTGAACAGCAGGTTTGAGTCACTAGCAAAAAGTGGCCAAACTGAGGGCTGCCGTGAATCTCTGAGGCTAGTAAATCCGCCAATAAGCGCAGGACCCACCAAGGCAGAGGAGGAACTTTGTCACACCATGTAACTGTTTGTGGCAGGAAATCTCTCCTCTGTAACATGCCTCGTTTTTCTATCAGCAGTGTACATACATATTGAAAAGGAATTTGCCTGAAAGCATGTGATTAGATAACCCATCTCATATTTAATGAGAATTTATGGGCATTAAGCAAGTTCTTGTGGAGCCTTTTAAAACCAATTCAATGCCACTGAGCCGATCGTTTATATCCGTCCTTGTACTAAGATAGTAAAATTCCATAATTCACTTTACCAGATAACTCCCTCTCAGCATAAGGCTTTGCTTGCACTCATTATAATATCATTGATACTAAAGAATACTATTATTTCTCACTCATGACATTATTCCTCATGAGTGAGGATGGCCTGTACCTTTTACTGTACTTCTGATTCTAAATAATCCTATTCTGTGTAAAAGCACACCAGGACTCCGACGGGGGAGGTAGTCTAGGAGCACTGGGAGTCATGAGTTCTAGGTACTAGTCCCACCTCTGACTTGCTTTGTAGCCTTGATCAAGTCATTCAAACCTGCTGCTGCCATCACTGAAACAGAAAAACAGATTCACTGAAGCCTCAACCCCAAAGCCTTACCAGTGCTGCAAGTGGCATACTTCCGTGGCAGCCACTGTGCCATAGCAATAGTAGTGTCTCTGCCCTGACCCTTCTGCATAATAAGGACCAGATGTTTATTGCCCCCTCCACCCCTGAAAGAAGTCTGTTGTATCAACCAGGCAAGGTACTAACAAGCTTCAACAGGACTTTATTTTCAAAGTGGAAACCTCTTTACCAAGCTGCTGCTGCACCCTCTGTAGCTCTCTCCCAGCCTCTCAACTCCTCCCCCTGCCCCTTCCTGTTTCCTGTCCTTTCAGACTCCCAACAGCCAGTGCTCCCAATTCTAATAATTACAAGCAACATCTAAACACCACAGAGTCTTGGTGGGAAAGTCCTAATCAGTGGCATTGGAATAATTTTTATAGTGTGGGTGCTGAAAACCATTGAACAAAACTGAACTCTGTATATGATGGAAACTACTTCAAGCTACGGGGTGCTGCTGCACCCCCAATACTGCTAGTTCCAACACCCCTGGGCCCAATGAGAAGCAACTGCTCAGTGTCCATTGAAGACCTGGTGGGAGGGCACTGAGTCCCAGGACAGAACAAGTCCTAGTCATTCATCCACTTGTGTCTTTGGGTCACTCACAGAGCTGTAGGAAGGGTAACAGGGTTGCATGAACATCATTAGTTTACCTCAAATATCTACAGACTGGGTTGAAATTGCATGGATTCAGCTGGCATCCAAACCGATCCCTGATTTCTGGTGCCTTCTGGATTCCAGCCAACCTGTTTGTGCAAGTCTGATTGTGAGATGTGATTACTTAACTTTGTTAAGCACTTCGGAAAAAAATCCAAATTTTAACCCAAACTTGTTTTTCATTCAGATCCTTCCTTAACAACAATACTTGACCCTTTTATAGTATCTCATCTGAAGATCTTCAGTCTTCTCCCTGAAGTCTGGATACAGCATTTTGGAGCATTCAATCTGTTCTAGAGATCAGGACCAGCTTTGAAATTCAGATCCAGTTCTGGTTGCAGATTCCAAACACCGGCAAAGTCTGGGCTCTCCATTAATGATTTCAAGAGGCCATGGTCTGTCCTCACATCATACCTGTGCTATACTGTTATAGTACTTTGACTAGATGGGATTCCAGTCCCATATTCATTTTTTTTTCCTGAATGCTTGGGCATTTTGCTTATATTGGAGGTCAGAACCCAGATGCTTCAGGGGAACTAAGAAAAGATGTGATGGGAAGGGGAGTGTGGGGTTAAAAGTGGCATATGGAAAAAGTATTGATTCTAAAAATACAATCGTGTTTGTGAACCAACTTCCTTATCATTACCTGGAAAATATACCATTTTACATCATACGTGTGCTCGCCATAAACTGATTTAAATTAGAGTATAGACCATGTGCCAAAGGTTGCTGATCCCTGGTATAGACCTACGTGACATGAGGTTAATTGTATCTGGAGCTCTGAAGGAATTTCTCTGAAAGCTGGTACAATGACCATTGCAAAGTATGTCTTGTCAAGTCTCCTTTTTCATTCAATAGGAAAGACACAGGAAGTGCTCAGTCCCTTTCCGGCATGGTGCACAGCCAGGTTCTGAGGAGGCATCAATTAGCGTTTCTCTTGATGAGTGTTTGACACATTATTATTTAAGCTATTTCCACTGCCAGGTCTTTGGGATAATTCTACCCAGTGCCAAACAGTCTGTCAAAAATCTTGCCTAACAACTCTGTACATTCCATGCTTGAGAATTTAAGCAGATGCTTTATATGACTAGGAAGAAATAGCTCTTTCCCTATGCTTACTGTGGAATTTCATGTTGTTTTAATGATGCCCAAATTCCTTCCCATCAGATAAGTTTCCTTCTGAATCATGCATAAAATACACTCTCTGCTAGAGTATTAAAACACTGAGGTGAGAACACATCAGCTGTGTTGCCTGGAAGGCCTCTGTAATGTCAGGAAGCACAGTGATATCAGGGATGACTTAAGGCTCACAAATATACAGGCTATGTTACATACATGCATACCATTGACTATATGTTAGCGGGATATTAAAAGCAGAGCATTGACTAGATCAATTATATAATAGTAAGGTTTGAATATATAAATGTTTTATTAAGCAAGGGATATTTAAAGGACATAAAATTGTTTGATAAGATTTACTGCAACTCATGTTCAATAAGATATTGTGTGCTTAATGAATAAGGAATGGAGCCAGGTGTTTGGTTCTGGATCAGATATAGATTAAGATTTCAGCTAAGTGGTTTTAGAATCTTGAAAGCTGTTTTTCTAACTTCTGGGCTGCCAACAGCAGAAATCTCATGAATATAGGCCATCTCCAGCGAGTGCCACCATTCAAAATGGAAGCTTATGCGGTAGAGCAGAAGTTCTCAAACTGGGGGTCGGGACCCCTCAGGGAGTCACGAGCTTATTGCATGGGGCGTTGTGAGCTGTCAACCTCCAACCCAACCCTGCTTTGCCTCCAGCATTTATAATGGTGTTAAATATTAAAGTGTTTTTAATTTATAAGGGGGGGGAGTCACACTCCGAGGCTTGCTATGCAAAAGGGGTCACCAGTACAAAAGTTTGAGAACCACTGCGGTAGAGGCTCATACACTATGCTCCAGAGGTCCCAGGTTTGATCTCACTCACCGACAACCAGGATCTGTTGGTGTTACAAGAGCAATTATTTGCTTGAGATTTCTGCCATTTTGGGCTGCCATCTTATGAGAATGACCACTCCCATGAGATTTTAGCGGCAGCAAGATTAAGAAATTAACATCTTTTCTTTCTGAATCTGAATAGCAACTGAGAGCACAGCAGCAGTTCAGATTTAGAGATTCAAATGGGATCCCCCTGAAATTCAAAAAGGATTCCAGATTTGTCCCATTTCTAAGCTAAAACAAAATAAAACACTTGTTGATCATTAACATTTTAACTGAGGCATAAGAGTCATTAAAGTGTCATACACAGTGTCATTTAAGCCTTGATCAGTGTATTTTTAATATTTCTTGGGCAACTTTTGATTCTATAACTAGTTATTTCATGTAAATTCAGAGATCTATTTTCACAGCAGTGCATGCCAATAACTCCAATTGGCATTACGGGATGTGTGATTGTGTGGCCTCAAGCAAAGGCTACAGGCAATGAGTACGCAGTGCAGCTCAGGAGGGGGAATGCAAAGGTGGCTTTAAGTCACTTTTTAGTATCTTCCTTTTCCCTCCATCTCCAACCCCACGATAGCTGGGCACTGGTCTGGCCCTCCCCATGTAGCCTGGAGTCCACAAATCCTGCTTCTTACCCCACAGTTTTCTCTTGTTCCCAAGCCTTTTTGGGTTTTTCTTCTTCTTCTTCTCCCTCAATCTCACTTTACCCCTCACTCCTTTCCTTCTCAGTTCTTCTTCTCCCACACCTCTTAGAACCTCACACACACATGTTGGGCTGAGCAAGCTGGTCTCTTTGCTCGATAGCTGCAATAGCACCCCCTCCCCTAATCCTGCGAACTACTCAGAAGCCCTGCTTTGGGTTCCTCCCCCGGCTCCCTCTGGGTCCCTCACGGGAGGATGGGAGAGGAGCTGAAGTCAAGGAGGCTGGCAGGGAAAGGAGTTACGGCCACTGATCCCACCCATGCTGGCAGCTCACTAAGAGTTGGAAATGCAGCTGGGAAGCCAGGGAACATATTCAGAAGCCAGAGCTTCCAGCCAAGAGTCAGGGGCTAGGTAGGTCTGACTCAGAGATCATATCACTTACTGGACTGAAAACACTGGACAGCAGCTTCAGCTGCTGTGAAAGATAAACCAGGCTGTTTCCCAACAGGGTCTCACAGTATCCTTAGAGTGCTCCAGGTCCTTATGTCCCGTGTGATGCATGCATACAATCACAGGAGCAATGGTCCAACAAACATATAATAAGAAACTCTGGCAGGCGCAGACACAGAGAAATCATCAGGCCTGCATCCTAACCAGGATCCTCTCACTTGCTGAGAAGCTGTGGCCAAACCTTACAGCAGCTTGATTGCACATTCAGAAAGACAGTTACACATTGCCGTGAATGCAGGCTCAAAATATGCATCTGGAAGGAGGCACCTCACATACTCTCCCCACCCCAGCACCACGATGAGCCACATTCAACAGAGAGGACTACAGTAGTGTTCTGCTTAACCGAGAATCTCCTTTTCCTCTTTACATCCTTTTTGCTCTGTACAAGAAGGGGACTGAAATAAACACACATTCAAAAACCAGCATTCACACAGCCAAACTACAAACCAACAAAACTACATTCCTCTAGTTATGAGGAACCTTTAAAAAGTTTGGCTGAATAGTTAGAAAAACAAAGTGATCTCCTCCCAATCTCCCACACAAAGCCCCACATTCTAGTATTCCCACAAAATGTCCCTCCACTCAAGCCATGAAGCAGGATCTCCCCATAACAATACATCTTCCCAACTTTATGCTGTGGTAGAGTGATCTGTGAATCACCAGGAGCCCCAAGACCTGGATGCTATTCCTTGTGTTGTGAGAGCTGGGGCAAATCACTTTACCACTCTTTACTCAATTTCCCCATATAGAGAACAGGTCTAAGGGTACTTACTGTCACAGCAGGGACATGGGCAGTCTGAGCTATTGCTCAGAGCATGAATGAGGCTACCAGGAGGCCAGAGTCCAAAACAGGCCCGAGGGCAGACAGAGTCAGGAGACCAGTAGGAGCAGGTATCACAAGGGAAGCAGTGCTGATTATAGAAAACCTAGCTGCATGGACAGCTTCCTGTTCTTGTGCTTGGGTTAAATAGAGGCTGGGGACCAATCAGGACCTCCCAGTTTTCCACCAATCGGAGCCCAGGACTGGAGTCCTCTGTCAGAACTCAGTTGCTATTCAAGCAGCTGCCAGCAGATCAGTGTGTGGCAGCTTGGGACTGTTAAGCTCCTAAAAGCCTGTAGGCCAGGGTTCAAGACCCTTGGTGCTGGCCATCTTTTGATCTACACATGACAAGTGTTCCACAAAAGCTACATATTATCATTGATAATTGGGAAGACTCAGGCACAGGGTTTGGAAGATTGCAGGCTAGCACCACCTCCTGTGCTTTTGAGGAGCTGCCTGGAAGGGTCATTCAGCCCCAGTCCAGTGTGGTTTTAGAAGGACAAACACCACTCAAACCTATGTTGTAACACTTCCTCAAATTTTGGGTATCCAACTTGAAATATCTTAAAAGGGTGGGTGTTTTCACTGTTTTCTGAAAATCAGGCCTCATTAAAGTTCCTCAAGATGGATACCCAACATCGGTAGTCACTTCTGAAAATCTTGGCCCTATGTGACTTTGACCATTTAACTTCCACTATGATATTACTGACCTCAATTTAAGAAAATACTGTCTGGAATTTTTCACAGACATCCAAAGAATGGAATTTTTCAGATCAGGCATCATTGTTTTGTGTGCCAAACATTGCATGCTATCAAAAGGTCTTTGAAAAGGAAAGTTTCCTGTCTTTTTTTAAAAAAATATTACATTGAAAATTTTCTACAGCGTAGAGATCTCAACACATTTACATAAAATGTTTAATTTAAAAGGTTGCCATGATAGCCTTTGGCTACTAAATATCAATCCTGGAACTGGCACTGACCCTTAGTCGATACAGTAGCTGAAATATCGTACACTGAATGTCTTACACTAAATATCTTGCACTAAAATGTCAGTGATTACCAACAGCTACTGTACGGGGAGACTCTGGCAAATCAGTAAAGTGCCTGAAACCACTATCACTTATTGCTAAAAGCAGTCAAATCAGCAGGCTTAGCTTAACCAAGGCAGGAGGGGAAGGGGGTTTTTGGGTGCCACAGAGAGGGCAGCTTGACCCCACGTCCTTCCTGATAAGAATTGTGTTGAAGTTGCTGATACATGCATCTTAGAAGAGCAGGATGTGCCCCAGGAATGTCTATTGGGGCCTCAAGGCTGCAAACGCTGGAAAAACCCACACCTGGTTAATTGATAATCAGAAGGAACCTCTCACTTGACCATTGAAACTGCTTACTTAACAAGTTTGCTTTAAGGGACACGTCATTCTATTACTAATGTATAAATAAGGGGGAAAAGTTTGAGGTAGGGGGACTCTTCAGGACTGGACTCTCTCTCTCTCTGGATGCATCTTGTGTTTCCCGGTGGCAGACGGGCTGCCTCTGTGCCATTCGAGAGCCACACTCAGCTCTGGTAATTATCAGGGGTTGGGGGTGTTTTACTAACCTCTTGCGGAGGTGTGTATAAGTGCTTGGGACTAAGTAAAGTTTAGCTTTAAGTGAAAGCACTCTTGTGCTGTCCTGTTTGTGCCAGCCATCTATTGGTTGGACAGCCGTGTCTCCCCTGATTTATTTCCTGACACCACATCGCACAGAATAAAAGTTACCAAGAGCTTTGGGTTGAAAGAACCCCGGGTAACACTACCACTCATTGATAGCTGAGATTTTGTAGTTGTTTCTCCACACTATAATACATAACTGTGGTATCTCCAATAGCGATGTCTGGAAACGGTTGGTATATGTTGATGTTTAATGGTAACCACTATAATCATAGTACCGAAGACCTGCCAACCCAAACTCATGACACAAATTATCATTGCTCTTTGGCTGCACTAACTATAGGCTATTGCACTTTGCAGCTGGAAGTTTCCATTGCAAGGAATTCCAAAGGATTTTTTTTTTTTTGTCGTGGAAGGGAAGAAAAGGGACCTGCATAGAAACTAACTAAACCTGGTTATTCAGAGAGGCCATCTTTTGGATATGTTTCCTTTAAGAGTACATTATATATGATAATGGCTTCATTGTCATTAAATAGAATACAATTAATTTTATTTTTTAGTGTGTTATCAGCAAGCAAACCACCACTATTAGCTAGATACCATCTGGGAGTGACAGTTTCCTTATTACAAAATATGTAAAAATATGGACTCCCTTAAGGAATCTGTTGCACTGCATCTGCTCAGATTTTTGTTGTATGCTAATGGATTTTAACCCAGCATATGAAGCATGTAAAAAAATAACAGAAAATTTTCAACTAAATTACTTGTTTCACATTTAAAGTGTCACAAAGACAGAGACAGCCACATGCAGGCTTAAGTATAAGGAACTGAGAAGAAACAAAGAAGTAAGGAGCAGGCATTTCTTACCTGCTGTTTTTTTATCCATCCCACTCTCTCAAGGGGGATTCTAGCTGCTCACATAATTAGGGCCACTTTGTATGTGAGCAAAGTATTGGGACTATATACTGCTGAATCTCCAACAAGCTTAGGTGATAACAAAAGACTGATGGCTAAAGCACAATTTCTATCCTTATTTCTCTGTGTTTGTAATATATTAAACAATCACAATGATTAAATGGGCTATTATAATTATGAAAGCATTCTCCAGGGTAGTTTCCTCCTCCCCATGGCCTTCATACATTTCCTTACCTCCACTTGCAATGCTACAATACTGAAAATGAACAGGAACGACATACAGTTTGGTTAGATGACCAGAACTCATCAGGATTGGCTGTGAATATGGTAGATTAAAACCCCTCTTTGCTGAAATATGTATGTCATCATCTTGGAGAGAATGACCCATTACCAGAGTTGAAAAATAAATGACTGCACTGCAAACACAGGGCAGAGGAGGGTTTTTTTTCTTTCCCTCCCCACTGTACAATTATGCAGAGCTGTAGCTTTAGGCTAACAGAATTTTAGCACTTGTAAAGCAGTTTAGTATGAATTGCTTTTCCATGGATCTATATCCCCAGGCTCTCCAATGTGAAATATACCAGGCATTACTTTTTCATTAGCATCAACATAGGACACTTCACTAAAGAATATTTCATGAGCTGTTTACAATTCATATATATCTAATATATATAATTAGAACTGGAAAGATTTTGATTGCACATAAACTTTTTGAATAACTCCTCTCTTCAAATAAAAGTAACATACCACCTGCTGTGAAGTCCCTCTTACTTGCGTCCATATATACAAAAGAAATTGTCTGATGAGGCGTGCTGTATAACAGCTAGGTATTATTATTATTAAAGGTGTGAAGATGCAATTCATCCCCCGCCCCACTCACATACACTTTTCTAACAATAAAGTTTTGCACTTGATCATCCTGATTTCAAGTGGTATAAAAACATATATAGAACAGAAGTACCGAGCACCTACAACTCCAACTGAAGTCAATAGGAGGTGGAGGTGCTTTTGGTACCTCTGAAAATCAGGCCTTAAATATTTTATATTGGGTCTCTTCTGTTCAAAACACTTTAGTCACATAAATTAATTAGGCTTCACAACACATCTACCAGTTAGTTAGGTGGTATTATACACAGTGGTAAACCTACAGGTAAACTGAGGTACCGGGGCTAACTGAATGATAGAGCCAGGAATAGAATTTAGGTGTCCCCATGGTCTCTGTCCCCTTCCCTAACCACTAGACAGCATTGTTCTCATATAAACAAAGATTCCCCTCATCAGAATCAAAATCTGATACTCTCCCCCTTTTATTCTCAATGACCAAGTTCAGTATTTGCAATTCCCAAACTTCTGCTTTGCTCTGTAGGGAAATGCACAGGTGTAAAAATGCAAGGCCAGGTCAGAAATTCAAAGAGTGGTCTAAGTTTGCGGAAGGCACTTCTGTAGAATGTGTTCAATTTAAAGAGAAAAAAAAAGTATAAAAGTCATTTGAAATTCCTTCGAAAACCTAAGTCACATTTTGGTCTTTTCCACTGTTACATGACTTACTACCTGCTGATTCCAGTCTCATCCATGCAGGTTAGACAGTTTGACCCAAATAAATCGGCATGTTTAGACACACGACTGTCATAACAGGAAGCAGTGGTTTATGATAGACTTTGTTGGCCAGACATTCCAGCTTGCCCCTCCTCACCAAAAGGGTGAGTGCCGTCTTCATGAAGAGACAATGCAGCTGGTATGACAGCAGAGGATGGCTTTTTGCTGGGGCAGAGGGAAAAATAAAGGCATCTGAGAATAACACTAGGATTCGCCATTCTGACTGGCAGGGAGCATACAGACTTTGCTGGAGGAAGGGTCAAATGACTTGGATCCGTGGCTTCTTCAAACAAATAAAAAACCACCCAAAACAAAAAAAACCCCTCTGGTGTTAATAGTATAATGAAAACAATACTTCAGCACCTGGCTCCCCTGTGCATTAAGAAGGGAACAGACCCCTGGAGTGCTCATTTTCATTTACACGGACACACTTTATAATAAGTGGCAGAGCATTACTGCCTCCTTTGGTAGTCGCCGTACTACCAATGACGTCTGCCACCTTTCACTGCATTATCAGCACACAAAGAACATCTCTGAGTGGTTCGAATGCACTCTACCTTGGTTTCATGAAGGGTGCTGCTGATGTCTATCATCTCCTCTTGCGGTTGCATGCTACAGATTCAGCGGAGAAAACCAAGTCTTTAATACATTTTTATGTCTTGGGCCTTCTCCCACTGAAGCTGATGGCCAAACTCCGGTTGACTTTAATAAAAGCTGGACCCTCTGGGGTTCCATTCCTCGTGGCATGCCTTGCAACCTTTTGTGTAGCTCTCTCCAGCGTAGCTGAGATTTTCCATCAGAAAGCATGCCAGACAGCACCGCTGTGTGTGACTCTGGTGGTCCTTCTTTAGAGGCTCACTCTCTGTTTTCTAGTCAGCAACACCCTTGATTTCTATGTCAGTGGGGTCATGAGTACAGAATCAATAGTATGGTAATACTGACTTTGCAGCAAGTTGATTTGGGGTTTGAGCACTAACTTCTGAACACTGGGTGAGAGAATTAGAATTCACCCACTTAAGAGCTGAAGATTCTCCACGTCGTAGCAAGGTGTGTGTTAGAAAAGGCCAAAGGGGAGTTTATAATGGACTTCAATGAAGTCAGAGCCAGTATCATTCCAGTATATTTCTAACACGATGTTCAGGAATGGATTTAAGTGGTACTTAATATTTCCCTACCTACAGTACTTGCTGTCAGTAGTCGCTAAATAAAAACGACTTACAATGCAGCTTTGAACTTGGTGAGCCTATAGAGCTCAGGAGAGCTTTACTAAAAGCCCCACAATAGTTCAAGTTCACAAAGACATAATTAAAATGCAAAGAGAGAGGTGCTCAGTGAACTGCACCTTCTATTATTTCACATGTTACCTCGATGCTGTTTCTCTTGGCCCTGACAAAAGAGTTATTTTTCTTCTCCTCAGACCCAAGCCTCTTGAACGTAAGATTCATTGCTTCCATTTGGCAAAGGAAAGTTTCTCTCCTCACTGACATTGTAACTTTACGAAAGCAATGGAATTCCTTTTTCTGAGGATTTTTTTCCCATTAGATGGAGTGGTGACAATCAAACAAGTCAGAAGCATAAACAGGCAAATAAGGAGGGCTGCACTAAGGCATGTTCAACCTGGGCACATGCCTATGGCATAATTCATGGGGCGGGGAGGCAAAGCTGAGTGAAGCTGTGACCCTGTCCACCAGGTCTCAATGTCACCTACTCAGATGTGACCCCCTCATTACAGAGGTGCACCAGGGCCAATCTGAGTGGGCAGCGGGAAGGCCAATGCTGCTGCCCCTTGCTGCTGCTGCTGTGGGGCCAGCTCCAGCACAGGTACCTGAATCAGACAAGCCGATGCTTCACGGCCATCATCCAGGTGCCAGATGGGGAGCTGTGGTGAGTGCCCACATGGGGGAGCTGGCCGGGAGAGGGCCGGCAGGGGGCTGACACCCGGGGTTTAATAGGGCAGTGTTTCAGAGTGTGCAACAGAAGCCAGTTGACTGACCTGGAAAGGAGATGATTAATTAGGAGCCTGTTGCAGGCATGTATGTTTTTCTGAGACCCAATGGTGGGTTAATCCAGGACTGCAAATAAGGATCACCCTAGATGCACCAATGCCCTAGCCAGAGATAGGACTTAGCACATCCATGATCTGCCACCCCAGGCACCTGGTCACTGCATCCTGCTGCACACTAGCCCACACCTGCTCCAATGCTTGTGCCACGTCTTGCTCAAAATGGAAGTCCCTGCTTCTTCTTAGTCATGTGCGGCGGCTGGTTTTTGCTTGAAAATGCTTCAAATGAATTATTTTGCCAATGCTCCCAAGACGGGACCTCAGCAGCCGTTGCTTTGTGGGTCATATCTGGGACCCAATGATGCCCAGTGCACATGACCGCTGGGAAATGGGGGCTCCATTACCTTACAGTACAGGAGGCCCAGAGTGACTGAAAAACTCGACAGGCAGAACAAAATGGTTCTGCAATGGCCACCTGGGGACGGTCCAAAATGTTCCCCATGCTATTCTGGTGTCCCGTAAGATCTGCTACTCTAAGCATCCACCTATGCTTGAGGCCATCCCTGCAAACAATTTTTTGGAAGGGTTAAGAAAGTTTTTCAGTTGCGACACTTTCATATGACAGCATTATTATAAGGTATTGGATGTTTTCCATTTCTTCCTGTCATGCAAAGTCTATGCAGCATTGAACAAAGAGTCAATAGCCAGGATTCTTCAAGTAGCCAAAAAATGGTTAATAAAGCCCATCATTTTTGTACAGGTATTTCAAAAATATTGGACGTATGCAAATCCCAGGCTCCCAAATCAATTTATGTGTTCTCTCTTTTCTGTTCTTGGTACTCATACATTTAATACCTAATCATTGTATTACTCACAATAGATTAGAACACTGCAATTTGAATCTAGCATTGACCTCTGAGTGTTTTTAAGGAGACACTAGCAGGGGAACTACTAGAAAGGCAAACCACAGCAGAGGAAGAGTGAGAGGTCTATTTCATGTCAATGTTTCAAATTACCCCAAGGAAAGGAACACACATTTTTGCTTCTGGGAAGTTGGCTTTGGCAAGTGGGCAAAACAGTGCAAGAAATCTGATGAGATGTCAATACTAGATCAAAGAGATTCATCAAGTAAGCTGGAGAGTGAGTTGAGAACCCTGGGAATTATTGCTGGGTTCCCTCATGCTTTGGTTCATTGCAAATTTCTTCAATTTAGCAATAAAACTAAGGGTTGCTCTCTCCCTTGTCCTTGCAGTAATTTTACAGATTTTGATTGCCGATATTATTTTAGACTAGCCTTAATTGTTAGTTGTAAGTGCTCAGATTTAGCAGTGCATGAGAAACACAGTAGCTTTACCTCCTACCACTGGTTCAGGGACTTTGTTTTCTTCTCCCGTACTACTCTCCTGCCCCCCCCAAGTTCAAGATTTCACTACTTAACAATTCGTAGTATTGATTCAAAGCTCTAACACACAAACTTTAATAACAGCAAAAGGCTTTGGCAACTTGGCTTTAGAAATGCTAAGCAGCTTTTCTTTGCTTTTGAAAAAGAGGTTGGGAAAAGGGAACTGAAAGACCAATGTCAGATATTGGTTTGAAATCTTATAGACTAAGTTTAAGTTTTATACTTTAACAATGGGGGTATTCATTTGATTGTAATTGGACTTGTGAAAGCAAATGTGACTTTAGGAGGGGGTACATTAATTTTTAAGTCATATTGCCATAGGAAGCCTTTTTACAGAACAACATTTTTAAGCCTTGCTACATGATTTTTATTTCATAAACATATCTGGACTTTTAATATTTAAAAGGTTTTAAGGACACAACCTCATTTTCATGGAGACATTGGCCACGAGAGTTAAGCAGTATAATGCAGAACCGGCATTCTCAGGTTCTCTTATAGTTCTGGATCAAAACTTAATGAAGAGATTGTCTCATGGACAACTCTCCTCTAATTAATTTTCACAAGAACTGTCTCCATTTTCATTCACAATCACAAAACATCCCTGTGGCAACTACAGCAATTACTCACATGGAGAAATTAGGCAAGTATTTCATGTATTTGCAGCTGCCTTATAATGTGAATACTCGCTAGAAAGAAAGATGAGATGTAACCAATATGTGACCTTCCGCTCTCTTAGGACCACCAGGAAGTGTTTTATGGAGCATGATGTGAGAACCGTTGATGGAGAATATTAAATCAGATTGATACAGGATAGTACAATGACACTATCCTAAAAGGGTGTGGGTAGGTTAGGTATGAGTGCATGGTAATTCATGTTGGAATTAGCTAATGAAGGACCTGATCCAAAGGCTGGCAAAGTCAATGTGACCCCTTTCCAATGATTTCAACGGACTTTGGACCAGGCCTATAATGAGAGGTCCAGTTGGGTACATATAAAATGAAATGAAGAAGGAATGTACTTACTGTTCAGTGATACTCCACAGCAGTGACCATATATATGCTCAACAGCCAAGTTATATTAAAGGAGCATCAAGGCCTAAACATTCCTTGCAGGCACTGACCTCCTCCTTTCTGAAACTTAATGTCCAATCACATTTATTCTATTGACACTTGTTTTCCACAAGTAAAAGAAATATGTAGGTGGGGGAGAGAAATAATCTCCATGGGGAATTTTTGGATTATATTTAAAAGTTGATCAGATATACTCTTTCCAGCTTGACTGTGAACCACTGATAACTACTCTCTGGGAACAGTTTTCCAACCAGTTACACACCCACCTTATAGTAGCTCTATCTAGGCTGTATTTCCCTACTTTGTTTATGAGAAGGTCATACAAAACTGCATCAAAAACCTCACTAAGGTCGGTACCACATCTATCATTTCCCCCCATCCACAAGGCTTGTTACCCTATCAAAGAAAGCTATTGTGTTGGTTTGACATGACTTGTTCTTGACAAATCCATGCTGACTGTTACTTATCACCTTATTATCATCTAGGCATTTGCAAATTGATTGCTTGATTATTTGCTCCATTATCTTTCCAGGTACTGAAGTTAAGCTGACTAATCTGCAATTTCCTGGGTTGTCCTTTCCCCCTTTTTATAGATTAGCATTATATTTGCCCTTTTCCAATCCTCTGGAATCTCTCCCATCTTGTATGAGTTTTCAAAGATAATCACTAATGGCTCAACTATCTTTTCAGTCAGCTCCTTGAGTATTCTAGGATGTATTTCATCAGGTCCTACCTTGAAGACATCTAACTTGTCTAAGTAATTTTTAGCTTGTTCTTTCCCTGTTTTAGCCTCAGATCCTACCTCATTTTTTCACTGGTGTTGACAGTGTTAGATGTCCAATCATTACTGACCTTTCTGGTGAAAACTGAAACAAAAAAGACATTTAGCAATTCTGCCATTTCCACATTTTCTATTATTGTCTCCCCCGCCCACACTGAGTAATAACCTTCACATCCTGTTCTGCTCCTTCATATCCTGTCCTGTTCTTTATTCGACACTGTTTGGAGTGGCCAGAGTATACACACATCTTTTGTAGTCTTCCTTCCCCTACCATACAAAGAAGTACACGAGAACCAGGAAGGCTTACTCCATTCCCCTGTGGAGCCCCACCAAGCACTTAGTGCATTATGGACTGAAATAGGATTTGGATGGTACATAGGACCTTGCGAGGGCCTTCTGCACTGGAGTGAATTTCATACTTTTATTTCTTATGCAATATAAACATACATATTGGCAGGAGGTTGGGTTTGACAAACTCCAGGCTGATGCCCTCCACCCACTTCCTCCTGCTTTGATTCATAAGGGAGAGGCAGCTATGGGGAGGTAGGGGAAATACATTGTATAAAATTGTTAACAAATTGAAATACTTGGAGAAGTGAATTCCCTATTTTATAGACTAAATAACTGTTCTAAAATTTTCTGCCAGATGGAAGTTGTTGACATTTTTCTTTTCATGGCCAGGTCCATGGGTATCTATCAGGCAATGGTACTACGGGCGCAAACAGTAATTAACAATGCTAGATTCATCTCCTTTCAGTGCTTGGCATGGCATCAGTGCAATTACACCAGGAATGAGTTTGGTCATCAGTTGTTTAGAAACAGCACATGAGAGCTATAATTTTCTGAAAGCTTCCAGGCCAGATCACCCTTGCTCTTTAGCACCAAATCTCTTAGGGGCTGATCCAAAGCCCAATAAAATCAGTGGTAGACTCCCATTTATTTCAGTGGGCTTTGGATCATGTGTATACCTTTCTGTGTCTAATCCCAGAGCTAAAAAATAAAAATACAGGAAAGGAAATTTTTACATGCTGAGAAATCACTTTCTGCAAGTGATTACATCAAGTAGTGCCTTTTATGCTGGAAACACTACAGAGGAATAATATAAAATTACACACACAGAAACACATTAAAAGAACATTATTAAGGTCGCAAAGTCAAGCATTCAAAAGTTAGAAAATGCCAGAATTAAGGTTGCTTGTACAACCTTAATTTGGCCCCCTTATGTGTAAGGATTATTTTATAATCTTTAATTAGATGATCACATGCTATTTTTTCCCACAGGACCATCTGACTCATTCAGAGCAAAGAATGGATGGTGCTCACTTAATGAGCAGCTATTCAATATTTTGTTTTCTTCGCATTGTTCAATGTGTGGCCCCCTGGCTTATTTACTGCACACTATTCAAATCCTACTCTACAGCCAGAATTATTAATTTCCACATGGGTTTTTCTGTGGTGCTCACCTGAGTGCTTCACAAACATTAATTTGATTTTCACAGTACCGCTCTGAGAGGAGTGGGTATTATCCCCATTTTGCAGATGAGGAACTGTGGCATAGAGAGAGTAAGGTCAAAAGTATCCACTAATTTTGGATGACCAAATCCAGATGACTTGGACCTGATTTTTCAGATTTTTTTTTAATATAGCCCTTTATAGGTCTCACTGACGTTCGTTGCAGCTGTGAGTGCTCAGCATTTCTGCAAATGCTAAGAGCTAAGGGTTTCAGGTCAGACACCTAGAAAACAGGAACATGCAATTAGTGATCACTTGAAAAAGTTTGGTTTAAGTGACTTATACACTATCACACAGGAATTCTGTGGCAGAGGCAGGGATAGACTCCAGTTCTCCAGAGCAGCATTCAAATGTCTTAACCATGAAACCACCTTTTTCTTCCTGTAATCCCCTGACTCATTCACTGCACACCTTCCAAGGGTCCTTCCACGGAGCCATGAGCATGAGTGCTGTACCTAGCATGGTTCACGAACTCCCATTACACCTGCCCCTTCTGGCACACATCTAGATAGAGTGTGTCAGATTGCGGTCCCTCTTCCAGCTCCTCCAGAACCTCCTCCTGAGGTACTGGCTGCACTTCTCCCCCACACCTCCTGATCCTGGTACACCTTATCTGTGGCCCCATAAAGTTATGGGACCTTCTTTTCAACCTCCTCCTACCGTTGGACAAGATGGCCATCCATCATACCAGGAGGAGGAAGTTGGATGGGGGGGAGGGCATTCTGTAACTGTGGGGCCTCTTTCTGTTCCCTTGTGAAGTCACACCTCAAAGCAGAGTTCCTCTGGGCAGCTTCCACTGATTCCCTAGACACCTTTGAAGTTCCCTACTCATTGTCCTTTTCCAGTTCCCTGATTTTCACCCTATGACGTTCACTCCCATCCCTGTTCGTTCATTTGTTGTCCCCAGTGTTCACCGGTCCCTCCCTCTCAGTTGAGGGGGAGAGTCTCATCGTCTCCTTGAACCACTATAAGTACACACCTTCCAGCTTCTGCAACAAATGAAACAGGGCTCCTACAGATGACACAACACAACCCTGACGGATCCCCAGAGCTGGTCCATCCAGTGCACTGAATCAGGCAGGGGACCCCTCCTCCCCCACTCCAAAAAATTCAGCCTGAGGCAGACACCCAGTATGGAAAATTTCAGCCCAAGTAGTTAAAGTTTGGCAAAGTTATAAGCAACTGAAAACAGGATCTTGTAATGGAAAGCGTCAGGCAACCTTCCTAATAGGTGGTGGTGCCAGTGCCACCAGTGATAATGAAATCTTATTAAAAACAATCACGAGAATGAAACCGTGGCACAGATTATAATTGTAGTTACACACTAGTTTAAATACTGAGGAACTCCATCAAAGTTATTTACACCAGTGTAAATCAACAGTAACATCATTAGACTCGATGAAATAATTCTGGATTCATACTCTTGCAAATGAGGCCAGAGTCTGGCCCTGCAAAGAGATATCAGGATGTGGTGAAGTAAACAGGCTTCCACGATCCAGCCCCTGTTGTTATTTCAAAGTCTGGGGTCAAGCTATGTCACCAACATTTCTTTTTTTCATATGCAGCTTTCTGCAGACGTGCACTGTTCCTTTAAGAGCTTGTATTCTTTTAGTGCCTAAGGGTCTCTTTCCTCCACGCTGCCTCCCACCCTTGAGGTACACTTTGTCACTGAGAGCACTAATCTCTGAAGACCCTTTTCAGGATCAATGATTACAGTGTTGCCGCTCCCTTGCTTTGCAGCCTTTTAAAAATAAAATAAAAATAATAATAAAAAAAAACCCCAGCAGGATCGTCAGGACACATTCCTTTTCATCTCTCATAATTTCCCCTTGCAGAGTTCATGTCAAAAATGCTTGATTTCCAACCCCGCTCGCCCAATTGTAAGGCCTTCAAAGGGAAGAGAATAAAAGTTGGAGCCAGAATCCCTGACCAAATGCTCTTGCAGCCAGGCTCACGCCAGCTTTTGAAGTCCCTCAGCTCACCTCTTGATGCCAGGCAGGCCCCTATTATTACCAACATTGTTAGCCATTACAAGCTCCATTTCTAGGCCTATGTGGACGAGAGAGCAAGGGAGGCCCTTTCATGTCAGGCTCTGCAACGCCGCTTCAGTGTTTGAAGGATGAAAGCCGTCCGTGTTTGTTCTGTCCGTGGCGCACAACATTTGGCTTAAAAAGTGCAGGATGATGATTTTCTGAAGTGGAGTGGCTCATGCTCAACACAACCAACACGAACGGCGAAGCTGCGGTCAGAGCTTTTAGGAGGTGTTTGTTTGTTTGTTTACATGTAACTAGGAGTGTGAATATAATCTTGAAACAGCAGCATTTTTTAATTTGAAAAAACACACTTTCAGAGACCAAAGGAGCGAGGTGTGTGTGAGGGGAAGGAATAGAACCATTGCCCTGGGACGCTGCTACATGCACAAAATTGTTTCTTGTAAATAGGCCCAAGTTATGACTGCGGTGTTGTAGAGACACAATGTGGAAGGGGTTGCAGGGTGTCCTTCCCTCCCCACAACATGTGTGTGCTAGAGGCAGCCAAACCACAGCCAACTGCTTGCCCTGATCCCAAGGGGGCTCATAGCACAGAAGCAGCTCTTGGTGTCCCAAGAGAGGCAACTTCAGTCTGGGTGCGGTGGAGACATAGCGATAGTTCTGATCAGCCCTTCCATGCAGCAACTTGTGGGCTATACTGGGGGTGAGCGGAGAAATACAAGCGACCCCCTTTTGACCCTATGAAAGACAGGGTATGTTTTTTACTCTCACTATGTCCTCGCTCAATCGATGAGCTTTTACCTACCTCTGTTCTTTAGGGGGCGGAGGGGAGAGAGAAAGAAATCCTCTCAGCTGAATTTCATTTTCTAGGGAATGAAGCCCTGAAAAGTTTTGGCTGATTTCATACTGCAGCAAAGCTGCAGCAGTGAACTTGCTGAGATAAGAGAACCCAAAGCAAGTAAATAAATAAATAAAAAGGAAGTTCTTGTTTTGGTTTCTCATTAGTCATGATATTTAGCCTTTTATCGCAGCACAGTTCACATCCTCCCCCTAGAAATCCGGTGCTATATATTCTGCGCTAATAACAACAACAATGCTAAGAAATCTGAAAGGATGGAATGGGTGGTCAAATGTAGTTCTTGGTCCAGCTGTGTTTAGTTTTCAGATGCCCATGTGTTCCTTATTAGGCTGTCTTCCAGCCCGTCTCTGCCTCCTTTTCTATTCTTCACAGTCCAAAAATATGAACCAATTACAGACCACAGAGTGAGCTATTTACCCCCTCCTGCCTTTACACAGCTATTTCCTGCCTGCTATCAGCAAAGTTAGACAAAGATGACAACAGGCCCAAGGTTTTTACCATAAATTGAACCATAAGTGGGGACCTGAAAACACCCTAAAGCTGTTACATTTTATGTAAGGGAAAATTTGAAAAGGATTATCTGAGGAAAGCAATCAGCTCCAGACTGAAATCTATCTCACTGGTGTTTATACGATAAAATAATTGCCATTTAGGCTTCTAGCACAGTTGGAATATGAATCATATGTCTAGAGGGGTCTCCTGTGGAGGTTCATGGGCAGAGCCTCCTTCTTCACCCTAGTAGCCTCTCTGGAGGTACACTTGGGTCTCTGGGCCAAAGAAAACAGTTGTGATTACAGAGTGATAGAGTCAGCCACATGCTGATCCAGAAACCTATCATCTTCTCCCCTCCCCCCAAAAGCAAGAAGTCTGTAAAACTCATTCACTTGCCAGGGGCTGTTTATTCTGTTTAATGGCCACCTATCACCCCTTCACTCATTCTTTTTAGATTTACTAGACAAGCACAAAGCAAATTAGTGCAAAATGCTTTCAGTCAAGTGTCAGGTGGAATCAGACTTGATGAATACTATACTGCTGGGTTTTATAACTGTAGGAACACGTATACTGACAACATTGTCTCCTTCAATTAAAGCTACGCTGCCTGGTTTCTGAATCCCTCGCAACTCCCCCAAAGTCAAACCGAGAACTTTTTTAATGTCTTATTTTAATAAAGACATTTTGACACGCCCTGTGATGGAGCAAGCTGAGAAATCTCCGTACTGGAATTTTTATGATGTGTTTCAAAAATTTATTCTTCAAAGAAAATATCTAAGTGACACACGGATCTGCAGCAAAGAGTGGGTATGTTCGAAAACAGTACCGTGTCTGAACCTTGTAATGTAATATTTAGAGTATAAATCTTGCTAACTTGCCATAAAAATGATTTTTCAGTGTTGCACAGCCACAAACATACAAGGCACAAGGGTGGGTGGGGCTGATTTATTCTTGACCAGAAGATGTATTTCCCCCTCAACACTAATGCATGGAGTTACGTACACACATCGTATGTGCATGTACATGAACATTATGTTCGTTGTGAACGTTATGTACATAAGCATAACCCCAAGGGATAAATTGCGTGGGGTTTTAAGAGCATGATTTTACAGTCAATAGGAACCATGTGGCTGAAACACATACACATCTCTTTGAAAATTAATTGCCCTAAGCCTAAAATGGTTCCTATCAGCATACACTGGGTCTGATGAGCACTGCTCTGAGTAAGGCGCTGGACAGTGCTGGTTCACACATGGATTGCAGGATCGTGCAACTTGCTCCTCTGAGTGCATGCAGATATGTCTGGCGAACAGGCCAGGACCATAGAGTGCAAGGACTGTGACCAAACCACCTTCCGCAGAGCATCAGCACAACAGATGGTCAAACTCTGGCCTTCTACATTAGTGATTAGAAATATTTTGTGCCATTCATGTATTTAATGCTTCTTCTCTGAAAGCAAAAGCTGATACAATGTTTGGCTCCGTGAAGGTTGCATTAAATCATCTACAGTTCAAAAGCTCCCAAGTTCTATATGCCCATCCACACCAAAGGGCAGGATTTAAATAAGCCATTAAGGAAACTCAAATGTTATAACACTCGCAATCAGCTTGGGCCTGAAATTAGCTCTCCCCTTCTCTTCTCTGCAGTGTGAAGTTCAATATAATTTTTGCAAGCCCCATAATGTTGCTGGCCAGGAAGACTACACATGTCCCCTAGTCCTCACACTACAACTGCTTAGACTGCCGAGTCATCATGGAGACAATGCCCAGGACCTTCCGTTTCAAAAGTAAAGCTCTCTACCGTGCAAGAGAAATTAGATTCTCCAGTAGCTGTAGTCGTATTAAAATTTCTATTCTACATGGGCCTCCAGACACTAGAGGGCAAAATAATCACACAGCAGGTCTTGGGTATGTCTGGCATTGCATGCCAGAGGAATGCCAAAGGCATGTCCAACAGGTCTGTGAAATGCAAGGATACAGTGATGCACAAACCCATTCTGGAGGGCACAACTAGTCATGTAATGGGAAGCAGTAGCTGCAGCCTCTACTACAGCCTATGAGCTGAAGTAACAATTGCAGGAAGGCTGCAAAGGTGTTCCACACCTGCCTCAGGGGTAGAGGGAAGTGTGACAATATCCACTGGTGCCAGTTACATAGTGGGGATTAACCTTTTCAAGGGGGATGAGGTTTACCCCAAGTTAAGGGTTGAGTGATATCACTGTGGCTAGAAGCAGTTAATTCTATTCAGAAGAGCTTTTATTGTAGTATTCTTCCATCACTGAAGGGCGAGGAAAACTAGTCCCCCTAATGGACTGCTTCTCCAGATACTGGTCCTACCATGGGCTGTGACTTTAAGAATTTTCACAACAAGAATTTAGCAGAGGATACACAGACTCATACAGAGAAATGACACAATCTCTGAGGCACTCTGATACCATGGTGATGAGTGTGGTATAAATAACTAACTAGAATGATGGATTCAAACCTTTTATCAAAACCCTTGCAATTCCCATTTAAAGGCAGAGAAAACAATCAAAAATGCGAAGCAAAGGTACTTAGACCAGTTGAATTATTATTGTTTAGAATCAGCAAAGAGCCATTGTCTCTTGCCAGCTGTTTACATTTCTGATTAATTAGCATACTTTGTAGATGAAAAGCACTATACAAGTGCTAAATATAACATTTTTCTCTTTTTTTCCTGAAGTTAGTTGGATTTTACAGGTAAAGTTTGGTTCTTCCTACTCCAATCAGGCACAGTGTAAGCCTCACAAAAACAAACAAAAACCAATGATGCTACGCAAGGATTGAAGAAGGACCTTTGTTCATAAAGGTGTATCCTGAGACCTCTTTTTACCTTAGAGCTGTTCCAAGCCAAAATTGGAAACGTACACAATACCTTTGGAATGCATACTATTAGTAAGCCAGCTTTCAATATTTGCATTGGTAACTCATACTGTTTGCAATAAGCAGAGGAATATAATACACATTTTTCCAAATATTCTCACTTACTGAAGGGCTCCCTTAGAAACCTAGGGACATTCCCTATTTCATCCATCCGATGTCAGCCAGCAACAGATGCCCACATGGACACAAGTTGATCTGAGTAGGGTTGTATAGTTATCCAGCCTCTGAGCCACTTCCGCTTTACTCTGGGCAGTCATTTGCCCTTACTATATGTACCAGTGATGTGCTAGCTTAAGTGCAGTGGGACTTTGGGAAAGCTCTTTTCTTTCCCTCATCATGTGTCCAAACTGCCTCCTTCTCCTCCCAACCCTCCTTTCAGCCTGTCCTTAATTCCCTTGCCCTGACCCTGACCAAAACTCTTGTCCCTAAGTGATATCTGACTCAGGGTGCACATGTACATGGGTACCCACTTGGGGCTTGGCACAGTCCTCTAGGCTGTCCCCCGCAAGATTGTTTCTCTTTTCTACTTCCTCTGAAATAATGACCAGAGTGGAACCATATGTTTTAGGCAGAATAGGGTGCACCGATGGCCGTGCTGAGAGACTGGAGGTAGGCTAGCAGGTTGCAAGTATGCAGCAAATCTTGCACACTCAGTAAGACTGAAGGGTTGTAGAGGATGAGAGAGGTGGGCAAGGAAGAAAAAAGGAGGAGAAAGCAGAAAAAGAGAAACAATATCCAAACATCCTACCAAACCTGCACAACCTGCCTTGAACACCAAGCACACTTCCCTTCAGTCTCTGGCTGGCTTTGACTCACTCTGAGACAGACTTTTCCTCTGAAAAAAGATCTGAGTTGGGTTCATTTTTTCCTTCACCTTTCCCCTGCTATGCCCAGTTCCTTTCCTTTCTATCCACCTATTTAGGGTGCTCGGATGGCCCCTATTACCATAGTATCTGAGCACCTCACAACATTTAATGTATTTCTTCTCAAAACACCCCCAGGAGGAAGGGGAGTAGCATTAATGTAATTTTTGCAGGTGGAGAACTGAGGCACACGGAGACTAAGACCCAGATCTTTAAAGGCATTTAGGCATCGCTGCACTCAGCGTTGCAAAGCCTCACTGATTTAGGAGCCTAAATTTCATTTTCAAAAGGAATTTAGGACCTTAGCAGCCAAAATCCCATTGACGGTCATTTTCCATTCTCTCTGGGCCAAGCAAAGGCGACATGTGTGTGTGTGTGTGGGGGGGGGGGGGGGGTGCAGGGTCACATCCCCAACCCCAATTTGCTGCTTAGCTTGTATTGAGCATGCTCACACAGACTGAGCATGCTAAGTAGCACTGCTGTAGCCGGCTGCCCTCACTTTGCCCCCCCCCACTGCTGGCAGGCATGGGTCATCTCTGGGGCCAAATGTAAAGCTCTCGCATGATAGCACAGTGGGCTACTCACACATAAGCCATCAGACCCTGGGCCACAAGCTCAACTGGTATAAATTAGCAGGGATTCACTGAGACCGGTTTAAACCAGCTAAAAGTCTGGCCAAGGCCGGACACTCCTGTTGACAGGAACAGCAATATTTTTAAACCAGTGGTACCAAGTTTAAAGGAAAAGTCCACCAAGGAAATCTGTGAAACTTGCACATCTAGACCATTTAAAGCGATTACCTTCTCTCTTTTCTGCAATTTCATTTCCTACAGGGACTAGTGCAGGGGCTTATTGATTCCATTGGGGAACTGAAAGCCTTGACATTTAATCCTACCAGGGGAAAACCACTAAGAATAACAATTTCACCTACAAATCAAAGTTGCAGAGTTTTCATTCGTACTGAATAATTCAGACAGATTTAACAAGCCAACTTTGAAAACCAATTATCAAAACATTGGCTCTTTCAACTTCCTTTATCTTTTTAAGATGTGGCTAGTATAAAGTTAGGATCAGAGCTTCCCATTTGAGGGACCTGTACTGGGACATTAGTTTGGCACCTCTAGGTTACCTTGTTTGAATCTCTTTCAGTTGGATATGGAGATCCAAAGTTGCCACCTTCAATGACCATTTGGCAACATATGTAAAATGAGTTCAGTGGTCTCACTCCAGTAACTGCCTGACAAGTGTCCACATCATAATTGTTACTAACTGTTCCCTACTGACTGGCTGACTCAGCAAAAAGGACTCTTTCATCCTAGACCTACTTTTTCATCCTTTGAGGTGGTCACTCCATCTCATGGGGGAGGCTCACTGATGGGAGGGCAGAGATGTCCCTTGGGTAGGGTGAATCAGGATGACCGCTCCAGGCCCCACGCTTTGGGGGGCCCTGCAGGCTGGTGCAATTGGCCGGCACGGTCAGTCCTGGAAGAGATGAATCTGTCACTTCTGCCCCGGGCCCCGCACCCGCCTAGGGACGGCCCTGTGGGGGGCATGGGGAAACTATGGAATGTTGCTGTTAGAGTTGCTTGACATTTCTCACCTTTTGGGGTTTTATTTAGATGAAAAATGGCATTTTTTTCCAAATCTCTAAATGGTTCGGTTTTTGAAAGACTGAAAATAATGGGAGAGACAAGGTGGGTGAGGTATGATCTTTTATTGGACCAACATCTGTTCATGAAAGAGACAAGCTTTTGACTGCCACAGAGCTCGAAAGCTTGCCTCTTTCACCAGCAGAAGTTGGTCCAATAAAGGGTATCATTCAGGCCTGCCGACAGAAATTCCGGGTCCCAGGGCCAGGGCCGTCCCTGGGCAGGGTGTGGCCCAGAGCGGAAGTGACTAATTAGTCACTTCCCTTGACTGCCCCTCAGGGCTCGGAGCGGTATCACACACCTAGGAACCCTGCGGCCCGTTTGGGCAACTTAAAAGGTCCCAGGGCTCCCAGCCGCCACTGCTACTGCCCAGTATAATCTCATCCACCTTGTGTCTCTTTTATCCTGGGACCAACAGGCTACAACAACGCTGAAAAGAAATGGGTCTAGTTTCAGTATTTTTGACGAAAAAAGAAAAAAAATAATTTTTTTAAAGGAAAAAAAATTCAAAATACCCTTCCCACCTATGTGCACAGAAAAAATTGCCTCTTTTTGACCCCTTTAGAGAAATCATATAAAATGGCTCCTTGCCCTTTTGGTTTGGTATTGAAAATACGATAGATTTTAATAATCCAAAACTGTCATTATTTAAATATATTAGGTCTTCCAATCCTTTAATTAATAATAATTCTTTAATTAATAATATATAATGTTGTAATAAACTCAATACCTGATCTTTCCCAAGCTATCCCCGTGGAATAAATTCTATTCTTGGCTACGACGATTCAGCTGCATTTGTTGTCAGTAACAGACAAGATATTTTGGCTCAGTATATCCTTTTGGAGATTGAGTTTGGACAGTTGGATCATACAGAACAAACTAGAGAATCTCCTAGGAATAATAAAAGATTGGTATTCAAGTATATTGTATAACCAGTAAAATGCCAGAAAAGTACATACAGAGAATCAAAGAATGGTTGCAAGTGGCTCCTTATTTATATTAGAATTTTACCTGTTTACCAGACTAAAAGCTAGATCCAAAGCTCACTGAAAAGATTTTAGTTGACTTAAATGGGCTTTTGATCAGTCCACAGAACCTTAGCTTAGCCATCCATTGTCTATGCCATTCAAAAGTATGTGCCCTAGCTTGTAAGGGAACTGGGTTGTTCGATTTATACGTGGTGGAATGAGAGTCGGTCAGCATCAATGCATCAGGGCCCACTACTTGCACTTACAATTAAGGTGCCAATGAAGGAGCCTGAAGTATCAAACGAAAGGTAAAAGAACTGGTAATGCTACGGTGGTTGGAACCACAAGTCTATGATATTCCTAAAGGCAGGCAATTTAAATACAAAGTATTCACACCGTACAGTGCCGAGCACAATGTGGTCCTGGGCCATGACTGTGGCTCCTCAATGTTGCTGCAATACAAATAATAAATAGGGAAGCTCTAGAGGAGTACTGAGCTTTTCATATTAATACTAGGTTATCAGACTGGTCTAGGCAGCATCAGGCATCCTTGCCTGAATATATGGTCATCTGTCTGGCAACTACTTAAATGCTTCACTGCTCATCAGTGCTATTTGGGAGAACTGGTGAGAGTGAGATTGGCCTCTTGACTGGACCCATCCTCCTTGGTCATTTCATATTACGTCATGCCAAATTCTGCTCTCACCTATGCAGGCATAAGCATTCCCACCCCAATGAAGTCTGTGAGGGAATTAGTCACATGAAAGTGATTATGGTGGGAGATGGGAAGAGCTCAGCCACCAAATAGAGGGGAGGCGGCAGAGCAGAGACCAAGGATCAGCCTGAGACTACTGCTTTGCACAGGCTTCAGATGATTCCTCCTGACTCTCCTTTGCTGGTAGCCTATCAATTCTTTAATTGCCATGTTCTAGAAAGAAGGAAACGACAACTGACTGGGAAGGAATGGAGGGATTTCCTGGTTGGCTATGAAGGCCAAGAGCCCCCTGGAGATTCCTGGTGCCAGCCAAAGCCTGCTGCTGGAAAAATCTGGAGGAACACAGCAAGGATCTGACCAAAGACTCCTTAGAATGCTGAAGAAGGCCAAAGGAGGACAACCAGCACCACACTGAGTACTGAGGGCTTCAAAGGGCAGGAGGGAAAAGGAAGGAACAAGAGAATAAGAAAGAACGTATGCTGCCAGACACCTCATGTGCGTGTGGCATCATGCTACTGGGGGAGGTGGGGGTGGAGAGGGGAGGGTTCGCTCCCTCCCAACTTTGTCGACAAAACTACTTCTTTGGTTAACCCCATGTGACTGAGTACAAAACATGGCAAGTTATCTCTGAGTTCTGTCATATTGACACTCACTGTGTACGACATTTTTGGATTTAATGTTAAACCACTGTTTTCTGCTCTCTGGTAGACAAGAAGAGTACATTCTGGTGGTTAAACCATTGATTTGGGGTTCAGGGGGGTCTGAACTTTTTCCCCAGTTCTGCCACAGACTTCCTGTATTACCTTTGGTAAATCACTCGGCCTCAGTTTTCTCTTGTGCAAGACAATAATGATCTTTATCTCTCAGGGGTGATGTGAGGCTTAATTAACATTTGTAAAGTGCTTTGACTCAAATGAAAAGTGCTGTAGAAGTGTAAATTAAGCAACTGGCCTCCTTTCATTCTCTCTTAGTATCCAAAATGGTTAGCTTCTCGGGTCCCATAAACTCATTCAACACGTGTAGCTCACGAAAGCTTATGGTCTAATACATTTGTTAGTCTTTAAGGTGCCACAAGTCCTCCTTTTCTTTTTACGGATACAGACTGACACGGCTGCTACTCTGAAACCTTTCATTCAACAATCTGTTTCTTCACTGCCTGTAGGGTCGCATAGAAAAATGACCCCTTTCCCATATTATTGGAAGCTCATATCAGAAGCCAATAATGAAAATGACAAAGATGAGCCCCTTCTCACCTCTGCCATTTATTTCCAGATTTCAGGCCTTCACTGAAGTGTGTTAAAGTTCATTCCCTATTACCCAACTGACATGCGCTGCTCAAAAATTATTTCATTCATTAGTAGTGCCTTTCCAAAACTGGTCCTTTTTTATGCTGCCAAAGAGTATGCGCCATAAAGCGGTTGTGAAAACTGCTTTAGCAGACATAAACCAGCCTCTGTTGGGATGCACTAAATACGTCAAAGTGAACTCAGATGGTCCTTTAGCTCAATAGAAGTGGCACCATGGTGAAAGGCACATTCTTCTCCTGGCAGGCAAGACTAATGGCTCAAACACTTAAAGACTCCACCTTATTTCTCCCTTGTGAAACAAAATGTAGATTTTACTACCCAACCATTTAAGTCACTCTGTTTATGGTTTGCATAATTTTTACTCTTTCCAACTATATTTCACTTTTAACAACCTCAAGAGTTTATCATCTGATGTAGCCAGTGTTTGAAATTTGTTGTATAAAGACATCTAAGAAACCACAAGCCAAAGGCTAGGATTGCTATCCCGGAAGCTTTCAGGACAAGTTTTGCCATTACCTCTGCAATGCCTCCTTTATGCACTCTCCTTGGTCCTCATTCTATCCCTTGTACAAATTTGGATAATCCCTGGTTTTGGACAAGAGTTCAAATCCCTGGTTTTGGACATATACTAAATCTACTGCAAAGTATGATTTCCTGAACATTTCAAAGATGATTTACAGTACTAGTCTAATATATGATTTAAAAATAGGAAAAAGAGAGAGAGAGAAAGAGAGAGAGAGAGAGAGAGAAGAAAAGATGGCTGACTGCCAGAGTTTTGTGTTAACTTGAAGTGCAGAGGTGATTTTTAATGCTTCAAACATCATTCATGAAATATTATATATGTAATTTGTACTCACAATAACATGCAAGCTCTCCAAGGAAACATTAAAATAAATAGCTTCTTTAACTCTTTTGTACCTTGATCCTATCTTATTTGGATGAATCAATAAAAGAGGGACATAAGATTGATGGAGGACAGATCAGTAGGGCAATCATGTACTTTATTACATATTTATGAGTCTGGAAGATCAAAGGATGTTTTTATGCACATAACTTGGCAAATGTGTTTTGCCACATTCAGATATATTCCAAGTGACTTTAGCAGGAATGTGAAAGGAGCTGGCATGCTGCCCACAGTGCTATTTGGTAAGACTTTGAATGATGGTGGGATTAAAAACCAAGATAATAAAAACGTACACAGCAGAATGTTTATACATGCATGCAGTATATACACATACATATGTGTGCCTTTATGTATATATGGCATGTTACATACTGCATTTTATATAGACACACAAACTCAGAAAATAGGGCCCTTATGCACCATTCATGTAAGTTATTGGGAGACTTGCATTTTGCTTCAATGGCTGTTGAATTAGGTCTGTGATGCAAAGAAAGCAAAGAAACTGCAGTCGTACAATGTTAGGTTACAGATTGCCATGCTCAGAAATCAGGAAATGAAAAAAGTTTGTCTCCTAACATTAACTAACCAGCATCAGTTGAACGGTTACAGCTACAATGGGTGCAATAAGGGGGAGTTGATGTCACTATTACTATCAGAACTGTCACTTTTCATTTTCCTGAAAATGCGAAAACTTAATGTTTCGTTATCTTATATTTTATGCATAAAACTGTGTCTTTGCCTTTTTGTACTGGGGGGAGGGAGGGTGATGGGTCCCTGCCTGTGCATAATAAAGCTAGAATTTCAATGGACCCAGGTAGGCTTTGGAGATCCCAGACTCAGTGAGGTGAAAGGGTTTGGGGATGCTGAATTCCCACCTTTGTGGAAGAAGGCTCTCCAAAATCTTACTTCACATCATCATATGCACACGGTGCAGGAAGCTTTGCCTACTAGTCATGGACCTTGTTTTGAAATTAATCAAACACATTTTTAATTTTAATAATTAATACCACTCAAGAAAGAGATCTTGGAGTCATTATGGATAGTTCTCTGAAAACATCCACTCAATGTGCAGCGGCAGCCAAAAAAGTGAACCGAATGCTGGGAATAATTAAGAAACGGATAGATAATAGGACAGAAAATATCATGTTGCCTCTATATAAATCCATGGTAGGCCCACATCTTGAATACTGTGTGCAGATGTGGTTGCCCCATCTCAAAAAAGATATATTGGATTTGGAAAAGGTTCAGAAAAGGGCAACAAAAATCATTAGGGGTATGGAACGGCTTCCATATGAGGAGAGATTAATAAGACTGGGACTTTTCATCTTGGAAAAGAGACGGCTAAGGGGAGATATGATTGAGGTCTATAAAATCATGACTGGTGTAGAGAAAGTAGATAAGGAAGTGTTGATTACTACTTCTCATAACACAAGGACTAGGGGTCACCAAATGAAATTAATAGGCAGCATGTTTAAAACAAATAAAAGAAAGTATTTCTTCACACAACGCACAGTCAACCTGTGGAACTCCTTGCCAGAGGATGTTGTGAAGGCCATGACCATAACAGGGATCAAAAAAGAACTAGATACATTCATGGAGGCTAGGTCCATCAATGGCCATTAGCCAGGATGGGCAGGAATGGTGTCCCTAGCCTCTGTTTGCCAGAAGCTGGGAATGAGTGACAGGGGATGGATCACTTGATGATTATCTGTTCTGTTCATTCCCTCTGGGGCACCTGGCACTGGCCTCTGTTGGAAGACAGGCTACTGGGCTAGATGGACCTTTGGTCTGACCCAGTAGGGCCATTCTTATGTTCTTATTTAATTAATTGTCTTGATTACAGGACACAAAACTCTGCCAGGGACATAGTCATTGTGGTTCCTCGAAAAGGATATACGTTTTGTGATTTAGCCACTGGACTGGGACTCAGGAGATCTGGATTCAAGCCCCATATCAGCTACAGACTTCCTGTGTGACCTGGGACAAGTCACTTAGGCTAAAATGTTCAGAAGTGTCCTACGATTCTTGGGTACTTCAATTTTTGGGACCCCAATCTCAAGCAACAAAATTTTCAGTCGTGCTGATCACCAACACCACTAGCTGAAGTCAGTGGGAACTGAAGCTTATAACCACCTCTGAAAATCAGGACGAAGGTAGGCTCCAAATATTGAGGCACCGGGAGTCACTGGCCATTTTTCAAAATGCTGAACTCTCTCTGTGCTTCAGTTTCCTACCTGTAAAACTGAGATATTTCCCAACCTCATAGGGGTGTAGTGAGGGGGAAAAAAATCAGATATTATGGGGAGAGAGACAGGCAGACAGACAAAGAAAATATCTTCTTAAAATTGTAAGACAGCAGGACTGGTATCATTCTTCATTTATTGTTTTTTTTTATTATTATGTAGTAGTTAATAGTAATTTTTGACTAGGTTTAGCAGAATTTGATTGACTCAAAGATGCTGTAGACGGCTGTCATAATGTGTTAATATATACAGTATCTGCCAACACCATGAAGGGAAACATCAGGATATTACCTGCAGCTACTGAGGTGGGGGGGCTTGGGAGTTCTCACTACTTGAAAGGTGCTACCAACATTTAAAATAAAATGTTAATGAAAATAAAGCTATTGATTTGCACACTGGTTATTAGAATCCCAGAAGCAGAGATATTAGAGATGGAAGAGACAGATTGCTTATCATGCTGACTAATATTGTCGCATTGTTTCCTTGTATTCCTGCCTGCCTGCCTGTATCTATCTGGTGTCTCCTGATACTTAGATTGTAAACTCTTCAGAGGTCAGGAACCATCTTTTTGTTCTGTGTTTGTACAGCACCTAGCACAGTGGGGTCCTGGTCCATAGTGAAGGCAGAAATCCTGTATTGGCAAGGTCCTAGGGTAATTAATAAATAACTAAATCATCATCATCATCTGCTCTATCCCCTTGCCAATGCAGGATTTCTGCCTACAATAGATTTGCCACTGCTTTCATCATACTAGTTTTAAATGCACTAAGCAATAGATCTTCCACTATTTCCCTGGAGCGTTTGCTTGAGAATATAGCAATCTCACTATCAAGACATTTTTTCCTTAAACTGAATCTTCATTTTCCTTCCTTAACTGAATCCTATTTCTCCTTGCTATGAGGCTCTCAATAATTCGTTGTCCTTGGTGTTCATTTTCAGATATTAGCAGGGGTTCTCATGGCCCATGTTAGACATGGTTAGCAATTTACATGACATAGTTCGCTGTTTTATTCATTTCTCATAAATTACTCTTTCCAGGTCCCGGACCATCATCTTCTTGTTCTCTTCTGTCTCCTTTTTTTGTCTCTGAGTTGCCTCCTCGTTGACAATGTCACTGTCATTGAGGTACTCAGAAATGAACAAAGTGGTCTAGCTATGGTTGCACCAGGTTATGTCTATGCTCGACATTTTTAGGAATTTCCCTCTCACTGCACTGACACCATAGCAGCTTCACCAGTGGCAGTGGAAATAGACGTTAGTATAGACCTGTCCCAGCTATTTTTTCCACCATGTGAAAATTGACCATTGACTGATATGTGGCTATTTACTTTTTTCCAAGCTTTACTTTACTTGTTCCTTAACAATAGATATTTTTACAGGGGTTTCCTTATGGTTTCAAGTACTAATTCAGCAAAGTGTGTAAGAGTGTGATTAAAAAGTTTAATCACACTCTGAAAAGTGTGATTAAAGTTCAGTATATGAGTAGTTCCAGTGCCTTCTGACACATGCGTAAGTGCCTTCCAGAACTTTAGCATCGGCTTAAGTGCTCTGATGAGTCAGAGCCTAATTCTTCAAATATATATTTTTTTAATAGAACAAAAAACAAAGCATCCAATCAGTTGTACTCAGAGGATTCTAGAGGTTGCTACCCACTGATAGTAAGTCTGCTATTTTCCAAGAACTACTGATAGCTTTGAACCAAATGTTTATTAAAATAACATTACAAAAAACAAAACAAAACCCACACCCCTAATTGCTTCCAAAAACCACACCCAGATCTTTCCATGTACTCCCAGAGCTCAGTAAACAACAGTGTAATGACATAGTTGTAGGGTGGAAAAGCATAAAGCTGCACTGAAACGACAGCAAACCTAAATATTATATGTGAAATATTAACATTACTGCTGAACGTTTCTCTGTTCTACCAGACCCCCCCCAAAAATTAATTCATCTGTATGGTTAATCTCTACAGGAAGTGGCCGTGAGCCGTATTAAGTGGGCGGGATCTGTTTGCATTGCTAGCTGTTTCAGCAAAGGTGCAGAGAAGCACACTGCATGTAGGCTAATGCTGATCACCAAGCCATAAGCTCCTCCCGCTGCAGCTGCTTCTACCCTGTTCAGCCCCTCCCCCAGGTTCTCCAAGAGGAGTATCAGATAAGTGTCACTGTCCTGCCCTTGTCCATGTTGATATGAAATAGGGGCAGGACGTGCCTGCCCTCATCTGCTTCCCCTTGGCCCTGAGAAGACTTTCAAAGAGGAAGGATGGTTTTGTGGTTAAGGCCCTTGACTGAAACTCCATGGGAGTTCACTAAATAAGGGGCATTCCCAACTTTGGGAGTGAGGCACGACAAAGCACTCCGTTCAGTACCTAAATGTAACAAATTATTTTAAAGTAAAACTACTGCACATGGCTCAGCACCTCACTAATAACGGTAAGTGACAGCAGCAAACAACTATGGAAGCAGGTTTCTGTCTTATTTGGAGACACCAATGTGTGAAGCGCTGCAATGGAGAAGGCAACCTACTGGCATTTTTCAGGGACTATCTCCTGCATCATAGTAGCTGTTACCCTTATAAGGGATGTCTCCACTGCAATCAAATGTGGGACTGCAGTTTGGGTAGGCAAACCCGCTAGCTTTAATCTAGCTAGTATGGCTAAAAATAGTAGGGAAGATGGGCTTCAGTGCAGGCGAGTAGTATGAGTATGTTCTCAGGGTCCTGGGTTGGCTTGAGGAGCCTGCACGGAAGCTCATGTCACTATGTAGACACTGATATTTTTAGCTGTGCTACATAAATTTAAATTAGTGCCTGGCCATACTATAATCTCACCTCTGACTGCAGTGGTACCCATCATAGTTGGATACCCTGGGCTTGTCAGCCTCAGAAAATTGTACCCATATAACTGAAGGTGTGAATTTAAACTGAGATAGGGTATGTCCATGCTTCACGCTGGCGATGTGTGTGTGTGGGGGGAGGGGGGCGGGAGGGGGGAGAGGATTCTCTGCTATCTCTGAGCTACCACACTAAAGATAAAGTGTAGCTGTGGCAGCAAAAGCGGGGGTGGAGTGGAGAGGGCTAGTTGCCCTGAGTATGTATCTAGCAGTTTGGATGAGCATATCCTTGGAGTCGCGAGCCCCTCCCTCCACTTGCACCACCTTGGCTACAGCTGGTTTTAGGATATGTCTCCTTGAGCTCGGAATTACATCCTGAGCTCGAAGTGCAGCCATACCCATAGCTAAGCTGGTGCTAAAGGCTGTGTGGATGGTTTTATTTCAATATCAGCGGGGGTTAATTCAATTGAGTTTAATTAAGTCATTTAGAAACTGGCTTAACTAAACCAAAATAAGAGTAGCCACACAGCCGTCTGTGTCAGCTTAACCATGGCAGATTAAAATTCAAGTTATATTAATATAACTTTCTGGTGTGGAAAGCTCTGAAATGGCAAAACAGCAGCTGACTGAAAAACATAGTGGGCCAAATTCATCCCTGGTGTAATTCCTATTGTTCAAGGTGTTTGTTATCACCTGCAGCTCAAGATCAAGGGAGACACAGCTAGAGTATCTAATTAAAATGTGAGCATGTAATAGACAAGCTCTGTCTTTTGTTCAAGCAGCTCTTACTTAGCACTGCAATCTGAATTTCACATAGGTTTACACAGTTCTTGAGGTCAAGAGTTTTGTTCTGCAGCTAAATCTAGAGAGGTCCTTGTCTTGTCCTTTGCTCTGAAATAACAAGATCACCTGTCCTACCCTGCCCCGAACTATTCAGACTATTCAATTACAACATTTTTAGCTATGGTAGGACTTTCTTAGCTTTCAGTTTTTTATCAAAGGCCAAATACAGAGAGAAATTTCAAATTGTGAGTTAGTTTTTTATCCCATTGTGGGGTAAGAAACTCTACATTACAAAAAAAACCCTGAAATATAACAAATCAGAACCCAGGAATGGCAGAATTGTGGACAAGGCCATCCCTCTGTTCACTTTTCCATCATACACACAAGACTGTAGTAACTGTAATTGCAATATTAATTTTCTAATTTGGCTTCTCCTGCTGGTTTGATTTTATCTGTCTCCTATCTACACTACTTAAATCACAATTCTTTGCATTCCTATAAAACTGTCTCAGTGGGCTTTACAAGCATTAATCAACTAAGGTTGATACCAGCCATGTGATGTTAGTGTTATCTTCATTTTACACATAGAGGAACCTAAGTGGAGGAAGATCAAGTGACTTGCCCATGGAAGTCGACGGCAAACCCTCCATTGAGTTCATCAGAAAAAGAGTCAAGATACAAGTATGTGGCAGAGCAGGGAATAGAGTGCAGGTCCTTAACCACTAGGCAAAGCTATAATTTTTTTCATTTGTTATTGAAGGGTGCATGTTTTACTGTACTTTGATTTTTTGACTAATGATCCTCTGCTTTCCATGTGTCCTGAAGAATTTGATTTGATTTGCTGTCAGGAAACAAATATTAAATTTCCCCTAAGTATTTGCATCATTTTACTTTTTGCTAAAATTTGAAAATGAATGTGAAGGAAAAATATTTAAAAGGAAAAAAAAAGATAGAAGGGCAGCGGGCAGCAGTGTCCATAGTTAAGGTTGACTAATGCTTTCCACGATAAGACTCAGCTTTCAGTTACTTATTGCTTTCCCAAAGTTTAACTATTTGGACTAACATTTTCAACCCTCAGTATCTCCTTTTGAGCTGAAATATTTTGTAAAGTGCCAGAAAAATAGCTTCAGTCATTTCCAAGAATGAAGTTTGGGGAAAATAAATTGTTTTGCCTATGTTAAAAAGCATTTATAATCATGCTGTCGAGCAGCTCTAGCCCTCCGTGCTTTGAAGCAGTGTCTTCAACTTTGACAGAAGGTTGACCCTGGGATCGGAGAGGTGCCTTTTACTGCCCTCATAAAAAAATCCACCCTCTGCACATGCTCAGTAAAGGTTTGTTAGAGGCTAGCAGGACAATTCTCTGAATAGTCTGTTTATGCTGAGTATGCCCACCTCTGCAGGGCTTTATGCTAAACATACTGGCCATGCTCCATCCCCACAGAGCTCCATGCCAGCCACAATGGCTATGCTCTACCCCACAGGATTTTGTGCCAACTACACTGGGCATGCTCAACCCCCACAGAGCAGGACTATTCCTGTAATTGATGTTGGGGACTGTTGTGGCACTGGGCACCATAACTGAGACTGGAGACTGTCTCACCAGTGCTCTCAGGTGGCCTCCATGGGGGTGCTTATGCTGTGAGGAGGAGGAGGAACAACCTGACTCAAATGTAGAGGGGAGATAGATAGGAGAGGTAGGAAAAGAACAGCCTGGAAAGAAGATAAAGATGGAGCGGATCACTGAGGGAAAGACACAGGGGGCGACTGTAACCACCAAAGTAAACTCCTCAACAGAACCTGAAACTGAACCCTGGATCTCTGAGTAGTAACATTCCTCTGCTGCTACCAAATATCTGCAATAGCCAATGGCAATGTGTCTCTCTCCATTCCCGTCCAGTGGGTGGCCCACAGAGGATAACAACTTACTACTATTACCAATGACTCCATTAGCTCAAGTGGTAGAGGTTTGGGCTAAAGATCTAAAGGTTGCAACCTTCTGATGACCTACGTGGGTGTCAACATGATGGAATTTCCATTTTAAGTCTACTTTTTTTTTTAAACCTAGGAAATTACATACAAAATACTATGTTAAAAGAACTTTAAGGTTGCAAAGTCAAGCAGTGCAAAGTTAGAGAATGCCAGAATTAAGGTTGCTCATGCTTTGTGGGCTCATGCTCTCCCTGCTTTGTGCCTATGCATTATGACACAGTCTTTACTTATAAGATCATATACTATTTTTGCCTCATTCCATGCTTGATCATATTGTGAACCTCCTTGTGCATCACTTTCCTTGTTTATAAAGTGGAAATAATGCAGTCATGGGGTGCTTGAGAATCAATATTTGTGAGGTTGTTTGAGATTCTTGGGTAGAAGATATGAGAGACTTTGGGTTCAGTGTGTTAGGTGCCATAGGAACATGAAGGAAGACGTGATTCCTTCTCTACAGAGTATTTAATCTAATTTAAGACAAAACACATAAGAGGGTGTAATAAGCAAGAAAAGGGATTGAGTGAAGAAGACTGAGGGCAATAATGATAGGAATATGTGGTTACACTGAATTTGAACTTGATGGCTGCAAGTTATTTAGTGTGTGTGGAAGTGTGTGTTAAGTACAAGATAAATAAACAAACAAATAAAATAGACATCAGCCCACTGCCCCTCTACTCCATCATTATTAGTTGGCAATTTTCTGTAGGCATGTTGGAAGAAAAGGGTGTTCCGGATGGATTTGAAGGAGGACAGGGTAGTGACTTTACAGACGATTTATGGAGAGCATTCCATGCATAAGAGTAGCATGGAAGAAAGAGTGCAGATACGTTTGTGAGATGTGGACAGCCTGGAATCATTAACAGAACAGAGGCGGTGGGGAAGAATTGATAAAATACAAGATAAATGCAGATAAATAGGGAAGGTTTGAGCTGTGAAGGGGCTATAAGGTGAGGACCAGAAACTTGAAGCTGATGAGTTGAAAAAGGGGGAACCAGTGGAGGGATTGAAAGAAGAGAGTGACATGGTCGCAAAATGGGAGATGATCTTTGCAGCTGCGTTTTCAAGGGATTCAAAGAGTGTGCCAGGGAGGTTAGAGGGGTGACAGTAGTCAAGATGGAAGATGATGACAACCTGGAGTGGACTTTTAACTGTGGAGTCTGGGATGAAAGTCTAAAACTTGGGAATGCGATAGAAAGAAGTGGCAAGATCTGGACATTGCCTGGATATGTAAGGTAAGGGGAATGGTGGAATCAAGATGTCACCCAAGTTGATAGGCCTGAGTGACAGGGAAGATGGTGGTGATGAAGTTGTCTTTCAGTATTATGCATATTAAATTTAAGCAGATGTCAGAGGGAAAGGCAAAGATCCAGGGCTGGATGCTTGAACATAAGTAAGCAGAGAAGTAGAATTATGAATTGTTAATATCAAGGGAATAGTTGAAGCTGTGTCAGCAGATATGGTCACATACAGATAGGGTGTAAATAGAGAAGAAGAGAGGATCAAGGACAGAGTCCTAAAGGACCAAGGACCAAAGGAACCCCAGCAAGAGTGGGAGAGGTAAGGAGGACTCACTGAATGACACATTGAAGGAATGAGCAGAGAGGTAGGAAAACCAGAAGAGGATGGTTTCAAAAAGGAGTTTATAACCAACATTGTCAGAAGCAGCCAGGAGGTCAAGCAGAATGGTAATGGAATAGTGGCCTTGAGATTTGGCTATGAAAGTTACTGGAGACCTTGGCAAGAGCAATTTCAATGGAGTGGAGAGGGCTGAAGCGAATTTGGAGTAAGGAGTATTATTATACACTGTGCTAATTGGATCTGGAGGGATCTGCCTCCAATCCTGCTCTGTCAACAGGACATTTTGCTTTGAGACATAAGGGGCCAGATTCTCAAGTGGTGTAAATCAGCCCAACACCACTGAAATCAATGGAGACACATCAATTTACATTTGCTGATAATCCATCCTAGGGCTCCGCGAGAGGCAAAAGCTAAAACATAACATTTTAATTCTGTATTTACTTAATAGAGACAGGAACTTGGAGCTGATTTCGGAAGGACTTCCTATCACAAATAAATCACATGCACCACACAATGAATAACCCTCCCCTCCCCACAAACCTATAGACATAACAGTTGCTATTTCTATATATTGTCTAAACGGTATAAAATTAAGCAGATCATAAGCCAAGTACTCTCATTACACAGTTTGATTAATCCAGCAGGGTAACAAACTCCAGGAAGAATGATTAGTTGTTTTGCTGTACAACAGATTTTTTTCCTCCTTAATTTTTTTTAAATAATTAAAAAAAAAACTTGCTAGAAATTAGCTGAATTATTAATCTCTTACCCTTTTCAGTCTTTGCCTTTTGGATAATAGCCCGGGGATCGCAGCACCATATGTTGTTACAGGAATTCCCTTTTAAGATAGAAGACATATATATTAGACATGCAATGAAACTTAGAAGCTTTAGAGTGTGCATGGGATGATCTCCCTTGACATTTTATTTTTAACCCATCTATCTGGTGATTTAAAACCAATGTGTTTGAGTGAGTTTGGAATCAGGTCTGTTTTAGCATCTTCAGTGTCAGCGACGTTGGGGCTGGAATTATACGGGAAATGCAGTGCTTAAACTTAAAATTAACAAGGGCTCTCCAGAAGGAACAAAAAAGGTATAAATTATGTCTGATTGAACAAACACAACTCCACTGTTGAACAGCCACTCAATGAAGAGGGCAGGGAGAGGCAATGGAGCACGGTAATGTGTAATATTACTAGTCAATGGTCTGTGCGCAGCACTGGGCTCCCAAATGCTGGAGGTGTCAGGGAGATAAATAGCAGAGTGTCCTCCTCAAAAATATGATTAATACCCTCTCCGGTCCACTGCTGAAGATGTAGTGGGTGCAGCTGGTTTGGACAGCAGTTGCATAGAGGAAAAAAAGCAGGACGACTGCAACAGAGCAGAGAGGGCAAAGAGTAGGACAAGTAGTCAACTGAGTGGGAGTGCTGAGCTCCAACAAGAGGAGAAGTAGGCCAGAGCTGGCTAAAGGTCACTTTTGGCTGCTGTTTAAGCAATGTTTACAGAACTTTCATGCATGCACAACTGAGTTGCAAGTGCATGGTCTTTGGAGGAAAAGAGGGAGAGAAAAGTGTTCAAGTTCATTGTCTCTTGTAACACATAGGCCATAAGTATCTTTCCGGAGCCATTATTCTCCCCTATACCACCACCTGCACAACCTATGCATTAGGAAGAGGCTTCTGGATATTGAGAAGCATTAAAAATTGTGACATTTTCTTTTGCTGCTGGCTGCTGTTTCATCAATCCCGAAAACAGTCAGGAAGATGAAAGCTGGTTTTCACTTCTCATGGTTTTTAAGGGATTTAAACGAACATTTGACTGAAGTTCTCAGGAGACATTTCTCCTGGCTTCTGTTGTTACCTACACAGCAAGAAGAGACTGCCCAGAGTTCAAACTTTGGCCAATAGAATCTGGGCACATTATAATAAAAGTGAATCTAGACTCTAACAAAGGAAGAAGGGTGGTGGGAGAGGTACTGTTTTAGAGCATCTACTGATGGTTTTGATCCTTTTGGATGTCATTTCAGCAAGAAAGTGCTGTAAAATCTGCAACTCACCAGGCTGATTCAGGGAAAAGGGGAAAGGTTGCTTATGACAAATTATTAAATATATAACACTATTAATTTACACAGATACTTCTGTTAAATTGACACAAACATACACAAAGTTCCTGTAAGCTCTTATTGATCTGAAAGACATTTGTACTGCAATGTGATAAATCAAAAGATTAATAATCACCAGTTCAGCATTCTGCATCACCACCACCTGTCACAACCCCCTGGAAATAGGATTAACATAAGAAGATATTATGCATGTGAGCATGACACCAAAGTGGCACTATATTGATCTGAACTTTAGAGATGTGTAGTGCCATTAGCAAAAAATAAAAAATAAAAATAAAAATGCAGATACCAGTAAACAGGGAGATGGTTGCCAAATTTACACTGATGTTTCTTTCCTCCTGCAGTTTCTCAGCAGGCTCCCATATCTCTTCATTTGGATCCAAAAGTTACCAGCCTGTGGTTCCTGATGGATTTGGTGCAGCCTCTAACAAATTCATCAGCACTGAGAGAAGGCCTCTTCCTGAGAGTCTTTTTGCAAGATTGGGCCTGGACTGTAATGCAGCTGATTCACTGAAAGGCCTAAATAAATCTACCTACCTGAAGCGCTGCACTGCGAAAGCAGCAGGCTTCTTTAAGAGATCCTGGCAAAAGAGGCCCCTTTTTAATGTTGAACATGTATGCAAATTACAATGTTTTGGTATTTATTAAAAAAATCCCTTGCACAAAATATGGCTAGGACATTTTAGGACAAAAATATAAAATAAATGTTTATGTCAGAAGGAAGGGTTAATATTTTTAACAAATGAGACCTTGACATGCGTATGAAAATTGCGTAACTGCTTTATTAAACTACTGTCCAAAATGCTGTCTTTTTTTTTTTTGAAATGGGGAAAAAATCATTTGTGCAACATAATATTAATACTCTGTTCCTCAATTGGTAAACATGTCAAGAGGTGGGTTAGTTATTCATGGTTCAGGGGCACAGCCCCTTTCAGAAAGAACTTTTTTTTCTCACTCTAATGAAATGATGGATAATCTGGAAGTAGGTGCTTTAAGAAGATATTAATCATTCTCTGTGGTAATGTTAATCATGCGTTCCATCATCTCCAGATGCTGTGCATCACCTTCCTTGGAGATAAAGGGCACCCAAGTCAGTAGAGTCCTTTTGATCACCTTTCTCACAGTAACTCTCTTATAAGGTATTAAAAGAAGTCTTCACATTTCAGGGCAACCTTAAAAATGAAATAGAAAGTGGGAGACTGAGGTAATGAAGGGATTCATGGACTTCAATCCTGACCTTGTCACTACTTATGCTGCCCAGATAGCAGGTGGCTAGTTCTCTGGCCCTTTGTCCTAACCTTTGACATTTTTCAGTGCATTATTTGGTATGAGTGAGGGTGAAGAGAAAATCCCTGATAACAGGAAATAGAAAATTCACAGAAAGGTTTTTTGAAAAGCAATGCTAGTTTCCTGGGGTGGAGGGACCTGCAAAATTATTCCCACATAGTCTGGTATTCTACTCTTACAAAACATTAGCAAAAGTCAGGTCAGATTTATCTCAGCATAATGTTTGGAGAGACTTCTGGCCAATTAGACCATTTTTATGACTAATCTTTTTATAAGCTTAAAAAAATGTTAAGTATAAACCTTAGGGCATATCTTAGATGATGGCTAAAATATCTTCCACGGCAGATCAGATGCTTCATGTACCCCAATACCTGAAGAAGAAACTTTGAAGGTTTCTGAAACCTAAAAAGTTACTTTGTATAAACTGTTGAATAAAGATAAACCACAGGAGAGTCAAAGGCAGGCAGTGTTTCTGTCAGAGCATGTAAGTGTAAAAGGAGAACGGAAGTAGTATTAATTTCAAATACAAGAATCCAGTTTTTCCCATGAATGTGTTTTTATGCAGTATATATTTGAATCCACATACATGGGAACTGCCCTCCTCCCTTGGAGGATTTAAAATCCTCATTAAATGGAAATCCTAATTAATAGAGGAGATATCTTTAAAAAAATTATACTGAAAAATCAGCACCGTATGAAATTAAAAATTATTTTGTGGAATTTCACATGGAAGTTTTTGCAAATACTTTAAACAAAGCTTTGCATCACCTCTTATTTAGTTTCTCTGGAATTTTTGATAAAATGTCTATATTTTTTTTGGCCTGGAAAACAAGCATGATACCGGAATTTTCACATGTATTCCACACGAATCTGTCGTTGCTTGTAAACAGACCTGTATTTGCTAGAACACGTCAGGCATCTGACAGCATTTCCCAAACTGTGGGTCATGATCTCAAGTGGGGTTGTTCTATCAGCAAATGAGGTCACAGCAATCCCAAGTAGGCCAAGGGCGCCATTTTACAAAATCTCACACACACCAAATGTGCCAGGTCAGGCTGTGCAGAGGATGCCATTTTATAGAGCAGGGGGAAAGTTTGGGAACCACTGCATCTGTGTGTGTGTGTGTGAATATATATACATACACACTCACTATTATTATTATTATTATTTGTGTAACTAGGTCCTGAGGTGCTCTCTTGTGTTTTCAGCTAAATATAATCCACTTTCCTCAGAATGGAAATACCTTGGTCCATCTTTGGCACTGCCTTATGGAAAGATTTTAATTTTCTGCGCCCACATGCCTAGAATCAAGGAGACTTTTGCCCTTTACTTACTCTCCTATCAAAGGACAGAGATCCCTTAGGAAGAGGACTGGATTCAATGACCCAGGAGGTTCCTTTCCAGTCCTATGTTGCTATGATATACCCTTGTACAGAACAGTCAAGACCCAATTGAAATTAGAGAGAATAAAATGAAGTACTGATTGGCAATTTCAAATAGATAAAATGGAAAATAATTTTATCTATGAAACACCAGAAAGAAATGATCACCCTGATGCAACCTCACTGAAACCAGCTAGTTTTGCCATTGAGCTAAAAGGGAGCAGGATTGTGCTAAATTCCTGCAAAGCAGCTTTAGACGTTAGCTGTAATGGAAAGCAGAGGAAAATTCTAATAATGTCTGATAACTACAGACCACATGTAAACTGGTCTCTTTAGATTCAGTTATTCTTATTCTCATTCTCAAAGTATGATTCTTCTGGGAAACAAAAAACCTGCTGCCTTTGATGTAAAGCGGTCTCAGCTATAAAACATGTTTATTATTTAAGTTTTGTCAAAGCACAGAACTAATGCAAAAGAGAAATTGAGGGAATCTATTTTGGGGTTAGGTCCAATCAACAAGGGAGAAAGAGAAAATAATAGGACATACAGAGATTGGTTTTTGCCTTAGCTAGTAAAAGATTGGCAAAAGTTTTGTAGCCATTCTGAAGCGAGCATGGAATGCACAGGGGTTCCTCTCCCCCTTTTCTCTGGAAAACATGAAATACCATGATAATAATTGTGGGCCAGAATTTCAACCCAGCCTTCCCTCTCGTGTACACAAACAAATCGCTTTTGTGTATCGTCTTCTGCGCATAGAAAAGATAGGATTGATACACACAGGCCGTTTGATCACTTGCATGCAGAAGTGATCATATGTCGAAGCATCAGAGTTTCAAAGCGGTTGGTACATCACAACCAGTTTTTCAAAAAGCACGTATCTTGACAGGAGGTAAAAAGAGGATCGGGAAAATGAGTGGGTAGAGAGTGGTGGAGAGGAGAAGGATGTTTGGTGGATACAAGAAAAATGTATTTGGAATGAAATCTATTAAGTCCTGGGATAGTGATGTAGTCTCCCAACTTATTTGTTCTGGAAAGTGAAGTACGTTCCATTATTGATAAGGCCGCCTTTGCCATTCACTGAGCTTGATGATATGATAACTTCATTTGGGACAGAAAAGCTGGAGAACAGCGATACAAAAGGCCCTTGTGGGAGAAACATATAAATCTTGGGGGAGCTTCCTCTCTCATCAGAAAGAGCTGATTGAGATGACGAAAGTTTCCCACAATCCCAAGCAAACTACAATCACAGACCGTTTGGACTGGCAGGGGACGGGCGAGGGAAAGGGTGTTTGAAAGTTCATGATGGCTTTTGGACGAAAGTACCTGTGCAAAAATAAACTAAACAGCAGCTTAGCTGCCTGTCAGGGTACCCTGGCACCAGTCCAAGCTATCCGCAAAGTATAATGCGACAGTTACAGAACTTAACTCAGCGCTTTTAATGTAGACACCGTCGTACCTGTGCTGCTATACAAATCATTACAAAATAGTAACTCTACAATAAGTCACATATTTCCTACATAGAGAGACTTAGTAGTCTCTCAGTGCTGCAATTACTTTTTGATACTCTATTATTTGATCCCTTATACATGATGAAGCAATGAAAATCAAATGATAAGCATGAATTGTTTCCAGATTATTCCAGAGGCTTAGTCATTTTCGGTGATTAGTTATCAATGAAATCTATCTCCTATAGATCTGATCAAATGCGCTTAGGTCAACAGGAATCCTCCATTTGATTTCAGTGGGCTGCGGATTGGTTTCTATGTTTGCTATATCTTTGTAATGATAATTTTAGTGCTATAGTAACAGCTTTGCCACACTACTGTCTGTTAGTAACAGACATAAAAGCCTTGAAGAAAGGTAAACAGTATAGCTTGATTGCTTAGTTATATTCACATCACCTTTCAAACACAAACAATATGAAATGTCCTTCTTCAGCATCTCTGAATTTGTATGAAAGAAATTTATCTTAACACTCAGATGGCCCCCATCACTGCAATATCTGAGCCCATCACAAACAATGAATTTTTTTTGCACAACAGCCCTGTCAGGTACAGAAGTATCACTACACCCATTTTACTGCTGGTGAAACAAGGCACAGAGATACTAAGGTCACCCAGAAAGTCTATGGCCCAGCAAATGATTCATATGCTTTTAGAGATCTAATTAGTTAAGCCCAAGGAAAGAGATAATGACGATAAGGATAAATCAAACACACGAGGATTCTCTTTACTTTGATTGTGGTGATACTGATTTTGTAATGGAACTGATATATGGCATGCGCGCATTTCCTGAGTATCTGAATAACAAACCCTTACCTGATTGGAAGACACTGTATTGCATTGTGCAGTTTGTCTTACTTTGGAATTCAGCAGGGAAATACAACAGTACAGTGACCTGCAACAGAAGATTAATACAATATTAGTTGTGTGTGTATTTAATATTACATATCTCCATCTATATTAAATGATCTGAAAAGGGAGTGTAAGGATACTTATCTAGACTGAAGACCAAATCTAAATAACTGACTCAGTCATCATTCAGGCAAAACTCCTACTAAAGTCAAAGACAGTTTCCTAGAATAAGGAAGAAATATGGAGTGTAGGATTTGTCACTGTGTTGAGGCTGATTGTTTGATTTGAATTTGATAGTGTTGAAATCTTGTAAGTTCTTCTCAGATTTTGCTAAAAATGGACAACTGAACAAACACATGGGTAAAGGAGTGAAGTCAAAACTAAGTTCAATTTGAAGTTCTTTCTAAATGTCAGGTGGAATGCGGACCATTGTGAGGTATGTGCAAAGGGGAGGTCGTTAATGAATATGCTGTCGAGGGAAAAGCTTGTTGAGTTTCTTGGTTGTGTGAATATTGAAATTCTGTGGCACTAGGGTGAGTCTTCAGAAAGCAGTGGATCAAAGAAGGCAATAATGAAAATAAATATATGGAATATTAGATTATGATTATTTTAACTCACATACTTAAAAAATCTTAATTTTCACGAGTGCTCTTTGTGTTTATCAACCGAACATCATTCTTACATTAGAATTTTTAGGGTCATCCTCCACCTTTTCCATCTCATTTACTATTAGCTTTAATGAATTACCACAACAGAGTTTTCAGAGCAGTCAGTAGGTACAGTTTACAGTTGAAACAAACTCAAAAATGTGCAACTGAACCGGTCAAAGACCAATAAAAAAGGTGACACTGATCCTACCAGGTGCAGAGAATATATGATGCCAAGCTACTGAAGAAAAAAGAAATATCTAATGGCCCACAGACAATCTTTGTTCAACCAGACATATTAAAAAACCCTCTTTATTAAACACTATAATTTTCACATTGCTGAAAACGTAGAAGCTTTAAATTCCAATTTTAGTTGTGCTGAAAGATGTGAAATAGTTTCTTTTAAATACTTTTCTTTATGAAAGAAGACAATAAAGGCTGCTTATTGGCCCTCATTATCCCCACCTCGATTTGACTTGCCTACCTGCTCCACTGCACTGGTTCAAGACAATTAATCCTAATATTCAACCCTCCTGGTGTAATTTCTCATCTTGGCAGGTCTCTTTCTATAATGACTAAAGGGGAGTGGCCACGTTCTCAAAACCTTGGGGGCGAGCCAGATACATTTCCACACACAAGCCGATAACAATTTGGGCCTGATTTGTTAACGAAATGTTGCATTTTCAAACAAAACTGTATCTGAAGCCACTGGGATTAGCAAAAACAACTCTGGTCATTAATAAGCTGAACACAATAAAGCATAATTACAGGAAATTCTGCTGATACTGAAAGAGTGCATTGCAGGAGGGTATTAATATTTTATATTTCAGAGACAATGTGAACATTTCGTCAATATCATTCCAATTTCATAATCGTAGATAAACTAGGTCCTATCAAACACTCACAAAAAATTGTGGGACAGGTCCTCAGCTGGTGTAAATCAGTTCAGCTCCTTAGCTTGTGAACTGAAGCCAGTGGAGATATGTCAGTTTTCACCATCTGCGGAATACACGCTTCAGACAAATAGTGGGCCAAATTCTGCTCTCATTTACTGGGTGGCTGTAAATCTGGGGTAACTTCATGGATGACATTGGGTGGCTCTAGATCTAGAACCACTTAGATGAGAGCAGAATTTGGCTCATTATTTTTCTTTAATCTTCCCTCTTCTCTTCCTATTCACTATATTTTACTCCCTACTTCATACTGGGGTGGCTGACACCATAGCATTCTCCCTCACCAAGAGAATAGGCTGATTGCTTTTTTTCCATAGTCAGTGCTTCTCCCCAAAACACACAATAGCTGGCCCATAAGCAGTCAGCATACAAAGCCTACTTCAGTATAGCATAGTCGACTGACTGTCCCACCATTCTAATCTCTCTAATTGCAGCAGATATTGTGTAAGCTGCTAATTAGGTATGATTTTATGTGAATATAATTGGGTGGGATTCTTATGTCCATTTGCATTGGTGATATCGCATTAGGGTTCCAATTCTGAAATGAGAGCCATGTAGGAGGAACCCAGGAGCTACAGTGGGTTTACTGCAGGATTGGGGTCTATACCTGTATTTAGAAAGATAGGAGTAACCTAACTATTCTGTCTGTAACAGACTACAATCCATTTCCCCCATTTAAATCAACTTGCCAGATAAATATTTCCTCCTTCTCCCTGATGCACATAATGGCTTAGCTTTAGAGTTCATTATTGTATGTTTCTGCAGAGCTAGAAACAGGATATTTATTCCACTGGGAGGGGAAATCCCTAGCTTCATGATCAGACCCAGACTTCACTTCTAGTCATGGAACAGCCTAACATAATAGACATCAAAGTCCTGAGAGAGAACCTCAGCTGGTGTAACATGGCATAGCTCCTTCAACTCCAGTGGGCAAACACCAATTTGTACAAGCTGAGGATTTGTTCCAGGACAACTTTATATATAGAAAAAATATTTTATCTTATTTTTAAAGGTGTTTTACATTTATTTCTGATTTTAATTGGTTTAATGTATTCTGGTTTTTTTCCCCTCTGCCTTACTTTGAAGTATCAGGGATTGGCCACAGCTGGAGATGGGACAGTAGACAAGCTGGACCAATGCTTTGAAGTGGTACAGAGAAGCCCTTCTACATGCCTGGTTTGTGTGTCTTGCTCAGGGCTATACCAATCACCAGATTTGGGATCCAGATAGATTTTTTCCCCAGGTCAGATTGGTAGAGATCTTGAACGGGTTTCATCTTCTTTTGTAGAGTGGGGCATAGTTTCCCTACAGGGATCATCTCAGCATATTTCATTTAATCAGTCCTCTTCCATTACAGGGACTGTGGGCATTGGTGACCGCTTGGTCTCTCCTATTCTCTGTCTATTGAAGAGATTTCAGTTTCCTGAGGACTGAAATGTTTTTCATTTTAAAGATGCTGGGCATAATATTTGGGTACCTAGGTGAAATTTAAAATGCCTGTGATATACGAGAGGTCAGACCAGATGATTTCAATCCCTTCTGGTCTTAAACTCTGTGCCGTTTTAAACTATGAATTTTTTTCTTAGCTTCCATCCCAGGCCAGCACATTTGTACCTGTGGTACCTACAACACTTGTCTTAACAGGTGAAAAAGAAGAAATAGCTCTAATAAAATATTTTTAAATACAACCTACAAGATCCTGAAAATAATCTTCTTGTATAAAGTGAACATGTTTAACTGTAAACCATTTCGCCATCTCTGAAATGAGGCAGCATTCTGCTCATCACTGCCACAGGTACTTTGGGCAAAATTAAGTCCTGGTGTAAATCCAGTGAAATCAGCAGTTATGCCAGGGATGATTCTGCTTCTTTACATTAGTTTTTACTTCAGCAGAAACATTGAGGAAACATTATTGTGTTTAATTTTTACCTTATCGTCACTCTGGCTGGAAGAGATGATGTGTGTCAATTTAACCAGAATTCTTTAATTTACCATTAGTTAAAATTTCCACAGAAGATATTGGTGCATTACTAGCTGCTCTCAATTAGGAAGCAACAAGAAATAAAAATGGATTTGACTTCCAGTAAGTCGGCTAGCAACATACATGTTTTGAAAAGAATTAGGCCACAAGTGTATGAACATCATGCCAGAGGTATAGCGGTGCAACAAATATGACACAGTCTTTTGTTTGTTTTAAACCTGCTGCCTATTAATTTCATCTGGTGACCCTAGTCTTTGTGTTATGAGAAGGAGTAAATAACCCTTCCTCATTTACTTTCTCCACACCAGTCATGATTTTATAGACCTCAATCATATCCCCCCATGAGTCATCTCTTTTCCAAGCTGAAAAGTCCCAGTTTTATTAATCTCTCCTCATACAGAAGCAGTTCCATACCCCTTGTCATTTTTGTTTCCCTTTACTGAACCTTTTCCAGTTCCAGTATATATTTTTTGAAATCAATTAGATCAGTTCAGAGTCCGCTGTAATTTATCAGAGAGGCTGAACTGACCCCAGCTGATCCCAGGACTGGGGAAGTGCAAAGGTGGCTTTTAAATAGAGCTGAGTGATTTTTTGGGTGAACTTTTGTGAATTCATGTCGAATTCAGCAAATAGCTTCAGCAAGAAAATCAAGATGGTTTGTTTTGGCCACTTTGAAACGCTTCATTTCAACTGTTTCAGAATGAAAAGTTTTGACTTTTAATTTTGAAATAGCATTTCGTTTCAAATTTTAAGCTTTTTTTAAAAAATAAAATCAAAACAAAAGAGAAAGTGAAAAACACTGAAAATAACCCCAAATGAAAAACTGGAAAAAAATCATTTCTGGGCAAACAAAATGAAAAAACTAATCAAATTTCACTTTGGGTGGAACAAAATATTTTAAGAAATCCGTTTTGGTTAGAACAGAACTGATTTTTCAGGGGGATTTTTCAATTTGCCCCCAAACGGACAAATCCATTATTTGCTTTTCTCTAAGCTTTAATCCATCTTTGCTTCCCCCTCAAATCCTAAACCGACTGTAGCTTGGGAAGGCTTGAAGATCTAGCCCACAGTTTGTTCCCCTTGAAATGTGGTAGTCCAGGGACCCGATCCAACTCCAGACAAAGGCAATGAAACAGGCCTATTGACGTCTATAGTTCTAGCCCTCAACAGGCAGATATATTTTGCAGCAGTGAGTTCCACAGCTTGAGGGCTTTTGTTTGAAACTCTTTTCCTGAGGTGTTTCAGAAAACTTTATTGTTCCTTTTTTATATATGTATCTCACCACTAGCTCGTTGACATCTGAAGCCACTGGCAAGCTAAAACTATCAAGATGATGGAGTTATATACCCAGTTAGTAATGTAAGGAGTATGTGGCTTATATTCACAAATAATTTCTCAGTCTTGTAGCAGTAAAAGGTTCTGAATAAGACTCAGTAAAGGTAAAGCTATCTCCCGGGAAGAAAATATTCACCTTATTACCGGCTGTAACTGTTCTATCATCAGCAGCATATTTTTGTTTCTGTGCTTTAAGCATTTCATGCCTTTTACCTTTATCATAATACAAATTAGTCGATTACTATTGTTGCTAGTGAGTTTTATATTCTGTGTCGCTTTCCCTGCACCTTACAGCTGATTGTGCTTCTCCCTGCTCAGATTCTTCCCGAGAAGAGTAGACTGACCTGCCTTTAAGCTTGTATGCCAGTATGTGATCAGTAACAACCTGCACTATTTGGTGGCAAAGTATCACAGATTATGTTGTCTCTATCTCTGGAGTAACTAGAGACAGGAAGAGTGTTTTTACTGTCTTAAAACCACTCACACACACGCGCACGCGCACACGCAAAGCACAATGGCCTCTTTTATTCCCCCTGTAGGCTGGTGAAAATTAGGAGTAACTCCACTGAAATCAGTGGTGCTATACTGGTGTGAAACTGATGTAAGTGGAAGGAAAATCTGCCCTCGGGTCCTGTTGAACAGAATGGTGAACAGAACTGTTCAGACTCTGCGTTGACCCTGCTAACCACTTGCAGATATTAATTCCTAATATTTTGGACAGACACTCGTGACTTTTCCGATGGCTTCTCTTTCGCATTTATCAGTCTCATTTATTAGTATATTTTAATGGTGGTGAGAGATTTACTGTCAAGGTATTACATACATTCATTTTGACTCATGCAAAATTCTAGTGCGAGTATCCAAATGTTGGACACAGCTGTTAGCAGACAAAAGAGCGACCCCTTATTATTTTTGTTTAACCTGACAGCTCACACGTTTGAAAATCGCATAATCATTTACAGTTTAGCAGCGCTATTACTTCTTTGTACTGTTTTCTCAGATGGGGGAACGGGAACCACCTTGATATCAATCGTTCCCTGTGCCAATTCAGAGTAGGGACACCCCCCCAACCTTTCATTTCAAATCAGTGGCACCTCTGCTTTGATCCAAAAGTCCACAGCTGGGAAGCTGACATGAAAGACTCATGCTTCCCCTGCTCAAAGTGGTCTGCCTCCATTCCACCAAATTCACTCTCTGCTGTGTACCTCTAACAAATTCCAGCAGAGTCACCTCTGCTCAGTTTTAGCAGAACCTTTTCCTCCCTGTCATTGAGGGAGCAGGCATATTAATCACACTCAGCCCTACTAACATTAACAATCCGTCAAAGTGGCCTACGAGATGCTTCATCTGCTGTAACTAGGAAATTCCCCTGAAGACCTGCTGATTTGTCCTGGCACTTCTGCCTGTAGGACAAAACAGACAGAAACCACTTTTTTCCCCTTTTTCTTTTCAATTTTTTCCACCCTTCTTTCTTTTCTGCAGTAGCTCAGAGCTTATCGAGCATGAACGACATTTTCAGTGAAAGAAATGCTTACCCAATGTTATCTCTTTCATGGTACATGGGTCTTTACTGTTGATGACATCAGGCTAGGGGTCATTAAAAGTTCCTTTTGCAATAATGTCAGCAAGTCAATACAGTGACTCTGTGATTCTGGTGCCTTGCCATATTTTGACAACCTGTTTTCTACTATTCCTTAAGCTATGTAACCATCAAAAAAGGCAAAAATCCCAGTTTCAGCTGGCCACAGAGGGTAAACTGTCACCTCTGAAAGGCTCAATCCTAAGCAGGCTGTTTGGAATGGATACTACATGTGATCTACCTATGACAACACTATAAATCACAATTTTTGCATAGTATACGTTGCTGATGGAACAGATCACACATGCTGTAGCATGCATTGTTTTTTAACTGATCATTAAATCACATATGACAATAGTGGTTCCAATTCCTGGTCACCCTGAACACTAAATCATCATTTACCCCAGTGCAAAAAAAAAGTATAAAACAGCACCAAATCAGAAAGAATGAGTTTTGCATCCACTCTTCACTGGAATAAATAACTGCATGCATCGGATGCATCTGATGAAGTGAGCTATAGCTCACGAAAGCTTATGCTCAAATAAATTGGTTAGTCTCTAAGGTGCCACAAGTCCTCCTTTTCTTTTTGCGAATACAGACTAACACGGCTGTTACTCTGAAACTTGTCAATATATTAATACAAGGACCTGCTTTGTCTGATTCGCTACACAGAAATTGGAGATGGAATCTGCCTAATTACCCTCCACCCTTAAGCAGAGAATTTGAGGCTATAAGCACTTATTAGGAAGTTTAATCGATCCTGGGGCTAGCTGAGGATCATTCCTTATAGTACATTGCCTAGTGTTTTGTCCAATCTTGATTTAAGAGTCCCATGTGACTGGGCTTCTATCACTTCCACATGGGAGACTATTGCACGGTCTAATACATCTCACTGTCAGCATTTGTCTTTATATTCAGTAGGGCTGGGGGAAAATCAGACAGTTCAAGTGTTTGTGACCCTTTCAGACTATTATTAGGATTTTCAAAGCTAGCTCGAGTTCACAGATAGGGCTCACTGGAAAACAAGAATTCTATTCTGCAAAAATTATGAGGTTTCAATATTTGTTTTCATTATTTGAATGAAAACTAGAGCTTTTTAAAAAAATTGTAGAAAGAGAGTGAACCACCCCAGAATGACCAATTGTGGGAGACCTATGTGCAAGTCACTGCTGTGCCTGGCTAAGAGCACAGACTTGAAGCTGGATCTTGCACACTCAAGCAGAGTGCCCTAACCATGCGGCTATTGGGAATAAGGCCAGCATAGATATAAAATTCCCCACCAGCTCTATTCACAGCTCCTTCTTCCTGTAACTTAAACTCTCCCCACCTCTTACGGATGATTTAAAAAAGCAAAACAAATTTCAAGCTAAAGGGAAGTCTGACTGTACAGGGATAGAAGAATCACCCCCCACCCTGCAAGAGATAGAATGGCATGCGTGACCTACTATTTACGATGGATAGATACTGTATTTTAACATTTCATTAGAATTTTACTCACTCCCCCTTTCTATTTTCTTGTTGGATTTTTCTCTGTCCTTTTTCCACAGTCTGCCTTAACCCGACAATATTGAACATCAGAGTCCACAAAGTTTGAGTGGCTTTGTAAGTAGGCCTAACAAATTCATCCAGCCATCATATTTTGCCTCCATTTTCTCCATCTTAATTTCATCCATTTACTCCGAATTAAGTACCCTAGAATTCCCATCTTTCGGTCTGACCCCCATTCAAATATTTGTAGTTAGATGGCCTTTTGCTTGCTAAGCTTATACCCATCTTAATCTTTTCACATAAGTCCATTTCTGGAAGCCCCATTTTGCTTGCTCTTTTCTGAACTTCTCTAGTATGTCTTCCTGGTAATGAAGTGATTAGAAATTAATGCACTATTTCAGGTGTGGTACCACCAGATCTCTATGGAGAGAGACTTCCTCCTCGTATTTCCTACTTGCTCCATGGTATGATATATGTACCTATACCCAAAACTGCCTATGGTTTTGCACTTTTTGCTTCTGCATTGCACTGCAATATTATGCTATAGAACATGTATACTCCAGAAGTCCTGGCTTTTTAGACAAGTATCAGTAATTGCCCCAAGAGGCAATACAAATACAAATATAACAAAGAAAAAATGCCTCTTTTCAAGCCATGGTACAGGATGTTCTCTCTGGTATTGTTTAAAACTAAGCATTTATTTATTGGCTCATACACAAATAAGGCACTTTTATCTTTGCTATGTGTATATTCTGGTGAGTTGAAATAATTAAAATACCATTCTTTAAAATGATAACGTTATTCCCATGCCTTTCCATAGTTCAGTGAGTCTGACAAAGCAGGGCAAATGTCAAGATCCCCATTTTACAGATCGGGAGGCTGAGGCATGGAAGGGTGAAATAAGTACCCGAAGATCACCCCGTGGGTCAGTGACAGAGCCAGGAATAGAACATGGAGCTCCTCACTCCAGCACTGTGCTCTATCCGCTGGACAATACTGCCTACCTGCTGCTTCCTGAAGGCTCAATTCAGCAGCCTTTAATCACAGTAGAGAGACAAGATGGGTGAGGTGATATCTTTTATTGGACCGACTTCTGTTGGTGAGAGAGACAGGCTTTTGAGCTTACACAGAGCTCTTCAGGTCACTGTAGTTAAGGCTGTAGAACTGACCTCTTATTTTCTAATTTTGTATAGAACTTAATCATGAGCCTCAAGTATGCAGCAGAAACATCACCACAAACAACAGTTTAGATTCTGAAGACTCCAATTTCCCTTGGAGACCTGCAATTCTAACAACAAAAAAAGTCAAAAAGTCACTAACTGGGAATAAGAAGAGCGAATGAAAAGAATAAGCAAAAATGGCCAAAGATAATCCAGTCGGAAAGACCTCACATCAACGGTGACATCCCGGCTCCATTGAAGTCGGTGGGAATTTTGCCATTGACTTCAATGAGGCCAGGATTTTACCGCAAGCCTTGAAGAAAGCCGCAGTGGTATCTTCAAGGAAGGGCTTCTATAGCAGCTCCCAAGCAGAGAAGTCGCTAGTCCTGCCCGTTTCAGATATAACCTTAGGACAGAGAGCCAGGGACATCCTGACGTCAGGTAGAGTTGTCGCTCTGTATCTATGGAGTTCAGCTGCAATAAGAGTCCCATCCATAGAGAGACTATAGGATCAGTTGCCTAGTCCCACCTAGTCCCACCTCCTGCTTTTGGGAATGACCGATGGAATCATAAATGACCTCATGACACTGTTTGAGGCAGGGTGCAGAAAAAATGGCCTTTCTCTCGTAGAAGTATGTGGATTTGTCTACACTCTTCAATATACAGTTGTTGTGTAAAAGTGTATGGCCACAATCTTGCAAGAGGCTCAGCACCTCGTGTAGCCTGAGACAAATTAAAAGCACTGAGCAACTTGTGGGAAGAGGAATCAGTCCCTAGATCCTTACTAGAGAGTCTATCCTGATGAATGTTCTCAGCTCTCATTAATTTGGGTGTTCCTTGGCAGCCTCTCATCCACCTATTGATGCAACCTGACCCTACTCAGCTTGTGATGACTGAGAGAGACTCAGCACAGTGTGATATGGCTCCAGATAGGCACGAAGTCGTGTATTTATGTTGTTCTTTTTAAGAGTGCCAAAATGCAACATACTGTCTGCTAGTAGCATAAAGTGGCAGGGAACTAATGCATTTAGGCCCTGATTCAGCAAAACACTGAAGCATGTGTCTAATTTTAAGTATGTGCTTAAATCCCCTTGACTTCAATTGGATTTCAGCATGTGCTCAAAATTAAGCTGTGTGTTTTGATGAATTGGGGTGTCACCTAGATACAATAGGAACATGAGGTTCTAAAGGATAGTGCTCTAGTATGAGTTTTTCTTTTGTACTATTCCACACCCTGGAAATTAAGGTCTGCATTCACAGGGTTAAAAAGTTGGCACTTTAGCACAGATTAGGTGTGGAATATTTTTTTTAAACAGGATCTTGGATGATTAGAATGAAAGGCCTTTGTATCTCTGAAGAGTCTGGATAGCCAGCTTCATCATTAATCCTCCAAAGTTAAGGATTTCTCTGGTTCAGAACCTCTCAGACTCTGATCCCTGGATGAAAGTGACTCACAGTGCCTTCCCGGGCAGTCCAAGGTGTGAAACCAAGCAATGAGGGATGCAGATGTTAAAAAGGAAGGGTTTGGCAAAAGAGAGGTCAAAAGAGAGGTCTACAGAATGACAAGTGAGGAACAGGTGCCCAAAATGGCCGATACATTATGCTGTTTACTTTAACATTTTCTCAACAAAATTGTTAAGATTGTGACAGTGAATAAGCAACCTCAAAAGCTACAAGAGAATTGCTTTGGCTGTGGATTTAATTTCACTAGCTCTCCCGCACAAGCCAACCTCCTGCCCCTGCATCCCCAAAAAATAAGCTTAAACTAGAACTAAAATTTCTAATAATTCTTGAATAGAGGATATAGGTACACAAAGTACAGAAAAGGGGAACAAAAATGATTAAGGGTATGGAACAGCTTCCATATGAGAAGAGCTTAATAAGACTGGGACTTTTCAGCTTGAAAAAGAGACGACTAAGGGAGGACTATAAAATCCTGATGGTGTGGAGAAAGTAAATAAGGAAGTGTTATTTATTCCTTTTCATAACACAAGAACTAGGGGTTACCAAATGAAATTAATAGGTAGCAGGTTTAAAACAAATAAAAGAAAGTATTTCCAACGCACAGTCTACCTGTGGAACTCTTTGCCAGAGGATGTTGTGAAGGCCAAGACTATAACAGGGTTCAAAAAAGAACTGGATAAGTCCATGGAGAATAGGTCCATCAATGGCTATTAGCCAGGATGGGCAGGGATGGTGTCCCTAGCCTCTGTTTGCCAGAAGCTGGGAATGGATGACAGGGGATGGATCACTTGATGATTATCTGTTCTGTTCATTCCCTGTGAAGCACTTGGCATTGGCCACTGTCGGAAGACAGGCTATTGGGCTAGATGGACCTTTGGTCTTACCCAGTATGGCCGTTCTTAAGATCTTATGTTCACTTGCTGAATATCTTCAGAAAAGATAATCAGTAATCTCAACTTCCATTAACTCCAGTGAGAATGGAGGGTGCTCTCAGTATTCACCCCCATGCAGGGTCAGGCCTTATTATTTATTTTAATTATACCTTTAAGACCATGATTCCATCCCCGCCCCCCTCCGCATCCCCAAGAAAAAACAAATAAAAGGAGCCAAATGTCTTCCTCTCAAAAACAACCCCAGCAACGGGAACTAAATTGGTACTAGCCTCAGAAAAGAGGAAAGTAGCTGGAGGGGTGAGGGAAAGGGAGACATTGTCCTCAGGTCAAGGCTGAAACAAACTGCCAGGGAAATCTGAGGAAAACTTGCACTGCTACTGTCTGTGTTCAGGGGATGACGGGATGCCTTTAGCCCCGACGGTTGTCTGTTTGGCACTTTTCACACACACTAAATTAACTTAAAAATGTTAAGAAGTGGCATTGTTTATTCTTTTCACCTTTTATTTCCCTTTAAGGCTATTACAGGCCACTGAAAAGGAAAACAAAAGAGAGGGAGAGAGACACGCACAACTCAGAGTTATCTTTCAAGTACTAAGTAACAAGTATTAAAAATACCGACCTCTCTGCTACTTTTAAAGCATAGGCTAGTAATATATGGCCCAGATAACACTATATTTTCTTTATTACACCAAACTGTACTTAATTGACATAACTCAGTGGGAGGATTAGCTTTTATACAAATACCAGCATTTTATTCTATTGCCATTGTCTCAGGAGAGCACCGCTCATATATTTCTTTTAATGTGACATTGCAAATAGGTCATTGTTCAGTCATACGCTCAGCAAGAGTACTTAGATATTTAGATTTAATTGATTTTTGTCTTTAAAAATACTGAAATCACTGGTGTGACTGATGGTTGCTTGGATGAATAATTTTTAACCTGGGCCTGAAAACAACATCTGACCCAATTATAATTATCACTCTATTTTGTTAACTTCATATTCTTCTTAAAGGGTGCTATGGAGGGAGATCAACATCTTGTGAGGATTGAGGAGTAGTGACATGATCCCTAATTTAAAGGACCAGATGGTCTGCAATGGACTCACTACTTTTTGAGGTGAGCATCAGGAGTAAAACTCTGTGACATGAACCTCAAGGAACTTCTTTGGTCTTCTGTTCCCCTCTGATGAGTTTTTCCATGGGAAGGTACAATATGCCCCAGTGCTCTTACCAGAGATAGGGCCAAATTCAACCCTGACAAAGCAGGTGCAACTTCTATCTAAAGGTAGAAACATACCAGCTTCTACCTGGTACCATAGTCTCCGAATTCAACACTATCCTGCTGCAGTGGAAATGAGAGTCCAATAGGCGGTGGGAAGAGCGGGGAATAAAGTCCCTAGGAAGGTTAATTGAAAGGTATGCCAAGGTAACTCACAAAATTATTGGCCTGATGGTGTACATTTCCAGTTTGTAAAACCTAATCTATCCGGACAGTTCATATTTTAAGTATGAATTGTAAGGAGTACTTCAACTCACATGGCCCATCTCCTGCCCTGGACCATCACTAAATGCTGCCCTGTGTAGCGCTTAGAGCGAGGTAGCACTTTCTTTCTGTGCAACAAGAGAATATACCTCCTCAGCATTATTATGGCTTGGGGATCCAAGTGAACACCACCTGCCGGCAGAGGGGCCAGGCCCTGCCAGCAGAGAGGCCAGGCCCTGCCAGCAGAGAGGCCAGGCCGTGCACAGATGATACACTCTGTCACTGCGTTAGAGGAAGCTGCTTGCTGCTGCAGCAGCAACAAGTAACAGCGATAAAACATGCCCCACCAAGTGCAAAACCCCAGCTTGCCCCAAGGCGCCATGTTGTGTGTTAGCAGGATGACTCAAGGACCCATTCAATGACCAGCACCCCAAACTGTGTACGGCCACGGGTGTACTGAGACCACAGCCTATCATGCTGATTGGTATTATCTCACTGTTTCCTCGTACTCTCCTGTCGGGCTGTCTAGATCTGTCGGTTGTATCTTGTCTTATACCTAGACTACAAGCTCTCTGGGAAGGGAACAGTCTTTTCATTCCGTGTTTGTACAGCACAGTCCATGACTGGGGCTCCTAAGCAATACAGTAATACAAATTGTTAATAATAGTTTTTGTTCCTAAGTAAAGAAAAACATAGCACCAAAAATCTTCCTGCGTATTTAGAACTCTACAGTTCACTTTTAGATTGATAGATTATACAGAGCGATAAACTGTTTGGCCTAGATCTTCAGGGGGCATAAATCAATGTAGCTTCATTGATTTAAATGGAAATGCATCCAATCAGAGCACCTTAGGAACTAGCCCAAAATTCTTACCCAGTCTCAGTGTTGTCAACTCTTGGAATTTTACCATGACTCTTGCATTCTTTAGTCGTTTTCCTAAAGTCCAAGCTCTTGGACCTTTGAGATCATGAGAGAACCTCACCTTTCATTTCAAAAATAAAATAAAATGTAAGTTTCTAGCCGTCATGGCTGCGGAGAAACTCTTAAAAATGTGACTCAAGTGAAATACAAAGGCTCAAAATCCACAGGGCAAATGAAAAGAATACAAAATGTATTATTTTTAAAAGTCTCATGATTTTAATCTCATGAAACCCTGGAAGGAATGTAAGAAGACAGTATATGTACAGAAAAATGGCATTCAAATAAGGCGCCAGTGCACCTTGATGCTCATAAAAATGCTTCTGGATCTTTAGGTCTAATTTGCTAACAGATACAAATCTGCATACTTTTCAGGCATTAACACCTGAACACACAGGTAACAGAATTCATACACCCACAAAACAGATTTGTCCAAAAGGGCTTGGCACACATCCCCTACTCATGTTTTTGCATCAGGCCCTTCAGAGCCACAAGTGGTTAGGATCACATTTTGGTGTCTCAGATTCCAAACGTGTATCATATTTTTCAGGCTACCCACATATGGACCAGATCCTTTTCTGTTTTATGGAAGCATTAGACAGTTTTGCACCAGGCGAACAGCCTTCCCTGGACTCAGGCAGATATCCACAGAATAAGGGTATTCTTGGTTGGCATATACCACCGTAGCAGATCCTATACCACTTCCCCTTCCTGCCACTGGGGTAAGGTCTGTGAGATGGAAAGCAGCATGGCTGTCTAGTGTCTTAGTGAGCCCCAGCTGGAACAATTGAGAACCGCTCTTAGGCTGCTCTAATATGTGCAGTTGGATTGTCCTAGACTAGAGTAGCCCAGCACCGGCAGTGTGCAAAGGTGGTTTAAACTCACTTTCGTACCCCATTGGGTGGATCCTCAGCTGGTGTAAAACGGTGGAACTCCATTGACTTCAATACAGTTAAGCCAACTGATATGAGCTGAGAGGATCTGGCCCCACATCTTCAGCTGTGCCGAAAGCTCCTCAAACCAAGCTGAGGATGAGCCCAACAAACATTTGGGACTTTAAACAATTCCCTTTTTACAAACCCATCGCAGCTCTCTGTCACAGGCGATTTTAATTCTCAGCACATTTTTGACTTAAAAAAAAAAAAGATTAAATTAGGATAATACTAAGCATCTGTGTGATTTTCTACAGCTCGTCGTCTCCCTTCAGCGAATCTGGAGATGAGTCGTTCCCTGCTAGAAATACTAAAAACCTTTTGTTGATATCATAGCGCTGACAAGTGTAATACTGACAGCAACATCATATGAAATTATAACAGGAATCTTCCTTTCAGCAGTAGGTCTTGATAAATTGGACATACAGATTCCTACTATTTACTGCAAGGTAGCGTGGCATCACTTATTCTTTTTGTTGTGGGGTGTTTTTTTTTTTTTTGGTCTTTAACAGGTGCTAATTATTGAGCTTCAAATAGCGTAAAATATAACAGCTGTGCATACTGTCAGAGCTGCATGGGCTGCTGAAGGTGTCTACGTGTACATATGCCAATGTGTGAGCAACTGACAGTGGGTGGTTTTGCTGTTTGCTTTAGAAATACATTTGAATAAGCCATTTTTGGTTTTTTTGGAGGGCAGTGGAAATTAAAGTGAGTTCCAGCTGAATTAATAAGAAGTTGGCCCTCTAGAAAGTCTGTTACATCTTCACCATGGTGCTAAACGAAGGGGCATGCTTCAGACTGCCTGGCACAGGTAGGGGGTAGAACAGGTAGCGTGGACGTGCTCGTAGAATATGGACATTGTTCTTCTCCCTTTGAGCTCAGCTCTCACAAAGTCCCATTAAGTCAAATCTCCAGAATGATTTTAAGATGCATTTATTGGAAGTCCCGGAATCTGAAAGCAGAGGGAGTTAAAGGGATGAAAAAAATCAAGAGAAACCGGAGTTTTAATGTGCTATTTTCTGTGTGAGCCACATCAAACCGCTGGAGTGGTTCGCATAGCAGGTGAGAGTTGATTGCTGAGACCCTTCAGTCTAACAAAACTTTTCCCTTTGTGATCTGATTTAAACGGTAAACCATAAATGCCTTGGTGCCTCCCTGACCACGATAACAACCTCCAAAAAAAAAAAAAAGGCCTAAAAATATTAGTGTCGTCCGTTTTGTGGTAGGGTCAGGCTCTTAATCAGTTTCAGGGTATAGCTGTTGGAACGGGAATGAAAGCCTTTCTCCCTGAATAGTTTGCTCCCCTCGGGTTATAGTGAAACAAAATATGTAAAGTTTTTTTTTTTTTTTTTTTTTTTTTGCTTCTAAGTGTTACAGCCACTCTTTTAACTTTCCTTTTAAGTTGGAAAAATGCAGTGAATAGAATCATTCTTTTCAACTCAAAACTTCTTCATGAAGGCCTGAGTCTTTTTTTTTTGGTTGCATAGGTACTAACATGCCAGCTTCAGATGACCTTTACAAGTATCACATGGAGGCTTTCTCCTGATTAAAATAGTTCTATACACACAGGGGGGAAGGCCTGTGACACCACTCCGAACAAAACCTCGGCAGGACAAGGTGTAAAAGGATAAAATATATTGCTTCCTCTAAGGGGAAGGGGTCTAAAGATTCTGAATAACAGAGAGACATGAAAACCGTGTTTCACTTTGATTAATTCTAGACAGTTCTTCTTTAAACAAATGACTAATGTGGCCCTTGACCTGCTAGAAGAATTCTTTTAGCTCCATCCTTCAGGAAACCCAAAGAAACAGTACTAAGGTTACACCTAATGCTGACCTACCTCATCCATCTGCTTTCACTGGGCAAATGTCAAGTTCATATTCTTTTCATGACGATGGTAGGGTTGGGTGGGGGAAAGAGGATGCAGTTGGTGTAACTTAATACTGGTATCAAGATTTATTTACTGCTGATTATGGCTTGTGAAGTTTTTGTCTCTTGCCTAAGTGCAAGGTTGTTTGGGTCAAGGTGCATATGCCAAAAGAGAACGGGTGGGGGAAGAGACTGAGAGAAAAGAAGGACTAAAGGATGCAGCAAAATACTAAGGAACAAGTGGCTCAAGGGTAAATTTATAGTTATGTGATCTGAGCCCAGAGGGAGGCCTGTGCACGAATGCTCCCTGACCGTAAAAATGCACTAGCTGGTAATGGCTGCTAATGGTGCAGGGTGATTTTACTGAGTTAGACATGTGTGCGTGGGGAGGTAGGCACATTTTGGAAATGAGCCGACGGTGGGGTGAGCACATAGAAAACATGGAGGTAGTGAAGTCATGCTTAAAATGATTATGTTTGCTCTGCTTCCGCAGTTGCCTTCCCATATACTAAGGAGAGTCAAAAAGAAACATGCAATACATAATACAAGGAGCCTGTGTGGCATTTTATGCTGCTAGCTTGCACGATATTTCAAGAGGTATACTTTGCATTTTTTCCTTTTAATTGTTCTGACCTTTTGCTCCCCATTCACAGTGTGCACAGTAGCAGCCTCCCCGTCTCAGGACAGCAATGATGAGGCAATGGATTTGTTCGCAAGTATTTGGGCTCACACATCTCCCATTTTTAATTAGCAGATGAATAAAGGACCCAGGGCCAGGTTTTAGTTTTGATTGTTCTTTTTCAATTAATTTTTTAATAAGTCTCCCCCCTGCACCAAACCCACTCTCACACCACTATAAGGTCCTTCCAACTCCAGCCTTTGCACTAATACCTGATGGACTTGGTGGAGCAACTCCATTACAGGCATCCACAGTGATTATTATCATCTGGTGACTGGGGATGCTGGCTCAATGGCACAAGGTCACTTGAATACCACTTCCCGTTACCCCGAGGCAACTGCTTCCCAAGAAAAGCCAGTTACTCACAATAATGAGATCACAAAACCCACACGCTTTCTTTGATTGTGATTTCCAGCCAAATCAGCAAAGCTAAGAAAGAAAACGGCCGTCCTTGTGTAGTCTGGCCTCTGTGCCTTTCTCTGCAGAGCTGAAATAATGGCCTAATCCAAGGCCAACTGAAGACAATGAGAGTCCTTCCATTGTCTTAAGTGAACCTGGGATCAGGCCCTAAATAAATAAGCCACTATGGCAATTTAACTAGGATGTGGGTGTATGCATAGTTCTGGCTGTCAAAATTAAAGACCAACTTCCAAGTTGGTGAGTTTACTTTGTTATACTGTGATGTATGGGTTGTGGTTTTTTAAAAATGTAATTCACGTGGTAAAATCTTCATTCTTTCCATGAATGTCTGATGATGCATTTTAACTGAGTGTCAGCCTAAACTGAATTTGATCATTATGGGAAAAGATAAGCGTGCCCCTAGCTGAAATGGCAACTCTTGCCTGTGCTTGTTTGAGACAAAGATGCCCTGTGAATGAGAAAATAGAGTAAACTCCTATTTTAGTAGCAAAGAGCCCTGTGGCACCTTATAGACTAACAGACGTATTGGAGCATAAGCTTTCGTGGGTGAATACCCACTTCGTCGGATGCATGTAGTGGCATCCTATTTTAGTAGTTATTCTTTTTGCAGCAAACATCACTATATATTCAGTATGTCACTATTTCTAGAATTGCAACTGACACATACAATTCAATCAATACAATTTTGCCCTTAACATCCATTGGAGTTGTGCAGGAATCAATGAGAGCAGAATTTCTCCCTGAGACTCCCTGTTCCCAAACCCACCCGAAAACCCATCTGCTCCACAAAGCTTTCCAGCTACAAGACCATACGCCACTCTGTTTTTTTTCCCCAATGCTGAATTGTCATATTATACACACATGTTCTTGAAGACTGTGAGCTCTTTGGTGCATGGACTTCATTTGTGTACATGGAAGATAGGGTAGGAATAGATGATTTTACTTCACAATGCTCTCCTGTATGTGTAAAAAAAAATGTTTCCCAATCAATAACTGGGATATTGAAGTAGTTTGGTCATACTTTCTCCAAATGAGGGGCCTGCTTAATTGTTTTGCATGTAATTTACTTGATAAGAATGAATGAAAAAAAAAAAGACATTCCAATCTGTAGTATATGGATGCCACATTCCTGCTTTAGTTATTGCCAACACCAACCTGAAATTCTTGATCTTTGGCTGAGGGCTGCTCTCTCTCTCTCTTAAAAAAAAAACACAGATGGAGAAATTTAAAGGTAACTTAAAACACATGAGCGGACTTACCACAGTCAGATTTAACATATTTGTTGGGTTGTATTGGCTTGGGAGGGGAGGGGGAAAGAAAAAAAAGATTCCACACTTTAAAATCTCAGTCTAGTATTGATTGCTATAAAACTTCCTATTCTAAGATGTTCACAAAAGACTAATATGATATTTTAAAGAACAGGCTGTATTGTTTGAACCTAATGTACATAATATTTTATAAATTAATTTGGGAGCAGTGAGGTTTCTGCTACAGGTGGGGTAAGAAGACCCTGTTTTAAAGGAAAGGGTAACATGGTGTCTGAGAGAGTCAACCAAAATGAAATATGTTCTTGTTTCTTAAGGAATCACGGGCTGCTCAAACATACCAAGAGCCTCTCGTTAGAAGTCACCACTTTCGAAATGCATTTGCAAGCTGTACTGTTCCAGCTCTTGAATTGGATCATGAGTTCCTAACCTTCACTGGTCTGGCCTTTGAGCAGAACTTGAGAGGGGGAGTGGGGGGGGGGGGAAAGAGAGGGCGCGCAAAAGGATGAAGAAGAAAAGCAAAATAAATCAAAAGCAGCTTTCTTGGTAACACCAACATCTCAAAGGCCAAGTGTAAAAGGACCAGGGCTCTAATGATATCAATTAGGCTCAATCCTCTGTGACATTTTAGATATATTGTACCCACTGAGTATACTCAAGTCCATATGTATAAGGTCATTAGCTGGATCCAGAACATAACAAATTATGAGTAGAAGGGTTTTTTCTCTCCTAACACTTTCCACTTTCTAAAATAAATTACAGTCCATAATGGTTTCATGTTGAGAAGCTAATTCCACTTAATTTTTTCTTGCTATACCAGGGAAATTACTATTATATCATTGCATATATGAAAAAGAAATACTTGCTAGATTTTCTTTGCTAACTTGCCACAGCTAAAGACTTCCTTTAGAAGATTTCATTGTATAATTGGTATAAAAGATAACAGGGACATAGCCCTTACAAGACACTATCTGCCTTGGCTAATCTTTTTCACTGTCCCTCATTACACTGTGGGCTTCTTCACAGAACATAACTGCATGTTCTGAATGGAAATGGTAAACTGCTAGGAAACGCAAAACAAGAGTCTTCAATATTGTCTGCTTGAATGTTTTGGCAGCCCCTCAGAAATATGTTATCTAGTTCTATCAGCAATGTCTCAGGATGTGGTGACCACCTAAAGGCATGCTTGAAGGCTGACAATAAACTTGTGCTAATCCCTGCACTTCCTGTAACAACAAGCTTCATGCTGGAGCTGTCGTCATTTTTCAGTCCTGGGAGAGGAACTATGCCAATTTAGGCAAACACAGCAAAATCTTGTTACATAAATTGAATCAGTTCAGATCGCAGCTCCACTGCGCTTTGCATGATTAGGCAGAACTGTTGCCTTCATCGAGGATACACAATTGTTACTTATCACGTTGAATGATAATATCATTTCCACTGGAATAGTTTAAGACAAAATGCTTCAACGTATATACGATTGAATAGCCAAAACCACACACACACAGACACACACACCTCTCTTACAAAGCAGTGGGTTGTTATTGATTTGAGATAAGAAACAGGTTCTCAAGTATAGCATTATAGTTTGTGATACGAAAACCAGGCATCTATTTCTTCTTTTCTAGCACAGCATCTCTTGTAGGATCAACATCTTTCCAGGGCTGCCCCCAACAGGTGTGCAACACCTTTAGAACTAACCTAGAGCAGCCTTTTGATAGCAGCCAATAGCCCAGAACTATCACAGTACTCACCAGTAGGGCCACTTCCCCTCCCCATTCTCGGACACACTCTCTCTCCAGCTAACACAGCCTCTCCCATGGCATGACTCACAGCATAGGACCATGTACACTGGCTATACACAGCTTCTGCCTGAGGGGGACTTCCTCCCTGTGCTGGTCTGGCTCCTTCCTGGCCCACATATGCTGCCAGGGTAGCATATAGGGACAAAGGCGGGGGTCATTCTAGCCCTCATGTATTTTGATGAGTAGTCAGTAACAACCAGAAAGCTGGCAGAGGGAATTGTGATTGCAAATCTTTCAGTAAAACTGAGCTCATGCCAACTTTTTATCACCATTTCTTTGCTGTTATACCTTGCTTTCAACTTGCACCTTGGCTTTTTCAATCCACTTGATAAATGTTACATAACCTAGAATTTATTTTCACTTGCACTCTCTCTTTCCTTCTGTCTTCTTCCTCATCCAACACAGTCACATCTGTTTTACATTTATCTTGGGGGGAAATACTTTATTTATTGTCCTCTGTGTTTCTTATGGTTTAAATGTTTGTAGAAATGGGAATATCAAGCGGGGGGGGAGATAGAGAGAAAGGATCAGTTTAGTTTTTCCAAGGGTTGGGTTCCCATAGTTCCTTTCTTTCTTCAGCTGTCAAGGTCAGGTGATCTCCTAGACCCAAATTTGGTGGGGACAACTGCATTTTTAAAACAAATGCCCATAAGTAGCTGTACTCAAGTAAATTATACACATACAAACTTCTGATATATAGTTAAGCGACAACATTATGTTTGTTTCTGTACAAGATACAACAGACAGAGAGCCCCCGTATATACCTTCATACACTGTACGCTCTACTAAGCCCATTTACTGTGCTGTAACTGAACTCATATGAATTCTCAAGATGCAAATAACTTTCCTGTAATTTTCTGTTGAATAATAACCCAAGGTTACCTTGAGAATTCCTTACAGATAAAGCTGGGCAGGTACCACTGCCGGTCAGTACAAAATACCTGTGTATTCTTCACACACATTGAAGAACTCCTGCCTCCCTCTGGGAATGGTCACACCTCTCTTGCCTTCTTTCCCCAAAGAAGGCTTTCATGTCCCTTTGGAAGCTCTGATGAGTCGTTTCTCTGCTACTCTGTGCTTCTCCTTTCTCAGGAGCCTGAATCACAGCCACTATCTTTCCTGTTTGGGACGGCTAGCTGCCTTCCATCCGAGCCCTCAGTCCTCAGTGAATTGGCTTGAGGGGTTATTGGTGAATGCTGCAAGGTATCCCCTCACTTTCTATCTCACTCTAAAGCATGCTGTTTCTGCTGCCCGCCAATCTCCTTTGGGTCTTGAGAGTTAAAGGATAAGAGAAAATCTTGCTGAGTTTAGAGCATGGTAGAACCACAAAAATATTAAGTTTATCCAGATAATCATAAGGAAAATTTTTGTAGCATTATTTTCAAAAAGCCCGTCTTACCACACAGTAGAAATATGCACTGATATCTTAGGGCTTATGATATGGGGCTCTGTAAATTCCAGCATTTTTAATAAGGTGAAGAATTTCATGGGGGTGAGAGGTGTTGGTTTGACAAAACTGTACACTTAAATATACCCACAAAACAGGAACTGCTTGGGCAGCTACCCACTATAGAGAGGGAACAGATGCAGAAGAAAAAGGAAAGCATGTATTAATATTACAAGAATTCTGGTGAACCTGCTTCAGGAGGGAGTTCTGTAACTGAGCTGAGAAGACCCAGCTACCACCAACTGCAGATAAGAACACAGGGCAGGGAGCCGACAGCATGAGTGAGGTCCTGGATTATCAACACTTTGTTAGAGCTGCTCTAGGATTAGCTTTGATTTATGGATCTTGAGTCTGGATTTTTTAAGTCCTATTTCTTATGAAGGATACATACAACCTGTCCACGTATTATCATCATTTATATTTGGGGGAGGCAAATGGCATGGTTCTCTCATGGATAGGGTCATAGAGTTTAAGACCAGAAGGGACCATCAGATCAACTAGTCTGACTTCCTGTTTATCACATGCCATCAATACCACCCAGCACCCACACACTAAACCAAACGTCTGAAATTAGACCAAAGTATTATACAATCCACAGGAGACCTATTAAGTGCCAGAAGCAGAGCACAGGAGGAACCAAGATGCACCACTGCCCGAGGCCCCTGCAATGGCAGGGAACTGATTAAATGAGATACAGTATATCCAGATGACCCCAGCAAGTGACTCACATCCCACGCGGCAGAGGAAGGTGAAAAACCCCAAGGTCACTGCCAGTCTTATCACGGCCCACATTGTGCTCGGAGCTATTCAAACAGTAAGGCAAAGACAGTCCCTGCCTTGAAGAATTTACAATCAAATTTAAAGCAAGAAGCATTAAGAGCAAAAAAAAAAAAAAAAAAAAAGAGGAAGAGATGGAGAGGAAGGAGGAGATGAACAGTAATAGGAATATATAGTACACAGCAGCTAAGTGTGTGATTGCTACAAGTTATGCAGAGGTGTTTTTTTTTTTTAAAGAAATAATCACATATATCAAATAGATCTCCCAAGTCCCCATTGGCCACCTACCAGCCATTATCACTTGGTCATTTCCGTTAGGCAGCACAGTAAAAGTGGGTCTGAGGCAGGATAGGAAGGAGGCTCTACAGCCTAGTTCAGGGACAGCATTCAATGAGTAACAAAATAGCTGAGCAGGTCTGTGTTCTCCGCCATGGCTGATCCACAGGGGGTAGGTGCCTGCTACCGTTCCCAGTGGTAAAGTTCTGTGCTTTGTAGCTAGAAGTCCCAGTGGTTAGCAAGGACTGAATGTGGGACCTCCGGCTTCAAAACATAAACCCTCTCCCACTTGAGCTACAGGATTAATTCTATTAGCTGGGGGCAATAGCAGGCACTAATCCTCTCTGGACCAGCCACATAGGAGGAGGACACATTTGGCCATTGTGTTAACTCATGAATTCAGTGCTTTCTCCATCCACGTTCACAGAAAAGTCCCTCAGCTATGCAGAGTCTCATATAAGTACTCATATAATTCTCCACAGAAGTGATAAAACAAAGCCCTATCACCTGGAGTGTGATTTCTCTCTCTACACCATCTCTCTCGCCTCCAAGAACACTATGATACTGTGATATTTCCATTAGCGGAATATGAATACCAAAAAGTAAAATGAAAGCAAAGCCATGAAAGGTCTATTCATGATTTGATTTTATTTTTTTAATAAAAAGCTTTAATGTTAAAAAACAATCTGGTAAATTAATTCTCAGGTGCATGCATAAAATAAGATGTCCTTTAGGAGTTGGGAATTAGCCCAAGAGCATGAGGGATACAGTGGCAAAGGGCACGCTTGAAGAATGCCAGAAAAGATTTTGTAACAAATTAAGCTGTGGAGGAAACTGTGCCTGATGTTACAGGCCATTATTATGCACAGTTATGAAACACTGGTATGCATTAATAATAAAGATCAGTGTCGCCTTCTAGGGAAAAATTGAGCATTCTTTTAATTAACTTAAATTTTTCATCAAATTGATTGAAAAGCTCTCATCCTTTTTTACTTTCATGTATCCCTACATTTTATGCCGTAGGCTAAGGGCAGTTTTATCTCCAATACTTGGTGTTTTTGAAAGAGTCCGCGTGTTTTGAGTTTCAAAAAAATATCACAGCAACAAGCTAGAAGGAAGCTGGGGCTTGAAATGAGAAAAAATATGGAGCAGCTTTCAAGTAAATCACCTTTTAAAATTTTACATCTAGCTTGGAAGGCAAGAAAGAAAATGCTTTTTTACTCACAGAGTGGCACTGGTGCACAGGCAGAGAGTTGGCAGCTACCATGAAGGTGAGGCGTGAAATTTCTGTTGGATATGGGGAAGATGTCTAAAATATTGATGACTAACTTCTTTTTATGACTTATTTGTCTTCCTTCACTGCAATACCTCAAGCCGCCAGTGTGGCTCAGGCGGTCTAAGAGCATGGATTCCTTCCTGAAAGGCTCTGGAGTACTAATGGATCCACTGTCTGCAGTGGACCTTGGTCACTTGTTCTGCAAAGTCACCATCCTTTTTCCTGTCTCTCTTTCCAGCCCAGTGCAGCAGTGTCATGGATCAAGATGATTCAGAGCATTGTGTGGGGTCTCTGTGGCCTGCCCCTCCTGACAAAAGATTTCATCCTTTGGCTCTTTGTGCTTACGGGCTGTTACATTAGCACGTGTGTAATCACAGTTTGCTTCCGCTGCACCCAGTCCCACTCAAGGCATAACGTAGGGGTTCAGAGTCGTGGATCTAGCCAGCTCTGCCAACTGAAAATTCCCCCACACCAGTGGAATACTTAACAGCTCACTCACTCTCCCATGTACCACCAGAGATGAGGAAAGACCATTTAGTGGGCTGAGGGTCTAGCCATAAAATTCCTTAGAGATTTGGATACTCTTAAAATGGAATCCAAAATTTGGGGTCTTTCTCTACATTGAACCATAAGTACCTTTTGAGGTTTGCCCGTCACTATGTGAAAACTTCCCAGTTCAGTACCGAAATCAAACAGACAAAGGATTTCCAATGATATTAGCATCAACCCCCTGTGATTCTGAAATATGACCTTTGGAAGGAAAAAAAAAAAAGACAGGGAGGAATAAAATATTTTCAGCATTCACCAAACACACACGTTGGGCTTCATCTTCCCATCGATATGCAAACACGGCCGTCTCCACCCCATTGTCTGTTCTATAGTAATTGAATGGGAACATTTGATATTTTCAAACATGACCTACAGTCATACAACCTTGCTAGTCCTGATCCTGTCAGATCTTGTAGGATAGGAATTGTCAGGCTTGGTACTTTTATGGGAAATTACTTTCATTGGAAACCACCACAGAACAGCTCTGTGTGCCAGGCCATGGTGCTGCTATTCCATCTGAGCTGGTACTGAACCAATATCGGTCAGAGAGGACACTGGAGATGCTACACCTGACTCTGCTCTCCCCTTTCACTGGTGTAAAACAGGTGCAATTCTATTTAAGTGAACAGAATTTCCCAGGCCCTGGGCACTTTTATGACTACAAGTTTCCATAATGCCTTTCATAAGAGTAGGGATATTGGTTGAAATCCTGTCCCCATTGAAGTCAGTGGGGCCAGGATTTCACCCAGGAAGTCTAGTGTTATCAACAGATTCTAACTCAGGTGATTATATTCTGCCTTTCTAAATCTAACTTGGAATTTGAACTGGGTATTGTATTCTTCTTCGCTTTCTGTCTTCATACTCTTGTGTAGCGTTCCTGGGCACTGTTAAATAATGTCCATGTTTCGTGTCTGAAGTGGGCGCATTTCAAGTGTCTGTGCAAGTACACATCAGTTTGTTAAGTCTGTACAGCCCTTTAGGATTTATAAAGGTGAAAGGTACCATATAAATATAAGATACTGAGCCTAATTCTCAGCTACACCCACTTTTAAGCCCCCTTTACATTGTTAGAACAGTGTACCTTGAATTCAGTGTATAATCTTTAGTGTAAATGAGAATTCAAGATATTATTTTGGTTAAAACTTAGTTGCAGTGCAAACAAAATGCATCCGATGAAGGGAGCTGTAGCTCACGAAAGCTTACGCTCAAATAAATTGGTTAGTCTCTAAGGTGCCACAAGTCCTCCTGTTCTTTTTCTGAAATCTGTAAAAATAGGTAACTTTTTTAAAAGCAAACCTGCTACTGTTTTTATTTAGCTGTTTTAAACCATCATGTTGTTGCCACACTTACAATTACTAATTAATGGATCTCAATATATACTTTTACCCAGACACTCCTCCCTTTACTTCACCATTTTTTAATGTGTACAGCACCTTATACTGCATCAGCAAAGATTAAAGTTCCTCTTACTGACGTAGAATGAAGGCAAATTATACTGTTTGCAAGAGAAGAGATAATAAAGGAGAGAGTCTATAGAAATACTTTGATGAATTATATAGTGGCAATTTTCTGACATTAGTAATGTAGGGCAGAAGACAGTGTTTCTGAGATATAGATGTAAATTCATCATCCAGACTGCATTAAAGAAAACCACATAAGATTCCTTGATTTTTGGATTGCTTACAAGAGCAATCAGTAAAATGTTATAGTCTCCTCCAAGAAAGCTCCCGGAGTGCAAAAGGTGAAGCATTACATAGATGAAATAGCTACCCTTCTGTGCTCACCATCATAAAAACAGAGTCATGCAACTGACATCTAAAGGAAAGTATCAGGGATTTGTACAAAACAGAAAATGGCGAATATGGCAGATAATGTCTGTCCCTGACCACGGCTAGAAAATCAAATGGCTGCTTCTTCTCAAATGGTTTTACTTGTTTGTAAAGTAAATTATTTCAGGTTTTTGGTTTGTAAACTAAACAATGTAATGGATGGTTAATGGGGAATAAAATGACCTAGTCCCACTAGAATGAGCTCCAAATCATATTTTATTTATCAAGTACCCCACGCCTCTCCGGGCCAAGGTGCTCCAAAATAATTAATAATGAATATATAATAAAAGCAAAATAAAAATACTAATATCCTAAAACCAACCACCCTTAGTCTAAAAATCAAGAATGCCAAGTATACTGCAGTTTGTATGTTAGGCCATAGGTTCTCAACCTGGGAGTATACAGAGGAGCAATCGCCTACCTTTTTCGCAAAAAGAAAAGGAGTACTTGTGGCACCTTAGAGACTAACCAATTTATTTGAGCATAAGCTTTCGTGAGCTACAGCTCACTTGCTGTAGCTCACGAAAGCTTATGCTCAAATAAATTGGTTAGTCTCTAATGTGCCACAAGTACTCCTTTTCTTTTTGCGAATACAGACTAACACGGCTGTTACTCTGACTTCTACCTTTTTGTTATTTCTAAGTGGGGTCACAGTCTGGAAAAGCTTGAGAAGCACTGTTTTAGGGGATGTCAGAAGCTTTTCTCATTTTCAGAGCTTTTTTGCCCTGTATTGAAATTGGGCAAAAAATTAAGTGAATTGCAAATGAATTACAAAAACAACAAATGTGTTTTATAAAGAACATGACCTCTGTGCCTACAGAAGTAAGCTAGTTCTAGAACTGTCTCACAGATCTCCACTTTTTGCCAATACATTCAACCAATATAATACAAGGTAGGAGCATTTGGTCTGAGGCAGGGCACTCTCTCTATCCAATGCTGAGCCATTTCCCAAATAACTGGTTCAGAGGTGCTGGAGGCACCACAAGTCCATGGACCGAATTCTGCTTTGTTACACTGGTGTAAATGACAGAAGAACTGGTGCCCTTACATCCAGCTCTATGAATACCACAAGGAAACATATGTCCTAGAGCAGATGACTGGGAGTCAGGACTCCTGTAGAAGACAGTGTTTTCTATCCCTAGCTGGGATAGAGAAGCTTGAAATTGCTGTTGGGATTCTGGTGGACCCCCAAAGCCAGAGGCTGCGAGGAGATGTGATTAATCAGTGTATCCCCTAGCTGCCCTGACCACAACCTGTCCCCCTCTAACATACCCACTCTTGTGGCTGCATAGACTGACTACAGGGAGGGTGCTGGTACCTTGTTGGGCTCTCACCCCTAGGGACCTTCCCCTGAATCTAGGTCAGAACACCTCTAACCAGCGTATCCATCTCTCAGGCACACAAACGTACATTTTTACAGCTTTTCACAGAAAATAATTCATTATGGACCAATTTCTCAACTCGACTCAAGCCACTGCATGGCCACTAATGTCCCCTGTCTCATGGGCACTCGCATACCACATGATGGGCCCAATATTAATACTTAGGCAGGCAGACATGTGCAAGTCATATATTCATGACTCAAGTCCCTGATCTGTATGCTCAAAATGGAGGCATTTTTGCAGGCACAATATCACAGACAATGGCTGAAAATTGTGCCCTAACATGTCAATTGACTTGTTTTCTAAAGAAACAAAGGGTTTCTTTTCTTTTCCTTCCTCCTCCCTGTTATGATTTTGGCTGTTGAAGATAATAGGCAGATTCATCATCTCAGATCAAGAGCCCAGGCACTGCTGTTCCCTTTGTAGTAAGGCGGAGAACAGTATTAAAGAAGCAGGACTCCAGGTGTAAGGCCAGCAGCAGCAACAGTTCATCCAATGCAACAACAGCTCAAGAAGGCCAAGCCACACAACTGAGGGGAGGTTGGACTCTGGGATACCCATGTTCTTGTTCTTATTATTGCAGCACAGCGTGACTAAAAAATATCCAGTCAAAGAAAAGAAATTCCTGCAGGCAAGGGGCAAGAGAGGAGGCTGGCCACTGCTGGAGATGGAACTTATTGTTCATCTGTGTAGTGCAGCCGGAAACAGAAATCACAAAAGCAAAGGCCAAGTTCAACAGCAGGAGTGGTGCTGAAAGCAACAGCAATGTTCTGAATGGGAGCGACAGCCTCCAAAAGAGAGGCAACCGAGAGGGACTTCCCACCCTCTTGATCTTACCAGTACAGCTCCTCCCACAAGGCATGCCTCAAGAGTCCTCCCTGGTGCTTGCCAGTTGGGAGTGGCTTCTCCCCGCTCCTCACATGGGTTGGGTCCTGTGTTCTTTATTTCAGCATCTGGCGCCTCCACCCACAGTAACTCCTTTCTGTGCCTGGGACACAAGGGGTGCTGTCCGTTGGGGAAATAATTCTACTACTCTGTTCACAAGAAATATAATCCACTACACAAACAACACAAAATATATTTCTCACTCTCCCCTCCCCCATCAAAGTTTGCATGTCCTGATCTGTTGAAAATCTCTCAATTTACAGACTTCTGTCTACACAGAAACCTCTAATACTGAACCAATGAATCTTATGTATTCAAATTGATGATAGCCAGACAATGTAGCTATTGCCTTTAAGTTTGCACTAACTGATTGAAAACACCCCACTGATCTTATTGAAACGCTCAAAATACTATGCACTTTAGTGCATTAAATCATGAGAATAAAGACAGAGTGGCATCAAAGCTTTTGTCTTGTTGTTGTTGTTGTCATCATTTCTATATATTTGTTGTAATCAGCAAAAGCAGCGGACCACACAAGAATGGCCACCACTCCACTTTCTAAGGAGGATTAGTGAAAGTGCAAGTTAGAGTCTGAAAGAACATTCCTTGCCACCAGGCTAGTATTAATTTCCTGTTCAAAAGGGGCCATATTGTCAATGTGACACTTTAATCAGCTACCAAAGTGACTCTGGGAACACAGGCTTCACAATCAATGTCAATGTATTTCATGTAGTTTCAATACCGCTTAGTCATTTTGCTTCAGAAGTGCGTGAGGGGGGTCAATACATTTCATTAGTTTGCTTCATCTAAAGGACAGTACAACATCACAACTTTGATTGTATTATTAGAATTGCCTTACTGTGACACCAGATTCCCTGATTGTGCAATACCAGACATTGAAGTGCTGGAGGGCAGTCAAATTATCCTTCACCCACACATAGCCAGCCAGCACCAGGGAAAGATATTGCAAATGAAAAAAAGGAGAGAAAAGAAGATGGTGCTCCATTTACATAGTACACACTAGATTATAGCTGCTATAAACATATCATAAATCACGAGCAGACTGAGCTTAAAGTTTCAAGGATGCCAACTCTTGGAAATGAAAGTCACCGTTCATCTTAGCTAAATATTTCAAGCTCTAAAGATATTTGGGATGCTCAAGTAACACAGCGTTTTAGCGTAGGTATTTATTTTTCTATTTCTAAATCAATCAATCCCCATTGCAAAAGTGACTTGCCACATCTATAATTTCTAAAAACCAACACTCGGAATATCAGTTTTTACCAAAAAAGAGATGAATTTCACTCTAGATAAAACAAACATAGGCTCTGATCCCATAAGCACTTATGCACATTTATTTATTAATTATTATTATTATTATTATTATATGTATTACTATAGCACCTAGGAGCCCAAGAGACCCTTGCGCTAGATGCTGTACACACAGAACAGAAAAACGGTCTCTGCCCCAAATTCTTACAATGTATGTGTAAGATAAGGGACAACAGATGGATACAGACACACAGATGGGGAAAGCAGACAAGACAAGGAAGCAATGGCGCCATGTTGGTCAGCATTATAGGCTGTGGTTTCAGCACATAAATGGCCTAACCATCGTCACAGTGAAGGAAACACTTCAATCATTTCATGGGACTACTCAGACGATTAAGTACGTAAATGTTTTTGGAATGAAGGCCTATATTTGTTTTTCCTTGGGTGGAGTTTATTTGAGTTTACGTTTGGGGTTAAAACTGATATTCAGGGAGGGATGAGGGAGAAAGAAATAAGGAAGAACAGGAGCATGGAGAGAGACTGAGAAAGAGGATAGAACAGAACAAACGACTCATCGTCTGACAGAGAAGAATGCCCACAGTGCCACTTGTAGAATGGATTCTGCAGACATAACCTGTGTCCATGATCTCCAGAGGTGCCTGAGCCCATCCTGCTGCTGATTGCTGGTATTTGTTGCTGGGGAAGTGCTGTTCTTGGGGACTGTTTCCTTCCTAGGAGCTTTTACTCCACTGCTCCCAGCCTACTGATCCCTCTGTGGTGGGGAAACTACCCCCAAAGTAGAGAAGAAAAGCTCATATCCAGGGCCCTAGGATTTTTCACAGCCGAGTTGAATTTGGCCCATTCCAATTACATATAATTTATTTCTGGTTTGATTTTGGCTAGGAAAGTTTTCAGGAAAATAGCATCCTTGCTGCTAGAAGGGTATTATCTATTCCTGATGACTTGCTTGAAGTCATACTCCTCTCTTTATGACCGAATCCTCTGTTCCTGTGGATATGCTTTGTGATGTCATTAAGGGTATGTCCACACAGCATTTAAACACCTGCGGCTTCTCCGGGTCAGCTGATTCAGTGCAGACGTTTGGGCTCAGGCTGGAGCCCAGGCTCTGGGACCCCACAAGTGGGGAGGGCCTCAGAGCCCGGCTCCAGCCTGGGCCCAAACATCTATACAGCAACTTTTAGTCTCACAGCCTGAGCCCAGGGAGCTCAAATCAGCAGACTCAGGCCAGCTGCAACCAAGTTGGGGGTCTTTTATTCCAGTACAGACGTACCCAAAGGGGCTCAATTCTGCAAAGTGCGGAGAGCCATGACCTTCCACCCTATTTAATGGGAATTGAAGTTGCATGGTATTTGACAGCATCAGGCCTCAAGTGAGGAAATGAGTTACAGTAAGAGATAAAGTCCCTAAAAGCCAGCATCCTGTTATATTAATGTACCTAATAAAAAGCAATGAAAGAAAGCATCAGAACAAAATGAACACTGGTTCTTGGCAAGCAGGTACTGGGTGAATCCCTGGAGGGAGAGAAAAAGAAATGGACTAAAAAAGAATTTTAAAAAGTTCAACATTTGTGTTTCCTGTGGAGAAGGGTCTTGGGACTGGTTTAATATTTAAAGGAAATAGGGTAAGTCCTCCCTGGTGTAACTCCACTGATTTAATTGCATTTAGGCCAAGGATAAGCTTAATTCGGTGATGAGGGTCTATAAAGTTCTTCTATCATGCTACATCAGAACTAAGCAGTTTATGAATGGATTTAAATTTTATTTTGGGATGCCGTACTGATGATGCTCCTACACAACAGGCTTTGTATTTTTAAATACTTAGAAGTCAATGGCACTATGCCAGTTTACACCAGCTGAAGATCCGACCCCGAACATTTCCCCCCAGATGTTTGTCAATGCAAGCAGTGCTTCCAGCTGTATGAATAGCAGCAAGATACCTCCACGAGTGCAGGAATGCTTTTTCCATAGTTTCTCTTCACACATACACACACTGAATATCTCAGTGAGGTCTCTTCTCTCCAGCCTAAGAGTTGAGACTGTAAGAAACCCCACGGAAAATTTCAAAGACAATGAGAAAATGACATTCCAGAAGAAGAAAGAGTAGGCTGCTGCCATTTCTCTATCTTCCTACCTTACACAAGGCACAAGGCCTTGCAGATCCTGCTGGTTCCTCAACCAAAATCAGGTAAGACAAATATTCTGGCACCTTATCTGCTGCATGCTAGGTCAAAGGTCTATCAGAAAAAGGCCTCCTAACATTACCTTTGCAATGCGGTCTGTCATTCTGGAGACAAGCAGACATGTGGTAGTTATAAACAGCACCAAGGAGTCAATTTCCACATCCCTCCCCTCCCCACCACTAAAATATTGGAAAACAAAGAACAAGAAGTAAAAATCTTACAGATGTTCCCCACAGAGACAAGAAGCAACGCTACACCAGGCCAATTACAGCTTTAAAAGATCCCCTACTTCCTGTAGTTGTGAAAAGAGCAGCACTATTGATGGAGACTCAGTTAAATCAAGGAAGTGAGAGTACTTTAAAAGGGATGGACCAAATTTATAAAGATATTTAAGCACCTAATGACACAATTACACACCGATGCACTTTTGAAAATTCCACTCCGCATACATCTGCATCTTTACGTGCCTAAATACCTAAAGTCTCTCCCTCGGTCATATCATCTGTTGAAAGGGAACAAAGGAAAACTCCCCCTGAATGAGAAGTCTACCACTTCCACTCAGAAAGTGTACTTTAGATAGCACCACTGAAAAGACCATACCTTTCTAGTGGTACCAGAAAAAAGAAATATAACAACACTTTTGTTTGTCCTCCATTTAAGATATCTTCAGTTGACAGTAGGGAGAGGAAAATTCTAAACCCCAGAAATGTTGTAAAACAATGGTGAGTTAACCTCAAAACCACTCAGTATTGGCCTAAGTTTGCTCCATCTGAAGTAAATAGTAAAACTCCTACTAACTTCAATGGAAGCAGAGTTAGGCCAAAGTTGAATGATTTTGAAAATCACACTCTCAAAATCTGAATGACAAATATTTCCAGTCTCTTTGATCATTACTTTGGGATGGAAATCTGGGACGATTAAGATTTCTTATGAGTTGTTTTTGCTCTCATTTTGTGAACGCCACATTAGATTACTGCTTAACACCAAAAATTTTGATGGGTTACACAGTATCCATCTTTCTTTGATATTGCTTTCTGCCTTTGTAAAGGGTAGAGCTCATTTTGACCAATCACCCTTCATTGTTTCACAAGATATGGACTACATATCAGGGATTATGATCAACTCTATGTAGACTTCCTCAAATGACCATCTGGTAGAGTTAACCAATAGTAATTGTTTAATATTGTAAATGATTTTGAAGTAGCCGGTAATGACAGTTCAGGTACTGTTAGGATACAAGGATTTTCTCATGTGAAATGAATTTGATGGGCTTAGGTAAGTCCCTGCTCTTTAGCTGGCATTTCTATTATATTCACAGAGTCATCACATTTGACATAATTTGGCATGACTGCAGTGTGTCCTCAGGAGGAACAATGGGCTGGATTGGAGATGGTGAAGCATGTTCCTGAACTTGCATAATAGCTTGCTCTAATCAGTTTACTTCAATCTGTTGTTTTCATAAATCAAACAGGCCATAATATTAATCGAAAGCCCCATTTTATGAAATACAAGCAAATTTCTTTTAAATCTATGGCTAAAAAGGAATGACAATTCTGTGACAGTGTTCTAAATTATGGTACTGATAATTTCTGACCCCAGCTTGGCTATCTGTTATATTAAATAATCTCAAGCCTTTGTGTTTGTATTCTACTAGAAGTAAATTAAGAAAGTCACCTGATTACACTTGTTCCCCAGTAAGTTCTTTTCTGACACTGCCCCTAGTTCAATATGAGTTCTGACACTCAAACCCTTTTATACTCCTGCATGTAATAGGACTCACCTGGTCTTGCTGCCAGGATGAGTCAGCAGAAAGACTCTGCATCTTTAAACTTGGTTCTAACACAAGACGCTTTTATATCAACAAGCTGTGGATAGATTTTTAAAGTTAGCTTTTCTTAAAAGAGCATTATGGAGACAACTGTTGAGAGCAATATTTTTTATCAAGAGATGGCTGCATAAAAAGGTGTGGTAGTGACAAAAGAGAAATAAAGGCAGTTTTATGTTTTATTACCATGCTAAAAAGAATTTCTATAGCATAAAATATGTATAGAACATACTCCACAGCTTTAATAAAACCCGAGTAGTTAATTTTAGCTGGATAAAGATTTGGCCTGTCACTCTAGAAATTTATATGGATTTTTATAGATTTTTTTAATAGAAATGTTATGGGACATTTGTGTAGGATAATAATAAAACTAAGATCTTGCATTTATCAAACATCTTTTATCCTGTAGAAGTCCAATGGATTGATGTCCTATTAGACTGAGTGACAGAGTTCCACAAGATGCTCTGCTCCAGTGAAGACCAGGGAACCACAGGGTACTCAGCACCTTAGAGAATTTGACCTATATAGAGGCAGCGAAGACTTCATTTCATATTTAATGTAATTTTCCCCCTGAAGCACAGAAAACAGGGCAAAATTCCACTGGAAATAAAAACAAAATAAAAATGTTCAACAAACTTAATATGTGAAAATAATAATTGAGATATTTACACACCAAATTAACATAGCAAAAAACAAACACGGCATTTGTGGCTTGAAAACATGTGTAAAATATTAGGAAACACTTTCAAATATTTTAAATAGCCTTTGGAAGCGCTGTATAGTACTGGAGGGGGGAAAAAAATCTAATCATAATGTATCCAGTCTTGTTACTAACAAGAAAAAAATAACAAAAAAACCCCATTTAATTATAACAAGGGAAAATAAATTAGCTTTAAAAAAAATGCAACTGCCTTTTAAAATTCTGTTCAGATTCAAAAAAGAAAGAGTGCTGCTTTTTGAAGTTGGCGCCCAAAGCAGCTGTGTTCTACACAGCCCTCTGATTGTGTTTGCGAATGGGTGAAATACACCGCACTCCATGCACAAGTCTGATTGAATCTGTCTTGGCACTGAGAACACTACTGAGGAAGCAGAAAAGGAATCTAGGTTCCCAAACTGCAGGCAGGCCAGAGGGCTGCAACCCGAATAATTTCTTTCACTATTCCAGCCTATAGGATGAATTTAGTGGCTGCAATTCCTCACCACCCGCAAAAGGGGATTTTGGGCTATTGGGTACATATACATGTAAATTACTCGGTCCCCCACCACCACAGCAGGGCCTCATATAGGCCTTATGAACCTCAGTGAATTTTACCTCAATTAAATCACCACGGGACTGATCCCACAGTCCTCAAGCAGCCTGATAGATCCAAGGCTCATTGAAATCAGTTGAAAGACTCCCACTGACTTCAGCAGGCTTTGGATCAGATCTCTACACCCTTGAGTAAGGATCATGTGATGGGTCTCCAAACAGGACAGACTCCCTTCAGAGTGGTTGAAAGGGCTGGATTTGGCTATGGAACTGCTGCAGGTCCAGATTAACGTTCCAATGTGGATTCAAATGCAGGGGGATAAAGATGGGGAAGAAGACATGGGTAAACCTCATGTCCTCCTTAGGGACATAGAAAACCAGGAGTTAGGATTGGGATGGAAAAAGACTGCTCCAAGGGTCACAAATTGAAATGCAGTCCCGACTCTTTAAAATTCTCCACGCTTTGGAGGCTGAAGGGGAAGGGGAATCTCTCTGTGTGTATTTACAGGAACTGTATGTTATTTAATGGAATTTGCCCTGTAGAACAAGAGTAATTTTAAAAAACCAGGACAGTTTATAAATAATATGTTTAAAAATTTTTCAGTAACTTCAAATAATGGTTGATCATGCAGCAAACATATGATGAAGCCATCCATTCTGCTTTTCAGGGAAGTATCTTTAGCATGAACAGATTGTTGTATTAGAGAAGCTTCTTTTATCCAAAGATCTCTGATGGCATAGATATGTTACAATCTATTTAAACAAACCCTGTAGACTTAAAGTATTTTTTAAATGTTATTTTATACTGAATTCCCCAAGAAGTAATAATGATCTGGCACTTATTATAAAGTGTAAAGATATGTTCTGCCCACTTCAAGAACTTATAATTAGTTGAACCACATTTAATTATTATTTGTTTTTAAAAGTAAAGTCTTTATTTACATCTTTCTTGCCAAATTCTAACCTGGAGCATATTTTGACAGCTAAATTATAAATTACTAAAACCAGGGAAATTGTACTGGGCCATCAACAATAGTGAAGCTAGTGGATGTTGCTATAATAATTATTACGCTCATCAGAGTTAAATAAAAGCCAAAATAAAGTTAATCAAAGCCTTTTATGTTGTATTTATAGGACAGCTTCCTGTGTCTTGTTGCAGTCTTCATATAATAGGAATGACATTTCAAAAGCAGGTCAAAAAACAGGAATTCCTGGAGTCTTGAAAATTAACACCTTTCTCCAATTATAAGTCTATTGGGCAAGTACTCCCCAAAAGAATCCAAGAAGTCAATGCAAGTTCAGTGAGATTCTAACATGTGTGTCCTAAATTGGTAGGCTACATTTAGGTCATTATATTTTGCCAAGCAGCTAATTTTCCTTTTTGAAGTGCTCACAGGAGGTCAGGACCAGTTTAAATATCAAAGGTTTATGAATTAAATAGTTTCATAGGGAACAGAGGGAGAAAACTTGCCTGAAGTAATACTGTATTGTGATACTACATGGTCAACCTTCTACCCAGGACAAACTATACAACAGGGAAATCAATACTAGTGCACTGGCATGTTGGAAAGCTTCAAGCAAGGGTTACCTTTAAAAATAGATGAGATTTTTGTCCCTGAAATCATATTCCTTGCCACCCCACAGCTTAAACACATTCATGCGTCCAAATGTGGGTATGTGTGATAGAGTTCTAGAAAGTACTCTGAAATACTCTTTAGTATTTCCAAACCAGTATAAATGCAAAACTAGATATGGTAGGAGAATGTCAGGTTAAATTTGAGTGTTAATCAAAATCAATTATATAAAGGATAATTAGAAAAAATTCCACAGTTCATGACCTCTGGATATTTGTCAGTAGGTAGAGTTTAATGGGAATGCTTCCCCTTGTAGTAAGCTCAAATGAATAGGTGAAATGTTTTATCTACTAGCAAAGACAATGCAGCATTCATAGTTGCCATTAAAATGTTTATGTCCTGGCCGAAGCATGGACAGCCAGGACTAGTGGGTGGAGCTGGACACAGTGGGCAGGGTTGGATCCAAAGCTGAGTTCAGAGCCAAAGTCAGAAGCCAAGAACCAGAGCCAGGTGAAGGAGAAGGGTCTGTTGTAACATCCAGCTGGGGATTCGCCTAGTTCCACAGACAACTTTCCGGTATCCCCTCCCGGTGTAAGTAGTGCCCCGGGCCAATCAAAGACCCCGGAAGCACGGCCAGTCAGGCCCTCTGCGGCCAGCACGTCCTGTGATACCTGATCCTACCAGGTTCACAGCCCAACGATTGCTGGTCTGCCACAGGTGGCAACATGGATGCACCAGTCACCTGGTAACCAGCAGCTTCAAGTTCTATCTCCCTGGATCCTCACAGGTTCCCAGCTGTCTCTGCAAGTTATTAATATTACTGTAGTTTTCCCTCTACTAAACTGGCCTGTGGCAATGTTATCTGCTTGCAAAGCCCAAATTATAAAGAGTTTAATGGTGAACATAGGGCTGAAAATGATCAAAATCAGGCTCGTGAGATTTCCAGGATTTCCCAGATTTGGCCAAAGACAGAAATACTGTGAAAACAAAAATCCTTGGGTGTTCTGTTAGAAGGTGCAAGATACCCATAAACTACAGTGATAGGAGAGTAGAAAATCCTAGATAGATTAGATAGACTGAGATAGCCCTTTGTGTAAGTTATCTGCTCATCCAACCATCCATAGCTTTGTCTATCTTTAATTCTGTTTGCCAATGTAATTGCCCTCCCAGCCTGTTGCCCTCTCAGCCCACTAACCTCTGACACTATATTTCCACCATTCAGCAAATTCAAGGGGTGATTAGCCTCTGACATTAAAATTCCTCCCACAACTTACTTGCTGCATCGCTAGTGCTGGGCAAATATTGCAAAATATTTTCCATGCATATTTATCCAAATTTTCAAATGAATATGGTTGGGTCGTGTTCATACCCCTTGGGCATGATTCATTGCTGCATTACTCTGGGTTTATTCTGTTGCAACTCCATTGATTTCTGTGGAGTCACATGGGCATAAAACTGGAATCTGGCCTCGTCTTTACTTTCTGAGAACACGTGTGCAATTGAATTTTACTAGCACAAATGGTAAGGGAGAGCAAATTTTAAACTCTCACACTCAAATACAAGTGTAAGGTGACTTTTCAATTAATTTTCGACAGACAACATTTGTGCCAGAAACCTGGTTATGAGAATTTTATTCTTCTAATCAGGAAACAGAAATAAACCCATGTTACTTAGGGGACTAACCAAAACAAGGCAACACGACTGGCATTTTAAATTTCACGGGGCAGACAAAATTTGTGAAAAAATGTCAGATAATTTCAAACAATGAATGAATGCCAAAAGAATCACAATCCATTGGTGGATGCTCCACAGACAGACAGAAGGGCTAAATTGATCAGATACATTATTTGTTGTCCAATTATTTCCTCAGCTTTATCGACCAGTTCACGTCCAGCCTCTCTGAAGCTAGCGTGCCACTATTCAAGAAAGAGCTGTACACAAAGCAGCAACAGAGGGAGATGACTGTTGGAGAAAAAGGGGAGAGGGAAAGAGAATGAAAACTAGTTGGAGGCGAGAAGTGTGTGTGTGGGGGGGGAGCTGCCTCTGATGTGTCAAGCCAACAACTCATGCATTTTTCATGGAGACAAGCTTGTTTCCTATAATGCAACAGTAACCTTCCTGCTTTTGGACCACACCTAGGAGTGTCTCTTTATATGCCGCAGAGTGCTCATCATATAAAGAGAACTATTTGTTTAAGTTACATTTAAACCTAAGTAAAAGGAGAACTCAAAAAATTGAGATGTCTCAGGCCAGTTGCCATTTGCTAGGAGGAATGGGTTTTATGAATTTCCTGGCTGTGTGGCATTCACTCCTCTCTTTCTTTGAATTCCTAGCAGCAGCAGCTAAAATATTATTTTAAGCTGTGAGTACGCTGACCTTTTGGAGGTGGGTCCCCATCTGGAAGGTGAAGGGCAGGTATCTTGCTGGGATAATGTCACGCTTCGGCTTGCTGAAAACTATTGTGAAATGCACTCAGAGTATGACGTTCTCTCAGCATGACACACACACACACCCTGGAGTGCCCTACTGCTTAAATGACAATCCTGAAAAGTGGTGGAAGGATGGCAAAGATAGACACCGTTTCACTTAGGGATACTGGCTAGATGCACTACAGCAGCTTAAAAAATAAATAAAACAGACAGAAGACGATTTCAAGATGGACAGAGAGTGTGAAATCCCAACCTATCCCCCGCAAAAAAGAATTCCCAGAAAACGTCTTGGGTACAATAGATTGGTTAGTGCTATTTGATTCCGTAGCTGGAAAAACTATTGGCCAAACATTCATTACATGGATCAGCTGTTACAATCATAGGTCAGTAGGGGCCATTTATAGGAGTGTGAATTGTGCAAAACTTTATATTAATCAAATGTGTGGCATCATCGGGAATGCTGTGTGTAGTACAGGTCTTGCTGTGATCCTGTCACTTTGTGAGTTAACTTTTCTCGTTACATTTTCTTTAAGGAGGAAACACGGATGCTTTCATATCACTAAGAGCTAGATTCTGTCACCCTTACATGCAGTGACTTCTGTGGGACTATTTGTGGACTAAGGTACTACAATACTTGAGAAAGGGTATCAGGTATTTGTTAGGGACCTAACTGTGCCTCTCTTACTCACGCTGAGTAGCATTGTACTATGCAAGGAGTCCCATTCATTACAATGCACTAATTGGACAAATGCATCTGAAAACATGACACAGCGTCAGTGGTAAGTCATGACTAAATTATTCACTGTGATTTATTTGCCCAAATAATGTAGTGTGGGGGGCTCTTATGAAGAGTGTGTTTTGTTGCAGCTTGGGAGCTTCCCCGGGTTCAAACTAGCCCTGTAAACAAGACTGCATGAACGAATTTGATTGTCATTAGAACCTGATGAAATCTCAATCCAGTATATGAACCTAAACCAATGTTTTGCCTTGGTTACTTTTTCTTTTCTTTCTTTCTTTTTTTTTAAGGCCACCAATCAAAAATTTCCCTGGAGGAAAAAAAGTATCAGTGTACCATAACTGCAGAATAGGTACATTTGGAGGGGTTTAATATGCTTATCAAGCGCCGGATGATGAATGAGCTGACCAAATTGTGTTTCATTAAGGTGGTGGTAATTTTAGACATTTGAGGTGGTGCAGCCAGGTTAGTCACTAGGCACAGTGTGATCGCAATTGCTGTTGAGGTGAGGAGACACAGTAATAGACAAGCAACATGTTTATAGAATAGCACCGTTTTCTGTATTTTGCCTGCCCTTCCTCTCTCAAATATGGTACCATTCATTTCAAAGGGATTTTGGCTGGCATTGAATTCAGACAGTTCATACTGAAAACCTGAGCCATTAGTACTAAGCACAAGCCCTGACATTGCCTTCCCTGCAAAATATTACCCACCCTACTCATAGATAGGCAGAAATCCGTATGTCTGAAGGTGCTAGCGCTTTTCAAAACCATTTTAGTCCATCTCTAATGGAAATCTAATGGAAATCGTAAATTACTGAAAAAGGTCCACAGGTGCGGAAATTTACTACTGTGTTGACTGCTGGCGAGGTCTGAAACTGAAGAACAATGCAAGATGTGCTATGAAAATGAAATATTTATGACATTCATATTCTCCCTCAAGCTTAAAAAAATCATAACAAACCTTTTGCTTGGTGACCAAATAATAAAGCAACAGAACGTAAAGAATGCTGACCCGAACTGGTATTGCTGGTATTGTTAGAACTATTTTTGCTAAATAGAGCCTTCTAACTGCAGTTCTTCTCACACTGCAACTGTCTCCATGTATCAAAATAAACTGGTCGGAGTGGGGTGAAGAATGGAATTGTTCGTCACACCGAGTTTTGAATAGTCAAAAATATTTCTCTTTTCAGTATAGTATGACTTTTTTCGGGGGTGGGGTGGGCGGGAATTAAATTTATGGAGGCTGGGGTGTGGAAGGAGAGAATTTTTGAAACTGCTGGAAATCAATTGGCAGTTAACAGCTTCAATTTACATAAAGACAGGAGTGATTTGGAACCTGAAAATCGTAAGAGAAAAAAGTTATATTACAGGCCTGATCTGGCTTGCCACTGGCAGCTCTGCCATGGGCTTCATTGGGAATAGGATCAGGCCTTCCATGAATTAATGAAGAATAAAGGTTGACTTTGAGCACGGACTTCACAGATGGTATCTAAAGTGGCATGGAAGGTTCAGATATAATAAACTGGACCAGAAGCAAGTGGTCAGGTTAGGATTTTATGCAACCCTAAAAGTGAACTTGGTGGCAGTACTGTTTTAAACAGTTCACACCTAGCCACACTTGGAATCTTAGAGTGTATCATACTGATAACAAGTTGCAGGTGTGTACCATATGTATAAAAACATGGGATTAGGGTTTTTACCTCAAGGGGCACATATGCATCTTATAACAGTTCCATATATTGATGTTAAATCTTTAAAGGTAAATATAAGATTGAGAAGTAAGTGCAGATTGGTTATTATGAGATTCAGGGACATGAATGAAATAAATAGTTTCCAAACTGTGAATAAAATTAGGGAACATTTTAGAAATACAGAGCTTCTTACTGCCAATCTGCACACAAAGAAAGCCTGGATATTTGGTTTAGAAAAGCACCAACTTGCCCGTCTTTTCACACGTTGGAACCTTGTGGACCACAGAGATTGTCCTTTTGTTATAGGCATATACAGTGCAGAGCACACTGGGGCCACAATCTCTGACTGAGGCCTCAAGAAACAATACAAATAAATCATCATCATCTACTCTGTAGCATTATTGTGAAGTTGTACGATTTTTTTAAAAGCTTTGGTGTACTATGTCTCAAGATTCTCATTAAAGTTTTACAAAAACACTGATGTTGATTTGGATGGACTGGAAATCAAGTTTGAGCATAGCATAAGTCTCTCATGTGATATACCTACCTCCAATTCCAACAAGATCAACAGTTTACAGCTTTAGGTCCTGAATCTGCAACTAGTTATGCATGTGAGTGAAGATACTCACATCCATGTTTGCAGAATCTGTCCCAATTTGTGTATTTAAATTGGGATTGTTAAAGGAGCTAAGCACCCAAATCTCATAGAAATTCAATGGCAGTTAGCGTCTTTGGATTCCGTGCACAATCCCAGTCTTTAATTGTTTTTGAAAATCAATATTAACATACTGATTTCTAGTGTCCGTAAACGGTGCCAGCAGTCAACGGATGGAACCCATCTGATTAAACTGGAGAACTGAGGGTAAGAGGCAAAACAGAAGCTCAGAATTCAGAACTATATGAGGACAGGGATGGAATTTAATCTCTGGCATCCTGCTGAGGAAACTGAAGGTTGTTGGAAGTTCCCTCAGGCCCTGATCCTTCAAAACACTTAAGCATTCACTTACCTTTAAGCACGTGAGCAGGCCTATTAAATCAATTGGATTACTCAGGCACTTAAAATTACACATGTGGTTAAGTACTTTACTCAACTGGGACCAAAGTCATTAAAAAAAATCTGAGTGGCACTTGGAAGGACAGCTACACCAAACTTTTGTGAAATCCTAAAGGTTTTAAGGCTATTAAATGTCGAATCTGGAAAGAGCTTCCAAGAGCTGCTATGTGTGTGTTGATTTGATTTGTATAAGGATCAGACTGAGATAGGTCATGGAGAGCAAATCACTTTAGCACGCTAAACAGTAATAATAATTTTGAGTGCTATTTTCCCCTTGAGATTAATTTTATTTTCTAATATAACCAGAGGCCAGTTAGAGAAAGAAGAGAAGAAAATGACATTTGACTGGACTCTAAAACAAATGACTGAGAAGGGACTCAAATATGATGGTAAATGAGGAAAGACCATTAAAATAGAGTAAAACTTGGCATTTACAGAGGGCAAAATTCACCACTACGTAGAGGGCCAGTACAGGGATCATATAGCTTATATGGGACTTAAATGTTGCACTGGCCACTCTGCACAGGGATGGATTTCACCCAGAGATCTTTATGGTAGCCTAAAAGCTGTACAAACAAAACCACAACAATTCTCAGAAAATAGCTAGCTAGCTTAGTGGGATCCCCATTTTACAGCTGGGAAGACAGAGGCAGAGAGGTGAAGTGGCATGGCCAACTCCACATACTGAATGAGTGGCAGAGCTGGGATTAGGCCATTCTCCCAGGCATTGCAGATATTTATTAAACAACAAAACCCTAACTAAGAAGTGTTTTTACAAATATTACATAGCCAATAAACCTAAGACACTTGGCACGAATTTCTCTGCTGCCACACCATGCAATCAGTTGGATGCTCTGTGAGGTTTGAGGCAGGTGCTGGCCACTAACCAGGTAAGGACATTCCAACTTTCCCAGGGGCCTCTGCTAGCAAGAGCTGCAAACCTTCTGAGTATCTGGACATGATTCTTCTGTCTCATTTCTGACTTCACAGTCGCCATCCTCAATTGAACAGCCACTGCGACAGCACTGACTCTCTGGGGCATCCAAAAACTCCATCCAACTATTCGCAAAAAGAAAAGGAGTACTTGTTGCACCTTAAAGACTAACAAATTTATTTGGGCATAAGCTTTCGTGAGCTACAGCTCACTTCATCGGATGCATTCAGTGGAAAATACAGTGGGGAGATTTATATACATAGAGAACATGAAACAATGGGTGTTATCATACACACTGTAACCAGAGTGATCACTTAAGATGAGCTATTACCAGCAGGAGAGCGGGGAGGGGGTCAGGGAAAAACCTTTTGTAGTGATAATCAAGATGGGCCATTTCCAGCAGTTGACAAGAACGTCTGAGGAACAGTGGGGGGAGGGATAAACATGGGGAAACAGTTTTACTTTGTATAATGACCCATCCACTCCCAGTCTCTATTCAAGCCTAAGTTAATTGTATCCAGTTTGCAAATTAATTCCAATTCAGCAGTCTTTCGTTGGAGTCTGTTTTTGAAGTTTTTTTGTTGAAGAATTGCCACTTTTAGATCTGTAATTGAGTGACCAGAGAGACTGAAGTGTTCTCCAACTGGTTTTTGAATGTTATAATTCTTGATGTCTGATTTGTGTCCATTTATTCTTTTACGTAGAGACTGTCCAGTTTGACCAATGTACATGGCAGAGGGGCATTGCTGGCACATGATGGCATATACCACATTGGTAGATGTGCAGGTGAACGAGCCTCTGATAGTGTGGCTGATGTGATTAGGCCCTACGATGGTGTCCTCTGAATAGATATGTGGACACAGTTGGCAACGGGCTTTGTTGCAAGGATAGGTTCCTGGGTTAGTGGTTCTGTTGTGTGGTGTGTGGTTGCTGGTGAGTATTTGCTTCAGGTTGGGGGGCTGTCTGTAAGCAAGGACTGGCCTGTCTCCCAAGATCTGTGAGAGTGATGGGTCGTCCTTCAGGATAGGCTGTAGATCCTTGATGATGCGTTGGAGATGTTTTAGTTGGGGGCTGAAGGTGATGGCTAGTGGCGTTCTGTTATTTTCTTTGTTGGGCCTGTCCTGTAGTAGTATGCCAACATTTTTATGGTTGACTTAGAACAACGCTTCCTCAGCTCTCCTCCCCTAATGCCCCTACTCTACTTGCACTACATTGATGACATCTTCATCATCTGGACCCATGGAAAAGAAGCCCTTGAGGAATTCCACCATGATTTCAACAATTTCCATCCCACCATCAACCTCAGCCTGGACCAGTCCACACAAGAGAGCCACTTCCTGGACACTACGGTGCTAATAAGCGATGGTCACATAAACACCACCCTATACCGGAAACCTACTGACCACTGTTCCTACCTACATGCCTCCAGCTTTCACCCAGACCACACCACACGATCCATCGTCTACAGCCAAGCTCTGCGATACAACTGCATTTGCTCCAACCCCTCAGACAGAGACAAACACCTACAAGATCTCTATCAAGCATTCTTACAACTACAATACCCACCTGCTGAAGTCAAGAAACAGATTGACAGAGCCAGAAGAGTACCCAGAAGTCACCTACTACAGGACAGGCCTAACAAAGATAATAACAGAATGCCACTAGCCATCACCTTCAGCCCCCAACTAAAACCTCTCCAACAATCATCAAGGATCTACAACCTATCCTGAAGGACGACCCATCACTCTCACAGATCTTGAGAGACAGGCCAGTCCTTCCTTACAGACAGCCCCCCAACCTGAAGCAAATACTCACCAGCAACCACACACCACACAACAGAACCACTAACCCAGGAACCTGTCCTTGCAACAAAGCCCGTTGCCAACTGTGTCCACATATCTATTCAGAGGACACCATCGTAGGGCCTAATCACATCAGCCACACTATCAGAGGCTCGTTCACCTGCACATCTACCAATGTGGTATATGCCATCATGTGCCAGCAATGCCCCTCTGCCATGTACATTGGTCAAACTGGACAGTCTCTACGTAAAAGAATAAATGGACACAAATCAGACATCAAGAATTATAACATTCAAAAACCAGTTGGAGAACACTTCAGTCTCTCTGGTCACTCAATTACAGATCTAAAAGTGGCAATTCTTCAACAAAAAAACTTCAAAAACAGACTCCAACGAGAGACTGCTGAATTGGAATTAATTTGCAAACTGCATACAATTAACTTAGGCTTGAATAGAGACTGGGAGTGGATGGGTCATTACACAAAGTAAAACTATTTCCCCATGTTTATTTTTCCCCCCACCCCTCACTGTTCCTCAGACGTTCTTGTCAACTGCTGGAAATGGCCCACCTTGATTATCACTACAAAAGGTCCCCCCCGCCCCCGCTCTCCTGCTGGTAATAGCTCATCTTAAGTGATCACTCTCCTTACAGTGTGTATGGTAACACCCATTGTTTCATGTTCTCTATGTATATAAATCTCCCCACTGTATTTTCAACTGAATGCATCCGATGAAGTGAGCTGTAGCTCACAAAAGCTTATGCTCAAATAAATTGGTTAGTCTCTAAGGTGCCACAAGTCCTTCTTTTCTTTTTGCAAATACAGACCAACACGGCTGTTACTCTGAAACCATCCAACTATTGACTCTTATCCGTAGTAGTACAGTTCCATCAGCTGAGATTTTGTCTCACCAGATTTTGCTGCTGTGTTCATTCTCCTAATCCTTGCTGGTAGCTTTTTCACTCATGTTTGTCCAGTAATTTATTTGAAACATATCAAAAATGTGCATCAGATCGATTATTTGTGAGTGTATTTGGCAAATTATCAAACCAGCTCTACAGCTGGGTGAATAATTTTTTAAATAAATAAGTAAATCAAATCAAATCAAATGGATTTCCAAATGTTTCCTGTGCAAAGATATCTTTGTTCAAAAATACATACATATCCCCCCTTTTTATTTTGCAAAAATGTTAATTTCTCCCCAATATTAAGTCATTTTTGTCCATAAAAATGATATACTGTATTTTAGTAATTTCCCCCTCAAATGAGCACAAAATGAGCTCACTTTCAAGTTCACAATTAAATTTACACCTACCGCCCACAATTTTCAAGTGGTTTTACATTTCAATGTGAATCAAATGGCTTTAAGTTTTAGGGCACAGATCCTGCAAAGACTTGTACGTGTGCTTAATTTTATGCATGAAAATTCCATTCGTCCTGCACATTTTGGCAGGATCAGGGCCTTAGATGCAATTAGATATTCAGATTCTACTGCCCATTTTTGCCTTGCACTGTCTTGTCATTTGCTTACAACACCCTTTCCCCTCCTCTCTCTCTCTCTCTGACCAGCAACTCTAAAAACAACTTCCTTGTTTACTACCATGATGACCATGCTCTTTATAAATTGCACATGGCTGTATAGTGTAGTAGACAGAGCCATGACTTGGAATGGCAGCATGAAGAATTTAGTTATGGCTTTTAGTCCTGTAGTCAGTATGGGATTAAGGCATCTCCTACTACAGTCAATGAAAAGACTCCTGAGATTTGGATTGGGCCCTATATGCTGGTATGTCATTTGGAGGTCTGCGCACAGAATGTTTGCAGGATTGAGGTTTAAAACATTAACCAAACACTAACAAACTACAGTCGTGATCTTGAAGATTTATACACTTATGCACATATGTAACTTTATGCATGTGGGCAGACCCACTGAGTTCGTAAAGATTATTTACGTATGTAAAGTTACTTACATGTGTGTTTGTAAGATCAAGGCCTATAACCCGAACAGCAAAGGCTATTTTAAAAATAATGTTTCCAATAGCCCCTCTTGAGCTACTTCTTGGCGGTAGTTTGCTTTAGCAAGGAAAAAACTTTCTGAGTATTATTGTATCTAGAGCTCTCCATCAGGTTTCAGTCTGATTCTCCACAATTCCCAAGATTTAGGGTGCAATATACAGTATTTCCTTTTATAATGCAACTGTTTTATTGGATATGAAAAGCATATGGTGAAATTTGAATAAACTATACAATTTCCCCTGGAGAAAACAAACTGAAGTTGTAAAATAAACCTACTATGGAGTCTGAAAAAGTAATCATGTCTAGAGCACACAGCTAACTACTGCTCTGCAATATTCTATATTACTGAAAGTCGGAAAGAGAGCAAAGAGACTTTCCTAAACAAAGAAATAGATGAACAACAAAGACTACATGAAAGATAGACCTGATAATTAAATTCAGAAAGAGTTTGCAACAAAATAATTTCAGTGCAGGTAATATTTTTGCAAATGTACATTTATATTTACAGTGCTTTATATATATATATAACTTCCTCTTTGTTTTGTCTTCTGCATCAGCCCTTGCATTGTTTTGGACCTTCAACCTCTCTACCATGCATTTGAACTTTCCAGTCTGTATCTCATTTAGGGCTAGATCATACAATTGGATCTGCGTGGGTACACTCATGTGGAGCCCAGTTACCTTCAAATACAAAGCACTGTATAGACAGCAATCTTTTCACCCATCATTAAAATGCAACCACTTCTGGGGTGGAACTTTAACAGTGCACAGCACTTAACAAAAAGAAATGAAGGACATCATCATTCACAACTGAAAATACAGGGGGATTTTAGATAAGTGGAACATAGTTACCCAAACTGAAATCTGAATAGCACGTTGAAATACTATAGGCATCATTTTTATATGTTCAAATTAGCTCTAGTGGATTCCAAAGATGTCTGAGTGAAGCATAAACATCCTTTGTCATCAAGAAATAATGGGCTAGATCCTCAGCTGAAGTCAAGGGAGTTTACCAATGTACAGGACCTGAAGAACGGGTCCTTTAATTCCTCTCATAATATCCTGTTAGGATTTGGAACAGATTTTAGAGAGGAAAAGAGAACTAGGCTATTCCTAATAAATAAAATAAAATATAGTGTGCTTGCTATTTAAACTGCCCCAAAAGCAACTCTGTTCTCTTTTTCTCCTGAGCTACAGCCTACATGAGAAAAGAGTGACCCCTCATTAATACTCTCCTTACAGACTGCTTATTGTTTTTACTTGTTTTATTTCCTTGCACTTGGAAATAGAAGCAATAAATTTCCAGGGAAATGAAACTCACTTATCAGATTTTCCAAGCATCATGTTTCATATTAGGAAAGTAAAAAATCATTCTAACTGGACTCAATATAGCTGTAAACCAATATATGGAAGCTGTATCAGAGATTAAACCTTCACGGTAGGCTTGCTCATATGAGCTTCCCAATTCAGTCACAAAATCTTCTTGTAAGAGACAACAATTTACTGGGGTGGTATTTAACGATTCACAGTATACTTGTCTTAAAAATAATAAATCAAATCAATGTAGATGACATTTAACAAGAGCAAATATTGTCCGCAATTGAGGCAAACTGTGAATTGCCGTGACAATCTTTATCCTTCTGCAAACCCCCTTTACCAGCTTGTCTGAGTTTTAAGACTTTTTTTCCGAGTCAATCTGCAGTTTTTGTATTGTAAACTCCCTCCCCCCCTTACAAAACTCTTTGAAAACTATTTCTTGTTAATAAACAATAGATACACATTTTACAGAATGTTATTTTACTAATCACTTTTGTTTCTGACACTATCATGCTATAAGCCTAATGCAGAATTTGCCCGTAGAGATATATCTTTTTGCGTCAGATTCTGCCATCAATTACACTGGTGCAAATACAGGTTAACTGCACTGACTTTAATGAAATGATTCAATATTTACATCAGTTTTGATCAGAATTGGTCCATGGAACATAACTCTCCCAACAGGGGTAAATATAGAATATTTTGTGGGGAAAAATCAGTTTCATACTACTGACCAAAGGAAAAAAAATAATGTAAAAGCACTTACAAATAAAAAAAAAAAAAAGAAAGAGAGAGAGAGAGAGAGAGAGAGAGAGAATTTTTTCAATTAAAAATCGGCGTAATGTATGGTTTTGTGCGTATTCATATGTGCATGTATACCCACACACCCCTATATGGAAATAAAAAAGTATAAGGTATAGGAGACAATGGCTCAGTAAAGGAGAAGAAGCTGGATTTTTAATTCATTAGGGATTCCTGGTTCACCTTTAGTGAGCAGTTTGCCTCAAGGACTTTATTCACTGACAGTCTAACTGACAAGGTACCTGCTTCTGAGCAACCATTGCAGACTGTCAGACAAGGCTTAAATACTACATCAAAGTTACTGTTAGATTTCAATGAAGAGACACTTCAATGTGTCCCAATCATGCCTTAATCTTCAAGTGTGTTTTCTCTCTCTTAAAGGGTGGTGCTATATTTTTCCCCATAAGCTCTAATTTAGCCAAAGAAAGCATTGCTAAGCTATCAAAACAAGTAGTTTTGCTGTAAGCCCCTTTTTCCACTGGCCACCACTAAGAGGCACTGCAGCCTACTTTATGGAGGTTTTTAAAAAAAAACCGAAAAAAACCAGCCACCCTGGTGAAGTGCATATTCCACACAACCGTGGCTCTGGTGTCATTCCCTATTTAATGGCTGTCAGTGAGGGGGAAAGACAACGTGGTGGGTAATTAAAACCAAATTGCAGGCAGGAGATGACTGCACAAGAATGATATTGTCATTAATACTGATTTAACATGCACCTGGATAAGGTGAGGGAGTGCAGCTAGGGAAATCGAACAGACACAATTTAAAGATGTAGTGTTTCCAGCTGAAGCATGTTTAAAATCTGAATAAAACCATCATATTTTGACAGCAGATATAAAACTGAAACAAATGTACGACACATGTCTGTAAATAAAACCCCTCCGACTCTGCATTCCCCACAAAACAAGCTCTGTGCCCTCTCTGGAAGTTCAAAAGTAAAATTTTTTAAAGGTTTTCTTGTTGGGTTCTCTCACATCTCATTTTTTAATATGCTCATTGCTTTCTCCGCCTGGACAAAGCTGGCTGACTAAGAAGGGACCTTTGATAGACGAAAAGCACTGAAAAATCCAGTGAGTCTAAGGGGGGGAAATCTACTCCATTAATATTTCAATGAGTAAAGATTTCCCACCTGGTATTTAGTGTAGGATTGTGCTACAATTCATTTATGAAGAAAGGAAACTGCAGAGTAGCTAGTGAGACAGGAGATAAAACAAAGGATGTTTGTTAACGATAGCATGTTGCAGACTACACAATTTTGTGATGTTGAAGTCCAAAAATGGATTAAAAAAAAAAAGCCACTCCAAAACAAAATAAAACTGTCAGCTTGAGCCCAGCTTCAGCATAGCTAGGAAAGGTTTACCTTCTGATGAGCATACAACACAATGCAATGAAAATCAGCAGCCCCTAAATTAGCAAACTGTTTTCTGAGGGAAACACTGTAAGTTCGATGTTCTGCCAATATTTTTGTGATATGTCCAGCTAATAGGGTGACCAGATATCCCGATTTTATAAGGACAGTCCTGATTTTGGGGTCTTTTTCTTATATAGGCTCCTATTACTCCCCCACCCTCATCCCGATTTTTCACATTTGCTGTCTGGTCACCCTACCAGCTAAAGAAGTACATTTGCAACATCTGCAAGCCTGTTTCTATCTCAGACTATTTGCACCATTAGGATTCATTTCAAAAATAAAGTGAACAAATTTCAAAGGGTCTGTTTAAAAGCTGCATGCCAGAACAGCAACTAAAATTTAAAAATACATTTCTAAGAAACGCCAACATATCGGCACATGTGAAAGAGTTCCACCTATTACTGAAACCATAGTAGTGATTGATAAATCGTTTTCTGGTTTAACCTTAAATATGTGCATTACGGAAATGGCTATCCTCCTGTCCAGCTCCTAACGAAGTGACTCATTAGAGATTCCAGGAAGATATAGTGTCATTCCATAGAGAAAGTAAATTCAAAGAACATATCTCAAAACATGAAATAAAGAGCTCAGGTAGGGAAAAGAAAGCATGTTTGGCCCGATCCAAAGTCTATTGAAATCCTGGGAAGACTTCTATAGCCTGCAATAGACTGTGGATCCGTCCTGAGATGACTACAACAAGCCAGGATTTCACTTTCTTTTTTCCTCTTTAAAATATTCATGGTACAACTGAGACATTTCCACAAATTTGGGATTAAACTGCAAAATGGTTGTAGGATTATTCTGATCTTTTGCTAAATCCCTCCTAGGCGAATTAGCTATAAAAGCAAAAGCAAACCACAACAAATATACTACGGTAAGTTGTGTTTAGTTTGTCATGGGATTTTGTGTGTTTGTTTGGGGGAGGGTTGTGTTTGTGGGGTTTTGGTTTTTGGCTTGGGAAGGAGAGCTCAGAAAATGCACCGTATTTTTCAATAGGAAGCCAGTGCTGCAAAGCATGGTGAGCACCTCTGGGTCAGCTCAGGAGATTTGTAACACCCTGATGCATTAGATATGTTGAATCAAGGTAGCAACATTAAAAAAGCGGGGTGAGAAACAGCAGATATAGGAGGTGGAGCAACAACTCGCACATGTACTGGGTCCCATAGCTGGCTCTGTCCCAGTCTCTCTGCGTGACCTTGAACAAGTTACGGTCTCTCTGTGCCTCAGCTTCTGATCTGTACAGTGGGGATGATAATTCCCTGCCACAGAGGGGGACTGTGAAGATAGCCTGAGCCCGAATGTCTACACAGCAATTTTACAGCCCCAGAGCGCGAGTCTGAGTCAGCTGACACAGGCCAGCCGCAGGCGTTTAATTGCTCTGTAGATGTACCCTTAGATACCGTAATGACAGAGGCCATAAAAAGTAACTAGAAAGACAAGCAAACAGTTTCTCTCTCTCTGAACACAGGGGAGAGGCTGCTGACGTTTAACTGAAAACTTAAAAGGAGGGGTGAAATCCTGGCCCCACAATGGGAGTTTCAGTTACTCCAACAGAAAGGCTTGGAAAATAAATTCAGTATCAGACTGGAACCCATCAGATCACATACCTGCTCCTTATCTTTAGCTCAGATGTCTCTCTTTCTAATGACCTCAGTAACGGGAAGTCCAATAACACTTAGTTCTCACAATCCAGCATATATTGGTCACAATGATATACCAATACTTTAGGCACACATCCTAGGACCATAATGTGGTCTATGATTTTTAAGATCAAGTCTGGGATTTTGCTATCAATTTGCTGGATTACGACACTGAACTGATAGTAATTTTAAAACTGAATATCTTACTTGGAGCCACACATATTTAAGGGGGAACCTTGCCCCTATATCTTTATAACTGTTGCCCAGAGAAATGTCAAGACAAATTGCAATAGAGAGCAAAATTATTACTTAGTGAGGAGCTTACTACAAAGCAGTTTAATACAGATGTATGAAAAATTCAGAGTTGGGGAAAAGGAGAATCAATCTCTTTTATTTAACTTGAAATCTCAAAGGCCCAAAGTCTGCAAAAACTTACATACATGCTTATTCTACTACCACGAGTAGTCCTAATGAAGTCTACTGACAACTTTTGGCAGTAAAGTTAAGAACATGTAGAAGAGGCCTACAGTAGTTTTCATTACAATATTTCATTCTGTTCTTTTCCTTGTGAATGATGGCTCTTTTCCCTCGAGCCCTGTCCCTTCTTTTCTATCTCTTGTAAAGAACCTATTGCATAATTATTACTCCCATCTAGATGGATGTTAATAAGGCTGCCAAAAGAAAAGGAGTACTTGTGGCACCTTAGAGACTAACCAATTTATTTGAGCATAAGCTTTCGTGAGCTACAGCTCACTTCATCAGATGCAACTTCATAGGCTGCCGTCACCGTAAATCTGAGCACCAACATAAAAATAAATAAATAACACAATAACAATAAAACAAATAAAAATAAAACAATAACAATTTTCCTCTCTTTTTCCAACCTGCGGAAAAAAAATGGCCTCGCTTATAGATTATCTGTTTGCATGTGGATGCATATGAGGACCTATTCAAGGAAAGCTAATTTGGAGATATGTTTTGAATTTACTTCCAAATATGGGGAGGTCAGCAGTTTCGTGGTTTTGTTATAATTACTTTAGGAAAACCAATAATATATTTTAAAATATATATATTGGGAGATGGAACACACAGGAGCCTGTAAAATCTTTGCAAGTTTGCCCAGCCTGAGTTGCCAGAAAAATCTCAGTGGTGAGGAGAAAATCTGTCACTGCATCATCATCTTCATCATCTCCTCAAGCTTGAGGAAAGCTTTTATTCAATATGTTCAGTGCTAATAAGGCTTCAAGTAATGTCAAAAAACCATTCATGCCCATAGGGCACCTGACTCGAAAGGGAGTGATTACTAGTGTCCAAAGTAGTCTTGGTGATTCATCGACCTTATTCTACAATGCTCATCCAAGTATGAGCCTTATCTGGTTGGAAAACAAAGGCAAATACATTTTAAGCTAAACCTGGTTCACAAAATGTGACTGCATTATGGGAGTCATGTCGTGTAAAGCAGTTACCCTGATGTTTAATACTGGGTTAACATCAGAAGAGAACTTTTACCGTGAAAAGTACATTTTCTTGCACTGATTTTTAAATAGGCCTGGCTGAAAAACGGCAATTCTGTGTTGTGAAAAAAATCTGAGATGTTGACACATTTGGTTTTCTGATGTGGAATGAAAATGAGACCTTTCAAAAAAATGTTGTGGAAAAAAACATGGGAGAGAGGAAGATGTCATTAGCCTGCTGGTTAAAGCGCTCCTCTGGAGCATGGGAGACCCACGTCTAAGGCTTCCTCTGCTTAATATGGAGCAAGGATTTGAACCTCAGTCTCCCACATCTAAGGTAAATGCCCTAACCACAAGACTGGAGTAGGTGCTGTTGCATATTTGTCTACATATCTGTCCCTTTCCACGCACCCCTAACAAAAAAAAAAAACAGGGAAAAATTGTCAGGATTTTTGACCTGCTCTATTATACTGTTGCCACAGCAGGATACAAACTTTTAAAAAAAATATAGTTCCTTCCACTGGATTTATATGCTATTAGTGTAAAATATAGATAAGGCCAGATTCTGAACTGATGCAACTCTGGGTTGCTTCCTGGACGTCAGTAGAGTTGTGCCAATTTACACCATCTAGCAAAGTATTTTTTTCAGAAAGGTAGAGGTTGCCAGCAGCAAACCCAGAGATATCCAGGTTAGTTGCTGTTATATTTTGTATTCTCATGAGAGCATAAAGGTGAGCTAATAAAGCCAGGTTCAATGGAGATAGACATACTGGGCTAGAACCTCAACCGTTGGCCTACTTGCTTTGCACTGGCAAGGCATTGCAAAGCAGCTGGACAGGTGACCTAAAGAGGCATCTGATGATTTACCTTGCATAGTGAATCTTGCTTATAAACCTTCATTAACACAGGGTTAATTTCTAAGGATGCAGAAGAGTCAAATGTCTTGCTACCATTTCAGGACTTCCACAAAGAGCCATTTTTGCAATTTTTTTCTTGTTTGGAGTAATGTAAATAGATTTTTGTTTGCAAAGAGAAATATTGAATGTTGGACTTCTTTAAACTCAGCAAATACTGTAATATTAATGCATTCACTGAGTGGATTATGAAATGTATCTTGTAATTTGTTGCTGTCATTAGTTGTCTTTTTGACTCCTGGAGAAAAGAAGTAAGATTTCACTTCAAAAAGTTCTTTTTTACTATCTAATTATATAAAGGTGGCAGACTAATTGGTTCTCGTGTGTGGATGGAGACAGTCACTTTATCTTTATGATAAGACATATGGAAAGGATTTCTAAGATCTGTAAGACTGTTGGTAGCAGTTCATCAGATGTTTTGTATACAACACGTCACCTGTACAAAATGCTGCATTCTGAATGCAAGCCAGATCTATGAATGCATACATCTGAAATTCATCCACATATTCACATTCACAAGCAATAAAGATGTATTATAGTGGTTTCTGTTCTTGACACAGATTTGGGAACAAGATGATCATTAAATAAATACTTAGATATTTTGTTAAATTGTAATTTTCATAGGTCCAGATTCAGACACCCTTACACACATTGAGCAGTATCTCAATCCTTGCATAGGTCAATGGGACAACTTGCAAAAAAAGGTACACATCAAAATGAATAAGCATATCAGAATCTGGTCTACTGTGAATAAGGGTGGAAAATATCCAGCCCCATGTTAGTTGGTATGTGTGTGTATGTGTATGCTTGCATATTCATCATATACAGAGAGAGAGAGTGGACATATTTTATTCTAATAGTATTTCACAGGAACTGAACCTAGACTATGGAACTCACTGCTACAATATTATACACACACACACACATACACATCTTATTTGAAATAAAAATATTTTTTTGTAAAATACTGGTTTGGTCAAGTGTCCAGAGCTCTTGCTCAGCTCTCTCGCAAACTATTGCTACAACTCAGTGTTATAATTCTCATTTGTAGTCTTGAGCAAATTGCTAAAGAAAAATAGTGCAGGTTGTTTTATATATATATATATATATATATAAAGTCATTGCTGCTTTTAAAATGGCACTTTAACTTGTGTTTTATCTAAAGGTGGCAACGCAATAAATATGGTGCCTCCAAAATGGTTATGAACTGGGAAGAGTACGGTAAATACCCAAATTCAGCAAAGATGGCACAGTATTCGTATAAGTCACACAGCCCTGCACCCACAAAGTCCATTGCATAGTGGAAGAAATTTACCTCTGTGGACGATGGGCAGTGAGGCAACCTCTGCCCTCCATTAAGGCTTTTCCTGTGGGGGAGGTGCCATTTTGTTACCCTCCCACCCCAGGATTCCACAAGAGCTCTGCCATGCAGAACCTCCAAAGGGGAACTATCTCCTCAGTGGCAGAATTATTGAGCATGATCGATGAGTCCCTTGGCATGGGGGTGGCGGGAAGGGATGGATTCATATCTTTCACTCTGTGAGGGGAAATCTCATTAGACATTTTTTTATAAAGGGGTGAGGAGTTGATACTTCTCCTACTTACACTGGTTTAGTTCCAGAGTCACTCCACTGAAGTCAATGGAATGACTCAGGTGCAAGTGAGAGAAAAAACAGGCTCTACAACTTCCCTACACTCAGCCTTATTTGTTTATTTTTCCCTATTCCTGATATGAAGGAGAAATATCCTCCATTGGAACAACAACCTTGGAACATTGTTATCTCAGCTTCTAGCAATTACCATTATCTGGCATAGTCTCATCTCAATAACTGCTATAAAGCTTTACACGTGAAGATTAACAAGGAAGGCCCTCGTCAGAGGAAGATTTTGTTCACAATTGGTGCTTCTCATATTGGTAAAGTTGGGACTATTTTAATGGCTTTCTCAAACAAGCACTTCATCTCGCTTCATGAACATGTCATTGTTGCATGTTAAATATTGGTGTTATTAAGGATGGATCAAATCCTTCTGTCCTTACAAGAGGACACGCTCATACTAAATCTTGAGCACCTCAGCTCCTACTTTAGGAATTGAGCATGTAAGGAGGGCAGGATTAGGTCTCCTTTTAATAAACAAATGATATTTGATAAATAATTCCCATCTTAATAAATCAAAAAAGTGTATTTCTGAGAAAAAAATATTTCCAATATATTCTTGTGGAAGATGCCCCTCTTATGAATAATGTTCTAAAATATCTCATAAATGAATAACCTGCAATGCATTTAATTTAGTGAAAGTTGAGAGCGCTCAGCATCTTGCAGGATCAAGCCATTCAAATTCAGAGCCAGGCTGTGATATTCTTACTGACACTGAATAGAACCTCCCACTATGGCTAGTCCCACGGTGCAGAGCAAGTACTACTCAGTATGAAGAAGGGTATCCTCATTTATTTATGATTTGCATTACTGCATGGACCAGGACCCCACACAAACACAGAGCAAAAGACAGTCCGCCATCATCTGATTTCAGGTGGAAAGGGGGCTGTAAAATTAAGGAAAAGAAAAAGGTCACCAGTTTGTTCTGGAGGGTTTGAGCTCTCAAAATTTTGTTTCTATCAAAGTTTTTCAGACCTTGAAAATACCCTTTTTTCTCTAAATTCTGCAACATTCACTTCTAAGTTTGAAATGGCATGAATTCACAATTCAGCATGATTAACAATCACGTGAAACTAAGGACCATATCCAGGTTCAATGGTATCCAGATGGCAGTTTTGCTACCAACTTCAATGGACCTAGTATTTAGCCTTGTGGTGGCAACTAACCTTCATAACGTTGGCTTGTGAAACAGAGATCAAGGAAGTGTGGAGCAACATATTTGAAGTCACAAAGACTTTTATGATATTTGACATATCCAAATACACACAGATAGATGTACCCAGAGAGATAAATGTGCTCCCGTTCTACATCCATGACTGGCACCAGGAACTGGTCCAGCTAAGGACAAGTATAACTTAATTGAAACTGACAGTCAGGGAAAATGAACTGAATATGAAGTTGAGAGCAGACCGACTACTCTTGCTTTTATATTATTATATGGTATGGCAACAGATAAGGTATCTTGCTTCTCATTAATACACCCTCAATGCACCAAAGCACAACTGATTATGACAAGTATTCTGTAAAACAAACCTTTTAAGCCCTTTCCAAACAATATGTAAAAATTACACAGTAAACCTCATTGTAGGCAAGTACATGGGAAAGCATGCCATAAACCAGTCTCACCACAAACAAATTATATGTAATGCTCATTATAAATCAATCTCCCCATAATTAACTGCAAGTCATAGCATGCTGTGAGGAACCAGTATGTAGTCAAACTACATGTGAAAACATGCTAAAAATAGAGCTAGTCAGGAATTTCTTGAAGAAACGTTTTTTCATCAAAAATGATAATTCATTAATATTGAAACTTTTCATGGGAAAAGTTTCTGTTTCGATGAATTTCTTGACTCAAAAAATTTGTGAAAGGAAAAGTTTTTAAGTTGTGGGTACAACCCTTTTCAACATTTTCTAAATGCAAAGTTTCAGTTTTCTGTTAAAAAACGACATTTTGTTTCAAAATTAATTGTCAGAATCTAAACAAAATGTTTCAGATAAACTGATCTCAATTTTGGGGGGGGCGGGAGGGATTTTAATTTGCAAAAAAATTTGAAAATGATTTTTCATCCTGATTTAGGATGGGAAAAATGTCCAAAATCTTAAAAAGTTTAGTGGGACAGGGAAATAGTATTTTGCCCAGATAGAAACAAGTCTCAATATAAACGGCATACAAGTCTAATGATACAGGAATGACAGAGGGTTGAACTGGTTGAGAAAAAAGAAAACCATGGTAAACTTCATCTATTTATTTCTCTTTTTCTCCTGAAATTTGAAATTTCACCAGCATTTTAAATACTTCAACCATTTCTACAATTGATCAAAATTGAAGAAAATATATTCACAACAGATATTGAAAAATTTCCCATTTATTTATTAATATTTGGACTTCGGATGTTTAATGCAGCTAAAGACTTAATGTATGCCAGCACTAAGCCATTTGACCACCTGGGGTAGGCTCAGCCAACCATGAAACAAGGACCTTGTGAACTTTATGACTAACCAAAATGAGCCAATCAAGCTCATTTAAAAAAAAATAACCATGAATATCCATCAGCAAAAATTTGCACCCTTCTTTGGACAAAAAACTTTTCTGAATCCAGAAATTTTGAAAGGAAAAGTTTTTAAGTTGTGGGAACATCCCTTTTCAGCTGGGTTTGGACGTCCTTCTATAAATTATGTCATAAATGCTGAATTAGTGTTTGCAGAACAAGAATACACCAACTACCTGTGTTATTACTTGTCCAGAAGACCACGCTGAAAACTTGCCTAAGGTCCCAATCCTATAAAACCGCATGCACATGCTTAACTATATGCACTGTGAGTAGTGCTATTCAAGTTGAAGTGTAAAGTTAAGCACGTGCATAATTTTTGCACTATTGGGACCTAACCGTGCATTCCATATATGTATTTATGAAAGCTGGTAGGAAAACAGAAATCATTTTCCATAAAATATTTTTTGCAATGTTTTCTGTCTCCTTTTGGGGCAAAATTTTGTTTAGCTGAAAATTACCTTCATACTCACCCATAAATATTCTTATGAATCAAAATGAACAGTGTTTAAAACAATGAAATCAGAATCATGATACTGTGGTTCTGCAAAAAAATATTTTTACATTAAAATAATAGTAATGCCACATGGGCACCCAGACAGCATGGTGGCGGGCCTATATTAGCCCTTGATCCTGTAATTTGCTTCACACATATACGTGTTGTTTCAGGTCTGGGGTTTAAGTAAGAAGAAGGTAGGTAGGCAGAAAAAGTCCTTGCACTATTACTTTCCCTTGTCCGTTGTTCTGGTTCTGTGTCCCACATTTGGGCCTTGAGAAACAGACCTTTCCTTTCTGTTATTGCTCTGCAAGTCTTGAAGTATTCTTCAGGTAACTCCATATAAAAAAAATCAGATAGACCACTTAAATGTAAAGCAAAATTAAGCTTCAAAAAGAATCCGATTTCTTTATTGCAGTTTCTGACTTTTGAGAACAGATCTGTACATTTTCCAGACATCCCACCCATATTGCCCATTCCCAATTTACAGAACCCACAGGTCTCTCGATGCACCAGCTGCGTCAAATAAAAGTAATTATCACCCCAGACAGAGTCAGGTGTTAAAGGTAGTGGCAGGCATTTTGTGTAAGGAAGAAAAAATTAGGAAGAAGGGAGGCTGATGAAAGGAGACTGATTTCTGTTAGTCTTTTGGCAGAGAGAGAGAGAGAGAGAGAGAGAGAGAGGGAAATACGGTAGTAAGTAATAAAAACCCACAGGGAGTACTTGCAAATACAGTAGACAGTGAAATAAAAGTTTACTTCAAAAGATTTTTTTAAAATAAAGTAACCACTACCAAGCAAAAAAAAAAAAACCAAAACACAACACCACCAAAACCAAAAACCTAGGAATCTTATTATGGTCAATTTAAACTAATCAGAAAATGGTGGTGACACATGGGAACATGGATTTACAGAATGGGACACATGCCCGAACAAAAAAAGATGAAGTATGAATCCTTGGGAAAGGCAATGGCATGCTACTGACAAAGCACGCAGCTTTCTTTAGGGAAGCCTTCCGGGTCCATTCAGTGTCAGCAATGAACATTTGTTGTACAGTGTATAAAGAGAGAGAGAGAGAGAGTTGTTGTTGGGACCCAAGAATAGCGGGTATCATCTGGGTGCAGAGGATGAGAGTTTGCTCACACCAACTACAGAGAGGTCAGATCTGCTCAGACTTCTTGCCTTCTTTCCAATGGTCTGAGAGCCTGATCCAAATCCAGATGAAGTCCATGGAACTCTTTCCATTGACTTTAATAGGAGTTGGTTGACAACCTAAGTATTTACCCTACATTTTTCAAGAAAGCAAATTACAGTGTAGACCAGAGCATGTGAAAAGTTTGAGGAAGTAAGCAAGGTAAGTGTATACTTGGAAATGTTATAGTAAGGAAACTGTAGTGAAAATGGAGTGTTTGAGATCTTAATAAACCTTTGTGTATCCATGGGGGATAGTATATATAGGGTTCCTTATCTAGGTCATAGATAGTTCCCAAAAACTAATGTGTCCTAATTTTTTTAAATGGACTTAGAAGGCTTAATTCTGATCTCACTTCCACCAGTTTTACTCTGGTTTACCTCCACTGACTTAAACAAATTTACTTCTGATTTGTAAGTGTAAGTGAGAACAAAACAACGTGCGTAACAATGTGAAATATTCACAATGAAACCACATTAAACTTGCCTCCTTTTGGGATTTGTTAGAAGCTTGAAATTCAACCAAGGCTCATCAGAAAGTTGCTTTGGTTCATGGGCGAACCTGAGCTAATTTATTCCTTTGCACTGGAAGCATGTGAATTTTGTGGTTTTGACAGTTTTGATACAAAACCAGACAAGCCTTTCAACTGCATTTACATTTGAGATCTCTGAGTATTTTTTTTTTAAAATCAGTGTATAACTCTGATAGCTTTGAGTTTGTGAATTTGCATGAATTAAAACTGAAGAATATTTTCCACCAATCCTTGTGAAACAAAAACCAGTCACATTGGCTCAGCAAAAGAGCATCCTAAATACTCCTAAAGGAACTCTTTCCAGGCTCATGGACCCATAAATTGCCCTAAAAATAGGTAAGGGCCAAATATTGAATTTCGATAGGAGTGAGGCACCTAACTTCATTAGGCTCTTCTGAGAATCCCAGCCATAATATTGTCCACATATTACAAAGCATTGTGCGTTTCAGCCCTTAATATTTTTAGAAAAAGACCTGAAATTCTATAATGAACTATTTCCTGAACTGGCTATCAGATTCAATAGTAGAGCGGGTTGCAAATTTTCTGATGGAAACGGCTGATTTCCCAAAAGCAAAATGTTTTGCAGAAATGTGTCAATTTTGATAAAATTTCATTTAGAAAGAAAAATTGAAGAAAGCTTTTTCAGACTGGAATGTTTCGATTTTGTGTTTTGAAATGACCTTTCATTTCCATTTCTCATTTTGTATAGCGCTATAAGATTTAAAAAATCAAAATCAGAACAAAACATTTCACTTTTATCTGAACAAAATATTGTTTTTTTTAAATTTCATTTTGCAGAAAATTTTGATTTTGTTTGTTTTATTTTCACTCCATTTTGGAATGGACATTTTTTTTCAAAACCACAAGCTTTCCCACAAAACGAAGAATCCGGTTCCCATTCAGCTCTAGGCAGTAGCATTAGTAGTAGCAGTTCTTAAGACTGTCCAGGGAACAAGCAACAAAGGTAACTGGGGGTAATGCATCACAGCAAAGCGCATTATTCCTGTACTGTATGACTCTCAACCCTCCTTTCCAAATGTTAAAAACTAGGCCCCTCAGTTCACATCAGGTCACATTGTCTTGACCCTGTGTGAAACATGTAGCTTCTGTGTGTGTTTTTTCTTGCCAAGTCTCTTCCCTGGATGGCAGAAGAGAGGTGGTGTCTCGGTGGTGATTGGTGAAAGCAGGGGTAATTTATCAGCAATTCGAGTGACTCCTAGACCGAGTAGGGTTCATTCTGTCCCATCATAAATAAAAGCCTTGATCAAACATCCAGTTAGAGAGGCACATGCACTCTACGTGTTGTTAAGTTGCTGAAATGAGTAAAACAGACCAGGCTGATTCTACCCCAAAAGTCAACACTCCAGTTATCAAAGTAATGTGGGTAAGCATAGAAAAACTGAACCACGGAGATGGTTAGGGTTTGATCATCATGATCATTATCATTATTCTTATTGCTGCTTTCCGTGCTTTCTTGGAGAAATCACAAGTCGTAGCACCCCTAGGAGAGCAATATTCTTTGTCCACAGCTTAGCAGTAAGAAAGATTTGAGGTAAGCACACAGAAAGTGAAACTAAATCTGCCTGGTGTCTTTTCAAAGACTTTTTAGATGAGTATTTCCACCGTGTCCAAAAGGCAAAAATATAGTGAATTACATGTGGGGTTTTTTTTCTTTTTTTTTTTTGAGCAAGGCTCTTGGTGAAAGTTAAGTAATGGGTCTATCTTGGACGGCAATTAGTTGTGACTATGTGACTAGGTTCTTACATGTACTGTGAATACAAGAATCTACTGTATATACTTTGTCTCATCAGAGCTGTGTTTCTTCAGGAACAGTTCTCATTTTCCTTCTCTCCTTCTGTACAAAATGTTTGAAATGAACTGAGGTGCAGGGTACACAAAGTGCTTCGTGAGTACACACCGCTGCAATGGTTGCACTAGTAGTGCATGGGGCTACACGCATCAGTAGTAATGCAGGCTCCCTACTGCAGACTGAATTGGTGTTAGCAGCTTGTAAGGTATGACAGTCAGACGCAATACATTTGGTGACTCCGGAGTGTGTGAAGTTGGATGCTGAAAAACAGTTTAAGTAGAATTAAAAAAAAAAACAAAAACATCCAAAATTTAGAACAATGTCTACAAAAACTACAAATTATATCAACTTTGCACCTGACTCCTTTTATGCCATTGTGAAAGGGAACCGGGGTGGACTAGACGAATAGAGATGAGAATATTTGGTGGAGAAAAAGTCCACGGAAGAAATTTCTCAAGCAGGTGGAGATCACCTGTATTGGTTTAAAGGCCTGATCTTGCACACACTTATACATGTGGATAACTTTTACTGGCTGAGTACATTGGAAATACTGATGTGAATAAAGTTAACACCCAGGAGGTAGTCACCTTTAATGATTTAAGGACCGATCCTGCAAACACATGTATGGCTAAGACATCACAATGATGGGTGCTATCCTTAATAGAATAAACTAGATCCTAAAGATTTTTTGTCCAGCTTTTTAAAGCAATGAAGTGTTATACAGGATAAGCATTAAATATTAGTGCATTGATAGCAAAAACTATTCTGTTGATTGTCTTTAAGGATAGGATAAGAAGCAATGGGATTAAATGGCAGCAAGGGCAGGTTTACGTTGGACATTAAGAAAAACTTCCTAACTGTCAGGGTGGATAAACACTGGAATAGATGGCCTAGGGAGGGTGTGGAATCTCCATCCTTGGAGATTTTTAAGAGCAGGTTAGACAAACACCTGTCAAGGATGGTCTAGAAGATAATACTTAGTCCTGCCATGAGTGCAGGGGACTGGATTAGATGACCTCTCGAGGTCTCTTCCAGTCGTACAATTCTATGATTCTATGATATTTCTTTTGTTGCTTTCCAAGTTACTTAGGTCAGCATTTTCTAAACATAGCTTATTCCTGTTGCAGGAACAGACTTTTGAAAAAGAGCAGACCAGCAGAACTTTAAAATGAAGTCATCAATTCTTGTGCAGAACAGATACACTAAAGATGGCAATAGTGCAAGCTTTCCTGTTCACAGACACATCAGCCAGACCTTTCTTGCCAACTTGCCTCAATTCTGAGATTGGACAACTACCAGCAGAGTATACTTGTTAAGTCTTCCCAGCTATGATGTACTTGGCCTGCCTGCTGGAACTTTCAGTGAGGGCCTTATTTGATGCCAACTGTAGAAGCAGCTGCTACTATTACAAAATCTTGAGGTTTTCAGCATTATGTAAGTGGCAATCTGAGGTTCTGTTGATCAGTGGCCATGGATTCACACACACACTTGCTGAAATTACACAATGTGGAAACACCACAAAAATGAAATTGTAGCAGTCCCATAAGCCCAAATGACACTTTTCAGTTTGAACACTCCTATCTCCTAGATCTGTGTTGATTTTGTGCCTGGTAAAGAGAATCTGAAAGACTACAAACTTGAAATGAAAACCGCACACGGTACACTCTTGCATCGTCACCATAATTTACCTCCTGACTGGGATCTCTTAAGAGCCTGCTCAATTATACTACTTCAACATGAATGTACCTTTATTTCAACATACTGAAGGCTTGACATTTTTCTTAAATAATACTGAAAAAATGCACATGAACATTTTGGTAGAGGGATAAAAAATGCTGCAGTTTACAGCTCTGAACGTCAGCCAGAAATTAGTATAGATTTCTTTCTAGGGACATTGTCAGGGCTGGCAGACCTAAAATTAGACCTACCAGGTATGCACTTTGTGTTGTCCCTCAGGTCTGCCTGTCAGCTCGCTGGGAGCAAGATTCTTGTATATTTCAATATCCTGCCTGCTCAGTGTATTTACAAGAAGGGAGCAGACAGGCAGAGTGGAACACTTCATGACACGCATACCGGCAATCATGAAGCAACCCGTCACCATGGGGTCTGTTATTGTAGGGTCACCCACTTAAACAGAAGCACTAAATCACATGGAAATAGAAAAACATTTAAAACTAATCCGTCATGGTGGAAACCAAACACACATGCTTGAAATCTTAAAATATTCAGAGCTTTTTGAAGTGTTAATAAGAAATGAACTGAAAAAAAATCAATGGGTCTCTGGTGATATTTATTAATATTAACTAAAGATCAAAACCAATAATGTTTAGTCATTTTAGGATTTGTTTTTCAGAGTTGACATTATTTCATTTTAAACTTGTGTCATTTGCCTCTACAGCTTTTTAGCATAAACCCGCAGTAGTTTTTAATTTACTAGATCATTTACTTGTTTTCAGTTACACAACTGACTCTAAAATTTATGATGGCATGTTCTTGAGTCTCAAAATGATAATTTACTACTTGGAAAGAGATAAGATGATCCCCTCTCTACTCTGCCACAAACCATTTGCAACACCACGGAATCTTCATGGAAATATTTTAAAGTAAGGTCTAAAAGGATGTTTAGTTAAAAAAAATCACAGTTCTCTGAACAATTGTTTTTCAGCCACATGGCCTTTTGCTCTCATTTTTCATCCATTCTGGTATAACCCAGTCTGTCTGGATCATGAGTTATCATTGGCTGCCACTGGTACGCAACAAGGCAATTTGTCTTATTGAAACATGGGCTAGCCCCACATGACTGCAAAGAATCATTCACTTTATAATAAATCAAACATTTACTAAAATTCTCCCTCCTCCTGACATAAAATGGGGAGCAGACAATGTCATCTGTGGACTATAAATAAATTTCCTTTTCTTTGTGTGAAGGAGTTATATTTTGATTAATATACATTAAAAAAAACCCAACGTCCTCACCAATTTTTGAGCTGTTTTCCTGGAAACCAAACAGCTAAAAATTTGTACATCCTGACAGTTGACAGAAACATTTTTAGATCTAGCAGGTGTGAAATCCTACCTCCCCCCCCACCCCCTTCAAACTCAATGGAAGATTTGCCATTGACTTCAATGGAGCCAGAATTTCACCTCAGAGCTCTGGGATCTGAGTTATCACTTTCCATTTGTAACTGACTTTAGAAACTCATGTGTCTAAGCCATAAGAAGGTGGAAAGTGAAAGGTTCAAAATACAAAAGAGGTCGATTTTGGGTATAACCACAAGAATGTGAGCAATCATAGCACTGTTGCTTCTGAACAAGAGCTCTGTTTCCACTGCTTCCATCAAATCTCAGAAAGCCCAGATGACATGTGGAACCGACAACAGTACCATACAATTTATTTATTATGATCAGCTATGCAGGGATAAGCACTGCTTGGGCTAAATCCTGCAAAGGTGACCAAAGATAAACTCCCTTTGACTTCATTTTAACAACTGAAGGCTGAGCTCAGTTTGAGGTTCACGTGTTGTCCTAATTTAAGAAGGTTTAGAAATGTTTTATTAATAATTACAGCTTTTTAATATGCACTATTGTGAGTATCTCTCACACTTATTATACTGCTAATACCATATGACAGGGGTTCTCAATTTTTTCCGTATTGCAGCTGTCTTACCCTTCCATCTCCCATTTAGCAATCTGGGAAGGGCAAGGCAATGGAGATGATTCCCTTGTAGCTGTTTATGATCCCAAGGTTTAGGACCTATGCCATATGCTATGGTCAAACTTTCCTAGGTATAAATGTTGTTTCCAGGTCACAGCCCAAAGAACCTGCTTGTACTCCAGAGGCATATTTGGGTACTGGGAGGAAGAAATTCACTTTGAGGCAGCTGTGATAGCCTTAGGGATGCACTACCCCCTACTGCTGCTGCTGCACTCCCCTGCCGCTGTGTGGGAAGTGCAAATGGATCCATGAAATTACAGATGAGCCTGACCCACATACATGGTCATGTTTAGGGATCCTGGACAGGAGGAGAGGCAGGACCCGTGCATGGGCTCCTAGTAGCTCACTTTTCCCCAGGCAGCAGAACTACACATGTTCTGTTGTGATCAGGACCCTCGGGGGAGAGGGCAAGGATTGTGTCCTCTAGAACAGTTACCACAGACCTCTCCGTCTGGCTAGAGGTATCGTTTTTTTCTTGGAGTGTCTTGTGACGAATGGCTTGGCCATGACCCAGTTGTACAGTGGTTAATGTCACTCTGTTGGGGTCTGAACAGGACATGTTGCATGTGATTGAGGTTGCTTAGTAGAAGACTGAATGTAGGGAATGGGCAGTCTTGCAACTCCTGTGTTGACTAGTACTGTGTTAGTGAACAACGACTTCATCCGGCCCATTTCCCATCGTGCAGCCCATTGCCTTCATGGCTGACTCTGCAGACAGGTCGGCGGAAAGGTTCAGGAATGTGGGGCAGGCACAGATATTACATATAGTTCTTTGAAGCTTACATAATTCAGACACAAGTGGGTATGAGTTCTTCCTGAATAAGACCTTGAGTAGGTGAATTTCAAAAGCATTCAGCACTGGTCTAAGTCTAGAGTTTGGGCAATGGCGAGTGATTTTGGCAAGCCCACTTTCTCTGTCTGGTTTACCATGGTGAGAACACAGAACTCTCTTACTGACTTCAAAGGGAGTAGGAGCAGGCCCTAAGTGCAAGACAACAGTCTATCTCAAAGAGAATTTTTCCAGTTTATAAATGTGTGATCAAATATTTTCTATGAATGCAGCTTAGTATCAGGAAATTCTCAAAGATCCAATATGCCAAAGGGGCGAGCTGCACTAAATGCTTTCCCTTTAGATTTACTGTTGCCAAAGTCAGTTTTAGCTGGATCTCTGTAGTACTTATGCTTTTCCTAGCCTTTTTCTCCTGCTGCAATAATGAGAGTGTTAAGAACAAAATCTAATGTAAATGGGTTTGGTATAATAAGCAACATGCTTTGATTTATCCTGTTTACATTTAAAACCGTGCATCACTCTGGTTTTAATTCAAACAACTTACTTGCACATATTTTGGAACATTCCGTGTTTTCCCATCACTCTTATAATGTAAGCAAAATCTAGTATATGGCTGGTGGCTACATTTTACAGGCATTTGGAGGTAAAATAGCTATTCAGTGATATCATATTCACTGCCTTGTTGTCAGTACCCACAATGCTTTTCTCTCTCTGCTATTAAATAGCATTGCTGGTAGTGCAGTGGTCTTATCACAGACCAGGAAGCTATGAATTCCTGCTAATCCCAGCTCTGCTACTCACTCCCAGGGTGGCCTCGGGCTAGTCACTCAACCTCAATGCTTCAGTGTCCCCATATGTAAAGTAGGGATAACAGCACAGGGGAATGTGAGGCTCCAGGAGTAATGTTTGTCAAGTGCTGTGAAGATGAAAGGTGCTAGAAACTGTGCTGTAAGGGCCAAGTGTTATCATGGCTTCTGAGCTCTGAAATGTTTGATATGATTGTATGTGCACATAATTTTAATGGTAATTCAGAATGCAAATTTGAGATATTTACATTTCTTCCGGGCAAGCTTAATGTTCAGTTATCAAGGAAACTATCTTTTGCAGAAACAGGGCATCACTTATTCAAAGGTTCCCTTAAGGCCTAGCAGGTCTATAATTTTTAGTTTTTAAGCTATCCATAAGATAACAGACTGTAGCAGTTTCTTTGGAGTTATTATGGATTATTGATCAAACAATGACCATAAATACAAATTTCCATCAAAACTGGAGCTTAGTATGAGATTCCCCCTCCTGCCCCCCAAAGGACACACATTTTCAAAGAAACCCTGTCTTCATCTGTGTATAGTTTGCAAACCAATGTACCCACCACTGGAAATATAATTCTATTCATAATGGACTTTTAAATGCAATGGCCTGTGTTTATTAGTCCATTTCTGCTATAATAGGAGATATAAAGAGCACAGGACTAGCTGATGCTAGGTGACTTTGCTATTTTTAGGATATTTAGGATATTTTTAGGATAATATCAAAATTTCAGTTTGATTACAAATAGGCATTTGAAGCGGAATAAATTCTACTGCAGCATCTAAACTGCAGTGTCAGGACAAAGGTTCTTGAGGAGACACTAATCCAGCTCGTGCACTCAGTGTGACCTCCAGCACCAAATACACCTCTACACATCTGACCTGTTCTTCACGGCAGTAAAAGAGCCAGTGAAGCAACATGCAGCTAAAGATACTCAGACAAGACCAGACAATCAGATGGTATAGGAACCATTGCTTTTAGTTTGTTGGTGCTGATCGTTATGAATTTATGTTTATTTGCAGAGCTGGTTGATAGTGTAGTTTGGTATAATATTGGTATAAAATTCCTCAACTCAAACCAGTCCAAAACTATGTCCTCTCCTGAATTTCTCTCTGTGCCATGAATTCTAAATGTTACTCTTTTAGGCCTGATTCTGTGTGCTGATTGGCACTCGTGATCCTTATGTCCTGACATCAATAAGGCTCTCTATGAGCACCCATGTTAATAACTGTGCAGAACTGCAACCTGATTGCAGAATTTTCGGGGCAGATACTCTCTTTATTTTCGTCTCTAAATTCTACACTGGCAGTGCTTGAATTGGAGGTGTTAACAGGGACTACATGCTTTTATTGGAAGGCAAATACCTTGTAAAACATATTGGGAACTTTTGGAACGAAAGCCGTTATGCCCTGTAAATGTCATTCCTAATTATTATTCTGTGGCCCAGCTGAAATTCTGATGGCTGGCTTGCATTCAGAGACATGTTGTGTGGGACATTCCCAGGTTCTCCCAGCACAGAACAGCCTGGATTACTTCAGATGCCTGGACTCTCTTAGAAAAGTTTTACCATACATACATTTCAAAATAGAAAAGCAACAGGACACAACATATTGAGACCATCGATACATTCATGAATCTTGACGAAAACATTTTCAAAGTAAATAACTGTCAGGATGTGCACACTACGCGCACACTACCGAGATTACTTTTACACTTTTTCCGTCAGTATCAATTAATTTGGCTGAAGCTTCCAATCTTCCTCCCATCCAATCTCCACGTGTTTGTGTATCTGTATTTATTTGGATCACACAATATATTTGTGGTGTTGTGAGAAGCGCCACTGCAGAAATTCTGCTTAAAAAGCAGCATTAAGCTTCCTTTAGTGTCTCTGTCCCCTGCAATAAACAAAGCTTTTGGCTTTAGCCTGGTTTATTGAGAGAAGTGGAGATGTTGACCTCCCCTTTTCTGTTTAACCTTTGCCTCTTTCTGTCTCCGTTTTGACAGCAAAGGAGAGGGCATTCTTGACACTGGTGGGGGTAAAAATGGGTTGTCTTCAGCTATCAAGCCATTAATGTTTAGTCTCTTTACAGAGGTAACATTTAGAAAGCTACCTGGAATAAATGCCTGTCTGCTTCAAACAACATGTGCATCAAACAATGGATCCCAATTTGGGACTCTGGGAGTTCCTGGCCAATTGTTAAGACTTTGCACTCCTTTCACTCCAGGGAGGTCTGAAATGTCAAAATCTTCTGTCATCTCACTTGTCATATCACATCCCGCAAAGGAACACGGAAGCCATTATCCGTTCTGCTGTTTACTGTCATGAAAACCCATAAATACTCATTCTCCATAAACAGTATCAGCCCAATTAAAGCACTCTTTACCAAGCCTGATCATTTTCAGACAGAAAGTATTGATTTATCCACCTATGGGCACTGCATAGAAACATCTCTTAATGAGAATGATAGTAACCCCTGAACTCTGCCCTTTCACCCTATAATATACTCTCTCAATTTTCTGTTAAGTGGTCTAGTGGCACATCAGCAGAGATGGAAAGACACTCTGATTCTTTAATGTCGACACTGGAATGCTCGAAAGGAATGCTCAAATCTTCATTGTAATGGGAGGTGAACAGAAAGGTCACTTATATGCAGAGCTTTCAGCTTGTTTGACAAGTCTTCTTTAATAAGTGAAACATTGTTGGGGTACACTTGTCCATCAAATGCCGCGGCCACTCAGTACAGACACAACCAAACAAAAACATTAGCAACCTGATTGCTTGGTTCTGGAAACTGTTCCCCCCCTCCCCCACACCTCTCCAAGTTCCTTTCTGGTAATTTGTATGTTGACTTACAAAAAAATACTCGACCTATAACAAGCATAAGAGACACTTGATTTTGTTCTGTTCAGAAACCTGCAATTTGTAACCCTACGGCGTATGTGGCTGGTAACTGAACTGGTATACAAGCCAGTACATTCAGTAGTTAGATTAATCCTCCTTTGGAGGTTGATAGTTGTTTGATATATGGTACAGGGCTGACACAGGTTATTCTAATGCCACTTTACCAAACACATGACAAAATTGTGCAGGGAGTATACACCCTTCATGCAGACAAATGCACACAAGAGAAAATCCTAACAGCTTTTAATTTCCATGCTTTTCAGTTTTATTGATGTAAATGCTACTGTTTATAGGACTAATGACACAGGCTGGCTCAGCTGAGTCAATTACACCAATAGGTACTTGGATCAGATATTTTGCCTGCTTTCCATTTGCACTGTCTATATGTCTGATATTTGACTAAATTAAATTGCACCATCGTGCATTGGTACTTGCCATATGTTGTATCTCAAAGCATTTTAAAGGACAATGAAAAAAAATATATATATAACATAGTTCAAAGATTGTATGCAGGCATATGTGTCAATCATTATGAGCAGTATTCAGTACATAGCCAAGAATGTTACATTATGGTGTCCTCTAATCTGTGGTGGTGTTAAATGAATAGGAATGTTGAGAAGGATGTCAGGGACATCTACTGTTCTAAATTGTATGGGATTGTGTGTGTGTGTGCGTGTGTGTGTGTGTGTGCGCATACGTGTGTTTGTTTGGGGGTGAGCAGGATATTTGGTGAATTTTAGTACTCAAGAAAGTGAGACACTAATGGCACCATCTGGCCTACAGCATAGTGCTGTGCAAACTTCCCACACACAGCTCTGCCAATGCGCTTCAGTTCTGACCTTCAACACCCCTTCAGTTCCTGTAATGAGTCTACTGCATCTCTTGAGAAGAAACTGTCTATTGTTCTGGTTTCAGCTAAGTTGTGCAATGTTTTGCAACGTGGGCAAGTGCCCACTGGTGACTAGCTGAGGCCACTAAACGCAAATCTGAACCTTGCCTCGTGGAGGTGAAGAGCTTGTATAATAAACCCATACACCATTTTATGAGATTCCATCTCCTTTACAATTCACTCATCAAAAGTAAACAGAATTAATTTGGATTTAACATCTGATTCAAAGCATAGCACCCACAAAGGACCCAATTTTGCAACCCTTACAGTGTCTAGTACTTATGCAGGTACTCATGCTTCAAATCACTGGGACTATTTGTGTAAGCACCACTTCACTTGAGTAAATGTTGTGCGATCAGGCCCTGAATGATTGATGCTGGATCTGCAATATTATATCACTTTCAGAGACAGAATACTGCACTAGCTGGACCACTAGTTCCTGTGTTCTACAGTGGTTAGTTAACCCATGCATGTACCACACTAGAGCATATAAAAGAATGTGACTTCAAGGGCTGCAGTGTTTGCTGAGAGTCCAAAATGCATTGAACAATTTAGATCAATTTAGATCAAATCCACTCCTGTCATTTCGATTGGAACCAGCACTTGATCTCATTATCTTTATATGACCACTGTGTTGCTTTTCGCGACGTGCATAGCACATAACAGTGCTTATAATAACCACTAAGGTAGGAATAATGTCATTCTTAGGTGCATTCATCCTTTGCTATGATATAGCTCTTTCTTGGACTTTTCCTTCCATTATTTAATTTATAATTTTGGCCCATTCTTTATTAGTTCAGTGGCAACTTTCCATAGCCAGTAATAGAATTATCCAATACCTACCTACCTAAAGTGATCATTTTTTAGTCAAAATAAAGGAAAATTATATTATTTTTAGGAACTAAGAATACTGGATCAGACCTAATGTCCATCTAGTCCAGTACCTCGTCTCTCATAGTGGTCAACACCAGATACTTCAGAGACGGGTGCAAGAAACCCTGCAATAGGAAGGTGTGAGATAAACTGCTCCCAATGAAGGTCTGATCTTAATCTCGACTAGTTAGGGATTGGCTGAAGTGTGAGGTTTTATCGTGCTTTCAAAATGTGATAGCATTAACTATTGCAACTCTAGATATTGTTGTTATCCATTGTGGCAGAGCTCCGACCTTGTCCCTGTGGGTCCCGCGCTTCTAGGTGGTTTATGCTAGCCTCAGTGGCTCACTGCGGCCCTCCATGTACCCTTTCTCTCTATAGGGTCAGGGTTACAGTCTACTGAGCCCTTTTCATCATAAGCCAGCAAGGAGGTTGGTGAGAGAACTCCCACAGTTTAGCCTCCTGTCCTGATAGGGGCCTGTCTTCCCTTCCCAGGAGCTGTTTCTGTAGTGGCAGGTTGGGGGGAACCCAGGCCCGCCCTCTACCCTGGGTTCCGGCCCAGGGCCCTAATGGTAGCAGCTGTTGGCAGTCGACCTTTCACTGCCAGAGTTGCTACATTTCCCTGGGCCACTTCCCCACAGCTCTCCCACTTCTCTATTCTTCACCCTTACCTTAGGGCTCCCTTACCGATGGCTTGAGGGTGTCCTCATTAACCAGCCCTTCAGCCACAATTCCTCTCCTCTGGCTCCCTGGTTCTCCTCAGCCTGACTGGAGTGAGCTCTTTTATAGTAACAGAAGGGCCTTAATTAGAGCATGTGTTCACATTACCTTAATGGCCTCATCTGAGTCTTTGCGGGTTAATTGGAGTCAGTGTTCTCATTAGCCTGGAGCAGCCCCTGCTCTGGTCAGTCAGGGAACAGAAAACTGCTAATCCAGTGGCCAGTATATCTGCCTTCTACTACTTTGTTGTACCCAACTGGCCTGGGTATATCACACCATATAAATATCCAAACCCTCCTTCAATCTTGCTTGATTCTTGGCCTCAGCAATATCCTGTGGCAATGAGTTCCATAGATTCAATGCACATGATTTGATTACAGAGGTTTTGATCAAATTAATTGGAAGAATTATATTAACTGGGGATTGACTTAAGCGTATAGAATTGTATATTTACATTTTTGTACAGTCCATATGACCTACTATAAAAGTATTAATGCCCATCGATGAGATTCCTGGCTTGCAGGGGCAATTACATTGGACTCTTGGAAAAGGATAGTTTCACTGTAGGGCAGTAACACTTTTAGATGCCGTGGCAAATGGCTATGGACTGTGAGGTTGCAATGTTGTAGTAAATGGTGATCTCTGGTAGGCACATAGACATGAACTAGAAGAGCCCCTTGTGGGATTTGTGAGAATAATTTGATTTCTTCAGGTATGAACATGTGACCCACACATTTCTAGGCACTGCTCATTAGTTTGCATTATCCAGCTGCCTTCTTTCTTCTCCTTTATCCTTCTGTCCCCTCAGATACAGAGGATGTCCACCAGATTCTGCCCTTTATTTTGGTCTTGTGCTGGTCTGTTCAGGCTTCTGAGAGTCATGTTAATCGATTTGGCTCCTTTCTCTGTTGTTCCATATATTGTTTCTTTTGGCTGCTCTTTTTTCCTGTTTCCAGGTGGTCTGTATCATCACATGTCACAGAAGGTGTGTTGGTGAAGTCCTTAATGTGAGTCCTAAATATGTCCATCGTAATCTTACCATATATGATTCTTTAGACTGGTTTGTTCTACTTAGAATTTCTGATGTTGCAAGAAATGCTCCAATGTCCTCTGAAGATATTCCACAGGCATTTACTTTGGAATGAATCAATTTTCTTATCAATTCAAGGCCATAAACACAATCATACTAGGCCAGACCAATGGTCCATCTTGCCCAGTATCCTGTCTTCTGATAATGGCCAGTGCCAGGTGGTTCAGAGGGAGTAAACAAAACAGGGTAATTTTGAGTGATCCATCCCCTGTTGTCCAGTCCCAGCTTCTAGAATTTGAAGGTTTAGGGACACCTGGGGTCCAATTTCTGTTGTAGATTTCCATGACACTGTGGAATAAAGGAGGATAGACATGATGCTGGGGTTAAAAATTTGTATTTTTGTGTGAGTGCCAATCATGCTACTTTTCCAAATCTTTTCAAATTTATGAAAGTTGTTTGCTGCTTTTGATATTCGTTACCTGATATCTATCACGGTGTCATCATAACTGCACATCTCACGCCCTCGATGGGTAAAATACCTTACTTTTTCTAGTATCAGGAGGTTGCAATGTTAGTCTGTATCCACAAAAACAACAAGGAGCCCGGTGGCACCTTAAAGACTACCAGATTGATTTGGGCATAAGCTTTTGTGGGTAAAAAACCCACTTTTTCAGATGCTAGAGTTTCTTCATCCACTCTAATGGTTTCTTTTGGGGCATTGATTTTGTTTTGCCCTTATTGATGGACAAACCAGCTTGTTTTACTGTATCTGCCAAAAGTGGGGTCTCTTCGTCCATTAAGTGACGCGTGGAACTAAGCAGGGCAATATCATCAGCTACAACAAGGTCATCCAATTGTGCGTTATCACTAGTCCATAAAATTCCTTGGTTGCCTTCTGTGGTTTCTTTCCTCACAGCCTCATCAATGACCAGTGCAAACAATAGTGGGGACATAATACCCCATTGCCTTACTCTGGTTGTTACTGCAAACCAGTGGCTGTTGATGTCACCATCTCTGACAGCACATGCGGCATTACCGCACAGATCACTGATGAGTCTATCCTATTGCCTTGCGGTAACTATTTTGGCAGTACTTTACTGATAGCTGAGAATGTCACCCGTGTTCTTTCCTTTGGCCACATTCCCAGTAAATCATGCTGCAGTGACCCTAAGCAAGCATTCTTTCTAAGGGGACATATTATACTCCCCTCCATACACAGGCTTAATTCCACATTCCCATTAGTGTTACTGAGATGCACACATGTTTTCACACTGTAGTGGGCACAAACACTGGAGACCATCTTAATGCACTGACTTAATTTTTGCATGTGTTGCTTTAACTAACCCTCTTTTCCTTCTAGACTTTGTTAAACAGAAATTGGTGCCCAGGCTAAGAAAGTGCAGTAGTTTAAGACAGAGAAAATATTTACAGTAAATTGCACTCTACTCTTAAGTGGTCCAGGAGCATGCTACGTAAATACCCATTTCCTATACTAACTGCCTGCATGCTCGAAAGGATCATAAAGCCCGTTGCAGTAAAAATCTAGGCAGATGCAGGAGGAATCACTTCATCCATTACTGAAATGCAGCAACCTCTGGGGCAAAATTCAACAGATTTGTGCACAGCACAGCAGCAGCGTACAGCAAGGCAGAACACAGTGGAATAGTTTAAGACGGGCCGTGAAAAATACCTATAGCAGTTACAAATACTGTATGAACGACGGTATTTTGTACAGCCAGATACTATGCAATAAAACACCGATGGCTGGCCCAGGTCAGCTGACTCTGGCTTGTGGGGCTATATAATTGCAGTGTAGATGTTCAGGCTTGGGCCGGAGCCCGGGCTCTGGGATCATCCCCCCTTGCAAGGTCCCACAGCCCGAGCCCTGAGAGCCCAATTCAGCTGACCACCTGCTGGTGTTTTATTGCAGTGTGGACATACCCAGAGGGATTGATCACAGTTCGAACAAGAACAGTGTTTTGGAATAATATACAAAAAGCTCCCGGTTTATAGCTGGAGGGTTTTTTTCCCCCAGTAAAGTAATAATGAAGTTTGCAAAGGATTCACATCATATTACACAACCAACAGTTTTCCTGTGCACCCATTATTCTCATCCTCCTTATATTATTCCTTCCCCTCACCCTCACCCCTTTTTTTATTTTGAAGAGGTTGTTGCTATAAAGGAGGAGGGAGAAATGGGGCTGAAATGGAGGGAGAGGGAGGAGAACCTATGACACATGTTAATGTAGAAATGATATTTACAAATCTGTACCATTCCACCATATGATGCAGGATTTTCTGTGACTGAAGTACCAGTTGAAAAGCTATGTTATTTCAGCCAAGGTGCAAGTTTAAGCTACCCCTAAACAGCCCTTCCCTGAGAGGCATGGTGTCTTAAATCTGTAATGTAACACAACAGAGTATTCATCAATCCACACAAGACATGCCTGTCATCACAGCACTGTACAATATAATGGATTTGTTGAGGGCTAAGTTTGCACAGTGCATGAAAAAAGGAAAAGACTCGCCCTTACAAGAGGGTGTTGCAGATCGGAGAGAAGGCAGGATAGAACAACCCTAGCCACATCCACAACTGCAGGATGGCTTAGAATAACATCTGCAAAACACCTGACTGGTTCTGACTGTCGAATTCATAGATTCCAAGATCAGAAGGGAACACTGAGATCATCTAGTTCGACCTGCTGTATAACACAACTTTCCCCAAATAATTCCTAGAGCAGATCTTTTTTTAAAAAAAAAAAAAAATCCAATCTTGATTTAAAAATTAAGAGTGAACGAGAATCCACCACGACCTTTGGTAAGTTGTTCCAATGGTTAATTACTCTCACTGTTAAAAATGTACACCTTATTTGTCAAGTTTCAACTTCCAGCCATTGGATCATGTTATACCTTTCTCCGCTTGACCCATATGGCTAGCCAGCTGGGGACTGGAGGAGCCACAGAGCATGTTCCCAATATGGTCGCAGAGCCAGTGCCCTAAGCTTGCATGATCGCAATACAATCTTGAGTACTAAGGAAGGATCCTGCCCTATTGCTTGTGCAGGGAGAAGAGGATCTGTTTTTGCCCTCTTCCCACAAGCACAATAAAGGGCAGGCTTAAGGCCTGATCCAGCAAATCTAGTCTCATGCAAACAGCCATCACGCATATGAGTTCTCCTATTGGCACTGTTCATTTTCTTCAATAGAAAGGGCTACTTGCATGAGCAAAAAATGCTTACAAGAGCAAAGGTTTTCAGGATCTGGCACTTAGCTCTCTCTGATTCACACATGGGGGAAGATGATGATGTTGACATTCAAACCTACGAGATTGATTGGTTTTTCATGCATTGCACATTTATAAGTGTAAATGATGCAGAAAATTCATGCACATGATAATCAATTAATAACAGTATTTTATACAAGAACTAGGACTCCACATACTGTGAAACTGGCATATTTTACTCTAAATTGACCTAATACATTTCCAGGAATGTGTCAATTAAAATTTTAGCCTTTTGGAAGAGGGGGAGAGAGGCTACAGAATCCAGGCTATTAAATACTGGGAATAAACTCAGAACATTGGTTTCCAGCTGGCATATTAAGGGAGGTTATAATTTAGAGAAATAAAGAACTGGAATTAGGCACCATTTCAGTATAGGCAGCCTGCTACTGCCCCTCTGCTAAACATTTAATTTCTCTAAGTCAGATGTTCTAAATGTGTAGCTGTTCTAACCCTTGTTTCTTTGGTACCATAGAAGAGAAAAACAACCCTTCGCTCTCCTTAGGGACCTTGATTTGCTTCCAACATATGAAGATAAACAGCCACTTTCTAAACATGATAGCATAATTGACCAACATATATTATAAAGAAAAAGTATTCACCTGTGTCCCTCACGATATCTTAGGTTATTACAACTATAACACCAAAATTAAGACTCTGATCCACTTTTCACTCTTTCTGCTCTTTGTTCTCTCTCTGCATTTCTCTCATCTCAGAAAAGGAAATGTTGCCACTTTTGTTAGTGGTCAGTTTCACATTCAGGTTCTCATTGCAATTATTTTTTTTTCTTTAAATCGTGGAAATGTTTCTATTTGGTTTAGATTTTGTTTAGATTTGGTTTAGATTTTGTCTTGTGTATATATTATACAAATATGTATATTCGGCCTCAAATGTGAATCAAGTCTCCGCTTGGGAACTGATTACATCAGGAACCAAATATTAGGCGTGAGATCCCAGCCCCACTGGAGCTGATGAGAGTTTTGCCATTAACTCCAGTGGGCCAGGATTTCACCCCAAATCTCTATTCACAAGCACAGAAAGATCAGAGGTACGATAACAGTTTTGCCTTATTGGACACAAAATATTACTACTAAAATTATGCCTGCCTGTTTTTAACTGTGCATCAGTAGATCAAAGTCAGAGATTATTTTGAAATGAATTAACATAGAAGAAAAATTCATGGTAATGAACTTTGATGTTTGATTTTCAAATTCTTTGCTGATAAGAGGTTATCCACTGCTTATCCCTTTACTGCTTAAACCTTAGCTGTCTGTGTTTTATGTACATTTCACTGCTACTTAAGTATTGTGTGTTTTTGTGAGCTATTTTATTTGTCATTGAAACATTTAGAGGCAGGAATAAAGTTTACACTCTGGCTTAGCCTCTGGCTAGTGTTAAATTTCAGTTGGAGCCAAAGTGCAACAAAAGCATCTGACCAATGGAGACGATACAGTAGCATTTTTGCTTCATGTCTTAGAAAAAACATTGACCCCTAATACAAGGAGTAGGGAAAATTCTTTCAGTCCATTCCATCAGTCTTCCCAGAAATAGCTACCATTTTCAGCATTTGGGGGGGCTCATATATACCACAATGCACAAGTATTGCTGCAAAAGGAAACCAAGAAAGCAGTGCTAGAACAAAGCCTATGATCACATTACCAAGTTTCATTAAATCCATAGGGGCGGACGATAACGTTCTCTCAACTGTGTCAATCAGAAATTCCAAACTGTATCAGAATTTCCATCATCCATGTTTAAAATATCTAGATATTTTCACTTCTCTCTCTCTCTCTCTCTCTCTCTCTACACGCACACACCCTTGCAATAGGATTGTGATTTGGGGTTGGGGGGTGATTTATTTTTGCGGGGGGGTGTGCGTGTGCGCTCTGTCTTTTTGTCTGGTGGCAGCTGTTTCAATCTGACCTCTCCCATCTAAAACTGCTGGGCTGTGCAGTTCCAGCATACCTCATGGGGCTTCTGTAGAAACAGTGTTGTTTACCATCTCAAAGAAGCCGCAGCTTTGTCGACCGATCACACATAATAATGATCATGATCATGCCCGAAGCTTACATGCACTGATCAGCAGGATGCCAGCTCTAGACACACCTGAGGAAACATACATTTAAAAACAAAATTGTGGAATAATATCATTTCTATTCATGCCTCAACTACCTGTGCGTAGGTGCACTTCCCATGACTCTCACTACTGGCTTCATTAATATGGTATTTCCAGTGGATGAGAGTTTTCTTTACAAACTAGAGCCCATTAATATTTATTATTACAGCTGAAGGGAGTAGCTGGCCTTTCCTTTTTAGAAAAGGACTTTCAAAATATTTGAGAACGTTCCTTTTCAGAAAAGCAAGTGAAATCTGCAGACACTGTCCAGGCACTGAACTTGGTAAGGCCACTGGACTTTCTACAGTCAAAGGACTTGATCCAAAACCCACTCAAGTCAATGGAAAGCCCAGCATTGATTTCAAAAGCCTTGGGATGAGGCCCTGAGGCACAAATTAGCACCAAGGAATGATGGAACAGCTTTTCCCCCCTTCTCTCCGCAACAAGATAAGGCAGCAAAAGCCTGAATCTTCTACGGTGATTTTTATTTTTTTGGCTGTTGCCCTCACAACCATTTTGACAGCTGTGCCTGGGAATGACCTTCTGAGAAGCACACATGCTCTGTACTGGCTTTTCATTTTGGGTGCATGAATTATAGCCACCTTAATGTATCTGTTAGGTGGACATAAAATAATTGGTCCTAATCCTGCAGGAGGCTGAGCATTTCCAAATGAAGAGATGATCATCTTCAATTCCCACTGACCTATAATGGATTTGAGGGCATCCAGCACCTTCCAGGATGGGCCCAGAAATGAAGCATTAAGGAGTAGACATTTTTACTCTTCAGTTCTTCACTGTGGGCCAGATCCTCAGCTTCTGTAAAACACCATTGCTTTACTGAAGTCAACAGCGCGACTGATTTACACCAGCTGAGAAGCTAATCTAATGACTGCATAGGACTCTGTTCAGGACATAATATTTAGCGTATGTGAATTCATAAATAGGTGACAACAGTGTAAAAACTCCACATAATTTAATAGCCCCATGGGGCTACGTCATCTTCTCCTTTGATTTAAAATGACTTCCTAAGTAACATTTATTCTCTCTCTTTTAAATTCCTCTTTTATACCAAAAAACTTTAATAATTGAATTATTTGTTTGTTTAAAGCTTTTATAGTTTCAGCCCCTTTTTGGCATTGGAACCATGGCTCTTGTGTCATATTTAGAACCTTGAGGTTTTTCTTTCACTACGACCATATAGTTTCAGACTTTTCCCAAATTACTAACATTCATTACCTTGTTTAAACACTGTCATTTAAAAGATATTGATATGTAGTAAAGATTTTAGGATGATCGGGCACCTACAGGCTAATCACGCCTTTAAATTTTGCATTTAAAAGTATAGCAAACCTCAAAGGGAAAAGAACAGCCTGGGTCAATCCTTTTCAGAATGCATGTTCCTCCTTTTACTTTTTCAGTTAACTGGGAGATTTGTTCATTCACCAGAAGAATGTATTGGTGCAATCTTGTTCCACAGGGAAGAAATATTATAAAAAAGAATAACTAAGATATATTGTGCATTTTTATTTGCCAGGAAAATACACTTAGCTTTTAGGGGGACTCATAAGTTAATAAATTGCCTACAGGGGGAAAAAATCCACCCATAAATCTTCGCTTCCTTGCTTTTAATTGTAAAACTCTATTACTGTCCCTCAAAGGGTTAAGGGTACTCTTGGCTGGAGAACAATTCATTCTATGGCTAAACGCAATGACAAATAACCATTATTCTTTCCAACTGCACTGATAATCGGGACAGCTTAAACATTTTCGCCGGTATAAGTGAAACCATTAATCCTCTTGGATTTCACGATAAGTGGTGACTGCGAAATAATGACTGTGTCATTGCAGGCAAGAAAAAATGTTAACAATTAAAACAAGTTAGCCATTATCTTACACAGTACTGAATCGCTTTCACATTTCATTAGCAATATTGTAAGTGATATGTACCTTATTAAAAAGCTCTTATTATCCAAGAAACCTAATTAGTCAAAATCTCTCAGTCACTGGTTTAATTTTCTAATGATATAAATGCTGTGTTGGGTAATGCAATGCGAGGAGATTCGGCTGTTTGTCCAAAAAGAAGCTCCAGAATGAAATGCACAGGATGCTTTACAATAAGCCTACTGTGTATAGAAATCAATCTCCTTTATTATTGGGGGTTTTTTTTAGGTAAACGAGGATTTTGTTTTCAATATATCACATGAACACGCAGAAAAAAATCATCTTCTCCTTCACTACTTAAGCCAATTGCGCAGTGCTGTGCGGATTGTAAGGTCCAAGAAACGTCAATGTAACTTTTTTGTCAGGCAGCAAGAGGCATTTTTATTCTCCTCACATTCAACCCTGCAGCTCCCTATAAATGAAACTGATGAACTAACACCTGAGGCACATCTACACCTGGAAACACAAGAGAAAGAGGCCTCTGTATTTCTCAAATGCAATGTCAGAGATCACCTTTTCAAATCCTATAGGCTTTAGCCTCTAAACCCCTAAAAAAAGACCCAAAGTAATACCATGGCTGCTGCTGCCTTTAAAATATATACAGGACTAAAAATATGTACCACTTTTTAAAAACCAGACACTGTTTGCTTTATTTTCTTGGCAAGTAGAACTTGGTGTGAATTTTTTTTTAACATGTTATGATGGCTAATGTAGGGCTCAATCCTGCAAATGCTCCCAAGCACATAATGTACTGCACTTAATACACCTGGTAGTAAATGTTTGCATGGCACAGTCCATACTTACTATTTCTCATTTATCTAATGCCAGCCTATTTGACTCTGTACGATAGATACAGCATATTACAATCAGAATCTATTATTTCCAACAGGAAGTGACTAGTTATTCATACCTCTGATTTCCCAGGTCACACGTCTCACCATCCATAATACACAGAAACAAAACCAAATGCTCTCCTCAGATGTGCATGCCGAGCTCCCAATGGATGCGTGCATCCGCAGGTCAGTCTTTTTATGGGCCATTGCCTCTATATAGGGACACAGGGTCTGATCTGAAGCCCACGGAAGTCAATGGAAAAACCTCTATTAGCTTCGGTGGACTTAGGGTCAGGGCTTTGGATCAGTCACCTACTCTCCACATGAAATACATGGATATGGTAAATCCAGTTAACATTTAATCCCCTTCTACTAAACAGGTACTAAATATTCCCATGACCCATTTCCCCCTTTCTTTCTCTGGCCTCAAATGCCCCACATAATCCCAGTTTGGGGGGTGAGATGGGGGTTAGATGTATCTATTTGCTACTAGTCATAAGCAGGCCAGAAGGGTGGCTCCAGACTGCTGACTCCAGTTTAAGCTATCTGCCGGACTAGGAGCACAGGATAAAATCTCAGACTTGGACACACGTCATATTAAAATGCTTTGTTCCTTCTAGATCATTGGGCCTCTCCAACTCCCATTAATGTTGGAGCTGCAATGAAGCTGAAAAATTAGGACCCTGGATTTCAAATTTCTTATTATGGAGGTGCTTGGGATTTTGGTTCAGGCCCATATTAAATAAATATTAATTTACATCAATTTACAGCAGGATTGTTCAACCCAGGTTTACTGTTCAACCCAGGTTTACTACTCAACCCATGTCCTTTAATACAAACAAGTGTCACCGTTACTTTCATGCAACTGTAATTTACAGGTCCTGAGCAGCGAAGACAATTTCAAATTTTCTTACCAAAGTTACTGTTGAAAAAACACATATTATTATAAAAGTCTGACAAGAAAAGTAGCGAGGGAAGGTAGAATGAGTGAGGAGACTATTTCTTTGGTCCCTCCCTGAGAAATATTGGCTTTATAATATACACAAGAACAAAGAAAACCAAACCTAAAGCAAATGCTACCAAATCAAAACCCTCCACTACACACACAATTTTCCCTCTGAGGAGAGGATGAGGGAAGGAACATACCAAACATGAGAGACGTCAAGTTGCCTAATGCACAACTGGCAGGCACTCAGCTGCTAGGGTGATGAGCACCTATATAGAATAGGGTTAGTACACACCATATTTAAGATCAGGCCTTTTCTCTCTGTCTCGACTGCAAAGGCTCTTGCACAAATTGTTATCTGCAGCCTTGATCAATTCAATACCCCTCCCGCAGTGTCCAGGACACTCGCATCAATTTTTTTCCAGGGTGGCTGTGTTTTGAGGTCCCCCCATTAGTCAAAGGTTTTAAAATGTTGAAGTATTTTTGAACATTTTGGAGCAAGCACCAATTACAGAAGGGCGTGTTTGTGTGTGCATGAACACACCATGGACCGGCATCTGTCTGTACGGAACCTAGCACGCTTTTGTGTGCTGCACTACATGTCTATCATGAATCCACAGGGGGAGATTTTCAAAGGCCTAAATGAGAGTTTGGTACCCAATTCCCACTGAATTTTAATGGGAGCTGGGTTCCTCACTGCATTTTGAGCCTTGAAAATCTTCCCGCATGTCTTAAACTGAGAAATAATTGCTTTCCTTTACAACTACTTCATTATTTGTCCACCAATGAGGCCAAGTCCCTCAAATCCCTAGGCCATGATGCTTGGCATTCATCCTAAGTCATTTCCAGTTTTCTTTGAATCGTAGTAAGACTAATATTAATGGGAGACCAGCATGGAATCTACAGTGGTATTTCCTAAACGAACTGGCATCAACATGTAATTTACGGGGGGAAAATTATGAATTAATCAACCAACATATGCCAGGAGCAAGGCACCAAAATTGTAACCTACAACAGGAGCAGGTTTCAAGTGGGTATTTTGAGCCCTGCTTCAACCTGTGCATACTTGTAATATCTTTAATACCAGAAGAAAGATTCTAGGATTTTTTCCCCTTAAGCCTGAACCTTATTAAATTCAATTTACTTTGGCCTTTCCTAGCCGCAAGGAGAGAATGATATATTTTTTCTCTTCAGGCTGGACTGCACTTAAATGCAACCAGGGATTCATGCAAAACCATCCAAGACTAAGGCAAATGCTTCGGGAAAGAAAATTTACATATAGCTGTTTCTGCAGTAAATTGTCAACTGATGTGTTGCTTCAGGATGGGTCAAATCAGCTGAAAGTCAGACCCCGGCTTTGCCAATGAGTCACAACTTTATCAGGTCCTGCCTCTGGTTATTACTGCCGATGTGACCATCTTGTAACTAAGGAAATGCTAGTGCAAAGCTAGGCCTGTCGTGTTCTATATAATCTCCAGGCCTCAGCCTGTGTCTGCAGGTGTTTCTCTGTATTGAAGTTCCCGAGGGAATCTTCAGCTTCACAGCAAAAGCCGGGTGAAGTGAAAGTGATTTGATTTGGATCCTATTACAGGCACTTTACCTCTTCTATTTCCGTGATAATAGCAGATTGGAGTCGATTATTGTACCGGGAGGGAAGTTAATGAGTTGTCGAGAAACATTGGTAGAAGTGGCACAGGAAAAGGGGCATAAATAAAAGTTTAAAGTGAAGTGAAATCTGGGAAGCAAACCTGCATAAATAAAGTGTGCTTCTCAGCTCCTGTCAGAGTTTTCTGAATGGCTCTGGATCAATTCCCTTCTTTATTTGGACTGAGAAATGAAGGATTTCTTCTCACTTTAACCTCCTCATTACAACCCCTTGTACACCCCTCATTCCTGAGCTCTATCCCCTTTCGCAGGAAACTCAACCACCCAAACACAGTTGCCACAAGGACAGAGTTTGCACTGATTATCTTGCTTTGTGTTCCCAGGAGTCCAAAAGTTTGCCAGCCTCAACTAATGCACCTCAGAGAGTTACAGAGGCAGGAATGAAACCCTAGCTGGGTTTGAAAGAGGCACTTTATGTCTGTTCACAAAAGAAAAGAAAAACATTGAAAAATTTCCAAGAACTCCTGCTAGGTGACAAAGTAGCATTTGTAAGATGCCCTTCAGTGCTCCTTCAACTTCAATACTGAAACCTTTGTGTTCTCTGTGGTGTGGGTTGAGATGGAAGTGATACTGGGTTAAAACAAACGCATGCTACATCAAATGAGACATGGCTAATAAGACAGAACAATACGGTTTTACTCTGATTTTAAATGTGGCTGAAAATTTTAACATGGCTCACCCACAGGTTAGATCGTATTTTAACCAACGGTCTGAAGACATTATAATAATTGAAATAGTGCCTGTCATCCACAAAGATAGTCAAACGCTTTACAAACCAGATACACACAGCACCACTGAAAAGCAACCACATCTGACTGCAATGAAATGGCACATAGCAACACTTCCTGGCAGTGTGTGCGCAGGGGAGGGAATGGGGGCAAATCTGGGGCAAAGATGCCAGGGCAAGTCTAGACTCTTATAGAAAGTAGTTCAAAAGTGGCCTGATCTCAGATCTAGTTCCCTCTTTACTCTTCTCACTCCAGCCTTTCCACTCGTTTCATTTCTAACTCCTGCCTTCCATCTTCTTACTGTGCGTATATACTGAACTAACCCCTAATCCCAGTGAGTCAGACGTCCCACCTCTCCTGATTCAAAACCCTCCCAAAGACCCATTTCTTCCACAAGGCCAGCAAACACCAATATTGTCAACCCCAGGTGTTATCCTTAGTCAGGCCCCCAAAATCATGAAACTGGCTTAAAAATAATGAAATTTTAAAAAATACTACATAGGGGGTTCTTTGCATTTTCCTTCCAATTTCTGAGCCTGTATGGTACATTCATTTCATGTTTTCAGACTTTTCTCTGCAATGATGAGGGCTGGAAATTTTATTTCTTGAAATGTAGGCTGAGATATTCATACAGCTGTAACCCACTGGTGAGTTTATGTAACAAATCCCCCTTTGTGCCGGTCCGCGGAGGCAATGAGTTGTTACAGCCTCTGTTTGCAGAGTGTTAGTTCAAACTTTAGCAGCTTGTGCTTTTAGCTGTGGAGGTCTCCGGTTCAAACCTTGGTGTGTTGGCTAAGAAGTGGCCATCACATAATCTCTTGATTCCGGTAAGTAGGGCCTTAAGAGAAATACCCCACATCACAAGACCCATGATAAAGCTGTGAGAGTTGACATTAACCCAAAGTAGCAGAATGACTTCTGCACCCCAACATTATATGGCTATGCCCTTATTCAGATGAACAGTTAAGGACTGAAGGTACACCAGAAAGACGCCATAAAAGAAATATGCTTTTTCTATAACTTTTTTCCTCCATCTCATGTGCTGATCATTAGGATATTTGGGGGCATTTTCAAACCAAGAAGCCCTTGTGCCATGCACATAGCACCCTGTGCCAATTATGGTCCAACAGAAGGGAGTATAGGGGATTTGCTTTTGTCAGTGAGGCAATGACCCTCCAAGTCCCTTCATTTATCTGTTATTTCATTTAGGATAAAGCTATGAAAGGACACAAGCCCCACTCCATTTAAAAAAGTAGAGGTGACCCATATTAACTGATACTTTCATGGATGCTGTGTTGCCCTCACCTTGGAGAACCCTTAACTGAAACACTAAAGGCTGAAAATATGTGTGGATTTCACATGACCAACCTTCTTCAGCTTATAAATAGAGTTGGTTCAAGTGCTGCACGCCTAAAAGATAACTGCTTTATGTTTTAATCAGCATAACGCCCCCCCATCCCCCCCGAATGGTCTCATCAGGGCACACATAATTCCTAGAACTCCTGGCTCCCAGGAAAGATATGGTTGCAAAGAGGGTTGCTCCTCAAACACTCACAGCAAGAGTACTGTTATGAAGTGGATGTGTGTTGTGCATACAGGCATCATTGCTCTCCACTGCATCAATGCAAACTTTGCAGAACAAAAATGTAGGTGGTAAATGACATCCAAAATTTGTTGGCTCCATTCAGGGAAGTGAGAATGACCATGGCCACAGTTGAAGATTGTCAGCAGTAAAGAAAAAAAGTTTCAAAATCCAAATACAATTAAACCATAGGCTCAAAGACTGGATAAAACAAAATTTCTAATTAAAACAAAAAAATATGTGACTGCTTCCTACGGAAAGCACACTGAAATCAACAGGGGTCTCTTCAATGGGTGCAATGAGGTGTGCAGCAGTTTCTGTGTCCCCTCTCCTCAATACTCTTCTTCTTCTCCACTCTTTCTTCTCTCTTCAAGACTTTCATACTCCCTTCAGCTCTTTTCCTGATCCCTTTTATCTTTCCTCCCCTCCACGTCTGCCAGTTCTCTTTCTCCCTCCCCATTTGGTCTCTCCTCTTGCCATTTCCCATAGTGATTGCCCTCTCCTTCCCCTTTCTAGTCTTTTTGGTTTCTTCCATTTGCCACCAGGCTCCTTTTTGCCACACCCATTGACCTCTCCTGTCAAATGTCAGAATCATTCAAGTGTTTGTCAGCTTCCTCTGCAAGCTGATCTGCTTTTAACTGCATATCTTATTTATTACTCTGAGTTTGGACTCTGAGTTGGGGACGGATCCTATAAACAGCTATTGTGGAGTTAAGTTGTCATAATACAGTCCTTGTTTCTTCATTTACAGAAAGGACCAGAATGAGTTCTAGGAGGGACTTCACATGAGAGACATGTGGGTAAAAGGTCATTCTCTATTTCTCTGCTGAAGCACATGGGGACGGTTCTGCTCACACATGTTAACAAGTCGGATTCAAACCCATGCCTCCATACACAGTCCCTTATACAACACATCTCAGTCCTCTCTATGAATTGGACGGACAAAAACTCTGTGATGTTGAATTAACTCCACAATTACTCTCCCAGGTTGTACCACTGTAAATGATTGGGATTAACTGTTTTCAAGACCAGACAATTGGTTTATCACTTTAGAGCTGCCCCTGACACTCAGCTGATGACACCATTTTACTTTAAGAAAAATATGGACTAATGATTTTGTTACTAAAACAAATAATAATAAAAATAATTCATAATTTTTTTCAAGCAATTAATACAAAATTGTTCCAACCAGCTTTGGCAGTGTCCCATTAGAGTCGGGTGATTTTTGTGGGGGGAAGAGAAGATTGATTGTTTTTAGACATTATGCAGAATCTACATCCCTTGCCAGAATTCTTGTAAAAAAATTCAGCGCTAATAAGAATGACCATACAGAATTTACAAAGAAAGTCCAGACGCCCTCTAATAGCATGGCAAGAGAAAAGGTAACGAGAAGCTTTTATTCCAAAGGTTACTAATGAAGAGCTCTTTTGGAAGTGAATAATTTTGGCTGTGACATTGAGTCTTGTACACAAAAGAATGGCAAGGCTGAATTATCTCTTTACAATCCTTATTCTACAGATATAATGCTTCTTTTCCCATTGGTCTATCAGTCTAAACAACCACATTTTAAAAATAATAGCTATTTTTATACCTACCCAGAGGAGAGTGGCACAAATAATATCTGACTGGAGAGAATGAAATTATCCTAACTTGTCAATCCCTATATACTGTATATTTCACTTGAAATGGATCTGCCTTTACCTATAAGACACCAGGACATTGTGCAGTTACTGATGCCTTACCGTAGAGTCTCCTTCTCCAAACAAAGCTTTCAATTCTGACTAGCTGTTATAGGTGCCTGATTTACATAATGACTTTATGGTTCTTTCTCAACACACAGGATATGAATCATTGTACTCAGATTGTCTTAAAGTCATTATTAGCCAATTAGAACTTTGGGATTTGAATAATCAATCTACAATTATTTCTTAGGAATCATACTGTGATATGCTAAATGGTGATTGGCAATTTTACTCTGGTTTATAAACTCAGAACTATCAAGGAGTTTTCCAGCAATAAAGACACCACCTCAGCTGCCCTACTTCCTTCAAAGAGATAAGGTGGGTGAGGTAATCTTCTCACCCACCTTTTATAGGACCACTTCTGTGGGTCCAATAAAAAAGATTACCTCACCCCTTGGTCTCTCTAAAGTCCTGGGACCAACAAGGCTGCAACAACACTGCCTACTGCTCCTTTCAAGGGAAGCAAGAAAACCTTCAAAACTGACAGGAAAGAAGAAAAAAAGCAAAAGGTAAACAAACTTGGATGGTCAAACTAATTGGAAAGAGAACAATTGTCTAGTAGTTATTAGAGCAGAGGACTAGAAGTTAGAACTCCTGGATTCCGTCTCCAGCTCTGTTACTGATTCACTGTTTAACCATGGGCCAGTCACAAAAACCTGTCTGTCAAAGTTTCCTCACCTATAAAATTGGGATTGTGAATAGTAATGTAGCTCAGAGAACAGGGCTAAAAGTTCATATAGTACCAAGAGTTCACTTGAAACTAGAGTGGATCCTGAAATCAGCTTATTATACAGAGTTTAACCCTAGTTTAGGGAATGTTCCCAAACTGAGATTATATTTTTTGTTATTCACACAAAAAGGACCCTGTAAGATTTGCGTATTTCTAGGTACCTGTCTTAATGTTTGTCAGGCCCTTTTTGATCCACAGAAAGGTGTTACATGAGGCAAAATATGATCATTATTAACAATAATAAATAGTAGGGAAATATGGGGGATATGTGATACTGCATCCAAGTGGCTAATAGAGATATTAATCTATTCATATTACAGAATTTTTTTGGTGCCAGTTGACAATGACATTGAGATTAGGAAGCTACCAAGACCTTATTAGAAGAGCTGCCACCTCATGACATATTCCCCTTGCAGGTCATAACAGAGTAGAGAGAGAGAGTTCAGTCAAAGTTACATATTTGGGCACACTTGCAGATCACGCCATTTTTGTTTGGAAATCTCCTGGTAACACACTCTTGATACCGTCACGGCCATTTGATCAGGAACAGAAACTACCCGTGTGGATGATGAATCGTGTGACTGAGTAATAGCCTAAGTCAACTGTGGATGTGACCGTTCACTGGAAGAAGGCAGCGTAATGAATCTGCTCCAGGGCTTAGGGGGTTAAGTGGCTTGCCGGAAGACGAGTTAATGATGTACTGCTGCATTCAATGAAGATTGATTGAGAATGGTATAAATGGGCAATGGGCAAGGACAAAGGGGCTTGCTTTTGGGAATGAAGCAGAGTGGTGGGGAAGAGACAGATTACAGCTGAAGGTGGCTGGTGTGCCGGGTTGAAAGAATAGTCTCTAAAACTGCAGGGAGAGACATTTCAGTGAAGAAAATTTCACTCATGTTTCCAACTGTGAGGCAGACTGGGAGAAGAATGGTAGTGCCAAATGTCTACTGATAAGATTTACATCACATAAGACAACTAAATTGTGGCACAGGTGTAGCTGAACCTTATGTTATGCAATAGTCTTTTGCTTAGTGAGCTGCTTTAAACTTTGAATGAGCATGCTGACTATTTTATATTAAAACCAAAATGTAAACCATAGGGATGAAATATGCAAGAAGGAAATAGCAAAAGGATGCAAAATCCCCTTATTATGGCAGTGCGCTGTCCTGTGGTCTTGAACAAATACTGGGCATTAATATTTCAGGTACTCAGGAGAGGAACTGGCATAACACAGAGAGACAATGACCATGCTGCAGTCTCATTACAAGGCTATCAGAGAGCGAATGTACTCAGCAAAGAGAGACTGAGCAGAGTTCACTACATCAAGTTCAACAGGTGACTGGCACAAAGGCAGACAGAGAAATATCATTATAAATCTAGCAAAAGTGGAAGAGTTTTACAGAGATAAATTAATAGCATCTAATCTCTTTTAATTCTGGTTAATGCTGCATGTTATTACTGTACCCATGATAAAGACAAAAGCTTTGCCCAATAAGTACATAAGACGCTCCAGTAACAAAATGTAAATAAGAATAGTTTTAGTCTGCTACTGAGACAATACGGTTAACAGTGTACATCCAAAACAGGAAGAGTGCTGGGGAAGGAGAGTCTGTGGCATTGATACCATACAAAATAGACAATTATAATCTCAAGACTAGTTATCCTTCATCTAATAAGAAAGCCTGGTGGTACAATAAAGCTACATTAACTTTTCTCAGTTAATCTCATTATAACACCCATTTGCTATAAGGAAAAGGACATTTATTCACTACCCCATTGCAATGGCTCACTGTAATCCACCCTTCCTTTTTTAATTTCTCCTCCTGCACAAGAACAGACAAAGGAGTCCAGAATAACCTACTTAATGTAGCATCTCCCCATGTATTTACACTCAGGTCTAGATACATTAGTAGTAGTTACCTAACAGATTTCCATCACAACTTCCTTGGTTAATCAGACCTGCCCCTCTCTCCCAAGTGGAAAAGACAGACCATCAGCGTCCCCTCCCTCCCAGTAAGTGAATCATCTTAAACACTTTATGTCTAGGATGGAATTCAAAATTATAGTGAATCATCCAAAACATTTTATGTCTAGGGTGGAATTTTTCCTCATTTCCTTCTCCTTTCTCCAGCATCTAGTCTAAGGGACTGTTCATACATTATGCAGTGCACTAGGTGTGAGGTCCTTAATTTTGGGTGATTGTTTCAGTGTCACAAAGTGTTATAAGAGGGTCTAGAAAATAACCAAAAAATGTGATACGTAATTTGTGGACTGCCCCTAATGGAGGCCAGTCCTAGGCTGACTTTGGTCCTGTTGTGTCACTACTCAAAAGGGAGTACACATGTTGCTATACCCCTTTAAGGTGTGTAATATACTCCCCTCTAGAACTGGTTGAGAAATAATCCTGATATTCTTTCCTTTTGTATTTTATTTATTTATTTTTGCTATTTGAAAACTCATAAACAGTTGAAACGTTTGGCCAGCGCTAGAGTTGATCAAAAAAGATGGTGGGGAATTTTGTCAAAATCCCCCACCCCCGCTTTTTTTTTAGTGAATTTCAAAAATTTTGACATTTCAACTTTTCATTGAAATTTAAAAAAACTTCAACCAGTTCTGCTCACCAAAATGGCTGGCACGTGGTGGATGGGAGAGGCACTGCTGTCTCTCTGCCAAGTCCACCCACTTTGGGCTGCCAGGTGCAGCCAGGAGATTAAATGGGGAGCAGTTCCTGTGGTTTCCTGGATATGCGGACTAAAATTCTACCCGACTCTTCTGCAAACTTACCCAGTAAGCCCCCACCCCCAATTTCCATCTCTACTATGCACTCACATAAGTGCCAAACAGGATCTAGTCTTGAGTGTTTGGATATACCCAAAGCTGGGTATGAAGAGACCATTTCCCTCTGTTGCCATCATTCCATACTTTGAAAATAGGTGCTATTGCACTTTTATACTAGTTTTATAAAACCATATCATATGACTCACATGCCTTGCTTTGTCCACTATACCTTGCATCCATTTTGGTTTGCCTCCTACAGTCCAAGAAAATCAAATGTTTCTGAATGGAGTTCAGTATCATAGTTTCAATCAAGATTTACTATAACCAACACCACACATGCCCATCAGTTTAGTCTATATGTTTTGCTTTAGCCATTCTTTGTACAGCTTCAAACAAAAACCAAAAAAAAAAAAAAAACCCCAAAAAAACAAAAACATCACAATCAGGGCTAGATTAAGACATAGGCACTACAAGCATGTGACTATGGTCTCAGTACTTTGAGTTATGTGATATCAGAATCACAGCTTTCCTTTAAAGAAAGGTGGGTGTGCTAAGCTTCTAGCCCTCATGGCTAGGAATAAAAGATTTAAAATGTGAACCAAGTGTAAATCAACACAGTAACATCTGCCTGAGTATGCAGATGGCCGGAAAGAATAGCTCTCAGCAATGTGAACTGCTCCATTCATCTCAATGGGGTGTTAACTCTAGATTCACTGTTCTGGGAGGCCCTGGCAACACTACTCAAACAGAGGATTGTGTGTGGCAGGAGGAAAAGAGTGCAGAGGGCCATGCCATACCCATCCCAGCAGAAACACATCAGCTATTTGGGATGCTCCCCTGCTGGAGTCCCCTATCATTCTGGGCAAGAAGGGTTCTCTTCCCACTTCAAGTGATGGACAGGGCTAAAGAACAAGGGAAGGGCCACTGAATGGGAGGTGGGACCACAGGGAAGAGCAATGGAGGATATTCATTAGTGGTGTGCCATAGGGCCCAGGTTACTTTAATCTAACCTCGAGCATAGTCAGTAAATATTCTGGTTTGGGGGGATTCAGTTTTTTTACAAAAACTCCAAATTTCTTCAAAAAGCAGATGCTTTTCAGAACCCCCCCCATTATTCAGCTAAAAACACAAATTTCTGTAGAAAAAATAGTTTTGCTCAGTCTTAAATAGCAGTTGATTCTCCCTGAGCAATGTGCCCCAGTGGCCACCGGGTCTATCTGATCATGGACACAGTGACCATGCTTCTTCCCTTGACCACCAGCCTCCTCCCAGAAGAGGTTCAAAGGCTGCTATCACTGAGTTTATCTCTGCTCTGTAGTGGGTGCAGAGATGCACTGTGTACTTGCTCCGCAGCCACCCACCACTCTTCTGCTGCCTCTAGGTGAATTTATCTTCTAAGAGGGGCATTTAGATAATTTCATATTGGACCCCTCTCCCGCCCCCCAACTGTCCAAGTGTTTATAATGTGAAGTAAATAAATCTGCTCAGTTTGGATAATTCTGAAATTCTGCCAGTTTCTCCCTGTGTCTGTTGGGCTCTCTACTGCTTGTTGCTTATTATCTAATACTTTCGCCTCAGACTCATTTAAATCTTTTTTTCTCCCAGGGCACACTCTTTGAGAAAGGGAAGAGGGAGGATGGGTTCTTTTGCTGCTTAGGCTCCCTTCCTATTTATGACTTGAGGTTTCAGGACGCCTTCCAAAACTTTCTCTCTCCCCTCTTGTAATTCAAATCTATTGTACCCATAAAAAAAAATCTGGGATTTATATTTCCCCTCCCCTGTGGAAAAAAAAGGGTTTAATTTGATAATTGCAGAAATGAAAGGCTTCTTTCAAACCTGACATTAAAAATCTCTAATAAAATGGGGAAAATGAAGGTCTAGGATGACAGTCTTTATCAAAGTGTATATAGAGACATTATATGTTCCAGTAATTGTTTAGGCCGGTGAATTAATGAATCCCTCGCTGTAAGTCTCCATTTGAAATGATTTCAGTGGTGTCTGCTGCTCTGCTGCTTTGGAAAAGCCTGTTGTCTGAAGCTCTGGAGAAGGGCCTTGAACCCTGCCATTCAATCCCTTTCAGCCCATCAGCTGAGTCTAATTGCCAGAAAGCACACGAGACCCCTAAGCCTGATTGTTCCTCGACCTCCTTTGAGGTTCTGAGGCATGAAAAGCAAAAGGGAAAAAAAAAGCTCTCTTTTGATCTTCTGTTTCTTTCTCTCTCTCTCTCTCTGTCTCTCCCTTTTTTCTTGACTACTCCTACTCTAAGAATGACACATTTCTTTATATGGCTTCTTCTCCTTCTTATAAAGACAATAATTAATAAGGCCTTTATAAAATGAGGCTTGAATTGGTGTCACCTTCAAGGGTGGTCCAGGGCTCTGAAGTGAAACCCCCGGTGGGCTTAGGCATTGCATGGCCTTTGCACAGGTCAGGTTTAAATACCCTGACCTCAATTTTCACTCTCCTCCACTAATGAGCCGATTCGCACATGGATACAAAATTATATGAGGGAAAAGACAAAAGGAGCAAGGTGTAGTTGACACCACACTGACCAAATTTTGTTATCATCTTTGTGTCGATGACATCATGGCTGTGGACATTCTCAAAGTGGTGAAATCTCTCTCTCTCTTTTTGTCTCCTGCTATAAGCTTTATATAATTACTTTCACAAACTCGCACTCTCTGCCTGTTATTTGTTCAGATGTCATGAAGCAGCGGCATTAGGTGGGACCGGCGACCAGTTGCAGGGCTCTTGTGTGGTTACACAAGCATAACTGGGTCACTTTTCTGGAGGTTCTGCTTCACTGCCTCACTGTCAATTGTTAGGATAAAGTGGCATTATTTGTATCCATTCTATTTCACAGGCTTATCAAGTTGACATCAAAAGTCCCCTCGATCTCCACCCCCCCCCCCCGCAAAAAAAAAAAAAGATCAAACCAAAGATGTTGTGTGTCCATTAAAAGAAAAATGGCACTGGTTGACATTGAATGAGTTATCAAAGGTAGCATGGCATTGATTGCATAAGCTTCTTGGTTACTTTAAAATGCTTCACGGGTTTATTAAAAGAAAACTGTGCCCACAGCCAAACCCATGGGTTATAATCCTGTCAGATCTCACAAGCTAAGCAGTGTCAATCTTGGGCAGTATTTGGATGGGAGATACATAGAATTCTGGGGTGTCAGCAAGACGCACTCTTTCCTCTCTGTCAGGAGAGCCTGCAGCAAAACAGTATCCACATTTTTATGTCTTTAGTGGCTCAGTGCTTTCTCATGACACTCGTACAAAATGTTTTTGATAAGGTCCTAAATATTTGTGCCCATTAAAAAATCCCATGCCATTTTTTTCTTAACATAGGACAACTGACCCCAGTGTTCCTAATCACATAATAACATTCTATCAACCTTACTGTTTTAATCAGATGTTATATTTGTCACTTCTTGTCCTGAATTGTTGTGCAGTGTTCCTGTTAAACAGTAACTCTATTCCTCAGATGCGGCTGAATGTCACTAGAGGTTGGAGTGATTCCTATATCCTTTATCTACCTCTTCAGGGTACTGTGAGGGTCAGTGAATGAATGTTAGTAAGGTGTGGTGAGTTCTTCAGGCAACAGTGCATTAGAAAGAACAACATATCACCAGTAGGCCAACTCCTTAAGTCCTTACTGGGTCCTTATTCAGGCAAAGCTCCCACTAAGTTCATCTTCAGAATTAAAAACACTTTAAAAACATTCATTCATTGAGTCTCATGATATCCTTATGAGGTAGGCAAGAGACAAATAACAATCCCTTCCTTAAAATGCAGCCACCTCTGGCCTATAAACCAACTGGTGTTTACTAACCTTTCCATAGTAATTTCCCCATAATAAGGACTGGTTAAAAAATGGAGTCAAGACTTCAGGATTTGTTGACGAATAATTAGCCGTATAGTTGTATTATGTCAGTAGCTATCATGGAAATCTAATGGGGAAGAGTCCTGTGATCTGAACTTTTTTTTTAAAAAAATGATCAGTTGCAGTATCCACTTTGACTCATCTCAATTTATATTATTTTGCCAGATAAGTATTAAGAGGAAGCAGCCATGGAGATTTGATGCATGTATGTCACTCCTCCACGCCAACAACATGCTACCTTTAATATTATTGTACTAACCCTAAAGCCCAAGAAATAAGAATCAAACCTCACTGGATATTTTTAAATCTGAAGAATTAAAAAATAAATTCATTAAAAGAAAATATGAATCCAAATCACTTGTATTTCTCCTGCTTTGAAGTGTGTATGCTGGGCGTGTTGGGGAGGAGTGGGAGCGGGTGAGTAGTATACGAATACTGGAGCCAGCGCTAAGATCTCTCAGTGATGGTTGAAAGGGCTCAGCACTTCAGCAGGATCATACCTTACAACTGCAGGCAGACATTTCCCATACTGAACAGGGACTGCCATGCACAACTGAAATGAGCTAATAATTCTCCTTGAGCAGGGGGCAAGGGCTGGACTCAGCTGTTAGTGGAAAAAAGCATGTTGGAATAATCTGATTTGGTCTCACCAATAGCTTTTTCGTGACAGCTAATGAGGGCTACAAGCAAAGAAAGGATTATTTTTCCATCCTTTTGTCATTTTTTTATTGTACTTGCAAAGAGCTTATATATGTATGGAGACTTTCTAGGACTGAAAGCAATGAAATATCACATATGCAACTGCTATGGTCCTCTCAGAATAAGAATGAAAGTGAGTGTCACTGTTGTTTCAAAACTAACATTAAATAAAATTACTTGATCTGTATGACTGTTGTGGAATTCAAGTTGTAGGGGATAGATCTCCTGCTCGTGTAAATCAGCACAGCTTCACTGAACTATGCCAATTTTTAGCAGCTGAGGATCTGGCTCTATAACTTCATCAATGTAGCATGTTATGTTAGTAAGAGACAGTAATGCAATCTGTTTCCGAGTCACTGGTGGGACTGAGGGAATATCAATTTATCTGACTGTTAACAGGTTACTGTAATGCAGCATTATGCAGTGCAGTACGGGGCCAAGCTAACAAAGAGGAAATTAATTGAACGCTTGTTAAACAGCAAGTAGATGTGCTTTAAACAGTAAAAAAGTCAGGAAACATAAAAGTTAAGGTTCGTAGAGTAACCTCAACTTCCCTACATTATACACATGGAATGTTTCAGATTCTTTGCAATACTCTTAATATACTGCCACTTCGTTTCTGCTCTCTCAGACATGTAACTCCTCGTGATTTATCTGAGAGTAAAATTAGGTACTATGTGTGCATTCAAGACATGTGAAAGATACTATGAAAATCATATCTTTGGTACAGCTGACTTGAGTATTTAAAATGTTAACCTGGATGTTACAGAGATTTGTTTTTGTGTGTTTTTTTCTCTTGTATTTTCTGTCTATGCATACACACACAAATAAATATATATAATAAAGAGGAACTATATATAATATTATAACTATACTACACCATACATCACACACACACATTATATATAATACACATATACATATATATACACATACTATAAAAATATATAATATTAAATAGCTGCCACATTTCATCCAAATTGTGGCTACCTTTCACTGATGGGTGAGATGTGTGTGTATTAATAATAAATATGTACATTATTTACATGCACACTTATATACAAGAATTATTTCACCCATCAGCATAGTCACTCTTTGCAATGAAATGTGGCAGCTGTTTAACTGTGCACACAGAAATACACAACCATTTATTTAGGATGAGGGAAAAATAACTTTCCCCTTTGTCCCCTTAGGCACTGCATTGTCTTTTTTGTAAATAATCAACTTTTTCCACTAGGAACATTTTGTCTTCGGTGAAAAAAAAATAGAACTTTTTGCTAGAAAATTGTCAAAAGCAAAGGTAGTTGATATAATACATCGTACTAAAGCATAACCTAGCTGCCTGTAGGATGGTTACATCTACTCCAACTTTTTTAATGGTACTTTATTTTCTTCCTCAAAGGGGATTTGCTGAAGTTTTGTGCCATAGAGAATTTAGTAGGACCTAAAGAAGGGAATGTTTTCATGCTTAAAAGCTAGTTTAATGAAATGTATACATTGGTCCAATAATCTTCATTGTCCACTTTTTTCTAAGGATTGATAAAGCTATGTAGTGTCTAGTAAGTACCTACGAAGTTAAAAGACTTTAGTGATATTGATGGTAATAGCTAGGTACAACTACTTCAGCACCATTCACGCAAACCCAGGAAACCTCTCAGCCCTCATCTACACCACCACTGTATCTTCTGTTCCATGCTCAGATAAGCACAAAGTTGACCCTCAGCATTTGCCAGTAAAAAGCGAACATTTGCCAGCAGTTATCAATGCAGAAATCCTGCACCAATAAAAATGGATTAGATGACCTAATAGGCCTTTTCCCCTTCTTTATGACTCAGCAGAGTGCAGCTACCTTGGACATGAAATACATTCAACTTTACAACAGCTCAAGGCAACCTTACACAGAGTAGCTGAAGAAGTGAAATTACTGTCTTTAATAAATCAGATGGTGGACTTTGAGTAAGTTCATCTGTCTACATAAGAGTGGAAAGCTGGCCAGGACACCTGGTCTCATACTCCTCCTCCTCCTTCTTCTTCTACAACTGATGTCTCTGATGCAGAGGTTGTCAACCTCCACCTTCCATCTTTTGCAGTCATGATAGAGTGGTAAAACTTCCACTTTCCTTTGAATACCAATCCATCTGATGATATTTCTAACATAACTGTCTCTCTTTCTCTTCCTGGTCTGCTTGTGATCTTGCGTGATAATCTGAGTGCTGGAAGGAAGAGCCGCTGTGATCAGTGAGTTATGTACTCATAAAGATATGTTATTCTTTTACTTAGGGCCTCAAATAATTGTGCTCTTTTAAAATTCATCACCTCTTCATTCATAGATTTGGTTATCCAGCTTTTTAATATTCTTCTATAACACCAAAACATGAATGCTCCAAGTCTTCTCTCAGGGTCCTTTTTAAATGTCCAGTGCTCACATCTATACAGGTGATCTGGCCTTATGTAGCACTTCAGCATTCTAGTGCAGATGTGAAGTTTTAACTTTCAACAACACAGAAGCCTTTGGAAGTTGGTGAACACATTTTTTGCAAGCTGTATCTTTCTCTTGATTCCTTCATCAAATCTTCCGTCTGATGTTATTAGACTCCCTAAACAGAGGAATCTATTCATCTGTTCCATCACTGGACATTCAAGATATAGGTATTGCCTGCCTTGTGCACTGATGTGTTTGCCTATTTTCATACTTTTTGTCTTCCTAATTATTGATTATCATTCTGTATGTCTTGCTGACGTTGCTCATAGCAATAAGTATATTCCGAAGTTCATTCTATTAAAAAATTACCATGAGAGTTTCAAATGGCTACAGTAACTAGTGCTTGGTTTTAAATATGATCTGAAAGACGGTATCCTCCAGAATATAGTCCCCCAAAGGCAACACTGGCGCACTTGTTTAGTATTGGCTTACAAGGTGGAGAAACACCTATTGAAACATCATTAAACTCCCTCATGTCCCCGGGTTTTCCCTAGAGGTCTCCTGTTGATGGGTAAAATCCTGATGGGAGTTTTACCATTGAGTTCAATAGGACCAAGATTTCACCCCAAATATTTAATGGTCCTGAGAGGTATTCCCACACGATTTCCACCAAACAGTATCCATGTTGCACATGAATATGGTAAAATTATACATTGGGTGCAAAATACTGTAAGTAATAGCTTCATATGCATACAGTCTACATCAGAAAGCCACACAGGGAAGAAAGAATAATAGTAATAATCCCTGTGGGCCAGACTCTGAGACCTTTACTCATGTTGCATAGTAACTTGAATCAATGGGACTACTCATGAAATAAGGTACTATGTAGTATAGTGCGGGCATCTGAATTTGGCGTGATATAATTATTTTTATCAGTACTGCTCCAGGACTCAAATATATTCAAATACTGTAAATTAGTATTTCTGCTTTAGCCGAATATATGTATTTAAGATAAAAGATAAATAATGATAAAATTCATTAGAACTTCCAATAAGCTAACTTGTAAATTCTGACTTGTGTGATGGAGAAAACATGGGGAGCGAAGATGTTTATTAAAATGCTCTGAAAGGTGGCTGTTTGAGAGCAATATTTCATTTTTTACAGTATGTATTTCAGTTCCTTCCCTCCCGACCCCCAAATATCCTCTTTTTCAGACCGCCCACAATGAAAACAGTAAAGAGCACATGGGTTTCCTCACAGATTCTGTATGAAACTGCTAATACACACCAGCTAGCGTACCCTCCAGGGAAGTCACTTAGTCATGAAACTAATAAAGACATCTGCACAAGTCTTTCTGCAGATGCTGTTCCCAAAACTATGACTTTTTAACAATATTCATTCTGACAATACACAGCTAATAACTGCATTATGAATGCTAATAATATGTCATCTTCTTATTCAGCACACATCTATTAACAGCACTGGGAACCTTAAATTCCTTCATATTCCACTTTAACTATCATCTACAGCAGGGATTGGCAATCTTTGGCATGCGGCCCGACAGGGAAATCCACTGGCGGGCCGGGACGGTTTACTGTCAGTGTCCACAGGTTCGGGCAATCGCAGCTCCCACTGGCCACAGTTCACCATCCCAGGCCAATGGGGGCTGTAGGAAGCGGCAGCCAGCACATCCCTCGGCCATCATCTCGTGGTTACTCTGGCTGGACTGCTTGCCCCTAGCTGGGTACTTAGCTTTGTTATTTCCGGCCCCTTGCTTTCTGCTGAGGGGCTCTGGCTCCCCAGACCAGCTACTCCCTGACTTGGGAGAGAGGGTCTGGGGCTCAGGCCCTTGCTCCTGCTGCCTACTGGTCACTGCTGGCAGGCCTCTGTGGCTACGGAGGGATGGCTAGAGCACTCTACCATGGGCAGATTGGGGAACTCTGTGCTAGGCCACATCTTTATGGTTAGTACCTTCTGGTCTGGGTCTCTATAGTTAGATTCCCGAGGGACTCCATAGTGATCCCATCTGGAGTGGCCCTAACCATAGAGATGCAGCCTAGGATCTCTCCTCAGCTTTCCCAATCAGGAGACAAACGCCTAGGCAGGAGCAGTACAGAGAGATGCTGAAAATGCACTAGCAGGTCTGCAGCTCCTTCCAGGAAGGCTGTGAATCCCTCTGCTCAATCAAGGTTATGGTAAATGTAGTTATCCCTCCTCATTTAGGCTCTGGTCCAAAGCCCATTGAACTCAATGGGAGTCTTTTGTTTGACTTCAATGGACATTGCGTCAGCCCTTTATTCACTGGGGCATTCTTGCATCTGTTTGTTCCTGGGGCTGGCAGGCAAGCTGCTCTTGGGGCAAAGCCTTTGGCCACGGAGTCTGTTTTCCCCTCTGGTCCAAGGGAGTACAGGTCTCTTGACTCATTACTTTCCCCAGGCATTTTAACATGAGTACATGCAGTACCAAATCAAAATCCTATAGCTGGTCATCCCCAGCCTTTGGCGGTAATTCAAAAGCTGAAGCGGGACCCAAATTTTGCAAATGGCCCTGTCTTTCTAATGGACTAAACCAAATGAGATGTTCAAAACATGGATCTGAATTTTTTGGCATTTAAAATAATATCCTGCCATCTTGGTAAAGGAGATCCTTGGTTGGAATTTGCTATGAAAGTGCAAAATTCTGTTTTAAAAGATTGAACAGAGGAGGGGCATATGAAAATACCAAATGGCAAATACAAATATTATTAGAAACTATTGCAGCAAAATCTGTTCCATAACACTGAGAAAATTAGTAAGTGTTCTATTATAGAGATACTGCAGGATGGATTAATATTTATGATCCAGAGTTCAGTGACATGGATGTTTTAATTTTTTCTCGTTATTAATTGGATTTTCCACTAAACACTGAAGTGGTAAAATGCATTTAATCAATATGCTTTGCGACTAAATGAGCAAAGTACAGATTGTGTTGTGCAAGGTTAAGTTATGTATTGTATGTTTTTAATCACAGTATTCTCTGTTTATTTCTCATTTGTGAATCTTATGATCCTGTTATGTATAATGCAGTGAGAACATAAGCACGGCCCCAGGGGTCAGACCAATATCTAGCCCATCTAGCCCAATATCCTGTCTCTGATGGTGGCCAGTGTCAGGTGCTTCAGAGGGAATGAACAGAGCAAGTCATATTTGAGTGATCCACCCCATCATCCAGTCCCAGCTCCTGGAAGTTGGAGGTTTAGGGACACCTGGAGCATGGAGTTGCATCTTGGCTAATAGCCATTGATGGACCTATCCTCCATGAACTTATCTAATTCTTTTTTGGGGCCCAATTATACTTGTGGCTTTCACAACTTCTCCTGGCAATGAGTTCCACGGGATGACTGTGTGGTGTTTTCTGAAAAAGTACTTCCTTTTGTTTATTTTAAACCTGATTCCTGTTATTTTCATCGGCTGACCTCTAGTTTTTGTGTTACGTGAAGGGGTGAACACCACTTCCCTATTCACTTTCTCCACACCATTCATGATTTTATAGACCTCTATCATATCCCCCCTTAGTCATCTCTTTTCTAAGATGAACAGTCCTTGTCTTTCTAATCCCTCCTACAATGGGAGCAGTTCCATCCTCATCATTTTTGTTGCTCTTCTCTGCACCTTTTCCAGTTCTAATATATCTTTTTTGAAATGGAGTAACCAGAATTGCACACTGTAAACAAGGTGTGCACCTACCATGGATTTATATAGTGGCATTATGATATTTTCTGAGTTATTAAGTATCCCTTTCTTATTAACTATCCCTTAAAAAACATCCTATTAGTTTTTTTGACTGCGGCTGCACATTGAGATGATTTTTTCACAGAACTATCCACAATGACTCCAAACTCTCTTTCTTGACTGGTAACAGCTAATTTAGACCCCATCATTTTGTATGTATAATTGGATTATTTTTTTCCAACGTGCATTACACTGAAAAAGACTGATGAATATAAAATAATACCTATAAAGTGCTTAAGGAGAGAGGGTGTATATTAGCTCCTCCTTGAAACCTGCACAGAATGCCTTAAAATTGTACTGATTCTGCAGATTGATTCTTAGCAAGAGCTACATACTTATTAAATTATTACCTCTTAATTAGGAAACATTGAATTTAAACCCAAATTTTTGTACAGGTGCATTCCTAAGCAGTTTGGCACATGTCAAATTTAGGAACATAAGCCCCCCCGTCACAGGCTGGCCTTTGAAGAGAGTTAGAGTTCAGTCTCACCTGTGCCAAGGTTAGGCCACCTCCCCAGGTAGAGGGAATGAGTATCAGGCTCACTAGGAACCAGCTTAGCGGGGAGATCAAAGGTCATTCTGGGGAGAGGAGGAGCAGAATGGCCACTCAAGGAGACATCTGGGAGAGGGTGTTCTGTTAAAGAGCAGGAGAACAGCTAGGGAAGGGCCTAGGTTGAGCACATATGAAGAGGCCCTGGAAAGGAAAGTCAGAGCAGTTTAGGTTATAGTGTAGACAGCCTGATTGCTGAGGGTCCCAGAGCTGGTGACCTGTAGTAGAGGGGCAGGCATGGATTCCCCTTAGGCTGACACCCTTTGTGCATGCGGAGACAGGGAGCAGAAACCGCTATTGAAAAGGGGAAGAAGGGACTGACTGGAGCCTAGGAAGGCTGGAAAATGAGCCCCAAAAGAGCTAAAACCCCTCATGGAGGAGGACAGACCCTGAGAAGAAAGCTGTGGCTGGCAAGAGTTTGGGACAGAAGGTTGGCTTTGTGTTTCTTTTGGGACTTTGACTAACTCCTGAAGGGACAGACTGAGGGCTAAGGATTCAGCCTAGATGGAAGGTGGTGATTCCCCATCTGAGAGAGGGGAAACTAAGGCAGTAGGCTAGGTTCCAAACTGAGACCACAGTTGCTTAAACACAACTCCTATTTAAGTAAATGGGATTAGCATACACATGATGAGACAGAACCTGGTATGAAGTCTGCATCCTACCCTCCCATCGAGTTATATGGGCCCCCAATGCCGCCCACTATTTGCAGGGATCATTTTATGCCACATCTTCCCATCCACTTTCAAAATTAATGCCACCTTCTCTCAAAAGAAAGGGGTGACATTAAAGATGTAATTACGGTAAAGTGAAGAGGATTCCCATGATCAGTTTAATAGAATCTTTTCAAAGGGGAGCACAGATAGAACATGGATTGCTTTGGCAGTATAACCCGTCCAAGGTGTAGTGACATTCCCCATGGACTCCTAGAGGCATTGAGACACAATGCTTTAAGCACTTCCCACTGGGTGGCTCGCCAACCTCAACCTCCTACCACACAGAATGTCTGAAAGACACAACTGAGATTAAACTGAGCTTTAATGGGTCAGAGATGGAAAGTAATGACTTGCTCAGAAGCAGAGAACCAGTGTTAGCTGTACAATGGTATGAATGGCTCAGATGTTTCAGGGCAGTCTATCAGGCACCAGAGAGTGTTATCAGGATCACCTGTCTGTGATGCTGCTTTATCTGCTTACCCTTGGTTCATCTATTTTAAAGGAGTCACTGGGTTTACCTAAAACAAAACAAGCAACAGCAAAGAGCTTCCCGTTACGATTCTTAGCGAGGAGGGGGAAAAAAGTAACATAATGATAAATAAAGCTGAGCTGAGGGGTTTAAAATCTGCAACTGATGCTGTGCAGCCAGTAGATAAGAGTCTTCCAGACAAGTTAAAATGCACAGATATGCCAATCATGCCCAGATAGATTCAAAGGGTGGTGAACACATGTTACTCACATTGCACTGGCCTGTCTCATGTTACGCAAATGACATAAATGGATTCATAATCGCACATTTGTCTCATTGTGTCACCGTTTTAACAGGGAAAAAGCCATTGTCCACGTCCAGTGGAAACAGCAAAGCAAACCAGATCAGATTATTCTTGCCATTATTCCAAGTGAATTGCCAGGCTGTGGGAGTGCTCTGCTTGTCTGATACGAGTGCAGAGACTGAGACCAAATATGTCACCTAAATGCATACAAGGACCCATTCTGGAAGCCCTTAGTCAGGAAAACTCAATGCTTCTGTCTGAAAATTTTAGACAACTGACTTGGCAAGCCACTTCCTTTCATAAGAACCTTTTGTGTATCTGTGAATACTGGTCTCTTGCTGCTCACATATAGCAAGGAAGTTTCCAACCTAGCTTTTCCTTTAAAGTTCTGGGGCACAGAGAAGAGCTGAGAATAACACGCACATTCAGACTGGGACTAATCCTGGAGTCCTTACTCTGGCAAGATACTCTAAAGCTGGGCAAATAATGGGAAAAGCTATTCAGGAGCATTTGGGTAAATTAGAAAGGAAATGTCTGTTCTTCACATTTGCAACTTTTGTATTTATCCTTCCTACCATTCACCCAAGTGGAAGTCTGTTGCTGGGAAGAGCAGTGGAGTTGCCAGTGGGATGATATAAAACCATTTAGGGGCTTGTCAAATATGATGAGATAGAGACATGACGACTACAAATAAAAAATTACAGGCTCTGAGCTGGTGAGGATTTATCTTCTATAAAGTCACTGAGGGTCCAAGCACAAAGACTGCTTAGTTGGGCTTTGCCTTGTGGAGGGCGGGGATGAGAATTTAGCCCCTAGTCTAGTAAATTATTGATTCCTCATGGGAATGCAGAACAGAATACACGCCAAGCTTCAGATGCAAGAACTATACCTAAAAACTGGGGCCTGATCCAGCATCCACTGAAGTCAATGGGAGCCGGATGAGGCCCTCAGAAGCTGAAAGATAAGGATATTGACTCTTTAAGGATCCAGTCCCACATAATCCAGGAAAAAAATTTGAGCATCTGGGCTAGTAAGGGTCCTCATGGATTCTAGTACGGCATTATTCATCAACAAGCCAGTCCCTAATTGTTTTTTCCTGGCAATGTGCCATCTCGTGCTCCCTTCTGTGATGTGTGCAGCTTCTAATGAGTCGTATATGACCAGAAGACTTTGGGTCTCAGATGCACCCAAGGAGTTTCATACTACCTCTGCCATATGGCCACCTTTGACGTGCCAGGCATATCCGGGTTCAAAAGCACTAATCTCTTTTGTCAGAGGAGAAACATGGATCCTGGTTTTAGAGGAAGAAATGACATAGCTAGGGAACAGGGTGGCATGGTGGGGAAGAAGCAGCAGAGATGAGTGAAGGAAGGAACTCTAAATTCGGTTTTCACACGTTGCTAGGGGCCAATGCATCTAGTCCCAGGAATGACCTGTGGGTCATAACCAATCAGCCTTCCAAATTTTATTCCTTCAATAGAAAAGTAAAAATAGCATTAAGCTTTCCTTCTGTATGCTCTCCCTGTGTTTCAGAGAGCTTCTTCTCGGGGTCCAACCAAGCCCTTTGAGATTGCAAACTGATACAGAGAAACCTAAGAAAAACAGCTGTTCCATCACTGATTCTTATCTAATTTAGTTTTCAGTATCTAACAATTCGGGAGAGGTGGGTTTTGCGAGCACGTTTACCAGAACTCTGGCCTGCCTATCAAAATCAGCTGATTTTGTTTTGTTTTGTTTCTGAACAAGCTGTTGCTAACTCATCCCTTGTCCCTGGACAGCAGCTAGCAGTCTGTACTAGAGTGTGACGCTCGGTATTATAGCACTGTGGTAGCAACACTATACTTAAAAATGAGATGGGCACTTATCTCCAGCAGCTTATTACAGTGTATAAGGCTGTGCTCAACTCTTTTGTACACTCCTTGGACGCAGGGAGTGTTTTCAAGACTGGCAGCTTGACGACACAGTATCTTAAACTATTTTCCTCAGTCAATTCTCAGAGAGTGAAATTCCCCTCCACAGCATCAAGTCCATCTATTTAAGTGCAGGGGTTTTAGGGGTGGATTTCAGCCTCAAACTGAGGCCCTGGGAGGGGCTGCAGACCATCCGTCCTCCCCTCAGTTTGGCACCTATTCTGCATGTGTCTCAAAGAGAGGCTGCAGCCTCTCTGCTTTACCTGTGTTGGTGCTAAGGCCATCCGAGTCCCATGATTATATATACAGTGACCCCCCACCCCCTCCTGGCATGCTCTCAGCTTTCTGTCATTGCCTCCCTTTGTAAGGCAAGCACAAACATGCCTTCTGTGGCCTGCAGAGGGGATAGGCCCTATCTCCATGAGAACTCCACCAGCAGCTCCACATGCCTCCCCACGTTGCGGGGCTTAAATAACACAGAAGCTTTGCACAGGCTATTTGTCCCAAGACATCAATTCAAGGAGGCACTTAAGCGTGTGTCTCATTTTAGGTACGAGTGGGACTTCTCACATGCTTACGAACCTCGCTGAATCAGGGGCTAAATGACTTTCACCCTTAGGTGGCTGGTCTAATATCAGCGGTGCATGTATTTCAGGCATCTCTCAACCAGGTTAACAGCAGATTTTTCAAAGCTTGTGGTGATTCACAAACACAGATTAGAACAGAACCCTAACCCTAAAATCCAGCATGGTGAGACTGGGGATAATTAGTCCTTGGAATGTCTGCGTTAGCCAAACCTTCATATACCTGGACAAACATTACAGAGAAGAATAAAATAGAGTTGATAATAAGGCTGTTTCTGGGCTGCACTAAACTATATTTTGAACTGAACAGCCCCAGAGATTTAGGTTTGTGGGTGGTGGTAGTTTTCTTTTGTTTTGTGCTAAAAGTAGCAAACATTTCTGTGTTTTTAGTATACATACACAGTGCACAGAAGTTTTGTGAATATACCCCACAGGCTTCTGTGTGTTATCACTTCAAAGGCACTGATCTCTTTTTTAAATGTCCCTGTTGACGCCTCAAATCTCTGATCTGTAAGTTGAAATTGACTAAACTGAGATCTGATAATATGCAGTTTTACTTCCAGCTGCATCCTGTGTTCACAGTAATAAAAGCAGTGATTATCTTTGATATGGCTGATGATGTTACCAGGATAGCAGATATTCCAGCTGGTTAATTTAATTTCAAATCTTGATGATAACATCTAATGGCTGTTTTTTAGCTAGTGCTACAGATTTCACTTCGTAGTGACCAGTGATATTGTTGAGGTAGCGCACTTTCCCTAGAGAGTTTCTAGTTAACTATTCAAAACAGGTTTCAGAGTTACAGCCATGTTAGTCTGTATTGGCAAAAATAAAAGGAGTACTTGTGGCACCTTAGAGACTAACTAATAATAATAATAATAAAAAATTTGTTAGTCTCTAAGGTGCCACAAGTACTCCTTTTATTTAAAACAGAATCAACCACCAGATAACCACACCGTCTTTAACTCCAGGCTGGAGAACTCAAATCAAAATCCTGGGCTTTGAGTTTTAAAAAAAATCATGGCAAAACCAAAAATATCTCTGAAGATAAAATAATCTCCAAATAATAAAATTAGGATCAAAATAAAAGTTGATCGAGTCCATACCCACATTGCCAGCCTAGGATATGAGCCTATGAGAGATAATTGATTAAATTGATACTACAAGCTGGTTTTTGTCAAAAGACCAAGGCTATGTTGTTTTCTTCTTCATTTTCATCTCTAAATACTGATGTTGGAAGCTGAAGGACCTAGATGTCCCTCTCCAAGATGAATCTCTGCAGCAGTATCACTGGGTGTCAGCTCATCTTCATTTGTCTCCTTCTGGACATGGGCCTAAGCAAAATTAGGAAGAAACTTGATAAATCCAAACTCAGAATGTCCTTGTCCTTAGATGGGAATAGTCCAGCAGGAGAAAATCTGGCCCTTTATAAATAACTTGGAATTTCTTGTTAAATCATTAGATGTCTTATGATTAAGAATTACAGAATTAAAATGGATAGAATCTGGTTGGATTGTAATCAAAGAAGCCTGTAATAGTTGTATTCAGGCCTGTCAATTAATCGCAGTTAATGCGTGCAATTAACACAAAACAAAATAGCTAGATTTTTTTAAGTAGTCATGATTAATCACAGTTTTAATCGCATTGTTAAACAATGATAGAATACCAATTTAAATTTATTATAATACATATATTCATACAAGTCCACTCAGTCCTATTTCTTGTTCAGCCAATCACTGCACACTTCCTGTTTACAATGTCCCCTGAAAGTGAGAACAGGCATTCACATGGCAATGTAGTAGCCTGCATTGCAAGGTATTTACGTGCCAGATATGCTAAACATTCGTATGCCCCTTCATACTTCGACTTGTAGGCTCTAAAGTTTTACATTTTTTGTTTTGTTTTTGAGCACAGTTATGTAAACAAAAAAATTCTACGTTTGTAAGTTGCACTTTCATGATAAAGAGATTGCACTGCAGTACTTGTATGAAGTGAATTGAAAAAATACTATTTCTTTTTGTTTATCTTTTTTTACAGTGTAAATATTTGTAATAAAAAATAATAATATAAAGTGAGCACTGAATTCTTTGTTATAATTGAAATCAATATATTTGAAAATGTAGAAAAAGTTCCAAAAATATTTATAATACATTTAAATTGGTATTCTATTATTGTTTAACAGTGTGACTAAAATGGCGATTAATTGCGACTAATTTTAATAGTTTGGCAGCAGCCCTGGTTGTATTGTATTCCACAACTGCTTGTGCTATTCTTGTATTATGAATTGCAGGCTTTCCTAGTTGATAAAGCTATACGCTGGCAGATCTAGCAAAAGTCTAAACGGATGAACCCTGGGAAGCCCTGAGTATTGGACACAAGCAAAATTCTTCTGGAACAGGTCAGAATCCAATATCCATTCCTGTTATACTACACTGCAGGATGGTTCTTACTGCTCTCTGCAGGAGCAGAATGCTCACCGTACATAGGGATAGCTAGTACTCACCAGTGGGAATTCCACTGAAGTCAGTGGGAGTTTTGCCTGAGTAAGGACTGACAGATTTGACAGTATATATAATTATTTTTAACCAAAGTTTGAAATGAAGACAGTTTTGAAGAAAATGAGATCCTGCCTATCAGCGCAGCAGTATCACAGATGTTGCCACTGAATCCAATGGGAGTCTTGACCGAACAATGATGGAGGGGCAGGATGCCAGAAGTAGCCCACTAACAAGGTAGGCAACTATATTTGCGAAGAGGAATAGAACAAAGCTGGTGGAAATAGATACTACTATTTCTAAACTCCTACAGGGCAGAACCCTCCCTCACACAGACTATACCAAGTCCTTTCCCTCCCTCATCGTTCTGAGTGGTATAAAGCACTCTGCTCTCATCGTGCTCTCTCTGTTCCAGTCCAGGAGCTGACTGCTGGTATGACCTTGGCAGCTAAAAGACCCAGATGCCCAGCTCCAGGATGAATCTCTGCAGCAGTGTCATTGGGTCTCAGCTCGTCTTCCCTAGTCTCCTTCTTGGCTTCACTGACAGACCTGCCTGTGGGGTCTGGTGTGGGGTCATCTGCTGCTGGGCTGCTACTCTGAAATCTGTCCTCCTTGATGTCACTTTTCTTTGATTTCTGAGCATGAGGTGCATTCCCTTGACAAGATGCATCCACAGTGTCTGATTAGGGCAAAAAAGGAACATTCCCCTCTACTCTTATAAGCAGAGTAGGTTGGCTGCCTATTCCTCAACTGGTTTGTAAATGACAGACGAAAATTAAAGCCCTCTGGGAAGTGAAGTGGCATAATGCAGGAGAATAATTCCACACAAATGGCTCCTTCTTACCATGAGAAAATATTGGCTAACTCTCCACATTGCATGATTTAATGTGCTATTTAATTCAAAGCAATACAGCTCTAAATACAAATGGTAAATATAATCACACATGTTAATTAAAACTGAGCATACATGAGATATAATGTCATGGAAATGTTTGTTTATGAGTAGATTTAAAACACGATTAATATATTGTTGAAATGTTTATCATTTTATTTTGAATAATATATTAAAATGGCCCACATGCTCCACGGGGCCTCCTTTGTACGCCGAGGCTATATGAATATACGAAAATATTGAGGCCAAATTCAGATATTCTTATTAGGACAAAACTGATTTCTGCAGGAGGAAAGCCTGATAGACTAAAGGATTTGGCCAACAGTTTGCGAGAACTTTATCCACCACCTAGGAATGTTAGCTAGAAGTGAAGAAGCAATGTAAGGTGCTTATATCTGTGATTAATTCAGGTAATCTGGTTTATGGACCCTCTTATGTAGATGAAAAGGATTTACCTTTATGTCTGATTTGAAAAAAATATACATCAGATTTAGTGAACAACACACTGCAGAAAATGGTCTGGCTGAATTGCATGAACATGTTTCAGAAAAGTAGAGAAATACTCTGTCTTCTTCCTAAGGCGGTAATCCTAGTACCTACAAATTGCAGATCTTATCCTTCTTTACAAATATGCAGAAGTGGACAGCAGTTGTTTTGAAGGTAGTACACATCTAATTTATATTCCTTACAACACATGATTCAAAGCATAACAGGGAGGGGTGCCGCTAAAGACTTTTAAAGTGAGGAAAGGGCTGTGATTAATACTTTAAGAGGTAAATGGAGGAGAAGTCAACTATCAAAGAATGTCAGCAGCATTCCTGTGGCCTGTTTTAAGCACTGACATTCTTCATGTGGTGAAGTGGTAATTCAGCTCCAAATATCAGAGAGGCGTTGGGCAGAGAATTTCCTTCGCATGCATTGCCAAAAGGAGCTGCAAATTAACAGCCCTATCTTGCTCCCATTTAAGTCACTGGAAAAATTGCCACTGATTTTGATGGAGGAGGACCTAAGACACCTTGAGCCAGATCCTTGGCTCAGATTCCATTCCATTTGCATTGGACTTAACACTGTCCTTAAAGGGCTGCAAGGAATTCCTGCCACATGGCTGGAAGGGGGCATGGCCATGTTCCAGTGATCTCTGGCTGTTGGAATGGTCCCTAGAGAACCTGCCAGCCCATAAAAATCAGAACAGCTCCAGGGCTGTTCTAACTTGCACTTAGAATCACCTTTTGCCTCAGCTGCCAGCCCCTTAATTCCATCATTTGAAAACGTACAATATAGATTAGATAATTATTGTCTATACAGATACATTGGTCATTAAAAATTCAACATTTTCCAACAGGCACTGCCCTGTTAGCACAGGCGTCTCTTTTTCTAAGCCGAAAGGGGAATTTGTGATCATTTCAAATGGGTGTAGTACCTGCTGGAAAATGCTGTCTTTTAAAATGGCTAACACTATATAATGGACCGTCATTTTCCAAACAGAGAAAAAACAAAAATGGATCTGAAGGGAAAAAATTGTACTTTGTGCAGCTTCAGGCCATACAAACAGCTCGTCCTAGCAGGTAACGTAAAAGTGAAATTGGGATTGCTGGGAGTTCTAGATTCTACTTGCAAACAATAAAATAAATATGATTGCATTCCACCTAGCACTAGTTAAAAGGTAAATGTGCCCTGCGGTACTTGTAAGACAAACAAGACGATGTGGCAGAATGGAGCAAACTATAATAGGCTTCCGCAGCACAAAGTTTAAGCTAATTTTCTTTGCTTAGTAATGATTATTACACCTTTTTCACCGTGCAACACACTCCTATATATGACTCCCATAGGTAAAATCGGTTTGGCAAGTTTAGTAAACTAGTGTAAATAAGCACAGATGCACATTAAAGCCCTGACTCCACATTAAAGCCAAATCAACACCCTCTACTAATAGAGATGTTAAAAAAGATAAAACACCTCAAAGCGAAGCTTCTGTGTTTGTGCTGCTATTTCATGTCAAGGCAATTACAGTGATGCTATTAGGAAAGATCAGGGAGGGAGCAGTGTTGTCATATAGGAAGAAGAGAAAACAAACCTTTAAGCAATCATGTAGAGCATGCAGAACATCTTAAAGCTGGTGAAGGAACAAAGCTTAGTACTGTCAGGGTATTGATCTGTTCCAGAAGGTGCAGAGTTCTGTACCACTGTGATTGCCTTCCCTGCTGGGTTTAGAGAGGTCTGAAAAAATACAGTATTGATTGAGCCCAGTTCCTGAGAAGTAGCTTACTGATAAACACTGACTCAGGCCACCAGTCCTGAAAGCAAACTGTTGCAAAACAGCACAGCTCAAATCACACAGCTCATATGAGTTATAAACATGCAGATGGCATAGCATTCGCTCCGTAGCAGACTCTCTTTGTTATAGAAAGGTAGCTTGGCCTACTGGACAAGGAAACTTTGGTTCTATTCCCAGCTCTGTCACTGATCTGCTGTAAACTTTTTTGGGGGGGAGGGGAGAGGCGAAGCGGGGGGTAAGGACAATATTTTATTATATATTTGTGCAGTGTCTAGCACAACTGAGCTCCTGTCTCAGTAGGGGCTTTCAGATGCTGCCATAAAACAAATAACAATAAAGTTCTGTATTTAACAATGCATGGACTGGAAATGTTTTCCTTCCATTTCTTATTCTGCACTTGAGTGCAATGCAGAGAATGATGAATGTATCTAGATTTTAGTCAACACTAAAAAAAAGCTACTCACACCTTTTACTCTGTTCAACATCTGCTGAATCTAAGAATTACATGGACCTAAACGGATCAAACAATGAGTTTTTGAAAAGAAAACAATTCTGCACTTGCTCAACCCTCAAATGTCAAGCTAATGTCAGAGGACCTTATGGGTGCAGAACAAGGAAGATTATGCCTCTAAGTGCATTAAAAAGAAACCTGGAGTCCCCTTGTGACGGGTTCAGTCACAGAGACCCCTTGGGACTGTCACCTGATGTGCTAAATTTACCTCTGAGCCCATTTCCCCTGCCAGGACTCCAGAGCCCTGCCTTGTTGAGCCAGACATGCTAGCCTGCTGCAACACAAACCTAGGTCTGGTCCACGCCCCCAAAGCTGCAGGCTTTAACCAAAAACTGCTCAGCAGATCACCTATCTCCAGCACCCAGACACCCAGTTCCCAATGGGATCCAAACCCCAAATAAATCCATTTTACTCTGTATAAAGCTTATACAGAGTAAACTCATAAATTGTCCACCCTCTATAACACTGATAGAGAGATATGCACAGCTGCTTGCTCCCCCAGGTATTAATCACTTACTCTGGGTTTATCAATAAACAAAAGTGATTTTATTAAGTATAAAAAGTAGGATTTAAGTGGTTCCAAGTAATAACAGCCAAAACAAAGTAAGTAACCAAGCAAAATAAAACAAAACACGCAAGTCTAAGCCTAATACATTAAGACACATTACATGTAAATCTCACCTTCAGAGATGTTCCAATAAGTTTCTTTCACAGACTAGACTCCTTCCTAGTCTGGGCCCAATCCTTTCCCCTGGTACAGTCCTTGTTAGTTCCAGCAGGCATCTTAGGTGAAAAGTAGGGGCTTTCTTATGACTGGGACCCTCCTTGTCCTGCTCCACCCCTTTTATAGCTTTGGCACAAGGCGGGAATCCTTTGTCTCTCTGGGTCCCCACCCCTCCTTCTAAATGGAAAAGCACAAGGTTTAAGATGGATTCCAATATCAGGTGACATGGTCACATGTCACTGTAAGACCTAATTTTTCATTACCCATGGGCTGGCCTACATGTACACAGGCAGGCTTCTTGCAGGTAAACAGAGCCATTTACAGTCATTTGTCCTAGTCAATGGGAGACATCCAGATTCTAAACCACCATTATGGAGTGCAACATCACACCCCTAATGAGATATTCTTTCTCCCAGTTGTCCCATGTTCCAAGTGTGGTTGCACTAAGAAGTTGCACATGCAGGAGAAGATGGTAGGTGGGAGATTTTAAGCCAGCCTCAGAACTGAGCAGGCCAGTTTTTCACGTCCAAACTGAAAAACCTCAGAAATGATTATTTGTGCATGGAAATGCAGAGCCCAGTGTAATTTTTAGTGGCTGGAACATTTAGTCCTATAAAGTACTATAAAACTGAAGTAATGCTATCAGAACTGTGGGTTCAGCTCCATCAAGGCTTTAATGGATGCAAGGAAAACAATTCTTAAGCAGCATTCAGAGATTTAGCTCACAAACTATTACTTCACCCACTGTCTAGAGTGAGAAGAGGAAGTCTGCCAAAACAGTAGGGAATGAGAAGGCAAAAGAGAATGAGAAAGAGATACTGGGCCAAATTCTCTTCTCAGTTACATGCCGAATGAATTTGGCAGCATATCCACCTTCAGGTCTGAATGGCTAGACACATTTGCTAGACACATGTGTGAAGTTATCGTTATCCAGATGTGTTTAGATTTGATTGGAGTACCCCCAGCCAAAAGGGGATGATTAAAGATCATTTAAAGCACTATTTCTCAATGGAACTCCTCTATGCCCTCTGTGGAGCACACACACTTTGTTCAGAGCTGGTATGAAGAATCAAATTTAACTCTCCAGCCTGAGGCATCTCATAAGAGTATCCACCAAGATTTTAATGTCTTATCTCCTTGCCAAAACTTTGACCTCATATGGCTGCTATACTGTTCTTTGGAAATATGCTTTGTATAAAGAAAGATGATGCAAAAAAAAAAACAATATTCCTAATGACAATCCTGTCCTCCAAATGAAAGTCAAATAGACGACTGTGAAGAGTAACAGAATCAGTGCCATTGTGACTTCAGTATACATCTGGGCTGGAGATAAGAATGAGAGCACCCTGGTAGATTACCATGCTATCTATGTGCTAGTAAGTATAACAATATCATAGACTGTCCATGTACACCAACCCTGGGAAATACCATGGTAATAGACTGTATTTGTTACATTCACTGCATATACACACAGAAGTTAGATTAAAAACATCAAATACTCTTGCTGGAAGATTGCAACATAACACTACTTCTATTCTTATACAGTAATGCAGAATGACACACGATAACCAAAAAGAGAGAGAAAAAGCAGGCCGCTTCCTATGCCAGATACACTCAAGTCACCCAATTTTTTTCTAGGCTGGTTCTTTCCACACTGCCTCTGATTGCACGCTTCACTACAGAGCCCCCCCAGCCTTCACACAAGAGAAGACCAGGACCAGGCACCCTGCTCCCCTTCCCCCCGCACACACACTTAAAGTGATAGAACTTCCAACGCAGTCTTCAATACACCACAGTATTTGCATTGTTCAGAGAGTCTGGTGAGGAACAAGTATTGCTTTTAAAAGGACTGATGGGAGAAAAACGGGGAAAAATTTCACATTCCCTCCCCTCACCCCCTGTGTATTGTACCTAGAATACTGGATATTTCACTAGGAACAGTTTCACTACTTGACTTCCCTTTTCTTTTATGTTAATCTAAAAAAATACCATTGGAAGAACTTCTGAGATCTCATCAAATGGCACCCATATACTCATGTGGTGATTTTTGTTGTTTGTTCCAGATTAGTTTCAAATTTCCAGGGAGTTAAGGATAGATTCTCCCTCGGTGCACCTCAATCTGATTTTAATGCCTTAAAATTGAAGACTTCCACAGAGTCATAAATGCTAAGGCCAGAAGGAACCATTATCATCATCCATTCAGACCCCCTGTATTGCACAGGCCATAGAATTTCACCTAGTGATTCCTGACTGTATCTTATAGTATTCTCTGGAGATCTTCATCTTGGGAACCATGACTCCCTTCTTCAAATCAGTACACAAAGCTGAAGACCAGGGCCCATTTAGCTGACAATCGCAAACACTGGAGTCAAGTTCTCAAAAACAGAGAAGGCACTGACTTTCCTGAAGGACTACTCTGCTACCTGGGAATTCCACCAAAGGGAAGCCCTTGATTCCTGCCTCCATCACTCCATCCATAGTTCAGGTGTGTAACTTGTGACTGCACCCTCCCCCCGAGCCTGATAAAATATGCCACATGTTTCAGCTAAGTAGCTCATTGATCCCTCACTGTACATCTTATGAAAACAGCAAACACGGCTTGATTGATTGAATTTTGTAACTTTCATATCTGAGAAAAAAATTAAACATTTACAAGATCGTGACACTCTCTTTTTCTCTCTGAACTCCACATTGTTTTTAAATAAAGAGTCACTGAAGCAGCAGACCTTCTGGGTCATCCAGGTCAGTTCCCCCTATCAAGCAGAATTTTCCCATACACTCTGACCCTCTCAAGGATTTTATCTCACCTATTTTCTGAACACTCCTAATGATGGTGACTCAGCTTCCTCACTAGACAGCTTATTCTACTGCCTATCTCTAATTGCTCTTACGGATAAGGAGGTTTTCTTTTTCCCCTTGTGGTCAATGTGAATTTTCCCATTCTTATTTTTAGATCATTCCTCTCACTTTAACCCTCCTGAGGAAACACAGTCCTTTCCCTCCCATCTACTAATACCTCTCAACCATGTGCACACTGTTGTCATATACCCTTAATTTATCAAGGATGAGTGAGTAAACTGTATTCAGTTAAGGGACCAATGAAAATGCTAGCAGCAGAAATATTTCCATGCCAGTGGTTCCTGGCGGGGGGGTTCCCCTGAAGATGGCTCTATGTGAAAAGAGGAGTGGACCTATCTCACTGCTAAACCTCTGCCCCCTAAAGAATCAGAATGGGAAAGGGAGCCAAATGTCAGAGGAGAGTAGATAAAAGACCACTGACTAATGAATCTCAGATCTCAAGGGGGTGTTGGGGCCACTTGGTGAGTCTTTGGGGTAGTCAGGGACCAGTCAGGCTCCAGTTGCCCCAAGACCATGATTGTTTTCTCATTTTTCCTGCTCTAGAATCCAGAGAGGAGAGTCTGCAGAGCCCTCAGGTCAGCAGCCTGGTTGCTGCTGAGGGTCTGGGAGAAAATCAGTTGGGCCATCATTTTCTCTTTAACCTCTCTTGGTGATGAACCCGTCGGCCATTAGTAATTCAAAATATCTGAGGCACACATGGCTAAGAGCACTGATTAACAATAGGGTGGACAGCAGCAGACAAGTGGATTGGACAGCTGACCATCTGAACGCAGATGTTGTTTCATCACATATCAGGTCCTTATCTTTTCAGTTTTAACAGAGTCTAGTTTTTATGCCATATTTTAAACAGGCAGGGATCCAGAAAAGGCCCAGGAAAACTAGGAATGGGCCAACATTATTCAGTCTCATGTTGAAAATACGTGAGCAAGGTTTGAAAGTTTAATTTGAATGTCCACATTACTGGGTTCAGTTCTACTTTGGAGAATCCCCGGGGGATAAGGAGGAACATAAAAAATTATTTGAAGGAGAAAAAGGTGAAAACGAAGCCAAGAGGCAGAGAGAAAAATACAGGCCAGATGTGGGGAAAAAAACAGTAGAGAAAAATACTAGGGAAAAGAAAAGTGTCATACTGTATATGGGTGTTTAGAGTAGCCACTTAAGTGAACCTTGTCATGAGTTGTTTCTTCTAACCCTAATTTAGGTGCCAGTTCAGGAAGGTACTTAAGCATATGGGTAACATAAGTATGTGAGTAGTACCCCTGAAGTCGATTAGTGAGGCTCGTATTTAAGTATCTTGCTGAATTGGGACCACATAGCACAGGCTTTCCTTCATCTAGAAAACCAGCTGTGAAAATCCCCTTGATAAAAACCTGGTTGTAAATTACAGGGTAGTGGAAGGGCTTTCTTTGACCTGGAAGGCAAACTAACATTGGAATCTCCCCAAAAAGTCTGAGAGATTTACAAAATCTGCAGGACAAAGAGCAGGACATCCTCTTGTTCTTAATTTTTTGTAAAAGTTGGGAGTATCAACTTTATACAAATGGAGTGAATGCTCTGATACTCAGGTAATCAGCATGGGAATGTGTGCAAATGGCATTTATGTATGGCATTGGTTTTCAACCGTGGTCCGCGGACCCCTGGGGGTTCACAGACTAAGTCTAAGGGCGTCCGTGAAAGGTTGTTGTTACCATAGAACAGTGGTTTTCAACCTGTGGTTATCAGATCCCGGGTGAGGTGCGGGGGGGTCCACAGGCTATTTCTAAGATTTCCAAAGGGGTGTGCACCTCCATTTGAAATTATTTAGGGGTCTGCAAATGAAAAAAGGTTGAAAATTGCTGCTGTATGGCGATAAGAAAACAGTAACAGGCTTGGTTTTTTTTTTCTTCTTAAAAAAAGGAAACATTTTTCTTAGTCTTGACAGTCTACAACAAAAAACAAAAAACAAAAACCAGGAGCAAATATTTAAAAGGGGGAAGGGGGCATAAGCTTCTCCATGGTCACTAAAGGAGATGAGCGCAGAGTTGTAACAGACTTACTGAAGTGAACAACCTTGATCTGACCAAAAGGAGTCATTTACTTTTTGGTACTCCCCAAAGGTTTTATTCCTTTTGGCTGCTAGGCCAGGAATGTCAGCCGTGTTGAGATGGGGCACCCTGGAAAGTGCAGAGCTGAAAGCCAGCAAACAGGTTCCGCATGACTGCTGTTAGGTCTAGGAGACTCCACAGAGACCTGAACTCTTTGACCAGATAGGTGTGAACCAAAGAGGGGACCGGGTCATATGGTTTCAAAGTTTTCTTTGCTTTACAAAGGCTTCCCGCCTCCCCCACCCCTATCCCCAATAGCTTGAATGGCTACAAACCTTCAGTCTGAAAAGAGAGGAAATTAAAACAAAAAACAGAAGTGCTTTCTCTTTGCAAATAAACCACAACAGAGAAAGGCCCAGCAGGGGAACTGAAGGCTTTGCTCTGACTGACTTAGCCCGTTTTTATGGGCATTAACTAAAGCCAAAACAATAATGAAATTGGTAAAAAGAAAAGGAGTACTTGTGGCACCTTAGAGACTAACCAATTTATTTGAGCATAAGCATCCCATGAAGTGAGCTGTGGCTCACGAAAGCTCATGCTCAAAGAAATTGGTTAGTCTCTAAGGTGCCACAAGTACTCCTTTTCTTTTTGCGAATACAGACTAACCCGGCTGTTACTCTGAAACCTGTCAAATGAAATTGGTGTGACTGTTTTTGTTGTTGTTGTTGCACGCAGAAAAACTCTCTGAACCTTAGGTTTATGAGTTGGGAGCTCTTTTGGGAAGGGATTTTCTCTCCCTACGGGTATGTGCAGCACCTAGCACAATAAGTCTCGATGTCGACTGAGGCCTCTAGTCCGCACTGTAATACAAATAATTAGTGAGAATGAATTGAAAATCGTGTCCTAATCCTCCAGCAGAATGGGTGCAGTACAAGGAATTTGGGGTGGGGGGGTGCGGGGAACAGGGAGGACAGAATTCACAAACAGAATTCACACAGTTTGTGGGACCGGTCCACACTTGCTATTCCAGTTTCTGGGCCCTTGGCCTCAACTGGGGCTGCTAGGCACTAACATAATACAAATAATAAATAATAGCAATTGCACTCTGACAGCTTAATAAATGCAACAGTGCTACGGTCCTGCAGCAGAGGCCTGCAGCTCAACTCCTAGAGGAGCTGTTTCCTTCATGGTTATTTATATATATATAAAAACTGGGATGGGAGGGGTGAGAAGAGGAAGAGATTCCAATGATCAGACAATAGGAGTGAAGTCAATCAAGAAAGGACATTCCCTCCCCCTCCCCAAAACAGCATAGGTGGCATGGCCTCTAGTTTTCAGATCGCAACATGTGATGCTTTCTACATTACTAATAAAAGGTTACGGCTTCAAGCTTTTTTTTAAATTTAGATCTGTTGTTTGGTAATTGGAATAAACATTCAAATTTGAGCATCAAATTTCTCATTAGTTTCACATCAATACCTGTGCTGAAACTATGGATCAGTGAACTGAGTTTCTCACTGCCCAAGTGAATTCATTAATCATTCTCTCCAAAGATGGGTGTATAAGCAGACAGCTTTTCTAAGCAGCTGTCTTCTGGTAAAACTCCTAACGTATCTCCTGTTAAAAAAAAACTTTTCAGCAGTCTGCTATTGTCTTAATGGGAAGATCTACCGGTATTGACAGGTCTGGTAAGAAGGAACTGGATCTCCACTCAACAATGCATTCCAATTTGTAAATGGTCACTTTATGGTTACAGATAGAAAGTTTTAAAACCATTCAGACTTAGTTACCACTTCTTATCTGGGGTATCATGAAGAAGAAGAAATACAAAACCGAATGCTGCAAGTCCCAGATGGATGCATTCAGTGAACAAGTATAACCTTAAACTGAATACAGCTGAGTGTTCCCACTCACCCAAAACCACATGGGCTTGGTTCCTCGCCCTGCGCCCCTGTTCTTCTAATAATAGATATTTAGATTTATTTTCATATACCTTGATGGGCTGGGGCTACTTGGACAGATTAGAGTCCACAGTAGTCTCCTATTTTCCATTACAATCTAAGCAAGTGCTTAGGTAATTGGAGCTTATCCTTTTTAAATATATGCAATCAGGAAATTTGAGACTGCCTTGATGGACCATATAATACTTCCTTTAGAAGCTCCCTGATATGCCAGCGTCTACAGGTTCAGCCATACAACAATGATCTCACTGGGTACCCTTTCTCTAGCTGCGTCACACACTTAGAAGTAAGATGAGACCATGGTAATCTTTCTCTGAAAAAATATATAAACAAGGACTTCTGGACTGACCTTGTCCAAACCAAGCCCACAGACAGAAAAATAATGTTTCAAAATGCCTTATAATGCCATGCTAAATGGCTTAACCTTTGCCCCATGTTAAAACTGATATTTGATGTGTTTGATCTCAGGTGAAGTTTACATATATTACTGAAATATAGGGTATTTTCATTTAAAAAAATGCCAATGTTCTAATTCTTTGGCAAAACTGTAGATTTGCTCAAAGAGGAAATTTGCTATATCAGTGGAGAGATTTCATCACTTCTGTATCCCCCCACCCAAAGAAAGGCTTTTTGTTGTGAAGTAAGTTTCCTGTCTGAATAAAGTGCTTAGTAGTTACATAAATAAATAAATAAATAAATAAATAAATAAAATAAGAATGAAACAAATTAATCATTCTGCAAACACATAAATCCACATTAATCTCTATAGAGATTTGGCCAAATCCTGATCCTATGAAGTCAGTGTGAAAACGCCTATTGACTGGAGTGGAATTAGGCCCTTAATTTGAGAGAACTGGGGGGAGAGGGGGGTGTGCGCGCACTGTTCTTTCATTTGAAGCATCGGACAGTGGTAACAGTCAGAAGCAGCATACTGAACTAACTGGGTCAGTGCTCTCTTCACGCGCAGATTCCAAATACTATTCAGTTTTCCAGTACTAAAAACATTTCCTGCTTTTGTAACTTTTAAAAAATGTGATCTTTCATCAAATCAGTAGACTATATATATATATTGATATTGTGCCCAGCACTTATGCCTCAGTATCCGAACAAACTAATGGTGTTTGAGAATCAGTGCTCTCATCTCATACTTAGGCCTGGTCTACACCTAAAAATTAGATCCACCTAGCTATGTCGCTCAGAGCTGTGAAAAATTTTGCACCCGGTGTGACAAAGTTAGGTTGACCTAACCTCTCACTGTACATGCAGCTAGGTCAACCTAGCTACCGTCTCTTGGAAAGGACGGGAAAACCTCTTCCCAATGTAGGAGGCATCTACACTAGAGAACTACAGGTGTAGCTGTGATGCTGAAACTGCTGTAGCGGAGACATACCTTTAGATTGTAAGCTATTTGACAGCCAGGATCATATTTTGTCCATGTGTTTGTACTGTTCCTAGCACAATGGGGCTCCTTATCCCTGATAGGTCACCCATTATGCAAATAATAAATATATATATAATAAGGTGGTTCTAACGAATCTTCAGTAAGAAAGAGAACATATAAAGTATGTAGCAAACACAGAATGTTCTAAACTTTAGAATGTTGCATTTCTGAAACAATCCCACCAAACAGAGGAGATCCCGAGTTCTATTTACATGAGTGTGCCTTGCTGCAGTATTTGCAGCTGATGCTTTGTAATAGAGACTTCAGTCCTCTCTGCCATGGCTACCATGGTATAGCAACTCTTAAGCAGTCTTAGCGGTATGTCAACTGGGCACATTAGTAGGATGTCCAGTGGCTTGCTTTTTTTGATATAATTGATTGCAATCCTGATCTCTTTACTCATGCAAATGATTGCATTGACTTGAGTGAGAATGGGGCGGGGAGGTGGGGGGATGATAGATGACTCATTAGGACAATTCACTTGAGTAAGGTGAGCAGGATTTGGCCCATTGTATCTTCAAATAATAATAAATATACTTCCTGAAGAATCCCAAAACACTTCAGCAAACAGAAGTCACTTCTCCCACCAAATGCAAATACCTTTCCAGGAGATCAACAATTCACACCAGGTTAGGATATTTCCAAGACCCATTTTCTTTGTGTACTATGGGCTCAATCTTCCTCCCATTCAAGTCAAAAATCTAACTTCCGTTGGCTTTTATCATGAGGATCAAAGCCCTGTGAGTCTTACACCTCTCCTGTTGAATAGTTCATTGTTCCAGGAGTAGCTGTATTCAAATCCTGAAGTAAGGTACCACTCAGCATTAACAAAGGTGGCAGAATCAAGCCCCAAATAATCAAATCCAACTCTGAGCATTTTCAGTTGCTGAGACTGAACCCACAAAATGCAATACACAGCTGTTGGCCTTTCTTCCTATTTTACCTGTAATAATATGTATTTCTTAGATGAAACAGTGCATTTAATCTATAAGGTAGTTACACTTTTGTTGATAAAATACTTTGCTCAAATTTCTGTGCCTAAAACGGTATGCACATTTCATTACGACAGAGACAACTCCTGACTCAGTTGTAAATGAGAACTTTACCTGAGTAAGCACTGACTAAAAATTGAGAAAGGATCTCAGGATTTCACTCATATATTCCACATCACAATAGGAGATGAACTTGACCCCAAACCCCAAATCCAATCACTCATCACTGCTAACCCCCTTAAATGCGGAAGAAATTTGGAACCAGGTCCTTCTATAATTAACTTTTCCCCACTTATAAAATAAATATTGTACAAGATTATTACACTTAAATATAACACAGCTGTTTGGAAATTATACATCGTCTTTTTAAAAAATAAAAATAATTATTATTTACTTAATTTGTAAGACTTATAATAGAAAGTTAGCACTTAAAATTAAACCTCACTCAACCAGGTAATATCTACTGAACTGGAATAAGTATATCATAATCTGACTTGAGGGGATTAGGTTTGCGTGTATGTACTATGTATGATGCAATTCTAGACACAATGCGGGTGAGAGAAGGCTAACATTACCCCATTTTCCAAGTTACATTCCATACACATATTTAAGTCATAAAGGGAAGTCCAGGCCTCCTCCAGTGCTGATACTTAAGCCTTTGGGACAAGTCACCTGGTGATTTTTTTTTTTAAAAAGAAAAAATACTTTGTCATCAAATTCCTATTAAAGCAATTTGTAAAAAAAAAAAAAAATTAAGTGAATTTGATAACTTGACCAAAGCATATATCAATGGTAAAATGTGAGCAGCGGTTTCCTGAATGAGGTTAAAATAATTTTCAAGGGCCTTAGCTTTAAAAACAGCCACTTGTAAAAGTGTAGACAGATTCAGGGAAATAATGTACAGCAGCCACCCACAATCCCCTGACAGCTTTCAAGGAGTTGGGAGCTGACATTTTAGGCACTTTAACAGACTATTAACTCATTCCTGTTAGTGATTCAAGAGCAAAATTCACCCATTGCTTCTTATTACCAAAGGGAGTTCAGGGGATGGGACTATGGAATTTTTTTTTAAAATGGATCAAGTAGAATCATTGGCCAGTTTATTTTGTTTCAGTATTTCCCTGATTAAAAATAGCCCCTTCCTTCATTCCCTGTGGTTTTTTTGTCTCTTTGGGAGAAAAAGCATTTCCATGGCAGGACCATCACTCAGTACATGAACAGAACACACTCTAACACGGCTCTTCACAGTTAGGGAACCCAAACTCCATCTTAAGAGCACAGGACAAGGAGTGGGCTGCCAAATCAGTTGGAAGTTATGTCACTTTCCTAGCCCACAAAATCCTTCCAATATCATTCCCCACAGTCATCTCCTTCCACCCAGTTCTCAGACCTTTAACTCCCCTTGTCTCCTCCATCAAATGCATGGTATAATTACAATTTGTCATTTGTATTACTGTAGTGTCTAGAGGCACCAGAGAAGACCAGGGCCCCATTGTGCTACGTGCTGTACAAACTCATGATTAAAAAAAAAACATGGTCAAAGAGCTTATACTCTAAGTAGATGAAAGAAAGGAAGTATTATTATCCCCATTTTACAGATGGAAAGCTCAGGCCTGGAGAGATTGACTTGCCTAAAGTCACTCAGGAAGTTTATGGCAGCACTAGGAATTGACCTGAGATCTCCTGAAGGCCTGGCCACCATATTAACCACAAGACCATCCTTCCTATTGGAAGCCTGTCTTAAGTTCCCATCCATGACTTTGCACCAGGTCCCACAAAACCTAGGATCAGCTTTGCTTCTAACAGCGTTCTAAACTGAATGTGACTCCAAGTCTTGGACATAGAGGAATTTTCCATATGGGGCAGAGAGTGTACCCTGGTGTAATGGCATTGCGCATACATGCTTTTATGCCCATACATAAGCAACGCTGAGTGAGGAAAAAGAGGGGCTGGGGGAAGGAATTTCAATATCCTTCATTGTCAGCCTTTGTGCTAATGAACTTTACAACTAGAAAATAAAAATAAGAACAAGAACAAGTAAAATTGCATTTTTGAAAGGACAGAAAGTGTATCATAGCGATATACTAATCCTATAATTCCTTAGAGAAGCAAATAACCTTTTCTCTTGATATAGGCACCGGGCATTGATCTGTCACACTGTTTGTTCTAGCAGAGCTCCCAGAGGTGCATTCAGTTTTTGAAACGTTAAGGCTAGTTCATTAGCCGTCCCTAGCTCGTTTCTCTGAGAGAATCAAGATAATACTGTGGTTAGTTAATGGCTTTCTCTTGTTTCCCCTAGAGCCCGCCTGTCTGAAGCCTGCAGGCCCAAGAAGCTTTCTTTCCCCCTTCCTTTCACTATTAGTCACAGCTGGTAAGGCTCACAGAAGCCTAGACTGTTTGAAAACAGTCAAACCGCACAAACGTTTGAGTGTCTCTGCTGCAAACAACAAACTTGGTCCATGTTGCCATGGTGGGGGACTCCTGCTTCTACTGTGTTGGAATGAAGAAGGGGGTGGGGGGCTGGGGGAATCCTGAATATCTCATTGTGAATGTCTCTTATTAAACAACCACCACCAAAATATAAAAATAAAAAAGGAGAGAAAAGGAGAAATCCTCTCTGAGGGAACTGATGATCTACAGTATTTCCTGGAAGGTGGGGGAAAGAACCAGCTAACTTTAAGCAGAGTTTACATCTCCAGGATTAGCCAGCCATGTGTGCAGGAGATGAAGATGATGCCACTTGCCCTGCTCTCAATGTCTGTTGCTCAGCATCATGGTTTACTGGTCGGATACTCACAAGCAGCAACCTCTCCCAAGAGCCACCCCACTAGCTGTTCCTAATGGATGTTCACCATCACGGTGCTTTGCTTTTTGTTTTTAACACATTTTGTCCTCACCATTCTCATGTAACTGCTGAAGCAAAACAAGACAAGTACAGTTGTTCCAGCTAAGCACCATCACTAGTGTCACTGGGATAAATGCATTGCTCAGCAGGTCGGGCTTCACAATGCATTGATTTCTTTTGGTTTGTGCATTTTTTAAAAAAACTAGTACCTGGTTCTCATGAAAATGAGATACTGACCCTGAGGGCTAGTGTCAAGTTTTTCTAGGCAGACACTATCCAAGTTTCCTTTAGACAGTAATTTTATTAATGTACATCAAAACTGATCTGCTATCCCCTGCTATTCCAATGCCTTTCTCTCTATCTAGGTGTAGATTCAGTCTGTGTTCATCACCATGTTATCTGAGTTGCTACGAAGCTGACACTATCAGTCATGTATGCAGTGTAGTTGTAGCTGTGTTGGTCTCAGGATATTAGAGAGACATAGTGGTAATAGCTTCTATTAGACCAACTTCTGTTCGTGAGAGAGACAAGCTTTCGTCCTGACCTCACACCTATAGTTGTCACCTACCACCCAACACTGGAATCCATATAAGGTATCATCAAACAACTATAACCCATACTTGATGGGGACCCCACCCTGAAAGAAATCTTTCCTGCACCCCCTCTTCTGGCCTTCAAACAACCCCCGCAATGGCCAACCTCATCATCAGAAGCAAGCTCCCCACAGATCAGGACACACCAACTCAAAGCAGCACCAGACCCTGCCAGAACAACAAATGCAAAACCTGCAGACATCTCCACTGCTACAATGATCAACACCCCCTCCCCCCAACACACCTTTCAAGATCCATGGATCTTACACATACCTCGCATAACATGTACTATGCCTCATCCAGTGCATGAAATCTCCTAATAACTATGTGAGTGAAACCAGACAATCACTACGCTCCCAAAAGAACTCACACAGGCAAACACCCTATCCCCTAGGGGTGAACACTTTTCACAAAGCTATCACTCTATATCTGACCTATCAGTCCTCATTCTCAATGGAAACATGCACAACACTTTCAAAAGACAATCCCGGAGCTTAAATTCATTACTCTGCTGTGCACTAAAAATTATGGACTGAACATACAGACTGGATTTATGGCTTATTACAACATTCCGTCACCTACTAACCTCCTCTTTTTGTCCTATGGCTGCAGAGGTGTTAACGGGACACGCTACCTTGAATGGTCCCTTACAATATGTGCTAATTCCTTGTGCTACACAATCTGTTCCACTGGGAAAGAGTACTGCAGAAAAGGATCTGATGGTGATAGTGGATCACAAACTAAATATGAGTCAACAATGTAATACTGTTGGGGAAAAAAAGCAAACATCATTCTGGGTTTATTAGCAGAAGTTTTGTAAGGAAGACACAGGAAGTAATTCTTCCACTCAACTCAGCACTGATAAGGATTCAACTGGAGTACCGTGCCCAGTTCTGGGCACCACACTTCAGAAAAGATGTGGACAAATTGGAGAAAGTCCAGAGGAGAGCAACAAAAATGATTAAAGGTCTAGAAAACATGACCTACAAGGAAAGACTGAAAAAAATGGTTTTGTTTAGTCTGGAGAAGAAAAGACTGAGGGGGACATAATAATAGTCTTCATGTACGTAAAAGGTTGTTATAAAGAGGAGCGTGATAAATTGTTCTCCATATCTACTGAGGACAGGACAAGAAGTAGTGGGCTTAAATTGCAACAAGGGTGATTTAGATTAGACATTAGGAAAAACTCCCTAACCATAAGGGCAGTTAGGCACTGGAACAAATTACCTAGGGAGGCTGTTGAATCTCCATCATTGGAGGTTTTTACGAACAGGTTAGACCACACCTGTCAGGGACAGTCTAGATAATACTTAGCTCTGCCTTAGTGCAGAGGAAGGGATGAGATAACCTACTGACGGTCCTTCCAGTCCTACATATCTATGATTCTATGTCCCATGACCTCTATACCAGCTTTTACACACGAAAATGTTCAATAAAAGTCACCTGAAAAGAAAAGGAGAAGATCTGAAGGTCTTTCCTGGAAGACTCCTTGGCTGACTAGGGAATTAGAGGTCTCAGCTGAAGGGGTGGAGATGTTGAGTCTAACAAAAAAACTTGTCACTCAAGGCTTTGTCAGGAGTTTTCTGACAAAAACCAACCAAACAAAACCCACACCAGTTTCAAACAGTCTGAATAAAATCTCTTGTCTCCTCTTGATTGCTCAGGTTTTCCTCTTTTGTGATGTCCTCATCCTACAAGTTCGCCAATTATCCACAGAGTCTTCCATCAAAGAAGCAGAGTAGGGGGGAAGTAACAGCAGCAAAGCAAAGCAATAAGCAACCCGCCTCAAAACACAATATGTGTTAAAAAACAAACAAAACAGGAAAACATTTTCCTCATTTACAGATAATATTCCTGCTTCTCAGAAATTCACATCAGGAAATGCTTTTGCAACGAATTAGGCTATAATGTAGTTCAACAGCATTACATTGGTTTGCTTTACATATTTCTGCTTATTGTAAATTCTACCACTAAAGCATCTATTTACCCCTGCAGGCTCGGTTTCATAGCCAGTTTATATCACAAATGTTAGGATTCATGCTAACCTCTTTGGCCTATTTATCAGCTTCTCACAGAAATGTGTCAGTGCCTTCTTCCACACTGTCCTTATGCATGGAACACACCTCCTGAGTTATCCACAAGCCCTCTAGCCTTTTGGCATTTAAGTCCCTCCCAACCACCTACTTCTGCCATGATGCCTACAGAAACTAGCTATCCTTACAAGTTTGGGAGTCTTCCCATTGACTTCAGACATCGGATCAGCCTTTGAGAAGTAACTGGGCACAATTTATTGTAAACTGTGTGTTAACTGAGCCTTATATTACCTGATGCCACCTTACCAATTCTGTTGCATCCTTCCCCCAACCTGTGAACTCTACAGGACAAGGACTAGGCCTTCCCCTTTTCTTTTTGGAAAATGCCTAACAAAACAATAAGGAGGGTTGTTTCAACCATGTGGGTGTTTTGTATAAAGTGATTGGATTATTATATTCAAGACAATCAGAATACTTTTTGTCAAGTCAGTATTGAGGAACAAAAGCATATTAGGAAGTTTAAAATAGGGATAATACTGCTTACTCATTTTTGTAAGGTTCTTTGAGATCTACAGATTCCTATGTAATTACTCTATAGTATTATTATTCCATCATGGTTTGTCTAGCTTTAAGACAGCCTCTTGCTCTCATGAGTATAGTACTCAGTTCAAGAAGTATTGTCCTTTGTTCCGTCTTTTTTGTCAAAGAAATTGAAGAAAATCAAAAACACAACTTTTAACCGATATAGCCTATGGCCATGCTATTGTCATCTTATGAAGATGCTGTGTCCCTGTGATACTAAAGTGGATAATTAATTTTCTTTAATGTAAAGTGAAAAATCAGGGACCAGAATCCATTGAAAAAGTGCTACATAACCAGGAAATAAACAACTTCATCTCCACATCTGATCACCAAATCCATTTGATTATTTGTCATTAATTTATAATTGTGCTGGATTTTTTGGTTTTGTTGGGTTTTTTTGAGCAACTTGGTACATCAAGTCTCCGAGCACTGAAACTGATGCAAACAAGAGAGAAAATGTTGTCAGGAAATCTGTGCACCTTGTAGAATAAAAACAGAACATCCTTTTGTTTGCTCCAGGGGAAAAATGTGGCATTTTTCCTACAGAGTCTGTGATCAAGACGTTTTTAGAAGATCTGAATTCCTGACAAAATTAAGAAAGAGAAAAGTTCAGAACATTCAAGCCACTCAGCAATTCATTTTCAGATTTGCTGTCCTTTTGTGTTTTAATGAACACTGCAGTTTTGCTTAAGATCCCAGAAAGGGCAGAAGCTGCTGCTTCTTCGGAACAAGGCCTTCTAGCTGAATACTAGTTTATGACTTCTTCCAATGAAGTCATAATTGGTTAGGACAGAGAATCCCCCCACTCCCCCCCACCCCCAGCAAGACTTTGTCCCCAGTGCTCCTCAAACAATTACAAAAAAACAACATGTATACCAGTAACATTTCCGATTGTCCTACATGACCAAGAGGCTGCAATTTCAGGACTGTGATTTGGAACATATAAACATCATGCAGTTGATTTGTAAATTAATGTGTCTTGATGCTGCTTCCTGTGCTTATATCACAATCTGTTGTTGGCCTTTTTTCAATTTGAGATCTACACTTCGGAGACTAGCAGGGGCTGTTAGAGAAAGGTAGCAACAGAAGCAACATGATCAAATTTCACTTTTAGATTTTGAGGAACTACAACAAAGAAACATGCATTTTTATTTTATGAAGATGCACTGAAAATCATTACATTGTCTAGAAGAGGAATTAAGCTTGGCAAATTCTTTTGCTTCAGTTCTTCATAGACACAATAGAGCCTGCATATTATTATTTTTCTTTTAGTGGCAGATAGCAATGACTAGTTCAACACAACAACAGGAAATTATCGTTTTAGTCATTTATGACAGAGGATTTGTTGCAAGAGTATTCCAGTGTATTGCTAATCTTTTCTGAATTATTAAAGCCATGATCCATCAAGGCATTTAAACACATGCCTAACTTTAAGCACCTCAGCAGTCCCTACTATTGTTGTGCTTAACGTTAGGCATGTGCTTACGTATTGCAGTCTAGACGCACAAGTGTACTTAGCACCAAATATAAAGAGTTAAGTGGGGAAGGTTAGTTGAAAATCCCTTTTGTGTCGTCTTGTATAATGTGTTTACGATTTGCTTTTTGGGAGGACGATGCTGCTGAGTTGTATGCAAACTTGTAAAATAAAACTTGTAGTGTCTGTGAGAACTTCATTTCACATATGACCTTTTACAGTAATTGGATCTGAATTATAATCAGTCACCTGAGTCCTGAAATAGATAAAATAGTTTTTTAATGTTAAAAAGTTTTAGCCCTTCGTTGATTATCTATCAGTGCTTACAGTCCTGTGAAAATAAGATAAATGAGAAATTTGGTCTCTAATTAGACTTCACTAGATTTACAGCTTTTAATTTATACGCCAATGCAACTCAGGCCGGCACTAACACAGATAGAGATGGAGCCACAGTTTTCAATTGATTTAACAATTTAATTGCAGCATTAACATCCATTAACATTTAACTAACCTTTTAAACTAACCTCAGGCACAACCTTAAAGACTAAATGAAGTAAAATTGCATATAAAAAGGTACTAACATACAGCTGTAAGAAGCCAGAGTGAATCTTTAGGGAGATTTAGCATCACTTCCCCACATCAGCAGGAGGGAGTCTGTTTTCCTTCTTGAAAAATTCAGTAGGAAAGCATGCTCTAATTTATAGGAAAAGGAAATAGACACATTTGATGGTTATTAACTCTCATTTATATCTTCTTGTCTATACGTGATGCCTAAAGGATGCACTATCCCTTACACTGGTCATGCACTAAAAATCAATTTATTACACAGAAAAAACAATACTGCTGCATTAACTGATAAAATCACATATAAGGGAATATAAAATAACCCACTGACATTTGATATGAAATGGAAGCAACATATTCTAGAGCTAATAGGCAAATATGGCTCATTTATACCGGTACAAATCTAGAGCAACAGCACTGAAGCGAATGGAGTTACTCCAAATTGACACCTGTGAAACGAAGGGATAAAGCCACGAAGAACAGTGAAACATAAACACTGAGTGCTTGATTTATATAAGTGCTCTGCACCCTAACCTCCAGATGAAGAAAATAGCAGCTGCAGGTGCTCAGGCTTCAGAAGTCAGATCCTTTGACCAAGACCCTCAGCGGGTGCGAATCACCGTCCTTTCATTGCTGTGGGAATTTACACCAGCTGAGGATCTGGCTACACATTAATAGGTGTTCTGTGCACAGAGGCCATAAATCTGGACTGGAGCACTTAGCACTGTGCACTGCCTTGTTCTAGGGTTTGCTCAAGATTAATGCTTTGGGGTTGTTTTTTTTTTACAAGAATGATAATGAAGATTTTTCACAGCCATCTAAAATTGAATATATACATTCTCATCCTGTAGGGATTCTGACTGGATTTTTAAAATTAATTCTTATTGTTCTCTTTATCATTCATAGTGTATATTAGGCAATTTTGGCCTTTTTGTTGTAATATGGTAAATGCTTACCTTGGACATTATGGGCGAGCGTGTGCAACCCTTACTCATGTTGGTGAGCACATGCTGGTGCTAGTGAAGTCAATGGGTTACGAGTGTAAGTGCTCACCAGCGTAAGAGTTTCCAAAACTAATTGTGCATGTGGTGTCACTACTTTACCATATTTAAAGTTTATATAACAACACCTGAGTGTCATCAAACCAGGAGGACAATAATTTGCAAAGCATCATTAGGACCTTGTGCTTTATGGCTGTAATGATGACTGTTGTACGCAGCCAGTATTATGTCTTGATGTAATACACCATTATGTCGGATAGTGTTAATGGTCCAGGGATTAAGGGCTTCCTAACAGCACATACTGACACCACACACTATAATGACTCCAATGGAGATGTTAGTCACGCCAGTGAGCGTTCTACACTACACCCTGACTAGATACCTCTTAAATGTATTAGGTCAATGATCAGAATATTAAAAGCTTCATTATTGTATGCATTGACACACTATATTGTCTTCATGCTTTCAGGCATCTCTGTTTCAATTCATGTTGCAGCACTTAGAAGATATGTTGAGGATATGCCAGGTCCTTTGATGAATGCAAAATATGCTCGTTCTTCATTCCTCCTCAACGTCACGTGACAAGATTTGTACTCAAAGTAAAGAGCTGACCTATTTGGTGATACAGTATTTGATTTTCACTAAAACTTCAGCTGAAGGTTCTTTCTTTATTAACTATTAATAGACTATTGGGGCTATTGCTGTATTTCATAATAACAGACACCATAGAGTTAACAGATTTATACCCACAACATACAATCAACAAGTTACCTAACTACAGCAACTGATAAGTATGTTCTAGTGTCATCCTTTTAGCTCCCAAGGTAACTACATTACCAAAGAAACAGAGGGCAAAAACAAATTTTTCATTTTAAAGAATCAAACAACCACTATCAAACAGCACAGGTAAATTCCAGATTTTTAAAGGTATTTAGCCATTTTTCCACTCAGCATTGCAAGCACAACTGACTTCGAAGACTAAGTCTCATTTTCCAAAGTGACTTACTTAGGCACTTAAATATCTTTGAAAATCTGGGCCTAAGTATATTTGGGGAACTCCCAAAATACCATATGCAAGTACAGTCTATCATAAAAGGGGCATTTTGCTGTGGATTGTTAACAGTCTAGGATTAATTCCCCATATAGCTGCATCAATAGCTGCCAAATATAACCACATATACTATAGCTGGTTTCCATTCCAATGGAAAGGGGATCTTTTCAAATGTACTGGGGGAGATGTACTATGTGGATCCACTGATCAGTGTTCACAGCCAAAATAGTTTCCCAGGGCATCAAAACCATTTGTGGCTGATACTGTACCTTCTGGAGCCACATATATTCAGAGGTGGTCAAACTTGGGGCTATGCATGTATTTCTAAATGCTAAGGAACTTAGAGAATCCTGTGACTCACACGTTAGAGCTCAGAGTTACATTGATTCTGATTAAGATGTTATTCCAAAAGGAAAACTCCATATCCTGTGAGTTAATGGACTTGTTCGTTGTTGCACCTCCATCAATAACAGGTGGCATAAATACCTACCTGGTGTAACAATCAAATCAATCTACCGTATTTTAAATTTCTGAAATTTCAATAAAAGCCAGTAGAGACAACATATCATTAATGTGTATAACAAAGTATGAACATTCCATCTTTCCATGGTCCAGTATGCACAGAACATCACTTCCCATCTCCTGGACCCCGAATCACACCATCTCCTGCTTCGAATTTATGAATCATATAAAGTGTGACCATGATCCACTGGCTCCCCATTCATAGATTCCAAAGCCAGAAGGGACAATTATCATAATCTAGTCTGACCTCCTGCATAACACAGGGCTCAGAGCTCCCCCAAAATAATTCCTAGAGCATCTCCTTTGGATAAACATCCAAATTTAAAAATTGTGAGTGATGGAGAATCCACCAGTTGTTCCAAAGATTACTCTGACTGTTAAAAAATGATGCCTTATTTCCAGTCTGAATTTGTCTAGCTTCAACTTCCAGCTGTTAGATCATGTTATACTTTTCTCTGCTAGATTGAAGAGCCCATTATTAACTATTAGTCCCCAATGTAGATACTTATAGACTGATCAAGTCACCCTTTATCCTTCTCTTTGTTAAGCTAAATAGATTGAGCTCTTTGAGTCTAACCCTATAAGGCATGTTTTCTAATCCTTTATTCATTCTTGTGGACCTCTGAATCCTCTCCAGTTTATCAACATCCTTCCTGAATTGTGGGCACCAGATATGGACACAATATTGCAGCAGCAGGAAAACCAGTGCCAAGTATAGAGATAAAATAACCTCTCTACTTCTTCTTGAGATTACCCTGTTTATGTATCCCAGGATCACATTAGCTCTTTTGGCCACAGCATCACACTGGGAGTCATGTTCAGCTGATTATCCACAACCCCCAATCTTTTTTAGAGTCACTGCTTCCCTGGATAGAGTCCCCCAACCTATAAATATGGTCTATGTTCTTTGTTCATTTCATGATCTAGTTCCAAGTTGCCTTCCTTATTTTGTTTGGTTTATAAACCATCAGTGATCTTGCTTCATCATTGAGTTTGTCTGTCTGTCTCTTCTCCTTCTTAACTCCCCTGCTCATCCAGTCATAGTCACCTCTGAGACCTTTTACACCATCTTATCACTGTGGCCAGATAGTTTCTACTCTGTAGGTTCTGCCATCTAGAAGAAGATTCCCATCTCTCTCTGCCTCTTGGACTCTCCATATCTCACTTAAAATCTGAATTCAGAACTTCTCCCTTGCCAACACCTCACAATTATTCTCTCTTTCTGTTTCAGTTTAACACTGCAATTGTATTATTTAGAACAACCATCCAATATTTTGGAGATATAATCTGCACAAAGGAGCTAGGCAAGACATTTGTATTGTGTTGAAATGAAAAAAAAAAAGATCTGTACTAGAGCTGTCAGAAATATCAGTGGCCATCTTTCAAGTAATTCATTAATGTTTCTGGAACCCAAGCATGAGCCGATCATCGAAATCCATAAACCAGATCAGTGAATGCAAACTTTTACAACCTCAAATAGTGGACTAACATAAAAAAACAACAACAACACACACACTTAAGAGGCAATGCCATATAGAAGGATTAACATGAGCATATACTTTTAAAAATGAAAACATAGAAAGTTGTCCAGTGGATCAAACTGATCTAACAGATTTTTGTTTTTAATTAAGCAATTTCATTCCACATTATTTACTTCAGATCCTGCTCTGCTTTGCACTGTTCTGCTAGAACAAAGCTGCCCTAAAGCCAGCATCTCTTTCTTCTGGTAGGCACCTCAGGAGGGGAAAAGCTGCTGCATCACTCCCATCACTCTCTGACTTTGGCTCAGAAAGCAAGGTCATGGGATGGATTCACTTGGTTGTTCTTGCACAACAGAAATCCCCAGCTGCTGTAATGACCTCAGTCGTAGGGGCCATTGACAGACTGCACAAGTCAGAACAACCCTCAGGCTTCCATGGCAGCTCCTATGATTCTGGCTTAGGACTGGGGGAATTCATAGTTGACCTACAGCCTTCTTTTCACAGTCATGATATGCAGCCTAGTAACTGTGATTTTCCTGGGTGACCAAGGGTTTGTTACAGAATCATAACAGAGGATGGCAAATGAGATGGGGCCAGTAAGGAAACGCATAAATTCCTCCTCATACCAGATAAACACCAGTTCTCTGATCATTTGGGCAAAAGACAGTTCTGTGCATGTGAAAGTCCAATATACACATGGGAACACCTGTTCGTTCCTTACTTTAGGGGGAAGCACCCACCCACAGAAGCTATGGGTGCTTAAATTTTAAATTTACTGCGCACAAATATTTCAATAAATATGCTATACATATATGGTGCCTGATTATTCTAATTACCACAGTGTGAGTCACTGAATCAGGAAGTCAACAGCAGAGAAGGAAAAGGCCTGTCAGCTCATCTATCTCCTCTGCCTGAACAGAACGGCCTCTACAGTAGGTTATTTAATGCTGTGCCCAAGCTGCTTTTAAACATCCCAGATGATTGGACTCCCCAGTTTATCTCAGGAGATCTAGTAGCCTGGGATGAACATGGTGTTTACCCCTCTTTTACAGTCTATTCCATGCTCATTTTAGGCCTTTATGTAAGAGTTTAGGTTACACAGTAATTGCTTTTGGAATCTACTAAATATAATTACACAGTAATTTGCAGGAGCCTGTAATTACTATGTAGTTACATGTAACCTACCCTATAAAGTTACCAGGTAATTTAAGGAGTAATTTCATGACATCCATGCTCTGTGAAATTAAAGTGTTAATATTTTTATGACTAAATAATAAATTTTACTTTGCGGAGGGTGGGGTGGGGGGTTGTTTTGGCAAACTGGTTATAAATATTCCCCACTGCAAATATCATTTAAAACCTCACATCAGTGTTTTTTTTGTTTTTTTTTCCTTTTAAAGGGAACCACATTTAACGTTTCAGGGCAACTGTCAGAAAGTCTATAGGTTTTATAACAGTTCTCCACCAACTAAGGCTCCTGAAAGGTACAGACCCTGTTTGAAATAATTTTCTGCAACTTTAGCAGCAATGCACATATTTATAGTGGACAGGTCCCTCCATTAAAATGCTGGAAATATTGGCCCTGATTCTGGACTTAGGTACTCTGAGCTTGGGCAGTCTGTTGGGGGATGAGGGGTAGGCAAAGGTGGCTGTGTATAAACTTTGAACCACCCAGATTCATGAGATGGCCAGGGACCTGTGCAGTCCTGAGAAGCTGCTCTAATTTACCAGCTAGCTGTGCCGCAGCAGATCCCTAGGGAGACATCCAGCAGCAGTGAACTCCAACCATACCTCTTCCCTTCTCTGAAGTTCCCCCTCCCAACTCAAAAGTACAATATTTATACTTTTGATAGGACTTGGGAGGAGAAAGGTAATTCCATTTTGCAGAGGATTTTGATTCGCGTGCACAGAGTTTGTGCTGTTAGCTAGAAGTGTGGCAAATGTCATGCAATTCATACAGAAAAGCTTTGTAAAATGGACTGCAAGAAATACCTTTGTCCTATGGAAACCCTGAAAAATGTTGTACACCCTCAACATTTCCCATTACTGTCCATCAATTTTCTTCAGACCATACTGCAGTCCTGAATGGGCCTTGTTACAAGACTCACCCTCTCAGATGCAGAGCTGCAACACTTCCACCTCATTTCTCCATGCCAATCTTTGGCCTACTCCTGCTGTAGAGGTCTTGGCCCTTCATCCAAGCCACTTTAAAGCATTTAACCCCTTCCAGGATAACAGAATCCTGTAGTCCAAGTCCAAACCAATATCACAGCACAAGAGTTTTTGGACTCAGTCTTCAGCCCTCTTCCTTACAGCTATGGCTTATCTCACAACCCAACCACCAGCTCCCGAGCTCCAATTAACCCAACCATCAGGGTCAGGTCTACCCTTCTTCCAAGGGCCAGTTTCTTGCCTCAGATAGGAGCATGTACAGGCTCCTTCCCATCCAACATTCAACTGCTGGGCTTTTCTCCTTTTAAGTCTCATACCTTGCACAGCTATAGTGAGGTGGGACTAACTGAACAGGGTTGACTGGCCCAAGGCCTCCTGACTCTTGAAGGGCCACATCACCCTGTTATAGGCCTCAACCCAGTAAGATGAGAAACAACCAGCAATTTCTCAATTCCTGACATTCCAACTGGGGCTATTTCAGCAGGAGTCAGTGATGATCAGCACCTCTGAGGATCAGGTCCTAGATCTGCTGTCCCTCGGTCACATTTACAGCTGGTCGATGTTTTTGAACATTCACTTTTTTTGATGACAGATAGGATCACATTTTTCGTGAACATTTCCTCAAGAAATTCATCCCATTTGCCAGCCAGCTCTGGTCACATTTTGTATCTTACTCTTCTTCACACCTGCTTTTACCTTTCATAAATCAAAACCTAAGTGGGAACAAGTGAAAAGCAATACAGATTTTGGCTTCATATGCTGACAATAAGAAGGGGCAGACATCAGATAGTGCCAGTCCCCAGTCCAAGGAGGAGGAGGATGGTCTTGGGGTTAAAGTACTGGACCATCTGTCAGGAAATGTTAGTTCAATTCCTTAGGCAGGTCACTCAATCTCTCTGTGCGTTAGTTCCCCACGTGAAAAAAGGGGTAATAATATTTCCTTTCTCTCACCATGTTTCTGTCTTTTCTATTTAGATGGTCAAGATTGTGAGGCAGGGCTTGTCACTCTGTGCATGTACAATGCTTCACGTAATAGGACCTTGATCTCAGTGGGGTCTGCTAGATGCTACCACATTACAAATAATTAATCTCAATAATCAAAACTCAGATTTAGATTAAGGATGCATGCTGTAATATACATTTTATTTTACAATCAGTAAATCTTAGAAAACTACAACATCATTTCCAGTAATTTAGAATTTTGCAAACAAAACAAAAAAATCAGACAGAAAAAAAAGAAAGAAAGATCTTGACAGGAAATGTGAAGCTAATTAGCTTTCTGTCCTCAACCTGGAGCTTTAAAAAGTTCCCAGAAAGAATCCCATTTTTCCTAGAAAAGATGTGCAAATATGACTTGTCTGCAAATCCAATTAAAGCTGATAAATAATTCAGTTGAGGTAACTCAATATTCAAATTGAAAGCAGGCATCCAATTTTGGGGAGGGGGGGAGCATTAAAAAAAACATTGTGAACACCTTGTGTTACACTAATACTTTGCCACACGAGCTGGACTTTAAATGAAATGTACTATTTTTAGTCAGATGGTGAATTGCTCTAAACGATAATATTTAATAAATAATATTATAGAACATTAATAGTAATAAAATATTTAAATATTTATGGCATTCAAGACAATGGCAGAAGGACTGGGTCCTGAATGTTTCTGTAAAATATTATCCCTTATGCTATTATTACTACACGCTCAGGATGCTCAGAGTTCAGCTCAAAGCAGTACATGTAGATATAGCTCTAGTTTGCTATATCTTCGATGTAGGCCCTAATCGTGCAAGGATTTCCATGTTGGCAGCCCCCTATGCTTGCATTGCCGGATGGCAGAGTCCGTTGATCATGCTGGCCCTTTAAAAAAAACCCACAAACCTCTGAGGGCAGATAAAGCCCAGCATGACTATTACAATGCCTCAGCTCCTTCAAGGACAGGCGTGCCCTGAAACTGCTCATGTGACTGGGCTGAGCGCAAAGCCTGATGGGAGAAGAGTCAGGAAATAAAAGGCAGGTTCTGCTACTCATTCTCAGAGATCTGAGGGCAAGTAGGAAGTCTCTCCGCTGGGCTACCTCAGGGGAAGAGCTGTGGCTGTTTGTTGAAGCCCTGGGAAAGGAGCCTGAATGGAGCAATGGCCAGGTGTGAAGCACTATTCACAGACCCCCAGTGGGAGGGCTGTGGATTGAGCACGGATGGGAGGGGCATTTCCTGTGCAAGTATTGGAATTGAATTGGCCTATTAATAAACCAGATTCCAGAAGGGAATTTTTGTGTGTGTAGGGGGGAATTCTGGTTGTGTTGCCTGTGAATAGAAGGAAGGTGGTGAGGGAACTGAGGCACAGATATATAGATATATATACCTGACAAACCAACCCCAAAACAGACTGACTCATGGTGATGCTGGTTTTAAAAAGTCCAAAAGACAGATTATAAATTAATTTGGCATGTGGCTGCCTTTAGGTTTGTCAGAGAAATTTGGGGCCCTCATACATCGTACATACCTAGTATACTGGGGCTCCATCCCCTCTCCTTTCATTTTATTTACACAGAAGTTATAGGTGTCTTGGGGAATCTTAGTACAATTGTCTCCCCTTCCCCCCGTCCACCGCCCCCATCAGCCCTGTGAAAAAGGAGTACTTAAGCACTTAACTTGCAATGTACTTTTTGCAACTGCATCTGCAAATTGACTATATAGTGAGTTATTATATCTAATTATTTGTACGTGCAGTTGTGGCTGTTGGACATACAAAATAGGCATGCAATTACACACACAACTTGTTTCCAAATCTGGACCAAAGTCTAGTTCGCTACTACTTTATGAAAGCTTTGGTGTATATATTTTTTTCATCCAGGTGATGTCAACTCAATTATGATGCATCTCTCAAAGAAAATGGAAACACAAGCAGATAATATGGCTGTGCGAGTTTAGTTTATTTTTAAATCAATGCAGATGTATACAGACATATTAACGGCAGCTTTCCAGCTCCTGGCAAGCTGCTAATGAGGCCCACAGTGCAGCAAAACCTGCTACAGCTAGTACAGATTCATGGCAAAGTGACTGTGGTGGAAACAGACTGAGCACATGATCTGTGAGCTGGTACTTAACACGGTTCACTACCTATTCTTCATTACTTTTAGACTCGAGCTCGTGTGCATTTTCTGCTGGGATGCCTCATGGCAAGTTCTCCTGACAAAAGAGGGTAAAAATACAATACAACACAACACAACAGCATTCTCTTGGATTTATTTTATTTTGTTTATATCTTAGTGGGGCCTTTACACCATGTGTTACACAGGGCAGCTTGTTTATTCCATTTTCCCTTCAGAAACAACTCTCTTGGCAAATCCTTAAAACATCTAGGAGTGTCTTGAGCCAAGGAGGGACTTGTATTTTGTGTGTAGAAATATGCTCAATTATCCTGGTGTCATTGCACTGTTGAGGTCCATGTAGGATTTTTCTGGGTGGTGATTCATATTATCCCATCAATGAATTAGGGGGAGATTTAAACTCTTAACACCCACCACAACACCCAGGGGAGAATAGACTACTTAATATGAATAACAGCACTAGAAGAAAAACACTCCACCCCATGTTTCTTCTGCAACTTTAAATTGGACACAAAGAGGAGGAGAAAAAAGCGAATTAATAAGGGAGAAACCTGATTAGAATATAATTTGTCCTCATTAGTACAGCATTCCTGACATAAGGCTGCTCCTTGAATCCTGTTTACTTTGAAACTCCAAAGAAAGAAAACCTATACAGTTGTTAACACTCGGCTTTTCAAGGATAGCTCCCTAATGAGGGTGGAGTGTATATGAGCCGGTTGGTTCTTTACCATCAGAGAACACTGAAAACACATCTGTGCAGTGAAGCATTATTGGGCCTTTCAAACAACCTCTGTGGCCACTGCCTATAAATCTCTTCCCCTGTCATGTTTAACTAAAACCCAATACCCATTCAACATGAAATCCATCAATGTTATACAGAAAACAATGACAAAGCACTCTCCTTTGTGTCAGGAAAAACAAATAATTCTGCAGGAAAAAAGGGGAAACCCTTTTCCGCAAGCTTCTGCAAAGGCACAGACACAGGAAGGGGGCAGCTTTCTTTTAAAGCAACATATCCTCAGCTATAAAAATTCTCAAGGCCATATTATCTATACCAGGCTGTGCAAGATAAAACATAATGCATCAGGAGCATCTATGTGTTGAAGCATTTTATCTCAAGCATGTTTGTCATAAGGACAAAGTCATCTTACACCATCAGCTGTACAATCCTATTAAATCTAAGTGGATATTGTGTTAGTGGAGCAAAAGATGTTAAAATTCAAATTGTCTCTCTCTCCCCTCTCACACACAAATGAAATGAAGGAACCTATTGGATGGATTTAGTCTCTTCCTATTCTCATATTATCTGCAGGAAACTTTAATGTTCCTGGAAGAGCTTCATTTTTCACAAAGGCTCAGTACATTTCTGCAAAAAACCCTCTTGTTTGGTAAAATGTTCATGTGCAGCTCTCTGCTAAAATATTTGCTATTCCGAATTGGTGTTGGTGACTTTTGATTGGCTTCAAAACTGAGCTTGCCTCCAAGACTGAGCTTGATAAATTTACGGAAGGATGGTAAGATGAGACTGCTTACAATGGCATGTTGCCAATCTATGACTGCTAGCAGCAATATCTCCAGTGGTTGGTGATGGGACAGTAGATGGGGAGGGCTCGGAGTTACTACAGAGAATTCTTTCCCAGGTGTCTGGCTGTTGGGTCTTTCCCATATGCTCCGGATCTAATTGATCGCTTTATTTGGGGTCGGGAAGGAATCTTCCATTGGGTCAGATTGGCAGAGATTCTGGGGAGTGTGGGGTTCGCCTTCCTCTGCAGCATGGGGCACGGGTCACTTGCAGGTTTAAACTAGTGTAAATGGTGGATTCTCTGTAACTTGAAGTCTTTAAATCATAATTTGAGGAGGTCAGTAACTCAACCAGAGGTTAGGGGTCTATAACAGCAGTGGGTGGGTGAGGTTCTGTGGCCTGCAATGTGCAGGAGGTCAGACTAGATGATCATGATGGCCCCTTCTGATCTTAAAGTCTATGAGTCTGTGAGACACAAGTTATTATTTTGTGATAATTTCTACAGGCCCCAACCCAACTGAGATCAGGACTCCACTCTGCTACATGTTGTACAGTAAGAGACAGTCCCACCAACAAAAAGTTTACAATCTCAATAGACAAGACAGGCAAAGGGGTGAGACAGAGGAGGTCATATTATTAGTCATATTATGTCCATTTTACAGACATGGAACCTGAGCCACAGAGATATTACATGACTTGCCAAAGATCACACAGTAAGTCTGAGCTAAAACCAGGAATTGAACTCAGATCTGAGCCCCAGCCCGATACTTTCCTTTCTCTTTATACAGATGATGGTATTGTTGCTGTTTTGCAAGGGGGTCAGTTAATAGCCCTCTTAGGGAGAAAGGACAGTTGTCTGGTTAAAGCACAGGAGGCCTGAAACCTGGGTTAAACTCTTGACTCTGCTATAGACTTTTTGTGTGACTTCTGGCAAGCCTTTTAATTGGTTGGCGCTTCAGTTCCCCTGTCTGCCATGTGAAGATAATATTGAACTAACACACAGTGAGGGTTAATTCAAGCATGTTTGCAAAGCACGCTGTGATACTCATATGGAAGGTACTCTAGAATAAAGCTATTTTATTGAAGTCTTGGGATAGAAAACTGTGGGGTCCAGTTAGGAATTGTGCTCATGCTCAATGCAGATACTACAGTGAAATGCTAGGGAGTTCAGTATTGTTGACAGTGGCATCATTCAGATAAGTCAATAAACCAAGGTCCTTGTATATCCACAGTGAAGTTAAGAATCAGATGATACTTTTCATGAAGAGTGAAGGATATTCCCTTTCTTAACTAAACAGGTTCTAATGTTCTGTGTACTCTATTGCTGAACATGGGAGCATGGATGGATTTGTATACACATTAACTACACTACTAGTATCAGACTCTTTAATACAGGAAGTATGAAAGGTCCCATATCAAGCTGGATTCTGGTGCAATACAATCAATAACTGCTGAAAACAATATGAAGCCTGATTTTAAAACCCTGAGAAGTCAATGACTGCTCCTGTGATTGCATGCATATTGTAAACTACCTGGCCAATTACTGCGATTGTCTCTGCAAACCAGGAAGGTGCCAATGGTCAATTAGGCTTCCTAGAATCATAGAATCATAGAATATCAGGGTTGGAAGGGACCCCAGAAGGTCATCTAGTCCAACTCCCTGCTCGAAGCAGGACCAATTCCCAGTTAAATCATCCCAGCCAGGGCTTTGTCAAGCCTGACCTTAAAAACCTCTAAGGAAGGAGATTCTACCACCTCCTTAGGTAACGCATTCCAGTGTTTCACCACCCTCTTAGTGAAAAAGTTTTTCCTAATATCCAATCTAAACCTCCCCCATTGCAACTTGCCACAAATGGCCTTCATGAAGGCAAAATGATGATTCTCCAAAAGTTCTAGGAGTCCTTTAGAAAACTTCCACTGCTACAAAAGTAGCATGAGGGGAGGAGTAGCAGACCATCAAGTGCTTGTACGAACCCTGTCACTCTAATGGACTATGGATACGGTGAAAAACTATTGAATGAGGAGCTGAGATGACAATCTGGAGGGCCAGGAGAGCATGTGGGAAGGCTGGAAATGTATTTTAGAGGCAGAAAGACTTTGGGGAGGTCAGAGATAATGGGAGAGGACTCAGCAACGCTTGGGAGGGTAAAATGGATGGAGAGAGAAGAAGAGGTAATGATTGGAAAGGAGACGGAAAAGAAGGTGACAAAATACACCAGAATGGCTCAGAAAGTGTCGGATCTCAGACCCAGAGATGGCTCACCATGAAGGAGGTAACAGGGCCTGTGGGAACATAAGCCACCTACTTAAAACAATGTGTTTAATACACTGTAAATAAAAGGGAGTGTGTGTGTGTGGGGGGAGGTAAGGTTTCCTTCTGTTAAATATTTACCAATCAAACACCTTCTATGGCTTGCGGACCAGAGCAGAATCTGTAGGGTCCCCTTTGTAAAAGCCAAATCTTTTTACTTGAAGATAGCTACCCACATTATGCTGAACCTGTTCAACTAATCTCTAGGTGTGACACTTAATCCTGACTCTGTCTTTTAAGCATCCCATTACTGTAAAGACATTAGCTACCGAACTTAATTAATAAAATCAATCATAATTAATTCTTTCAGCGTTCATAGAGTCATTGCGGATATTTCCTTAAGAGTTTCATTGTAATTTGACATTAATGGAGACCGAAAATAGTCAAATGATTTAGAATATATAGAATAATGTACACCCTGCTGTACATAATAAGGCTGCCTTTCCATTGAGGGGGTGATGGTGGCATCATAAAGCAAGAGTGCAAAGCTCAGATAATTAATCAATGTCACTAGGGCTGTGGTGGAATTTCATCTGTATGTTTAAGGGGTATTTTATCCTTTACTTCCATCAGTGTTAAATGCTACACCACTGATCAGCCATGGCTTTCACAAGTGCCTCCATGTAGCTAGACCAGAGGTTCCCCCTTCATTCATGCTTCCTGAAAGGGTGATTCAGGCCCTTCATTTGTAATGGCCTCAGTTGCATTACATGGATTTTTGCAGTGCAGAAATGGGTCTTCTATTTTGATTAAGTAGGGTATTGAGGACTTTCCAAAGACATGGAAGGCTGATAATTGACACAAAGCCTATTAATCACATAAAAGGACATTGGGCATCCCTGTAATTGGCCATCCACAACACTCACATTCTAGTCTCAGATTTTACGCCCTCCAGTAACCATAGCCATCAATGGTTGTTGCACATACATACATCCAAGGGCAAATTTTACTCCTGATCCTCTAAACACTTAAATATTCAAAAACACCCTTAGGCTTTGAAAGCAAGTTTTCCCTTAGGAAGGATTTGCAAGAATCAGCACTTGGGTGGGCAGGAACTTCCAGCAGGTCATTTCATCTATCTCCCACCATTATGGCAGGATTAATTTCATTATCCTAAAACCATTGGTGACCAATGGGGGTTGAATCATGCCTTGATCACTCCTCTGAAGGCAATTCCACAAGCTTGCTCTTGCACCTGTCGCATTTCATAACCTTCCTTACAGTTATTAGACCAGAAGGTATTCTCAGTCACATTTGTGTCACTCCAGAGTAACTCCATGGCCTTGGATGGAATTTACACCACTGTGAGTGGAATCAGAATTTAACCTCTGGGGGTTACAGAATGGGAGTTGGAAGAGTGTGTGAAGGAGAGAATATTAATTTAGCCAATTATCATTTTGCTAGTCTAGAATGCATGTGCGCACTCACACACACACACTCTATATGGGCACACATATGTGTGATGGACATATATACAAAAACATACTATTAATTCCTAAGCAAAACTTTTAAAATAAAGTAACACAGTACGGTTAGATTTCTCTCCCCTTCTACCTGAATAGCAATTTCTTTTATTGCACATTCTGACAAATGAGTGAGAACACCAATTAGTGTAAAAAAACCCCAACAAACAACAAACAAAAAAGGCAGGGGCGGGGAAACTATTTTCTCATGTTTAAGCTAACCCAGCAGGGCAGCAATCTTTTTTACTGATTCTTTTACTGATTGTTCCAAATGCAAGGTACAACATGTGGTATCTCTCTCTTTCTCTGGTCTTCATCCATCAATCAATATAATCCTATAAGAGTTCAAACTTCAATACTAGTTACATAAGAGACCCACTGAATTAGATAAACTCAATCACTGCTGGTGATGAAATGATTATTTAATTACTGTCAACTATGCATTCAATATCACAGAGAGGAAATCCAAGAGCATTGACAGTCAATGGTAATTTATTAATCAATTAAACAGTACTGCTCGGCTAAGCATAATTTGCAGGATTAAATTAAACAATTAAACATAGGAGGTAGTTCTTGTAACATTAAAGGCTGGGAGAGGATACAGAGAAAGAAGGAACCTTCAAAGTTAGAGCTCAAAAATTGGTCGTCAGTGTAAGAAAAACAAAAAGGCAAGAGGGTTGGAGCTGGAGGGCATGTTTCTGATCTCACACCAGTTTAACTGCATTGTCATCCCTGGAGCTGCTCTTTAATTTTACCAGCAAGGGTAAATTCAGCATCTGAACCAGGTGCCTGCCCCATTTCTCAATCGCCTGGGGTCATTAATTCCAAGTCTCTGAGTCAAGGGGAGAACAGACCCTGCTGACTTGTCAAGTTTATTTCAGAATGTAAATATTATTCCAATTACAGTGTAAACAAGTGAGATCAGTAATCTTATCTCGAGCTCATTTCCTGGGGTTTGCTTAAATTCCTATAAGGCAGGATTGTACTTCTTTCAGAACTGGCTGTTCCTACGGTTTATCCCTGCAGGGCCTCCTGCCCCTAGCTCTAGGTCTCTCTTGCCTCAGAGACACCCTTAGGGTTGTTGTGGGGTTTTTTTGTTCTCTGGAGATACACACCTGGTCTGACTACGAGGGTGAATGATCTCTGCACTTCTCCTAATTATTACTATTATTACAGTAGCACCAGGATGCTCCAATTGAAATTGAAGGGGGGGGGGAATTGTGCTAGGCGCTGTACATACAAGTCTAAATAGCCTAAACAAAATATAAACAATAAAAAATGCCTCCCTGTTCACACAACTTTTGTTACTTACATGAAACTTGTGACTTCAATAGCTATGAAGTATTTAGGCATTTAAAATAATGGTCATTGGGCACACTGTCAATCTCTTGGTTAAATACTTAGTTATCCCATATTTTATAACATGGATGGAGTTTTGTCTAGTGACATGGCACTGGGATTCAGGGATCCTGGCTGTACTCCCAGCTCTCCCACGGACTTGTTCTGTCACTCTGGGCAAGCAGATTACCTCTCTGTTATATGAGCATGGTCCCTATGTCACAGGTATGTTGGGAGGCTCACTTCATATTTGAAACACACTTTGAAAGCCTCCTGATGATGATGTGGCATGGAGGGTAGAATGGTGAAGCAGCCCACTCTAGGGATTGTGGTCATGGTCTTAGCTGATGGCTTTGGGCAGAAATCATGCAAAACCTAACAGTTTCAAGTGAGTTCCAATTTAAGATTTTTTTGGGTTCATTTGAACCAGAGACATGAGGCAGGAGATGAAGGTACAAAAGCAATGGCACTATAAAATGGGCAAGCAAATCCCTGGAAACCAAAACTGCTGATTTTCAGGTCACTCCACCACTGAGGATCATCTGGAGTTGGATTTACTGTGTATCATGATCAGGGAAATGGGAGTCCGAGGGTTCCTGTTCCCTAGAGGGACTGTTATTAACGGGACACTATAGGAACAGGGAACGCACAGGGAGTTAGGCTGGAAGAACTTACAGGGTTTAATAAAGTTCCATTCATTGAATTCAACCTGCCTTCAGCATCCCCGTTTGTGAACAAAACATACTGTACCTCTTGGACTAAATTCTGCTCTCTGTTATAGCAGTGCATAAAATCTGGACCCATGATACTGAAGTCAATGGCGTGACTTCAGATTTACACTGGTGTAACAGAAAGCAGAATCTGATCTGTGCAAAATATTATCTTTCCCATCCTTTTCTAAACCCCATCTGGTGGTTGTTGATCTTTCACTTTGTCTTGTTTATCTAAAACCAATACCTATTCAGATTCCTATCAATCAATGCTACATTGGGAATGATGACAAAAGAGTTCCAATTCTCTTGTTTAACAACTTGTTCAACACCTATTGCCTTCAGAGACCTTTCAACATCTACACTTCCTGACTTCATACCTCCCAATCTTCTGAATTTAAAGGAAATAAGAGAGAACGAGAAAGTCTAGCAGCAAACTGCAGCGGAAAACATCCAATTCTCTGTTGCTGAGGGCAATGTGCCTGACAGAAATACCATTAGTAGTCTTGGGAACTTTACATTCTAATGAGTAGTACTGCAAACTCAAACTAGTGGGGTTGTTTTTGTTGCAACAGTACAGTGCAAAGATAACCGGAAAACATTAGACTGTGTGTGTTGCTCTGACTGTATTTTTCACAATAATTGAATTAACAGAAACTCAAAGGGAATACAGCATTTCAAGTTTAATGATGTCTGGGAATCCAAGTACTGCTGTTGCTGTGTGATAACTTTATTCACTCTTTGTACAGTAATGGATTTAGTCCTACGCTTGTGAGAAGCTTGGTTTCTCATCTGGTAAATGTGACAAATGCAGAAGAGTTGAGTCAGTCCAATGACTAAAAACACCATATATAGGAACTGATCTTGGAAACCTTTCTTATGTGTGCAGGACTATTTCAGCATTGATCCGACAATCAGATCTAGACAGATGGACATTTGTGCTCATGCAGATGTTTTGCATAGCCGCATGGAGGCTACGGCTGAAGTCTGCAACACTTCACATGTGTAAAGACTACTCAAGTGAGTAACAGGATTCAGGACTGCATCCATAAGCTTGGAACTTGTGATCGTTAGAGGATGTTGGCAGAGTTTCTATCTGAACTTTCCATGAAACGTAAGGGGTTTGGGATCTGGTGTCCCAGTTCCAGAGATCTGATCTTTTTCCTGATCAAAATCCAGTCTCAACGTATTGAAAACCCCATTCCAATAAGTAAAACAGACTTGGTAGTTTGAAAACCTGGTTTATTAAAAAACAAAAACTGTCCAGTTCTCTTCCAGCTTTAAAGTGGCTACCATCAGCAAAGAAGCTGGATAGGGATATAGAATAAAAGAATCTGCATTTTCCTTGGCCTTTTCATGGATGTATTAATATTGTGCTGGAGGCTGATTTGGCTAAAAAGTTCTGAGCTAGGAACTGGGGTTATGAATGTCACTGTTCATAATTCTTTTTTAATTGAATCAGAGCCCTCCTATATCAAAGACCAGTTTATAGTGAATCATCTACTCAACAAATGAAATGATCAGTAATGCACATTTTTAATGGGGGTGGGGGATAATGCATGTTACAATTTTGTGCACAGATTTTGTGGCCAGATACTACAAAATCTGTGAGCACACATCCTATGGCCATATGTTGGGTAGTATACAATTAATGTTGCATGCCAGCTAGCATTGAATGTTCCAGTTCAATACCATAAAAGGAAGGAAAATCTAAATGTAAATAATGACTGTAACATACAAACAAAAAAAATCCAGACTTCCAGGATAATTGGGTTTTACTGATTTCTGTTACACTGCTGCATATGGAAAAGGAGTACTTGTGGCACCTTAGAGACTAACCAATTTATTTGAGCATAAGCTTTCGTGAGCTACAGCTCACTTCATCGGATGCATACTGTGGAAAGTGTAGAAGATCATTTTATACACACAAAGCATGAAAAAATACCTCCCCCCACCCCACTCTCTTGCTGGTGATAGCTTATCTAAAGTGATCACTCTCCTTACAATGTGTATGATAATCAAGTTGGGCCATTTCCAGCACAAATCCAGGTTTTCTCCCCCCCCCGCCCACACAAACCCACTCTCCCACTCAGCCCCCAACTAAAACCCCTCCAACGCATTATTAAGGATCTACAACCTATCCTGAAGGATGACCCAACATTCTCACAAATCTTGGGAGACAGGCCAGTCCTTGCCTACAGACAGCCCCCCAACCTGAAGCAAATACTCACCAGCAACCACATACCACACAACAGAACCACTAACCCAGGAACCTATCCTTGCAACAAAGCCCGTTGCCAACTGTGCCCACATATCTATTCAGGGGACACCATCACAGGGCCTAATAACATCAGCCACACTATCAGAGGCTCGTTCACCTGCACATCCACCAATGTGATATATGCCATCATGTGCCAGCAATGCCCCTCTGCCATGTACATTGCTCAAACTGGACAGTCTCTACGTGAAAGAATAAATGGACACAAATCAGATGTCAAGAATTATAACATTCATAAACCAGTCGGAGAACACTTCAATCTCTCTGGTCACGCGATTACAGACATGAAAGTTGCTATATTACAACAAAAAAACTTCAAATCCAGACTCCAGCGAGAAATTGTTGAATTGGAATTCATTTGCAAATTGGATACAATTAACTTAGGCTTGAATAGAGACTGGGAGTGGTTAAGTCATTATGCAAGGTAACCTATTTCCCCTTGTTTTTTCCTACCCCCCCCCCCCCAGCCGTTCTTGTTAAACCCTGGATTTGTGCTGGAAATGGCCCACCTTGATTATCATACACATTGTAAGGAGAGTGATCACTTTAGATAAGCTATTACCAGCAGGAGACTGGGGTGGGAGGAGGTATTTTTTCATGCTTTGTGTGTATAAAAAGATCTTCTACACTTTCCACAGTATGCATCCGATGAAGTGAGCTGTAGCTCACGAAAGCTTATGCTCAAATAAATTGGTTAGTCTCTAAGGTGCCACAAGTACTCCTGTTCTTTTTGCGAATACAGACTAACATGGCTGTTACTCTGAAACCTGTCACTGCTGCATATGGATAAGATACATCTCAAGCTCTTCTAATGTGCCCTAAACAGTGTGATTATTTTCAGAATTTTTATGTTGTGAAAAAGTGTTACATAATGATGCAACCTAATTTAGGGCCTGATCCTAGAGACACTTACATGTGTAATTTGCAATGTGTGAGTTTAATGAGTCTAGTCCTGTGAGTAAAGTTATTCATGCCTATCTCTGCAGCACAGAAAGCTATAGGATTTTCTGAACGCTTTGTCATTAACAAGATTCTTCTTACCATGATAATCAAAGGAATATACATACAATGCTCCCACCCAATCCAAAACCCACTGAAGTCAATGGGCATGTTTGCATTGACTTTAGCGGTCTTTATATCAGGCCATAAAGACAAAAATTACCAAGGAACTGGTTTTACAAGCATGTGGGAAATAATATATCTAATTGGAGCTGGAGGTGAGAATTTAGAAGCTTTAGAATAGCCTCAGATCATGCAGCCATATAAAATGGTGAGTGATGGGGAGCAACAGTGTAATGCAATGGTATGATAGTTTTAAAATCCCTAATCAGATTGAAAAAAATCGGCCTGCCTTGCAAACTGCGTTTTGATGATTTCATACACAAGTCTCCATGTGCTAAAAGAGGAGCAATTTGTTCCTACAAATTTTAAATATGACTTTTCTGGTTTAACATTATGAGACTCACGTCATATTATAGGGGCTTAAATACTGTCACAGCTGCAACTACCAGGAAAATGAATGAAAGCTGAGGGCACTGGGCTCCATGCAGAATGAGCCCCCCCCCCCCCCCCACCCCCCCAGTGGTATTTATTTACAGCTGCTTCCTAAAAAGATAATTTTCACTCTGAGAAATTTTCATAATTAAGCCTGGGATGGCTCATGCTATGCAGTTCATCAACAACAAGGACATAAAGAACACTGAAGACTCATTATAGACAGCACAAACTTAACTCATTATCAGTACTTGGAGTGAGCAATCTTAGACCATTACTTTTAATGGGATTAGCTTTTCTTGTGTACAAAAGGCAGCACAGCTCTGTCGATTTAAGATCCTTTCCTTATTATAACAACATGGGCCACGTTCCTTCTAATGAGAAGCTGCTCATTCTAACTTCACTTCTTATGGTTGCGGTGGCATGAAGCACTTCATTAGAAATATGGGATGGTAACAAGCTGTTTTCTTAGTTTATTTTTGCCTCTCTGGTCCCTGCATCCTTTTTTCATCTTCCTAGGCCTTACCTTTGATCACCAGAAAAATGGAATGGGATTAGCTCACTACTAGGTTGTGTCTTCACTAGAATTTTCATCTATCCCCAGGTGCCCCCTCACTCCTCACACAAGGGTTGGAGGAACCTCCACGGAGAACACAAGGATGACTACTCCCTCTGTGGGCTCCCAAAATCTCATTCCACTTATGCACCAGTTTTCTGAAGGCCATGCAGGATGTTCTCCAGTGAGAGTCTCTAGCTGCTTCTAATACTGATCGGACCTGCCCATTTCCAACCAGGGGAAGTAATGGTGATAATGAACCAAAAGGATTGCAAGTGGAACAGGTCCTCTTCTGCTCAGACAAACCTCAAATATTAGGATGCAAAGTGCTTTACTCTGTAAGGAATGTGAGAACAAATCCTCTCTTGAGAGCTCTAGTACATGCTGGTTTAGCAACATAATAGCATGGGAATAGCATGACAACAGCCTTTCTCCTCGTGTTTCAGAGTCCATATCGGGAACCTTAGTGGGAAAATGGAAATTAAACAAAATTCCATCATACTTTTTCAAACTTCACAAACTGTTCAGTATTAATTTTAGGTGATGTTTTCCTCTGGTTCTTAATTTCATTCCCATCAATTTGCCCATCTATAGACTATAAACCTTTAAAAATATGACCTCCTATTTTATAATAATATGTTACATTTCTATGGAGACTCCCATCTGAAGAGTAAAAGGTTAAAACGCAACATCTGTATGGTTAATATTGGCATCTCCATTTTGCAGACAGGGAAACTGACCAAGAGCGGTTTGACACTTGCCCATGGTTAACGTAAAACACTGAACTTCTGGGATAAGAACCCCAGTATCCCAAGTCACAGTCCAATAGCGATAAAATATCCTTCTCCTAAACTAAATCTTTTAGAGAAAACAGATCTGTATTACAGGATTATTTCGAATTTCTCACAGAGCAAAAGATTTAAAGGAACAAGGACCTATCCCAGCAAAATGTGTTTGTTCTAACATATGTAATGCAACTTTGGATACGTTACTCCCTAGTGTTTGTTTATGAAGTAATCTTTTTGTCTCATAGGGCTAAGCATGCAGGTCTGTTTTAACACACCAATTATAAGTAAATTTGACTAACAACATGTGTGTAGATGTGTCAGCCTGGCTGCTGTGGGAAGCCATGGGTCTCTAATCTCCTGGAATTCCTGCTTCAAAATCCCTGAAACATCAAAACTCCAGAGCTATGCATTTCTCTTGCAAAGCAATATCCTTTAAATAAAGCTGTCAGCATGCTAATAAATAAGTCGTATTTAAAAATACAAATCACATACCAATAGAAGGGGGGAGGGAAGGGGCAGAGGGGGTGAAAATCAAGGCATCCAGACCCAGTCAAGCATAAGATTATTTATGAGAGAGCTGCCTTGTAAACAAAGGCACGGAAAGGCTTCCTGCAGTGTACAGGTGCTTTCCAACCCCCCACATGTCACAACTGAAGCTGATTATTTCCAAGAAGAGTGTTTCAATCAATATGGGACTTTTTAAAAAGAATCATTAGTCTTATAGTACAAATCCATCAGTTTCGCAAGGTAGAAGCCATCCGTTCACTATCCCGTATTTTGTTTTCTCCTTCCATATCCAGAAGCACGATACCCAGAGGTAGGCACATGTGCGGAAATCTGCTCTGAACACAAACTGCAGAGATGAAAGAGGGAGATCCAGGACAATGGAACAAATGGTGGGGGGAGAACCCCCACTGAATCAGTTAAAATTGCTTTCTAAGTTCAAGCAAATACTTCGAGCTGCCTCACAACTGCGGGGATCACATCAGGCATTGGGAAACCACCATCCAGAAGCGTAGCAGGTCAAGATCTCCTTTAGACCTCGCACCAGGGTTCAGAGAAGCAATAAAAGGGTGCTGGAGAGCTGCTCTGCAGCTGGTGGGGCCACATCTGGTCTCCCAGCATACTCAGAATTCCATTTCCAGCGCTGTCATTGTTCATCCTGTGAAGTGCCGAGTCCTCTAAACTCCCGCTGAGGCCCATAGGAGTAAAGGGTGCTCTGTACCTCACAGGATATGGCCCTATTTATACCCCTTTATTGTGAGATCACAAATTCATCCGCCCTAAAGAGTAAGAAAAATGGAAATCATGGATTTTTTTTGCCCCGTAAATTTGGAGAAAATAATATTTCCTGTTGTCTTATCATGGCTGACCTAAGAGCTTTCCATGCCTCTAATGAGGCTAGATTGTGGCACCCCATACGAAGTCAGAGATGGAAACCTTTTTAGTAAAGGATTTCCACTCACAAAATGAAAGCCTTAGGAGTTCACTTCAGAGACAAAATACCAATAGAGACATTATTATCATCACTGACATGCACACAAAGGAAGCCAGAGGCTCGGAGCTCTGCCTCTGTGTGGTTAAAAATGTAGGCACTTAGCAGGGAATGAAAATTACACCGTTCTGAGGTCCAGGACCTGCCATATTTAGTCCTGGAATGGTGCCAAAATAAGCCCAGCTAGTGTAGGGGACCAGGGAGAGATTTAAAGTCTGATAGCATTGGGACTATAAACAAACTTCTGTACGCTCTTTTCCAAGAATACCAAGAGACTTCCTACCTAGAATTGGCAGGTCATGTCTATATCATATATATTGGACCGTCAATTCACATAATTCTAATGATTAGCTTACCTGCTTATTTTTTTGTGAATATAGGCGGTTATTTATTTAGAGGGGGAGATGTGACTGATGACCTTTTTTTTTTTTTTTTTTTTTAAATGGGAGGCAAAATTAGCATAGACCCCTGGTATCTACCTGTTTTGAGCACTCCAAGTATGAGCGCTCATGTCACATTGAAAAATGTGGATCAAGTGTATTTGGGAGCACAAAGCCAATGGTAAAATTATTTATATTGGTTGCCTGTACTTTTTTATTGTAAAATGCCTTTTCACAAAAGTGCATACAGCTATCTTTCATGTTCAGCACAGGATTTGTGCAATTAATACACAACTGTGGGGCAACCCCATTTATTTGAGTAAAATGGAATTTACTCCGGTCATTTGCCGGGGAAGGAAGTGCAGCAGATGCTCACATGGGAATATGCTCCCAATTTAGTTCCCCTCTCTCCCCCGAATAGCCAAGGTTTGTATAAGGGGGATTATTATTGGATGGCTAATGATAGCTTTCCAAAGTACCCAATCCACTCATTTGGTGTGAATTGGTATGTATTGTGTGTGGTGTTGTTTTAGAAACTTATGCTGACGATCCCTAGAGTCCAGGCTCTGATGCTTAAAATAATTATACACATGCTCAATCTCTTACACTTGGGTATACACTGACCTCAACAGGACTCATCATGTGCACAGTGCTAAGCGTGTACTTAAGTGCATGAAGGATTGGGGTCTTAGGTCTACATTTTCAAAAGCAATTTGTGATTTGGGATGCCTCGGGTTTACGGAGCCCAATCTGAGACACCTTAAAGGGGCCTGGTATTCAGAAAGGTCTATGCTCTTCTATTTTATATAGGATTTTATACCACGCTCATCACTGTAGTATCTGAGGGCCTATGGCTGAGCACTCCCCTATGAAAAGAAAGCCACTTCACGTGTCTCTAGCTGGGCAGACAAGATCACTAGCAGCATTTGAAAACCTATGCTATATATATTATAAATAAATAGGGGCATTCTTTACCTCTTTTCTTTTCTTTTTTGCTTTGGTTTAGTGTCCTAGACAGTATTCAAATACAACAAAACAAAACAAAAAAACCCCACAACTATTTATTTTACACAGACGTTAAGAGATGTACAAACCATACAAAGGGTTAAAGCAGTTAAATAGAAAGATATATGTTTTAACGGAGTTGTGCTTTAAAATTACTTCTAATTTATCCACTTACCAGACATGTATGGAGGTAAAATGATCAGCAGTAATGTGCAGCAGAAAGATATATACTTTTTTAATTGTAGCCAAGAGGAAAAAAGCAGCATGGAATAACTTAATCGTTGCTAATTATAATATCACTGAGGTAATTACAATAGATTTTGATTGTCTCATTTTCACACCAGAGGAGGGAACAATACTGGCTTTTCTCTTAATACATATTTGTTTTTAGAGAAGAGCTGACAATTACACTAATTGTAGTCACAGCGTGAAACTTTGTTTTTAAAGAAAAAATTGTTGACATGTCACACAGACTGAACGCATCCTTTTTGTTTTGTGAGGTGCAAATTAAAGACATATTAATTGCTTTGTTCATTGTAACAATGCAGAGAAACACTAATGCAAACATGACCAATTCTCTCAGAGCCGTACCAATTGGAAAGAATTCCGGGCCCAAAATGAACATGGCCATAGCTAGAAAAGGAACCTCTTCGTCGCTGTTGTGGATGCCTCTGAGCTGAATCCATTCACTTGAACGCTACAAAAAGCATCCTATTCCTAACAAATGGGGGTGGGGGGTCTGGTCAAGTTAAAGTGGAAGGAAACAAGAAAATGGGGTTAGATCCTCAGCTAGTGTAAAGTCTATTGACTTCAGTTAGGTTCTTCTCAGCGCCACAGAAGGTGTGTCTATACTTCAACCTGGGGGGGGGAAGGTAATTCCCAGCTCGAGGAGACATACAGACACTAGCCCACCTCAGACAGGCTCGTACTCAGGCTGGATAGCCCCTCCTACCACTGGCACTGCCACAGCGGCACTCTAGTTTCAGCTCTCTAACTCAGTCCTACCTAGGGTTGCCAGTTTTGGTCGGACGTATTCCTGTACGTTTCATCACATGACATACTCTTTAATCAAAGATTAATCTTTAATTCCTGGAGACCCCAGGGCAATCCTGCAGGCTTGGCAACCCTAATCCTACCTAGTGCAGGTACATCTTCTCATGGTGGGAATTACATCCCCAGGGTGAAGTGTAGACATTCCTAGACTGACCACACAGGGTCAGACCTGGGGTCCATCTAGTCTAGTATCTTGTCTGCCCAGTGGCCATCACCATGTACTTAAGAGGGAAACACAGGAAACTCCACAGCAGGCATATTGGTGGGTGACTTGCCATTTCCTGCCTTTGAGACCCAGGAATGATCGCCAGTTGACACAGTACAAGCCTGACAGCTATGAATCGCTCCCTTCTTGGTAAAATGGAGATGGGAATACCTGCTCTTGTACCCCACAGGGATTTTGGAGGTAATTTTGAAGATGAAAAGTTATAAGAATTATTTTTGAACATTTTATTAATATATTATTTTTATTATGGTGTTGCCCAGGGTCCAAATCAGAATGGGGGACCCATTACCCTACAGACTGGACATAGACTAGTGAACAGTCTGAATAGGTTTGCATATCCTGAGGAGGTACAGTAACTCCTCACTTCACGTTGTATTTATGTTCCTGAAAAATATGACTTTAAGCGAAACAATATTAAGTGAATCCAATTTCCCCATAAGAATTAATGTAAATGGGGGTAGAGGTTAGGTTCCAGGGAAATTTTTTTCACCAGACAAAAGACTACACCACACACACAGTATAAGTTTTAAACAAACAATTTAATACTGGTACACAGCGATGATGATTGTGAAGCTTGGTTGAGGTGGCGAAGTCAGAGGGTGGGATATTTCCCAGGGGATGCCTTAATGCTAAATGATGAACTAGCAATCAGCTGAGCCCTCAAGGGTTAACCCATTGTTGTTAATGTAGCCTCACACTCTACAAGAAGAAAAGGAGTACTTGTGGCACCTTAGAGACTAACCAATTTGTTTGAGCATAAGCTTTCGTGAACTACAGCTCACTTCATCGGATGCATACTGTGGAAAGTACAGAAGATGTTTTTATACACAGAAACCATGAAAAAATGGGTGATTATCACTACAAAAGGTTTTCTCTCCCCCCACCCCACTTGCATCACTTGCCCCACAACCTCGGCCGTGCAGAACACAATGCCATCCACAGCCTCAGAAACAACTCTGACATCATAATCAAAAAGGCTGACAAAGGAGGTGCTGTTGTCATCATGAATAGGTCGGAATATGAACAAGAGGCTGCTCGGCAGCTCTCCAACACCACTTTCTACAAGCCATTACCCTCTGATCCCACTGAGAGTTACCAAAAGAAACTACAGCATTTGCTCAAGAAACTCCCTGAAAAAGCACAAGATCAAATCCGCACAGACACACCCCTGGAACCCCGACCTGGGATATTCTATCTACTACCCAAGATCCATAAACCTGGAAATCCTGGGCGCCCCATCATGTCAGGCATTGGCACCCTGACAGCAGGATTGTCTGGCTATGTAGACTCCCTCCTCAGGCCCTACGCTACCAGCACTCCCAGCTACCTTCAAGACACCACTGACTTCCTGAGGAAACTACAATCCATCGGTGATCTTCCTGGCCCTCTACACCAACATTCCACACAAAGATGGACTACAAGCCGTCAAGAACACTATCCCCGATAATGTCACGGCTAACCTGGTGGCTGAACTTTGTGACTTTGTCCTTACCCATAACTATTTTACATTTGGGGACAATGTATACCTTCAAATCAGCGGCACTGCTATGGGTACCCGCATGGCCCCACAGTATGCCAACATTTTTATGGCTGACTTAGAACAACGCTTCCTCAGCTCTCATCCCCTAATGCCCCTACTCTACTTGCGCTATATTGATGACATCTTCATCATCTGGACCCATGGAAAAGAAGCCCTTGAGGAATTCCACCATGATTTCAACAATTTCCATCCCACCATCAACCTCAGCCTGGTCCAGTCCACACAAGAGATCCACTTCCTGGACACTACAGTGCTAATAAACGATGGTCACATAAACACCACCCTATGCCGGAAACCTACTGACCACTATTCCTACCTACATGCCTCCAGCTTTCACCCTGACCACACCACACGATCCATTGTCTACAGCCAAGCTCTGCGATACAACCGCATTTGCTTCAACCCCTCAGACAGAGACAAACACCTACAAGATCTCTATCAAGCATTCTTACAACTACAGTACCCACCAGCGGAAGTGAAGGAACAGATTGATAGAGCCAGAAGAGTTCCCAGAAGTCACCTACTACAGGACAGGCCTAACAAAGAAAGTAACAGAACGCCACTAGCCGTCACCTTCAGCCCCCAACTAAAACCCCTCCAACGCATTATCAAGGATCTACAACCTATCCTGAAGGATGACCCAGCACTCTCACAAATCTTGGGAGACAGGCCAGTCCTTGCCTACAGACAGCCCCCCAACCTGAAGCAAATACTCACCAGCAACCACATACCATACAAGAGAACCACTAACCCAGGAACATATCCTTGCAACAAAGCCCATTGCCAACTGTGCCCACATATCTATTCAGGGGACACCATCACAGGCCTAATAACATCAGCCACACTATCAGAGGCTCGTTCACCTGCACATCTACCAATGTGATATATGCCATCATGTGCCAGCAATGCCCCTCTGCCATGTACATTGGTCAAACTGGACAGTCTCTACGTAAAAGAATAAATGGACACAAATCAGATGTCAAGAATTATAACATTCATAAACCAGTCGGAGAACACTTCAATCTCTCTGGTCACATGATTACAGACATGAAAGTTGCGATATTACAACAGAAAAACTTCAAATCCAGACTCCAGCGAGAGACTGCTGAATTGGAATTCATTTGCAAATTGGATACAATTAACTTAGGCTTGAATAGAGACTGGGAGTGGCTAAGTCATTATGCAAGGTAACCTATTTCCCCTTGTTTTTTCCTACCCCCCCCCCCCCCAGCCGTTCTTGTTAAACCCTGGATTTGTGCTGGAAATAGCCCACCTTGATTATCATACACATTGTAAGGAGAGTCATCACTTTAGATAAGCTATTACCAACAGGAGAGTGGGTTTGTGTGTCTGTTGGGGGGCGGGGGGTGGGGAGAAAACCTGGATTTGTGCTGGAAATGGCCCACCTTGATTATCATACACACTGTAAGGAGAGTGATCACTTTACATAAGCTATTACCAGCAGGAGAGTGGGGTGGGGGGAGAGAAAATATTTTGAACTGATAATCACCCATTTTTTCATGGTTTGTGTGTATAAAAACGTCTTCTGTACTTTCCATAGCATGCATCCGATGAAGTGAGCTGTAGCTCACGAAAGCTTATGCTCAAATAAACTGGTTAGTCTCTAAGGTGCCACAAGTACTCCTTTTCTTTTTGTGAATACAGACTAACAGGGCTGTTACTCTGAAACCTGACACTCTACAAGGCAGCACGAATGGAGGGAGGGGAGACAGCATGGCAGAGAGAGACACACACCCTGTGGGAGAGAGAGATGCTCATTGCCCCTTTAAGTAAGCTGACGCCACGCTAAGTACATTGCCTTTTTAAGTAGATCAGCAAGTTGAGACAGCAGCTGCTGCCAGCAAGCTCTCTCCATCCTGAGCCCTGTCGTGTCCCCCCCCACCCCGCTCTATGGAGATGGGGTAAGTGGGGTGCAGGAATAGGGGGGAGGAAAACACCCTGACATTAGCCCCCTTCTTCCCTCCCCCTCCCTGCACAGCAAGCAGGAGGCTTGGGGAGCAGCTCCAAGGCAGAGGGCAGGAGCAGCACGTGGCAGTGGGGGAGGGACAGCTGAACTGCCAGCAATTGATAGCCTGCTGGGCAGCTGCTGCACAGGGAATTTAGGGGAGCGGGGAGCTGATGGGGGGCTGCCAGTCCACCCTGGTTCCAAGCCCCCACCAGCTAGCTCCAGTGGGCTGCTCTTCCTGCAAGCAGTGGACAAAGCAGGTGGCTGCCAAACGACAACGTTTTAAGGGAGCATTGTGCAACTTTAAACGAGCATGTTCCCTAATTGATCAGCAACATAACAATGAAACAATGGTAACCGGGAGGACTTTAAGTGCAGAGTTACTGTATAAGTAAGCCAGATGGGTGAATTTCCCCTGCCTCTCACACAGACAAATAGATTGTCCAAATGGATTGGAGGAGGATTAGGAAGAAATCAGGAAATCTGTTTTTAACTGCGAGTGACTTGCTCAGATGACAGCAAACTTTATTGTGTACCATTTAAAATGTTCAGTGAGGGAAACTGGTGGTTTGCCACTTGAACACATTGCATCATTACATTGTATAATGGAACCTTGCCAAGTGACCTGCTCCCATGTCAAAAGATCAGGCACCCTTCAAAGAATGTTAAGTAGTATTACCTGTTTTCTGATGGGAATCTCACTTCCAGTTAACATGCAGGCTGCTCTGGCAGATTACGACAATATTACAGATATTTGCACTTACTGTTCATGATCTTTGTGCTTCCTCCTACTGTTCCCAGGAAAACAGTTGGAAGTCAGCTCATCTCCACTCTATCAGCTCCAATGAACACATTTCATAGATCCACAAGTGCGCATAAATTAGTCCATCCTTGACTAAGTGTGACAAGCAAGGTATTTGCATTCTTTCCATAATCTACCCTCACACTTTTTCAACATGTAGATGAAATATTCCAGGAAGGAAAAATCTGCCTGCATATCAGGAAAAAAAGTGCTTTCCAATCATGAACTGGACCATCATTGTGTTAGCCAAGTCCAAGATAACCTGTGCAGAAATAGGCTTCCATTTCAGATGAGGACTCCAATTTTTTGCATCCCCTTACACCACAGCTGAATTTGATCCATTTATTACACCACAGAGTAATCGAGCTTTAGAATGCCCAAATATGGTTTCCAGATTTGCAGCTCTTTTTACAAGACCATTCTAGAGCAGGTGGAAACTTTTCAAAACTTCAAAATTTTGACAGATTTTTTTTTGAAAATTTTCAGAAATGTTTTTAAAAAAACAAAACACATTTTTACTAACTTTAATAATTTTCAAGACCAATTAAAGATTATGAACCAACACTATACTGTGTACACATATGCACTAACCCAGTGTATTGTATATACACATAACGAGGCAGTGAGCAAATAAGAGGTTTCCAACAATTGTTACAGGTGGCTGTCTATATTACAGTGATGGTAAAAAGCCAAACAAAAAAAATCATCTTTCACTATAAAAGATGGAGGAATGCTTTCTCCCATGATAATTGGTTCCCTTCTATAGTCACGATATCCTATCACATTGGGTTAATTTGATGCTAATACAGGGCCAGATCTAAATCTCAATGAAGTCAAAGTAAGTGCTTCCACTGACTTCCATGTTCTTTAGATCAGTCCAATACTGCAAATAACTTGTACTTTTTTTTAAAATCTATGTTGTTACAGCACTACATCCAATATGGCAAGAAAGACAAACACAATCAATCCCCGATGTCTTTTCTTTTACCCAGACTTCTCTGTGAGTGGTGTGATAGGGTCACCTCCCATAGATTTGTTTCCTTACCCCCTTATACTGGAAGAAGAGAAGCAAGTATGTATCTTCCTGGTCCTTAAAATGAAGCACATGCTAAAGGCGCTTTGCTGGATCAGGGCCAGAATGTGCAGCCCCATGAAGGGTTAAGCTTTAAAAGTCTGATAATTAGTGATGCAGAACATCCCCAACTCCCAGGATAGTAAAATAGGAGTTGAGGGAGGACTGACCACACAGGCCCTGAATTTAATTAGACAATGGCCCACACGTACCAGCAGTGCAATGCCATATTTAATAGAAAAAAAATGAAATTCTCTCTTTCTTATTATCCTTTAATCAATATATTTTAAAATATGTTGCTGAAGAACATGACAAAAGGACCCTATTGCTCTGCTACAAATGGACTTAGCAATAGCGAATACCATTCCCTTCACTGTTTTAAAATGATCTTACTAGAGAGAAGAATACAAAATAGTCTCTCTATTAATGTAGATTTTGAACTGGTTAGACCTTCAGAAAAATCTCTGCATATAAAACAGGAGTTAACGTTTGACTTTTAGATCCATGTTACCCACAGAAGAAATGCTGAGAGCAGTAAGTAGCTACAGGTTTTACATACTTAGTTAATTAGCAATTCTTACCAAACAGAGTGTATCTTTCCTTCTCAGGGTTCAGCCTGGTCTCTATTAGACATATTTACGGGAAAAGTCAATGGATAAGACATTAGAGGCCAACCTCAAAGTCAGAATAAAGCAACCATAGACCTTAGAGAAGTGCTTTATTAGCCAAGAATTGGTTGGTTATTGATCTTGGTCTATGTCTCTGGTCACAATAGCACTTACCCTAATTTTTCTAGTGTAAATATAAGTAAATTTGAATGGGTGTTGCTGAAAACAATCTGTAAATCTACATTTTGTGGTTTATGTTGTAATTGTAGTTACGGGAAGGTTCAATATCTGGAGCATGGTAAGGAGACAAGGCTGTGGCCTGGCAACCTCAGCTCTGCAAATATGTCCTGAAGCACTTTCTCAGAGGTCATTAAAATGACTAGAGCTATCACTCTGCTCCGAAAGAGAGAAACCACATGGGTACTCATAAGAAAGGAACTGGGGGAAAAAATGTTGTAAAGAAAAATGTTATGCATTTAACTTCAGCTTTTCTTTTTACTGAGGTCAACCAGATAATTAAGCAAAACAGATATGCAGAGTTTCTTTACTTTTCTGCAGAGAAACATTAATAAATTACTGCTTGCCTCAGCACTACCATAGTTTCTTTCCTTTGTGTGTGTGTGTGTGTTTTCTTTCTTTCTATATTTTTGTTCCATCTTTAACATTTATTTTCAGGGCATCTTCAATTTATACTCTGTTCTTTTAGGACCTCTGTCCTATTTGTCCTATTGGAAACACCTCTCCTTATCAGGTGATTCTAGAGGGTTAATGGCCTTTGTATTTCAGTTTGATAGTACCAAGGAAATTTGAACTGGAAATATCCAAAAACATAATAGCTGTATTGACAACAGCACTGATCTGAATTTAAATTAACACTGGGTGAACGTCAGTGTTGTATTGCTGAAAAAATATAAACTTTAGTAGTTAAGGTGCTGAACTAAAATTCTCACTATTGCTGAGCTGTTATTTCTAAACTTTCTGTCCATTAATAAATATGGATGAGACTACTACTTATTTTATGTGCCCATTTGGATGTAAGGAGATCTACATCCTTACCACCCCAGATTACCTAGCCAGAGCAATGAGTGGAGATTGCTACATGCCCTCCTCCACAGGTGGGTGGGCAGGACTAGGGAGTGGGTGAAACCTTCACCCTCTTTCCCCAACCTGCTAGCTAGCATGGAAAGGGAAGTAATCTGCATCACCTATAGGAGGGACATTGAATACTTCTTCCCCAGAGCAAAGGTGGGACCAGGGACTGAACTGTGACTCTGCACTATATTCAAGGCGTGGGCCAAAGTCAAGGAATTATCTTTTTCAGAAGAAAATCTTTACTCTAACCGGTTTGAACAAAAGTAAATCATGACTAGAGTATAGTCTATTTATAAAACACAGCAGTCTGTCTGCATAACACAGGCCACTGTGACCAAATCACCTTGTGTTCTGCTCTCTGCACTATTTCTCCATTGTTTAACGAGTCCAGTTCAAGCCCTTTGTCGAGATACTTTTTCTTTCATACGGCTGGTGTAGAGCAGCAGCTACAATTTCATCTGAAGTTGATCGAGCCAGATGGCTACGTCAGGAGTCATAGAATTTATTGCAGTGATGCCTCCTTCATATTAATAAATTTGGCAGTAGGTAGTGATGTGTTCAATGGTCTATTGTGGAGAACCACACTCACACGCTGGGGAGTCCTTGATTTTCCATTTGTACGTTAGATGTCCGCATCTACCATGGTTGGTTTGGATTTGGTTCAGAGTTGACCAAGGTGACTGTGGAAGGTCAAACCCAGGAACCTTCTGTGTAGGATCTGGCACAAGGTGCTTAATTTTTATGTCTTCTTTAGCCCAATCTGCTTTCCAAGCCTCCTTCTGATTGTGGCCTGATTGAATGAGGCTAAATGAATGTTCCCAGAAAGGCTTAAGGGACTTAAGACTTGAGGGGGGGAGGGCAGGGGAGAGGTAGGGCGGACGTTGTCCAGGTCTTGGTGGATAGGAATACATCTGCAAAGCTCAGTGAATCCGAGAAAACAGATGTCTAGATACTCAAAGCCCTTCACTGGCTTTTCCCTTTGTTTAACACAATCTCCCATAACAATCTCCCATAACTGGAACCATGAACCTGTTGACCAACAGGGGTAGGTTTGAGAGTGCAGAAGAAAGAAATTTCATAAAGCTAGACCTAGAATACAGAATTCACTGCAGAGAGAGAAAAGAATGAAAAAAGATTTCACCGTGTTCTCAGCTAAACTTATCTCTTAGTTTTCTCCTAATAAGCTCTTCTCTCACATACACTAAATCACATAAACGAATCGAGCTATTTCTCCTTCCCAGGCTATCGGAGATAAAAAGAGAGATTGTTAATGTTATTTCTATTTTGTAAATAAGTGGGAGGTGATCTAATACCATCTTGCAGATAATAGATCAGATAATGTAAAACCTGTGCTAGCAATTACCCTTATTAAGCCAACCCCAAACTAGCTCCAAGTGTACTGAGCATAGTTCCACTCTACCTTTATTAGAAAACCTGCTGAGTTAAACAACCCATTTCTATCCGTTCCTTGAGTGGGGACTGTAATACAGTACAGGTTGCACTGTAAGGGTAGAGTGAACAATTCAGGCATGAAAAAAAATAGGTGAGAAGAAGGTGCTGAGGAGACCTAAAAAAAAAGAAAAGACCAGTGGTATAGCAACCAAGATGACCAGCTAGCAGCCAGATTATGTATGTGACCTTATGCTCTATTTTGAGATTCTTACTCTTCCTTAGGGGATGTGTTGTTCATATGAAAGACGAAGGAGATTACACCATGTACTAAGTGGAAGAGCATAAAACTTATCATTTTAAATTTTGTACACAAATAACTCACATTTCAGCACTTAGATACTATGGCGATAAATGTCTCCAGTGGGTAGATTTCCTGATGTAAATCTTGAGTAACTCCACTGACTTTAAGGGGAGTTATCAGTTTCCATTGAATTAGCAAGACTCCATCTTGAAGAGATCCAGAAACAGTCTCTTTCTGGTTTTGCCTATGACCTGCAACTCAACCTGTAGGAGCTGCTTTGGGTAGTGAAATATGAATCCAAGTTCCCAGCCTGTCCCCGCAAATCACTACAACAAGCGATATTTGAAGTGGTTCAAATTTGTACTCACATAGATGTTGCACCACAAAAACTGCATAAGTGAATAGAAACAAGCTTTATAAAAGCTTAAAATCAGATTGGAGTTTGATTAGTCTGAGGGTTGTGTGACACTGCACTATATTTTGTTGTATTGAATCAGTTCCCCATTCTTAATTTACAGGTGATTAAGCCCTACTTAGTGCTTGATCCAAAACTCACTTAAGTTCATGAGATACTTCCTGATAACCTCCCTGGGCTGTGGAGCAGTTGTCAGTGAGGAGTTATATTAACACAGAATACCTGGATACGCTTCCCGTGTTGGATTTATTCAGAGTTTTATTAGTAATTATTACTGTTGTTGTGTTAAAGGAAGTATTACTAACTTTAAATGAAGCCTGTAAACTAAATATCCTTTGAGGCTTCTCAAATTAGGCACTGGCCTTCTTCTTAGATAATCTTAGTACCTAACTAAATAAACTAAGTAGTTGCCTGTTGTGGGGTTGAGCTATAGCACTTTATAAATTCATAAATATAGACCCGATTCATAGATTCATAGATACTAAGGTCAGAAGGGACCATTATGATCATCTAGTCTGACCTCCTGCACAACGCAGGCCCCAGAATTTCACCCACCCACTCCTGCGAGAAACCTCTCACCTATGTCTGAGCTATTGAAGTCCTCAAATCGTGGTTTAAAGACTTCAAGGAGCAGAGAATCCTCCAGCAAGTGACCCGTGCCCCATGCTACAGAGGAAGGCGAAAAACCTGCAGGGCCTCTTCCAATCTGCCCTGGAAGAAAATTCCTTCCTGACCCCAAATATGGCGATCAGCTAAACCCTGAGCACATGGGCAAGATTCACCAGCCAGATACTACAGAAAATTCTTTCCTGGGTAACTCAGATCCCACCCCATCTAACATCCCATCACAGACCATTAGGCCTATTTACCATGAATATTTAATTACCAAAATCATGTTATCCCATCATACCATCTCCTCCATAAACTTACCGAGTTTAATCTTAAAGCCAGATAGATCTTTTCCCCCCACTGCTTCCCTTGGAAAGCTATTCCAAAACTTCACTCCTCTGATGGTTAAAAACCTTTGTCTAATTTCAAGTCTAAACTTCCTGGTTGCCAGTTTATATCCATTTGTTCTTCTCAGGGGGTGCTGAGCAACCACATGGCGATGAGCACACTCAACTCCCATTTAAACTAACAGAGCTGGAGAATGCTCAGTATCTCACAGGATCAGGCCCTTGGTATGCTGAGACATGCTACAATACTCTGCTGCTATAATCTGTCATTAGCAGGTACCGCCACCAGTCACAAAATATCTTAGCTGGCATTTACATTTATTCAAACAGTGCAAAGGCAGAATCTATGATGTGTCTGCATCTCTAATGACTATTAGGAGACTATGGGATGAGAATAATCACAAAACCTGAATGGAGATAATAAAGCCAATAGTGTTCAAGTGCTGAAACAAAGAGAATCCCCAGTAGGGCAGTGATCTTCTGAATGACTCAAGTAGCTCTGCATAAGCCTTTGAATTTCACCTTGACTTTTAATGAAGAAAGGGAGAGAAAAGCACAGGCCAATTTCATTGATTGGTGTAACTCAGAAATCTAACATAAAAGCATCTAGATGATTCAGAATATACACCATCGAAAGCCAAATTCCATTGACTTCTATTCCCCTTTCATTAAAATAGCCTTCTAATTTCTTCCTTAAGATAGATAGATGGATAGATAAAATCAAGTGTAGCCCATTGTGAAACTCTGTGACTTTGGTTTGCAGGATGGGGGCAGGGGGCTGGTCAAAAAAACCCTTTCTTTTCTGGATTCAGTTTTTGTGGGTTTGCATTCCCTGAGTTTCACTTTGAGGATCTGGGTTCTAATGAACCCCGATATTCAGAGTATACTCAGTGAAAGATTTACCTTGTTTGGATTAGAAAAGTTCACATACACAACCCCTCTCCCCAAAAACAAATAAACAAAAAAACACCCAACAAAAATGGCATCAGAAGGAGGGGCCCTTGCAGGTCTTGAGAACACAGGTCTGATCAAAGCACATTGCAACGAGTCATACTGATTTCAACAGGCTATGGATCAGGCCCCATTGGGTTGTGCCACAGTATGGCAAATTCAAATTCAACACGTATTCCCAAAACAGCACTCCGTGCAAGGCACAGTCCCTATGAATGCCATTGCTGAAACAATATGATCTAGTAATAAATACTCGGATGTAGTCGCTTGAATGTATGATCACCTGCTCCACTCAACCAGATGAGCTATTCTCATCCCAATGCAGGCAAATGCCTCACCAGAACTATGCCTGCCCATGAGCTGTTGCATTTTGTTGACAATAAGTGGTCTCAAACATACAGACAATCCAAATGTAATTTCAGAGCTATTGACACAGGAGCTAGAAGCCTGGGAACCTAATTTTGCTGTAGAAATGTTTTCTGTGAGTCTTCTGACTGCCTAACTTGCTGCAAGACTGAGAAAGGAAGGCAAATGTGTTTTGACTTCTGGACTATGTAGGAAAGTAGATGTGCGTTTATCTATGAATTATAAAGGCCAGATTGTGAGCCTGGCTACGCTACGGGACAGGGGAGCTAAGAGGGAGTAAGGACGCACTTACTCTTATGCGTAAGCTAACCACATTGTGGTAGTAGCAAGGTGTGAGAATACAAATTGTGTTGGGACATTATGCATGTAGGTGAGGAGTGATTGGGGCGGGCTGGGGAGTGCATGAAGCCTTGGCTCCACCCCTGATGAGCTAAACTAAACCAGCATACTAGGGCAAGTAATCTGTGCCAAGTAATCTGTGCCATATGCAAGTAATCTGTGCCACCCCTCCCTCTGCTTTCCTCACTGGAATGAGGGAGCCAGACCGCCACTCTCAGAATAAAAATCTGGTTCTTGATATGTTCCTGGGGCAACACCACTGCGCACTACTCCTTATTCAGGGCATGTGACAATGACAAAGCCATAATTGAGCCCTAAACATTTTTGGAAAGTTAAAGACCTGCTGTTACTGATACCTAACATGTGTACCTTTAAGATGCTAAACGTGCACTGAATACTTCAGCCACATGTATAATGTGCAGGTCAATGTTGGGGGGGTGAGAAGAGAATTTCTAATAATTATTCATTACATTTTAGTTAATATGCAAAAACAGTTCAAAATATAGATTTGGGGGGGAGCTGGCTCAATAGTCCCCTTTAATAACTTCTATTTTTTTATATTTAGTATATTGTGGCAACAAGACCAGCAACCCATCCTGAAACATTATATATGTGCATACATGGATCTCCTTTAAAAATATATTACACATACACACTGGCATATTTACATATACAATGCTTAGAACTACTTTTTTATATACATGAGGGTTCAATATGGGAGTATATATGTGTGCATTTCACTTCAATGTGTAAAGTTAAGCACAAGATCAGGCCTTTCTAGTATTCCCATTGAGGTAAATTCAGGGAAGTTACTCACATGTGTAAGTGTCGGTAGGATCAGGATCCTACTTCTGATGTTGCATTTACACACACACACACACACACACTTACATCCAATCCTGTGAGGAGTTGAGAGCTCTCAATTCCCTTTGGTTTCAATGGAAATTACAGTCATGTCTATTTATGGAAATCAATGGGCGCTGAGGATGCTTGGCACCTCACAGCATCGGGCTGTCTAAAAAGTGAGGTGGAGAATCAAGTATAAGCTTACTACCTTGTTTCAAAGCACAAGTTTTAGCTGAAAGTCACTGTATTGCATTAACTTAATAAAAGTGTTGACTGTGAAATCAATAGCAAGTATCTTTGTTCTACTTTTTGATTGATACACTTCTTCAGTAACATTAATGCCAATATAAAGTTTACATTGTACCTATTCATAAAATTTTGATTGATACTATAAGTAGCCAAAGTCTTACTATGGATACAATCAATTCTGCACAGATCCTGTGCCTTATTGACTGTTCGAGTGACTGGGGATGGTACCTTTTATTATTGTTATTATTATTAATTATTATTATTATTATGGTCTGCCCTGATGCCCCCATGCAGGTCCAAGGCCCATGGGTATTAAGCCATTTCATTACTTTCCTAACATATAGCGCTAATGTAGGAGGATGCTGTTAGTGTACAGGCCCCTTGGGTAGCTAGTTATGAAACTTGAATTGCTGCACTTAAGCAAGATTGTCAGACTGCTTGGTCTCCTAGACACTATGGCTCCAGCTCCATCTACAAAACTTTAAGTGCCACTTGCTAAAAGTATGGAAAAAACCATATCCTGTCTTTGTGTATACAGAGCATCACTATTAGTGGCGTTTTGTAAGATCGTGAGTAAGATGGACAAACAAAATTATGGGTGTTTATCAGCTGAAAGCCTGATTTTCTACACTTGAGACTCAAAACAAGGTTAATTTTAGAGTTGACAAATGGATTTATAACATTTGGTATAAGCCCAGCTCATCTCTTGAACTGAACTGACATCAAACATTTTTGTAAATTTGTAATGTTTTGGAGAAATTCTTGACACTCAACGAGCCAGTTTCCACCTTGATGGTTTCATTAGGCCTGGAGACATCTGGGCCAGATCCCAAAGTACACCAAAAGCAGCACTCATCACACCCAGGGAGGGAGGGCAAAGGCGGCTTTCCACCACCTTTCTTCCCCCCTAGCTGACCATAGGGGCTTGCTCTGGGTTTAACTGGTTCTTGTCCTCAGGGATACTCTCACTTGTGATGACAGATAACAGCTCCCAAGGACCTGTTCTGCCATTCAGGATTACCAACCCCACCCCACCCATAACTCCTTATGCTGGAAAGAGCCAGGGCCCACCGTCCTTGTTAAAAAAAGTACCTCAATAAGTTACTTTCATGCTACCTAAATTCTGTCCCACTATCTCCATAGGGTTTTAGTAGGACTTAGGTCTTCTGCTGGTCCTCTGCACAGAGGTTAATTTCACCCTGAAAGAGGACTCATGTTGGTAACATGATAAAATGTGGGAAGACAAAAAGCTGAACTCCTTCGACTGGAACATTTCAAACAGACTCAGTCAGAGAATGAGACAGATTTTCAGGAGTGATGGCCATCTGAATCTGTCCAGGTTCTCCTATCTGAAGCTCAGCCCAGTTTATCCCAGCCTCCTTGGTGAAGAAATCCAATCAGAGTAGGCTTACTTGTATGATTTCTAGCTCTTGTTATCTCGAACTAAAATGGCAGAAGGAATTAATAAAAACAACAATTATTGTTACCACAAGTGTTATGTGTAGGGCACTCATCACCATGGCCTCTGGTCCCCTAAACTGAGACATGAACTGACTTAATGAGAGAGATTATACAACTCTCCCCACTACTGACTGCCAGGAAAACAAGTTCAATCAGTGTCCGGAGTCATACTTAAGTGTATTTACATAGGGAATCAATTTCAAAGGCACAGGACCACTAATAGGAATGCCCTGCTTCCAGTATCTACAAAGCTCTACTCTTAGGACAGTGATCCTCAGCATTCCATGTGAATATGGGTTACGTAGTTGGATGGAGATAGAGATAAGGGTCTTATGAGAAGTTTCAAAGAATCGTCAACAATCACAAGTGTTCAATACCATCATCTAAACTTTATCAACCTACAGTATCAAGTTAGGTTCTTAGAATGGCATCCATCACTTTAGGATCTGAGAGCCTGACTGGTTTCCTAAACCTCATGATATATTTTCCACTACCTGATTGGGCAAATGAACCTTTGTAAAACAGGTCCTATGCCTGAAGAACTCTCTAGAGCATTGAGTCTGTTGCGTGGTGATCACCTTAATGAGACACAGCAGGAAATAGACAATTCTAGGGAATCTCAGGAGAGTTATGTCCAGATCCTAAGCTGGTACAAATTGGCATACCTCCCCAATTGACACTAGCTGAGGTGCTGACCTCTAAAATGTTTCCCTGCCACTTTTGCTGAAAAAAGGGCATTATATTTCACTATGTAATTAGACTTACCTAAAAATAGCTGGATTCTTTCCTGATTAAGCAGATAGAAGGATATAAACCAGCTTTATTTGTTATTAGATTTTATGTTCAAATTTCTCTTGTCATATTCCTTCCAAATAATTCTGTGTATATCTAGGATGTCCACCAAAAAGATGCTTGTTCCCTCAAATACACTAACTCAAGCACAAATACCCAGATCCACGTAAATAACCCCTTCCCCACACATTTGTATGACCAACAAGCAGCTGCCAATTATCAGTGGAGAAACCATTTACAAAGTGGATAATTAAAACTGGTTAAAACTTTGACAAAAAGTTTTTTCATCAGAAATGGGTTTTGTCTACAATACAGACTAACAGGGCTACCCCTCTGATACTTTGTCTACAATGGAATTTTTCCACAGGAAAGAAAATGGTGTTCTCTTAAAATACTCAGGTTTTCACTGAAAAATGGAAAGCCGAAATGTGAAAAAGTTCATGTTAAGTCTAAAAATATTTCAGGTGGTTGCTTGTTTGTTTGTTTTTGACAAAAACTCAATTTTTCTGTGGAAAAGAAATTTGTTTCTTTATCAGCTTTATGAGTAATCATAGTCAGAATGAATCACAAGCTGAATTTAACAAGTTCACAAATGCATTTCCCCACTCTCTGTTTATGAGTGCTAAGTAGTATCAGTTACACTAGCAATCACTGTAATTAAACACTGAAATATAGGCATCCATTTCTTCACATGAGCCCCCAACCTGCCTTTTTGAACATTTTCTTCAGAAGGAAATCTCACATAGGTGTTGCGAAAACCCTGCGTGCATCTACAAAATGTCTATTGTATAGTTCGGGGTGAGAAAATGACCTAGAACACCAACAAGCTATATCCGACCACTAATTGAAGCCATTGTTTAGGAACGTTATTCATGTGTGGGCTAACAACTCACCTGAAATTAGTGATTGCTGTAGATGAAAAAGCTGAATCCCATGCCCCTTTCCCCTCCACCCCAAAAAGGGGGAGAGGGGAAGGTAGATAGGGCTAGAAACAAACATTTAGCATTAATGACAGCAAATACAAAGGTAAAGCCATATATTATGTGTTTATGAACTTTTATGCATGCCACCAATTAGATTCCAATGTGTCATACTAATTCTGAAAGATACGTTTCTTTCTAGAAATATGCAGAAGCTTTCTCCGTTCATGAGATAATCAGAAAATGCATCTCCTTTTTCTGTTTTCTACACAGTAGGTTTAAATAGAACAAGCCATTTGTTGCTTTACTGCCTATCTTACACTTTATTTACACTGCATTTTTATGTTCCAATGTGTCTTATTTTTTTGTCGGCATTCCCCACCATGCAGTTTACAGGGTGATGAAGAAATAGCCTTGCAGGCACTGAAAAAGAGATACAACATGTTAAGACATAATTCCCTGCAGGGCATTCGAGGCTGAATATGCTGTCACAATGAGTCCAAGCATCCATAACTATCCATGGTTTATGTGGATTTGAAACATAAAATTAGATTCATTTTAATCTTCTGAAGCAGCAATCTTTCCTTGAAGGCTGAGAAACAACAGCATATGAATACAGTAAGAGAGAGGACAGAATGAAGACAGGAACTGAATAAAATGAGATGCCGGACTCTTCTAGTAAAAGAATTGAAGTTCCCGTATGGATAATAACATATCATGAAAACTCTACTGAAAGGGATTGAATTTCTGCCAAATTCTCTGTTTATATACAAGCGATCTCTACCGAGGCTACAAGGTGGGCCAACTATGTAAGAGGATTGGAAAGTTAGTCCTAGAGTAGAATTGACTATGCTGAGGAAGGTTCATGACACTGCACATTTGATAAGTAAGATCTGATTTATGACTATGCCCTCCACTCACCTAGGCAGGGACAGACAGCACCAACTGAACAATGCGAAAGTTCAAAATAATAAATCTCAAGTTTCTGTGCCTAGTCTGAGAGGAGTGCTTAAGGAATATGCTGCCCCAGTTTTCTAGGATCAGGCTTTGCAGCTGGAGTAACTTCAACCTTTTTACAAATTTTCTTTAGGGATTTCAGAATCTCTCTCTTCCGCACCCAAGCAGCTTGCCAGGTTTGTCATGCTGCTCTGCCTCCCTCAATGTACTCAACAATCTCACTAGGAAAATATTTTATAGTCAGAACCACTTTAGTTTATTTTCTTATTAATACTTAGAATATTTGAGAATGTAAAAAAGTATATTTCCCTGTCTCCAGCTGGCAGACACGACTGCACCTGACACAAAGCAAGGGGGAAAATATAAGAACAGATCCTCCCTCCAATACTAATACTAATATTCTGAGATATGATCCCTTAATCTGAAAACAATGTTAATTTTATTCTTCCCAAATAAGGCTGGATTAGATCCTACTCTCATTTTCACCTGTGTCATACTAGTGCAGCTTCTCTGACTTCACTGGAGTCACTCCAGATTTACACCAAATGTGACAAAAGAATCTCATACCTATCACATCAAATTAAGTGAAACTAATACAATGAAGTTTTAAAAATAGTTTCATAACCACTTGATTTTTGTTTTCAATCATCTTCCTGCCCTCCCATCCCAAATACAAACACAAAATATTCTGTACACCAACAAAGTAATAAATTACCAGGTTAGGCCTTCTGCTGTTCCAATGTGCCAACAATTTGAGAGAAAAAAGTATCATAGGTTAGAATTATAAACACTAGTTAACTTCCAACAAGACATAATAAAAACTGCCACTGATATCACGTTAATTTCAGTTCATATTACTAACGGCAATACAGTCCGAAAACCTATGTACCTGTCATTATAATCTGGCATCATGAAAGCTTGCTTCTGCGAAATGGAGTACTATGCAGCATGTAATTTACTTTCCTGTAAACAATGCTGCTTAAGTTATTTTCCAACGGTTTCTAAAGAAATCAGGTAATTAAAATGAAGCCAATCTTGGATCCCAATCCAACAAAGCACATACCTAACTTTCAACTCAGTGGGACTACGCACGTGCTGAAAGTTAAGCACATGCTCGAGTGCTTTGATGGATTACGGACCTTGGCCCTAATTAAGTTCTCATTTAAATAAGCATACATCAGGTGCTGCTCCATAGATGAGGTTGCACTGCTGTAAAGGAGATCAGAATTAGGCCCTTAACATATTATCCCATTTTAGCTATGGGCCAAATCTGGGTCCAGTGAAAGTGAAGGGCAAAACTCCTATTGATTTCATTGGGACCAAGGTTTGACTTTATGTATTTTTCCAAAGAGCGCAGAAAATGTTGTCATACAGTCATCCCACTACAGAGCTTTTCATAGACTCTCCATTTACCCTCTTCTACGGTCCCAACAATTTTTCAGAATGAATAGCACAAACTCTGTGTTCTTTACTTGTCAGAAGTACAATCTCCCTGGCTAAGAAAGACATTTTTCTTTTTGAATTCAGCTTCGCTAGTGGCATTTGTTTTTAATGGACCATTCATGTTCACCTTCTATGACTCCCAGCTGAACAATTGTGCAGGTCCAATCCTTTCCTTTGGGAAAAGTCCATACAATAAACAGGCTTAGCACAGAGGCGTTCCAGCTGTGAAGACACCACCCTTCTCTCTAGTAGATCTGCTCCTTGGACGCTACTTCTGCAGCTGAGTCTGAGGGCAGCTGGTCATCTGGGGAAACCGCTTGCTGCAGATCCACTTGCTACTTAGCTACACTTAACCTACCCTGCCTTGCCTCCACCATCTGTGCTACTGTGGCTCAAGCCCCTGTAAAGCAGTGCTCTATGGCATGCACAGGACAAGGACTCTGAATGGATTCTCCACATTCACTCCCGCCTCTCCCCACAGCAGGATTGCAATGGTTCTCCTCTCTTTCCAGCCAAATGTGACAATCAGATGGAAAGGGCCAGAGCAGATTCAGGCCATACTGGAAGATATTAATTTTAATGTACAATTCCTTTCTTAATTGCCATCCTAAGTCTAAAAACTGAGCTGAAGATCAGTAGAAGCACAGAGCAACAGCTAACACACTCTCTCAAAAACAAACAAAGAAAAAACCCTCCATTCATGAACCAAATTAGCAACAATTGGATCAAATGACTATTCATATTCCACAACCAAACACACAGAGGCACAGCTACTAGCTGATATGGTTTCTAGTCACTGTTTCTCCTGGCTATTTCACTTGATATTCTGCATATCCAAGTTTTCCAGCATTAGACCCACAACTTTAATGAGACACAGAGCTCTGTTATCACTGCTGCTATACTGAGATCCCCAAGGAAGAGAGGACAACATTTAATTGTGTTTATGCTAGCCAACAGTGTATACAGAACAAAACATGACTGGGTATGTGCATGTTGCAAGACACCTTTATGCACAACGTGCTATATATTTTCCCTTCAACTCTCTCATATTGGAGAGAATAAAGTCCGTTAAAAATCTTTTCCTCTGGGATTCCAACATAGCTGTAGTGATAATAGAGAACTAGGTTTCATTAATATTTGATGAGTACCAAGCACAATGGCCCCAATCTTCACTGAAGCTACAATAAAAATAATAATAATTAGAGCTGATAAAAATGGGAAAAAATAACAAAATCTGAATTGATAGGAAAACTTCTATTTTCTAAAAATATTTGACTATCCATAACAATAAATATTAATAATGGTGATGATAGACTTGCAGGGGACAGATGCTTCAATAAGCATAACCACACCTGTGTATGCATTTTTTCTGCTTATTTGTTCTTACATAGTTAAGTGATAAGTGTGAAGTTAAGTTGACAGAACCCATATTCATAGAAAAGTGAAGGATTTTTGGGTAGGATGCCATTCTCTAGTTCTTTGCTAAACACATGGGATGAAATCCTCATGCTACGAAAGTCAATGACGCCTGGATTTCACCCATTGTGGGCTGCCATAACACCCATCACTGTTGTCCAGTTGTGTTTCTTTTACAGCTAATAAAATTTCAAATTAAAAAAAATTTCAATGAAAAAGGGGGATACATTTTTTCAAAAAACTTTTCACAACACATTTTTCTATTTTTCCACTAGCGCTAGTCTCTTTTGTTGTCCAGTATCAGTACAGCCAGGAATTAAAGCCATGCTTTTGCGAATAAAGTAAAAAAAATGACAGGAAACTCTCGTCGTTTGAGGTTTCATTACAAACTTGAACCTGAGACTAGATTTCTTGAAAGACTGGCTAAATTGTGAACTTTTGGAATCTGGGGCAGTTTACAATTTCACATCCAAACAATATGCAATTTGTGGTTTCACAAGATTTTGATGCAAAACTCAATGGTTTTAACTGAGTTTTGCTCTGAGTTTTTGAGTTCATCTCTACAGAATGACACTGATGAGTTTCACATAGCACTAACAAGATACTTTGTAGCCAATTCAAATGCTTCATTTTTTTTTCAAAGATATACATAGACATAGCTACACGAGGTGACCTGGAAAAAGAAACATTTAAACTTAGCCTTCATTTAAACATCTCACTTTAAGATTGCAAAGTAAGTAAAGGAAAATACTACAATTTACCAGAACAAGGTCAATACCACAGTAAAGTAGAGTTTTCCTTTTAAAGGTTAACTCTTAAGGGGGTTAAAATATTCCTCTCCACGTTAAAAACTGACACACACTAGAAGTTTGTCTTTCAAAATCAAATACAAGAGTCGTATTTGATCGGCCACAAACAAAGAGGGTGTGAATAGATATAATTTTTCCAAAGGCAGCTGTTCTAACCTGCCATTAAAAAAGTGTACATCATCAATTAGTTAATGAACCATAATTGTGTAAATTTCACTTATTTACTAGTTGTTTTATTTAATGTGGCACATAAATATTACAGTGATGGGCATACTGTAAGAAAGAAAAACATAGCTAGAGGGATTGACAGAATTGCATGCAGTATATTCTTCTTTTCACTGTTCCTCCATTACTATATGAACAATCCTTATAGTACTTAAATAAAGGTAAAAAAGCATCACCAGAGCCTTTGGAAAATAATTTTCATGCAAATTGTTAATCACTAATATCTCAGCCACATGGTAAATTATCATAATCTAGCACATATTGACGGAACCTACTGCACACAGATATGACCAGTTAACACTTAATTTTTGCATTCCCCATTTATGCAATTAATTAGAGAACACTTAACATTCTCTCTAACTTCAAGCTCTGCATGATCATGTTTGATCATGAGGGAATTTGAAATCATTTATGGAGCCAAGATTTAAATACAAGAGGAAACTGAGATGGTGAGTGTTAGAAAGAGAAGCATGAATATATTACATGACAGACTAAGCTGTTTGCATCTGAAGAAGCCAACACAGATAGATAGCAGATATTTATTCAGACTAGGATAAACATATATCACTACATGTCAGGTAACTTTTGATCGGATGGGAAATATACCGAGATAGTTATATGACCTGCTGCTGTTCTAGTTTACACCAGTGGCTGAATTAGTCCTCAGCTGCCCTCTGGATTGAGGCAGCACAATAATGGATGTAAGCCAGTTTTGCCCTTTTTACCTCACCTTTTGGGCCCTGCTCCAAGTACAGCACAGAGTCAAGGATCTGACCCACTGACTTTTTCCTTCTGATTCATTTTCCTGGGTAATTCATGCCCTCAAATACATAGGCTGTTGTCCTAGTTTACAGAGAAGCCACTCGTTTGATATGTCCATTTCAAATAGGCTCTGTGATCTAGGACTATAATAAGTGACTCATTGTTTGAGATTGGTAGCTCCCACATTGTCTTGAGGAGAGAAGATCCAAAGACAGTTATCCCTGCAACCAAGATATAGCACAGCCATTTAAACTGCTGAGAGGCTGGTAGCACTAACACAGTCCAGCCAATAGGCTCTGTGTGTGTGTGCGTATGTGGCGGGGGTGGTGGGAGGTTGGCCTGTCTCTCTGCTTTGAAACCATTTGGAGAAATACTGTATTCATAAGCATCCCGACAGTTATAATTAAATGGTTAGGAAATGACACCTCTGCAGCAGGTTTGATAGTTGGGGGGCTTGCATCCTGGCCACTTGGTTTCGTTAGCCTTCATATTTACACTGGCCTTGGTGAATGTCCTGGTATCATTTTTCCTTTTCTACAAGATTTGTAAGTTCATTCATTAGCTGCCTTCCCCTCGGAGATCATTTCCTAGGACCAGCAAACACCATATTTGCAGATCTGTATTGTCTTGACCCAAACAACACATCCTTCATCATGCACTCAGACACCACCGTTCTGCATGTGATATAAAAACCACAGACAGACAGAAGAATCATCTTGGTGCCTGGTTCTATCCACAGTCATCCACTAAAGTGACATAAATTACATTTGTATATAACAAAGGGCCAAATCCTAAATTCATTAATTCTCTCCCTACTGAGGTCCAAAGGAATTTTGACAGTGTAAGGCTTTCAGGTCAGGATTTGCTCCCAAGTTAGAGTAAGGAGAATGTAAAGAATCTCCTCTATCTTATTTTTGTGGAGATCACCAAAGAGTGTTTGTTAATGTACAGGTAGCCGTAATCAAGAACCCATTCTCCATATGAGAAAGGGTACCTATTTTTTCCCTGTTGAATTTGAGGATTCCTGACTGCAGTGGACAAAGAATTATTAAATCACGTCATTAGCTTATGTGCAAGATGACATCCTGTGTTTCAGGATAGACTCAGTGGAGGTACTGCATTGCAAAGCTGAGCAAGGATCTCTGGGGGCTTTTACCACCTACCAATCCAAGCTCCAATGGATGAAGTGACAGGACCCTATGAATTTTAAATAGGCACCAGATCACATTACCTCCCAGTCAAACAGTCTAGCTGAGCCATCCTACAGTTATACCCAAAACCTAGCAGCACACATAGGAGGTTGAGGTGATGCTGGGTTACAACAGAAAGAAGCCTATTACTATGCAAGTTCACTGAAGACTGCGTGTTTAGAGAGTCATTTATGGCTGTGGCTAAGCTTAAATTTTAGTTTTCAAGAGACTAATGAGCCCGATTTTCATTGGTGTTGAGCACCTACAGCTCCAAATGACTTCAAATGGATGCCTGTTTAGCCATGTTTCTAATTAACATATCACAGACATTTCAGTACAGATGTGGCCAGGCCCACTTTTCTGCATGGTGCAGGTTCCTCTTGCTGCTGGGTGTGAGCTACTCCTCCTGGAAGGTCAACTGGAGTTGAAGACGCTCAACACGTCACAGGAACAGGCCCTCCCATTTTTAATGCAAGCACTTGCTGTAGTGTTAAATAAGCAAAATGCACTGAGTGAGGTTTGTCAGAGGCAATTTCTAACTGTGGCAAGTGATAACAGCTCCTGTAGAAGAGTTACCATCATGAACCTCTCTCCTCAAATAGAAAGGGGGCCAGATCCCCAGTTGGTGTATACCTGCGTATTTGTACCAGCTACTGATCTGGCTCATGATGCTCAGAAACAAACCCATTCATTGACTAGTTACAGCCAAGGTGAAGACTATAAGCAATGACTGTGTTATTCTGTACAAATACCAGTCTGATAGTTAAAAATATCAGTTTGTGTCATTAATGTCAGCCTGTCTCTTTAAAATCAGACATAGAAACAACTTCTTCTTGCTAGCTACATCACACTATAATCCGATAGGTGCTGTAAGAAGCTGTAATATTTAAGGTCTTTTAGCTGGTACCTCTAACATCCTGATTATCCGTTAAATATTAAATGCTTTCAATATAGATTCATAAAAGAGGCTAATGATCTCCTGCCACTTGAAGGATGAAGATGGTAAATGATGACTGATTTTTGTTTTGTTTTGATTCTGCCAGGCAGGCTGATGACTTTATATTCTGTGTCCATGGCTCAATGACCCACAAATCTCCTTTGATATGCCAGGCAGCAGAGAGAAGCAAGCTGAACGGATCAGAAGGAAAGTGAAAGGGATTCAGCAAGCCCCCCTGTACCCCCCCCCCCAATGAAGCCATCATGTGACAGAAATCCTAAGACTCTGCTGTGAAAGGGGGGGTGGGGGAAGGGAATAGGGCATTGTGGTGGCACAAGCTGATAGAGACGTCAGAGCCGCTTCAGTAATCTCACGACGCTTTGGCCCAGTGTGGGGGCAAATGAGGCCCATATTCAGCATGGCGTGACAGGTAGGACCACCCCGAAAAAGCTGTGAGGGGGCAAGCAGTTGGACAAATCAAAGCAGAAGAAAGTAATTTTCGATAAATTAAAGAAATCTCCATGGAAATTAGCATGAAACATTTTCTAATCTCCCGCTTTTCACTGCCGACAAGGGTCACTGGTTTAACTTCTCTCTCTTATTTTATTATTCCCCAGCCACATTCCTCTGCTTTTTTTATATCCTTCAATTTTTACTACCTCTTTTTCTTCCAGTCTATCATTTTTAGCCTTCCTTACATCAGCTTCTTAACCCTTTTAGGACTTCCACTGTTAAATATTCTCGAGAATTAACTGATCCATGGCAGTTTAAAAGACATGCTCCAAAGCAGTTGCCATTTCTAAGAATCTGTCTATTGAGTGGGCCGTCATTTTAACTGTGATCAAAGTAACATTCCCTTCATTGCAAAAATTGAAAACCATGGTTTGTTTTGTTTTTTGCAATCTCCTTTAAACTTATAATTAGACCACAAATGCTGTTAGAAGCCTACAGCAAGTGCATTGTTGGAGGTAAGGCTGCTAAGCCAGAACATAATCAGTTTTTAGTTATTTCAAATTTGTATTTAAAGTATCTTTCTCTTTCTCTCCTTGCTACTCTGTCTTTGATATCAGAGGGTCTTAGGAATAATTCCTTTTCTTTCACACACTTTGTTTTAGAAGTCCAAATTTGGGCACGTTTTAAATTAAGTTGATCTGGGGATGTATACTTTTTAAAAAGGTAGCAACATCTTTGTTAGTGAATCTGACACAGCAAAGAGGCTGCCATGTAAATAATGATTACATGGATAAAGGAACAACATTTCTCATAGGAATAACATTTCTCTCAACTTTCTAGTTAAGTGCATTAAACAAATAAAACTACAGTGGTCCATGATACAACATTTAGGCTAAGGAGAGACAGAAAACAAAAACAGAAGCATGTACTGTTTACGAACTAAACAGCTTAAATGCCAGATGTATAATCTAATCATTAGAATGTTTAATTTCATCAAGAATACTGGGTCAAATCTACAGTAGGGGTCAAACTCATCCTTTATGACTACTTAGCAGTAAAATGGAGGTTATATGCCACATTTCGAACCCAATAAGTCTTTTTGTGCAGCATACCTATGCAAGAAAGATTTTCAAGACCTCCCCTGAGCAGCGTAAATTTGACAAACTGAAGATATCATAATAATGTTGCACAGGAAGAGTGAAAACTTTAAAATGGTTATTAAGGATGATGTAAATAGTGATGGCAAAGTTAGTTAAGTCTTTGTCCCTCCTCCTCCCCCCAAACTCCCTTCAGTGCTAGATGGTATTGCCTGTGAGAACAATGACCCCAGATGTTTCATGATAGGGTATAGGAGTGTGTTCCTTGGAACGGTTTTGATAAAAAGTGGTCCAAATGTGTCATTTGCCATCAATATGGAAAGGAATTATATTTAGAATGAAAACTGGTAGAGTTTCTATCAGTTTTACTACTTGCACAAGCAGTGTGCTACATGTCTCATTTTCTTGAACAAGACAGATGCCTCTGGTGTGAAAAATACAGATGTTCGCGTATACAACAGACAACTGTGGTTTATCAAAAATACACTACTGGCACTGACTGATGTCAGGCTTAATCATTCAGCATTCTAGTGGGAGCGAGTGAATTATTGGGTCTTAGTCATGAGTAGTTTATGTTTAAAAAGTAATACGTCATCTTCTTTCTTCTTTATAGGGGTTGGAAACTATTGAGCAGACAGCAAAGCCTGAGGCTTTAGGTAAGAAGCTGAACAGAACCCAGAAGTGAAGGTGCACAACAAGAGGGTATAGACATGGACAAATATCCATGTTTTTTCTGAAAAAAATGTCAATTCAAGAAAAAATTCAGCATTAGAAAGATTACATTGAAACATGGAGCCCTCGGGCCGGGGAAGGGCGGAGGAGGTGGGGGAGGAGATGGAACCTGTGTTTATTTGAAAAATAAATTTCCATATGTAATCTCAGCAAAATATACATTACTTAACAATTATGTATTTAAATCTAGGCATAGTTTAACAAACAGATTCTTAATTTATTCACTGCTTATCATATTCTAGATGATGTTTAAACAACATTACCCACGCACACACAGGACTGCTTTATTAGTTTAGCAGAATTCACCTGTAGAAAGAAATTATTTTTATTCCACCATTTGTTTTTCGCAATCATAGATCAGGTGGTACGCACCCGTGTTTGGGTTCACCAAATTGAATCATTCATTTCTTCTGTCCTATGTTCTTTCAGCAATAGCATTAAAAGTTGCCGGGGAGATATAAGTGCACTAACAAGGCATTAAAGTTGCTCAATATTTTGTAATATGAAATATTTATTTAAAATTATTCAAGAAAAAAAATTATATCAAGCCTGCCCATAATTTGATAGAAAAAATACTTTCCCTTTAAATAAAAAATGACTAGCATGAACCCAGGTAATATGAAAAGAGGAAGGCATGTCTTGAAAATATCAAGCCAAACCTGAAACTTATTTATATAAGCTACCAAGCTGAGATCAAATTTTAGGTCCGTGGGGCTGTTAACTCAAGTAACATTTGATGGATCACTGTATTGTGCAAAATGACTATCATCTACACCCAGCTCAAGTGCAAAGCTAGAAATCTGAACACGCTGTTGATCTCATTAGGAGTCACAGAGGTGCAGTACATTGTCCCACTCAGTCTTCAACCATTGTTGCCAAGTGTCCATGATTACATGTCAGAGATTTTGAGGAGGGAATCTTTTGGAACATAATAAATAACAGTCTTATCTTGCACATTTTTTAAAATTTGAGGAATGTAATTTTGAGAGGTAATATTAGTTACCCAGTTAGCTCAGCACCCCATAGGAGTGGGTCCTGTATATCACTATAGTGAATTTCTGCAAATATAGGATCTGATTCAATAAAAATTATCAGAGGGCTGGAAAGAATGGGCCAGATTCTCCATGGTGGCTGTTTGCATTTCACCACTGGCAAAATCTGGCTCTAAAGTTGCTCAGCTGACCAGGTAGAATCAAACCAGTGTAAGGATAATCCTCTGGTGGCTTAGACCCTGACATGGGGGACTCTTACACCCCTTACCCAGCCTGCTGTTGGCATAGCAGGGATAAGTGGGTGTGGCCAAAATGACCCTGCACCATACCAATCTTAGGCTGCATATTTTGGCCCCTTGTGACTATTTGTAGTTAGCTCAGGAGAAAGACCCTGCACCGGGGAAACAGAGGTAACAGCATCAGGGGAATGCAAAGGTACCCATTAAAACAACCTTGCACCCCTTGCTTGACTTACTGCATTTCAGCCACACCCTAACATCTAGCCCACTGACCTATGAGGAAACATGAACAGAGATGAAGATGTATAATTTGGTTAAGTGATTAATAAGGAGGCCATGACACCAGTCTGCAAATATTTGAAGGATGTAGAAGAGGACTGCATGTAACTAGGAATAAGAAAATGAAATTAAGGAAGAAATACATATTGGTGTTCCCAACTGGGTCATATCATGCCATCGATAGTTAAGCAGAAGGTGCTCAATGAGAACTCTGCTTAAAAAACAAAGATACTGGTGAGATCCATCAAGCTGTGGAATTATCCTCTGGGGAAAAAGGGGAAACCCATCGTTTGAGACATTTGAAATTAGTCTGGACAAAACACTAGTGCAGAGATCAATCCTGCAGTGGCATAGGGTAGGACAATGGAGGAAAGGTAGATGACTTAGTAAGTCTTTTCTATCTCCAGCCTCTATGATTCCATGACTTCTGAATCATGGAATTTAACGATCACTGGGAGTCTGAGTAGGAATCCAGATTTTATTTTCATTTTTAACTCAGAGACAGATCAAAACAGCAGCAACCTGTTGGGTCAAAAAAGGCCCTATGTGACCAAGGAGACAAACAGCATATTAGTAAGGAAAACCTTTTATTTATGTGATAAATGTAATGTTTTTTAAAACTCTGGTGACTGGACTAAAATGAAAGAACTGAGAAAGAACTCTACATTGGCCCAAAGATACAAGTGCCTGGGATATCTTCTTGGAAGTGGCAAGTTTTATGCACAAGTGGAAAACTCAAAGCAATTTAGGATTGCCTAAGAAAAGATAACAAGAAACAAACCCACCATCTCCTTAGTTCAACAGGATAGTACTTCATATTTATACCATAGTTTGACACCATCTCAGTACCTAAGGTTTCATATACTGTACAGAATGAGGAATCTGAGAAATTATTCCTTTATCGTAAGATGCATTTACATAAATGTCCTCTCAATTAGTCCAGACTTTGAGAAGCCCCTTAAAGTCAGGTGGCTAGCCTCTTTAGTAGAGAGAAACATAGTTTTACTGCAGGAAGAGAATGGTCAAGAACGAGCAATTGACTTCACTAGTGTGAAACTTTTCTCCCAAGAGACTCGTTATTCAAGGACTGAAAAAAGAATGGCTTTCCATCAAATGGACTTGGGAGAGTTTCAGGTACTATCTCCAGGGGCAGGAACTTGTATTAGAGACCAAATAGAGATGTCTACAATAGAACGAGAGAGAAAGAGATAATTTGTACTGTAGGAGATGGTACCTGTCCCTGCAGCCATATACATTTACCATTTTTCATTGACCTTGGCAACAGAATATGGCAGTAGATTTTTTCATGAACAGAGGAATCTTTTCCACTTTCAGGAGAGGGACAAGGCAATGTAATGACGAGGGCTCTTTAACTCCTGTAAGCTGGAGCATGGCTGGGCAGATGGTTTTCACTCTACCTAACCTAACCTTTACTTGTCTCACTCAATCACTCCAGCAGCATTATTTGTCCTTTATCTCTATGCCTGGATTGGGATTCATCTGGAATGAATCTAGTTTATAGGGTGGGAATCTGGCAGTAGGAATGGAGGTATGCAGCAGCAAGACTATGCTGTAGCATGTCCTTTGAAATGAGAGCCTGCGAGGTGCTAAATATTGAACTCTTCCATTTTCCTTGGCATGTGGTTTGTGTTTATTGGTGATTCTGATGGATCTGCACCTGTGGAAAGATTTTGATTGCGTGAGAAAGAAGCCATTTGGAAAGCAAGTTAGTAAACAGAGGGCTATGATTGGTGGAGGGATTTATGGGTGGGTTCAAGAACCCTGTAAAGTAGGCTCCTTTCCCCAATTAATTCACCTAAGTAAGGTAGCCCAGAGGGAAGATCTGGCAGAATTCTTAAGGCAGCCTGATGGAGACAAAGAGCCTCTGTCATTTTTCCCTCTAGTTTTGGCTGTTCATTCTCTGGAGTTGAGCAATGCTCATGGTTTGGATTTGCAAAGTTTTGTGCAAACATTTTTTTTCAGTTCCTCCCCAAACCCTAAATCCTTTGTGCTAAATTCTGCCCTCACTTACATCCCAGAAATCCTGTTTTGTATTACAAGAGGTTGCCCAAGTGTAGGAAAGGACAGAATTTAAAGCCCCCTGTTTAAGCAGAAGCATTTTCCCTCTGCAATGAAAAAAACCCCATCCCTTTCTTTGAAGAAAAGCCCATGTATGGGTTGGAAAGTCAAGATCAGAAGCTCATGGAGTTTATGTAGAATCATCCAGATGGGGAGTGCCTCACCATGGAGCAGGAGCATGCACCTCCAACATTTCCAGGGAATGTCAGATCCTAGGACATCTTCAGGTGGCTCAGATACCTAGGTCCTTCAACACTATTCCCTGGTTTCTCCCATTCCCTGTCTCATTCATGACAACATGACTCCCTTGGGACCCATATTCCCCTGGACTGCTGACTCCCTACACAACTACATCACTGCTTGGGTGGCAAAATCCCTACAGGGGAATGGAGGAGAAGGAGGATGTCACAAAGAGCAACCTTAGCTCTCATGCACAGCACAGTAAGGGTATGTCTACACTACGAAATCAGGTCGAATTTATAGAAGTCGGTTTTTTAGAAATCGTTTTTATATATTTGAGTGTGTGTGTCCCCACAGAAAATGCTCTAAGTGCATTAAGTGCATTAACTCGGCGGAGTGCTTCCACAGTACCGAGGCAAGCGTCGACTTCCGGAGTGTTGCACTGTGGGTAGCTATCCCACAGTTCCCGCAGTCTCCGGAAATGAGATTCAAAAGTTTGCGGTTCTTTTCCTGTCTACCTGGCCAGTGCATCTGAGTTGAGAGTGCTGTCCAGAGCGGTCACAATGGAGCACTCTGGGATAGCTCCCGGAGGCCAATACCGTCAAATTGTGTCCACAGTACCCCAAATTCGACCCGGCAAGGCCAATTTAAGCGCTAATCCACTTGTCAGGGGTGGTGTAAGGAAATCAATTTTAAGAGCCCTTTAAGTCGGAAAAAAGGGGCTTCATCGTGTGGACGGGTGCAGGTTTACATCGATTTAATGCTGCTAAATTCGACCTAAAGTCCTAGTGTAGACCTGGGCTAACACTTTATCTTCAAAAGTGTGTGGCCTCTATTATGCCCGGGAGGTTTCTATAGAATGAGAGGAACTGAGGGGGAGCACGGGGTTTAGGCTCAATCTCCACACACCTATCCAAATAAACATGGATTAAAATCACTAGAATTTCCACTGTTTTAATCTCCTCCAAATGGGAAAAAAAAAAACCAAAAACAACAACCCTGACTGGCTGATTTGGCCCAGTCTGTATTCTCCTCCTGTTGGATTCTGTAGGCAATACATCCGTGACACCACAGACACTTCCATGGCAAGACTGAACAGAAAGAAGATATGAGGGGAAAAGTCCTTCAAAAAAAGGCAATTTAGGCCAAGGGAAATGAGAAAGTCTGGCTATCTCTACCTTTTGTAGAAACCTCACCTCTTTGCCTTTAAATAAACTTTACTGCAAAGGGCGTGATTCTGCTCCCACTTACACTGTGCAAATCAAGAGTAAATCCACTCAGTTATTGGCGTTTTAAACCAGTTCCTAGCCAGCATGAAATAGGAATTAGACCCCAACATATATACAGTACAGCACTGTATGTGTGTGTGTGAATAATTAATTGAAGTTATAATTATATTACTCATTATAGTGGCAGAGATTTTATTCCTTTGGTGAGAGGTTAGTTGGGCTTTTTTTCTGTTTTGACTGTTTCAGCACATCAGGCAGTCATTTAGCATTCAAGCTCAAAGTCTCTCTTTTTTTTTTTTAATGAAAAATTGTTTAGTGCTCCCGGGAAGAAAAAACACATTTCCCTTTACCTGGTTCACCATTTGTTGCTTCAGGGACAACAGATTACTGAGTAGGCTCCAAGGAAAAAAAAAATAGCTTAGTTGTACAAAAGGAAAGTTTGCACTAAATCATTTCAACTCTTTGAGAAAAATTGTTTGCATTTTCTTTTTTCCAACGTTCCTTTTGAATGTGAGACAGAAGCAGTTGTGCTCGTGATCATATAGCAAGCCCAATTCAGTATGGACGCGCTTCTTAACTTGTCAAATTTCCTTATCCCTGCAACCATCCAAAGAACTTCTCCTCTTCCTCCCTCTCCTCCTCTCGCTGTAATGATTATGTTCACAGTGCACACAGAGAAGTTAGATAAAAAGATAAATACTCTTGCAGGAAGGTTGCAATGAAATGTTACTTTATTTCTTAGAATTCAGAACAATACACAAGAACCCCAAAACAGGGAGAGACAAAGCAGGCTTCTCCCTAAAACAGAGAGGCACAACTCACCCCATCTTACTCTAGGCTGGTTGGTTGCTGACAGATGGATGCTAGACCCAGATTGCCTGCTTCCCTACAAAGCTCCCTGGCCCTGCCAGCAAGGAAGGCCAGGAAACCGCCCTGAAATTTAAGGTGACAGTATACAATTTTAACAGAGTTTTCAACATGGCCCAATTATTACCTTAATTCCTGGGCCTGACACTTACCAAGGGATCCCACTATTTTGGACAGCATACTTACCCAAGTTGAAAGAACGAGGAGTGCTTGTGGCACCTTAGAGACTAACAAATTTATTTGTGCATAAGCTTTCATGAGCTAAAACCCACTTCATCAGATGCCCACGAAAGCTTATGCCCAAATAAATTTGTTAGTCTCTAAGGTGCCACAAGGACTCCTCATTCTTTTTGCTGATACAGACTAACTCGGCTACCACTCTGAAACCTGTCACCCCAGTTGCTTATCCTAGGAACTGCACAAGGCTGAACATAGCTTGTGCTGTTGAGTAGAGAAACTTTTTTCTGTATTTAAAATCCCCTTAGGGCAGCATTCCCAAATGTTTGAAAGCTGAGCCACTCCCCCGCTTCTGTAAAACAAAGCCAATCATCTCCCCTTACACCCCAGCATGTTATCAGAGCAGCATGGGGGAAATGTGCAGGTCCCTGGTTTTGTGCCCCCTCAGCTGGCCTTTCATGCTCCACCGCGGGGACATATTCCACACTTTGGGTAGACCTGCTACAGGCCAACTCACTTGCACATTTCCTGTTAGGTGAGTTGGGTTTCCCCTTTCAAAGCATGAGGCAAAATTCCCACACCACTTTGGGTGTAGCCAAGCATCATCCCTTCTCCTCTCCTCTACCCTCAAAACACAGGGGGAGAAATCCTGGCCTACATTGAAGTCAATGAGAATTTTGCCATCAGCTTCACTGGGGCCAGTTTTCACCCAGGGTCTTCAGTCTGAGTTCTGCAGAGTCTACTCCTTGATTCCAGCAGCAGCAGCATGAGGTGGAACTATAGTGACAAACCACTGGCTTGGGCCCCAGGCTTCCATCATTATATTCCACTCTCACGTCACTTTAGGACTTCCCTGTGAGTTACACTTGAGCCCCGGGTGCTCAGAAGCTTTAAAGTTTACATAGATTTGGGTGGCTTTGGGCTTCCCTGGCAGAAGCATGCCATGCTCTCTGGAGCAAGCCTAAGGGGGAAGCTCCAGAGCATGTGTAAAGTTTGAGATGAGCAGCAGCTGGGTCCTGCCTAGAGCCAGCCACCTGATCTTCGAATGCAGGGAAAGCTGTGGGGCACAAAAGAAAGCCTGGAGCATGTTTGGAGGGAAGACTGATCTAATCCGATCTGAACCTGGAAAATGGTCAGTTTAGTCAGATAAGGAGGGTAAAGGATGACACTGGTGTATTCTAGCCAGGAATTGACATGCTGTTGTATCTGTTGTCCAACAATAAGATCTAATTTAGCAAGGCTACAGGGCCATTAGTTTTAGGCGATAGCAGCCTCTTCTTTTCCCTTTAAAGAGAGATCTTTTGATCCTATATGGACAGTCACTGTCTGTTTCTTTCATTGTGTGGCATAACCCATTTGTTTTACCCCGGAGATGGAGCGTTTGATCTGATTCCTGGCCTAATGGTGGAAAATAGGAACGAACTGGTGAAGATCAGGGTTTGCATTAGATGCACTGCAATAAAAAAGGAGCTTCTGAAGGGGGAAAAAAGTCTTTCGCTGAGAAAAGACGTGTCCCTGACATGGATGTGTGTTTCTGCGTATACCGGAGACAGAAAGTGAGTTTGTAGTTGAAGAGCTGAGTAAACTGAGACAAGATTATGGGATTAATCAGAACCAGACAAGCAGGGCCAGGGGAATGGGTGTCATTTGCATGTGCTGGCATTACTAGGCCTAAAAGCAGCGCAGTACAAAATCCTTCCCATGAAGAGCTTTTCAAAAGCCCACTGTGCATGGAGATAAGAATGAAGGGTTAGGGACTGGCTAGCAGAAGGAGAAGAAGCCACTCCTTAGACCATGGGAAAATTATTTTAGGGGATCCAGGCCCCTAAGGGTCATTTGATTACTTCAAAACTTGTCAGTGACCTTTCTCTTTCATTTTTACTAGGTCTTCATGACTTTTGACACTTTTACATGACAAAATTACAGTCACGACATGTGCATCCAGCAGCAAACAGGTCAGGATTTATCTTTGTAGATCTACTGTATCTAGTTGACACTTTATGCCTCTCTTCTAAAAACAATCAGGAATGATTTTCTGCCACAAGAAACAGCTACTAAATCTTCTCTTTGCCTTCACCTCAGCTCAAAGGATACCACAAAACACACCTTTTCTTTTGCCCTGTACACTTACCCTAGTTCAGTGCTTCTTCCTGTTCAACTTACAACTCCTCCCCCCACCGCCACATAACAATGAGGTACTTTGATTTGATCTCTCTATTATAAATACTGCATATACAGGAAGAGTAAATAGCCATTGGAGTTAAGAGATACTGTCCCAACCCCAAAAGATCAGTCTCTTACCTCTTAGACTCTTGTCTGTCACCCCTTTATCGCACTATACTGCTATCTGATATGCTTTCCCCCGCCTCTGCAATGCCTAAATGTGTCTACTTGAGCACAATAGGGGGATGATATTCACCCTCCTGGGATTTGTTTTCATTGCCCACCAGAGATTCCTGGTTTTGCAGAAAGGGGTCTGAAAACAGGAGTAGCACATGTGCCATCCAGTATTGCCTGGCATAGGGCCTTCTCCTGCTCCACTGAAGTCACTTGGAGCTTTGCTACAGTCTCTAACAGAGGCTGAATCAGGCCCACAGAGAAGAGCCATTTATGGGCCAAGTTCTCTATTGGTAAATGGAAATAACGTCAATGAAGCCTGTGGACACGGCTTATTTACACCCACAGATAATTTGGCCCTATGTCTTCAGGATGTTCTAAGTAACACCCAGCTCCTGCCTTTCCAAGGACATGACCCTAGAGCGGTTGTGGGAATAGATAGGGCTAAACAATTCAGGGATACAACATGAGTTAGAAACTTCCACTGCCAGTCCCTGTTCAATTCCATCTGTCTACTGAGGGTAGCGTTTATTGCCTTAAATATTGTACCCAGGCAGTGCGGTGATGGGTGTGAATAACGAGAGAAAGAAAGAAAATGAAAAAAGAAAAAAACATCTAATTTTGTTCTACAAAATAATGAGCAAAAGGGTTTTAGAAGATAGAGACCCACTCATTCTCAAGATTTTGTTCCTCGTAACTGACAGTGTACTAACTCCTTAAAAGGAATGGAGAGAGCACAGTAAGTGACAGAAAGGTGACTTTTCTCTCCACAAAGGAGATCTCCATCAGCAGACTGACAAAAACTAATGGGAAGAAAATAATAAAAGGACTTGAATAGGACAAATCTTTGATTTTTGGGGGGTTAAGGGGAAAGTGGGGGAGTAGGATGGGAAGGCACTGTTACATGAAAGAAATATTCTTTGCCTTCAATTGCAATGTTTTCCCAAGCTTGTCATGTTAGCAGATTCCAGGGGGCCAGAAATCATTTTTAAAGTATCACAGGAATCCCACAAGACTTTTAATTGCCAGGCATCTATGCTCTGTGCACTGTAGTGGAGTGTGGGCCCAGCCCTACAAAGTGCGGAGTGTCCTGATGGACAACTGAAGTCAGTGGCTCAGCCCCAGACAAAAGTCATTTGGCTTCTCCATGAACCAAATCCTGAGCCCAAACCCAGCACGTGAGACCAGCGATGAACTAGAAGGGCCATGTTCTGCCCCGACCACGTTGAGTAGTACTCTACTCTGAAAGAAGTCCCATTGAAATCAGTGGTATAGCTTGCAAAGTAAGGTACTACTTAGCATGAGTAAAGGTGGCAAAATCTGGCTCAAATTATTTCAGACAATAATGGTGCGACACATCCTGTGGGAGAGATTAATATTATCCTAATTTTACTGAGGCACAGGGAGGGTAAGGGACTTGCCCTGGGTCACACAGTAAGTGGGTGGCAGAACTGAACAACAAATCTCCCATTCCTGTCCTTTTATCACAAGACCAAGATTGCCCTTTAAAACACACAACCCATTAGGGAACAAACTGAGAACAAAACAGAAAAGGTTTTGAAATGTGCTGCAGAGGACACAGTATGATAAATGTGTTTCAGAGCTGCTCTACAGAGAAACTGGAAACAAAATAACAAATCCTTGATAATTCACACCTTGGGTTATTGTCCTCTGTTTAAAGAAGTTGTTAAAAGTTGACTTAAGTTACATGGAAATAGCACACCTTTCGTCCAAAATAAGAGTGCCCACACAGAGAATTGAACCAAAATAACTAAAGGTGTGAATCACAACCATCCTACTTATTTTGGTTCCAGTTTCTGTCTAGACAACCTAATAGCGAACGCTGAGTCCGACTGAGAACTGAAGCAATGAGAACCAGCCATGCTGTTTTTCAGAGTGGTTTTATGTTCACATACAGTGTTTCATTTTCACTTATGATCTATAGGATTGCTGTAGGATCTGAAAGATCTCATTCTGTAGGAGTTTACCGTGCATCTTTGAACTTGAATCTCTAGAGATGAACGGTTAATACATTAATTCACTCTACCACCTCATCCTCCCTATTGTTTATAACTAAATTGTATTCCTTGGACCCCAGCAACCATGTTCTAATTAGCTCCCTTTGTGGTATGTTTCATTTGGTTATTTATTTTATATCCTTTCTAGCTCAGCTTCGTGAAACTATGCTCACCAATCTATAAAGCCTGAGAGCCAGTAAGCTTTTTACTTGGTACATATCTCTAACATTTATGTTCACTGAATAAAGCTGCTGAATAAAAGAACTTTGCCTTCCCTAAGGCGAAGAGAAATTTACCAAAGTTACATCTACATATAAGCAGCTACTGCTAAAATAAACCCCTATATATTTTTCGTATGTAAGATAAAAATGCAGAGGGGGATTTTTGCTCAAGATGAGTGGCTAGACAACCCAGTCCTGCAGATATTCACTGTTTCTCCTAAGTGATGCCACATACGAGGCCTGCAGGTGCCACATTTCAGATCATATGAAATTACAAGTTAGCAAGCGCTCTCTCCCCATGGGCTCAAATACTATTTCTTAAAGGCTCAAAATAGGACACAGGCTGGAGGGGAATTTTATACTCTCTGAAAGGGAATTTCTGTGTTCACATAGAATGACATATGTGATCTTTTCTCCCCTCAAAATGTCCCTGGAAAATTTTTATAATTGAGGACATGTCTATTATATCTGCAGCCCCTCTTGTGTGATACCCGAGTCAACATCTGCTTCGGACACAAATAGAACCAAGAGCTCCATGCTTTCCTCCAGCACTCATCATTCTAGTGCAGCAGTGTCCAGAAACAGAGGACACTCTACTCCTGAATAACTTACAATGCTCTGCCTGCCACTCCCACACAACCAAATTTCAGTTGCTAAACTAATCCATGAGCACTCCTTTCAAAGCCAGTTTAATTTGAAACAGGTTCACAATCTCCTAAATGTGCAGTTTCATTTAAAATGGTTTTATCATCTCCTGGATTTGTGTGTTCTTCTTCCCATGTGATTTGACTCTGATTCCAAGCAACATTTCCCAATTTCTGCATCATCAAGTCAAGTTCTATTTCCTTGTGCTACCTCTTTTTCAGTTCTCCTTCATCCCTGATAAACAGCATCATCCAACAGACCAGCAGGACCAGGGCAATATTTTAGATTTCCTATAATAGAACTCAATTTTTTGTTTCAGGCAAAGTGTAATTTTGTCTCAATCAGCAGTCAGTAACCACATCGCCAATTAGATTGAAGTACACTTTACAACAAAATATGCAAAATTACCGAGAAAAAATTCACAACACAGACAGAAGCTCGATTGTGGGTAAAATAAATATAACTGATGCACCCTGCAGGCTGCAGCATTGATTATTATTTATTATTACAAACTCTCCAAAACAGATGATTTGATGTCAACATGTTATTTTAGGAAGTGCACAATTGAAGAAAGCATTATTTCCATGGATTGAATCATAAAATATGTTTACTAAGAAGAGATGTGCACTTTTATTTGAAATGATTCTGAATAACAAAGAGGAACTAAGACAATCTTGAAGTATGATAATTGGAAAGAATATCTACATTTTTAAACAGGTTTCAATTAAGAGAAAATAGTTCTTGTATGAGGCTAGAGTTTCTCTCTCTTCTCTCTTCTCTTTTTTTCTTCGTGTAAAGTAAAATTCCATCTGGCTGAATTTAAAAAAAAAATACAGAGTAATAGCAAATTTAGGGTCACTTTCTCCTGAATCATAAGCTGACTTTGGAAACTCCTCTTGCATAGCAAGAATCAGTCCTGTCTACTTGCATTGATCTCCTTTCCAAGCAGAATATCATCATGCCCGATGTGACATATGGAACGAGAAGAAAGTAATAATGATAATCAATGAGTCTAAATATTCTCTGCTTTTAACTCACCAGTCAGTCTCTATGGTTGTGGCTTTTTTTCCCAACTGCACCTTCTTGTTTAATTCATGTTATCCACAGTGCTATACAACAATATCTCAAAAAATTCAATGTCAGTTGAACTCAATTGAAAAGCACAAACATTCAAAAAGAAATTTTCTCTCTCTGTACACACACACACACACACACACACAATTTCTTTTTGAATGTTTGTGCTTTTCGTTTAAGTTCATCTGACACTGAATTTATTTACACACACTTCAGATGGATAGGGCATTGAACTGGGACAGAAGAAACCAAGGTTCAATTCCTAGGTCTGGTGTGTGACCTTCAGCAAGTCACTTCCTTTCTTGGGTCTCAGTTTCCCCATCTGTAAAATGGGGATAATGATACTGAGCTCCTTTGTAAAGTGCATTGAGATCTACTGTTGGAGAACTCTATATAAGGGCTAGCTATTAAGGTTACTATTATTATTATAGTATTTCCTAGAAGTTCCAGTCACAATCAGGGCCCTATTGTGCTAAGCACTGTGAAACCAGAGTAAGTCCCTTCCCCAAAGACCTTACACATGAAAATAGCCAAGACAAACTCCACAATCCAACACAACAATAGACTGATATCCGCCTGTACAGAATAAGGGCCCAAATATAGAGATGCAGAGAAAAGAAGCCGTTAAGCCCATACTACTGCAAAAGCTCAGTCTTCGGGGTAGTGAGACGGATTCACCATTGTTACCAACCTCTAGCCTCTACCCAAGACACTGCCAAGGTGGGCAGCTGTGATTGCGAACAGAATTCACATAAGTTCTGCCGGTGGGAACCTTGGAGGGGGACTGCTGCATCAGCAGATTGCTACTGCCCTCATCGCACGGTTGTCAGTGGGAATCTACTGCTTCCATTTACAGGCGAGAAGCAGGAAGTACACCCCCCTCCTGTAAATGGAAGTTGTAGATGCTTTGCTACCCCAGCCAGAACATTCTCCATCATTAGGGGCTGCTGCCTATATTAGCATACCCCAGCCATGAATTTGGCCCCGGGACGAGAGGGCCATAGGTCCTTTATTGTACTTTTCAACTTCTCAACACCTCATAGAAGTAATTTTTTTATTATGATGATGATGTCAATATGAAGGGGGAAAAAATCTAGTAACTGCTCACTATGTAGGTTTCCAAACTATGTTCAAGAAATTCAGTATCAGTGACGATACCTAGCTAAATACCTTCAATTGCTACATTTGTTTAGCTATATATGTGTGTCTAGTTATTTCCCTTTAGAAAAAAAGTCCAACTTTTTAGTGCTGGTATGATTCCAAATATTCCTCTGAAATACTTATAAAATCATTTTTAATTTTCAATTAAACATGCAGGAGATTTCCTAACACCTTTCAAAAGAGCCAAGGAACCACATATAATAAAAACTGGCAATCACAAAAAAAAAATGGAAAAAATGTGCCTTTTTAAATATTCAAAGGCACCCAATATACTCTACAAAAGCGTGCACACACAGAAGAGTGAAAATTAGTTAAGTATAGTGGCTCAGATAATACATTGATGAGGATGATAATAAATAGATACTCATTTTGGGTGTATCACAACGGATTTAATTTCGAACTCAGGAGTGCTACACTAGCCCATTGGCCCATTGTGTTTGGATGCATAACCCATTAAGGCTTCCTGAATCAGTTGTTATATAAAAAGGGGAGAAGGAAAGAATTGTATTTAAAAAGCGTATTTCTTTAAAAGCCCAACTTCTCATTGTGTTTTATTTTAGGTACCTAGAAAGTAGCAGCTTTTGTCCTTTTTCGGGACCAATTTTCAAGTATTAGAAAAGCAAACACCATTGTGCGTTTTGCTGCACGTGTATTCTCTTAACAGTTCACCCTATTTCATGCAACGGAAAGAATTATTTCATTGACCGGTGTAGGGTCAGCAAACGATGCAGTTTCATCTAGTAGTGGGGGCACGATACTATAACTATACCTAAAGGGTGGGCAGGGGCTCCTACGTGTTGACATGGGGGTTGGAGCGAGCAACGGCAAGACCGGTGCCTTTGTTATTATCACCAGCTATTTACTCCTATGATGGACAGGCACAACCACAGAGGAGGCTCCTGGAGCTCGGAGGCTACTGCAGGTCAGAGGCTAGGCCCGTCACCACAGAGCAGGTCTCTGGCCTATGATGATTCCTCCTCCTGGACCCCACAGAGTTTCCCCGTGTCAAGTCCCTCTATTTGGGCTAGATGTAGAGGACAGGATTTGCCCCGAATGCCTTCACAGCTTCATTTAGAATGTTACGACTCACTAGCGATCACGACAAACAAGCTGCTCTGATTTACATTCCGTACAATCCCACTGACTTCCATTCCCCTATCGGGGCACATGGAGTAACAGTCAGTGCAGCATCTGGATCTAAGAGATGCTTTAAATATTTCTTAATTTAATGCACAGTTTAGTATAATATAAACACAGCAATTTGATTTACCAGTACTTTTATCCCACTAAAATTTTGTGCTACAAAATGTGAGCCTAGAGTGCACGGTTTGACCAGATATTCCAGACCTCAAGGTCTTACGGATTTGGCAGAGAATAAATATAATTCACTGCCACTTGTGAAGGGAATGGTAGCAGATATACAGCCACAGTACTCTTCCCTGATTTTAAAGAATCGGTGCTAGGAGAGCTGTTCTGGAGTTATAGTACAACAGCTGAAAATTAGATAGCTCGCAAGTAGACCATGTTATTGATAAAAGCAATGTTTTGTTTTTAAAGGTTTATATTTTATAATGCAAGGAAGGAAATTCTCTCTCTTTTCTTTTCTCATTTTTTTTTCTGAATTAAACTTCTTTAATGCAAGAGAGGAATGTTTTAACTTCAAAGCTCCATAATGACAATAGTTCTTTGATCTTGAATTCCATCAAATTTCAGGTCATCTTGGGAAAGGCAATGACCAATTTAGTTCAATGGTCAGTGACATAAAACCAATGCCTTAAAAATGACACTTCAGCTTTGGGATTACAAAACTAGGGAGACTGACAAAAGTTGAACAATGTTCTACACCAAGCACAGTAAATATTGTGCATATAAAGCTAAATTCCTGTTAGCAGTACAGGTGCTGGCAAAACAACATGAATTTTCAAGAGCAGGCTTATCAGCTGGGGGAAAAAAATGGAACAGAGTCTCGATTAATCTATAACCTTTATAAGTACAGCATATATAGGCATATTAAATAGAAAACAAAGACTACAGTCACATATTGAACAATAGAATTGCAGGAATACATACATTTGCCTATAATCTGCAAAAATAGTCCCTATATTCCCCAGCTAAAAGACACACACACAAAGTATTCCAACAGCTAGAAACAGTTAAAATTTTAAATGAAGAGAAATTCTGAGAATTTATTTGGCTATGTGACATTTGGGGGTCCATTGTGCGCTGTGTCAATCCAGCAAACAAATTAAAATTGCAGTAAATAAGGGTCTTTGTCTTTAACTTGGGAAGAATGTGTGTGCATTTGATCTTGACTAGTATTGCTCCTGCAGATTCCCAAGCATAAGACAGATGGCAGTGCAACCAAGCTAGAATATCGGCCTGCATTCGCTCCCCCTGGGTCTAACTCCTATTATCCACTTGTAAATTAACCTGTCAATTTATCAATCAACACCATCTTGATTCTCCCCTGTTCCACTGCCCAGCATTGCAGTGAATTTGCCTCGTAAATAACTGGGAGCCCCATGTTTGTTAGTATTGTGAATGAGTTTATTATCACTTTGATGACTGCTATGAATCACAAATGCTGCCGAGAGCCTGATAAGAAAAAAAGAGTACACTCACACATTAACAGAGTTGAAACTATTTGGGAGATAAAAGATGGAGTAACAATGATAGCAAATCATTTCAATTGGGAAAAAAATGGACTAAAATTGTATTTTTTGTGTGTGTTGGGCAACTCTCTGCTTAACGGGGAAAAAAATAAAAAGGAATAGTTTCATTTGTAATGCTCAGAAGTGTCTTCAGAGCTACATTTCTGGGCTGTGGCAACTTGAATTTCTGAGAGACTATTAGATTGTGTGGCCTATTTGCAAATTTCAGAAAAAAAACAGCTGTTCTTTTAGATGCAACAAGTATTTACGTTTATGCTATTTTAATACTATGCAGACCTGTAAGTAAGTTATGATAAGGAAAAGCCAATGCAGTTAAACCAAAAATAAATACAAACAAAATGGTAGGAAGGGAGAGGACTGTGGATTAAAGACAGTCGTTTCAATACTGATCACTTATAGAAAATGCACTAAAATAATAATGACTGTTAATTATACAGTTGTTTTGTTTTTCTTTTGAAAAAGTTTCAGTGTTTGTTCAAATGAGTTAACTTTGCTCTGATTAAAAAAAAAAGTCAGATGACAGCCTAAATGTAACATACCTTAATGACTTTAAATGTTTTATAGTATTACATAGTATGAAAAGTACAATTGATTTTTACAGATTTGTGTTCAAAAACTCATCTAGTTCAATAAAGTCGCAAAGACTTTATAAGGTAATACATGTGCCCTTGTAGCCCATTGAAACATATACCTCAAATCTAAATAAGTGACAGATTAGATGTAAAAGTTCAAAATAGCTAAACCTGTAAGACTCATATTTTGTATCAGATGTAAAATCATGTTCTACAGAAGTTACATTTGGAACTTAAAATCATAATATACAAATGTATGTTTATCCAGAAAGTTAGAAGACTATAAGCAAAATGAAGCAAAATCTGTTTGTTTCACCAGTGTAATGCCAGTGAAGCCACTGAGCAAGCAATGGGTAAAGAAGGGTAGAATCTGAACGTAGGTTTATACGTTAGAAACAAAAACTCAGTTACAGACTTTCAAAAGAAACCAAGAAAATTATCTTGCTTCATTCTTTACATTCTGCTTCTTTACCTGCTAGTTATTTCTCATTTATTCACCTCTTATCATATTCTTTTAGCATCAGTAATATTTTTAGAGTGGTACCGAGAAGTTAGTGGCAAACTTCAGACAACTTTTTCAATTTACTTTGCAAAATATCCTATAAAATCCAATTATTTTATAAAAATGCACTTGGTTTGGACTGATACCCTTTTTTTAGATCTCTTCTATACGTTGTTTTTTTTTTAGATCTATTTTAGTCATGTCTTTCCAATCCACCGACAGTTTCTGGGCCTGATTCAGATCTCAAATCCTGCATAAATCAGGAATGATTAGTGATGCCAGTGGAGTAACACAGTTGTAGAAGTGGTGTAAAATGAGATCAGAATGAGGTTCTATATTTATAGCTACAGAATGTGCAATTTGTAGTAGGTTAAGATTAAAAAACCACAGTATTTATAGAACTATTTCCCAGAGGTTTTGTGGATCTGCACTGCAAATCTACAACACACAGTTTCTGGAACACTAGTGGTAAACAACGCAAATGCATACAGAGAAGTAGTTGTCATACAATAACATCTCTGGCACAATTAAGGTAAAGGAACAGGATGTATGCTCAACATTGTTATGCCCAATATATCATTGGTGGAAAAGTAATGGAAAGTGAAATTATTTGTTCGAATGCAATTTAGGGAACCTGATAGGTTGTCCATTTTATTCAATTTATAATTAAGATAGTGTTTAAATTTGAAATGAATTCTATATATGCATGCTCAATAGACTATAGCACAACAATAAGAATGGAATCACATCTCATTTTATCATAAATTGTGTAATAAGCGATAAGGTAAAAACTAGGGCTACAATCCTTCCAGCAAAAATGAAAGAGAGCGACCTCAATTGCCCTAATTCATTCTGCTTTTTTTTTTTTAGACTCTTCATTTTCCCCTCTGTTCACATTATTAGCTTACACATGAGTGCATTATTAGAAAATAACAAAGCCAAACAGGGAGACTTGGAAGAAGTAGGAGATAGGATCCCCTCTACAGCTGAAAAGTATTCTCGTCTCATTTGTTAGGAGTTGCAAAAATAGTTTTATTGCCAGGGAGGGACAATGACCTCTCTCTTTCAACAAGCTTGGTGGTTGGTCTTTTGATGGAAAAAACAAGGGGACACAACATCTGGTAATTTGTGTTACCGGGCTTAGCTGAAGGTCTTAACGATGTAAGCAGATTATTTCTGAAGAAGAACAAAAAAAATTCCGGAAGACTCAATGAACTATTTAAAGTTATTAGCCGGTGCATTCTGGCACTTCAGCACTCTTTTTGGATTCCTTTTTCTTTTTAGAGGTATGCCTTTGGAGCAGATTGTTCCAAAAGGAGTTCTACCACCTTCCAACTCCACTGCACTTTTCTGGTGGTCCATGTATGTTCCATCATGCATGCTGAGCCCCATTTTCCCCCCCTCCATTGCAATGGAGACAATTATTTTTCTGATTACATTTTCTCCTGCAGAACATTAAGAAGCCTGTTCCACCCCTTTTGAGACGCTGCTCAGGTCAGGGAAGGCAGCAGTCGACCTCAGATTTTAAGAAGGGGGGCGGGAGGGGGAGAAAAATTGATGGATGGAGAGTGAAGAAAAAAATAAATTATGCGTACACTTGTTCAGGAATTTCAGGCTGAAAAATGATGCCCTAAGTAAAACATCCTTCGCTTCCCCCCGACCCATGCAAATTGCCTAAAAAGTCTTGCACAATTTTAGTTTATTATTCCCTCCTTGAGTTCCTATACTCCAAATATTTCAATTGCCAGTAGTGTGGTGGTTAAAATATTTACTAGGTTGTATAGTTTTCATTGTAGGAAATTGATCCATATTTCCCACAAAGGGAAAAATTATAGAAGAGTCTATAGGTTTAGATTAAGGAACATGTTCTTCAGAAAGCCACATGGCCATTTGTTCTGTTTGGCAAAGTTTTGGAGAAGAGAATACAGATTAGATTAAAGGTGGAGCAAACTCACTTACTGAGCTTAAGCTAAAGTCTGATTATAGCCACAATATTTCAATTTGAAAACTATTGTCTTCATATTCATTTTACCAAACATCTGCAGTACATAGTGAAATTTTGCATGTATAACTTTATCAAGCAAGACACAATAAGTAAATATGCAAAACCACAAACACCAACCCCAAGTCTTGTGTTAAAAGCTCGTTACACTGTAGATTTCAAATGGGAAAAGCAATGAAATCCCACAGAAATCCAAATCTCTTCCAGGACATTTTTATGACCCATTGTTAATTGCTAGCTGTCATGTGTTTCAGGTTTGTATTTTAACAGACTTGTAGCATTTTGGGGCATTTCAATAGGCTTTTCACAAAGATAAACATCCACATTAGAGTCTAATAAGAAGTCATTTCTTTTTCCATTGGTGTAAATCAGAAGTAACTCTATTGAAGCCAATGGAATTACATAAGTGTAAGGAGAATTTGGCCCACTTTCTGTAAACATTGTACCACACTGGTATACGGCACAGTCCCTTAATTTATATATAAGCCCACTTATAATGGACCAGGGTTTCCGTTGTGCTCAGCAGCAACCATTTAGGCACCAAAATGCGTGGTCAGATTTTCCAAAGAGCTCAGAATGTTGGGTGTGGAGTGAAAATTGGGCCAAATAAATTTTTGTCCTGGGACAACTCTGCCTCTTAAGAAGGCAGAAAGGATGGTCTTGGGTTTAAGTACTGAACTAGAGTTAGGCAATCTGGATTCTTTTCCTAGCTCGGCCACAGCTCTCCTCAGTAGCTTTGGGTAAAATACACACAGTATGTCTTCACTGCTTTTTTAAAAAGGGAGGGAGATTGGAGGAGGTTGTTCATAACTCAGGTTAGCTAACTCAGATTAAAATAGCAGCAAAGATGCGTCAGGTCAGTTTTTAAACTCGGGTGAGCATCCTGAATTCAACCCCAAGCTCCCATAGGCTTTAACTGAGCTACGGAGTTAAAAGCCTCACTGCTGTGTCTTCACTGTTATTTTAAGCAGAGTTAGCTAACCAGAGTTAAGAGCTCATCTCTTTTTGCAGAGAAGCCAGACAGAGCCTTGTGCCTCCAAGTGCAAGCTGGGAGATAACAATAGTTAACTCATCACTGTGTTGTTCATTTATATCTGCGCACCGCTTGGAGATCCTCAGATGGGAAAGCAGTATACATGTGTAAAATATGACTTTTTCTTTGTGGGCAGCTTAGTAAAGCACTGTTAACAACCCTCAGGATTTTATCATGAGATTCATAATATCTGAGGTTTTATTTAAAGTCTCAGCTCCTGGAGACAAGAGGATACATTTGAATCTCAACACCTTTTTTAAAAAAAAAAAAAGCTTCTAGCCCTTGCAATTCTGAAGAAAAAGCTTGAAATGTGGCCTGAGTGAATCACAAAGGCTCAAAAGCCAAAAGATAAAGAAAAAGAATCTAAAGTGTAGTTTGTTGGGGCATGGTGGTGGTGGGGGGGGGGGTGTCTTGATTTTTTTAAACCTGTCTAATGATTTTTTGGACCCTGACTCATGAGTTTTGAATCTCTGGGGTAGGCCATAGTGGGAAAAGGTGCCATGTACGAGTACAGTGGACCACTGAAAAGCTCATTCTGATCTTAGAGATTTTACAGGTGTCAGTGCTGTTCCCTGTACTTAAAATGGGAAATTACTGCTAGAACAAATGTTTTATTTAGAAACTGTTATGTACCTTTGTGTGTGCCCTCTGTATATTTATTATGTGCTTATTAGCAAAAAGAAAAACAAATAAAAGTTGTTCTCTGCTTATTTCAGAACCCTACTGAATCTCGGTTTTGTTATATTATTTCATCCACTAATAATTAAGGGTCAGATCCTATAGGCTTTTCTAGGGAAAAATTCCCACTCAAATCAATGGGAACTTTGCGCACGTGTGGGGGGGGGGGGGGGGGGGGGGGGGGGCTGCTGTCTCGTGCCCCTTCAGGGCTATGTGTGGTACTGCACACGGTCCCTGCTTCAGTCTGCAAAGTTTGGCTGCCAGTTTGGGGCAAGGTAGCCTGTGCTGTGAGCTTGGCATCAGTCTTGCTTTGAGTCTTGGCATCTGCCCCAGAGCAAAAGCAAGCAAGCCTTCTTAACTGACCTGGTGGTTCTTGATTGGTCAGTATTTTCTCCTGGCCTTTCTAGGCTTTTGGAGGACTGTCCTATTGATCACCCATGCTGAGTGGATTTTCCTTGGGTGGGGAGTGTTACGTCACTAATGCCTCCAGCAGGGGGCACAGAAGACCAGACAGACCTTGTCACACTGTGTGAGGATTGTAGGATCAGGTTCCTTGTATTGGAAACCATTATTGTAATACCCTAAACATGAGGAAACAATGAGGAGTTAATGTGTGTGACAGATGTGAAGCCAGGGGTCTAGTTCCGCTGGATTTATGCAAGGTTGACATACCTCACCTATGGAAGTACAGACTTTATTCTTCTCTTATGGCCTGGTACCTTACAATGAGAAAAAACGGTCAGTGTAAGCTCAACTTGCCAAATTCAGTCTAAACCCATTTCCTTCCCTAGTCTCCTCAATACTAATATCCTCAAGCATTACAAAACAAAACAAAGCACCCAGAACAGCTTTTTAAAACAAAGGTTTCCAGGGCCTGAAATCATTTGCACTTGAGTCAGTTGCAAAAATCCCATTAATTACCCCTTTATGGTCCTTTGACTCCATTGAAAGATAAATGGTCACCTCAGATTTTGATGTTTCTGATAATACAGTAGTTTTGCAAAACCACACACTCTATTTTTTTTTTTTTATCAGAAAGGGGCTTTATAATGGATGTCCTAACTCCATCCTGCAACCTGATCCCAGCAACAGTGCTGGGTGTAACAGTAGCCACTGCATTCATGACACACTCATCCATAACATGTGACCTTTGTAACCCTGACCCAGATCACGCGCTGGAGCCAGGAAGTAAAGTTTCAGTTAGTTTCTTGCCTGCACTTGTGTGTGTTTAATACTTATAAGAGTGGACACAATTTAAAGCCTAATTTTCAAAAGCGTACAATACTCAACAATACTCAAAGAATAACTCCTTTTACTCTTAAAGGGAGCTTTTGGGAGCTGAACTTTTTTGAAAATCAGGCCATCTGTGATAGGTGTTTTAGGAATCCTTTCTTTGGGTGAAGTTCCCTGCCCCAGAGAGACACAGAGGGGAGCACAGGGACTTTGTGGGGTGGGGGAAGGAGGGAAAGATTTTAAAAGGCACAAATGGGAACCAGGTACTTACAATGGGAGTTGGACACTCAACCTTGTGCCTTTGAAAATTCCCTGAGAGTATTCAGAATCTTACAGTTTGGGCATTTCAGGAACATCCATTTTTATGCTGCTCATATAGGGGATCGTATATAATAGAAGCCTATTTTCTAATAATCCAGTAACACAAGGACGGTGGTGGGCTTCAAGGCTTCTCAGTTTCTGGTCGGAGTCAAATGCTCTTTTTATTTTTTAATTGTGAAACGTCACTGTTAAGTGGTCATGATGAACCAAAAGCCCACATTGAGAAAAAAGCATCTAAGGTATTTAATGCCTTCTCTGTACATCTTTAGTCACAATGAAATTTTTAGAGATCACCACTGTGTGGAAAAATTATTTGTGGGGTGAGGATGAGGGTGAGGGAAAGCATTCCACACAGTACTGCTGCTGAAATTATTTTAGGCAACGTCACATGAGAATGAGGTGAAAATGCAGCCCTCCTCTCAGACACAACATAATGTTTTATGGTCTCCTGTTAGAGTATTTTGCTTTCTGCACCACAGTCACAAAGGCCTGTTTCTATATATTATATGCAGCAAGAGCTTCAAGCTCTGAGTTACTTAATAAAAGGGCATTTAAGGGTTATCCAGACACTTGTCATTTTGGGCAGTTAGTCAGTTTGCTAATACAGTACAGAGCATTCTGTCTTCCCCTAAAAAAATCCCTACTTCTTCTGTACTCTGTTGGCACTACATGAATTTACTCTGCATTTAGGCATTATTGGAAGGAGAAAACAAATTTTAAAAGTTTTGCAACTGGTTTATATATTAAGAAATGGGACCCCCAAATTATTACTGTGTAACAAAGTCAGCATTCAGAAAGATCAAAAGCATTCAGGTGATGCTAAAGCTAGATAGCACAAATTCTCTCCTAATTCTCTCCTTATTTCACACAGAGGATCAGATCCCTGCATCCTCAGTGAAACCCAGGGATATAAAGGGGGAAAGTAGCTCTAAGACACCTTATGTTTTCCTGGGACTGACTGGGGTCTTAAACCAGCCATCAGTGTAATTTAGAGCGGCCTACAGGCTGCTTGAGATTATAACAGCTAGAACTGGCCCCTAGAAACTACTCCGTTGGTTGGGAATCACTAGTCATGCCCCCTGTCTCACCCAGTCATTACCCCAGCCCAGCAGGAAGGCACCCTGTGTTGATATTGCACTATCCAGGGATTACCTGTTAGGAGAATCGCCAGTTGACATTCTGGGGCACCTCTCTATGACTGGCTGAGTGACAGAACCAGTGGGCATGATCTGACCCAGAGTATTAATACCAAATTTTGCACTGACTTACATCCCGTGCGGTACTCTGTTGGAGCCAAAGGGTTCAGAAGGTGTCAAAATATATACTTGGGCACATTCCTTCAGCATAGGCAAAGCTACCAGAGGTACAGAGAGGCAAGTTAAACCTACTCAGATGTTGCCATTTTAAAATTACCAGGTGGAGCAGAACTTCTCCCCCTCCGTTAGTGAAAGCAGTTAGTAGAACTGCGCTGGGGGAGGAAAAGACCGGTCTTGAGACCAAATTACATAACTCACCCCTTTGACATACACACATGTGCCGAAAACAACTCCAGAATCCACTAGTGGTCTGCTGTCAGGAGGAGAACATAATAACCTAGACGGTGTGCTCTTTGGGACAGAGTCTGTCATCTATTATACGGCTGTACAGCACCCAGAACAATGGGGCCCAACCTGCTTGTGACCTTCAGGTGATACTGCAGTATAAATATTAAATAATATAGCTGGATTAGGGGAAAGGCCTGTAGGAGAGGCTGGGGAGAGAAGGAAAATGCATGTGTTTGGAAGCAAATACAGGGTCAGATACTTCCAGATCCATTCCTATTTCGAAATACTTTAGTACACAAAAAGAAAAGGAGTTCTTGTGGCACCTTAAAGACTAACAAATTTATTTGAGCATAAGCTTGTCTCTAAGGTGCCACAAGTACTCCTTTTCTTTTTGTGGATACAGACCAACACGGCTGCTCCTCTGAAACCTGGCGTTTAGTACACAAATATTCCCATTGATTTCAATGGTGCCACAAGCAGAATAAGATCCTATCTAACAGGAATAAGGCTGACAAAAGTTGGCAGCAAAGAAAGTTACAGATCCAAATCCTAGAGAGGTGTTTAGGGTTTGTAACAGAGACAGAAATGTGCAGAGGAGATTGTGAGGAAGAGGGAGGGCTTTTAATACACACAGAGTACTTGTGAAGAATGAAAAATTGCCTCCAGTTGAACTAACTCCCCCTTGGAAAAGCTGCCTAAACCAGGGAAGAGGCAAGTTTAGTCCTTTGTGAAACAGGAAGGATGCATCTAGATGCTCCAGCAGTGAGTCTATTTGAGATGGACAGATAGAGAGCGCAGAACAAGATAAAACTATTTGACGACGATAGAGCCTTACCGTGATGTCAACATACGAGGATTCAGCTAACACTGTTAGTGAGCGCATATATCAGAGGTCAAACATGGTTGCATGTGGGACAGACAAAAAACTGACCATGACCATTGCAGGCTATTATATCCTTGCTCCGCGCTGTTCCCATTGTTCACATAAGGTGCTGACGTGCCTTGCTTCAAAGAGGTTAACGGCAACGTGACAAATCTGCTCCCACCTTGCTCTGTTAAGGGCTGTTGCTTTCAAGTTTGACTTCCATGTATCTGTATACAGTTTGAACTACCACCATGAGAGAGGGTGCCTTGCTTTAATGGACCATAAAAACATGGCGTATGGTATTCTCAAGTTGGCCATATGAATAAGGCACCCTGCTGAACTGTTATGAGCATACTTTGAAGCTGGACATCCAATGATTAAAGAATTCGGAAACTTGGCCCACCATTTGACCAAAGACTGTGCATATGGAACTGATCAAGTTTCCTGATATGGTGATAGTATGTTGTCCATGTTTCACAACCACATAGAAGTGTTGATAGCACAACTGCCTGATAGACATTTCATTTAGTGCTTATTCTGATGACCCTATCGTCCCATAGGCGGTGTGACAACATTTCAAATGCAGAGCTCACCTTGGCTATGCGATGAGTAATCTCATCATCAGTTGTGACATTCTTTGACAGCATGCATTCTAGGTAACAAAACTTCTCTGTGAACTTGAAAGGAGCACTGTTGATCTTAATAATTGGGTGGACATGTGTATTCCTGGCTCAGATTGGTATAGTAGTTTAGCTTTCTGTAGGCTAACTGTGAAACTGCATTTGCAAAGTGATCAGTTATAAATTATACATCATTGATCAAGTGAACAACCAGTCATCAGCAAATCAAAGCTCCTTCATAAGTAAATCTGTCGTTTGTGCGAACACAGAACCACTTCCCAACTAAAACCCAAAAACTACATAGGAGGAAATAAAATAACATACTTGTGGTGACATTCAAAAATGAGTCCGTGAAATATATTGGAAACATATCAACACTATGAAATCTCCCAAGTGTGCTGCTACCATACCACAACCAGGTCTCCATCATGAAACTGCCACCTAAAATTGGATCGAACTCTCACCTACCCATCCACCCTGAGATCTGCTGGAAACGAGGAGATTATATGAGTTGTGTCCCATTAATCTTTCCTGTAGAAGAATTTGACAGATGGACTGGATGAAGGGGAGGTAACTGAGAAGAAGCACCTGTTAATTTCAGGGAGTTACGGGAAATTGGGAGAGAAAAAAATCACAAGTGGGTGGAGGGGTAAGAGCACTACTCTATTACTGGATATCTTTTGAACATGACTGACAGCCCCTGCATGTCCATGGTAACATCTGCCCACCTCTCCTAGGGGAAAAAGCACAACAAAAAAACAAGAGGCAGCCTTCAAGAGCATGAGTCGAAGAGGTGGATGATGAGTTGTCAGAAATTATTACATACCAATGCGAAATATATGGTGGATGGTCTATTCCTGTAAAGAGAAGGATGGAAGGAGTGGGTGACAAATTTATGCTTATTCTTGCAGCCAAGTGAGATATTCTGCCTGAAAAATCATGTCTGTTTGGAATTAAATTGACACGCTCCACTTTGGCTATGTGCTTTGGGACAAGAGGGAGTTTTTGTCGGAGGCGTCCTTGAAAAGTTCCTCTGATTTCTTTACAAAACTTAATACTTTCTTGTGGGTAAAAGGAGCAAACTGACATAGTCTTTGATGAAGAAAGCTGATGTACTCACACTCTCTTACCACTAACTAGAAGCACTGAGATCTTTTAGACCTGGTATTGTATAGTGCCATACGTGGGACCAAGACAGTAGGACTTCATGGAAACCTATATGCTGTCCTTCATTAAAACAGCTTCCAGCTTGTATAAGGAAGTCAATTTAGCAGATATAAGGCCAGTTCAAGTGTGTGTGTGTGTGGTGGGGTGGGGGCGGGTGGAGAAGAAAAGGAGATGACCTAGCCGTTTCTGGATGGCTAGCCCGATTGGCTGAACATCCTTAAGGGTTTTTCACTACAAGTATGATATTAATTGTGTGTACTGTGGCAGAGCTCCGTCCTTGTCCCCGTGGGTCCCGCGCTTCTAGGCGGTTTATGCTAGCTTCAGAGGCTCACTGTGACCCTCCACGTAGCCCTTCTCTCCCTAGGGCCAGGGTTACAGTCTACTGAGCCCTTTTCATCATAAGCCAGCAAGGAGGCTGGTGAGAGAACTCCCACAGTCTCTGTTGTCCCTATGGGCTTATTCCAGAACAGTTTAGCCTCCTGTCCCGACAGGGGCCTGTCTTCCCCTCCCAGGAGGTGTTTCTGTAATGGCAGGTTGGGGAGAACCCAGACCCGCCCTCTACCCCAGCTTCCGGCCCAGGGACCCTAATAGTAGCAGCTGCTGGCAGCCGACCTTTCACTGCTACAGTTGCTACATTTCCCTGGGCCACTTCCCCACAGCTCTCCTGCTTCTCTCTTTTCTTCACCCTTACCTTAGGGCTCCCTTACCGATGGCTTGAGGGTGTTTTCATTACCCAGCCCTTCAGCTGCACTTCCTCTCCTCTGCCTGACTGGAGTGAGCCCTTTTATAGTATCAGAGGGCCTTAATTAGAGTCAGGTGGTCACACTGGCATAATGGCCTCACCTGACTCTTTGCAGGTTAATTGGAGTCAGGTGTTCTCATTAGCCTGGAGCAGCCCCTGCTCTGGTCAGTCAGGGAACAGAAAACTGTTAATCCAGTGGCCAGTATATCAGCCTTCTGCTACTCTGCTGTACCCAGCTGGCCTGGGTCTATCACAGTACATATACATACGGTTATATCCTCAGCTGGTATAAATCAGCACAGATCCACTGAAATCAGTAGCACTACACCAAATTACATCAGCTGAGGATCTGGCCCATAGTTAAATGTGCTCATTTCTACAGTTTGTGTTTCATTCCTAAAGTTTATTAACCTCAGCTATATCACTTACTTATTCCCGTTGAATTAGGGTACCTATGGCGAAATAGCGATACAATTTTGTTATGTTCAAACCAAGGAATAAAAGAAACAATGATTTTTAAACAGTCACAAATATAGTCAATAAAAATGTCTGAGGTCCTTGACACAACAGTACTTAAAAATCATCTCAGTAAACCATCCAAAAGCAAGCTGACTGGATTTTTCACAGTACGTTAAAAAGAAAAAAAGCCAGTATATTTATTCATAATAAACAAATCCTGAGAATGAATCCTGAGCTGCTGTGTAAGAGGAACAAGTAACTTCTCTGAGCCTGTGAATTTTTGAGATCTTGCTCTTCCCTGTCTAGTTTATTAATAGCGCACAAAACTGGGCAACATATTTGTAATCAGTCTTTAATAATATGTCAAGCCCCTGATCCTAAGAATGTACTTTGTAAGAATTTTATTCCATCAAAGTTCAGATTAAACCTGTTTAGGCAATGTTGTACATTTTGCACTAGACAGTAAACTTTCAAGTTGTTTTTCTTTTAAATCCACTAAAAGGTGTTAATTAAAGCTGGGTAAATATTTCCTAATGAACAGTTTATTCAATGAATGTCACCTCTTTTTCTGTTCATGAATTGTCTTTGTGCAGACAGTGATTTTCTTGAACTTACTTGTTAACTCAAAAATTATTGCGATAGTTTACCTTGATCTGCAACTCATTAGCAATCTGTGAATTGTGCGTATTCAATATTCAGAATTTGAGATGTATTGATTTGTTTTGATTGGGTGCATGTACCAGATGGTGTTCTTTCTGTTCCCTCATTGGATGAAGAGAAACTTTTAGAATCAGATTTGTGCAGTAAATACTGAAGTTTATGTATTCAACGGTTGCTGTTCATAAATATCCTCTATTATTAGCCTGAATTTCATTCAACAATCTCACCAGAAAGCTGGGTCACAGGAATATTTGTCAGAAGCAGAGGTGAAAGTAAGCTGGTACGCCCCGGTACGGCGTACTGGCAAGAGCCAGTGCGCCGTAACGGGGTGGATCGGCTCCCCCAGGTGCAATTTAAAGGGCCTGCGGCTCCCAGCAGCGGCCGGAGCCCCGGCCCTTTAAATTGCTGCCAGAGCCCCGTTGCCGGAGCCCTGGGGTAGCGGCGGCAGGGTTGGAGCGGCGGCCAAGCCCTGGGCCCTTTAAATCGTCCCTAGAGCCCCGCCGCCGCTTCCCCAGGGCTCCGGCAGGCTCCCGGGGATGATTTAAAGGGCCTGGGGCGGTAGTGGCGGCTGGAGCCCCGGGGTAGTGGCGGTGGGGCTCCGGGGATGATTTAAAGGGCCCAGGGCTCCGGCTGCCGCTACCGCGCAGGGCCCTTTAAACCGCTGCCAGAGCCCCCAGCTGCCGCTGTTACCCCAGGGAAGGGGAAGGAGGCACTTGCCGGTACAGGGTGGGCCGGGGCTGGCTCTGACCTCCCCCAGCCCCACCCCTTCCAGGGGCCAGAGCCGGCCCCAGTACCGGTAAGTCCCTAGACTTACTTTCATCCCTGGTCAGAAGTGAAGACAAGAGGGACAAGAACACAGCAAGGGCCCACTCTTGCGCCTTTAGATGTCATCGGCAAAGCACCTAGTGACTTCAGTAGATGCAGGATTGGGCTCTAAAAGCAAATTCATTTATAAATTCAAATAAATATTCACATACAAAAGTGAAATATTTGAACGTCCACCTAGCTCTAATAATATTATGTAAACACAGGTGTGCACATGCACACATATACACACGCACGTTCTAAAGCCCAGTACAAACAACTAACCCTCACAACCCCTCACCTCCGAGGTAAGAATATGTTTCCAAATGATTCTCCACAACTGAGACCTTAATTCAGGCCAGAATTTTTTTGTTTGTTTGTTTTTTAATGATCTATTTCATTTCTCTTTTCTTTTTTAACACAGTACCTGAGGGCTCATTTAATAGAACCTGACCGATACAGTCTCTTAACCTTGAAAATCATCACAATGCTTTTTTTTTTTTTTTTAATTTCACCTCACGAAAAAATGTCTGAAGTGGGAACAATAGCAACAATGATATGATCTGAGGCCATGAACACAGATTAGGTCTGCATGAAGGTATCTTTCCTGACTCCATTTGGAATCTGCATGCGTGTGTTTGTGTGAGTGTGTGTGTGTAAGAAAATATGGAAAATAGCATCTTCCATTAAAAAATAATAATGATACAAGCTAGGGGTTTTGTGCATACCTTTGACTGTAGCCAATAACTGTCAGTTAACAACAAGCGAACCAGTGATCGGGGGATTTTTAATGCCACGTTGGCCCTGGAAGGAGGACTCTTTCATTTCCCATACTTTGTCACTCGCCATAGAGCGGGCTGACATAATGGACTTTTACAACAAGCTCAGAAGCAATTGGCAATTAAGTGGTTTGAAGGGGTGCTTCTGGGCTGCTGTGAAAGGCTTCAGGTGTGAAACGCTTGTTTTCAAGAGTACTAAGCAAAATGTATAGTTGCTTTCAGGGCCCCCCTTGTCCTTCTGAAGGAAGGGGGAGAAATGGGGGAAGCAAGGACACTCAAGAGCAATTTGCTATTCAATGCCTGAATGCTGTGTGCTTTTTCTCTTCCCCCCCTCCCCATCCTTGTGCCGCTAGTAAGAAGGGCAGATTGCGATGGCACAAACAGCTTTCAGCACAATGGCAGATCAAGAGAGAGGCCAGGGAAAATGAGACAGAGAGAGAATGGAAGGCTGAATGAAGTAAGGATGGCTTGGTTGTTAATTGTGGGTAAATGTGTTGCAAGGGTGAAAAGGGTTCATGGAGTACTTTAAACCTATACCCAAGCAATAAGTACAGAGAGTTGTGAAATAAGGAGATATTCCTGACCCTTTGAAGAGCTATAGTGGTGCATCTGGCCCACTTGAAAAGTAAATTGAGAACTGATAAATAGATAGGCAAATATATTTGTGTGCATTATATACTTGTATTTCTAAAGGAACCCTAACCAGCAAACAAACTAGGATGTCACTTACACAATATTCTCTCTCCCAGCATTACTTAGCCCCTATGACATTAAAATCTCTAAAATACAAATATTGCCTAAAAGACCAATATTTAAAATGTGGCTTTTTAAAGAGCGGGGGGGAGAGGAATATGAGTTTTAATTCGAGGACAAAATATTTTGTTCTGAGGCTAGCACAAGGGTAAAGGAAACTTCAAACAGAACTAAGGGAACAATATCCTTCATGACGACTGTTTCATGTCACTTTTCCTTGTATGACCTTTACTTCCAACATATTGATTTTTTCCTAACCCTTTGCTTTGCTTTGCAGAAAAAGGAGTATTGAGTCTTTGAGTTGCTTACATATCACTATTGTACATTCATTCTTAAAGGTGAAGGATCCCCTTTCAGAAGATGACTATCTGATTGACAATATGATTAGGATTGTCTGAGGACTTTTCATTTTAAATGTAGTGAGCCATATATATCTATAGTTTGAGGTGGGAGGACAAAATACCTCAGATCAGCCAGGCTTTATGGCATGTTTGTGTAAGAGATCTGCTAGTTTATATTTTTCATATTTGGGGGGGGGGAAATGGGGAGGTGGGGAAAATCAAGGAAGTGGGACTGTTCGATTCATTATACCCCAGCACGAAATGGATTTTACCATTCTGTGTATTGACATTGCTAGATGGCCATTAGAGGCTTTCCCATCGTAGCTCACACAACTTCAGAGATGGGCCTGCATTTGAAACAAACACGATTAATTCCAATCAGACAGATGAGCTCACATATGCCCTAACAAAAGTGTGGGTGCATGACATGTGTTAAGGAATAATGACAATAAAACTAAAATCTGTTGATTTAAAACGCACGGGGAAATGGGTCTGGATAAAATGTCATCTGTAGGACCAATACTGGGACGGTTAGGTCTCTGTCTCTTACTCTCCACACTCACCAGTGCGAATCAGGTGTAACTTCACTGAAATCCACTGGGTAACATCTTGTAAAACCAGCATGAGGAGAAGGATCATTGTTTCTCCCCTACCCCCAGTCTCACTTTCCATCAAAACAAAACTCATGTCATTTTTGCCAGACAGCAAAGGCAGCTTGTCCAAATAGCAAAACATCTAATGGCAACTCATAAAGCTATTCCATGTGAAGGAACCCTCTACTGTCCATCCATTCCGCCCTCTGGGTCTCATCTGCTCCCTGTAATGTGAAGAACTGCAGTATAAATAAAATGCTATTGGAAAGTATGCAACTACCTATTTCTAATACTCTGCCCCCCCTCCACTGAGAAGCAGAAGCAGTAAACTGGAGAACTGCTGCATTTCAACTATTATTACAACTGAAATGCTGTTGATATAATTTTGGCCACAGTTTCAAGGAGAGGCTTCCTTTTGTGCATGCACAAGTGACAGAATTTACATGCACAAAATCCATTTGCCCCTAGAGGGAAGACTCCCAAAGATGTCAATGGGAGTCTTTGCATTGACTTCAGTGGACGTTAGATCAGATCTACAGGTTTTACTCATGTACACTAAGTTCATTCACACACACGAGCTGGTGATAATACTCACAAAGCATGCACGCAAAGTTGGACACAGACAAGCGCAAACCAGGTCCAATACCCGTTGAAGCTTCTTTTCAGATGCAAATAAACTCATGCTGCAGTGGATGTGCCAGCTGTGGGGCCTGAGGCCTTTAAACCCCCACCCAGAAATGAGAATGTCTCCTCCTCTCTGTCCCCACAAAATGAAAGTTTTATGAGACATTTTCTTCAAAAACATTTGAATCAAAGTGAAAATTTTTCATAATTTTTTTTGGTCAAAAAGGTCTTTTCCACTAAAAAAGTTGCAAGTGAAAAATAATAATGAGTCCTTGTGGCACCTTACAGACTAAATTATAAGTTTATTTATTGGCCCAAATGAATTTGTTAGTCTCTAAGGTGCCACAAGGATTCCTCGTTGTTTTTGCAGACTAACACGGCTACCACTCTGAAGCACGTGAAAATGTTTCCCCAGCCCTCGTAATAAGTCAATCACAATTTCCTTCTGATTTTTGCAAAAACAGCAGATCTGCTGAATATGCGAGTTGCTTCACTTATATAATTCATTAAGAATGATAAAATTGGAAGGACTGGAATAAAATTTCTCAGAGGTGATTTCTTCAATGGTGTTCTGACCTTACCATGCACGGCCTTGCTCAGAGATTACCTGGTGGAGATAGTAGGGTATTCTATGAGTGCTTCCAGCTATCGCTTTGCCTGGGATGAAGTTATAACTCAGTGCATTGTAATTCAGAGAAACAGCTGGTGCTGCGGGCCACAAAAATTCTAACCAAATTTCAAAGTGTAATGTATATAACTCAAATCTTTAAAATTCTGAACAAAAATTGCTGAGAGTTTTTTCAGTTTAAGGGCCTGGTCCTGAAGTCAATGGAGATACCCCCTGGCTTCAATGGCTATTATATTGGGCTAAATCCTCTGGATTTGCACAAATGTAACAAAGAGCAGAAGTTAGTCTTCTATATATTGTGGGACAAAAATATGGTATATGTGACACTCAAGAAAGGGTTAATCAGCTCTCAGCAGCTGGCTGATAACCAAGTTCTATCTTAGGTATCATTATAAACCAATAAGAGTGTGTTGATGATATAATGCTTCTATCTTGTGCTTCAATCAAAGTGTTGCAATACCCTGCTGAGAAAGTTGTGTGGATGGAGTTTCATAAAACTGGTCTGAATTAAAGCTGTTAATGTTATTCAAATTTTGAAATGATTGAAAAATATGGACAAAACTGACATTTTCATTATTTCTCTTCCCTCGTTCCTCTAGCCAACTGCAGGTCTAGTTGGAATAATTTTGAATTTCAACATATCAATGGAAATATCAAATTTTGATAAAAATGGGGAAAACATGAAAAATGTTAGGGTTTTTTGCCTTATGGATTTCAACTAGTTTTAGTTGCGATTTGTCTCTTTGGCTTGTGGAATCTTCCAGCTATTGTGCTCATACGCCGCCCTTTTAAAAAAATATATAGTAGTTACTAATTTTCTAATTTGCTTCCAGACTCTATCACCCCAAGAGACAAAGATATGTACAATTTGGGACCAAACAAACCTCTTTTTCAGGATGATTGACTTTCTGATGTACCTCATTCTCACATTGTGACCCGAATTAATAATATTGCACTTAGCACTTAATACCATTTTCCAAGTTGAAAGTTCTGTACAATCAATAGTTGATTCCAACGTACACAGGATTCTTAGGACAAAATAATCTACATTGTGTAACCCGCTGGTGAGTATGTGTAACAAGTCCCCCAATACACAGAGAGAATGAGTTATTAAAAACCCCAGTGGAACTGTAGCTGCTCATGCTTTTAGCTCTGGAGGTCCCCACTGCAGTCTCCAGTGTGTTAGCCAAGAGGGCGGCTATCACAGCTGCAAAATGTTTTTATTGTATGCAGTGTTGTTGTAGTTTGTGTTGGTCCCAGAACATTAGAGAGACAAGGTGGGTGAGGTGGTCCAATAAAAGATGTTACCACACTCACCTTGTCTCTCGAATGTTAATTTTTGATTATTATTATACCACCAGCTTTCATTTCTCTTTGGGGTTAGGGAATGGATCTATGTTTTGTAAAGCACCGACTACATTTGCAACTACATGTATAACACAGAATTTGAACGTGTAAAGACACAAGAAGACACAGGGAGGTCAAATTTAAGGCCCTGTTTCTTTTTATTACCTCAGCTATCTGGGTAACAGAATTTTTTCTGAAGAACAAGTAATTCTCTCTGCAAATCACCAGTGAACTCTCACTATAGGAGTGTCTTCTGCCAAAGAATGGCACCTTAATGTTACCAAATTATCGCATAATAGAGAACAGTTTCCCATGATTCTGGTGATTTTCAGTATGGACATAATAAATATGCATGACTCAAATACTTTACTATGACCACATGGTTTACTAAATCATTGTATAGAACCTCTCTCCAAATCTCTACCAGGCCTAGAAAGATCTTCACCCTCCCCTGCAGTTTTGATTTCAATTTGATTGGCTATTTCGAGAAAAAAGGTTGTCCACAAAAGGCCAGGTCTTGTCTTTTTATAGTGCTTATTACTCTAAGCAGTCCCATAGAGCCAGATTCTGAGATCTTTGCTTCTCAAGTCATCTCATTGAAATGAATGGGAGTATTTGAGGAGAAACATGCCACCCAGTCAGAGTAAAGGGATAGGTATCTGGCCCATAATGAGTTCTATGATCAGAAGTGGGTGTTTGCAGAATCAGGCCCCTAAAGAACACTAATAGTGGATGTGGAACCGTTAGGCCCTTTGAACATAAAGTGCCACTTTCTGCTTCTGATTTAGCAAATGCCTCTCGGTCACAAAGGCGTTTCTGATCCATGCACCCATATGACAAGGCTTGGAAAGTTGAACCAGTAAGTCAATACTCACATTGAACTATTTTTGTATTTGCCTCACTAAGACCAAACAGTTAGCAGGATTCGGGGAAATGTCTAGCATTTCTACATCCTCATGTACATTACAGTGATGCATAACTGAGAATGGAATATTGGATGAAGTAGTGATTGAGTTTGTATGTTTGACAAGTCACATTGTTGTCTTTCAGAAAATCACAATAAGCATCCTATGGAAGAGGTATATAGTTGGCCAGTATCATTGGCCTCTTCCTTCTTCTTGGTAACTACTCCTTGGCAGTATTCAAAATAATGTGCCAAATACTTTGAAGGGAGAAAGGGAAGAAAAGTGGAGCTCTCAAATTAGCTTTTAATCATGCTTTTTTGCTCAGTCCCTGAAAGACAAATGAGACTCTTCCCCTCACACACACATTCTCAGAGTTTTCAATTTATCTCCCATGGACTGTTTCATTTTGGAAGTCTTATTCTGTCATGTTTGTTTTCTCATATAGTGCCCTCTCAACTTTTACTCAGATGCGTTGTCCTTTCTTGCTTCTTAGGGCTGGTCTTCACTACGGGGAGATCAACCCTGCTGCAAGGAGTCGATTTAGCAGGTCTAGTGAAGACCCTCTGAATCAATGGCAGAGCACTTTCCAGTCAACCTTGGTATTCCACCTCTACGAGAAGAGTAAGGTAAGTCAACAGGAGAACATCTCCCATTGACGCAGCGCAGTGTAGACACCGGGGTAAGTTGACTTAGGCTATGTCGACTCCAACTATGTTATTCATGTAGCTGGAGTAGCATAACTTAGGTCTACTTACCACAATAGTGAAGACCCCTTAGAAAAGATCTCATCAAACAAAACTAATAATTACCATCCTTTCTTTTCCCTACTACTTGCTGAAAAGCCACTTAGGTCCCACTTTAAAACCTAAGACTGTGTACTAGAATTATGAGAGTTCTCTCTTTTGGTATTACCACCTGCTGCATGTAAGCACTTCTAGACCGTATGAAGAATTCACACACAAACTGTCCAAATGTGGAAATGAAAACCCAAAATACAGGAGCATCTCCATATTCTCTTGGAGACACTATAATATAGTGGTTGTTCTGCCTGTATGCAACCAGAACCAGATAATATCAGCAATTTTGCAAGAAAACATGATTTCACAATATTTCTAAGCATTCCCAAAGAAAATTGGGTAAGATTTGAGTGGCCAATCAAAAGAACCATTATCACTTGAATTTTAAGATTAATTCATTCATTCCTAGTCAGAGCAATTGGAAAATTTCTTTTACTCATTTTTGGTATGAGTTTCCATGGGGATTTTATTCTGCAGATTTTTGTTTGTTGTTTGAGTTTTATTTAACACTGAAATGTCTACGCTATTTCTTTGAAGCAGATCTGGTTAAAACACACATTTAATATAAATCTGGATGTGCCAAAGCCAACATCATCACCACCACGAGTCTATTTAAATCCTGGATGCTTAAGTAGTGAGCTGATTGGGTCACAATATAAGCACATATTATTTATATTACTGTTGTGCTTAGATGCTCAAACCCAGTTTGGTCCATATGGTGTTAAGAACTGTCCAAATACATAGTAAAAGATAGTGCCTGACCTGAATGCAGTCTAACTAGACAGGATAGACCAGTGGTTCCCAAACTAGGGGCGCCGCTTCTTCAGGGAAAGCCCCTGGCGGGCTGGGCCGGTTTGTTTACCTGCCGTGTCCACAGGTTCGGCCAATCACGGCTCTCACTGGCTGCGGTTCGCCACTCCAGGACAATCGGGGCTGCGGGAGGTGGTGGCCAGGACATTCCTCAGCCCGCGCCGCTTTCCGCAGCCCCCATTGGCCTGGGATGGCGAACCGTGGCCAGTGGAAGCTGCGATCGGCCGAACCTGCGGACGCGGCAGGTAAACAAACTGGCTCGGCCCACCAGGGGGCTTTCCCTGAACAAGCGGTGTCCCTAGTTTGGGATGTAGTTTGGGATAGACAAAGGGTGATGCAGTAAGGTGGTATGTTTTGCCCAAAGTCACACAGAGAGTCAGGAATAGAATCCAGGTCTCCTGAGTCCTCTAGCGCTCTGCTCACTAGACCACAATTTTAAAAAGGTTTTACTTTAATTCAGTGGGATGTTTAAGTGCTTATTGCACATGCCCAGTCGCATTCTGAACATTAATCTCTCACGCATACTTCCATTGTAGTTCCAAACTGTCAAAAGACCTCTGGCCACATTCAATCATTTTTATTGGGGTATATCTGTTTACAAATCAAACTTTTCTGCTAGCAAAGTAAAAAAAAAATCTGTTTTTTTCTGTTTTTAGTGACAAAAAATATATGTCGCTGATATTAATTAAACGTTTTTTTTAAAGGCGTTTCTTCCAAGTTGAGTAGTCATCTTACAGCCTTTAAGCCACTTCCTATGTGCATTTGATAAACTCCTCAAAGCAGAGGTTCAGCCTCCTGATCTTGCAATGTAATCTGCAGTCCCTGTGCCCACTGACTTCAATGGAATCCCCTGCAGGCTACAGGGCAGGTCTCCCTAGTGGCTGCCGTGCAGGATTGGGGCCTTACCCTGGAAGAGGGGATACAGAACAAACTCTTGAGGTTCTTAAAATTCTACTTCGTCCTTAGACAAAAATCCCGTTGACTCCACTAAGGGCTGAGTGAAAACCGAGGGCCCAATTTTGCCACATTTACATTAAGCAAGTTGTGGTGATGAGCTCAGTGGGATCAATAGCATGCAGACTAATCCTATGAGTAAGGGTTCCAGGACCAAGCCCTGCGTAAGGACTCCTGGGTTCAGCCCTGGGTTCAGCCAGTCTTATCGGCATCATTGGCTCTATTTCTGTGGGAAAGGCAAGGAGGGTTTGGCCTACGGTATTGACAGTTTCACATACACGACAGTACAATATTTTTAACTGTCGTGTTACAGCTTCCTGCAGGGGCTACAAAGCTGCTGCTTAGCAGCAGTGTCCCACTCTTAATTAAAATTTTTGGAAACACTGCAATTCAGCTGGATGGCCATTCTATCTCAATTGACAGCTGACTAGAAGTGGTTTTCACAGCTGGGCTGCTGATCCAATGCCCAGGGAGGCTGCAGTATCACTAATTTTGCAGCACGGTTTACAAATTAATATTTCTGGAACCACTGCAAGTCAGCTTGGTGGCCATTCTGTTTCACTTGATAGCCAGTTGGAACATATTTTACTGCCGCGCTAAACCTGCTACATGTAGAGTGGCTGCACTGCTCTTGTAAGGTGCTGTAAGGAACACTATATATCACCCATACAGTATCACCATTATCTTAAGGGCAAGGGCAAGTCTTTAAACATGGGCAGTTCTTAACTGTTCCTTGTCCAGCCACCAAGTGAAGATTTATTGAGAATCTCATTACGTTAACCTATTTCACGTTTCCCGGACACCAAGCTGAACATCTCAGGATTCCAAACCTGAGATCTGCTCTTACTCCAGTTGAAATCAACTGGAATTCTCCGATTGACTTCAGTGGGATCCAAGCTGGATTCTCTGCAAATTCACTGCATACCAGGTCACCCTGAAAATCTGCCTCATAAAAGAGGTTACACAGTTGCTATCACTCACAACTAGGATAATCATTATCCATTTCTATATGAATATGTCATAATAACATATATCTGATCTCTTCACAACAAACAGGACAGTCAGTTTCACATGGAGAGAATAGACCCCTTAGCTTTATTTACAGTGGTAAAGCTCATACTAAGAAGCCATGTTTGACCAGGTGAGAAAAAAGTTTATAATGCTAAAATCCATTACCAAACCCTGGCTTATGGGACTCTGCAGCTTTCTGGCCTTATTATGTACGTGACATAAATGACACAAGGGGATTTAAAATTAAATGCATGTTTTTACTTCCCTGCCAAAAGATATTCATATGTCTAACGACCTTCTCATCACCTGTCTTGGAGCAACAACAGCATAAGCAAAGCGAAACAAGCAAGCAGGAGCAACAACTAAACACACAGGGTTTTGTGATGGTTTATGGAACATGCCACTGATACAACTAAAACTCACAAATAGGAAATTTGTGTAGCTACTAATGCGCAGCATATATCAAAGCTTCACATTAATGTTTATAACTGAAAGCAGAACCAGACAAGCTTGTTCGATATGCTTCCCCCTAGATTTCTGAGGTTCACGGTGCCATACGCAGGAAAACAGTTAAATGAAACCTCATGAAAGATAGCATTGTATTTGCTTTAAATAAAAGTCAGCTGTAGCCCCAGTTGTTCACTTCCCCCCCAGACGCTGAATTTACAAAGCACATATTTGATTATGCGGATTTTCCAAGCTCTGCTGGCTTTTAATACCAAGTTGTGCATAATAAGAATTTCCCCCACTACTTGTGCAGTGCACAGTCTCAGAATAATGTTTTAACTATGTAACAAATGTCATGTATTTTTATATATATCACTTGTTCTATATATAAATCTTGTTTCCCTGTAATAAGAAAGTGACTTTTTTTAACTTCTAACCACCAGCCTTAACCAAAGGTGTTGAAAGTGGCCAGTGAGGGGAAAGAAAGAAGATCACAAACTAGGGCCACTAAACAAAACAAAAGGGGGGGAAAAAGATTAATCTTATTAGGATCATATATCATGAGGTTGTCAGGTGTGAAAGCAAACGAATGGCCTCTGTTTATCTGAGCTAAACCGAGTGGTTCACCAAAAGACTCACTCCAAGCAGGGTTTTTTTTACCCTTAATAAATTGGCTAAGTCGGTGCAGAGTGTTGATAATGAAGTATGTGCGAGTGAGGCCTGAGCTTTCGTCCTAGTGTTTAGATGCAACTAAGCTTCCCCCCCCTCCTTTTTTTTTTTTATCACAGCTGATTCAGAAAGCCCTTTGGAAAGATGAAGTAGGTAGAAATCAAAATAAATGGATTCTATTAAAACCAGCAATGCATCAACTGCTTGATAAAGTGATTAATAAACAGCTTAGGATGGTGATTGATTAAACTCTTTAATCAAAGTGCTAAACTGACTTAATATGGATAGTTTCAACATGTTCAAAGTATACATTTTCTCTACCGAGGGTTCAGAGTTGTTTATGTAACTTTTCTGAAGTGTCTCCCCTAGGTCTGACCTTCAGATAGCTAGGACTATGGAATGTGTAAGGATTATAAAGTGCTAAATATACTGCATTAGTCGCTAGAAGTTTGCAGATAAATTATTCTGCTGTATCACTGGACAACAAATATTTTTTTCCAGAATTTCAGATACCTTCATAAAACAGTTTCTGTATAGGGATTTTTAAACCCCTTTGCAATTAAAGGGGATACCACAACATAAAAATCCATGTTATATCACATTTCATCCCCTTTTCTCCCTCCCAGTATTTATTAAGATTATTGTGTGATGTCTAGAAGTCTAGATTTTTTTATTCTTAGACTGGTTACACATGTTTACTTCTAACTGGTATATTTAATTTAATCCATAGTCTGCTTCAAGAGCTGATGCAATGTTTGACACAATCATCTGTTGGTTTCATTAGGCGAATTTACTAAGACACTTTGCACTGGAAAGTCTTATTCTGTGCTTTTGAGGGAGTGGGGGGAGAGAGAGAGAGATGTCAACTCTCTTGATTTTTTTTGTGAAACTGAGAATATTTAGTATTTTAACTAAGTCCCACCTCTTGGAGTGATATGAATGCAAGAGAATCTCAGCTTTCATTTTTTTTTTTTTTTAAAAAGTACAAGTCCTTATAACTGTGGGGGAAAAGTTTGAAAATGTGATCTGAATGCAACCTAAAAGCTAAGAAACCAGACAGCCAATAAAAAGAACTCCAAATCTATTTTTTTAAAAATCACATAATTTTTAAGCCAATTTGGGGGGTGGGGTGCTGACTTATGGTTTTTCAGTGCATAGGGATGGCAATACTGTGCCCCATAGGGAACTGAACACTCAAATCCTATTGGAATTCAATGGGAGTCAAGCACCTAACTCCCTTAGGCGTCTTTGAAAATCCCAACCTTACAGCTTCACAGACTTTGGAAACTGAAACCTTTGAAAGTGGGTCTGTTGATTGGTTGTTGCTGGGTTTTTTAAAACACTGGGTGCTGCTGCCAAGAGGGATGAATGAACTAGTCCCCAAGGACACAACCCTCTACTCCGGTCAAAATTGTGTCCAGGTGAAATCTTGCCCCTTTTCAGAAGTTCGTATACAAGGAGGACAGCTCGTTGTGTCTGCTTCAGCCTGGGAACATATCAGAGCGACAGAAGCGTGGGGTCCAATCTAGGCCTCTGTAGCCTTGTACAGTATAATAAATGTTAGTAAGCTTCAAATGCACCATAACCATAACTATTCCTGCAATAAAATTATCAATCACTATTATACATAGACCCTCTGTGCTCACATACCAAAGTGTTCAGGTAGCAACGCAGTTATCCAGTTATGAGCATGGACAAAATAAATACCCCATATAAGACCTTGCAATAGCAAGGTGATTCACTTTTTGAATTCCCAGAGGAGGGAGAATTCTGCAAGAGAGGACTAATAATGTGCAATGGTTTGAGCACCAGCAGAGTGAATCTGCACAGGGATTATCAATAGTCTCGTCACCTAGAGCATATGGGACAAACAAGTCACTTAACTAGCTCAGTAGGTGGCTGTGCAGTGTTTTATAAACAATCAATAAAACATTATAATCAATATCTTGATGAACCACCAGCCATTGAAGGTTATTAAAGTGAGTGATTTTCCTACAGAAATACACAATAGGAACTGTGATTTCACAGTAGATTAACAGTCCAATTAGTTCCATGTCCTGCCGCCAGCAGTGCCCTATCCCAGGTATTTAAGAGGAATATCAACATGCTCCAAAACATCTAGTCAAGTGTATTGTACTAGGTCATGGAACAATTTGTTCCTGTTCCCATCTGATGATTCCCCCTCTGCCCTGCCCTGAAACACAAGGATGGGACACTCTTCTATATCTCTGTTCTGTTAGCTTCCTTCAAGGCTTAGATGTCCATAGTTTCACAGAGCTGTGGGCACTCAGAGCCAGAACAACCTGAATCTTCATATTTAATTGATTCTGTAGCAGAAAAATATGGTCACAGTTTTTAGATGAACTTTAAAAGGAAATGTATGCATGTCTGGCAATCCTCTTTTGGGCGTTTCAAGGAGTAAACAGGGCTAATTCACTCCATGAGAGGTGGAATTTACATCGTTAAACATTGAGTTTCCATATATTTGTTTCCAAGTGGTTGGATGGGCTTTTTTTTTTTTTTTTGGGGGGGGGGGGGGGCGCTCCATTCAGCCAGGGTCCTTCACTAGCCAGCACTGCCCCAAACATGGACAGCTCTAGCCCTACCCTTTCCACAGCCTGTAACTTTGCTTTGCTCTTTGACTTAGGGAAACCCTGTTGAATTTGCCCTTGACAGGTCAGTCTTTACAAGTGCTGTCCTGCACAGTAAAGTTGGGTGAATTTTTTAGCTTTTAACCCAATTTAAATAAGGCAAAGGGTGGGTGGCTGCTCAAAACTCAGTCTAGATTGACATGGTGTTTAATTACAGCTCATCAAGAGCAGCTGGTGTGAATGGAGACTTACATCTCCATTTCAGATTCATTACACCATTCAGAAATGGTGATTACTTGCACTATTTGTTTAAAAGGAAGTGGATAAAAAACAACTGAAGTTTACATTTGAACTGTGCGGCAGTAAATTGAAATGACAAACAAATGCTAAGCTGTTTCAGGAGCACATATTTCAAATCAGCTTTACTTGTCCTATTGAGCACCTAGTAAGCTGTGTAAGCTGGTGGGTCCAACTCATTGGCCAGGGCATAATATGAATCTCCCAAAAGCGGAAGAATTTCAGTCCCTTTTTTCACAGATGGGTTTATGTCTCAAATACTAAAACAGCCCAACATAAATTAAATAGATATCCTGGGTCCTTCTGCTGCCTGGATCTTACCATGTCTTTTCCCCAAGACCCAGAGTCTCCTGATGGACCCTATGTGTTCTCTTTAGCCTTCTCTCCCAGCAGAGCTGTTTGTTAGCCTTCTGTCTAAGACCCATCACCTGGGAGGCAGCTAATTAGTTTCAGGTGGGGCAAAGTTCACTGGGGTGTGTTGAGGACTGTATTGAAATTGCAAGCTACCACTTTAAGAGTGGGGGGTTTCCTGGTCATGTTTATGGCTTGGGTGCACTATACAAAAGCATCATGGGATCAGAATCAGGATGGAAAGGGCCAGCTTAAAGCAACGTGGGATGAGCTGTGCCTCTCGGAGCCTGTTTTCTCTATTTTGGGGTTCTTGTGTGTAATCATTCTAAATTCTAAGGAATACAGTAGTGATACTCTGCAGCCTTCAAGCAAGAGTATTTGTGTTTCGCTCTGTGTAACACTCATCTTCCTCAAAGGGCTATCCCCATCTATGAGACAACGAACCCTAGATAAGGATAGCAACCACAACCAAATCAGATGTAATTTAATAAAAAACTCAAACAGAACTATACAACGTGCTAGGACCAAATGGTAATGATCTGAACTTGTGATAGAGAGTACCAACTGATAGTAGCCTACATCAGACGAGTTGTTAGTCCATCTAGCTACTACTAGAAAGACTCATAGATATTAAGGTCATAAAGGACCATTATGATCATCTAGTCTGACCTCCTGCACAATTCAGGCCACAGAATCTCACCCACCCACTCCTGCAATAAACCTCTCACCTATGTCTGAACTACTGAAGTCCTCAAATCATGATTTAAAGACTTCAAACTGCAGAGAAACCTCCAGCAAGTGACCCGTGCCCCATGATACAGAGGAAGGCAAAAAAAACCCAGGGCCTCTTTCAATCTGCCCTGGAGGAAAATTCCTTCCCGACCCCAAATATGGTGATCAGCTGAAACCTGAGCATGTGGGCAAGATTCACCAGCCAGATACCCAGGAAAGAATTCGCTGTAGTAACTCAGATCCTACACCATCTAACATCCCATTATAGGCCATTGGGCCTATTTACCATTAATAGTTAAATATCAATTAATTGCCAAAATCATGTTATCCCATCATACCATCTCCTCCATAAACTTATTGAGTTTAATCTTGAAGCCAGATAAGTCTTTTGCCCCCACTGCTTCCCTTGGAAGGCTATTCCAGAACTTCACTCCTCTCATCGTTAGAAACCTTCGTCTAATTTAAAGTCTAAACTTCCTGATGGCCAGTTTATATCCATTTGTTCTTGTGTCCACATTGGTACTGAGCTTAAATAATTCCTCTCCCTCTCCAGTATTTATCCCTCTGATATATTTATAGAGAGCAATCATATCTCCCCTCAACCTTCTTTTGGTTAGGCTAAACAAGCCAAGCTCCTTGAGTCTCCTTTCATAAGACAGGTTTTCCGTTCCTCGGATGATCCTAGTAGCCCTTCTCTGTACCTGTTCCAGTTTGAATTCATCCTTCTTAAACATGGGAGACCAGAGCTGCACACAATATTGCAGATGAGGTCTCACCAGTGCCTTGTATAATGGTACTAACACCTCCTTATCTCTACTGGAAATACCTCACCTGATGCATCCCAAGACCGCATTAGCTTTTTTCACGGCCACATCACGTTGGCCATATCATAGTCATCCTGTGGTCAACCGATACTCAGAGGTCCTTCTCCTCCTCTGTTACTTCTAATTGATGTGTCCCCAGCTTATAACTAAAATTCTTGTTATTAATCCCTAAATGCTTGACCTTATACTTCTCACTATTAAATTTCATCCTATTACTATTACTCCAGTTTACAAGGTCATCCAGATCCTTCTGTATGATATCCTGGTCCTGGTCCTCTAAATTGGCAATACCTCCCAGCTTTGTATCATTCACAAACTTTATTAGCACACTCCCACTTTTTGTGCCGAAGTCAGTAATAAAAAGATTAAATAATATTGGTCCCAAAACCGATCCCTGAGGAACTCCACTTGTAATCTCCCTCAAGTCTGACAGTTCACCTTTCAGTATGACCCGCTGTAGTCTCCCTTTTAACCAATTCTTTATCCACCGTTCAATTTTCATATTGATCCCCATCTTTTCCAACTTAACTAATAATTCCCCATGTGGCACCATATCAAACGCCTTACTAAAATTCAGGTAAATTAGATCCACTGTGTTTCCTTTGTCTAAAAAATCTGTTACTTTCTCAAAGAAGGAGATCAGGTTGGTTTGGCATGATCTACCTTTTGTAAAACCATGTTGTATTTTGTCCCATTTACCATTGACCTCAATGTCCTTAACTACTTTCTCCTTCAAAATTTTTTCCAAAACCTTGCATACTACAAATGTCAAACTAACAGGCCTGTGGTTACCCGGATCACTTTTTTTTCCTTTCTTAAAAATAGGAACTGTTTCTCCAGTCATACGGTACAACCCCTGAGTTTACAGCTTCATTAAAAGTTCTTGCTAATGGGCTTGCAATTTCATGTGCCAATTCCTTTAATATTCTTGGATGAAGATTATCTGGGCCCCCCGACTTAATCCCATTAAGCTGTTCGAGTTTCGCTTCTACCTCAGATATGGTAATATCTACCTCCATATCCTCATTCCCATTTGTCATGCTACCATTATTCCTAAGATCCTCATTAGCCTTATTAAAGACTGAGGCAAAGTATTTGTTTAGATATTGGGCCATGCCTAAATTATCCTTAACCTCCACTCCATCCTCAGTGTTAAGTGGTCCCACATCATCTTCTTATTTATATGGCTATAGAACCTTTTACTATTGGTTTTAATTACCTTTGCAAGGTCCAACTCTACTTGACTTTTAGCCTTTCTCACTTTATCCCTAGATGTTCTGACCTCAATAAGGTGGGTAAGGTAATATTTTTTACCAAACCAACTTCTGTTGATGAAAGAACCAAGCTTTCAAGCTACATGGAGCTCTTCAGGTCAGGGCTTGTCTATACCACGCAGCTTTTAGTAACTAGGCTGTGTCGACACAGCCTTGTCGCTAAATGTCAGCATGTGTAAATGCCCTTTGTCAGCACTTCGTAGGCACTTTTGTCGACAAAATACTTCCAGCCCTGCAAGCACTGTTCGCTTTGCCGGCAGGAGAGCACTCCCACCAACAAAGCCACGTTCATACTGCCACTTGCTGCGGCAAAACTTTTGTCTTTCAGGGGTGGGAGGTGGGCTTTTTTAAGTACCTGTGAAAGACAAAAGTTTTGTCAACAACTTAGCAGAGCAGACAAGCCCTAAGTGTCACAGCTAAATACAAGGCAGAACAGATTGTTTAGCATAAGCAGTTAACATGTATTCTAAGGGATAATTCAAGGGGAAGTGGTCCATCAGTACCCCTGCAGTCGTAGGGACAAACAGAGGAGGGAGGAATTGGTAGGTTACACATTGTTGTAATAAACCATAAATCCAGTGTGTTTATTAGGACTCTTTCTTAGCTCTTATTAGACAGTAATCAACATCAGAAAACCCATCATTCTTGCTACCATCAGTGACAATCTCAGTGGACAGGCCAGGAATTAAATTGACATGTAATTGAGCTACACTCTCACCCATGGAGCTTTGCATTCCAAGTCAGGGTGAAGGCGCTTTGCTAAGGTAGGGTGGAGAAGCCTATTCGGACACTGCCAGTACTGTACAAGAACTATAGCAGTGAATAAAACGGAGGACTCCATTGTTGAGTGATGCCAATCAAGAGAAAAGACTGGCCCATTGACAACTGAATAACAATTGGGTGGGCAGGAGAAGGAACAAAGACTGAGAATATAGGGGGGCATACTGAAGAATGTAAAAAGTTGGACTGTCGGAAAGGACATGGACCTGTCTCATATAGAACTTATATGTACCACACAAAACATACAAAAAAGGGAGAAAGAAGATGGTTTGATATTTATAATCAAAGACCAAATGCCTTTCACATGAACATCTTTTTCTAGTTTTATAGAGCAAGTGCTTGGTGAACGGCTGCACTCACACCTCTTGATGAGCTATACTTCATGGACATCAAAAATTCATACAGTCTACCATTAAACGTGGAGTTTTATCAAAGAAGCAAACTAGATAAATATATGCACAATTCTTTGATTTATCTGGGAGTCACATATGGTATTTGTTGGCATTATTTTCAACAATACATATTTGGTGAGTCAATTCTATTTTATTAATATTATTGCATATCTGTGATTCAGTAATATCTATCCAACTACTAACTTAAGAGCACCATAATTCTGAGGGGTTTTCCCTCAGGAGGAGACAGTGTAGGTAGCCACTTTGCATCACAGTAACATTCCCCAGAAGCCTTTCCATGACTGGGGACCTAGGCTTAGGGTCACAGCAGACAGCATTATAAAGCCAGGGTGAGTTCAGCTCAGTATCGATTGCTATAAAAATCATGACAGTTTACAATTTCTGAAAATTGTATATTTAAGTTTAAATGGAAGAAGTTTTAATAAAATATCCCAGATCTCTGTCACTTTGCACTACTGATATTTTTCTGCTCAGAACTGTAACTGGTTTGGACTAAAATCAGAAGCAGAAACTGAAGCTGCACAAGCAGGGGGTTCTCACAATACTGTATTTATAACATGGCTGAAAACAGAAAACACAGGAATGTTGGAATCATCTTTCCCTCCGCCCTCAGGCAATACAGCGGTGTTTGCCTTCAGCTGAGGCTTTCAAACTTCCTGGTTTAAACTGGAGGGGAATGGCAACAGGGCATGCCGAGTATGGGTTCTTGATTTTGTTCCTTGCAACTGAGACATGAAGTTGGCGGTTTTCAAAAAAGTTCTGATTTAATTGGGACACACCATAATAGGTACGGTGTGTGGTGTCCTTATTAATAAATGTCAGAGTCTTCTGCATCCCCACTGCCTGCTGCTGTTGAATGAACAATTTATTTTAAGCCAAATTCAGAACTTTTAGGTCCTGATCCAAAGACCATTAAAGCCAATGGAAATCTTTCCACTGACTAAAAAAACCCAGACCAAAACAACAACAAAATATTTGAAGACACTGAAAGAAATCTCGTTGACTTTAACGGCCTTTGGATCATGCTCATAGTGAACTAGCAGTTCAAGATCTTCAGCTTTTTGTAGGCGCAATCTACTGAAACCTCTGCGTATGCCAAATTCTGGATGAACACTCTACAGCCGCTGCCGGTCTCTGTTCAGCAAAGGAAAGTTTCTCACCAGCAGTAAAATAATCTCATTTGACGAAAGTCTAGCTGCTTTACCTTTTTGCCTATGAAAAAGAACAGATCCTATTATAGCCCTATTACAGACGACTGTCTTAAGAGACCAAGGAAAAGGGAACATTTCCTTTCTAACTTCTCTCAACCCTTCAGCACACCTTAGTTCAAAGAAGGACTTTATCCTATTTCTTTCTCTTTAGAGAACTACTAATTATTACAATCCAACCAAACTGTGACTTCACCTCTATAAATAGATTTTTTCTATGCATGATTTTATTTGTTAAGAGCAAAAACAATACTTGCACATGTATATGTTCAGGGCTAACGAGCAATGCCATCTGTACGGCTGGAATATTTTCACACTCCTTTTCTGTTATACCAAACAAACCCTCTCCAGCTGATTTGTCTCACTGTAGAATGCAAATTGCTTATAAAAGACCTCAGGGTGTGAGAAGACACTTATCAGACAGATATTACACAGGGGCTCATACCAACTACACTATCTACTGTACAATTTTCAATGCATTAAGAACAAAAAGGTATCAGCAAACCTGCTTTTGTGTGGCTATAGTAATTATAATCTGAGGTATTTCTGTTTGTTAAGACATGTTGCTTAGGAAGCTGATCTTCCTTACTTTAGGTCCAATACTGCACCTACTTCATAGTAAGTAAAGTACTGTGAGTCTTGAATAAAAGATCTGAGAGCAAAATAAACTAATTTTGCTCCTTCCTTTATTTATATGCAGTAAAACCAGCACCTCTAAATTATTCAGATAGAACCATAGTGTTTTGAACAGCTGTGTCTTATAGCCACTTCTTGTAAATATGATACAATATTATAGAAACTTTGCTCATTAACCCCTTGATGCAAGAAGTCCTGATTCCCCCAAATTAAATTCACTGTCGGTAACTGACAGGTGCAGTCCCATGGAGCTAACTGATTTGAATGAAAGGAACCCAGTAATTCAGAGCCAAATAATTTTGCACAGTTGTACCTGTCAATTCAGAGCTGAACCAGATGCAGGAGAAAAAACAGATGTACAGTAAGTAATAATGATCTCGAAGAGGCTCCATTACCGGTGTTTCTCAGCAGAAATTGCCAGAGGTAACTGTGAAGACCAGAATTTATATAATACACACCGTTTAGGAATACACTTGCCAGGCCCCAGGGACACTGCTGGTGTATCCAAAACAGCACTGATCATCAAGATTTCTCACTTTGGCAAGATGTGCCTCTGTAAAGAGGATTCTGGGGAGTTAGATTATGTGGTTGAATTAAAAAGTGGAATCTTGGTACAGTAATGGATTAGCAAAGCAAACTCACTGTGCTTGGCCAGTTTAGTCTCAGGTTTATGTTGCTCACTGATTTCGGCACAGTGGTTAGTTTAGTTTTATTATAATTACTTTGCTTTTAAAGGACATTTGTAAAAATCATTGGAAGGAGGATCACAGCAAGTGGTGTTCTCCACAACCTGGCCCTGAAATTCAACTTCCTTGTTCATACAGGGAAGCCATTAAGGTCTAATCATTTTTAATGCATCATAAATAATCTTCACACTTGCTGTTAAGTTAATTAATATAATCAGTTAAGCCAAATGCATCAAAAATGAAGCTTATTTTGCAAACATGCAAAATGTTCTGCCTCATTGCCTCTCTATCAAAATTAAATGTCATTTCGCTAACAACTCTTTCCAAGTTTTAATTTCAATCCTTTATCACAATTCCTACATTTTTTAAAAAACAAAAAAGGTCCCCTCTAAACGAAGATATCCTTGTGTGACAGACTATAGGAAAATAGTCACATGACCACTAATTAGGCACGTAGGGCCCAATCCTGCAAATACGGCTGTCCAATCTTGCTAACTCTTAAGAGGTCAAGTTTCTCAGGGCCATAAGTGGATCAGGATCAAGTCCTTGAATATTACACATTGACCTACATTACCTTGCCACAAATTACTTTTATGTAAAATGAAAGCAACATAGGTAGTTCTAAATAGTATATTTCCATGACCACAAGCTTAAAATAAAATAGGTGCCCATAAAACAAAAATCTATTACTAACTTGTAAGAAAATAAATGCCAGGTTAGAAACAAATAAGTGCATGGTTATTCTTGTGTTCATGCAATTGCACCATTATTTTTCAATTCACAGGCATAGTTCATAACAATCAAATAATATTTACACAAAATGAAAGGTACAGAAGAATAATCATAGATATTTTACTGTCTTCTGTAGCCCAGGGAGGAAAGACTGAAGTTCCACCAGGAACTCCCTAGTATACTGTCGACCTGAGGCTATGGCAGTGATATGCTGAATCGATATGTTCTCCAATCATGTGTCCAGTTAGTGCTACACACTTTGGGGTTTTGTTCTGGTTTCCTGTGGCCCCACAATGAAAGGGAGATTGTGGTGGCATTCTCGCTGCTTGTAGCTGGGCTGTCTCTGAAGAACCTCTCTCTTTCGGTTTCAGCCACTACAGACCATAGGTTAATGCAACCCAAAGGCTACATCATTCAATGCCCGTTCTAAGACGTATCAAGTTAGATACACGTATATGAAATTTCATGTAATAGTATTCAATGTCCTGCTTAAATGAGAAAGTAAGGAGACATACCTTACATTTCAGTTCTCCATAAACTGGTTAAAAGGATTCTTTTTTGTATATGAAGTTAGAGTAATTAGATAAGAAAACTTCCATAACCCAAATCTTCCTTGCTCAGGCACAAGTACCAGTGAAGTCAAATGGGAGCTTGAGGTTGAAGTCAATGAGACCAAGCAGGAATAAATTATGAATTTCCAATGAGTAGTACCCTATGTTCCTCCTTACATTCAGTTTCTGTTCCTGGTAAGACTGGTGCTTCATTTCTAATGTAAACTCTTTCAACCCGTTATGTGCCCAAGTAGTTCTTATATACACAAGCGGTTGGCCTCATAGTTCAAGTCACTGCATATACTGATAGAACTATTTGTTACAAACAATGTATTGAATACATTGAGGGGTATTTTGTTTCTATTTGTTTTTTCTCTCCCTGTTTGTGTACATCACATGTTGTGTATTTGAGCCTTGCATTTTCTTCAAACATTCCATGACAAGCACCCAATATTCAGGTCTCAGGATTTGAACGGCATGACTTGTAACTAAGTCACATGTTTCTGTTTCTTTTCAGGACTAGATGATTAAACCTCCATAAACTACTTCCTTTTCCACTCAAGTCAAATTTCTTTTCATTTCTCTATATTAGTGGTTTTGCTCTTGCCCGTTGGAGAATCTAAGTGTCTTCCATATAAAGTCAATAGCAATAGTAAAATTCCTAGTGAACTTTGTGAAGTCTCTAGCTCTTCTACTTCTCAGGGTAAAAGCTCTGCTTGGCATAGGGTTTTTGTTAAAGTTTTCACACATTTTCTTTTGTTTACCAATATACACCTCGGATGAAATCCTGGCCCCACTGAAGTCAGTAATGGCAAAGCCCCATTAATTTCAATAAAGCTAGCATTTCACCTTTTATTTATCAGACAAATTCTGCTTCCCTCCAAGAGGAATCTCCACTATAGACTTCAAAATTACTGCTCATAGACGTTTGTATGAGCAAAACTTTGCTTGTGTGAATGCTCAGGAGCAGTACAGAATAATGAAGCATGGACAGGCCTAATGAAAACCCTGCTGTTTTCATAACAGCTTTCCACTATATTTAGCAAGTTCTAGGCCCCAATTGTTCAATGACCTCCCTGAGCTTATGAGGAACTCCGTGCCACGGTGGCTCATAGACTGTCGGGAGCCTAGTCACGGCCAAGGTTCATCGTGGTTTTGGTGCTCTATTTAAAGAAGCAAAATCCTAGTTATCGCATCAAAAAATACTCAGTTAAAATAAACCAAAACCATAATACATCCAAGGAATAAATCATTTTTTAAATTAAAGTTTGCTTAGCCATTAGCTGCCAATCCTACAGCAGCTCACTCTAACAGCAAGTTAACTCAAACAGCAGGCAGTAGACAGTACATCACATCTCTGGAACATCAGAGCTGTTTCCAGCAGCCTTCTCATTATTAGGTTTTTATCCTAAAGTTGCTTTCTTCACGTCGGAAACAATTTACCCCAGCCAGGTTTTAAATCAGTGGCTTCCTATCAGTGCTCATTTGCGTCTAAATGAGTATTCTATTTTAAACACAGGCCATTCACTCTAAATGAGTTAAAAGATATTAAATGCAGCTCAAGTACTTGAGAATGAACACACTCCATGAGAACAACATTAATTTCAGAGCAGGTCAGTGTGCTAAGTAGACTGGCTGAAACTTTTTTCCCCATATCAAATATGCTTACATCCATTGGCTCAGGGCCTAAGGCAAAGCCCTCCGTGATGCAGAAGTCTTGATTTCCTCTAGTATAGAGGGAAGGAGGCATGGCTAGACTTCCTGGAAGCCCCTGCATCTTATTTCTACTGAGGATGTGGGCTCTTCCTATGGAAGATAACATTGTGGATGGGCTTGGCGATAGGCTGCTGGATCTGAACTTTGGAAATGTCTGCTGCAACCATTGGGGTAGACCAGATGGGGCTGCAGACTCAATACATTCTCTGGCTAGTCCCTGCCATTTCATTCTAAAACATCTGTGCTCCTTATGCATGGGCAATGGGACAACCACTTAAGATACACTGGGGGAACGATCAGGAGGGAAGAAGTGAGAATATATTAGTTCACCCTTGACAAACTATTAAAAGGCTAGCAATAGAGGGAAATGGAAGATGTGCTCAGTTATCAACTCCCGAGAAGTTGCTGTGGTTTTTCAACATAAGCACAGATCCAGTGAGCGAAGTGACCCTGACAACAGTCCATCCCGTAATTCTCCTTTCTGCACTGGCATATTCAGAGTCGAGGGTTTGGAGCCCACTTCTTTGGCATAAAGAGATGCAGTGGCTCTCTATGCAGTTTATCTGCTCCCCCCACCCCCGCCCCGTATTGAGGAACCATGGGATTATAGGCTGGAATAAGGATTTATGATGCAGCATTGCACTTGCTCTTCAGTAAGGGGGTTATTTAATCCCGCCAACACTGCAGAACAGATGCATGAAGCCCAATTACTCAGGCTTTAGAGAAGTTTCAAGAATTTTACCCTTGGTTAAAGTAGAGTGCCTCAAGCTTCTACAGCAAACCTGAAAACGTTAATGCTACATTAAATTCCAAATACACAGAGGACAAAGCACTTGTTGACTTCTATGGGAGCAGGATCTGGCCCAGATATATGAAACATTTCAAAAGGAACCTTGTCTTAAAACAAGAATAAGACTAGACAAAAGTATTTGAGTCAGGGCATTGCTAGGCAATCTTGCTGGTTGTCAGATCTGCAGTGTAATGACATGTCAATTTGATTTCTTTTGTGCGTGAGCGCAGAGCTATCCTTGGGCCTAAATTCTTCTGTACTTTAGTTTTTCTTTTGTTCTGATGGCACTTCTCCCAACCTTACTTGACAATGAGTGATGCTCCAAAACCCTGATCTTTCACACCCTGTCGGTGACCTATAACTTTTCATGCATAACCTTTGACCTGGGTCCTGACAGTTTGATTTATTGTCCAGTGTTATGATTTATGAGTATCTTCTCAGAATAATTAACGGACAACAGGTGGCGGCATAATAATTTTGATTACCCAGTGGTTCATGAAGCCACTTCAAAGGTGACTTCATTTACTGAATAGGAAAAGGACAACAATATGAAATTAAACAAAGCAATCCTTTTATGCCTTTGTTTTTCACCCCTTTGTCCATCAACACAGAAGACTTTATTTAGACTCTCATCTTGAACACCAGGAACTTGAATTCTGTGCAGAAGACAACACTTCCCAGCTCCTGGATTTGGTAGAACTATTTTTCTGTTGTTGAAAAGAGTCTTGATTAATTGCACGTTGTCAGTTTCCATAAACCTGAGGAGTCTTTTTTTAAATCTAGCTTTTGGAAACTTATCACCACCAGAGGCAGAATTTATTCCAAAATGCATATTTTTGATAGTTTATCTTTTTGCTCAGGGAACTATTGAATCACTAAAAGCCCCATCCGACCAGGTGCTGAGCACCCTCAATTCCTGTTTAAGAAAGAGTGCTCAACAACTTGTGGGATCAGGCCCGAAATTATGCAATTGAAATATTCAGTTCAGGTAATTCAATGACATTATGTTCCCCCAGGGCCCAAATCTGCAACCTTTATTCACAAATGAATAGCACTCACCCGAATATCTGTATTGAAGTCAACCGGGCTACTTTGGTGAGTGCTACTCAGCATGAGGAAAAGCTGAAGAACTTGAACTCAGGATTGTAGTTATAAGAAGTTTATAGAACACCCAAATGCAAATGATTACTAGTGGGATATAATTATGGTTGCTTATTATTCATTCACTTTATAAAATGGATCTAGAATGGTAGAATATTGTTTGCATATTTTCTTCAATTAACATAGCTCTCTTTCCTGCAAGCTGATGGTAGACCCAAATCCTACCAATTTCAACAGTCCCTTTATAACTGATCACTAAGTTCCACATCATCCCAATAAAAGCTCAAATTTGCGAACCAGGTTCTGACAACACATTTTATTCTCTTCTATACATATTTTATTTTAGAAGGCCCATAATTGCCCCCATTTAATTCAGTTGATTGTTTTCCATTGTTACTTTCAATAACGCCATGTGTTGCTTTGGAGATGATGATGCTGTGTCCTGTATGGGTGCTGGGTTTCAAGACCTGGGTTTCAGAGCAACTGCAAGTGCTCAACACTTCTGAAAATCAAGCCATCCATTTGTTGAAGAACAGAGGTTCTGGATGTTTGTTTTAAGGATAAATATCTGATTGCAAACTAAAATATATACTTCAATGCACACTATCCATTCAATCTTTGTTAGACATGCTTTTAAAAATATATTAATACTGAAATAAGTTGGTTAATGGTGCTATTTCTCAATGCTTACAGAAAGATAAAGGGGCTCAGCTGGAGTAAATCAGTGTAGCTCCACTGAAGTTAGTGAAACAATGCCAGCAAACTAAGGATCTGGCTCCAAGAGCTCTTCCTTTCCATCTCAGTCTAAAAAGAAATCTAAATCTAAATAGTTGTTTGCAGGGATGTTGTAGCGGGGTGGGTCCCAGGATATTAGAGAGACAAGGTGGGTGAGGTCATATCTTTTATTAGACCTTGTCTCTCTAAATATTAATGACATATAACTACACTCCCCTCTCTGTGTCACAATTCCTCTTCACACCCAAGAAAGCACATGAGAAATGAAGTTTTGTATGGCGCTACAATAGCGATATTGCAGGCTTATCATTTTTAATTGACTTCTTGACTTATAAAAATATTCCTACAATCCTGCTTTACATTGCAGTTTAATAACAGCTTAACACACATCTATGAAATATTCATTCCTGTTACATTAAAATTTTAAAATATCTGATGAAGAGCCTGGTTAATAGATAAAGCAGAATCCCTAGAATATTAAAATCACTCAGGCTTTCCACAAGGTTCCTCAGTGGAAAGGAAAGAAACCACTACTCTTGTGATCAGACTTACTTTATTTTTTTTTCCCCCTCTAGAACTCATAACGATACCCCTGCAACAAAACACTATTATAATAAAGCCAATTTTGTCCTATACTAGTTTTATCAAACCTTTAATACCACATTAGCTGTTTAATATACAGTAGATGTAGCGATGGAAAACCGCTCTCCTCCAGACTCTCTACTCAATAAAGATGAATTTGCAGCAACTCATTTATCAGATTAAGGGTAGCCTCTTTCAGCTCATGAAATAGCCAAAAGCTGATCTGGATTTCCACAAATGTTATAAAATAAAAAATAAAATAAAATAAAACAAATAGTGCATGGATTGATCACAAACAGTTTGCAGCAAGTAATTAATATTTGAAATTCAAACTGGATTGCTTAGTGGTGATCTATCAGGTAAACCACATGATGCTGTTTTTGCTCCTTGATTGGATGATTCACATGTACTTCTAGTGCAAATACTCCCACGTGAAAATCTTAAATGGAATGTCTGTGAATATGCACAACTGCAACTGTAATTTGGGCATACTTCAGCAAAGATGATTGCCACTAAAACTTAATTATTCAATGCTGGCATGTGTTTAACCAAAGCAAATTAATTTCAACATCTGAATAACTACTTGTGAAATTGTTTTTTTGGTTTGGTTGGTTGGTTGGTTTTGGGTTTTTTTGTGTGGGCAATACTCATCCAGGTATAATTCTGTTTTATGCTACAATTTTCTATTTTGATTTTATAATGTATTCTACAAGAAGTTCATAGAGAAAACTATCTTTTAAATAAAAGCTTTTAGTAACAAGAAACCTGCATCTAGCAAATGTGTATACACAAATTAAAGGGCACAAATTCTGCATTCCTCCTTTCTTTGAGTCCTACTGACCTCTTTGGTTTGATTCTCACTCGGGAAACTAGTTTACCTTTAAAACGGTAGATGCTCTTGAATCATGACGTGATGTTAGTACTTTGTTCCCCATCAATTTTTAAATTAATTATCTGGAAGCAACCAGCGGTTAATTTTTGGCCATAGACTTTTTGATTAGAAGCTGTGACCCTTTTTGCCTTTTTGGCATATGCTATACAACACCCGTGACCCCTGACACCTGATTCAACTAAAAGTAACTCCCAGATAGATCGTTCATATTCAGCAATCTCTTTGTTACACTGGGATGCTTATCCACTTCATTCCTTAAAATCCACTTTGTTTGTCTCCTCTTCCCTCCCTTTATACCCCCATTGCCCATACTTATTTTCTAGCAACATTTCTACCCTTCCATTCGTCTCTCTCCTTCGATTTTTAAACTTTACACTATCCCATCGTCCCATATGTTTGTGTTGCACGCAAGGAGGTTTCTTTAGAAAACGCTGATGCTAATTATAAATTTAATTTGCATTTTAATTAGAACGGTAGCAAATTAAAAGCGTGGCAGCTGGAGAATTTTGAACGCTTTGCAGAGATTTGGTGTCAGTATCTCCCTGCCTCTGACTTTGCCGTCTTTTCATTTTTTCCCCCCTCACTATCTTTCATTCACACAAACATATTGGCAATTTTTCTCCTCTCTTGTTTCCTTTTTGTCTAGTTTTTATTTCTCCATTTCTACCCCCCCCCAGGATAAAATTATAAATTATTTCTTTTTTGTACTGATAAACAGTATACTCTTGTCTTGTGCCAGTACACCATGTACTGCAGTGATAGTGCCGCTTTTAAGTGAGCTTTTGTGTGGCCCTGTTGGTACTGCCCTATTTTGCTATTTATATCCCCCATTTATTTACAGGTAAGACTCTAGTCTATTTCCCCTTGACTAATTTCAAATTCCAGGCTCCAAGGTTTCTGTAGCCTAAACCAGTGCATTTTTGCAAAGAAAAAAACATCCTATACATTGGCAGTAGTCTGTAGAATCTTAATGAAAGCCATTCAGAATGCATTGGGGATTTTACAACTTTATTCTTCACAAATGCAGCATTCAAGATTGTGCTTTTGGACAAAAGGCTGAAGTAACCTGTCAGTCTTTTGGCCTATAGAATTGCATATATTCTGGCCTTACTGTCTCTCAGTGTTTTCTTTCATTTGTGATGTGAGCATGTCTGATTTTAGCACTCACGTGAGCTCATTTAGTCAGTCCTGTCGTTTTCCCTATGTTGTATCTCCATGGTCATTTTCATTCCTTCTGTTCGCTTCCCTCACAGTGTCCTTGCTCAATAATATTCATTAATTGATTGACAGCTCTGATAGACCCAACTAACCTCTATCTCACTCTCATGTCGGTTTTTAAATAAGTACTTGTACGTCCAATGACCTTGTCGCCTCATCAGATATCAGAAAATGAGCATGCAGATATGGAGCAACCTGATTAGCAAAATAAGGAAGATCTCACTTCTGGCATAAGTCCATAACAAGCACTAACAACTAAGTTTACAATTATGCATTTTAAACAAAAGAGACTTACAAATGAGGAATAAACAGACCTTAACCAGTTCCATGGGCATTGTCTCTAGTGAAAGCATAATACAGAGCTCTCATAACACGATGGTTTTTCTAGAAAAAGCTGCAAAAAAGCCAACATTACTCAATGTGGTGCTGTTCGTTCGAATTTTAGAAGGTAGTCTTTTATATTACTGTTTCTAATTGCATTTTAAATTGTTTGTATAATGTTGTAAAGCACCCAAAAATGCCTACACAGGAGAAGAGGGGGATTTAGAGATAAAATTATATTTCAGATTACTTAGCAAAGATTCTGCACAGTAAAGACTTTTTCTCTCAGAAAAATTGCTTAAGCCCTTGGAAAGCTTTGGGCTTTATGTTTATTATTTATTTATATTACAGTAATATCTATAGACCCCAAGACTGGGATGCTACTATGCTAGGTGTTGTACACACTAAAGATCAGTCCCTGCATTAAAGAACTTAGAATGTAAATCAACAATGCAGACAGAAGGAAATATTAGCTTCCTTTTACAGATTGGGAACTGAGGCACAATGACTTGGCCAAGATCACGCAGGAAGTCTGTGGCAGAACCAGGAAGTAAAGCTAGATATCCTGAGTTCCAGTCTGTTGCCCTCTTCTTCCATTTTTCAGTTTCTAGTCATCTGGACATAACAATTACAGGAATGAGTCTGGTGAAACTAGGGCTTTGTTTAGCCTTGATTTCAGTGGCAAGATTTTTGATGAGGTGATTGTAACAATGTTAGGATGGATTGCACTTGTTAAATGGGCTAGATTAACAAAGCTGTTTATTATACCATAAAATGCCTTATAAAGACAAAGCTCAAAGTGGAGTCTAATTTCTTGGGAGCTATTTGAGAGCACTGATTGGGAATCTGTTAGGATCAGGTGGGGATGTCACACAGTCTCCTCCAGTTGCAGGGCTGGGAAGGAAGAGGGCTGGGGCTGGTTGACCTTGGTCTTTGATCTTGGTTCTATATTAATCATTCATGTTGGGTGAAATTCACCAGTGATAATAATGGCCATTAGAAGACCTGCAATGCAGCAGTACCCCGACATCTTCCGGGCCTGGACAACTGCAGAGCATTCACACAGACAGACTCTGTGCACACCACAGGGAAAAAAATGTTTGATTTGGGCTTGATCACTACTTTGCGTGAAGAAATGTGACCCATTCTTAGTAATGAGATAGACACAAAGTTAAATGAGTCCATCATCATGCTTACCCGTTATATCATAGAACCATATCTAATTGCTGCTGCAATTACTCTCTGTCTTTCTCATGACAATATACCTTGCTTTTCAAAATCAAGCCTGGAATCCGGGTGGGGGAGGGGGGGTTCATACTCAGCCTTCATTATATTCACACTACTAAAAACAGGAGCACAATTTTATATAAAATTCTGGCATTGGCCCATCACTGATATGAGCATGAAGATCAAGATGAGGAAGGAACAAATCAACCAAAAAAGAAGAGAAAATGTAATAGAAAACACTGAAGCATCTGTAACACAACAAACTTTAAAATATGACCTGGTGTCTTGGAGCGAAGGTCAAGTTTCTTTCAAGAAGTGCTGTGCTCTCATAGGTGGAGTTTATTTTACAACAAATCACATCTCCAATTTATAATTCTCACTTATAGAAGATTCAGCTCCTGAGCTTTTCAGCCGAAGGAGAGGAAACCAGAGGCCTACAGAGCTTTTCTTCTCACGAGTAATCCTTACTCAGGTAAGTAGGCTCATTAATGTCAAAGCCTTATTTACGAGCAACGATTATTCATTGACCTCAATGGGACCATTCACATGGGTATGGATTACTCACGTGAGTAAAGCTTTGCAGAATCTAAATACACTAAATTGCTTCAAGAGCTAATTTTTGAAAATGAAAGATAACATCATGCAAAATGTTGATGTCTGGGTACTCTAATTAATCTACTATTTTAATCACGATTGCATAGTAAAGTTCTAATTTCTATGTCACCATGAAATTTCCCAGATCCATTTCTCCTCCCCGCCCCCAATAACCTTCTAAATATTTTGATAAGCCCTGGTCAACTGAATCTCTTGCAATAACTTCTTATGGTGAAATTGACCATAGAGTGTACAACACTCCCCAAATTATAAATCTTTCACCTTGGCACTTTGGAAAGGCTTGGGTGTTATTTCATGTAAGTTTTTGCAGCTGTACAAAATACTTTCATTAACCCAAGAATGGATTATTTGGAGTGCTAATTAATTGATTCTTCAAAATGCCAATTGACATACTCCCAGGGAAAACCTGATCTAAGCAACTATGTTAATCAAGCTATTGTACACGGTTCTGTCTGAATATCAGACCATCTGAAATGAGGAGAACTTTGCCATTACTGTCCTGGACCTCTTGTGGGCAACTAATTAATATGAGCAGAATATGACAGTTGCACTTGTACATTCACTGTACTGCCTGACAATAACTCTATAAAATTACATTTCAGCTAAAGAATGGAAACAGTGTTAAATACCATTATTTGCCTTCCTTTGATGTCTAAGAGTCATTATGAAAGCAATTACAGAAGTTTCTCTGTCTGTATGTCTACAGGGTATTTATCTGTATCTGTCTGAGTCCTTTGCCAGGTGGAAAATATATGGCATATTAAAGACAAGGGAATTCAGCCTCAATTATCAGGCTATGAACAGAAGAAGAAACAAAATCAGAGTTTTGCAGATGATCCTGCCAGACAACAGTAATTTAATATTAAAGCCAGGCAAGCTGGGGAAAACTTGCCTAGTGCAGGAGCTTTTTATTTTAATATTATTTGTTCCCCCTTCCCCCACACACTCCATTGCCCTACTTTGTTTTCCATTTTTTTTCCAGTTCCTCTGTTCATTTTAAATAAGCTCACACTTGTGAGTCTAGGGAACTTGGATTTTTTTTTTAAAAAAACCCTACATTTTGTTTCTTAATTATGCTGTGGATATTCTTCTGTCTAACCACGCCCACAGAAAACATGGTTTTTGTCTGGTATGTTGGCAGGTAGATTGAGTGGGTCTGTGTATCATATGAGGAGGTGCTGATAGGCGAGGAGGGAGCACCGTACGGTTCAGGGGATGCTGGGTAACTCGCAGGGTTCAGCCCTTACAACAGTACACATCACAAAGTATGTGTACACTTATGGCAGTGTGTGGAGTACAGACACCACATGCTCAGCAAGCATTGGTATAAAGAGCAGTGTAGACACTGAGGCACAGTTCAGATGAGTAGAGTGCCCTATACACCTGAACCCCGAGGTATGTACCCTACAGGGGCTCTCTACATGCCCAAGCAATGCCTCCCACATCTACACTGCACCCCCTCTGCCAGAGCCTTTCACTGATGCAGGTAGCTACACACGGCAGTGCCAAGTGTGGATGCAGCCTGCCTTTCACTGCAGCATGTAGCTACACGTATAGTGCCTGTACTCTCTACACTCCACCATAAGCGTAGAGAGCCTCAGACATGCTACAGTAGTTTGGACTTTGAGCTCACCTGTTTGCTGGAGCCCATTCCTTCTTACACTGACTCCTGTGGTAGCATGATTGGATCCACGGTTTGGAAGGAGGGAAAACAGTTGTGTTCATTTTACTTACACACACATTTTATAAGGCCAGGAACGGCGAACCGTGGCCACTGGGAGCTGCGGGTGGCCGTGTAAATGCAAACAAATGGTCTGACAGCCCGCTGCCAGATTACCCTAACGGGCCGCATGCAGCCCATATGCTGCAGGTTGCCCACCACTGCATCAGGTTCTTGTGAGCTGTATTTAGTCGTCTTCTCCATTCTTCAACTATTCGAAAGTGGCATCCCGGTGCACAATTTATGTACGTACTATTGTAACAAGCTGTGCCACATCAGGCTAGATTTCTCTTATTTCTTGTCAAGCCTGTCACACTTGACTGCTGAAGTATTTCTGGATGGTCATTATTACTAGGAGTTAGTTGTCATACCATATAAACTTAGCTGGACAGTGCTCTCATACCATGCCAGGGACACTGATTCATGTACTGCATGCTGGGTAATAACATGAAAGAACTCCATGTGTAAAAAAAAAAAGCCAGTTTAGTTTTACAAGAGAATGATTTACTGAGATGCTGCAACTTCACCTACCATTCAAACCATGTGCACACAAACTGGCTTTGTGGTGCCTCTTCCAAACTCTTCCTACTTGCAACCTGTGCTCCTCTCCAAGTTCCATGCAGGTTGCTGCAGACAACAAGCCATATTGTTGCAGACAAGACACATTTAAGCTCACAGATATGCCCAGTCATTAGCAGCTGATGCTGAGGGAGACTCACGAGACAAAGTTTAATAAGTGCTGTCTGCCCTTAAAACATAGTCTACAGACTCCTCTTCCATTGAAGACTTTTGTGCCTGCTGCCATCATCTGCTTTAGGGAAGCTTGTCTGTTTTTTCTCTCTTGTTCTTCCAATGCTCTGTGTTGTCCTCAGTTTTAAATAGAAAGCTAGAAATGTTGCCAACACTTAGTTCCAATTCTCAAGTATTCTGAAACTGAAACCTCTAGGAACATATCCGTTGCCATTGTAATAATTGTATTGTAGACTCTCCCTTCATGTTCTCTCCTGATTTGCTCCAGGAAAGTATGTAACAACTCAGTAACGCCCAGTAAGCCCCCAGAGGCAAGTTGGTCAGAGAGAAGGCATAACACATTTATTAATTACTGGGCTCAGTATCAGATTGCTCAGACTTTACAAAACATCGAGAGCCTGATTCTACGTTGTACCGCACCATGTGTAGTCATTAATGCCAGGGAAAAGTGCATACAAAGTGGATACAAAATGCCATCAGTTCAGAATGGCAGCACCTTACAACCCACTTTGTCCTGGTGCAAATGACTACGCAAGGTCCAGAACAAAGGAGAATTAGGTTTCTTGTTCACAACTGACATGCTCAGAGGCACCATGTAAGCATTAACACAGTCATACCATACTAATACTATATCATCTCATTGTATTGTCATCATGTAGAGCATGATACTTACCCATGCAAACCAAAGTATGGTTTGATTTGCACAAGACTTGTACTATCTGCAGCTTCACATACATGGTAGATTCAAAGGTCAAAAATAAAGAGTCCAAACTATCCTCTCTACTCTAGCTGCTTATTAAAGAGTTTCATCCATTTTAGGCTTTTTGATATTGTATGTCACAGGCATCTTTGTTCTTCTCTGGAATCTTTTCCAGCATTTATGATAGACACATATTTCCAGCTCCATGTTCTTTCTGCTTAAGTTTTCAAAGTAGGGAGTTATTAGACCAAGGCAATTTTCTTAGGGCCGTCTGAACCATTTTAGAATGTCTGAAGTGGCAACAGCTGCTCTGGTCCTGTAAGGGTCCATTTTGCTCCCCTTGAAGTCAGTGGCAAAACTTAGCTGGACAGTGCTATCATACCATGAGAAGGAATAGACCCTACTAAACACATAACCCCTTTGAAATGCAAGGCCTATGCAAAATCCTCTGAAATTAGAAAATTGACCAGAAAGCAGTCCTCGTGTATATTTACTACAACAGTTTTGTTCCAAAAAGTTTAATGGATGACAGAAGTCAACATGAAGATGAAAAGATCTTAACAATTTTTGAGATATTTCATAGTAGGGAAAAGAGAAAGGATTTGAAGGGATAATAGTTGACCATTTTACAATATAAATCTGGTCTTGGGTAATTAAATCTACAAAGTATATCAGCCTATTCTTAGGAAGCCATGATATTTTACAATGCATTTTAAAAAAAACATGCTTTGGATATTTAAACAAATGTAAAAAGGTAGAGGAAAAATATTTTTTAAGTTCATATGAACTTGCAGAAACATAGAAATTCAGTTCATTCCTTTAATTAAAAAGGAAAAACACAACTTTCAAGAAACACACTTATTTTCTTCAAAAAGGATGATTAATACAGGTTAAAAAGCTTTTCTCGTTTTACAAAATTAATACCATGTTTAATTACATGAGATTAAAATTTCATTACACATTATACTTTAATTGGCATAGACGGGGCCAGAGGTTAACACCTCTGTACGAGTTACCTTTTGTACTGTTCCAATATCTAATAACATAGGAGTTTTAAATTATAAACCCTGACAACATTTAACAAGTTTCCTACACGTTTTAATTTTACCCTAGTAATCTTTTATGTGGAGCTCACTGGTGTTCCTGAGGTCATCATCCTGGATGATGAAAGGAGCTGAGAAAGAAATCATTATAAAACCTATACAGCTGGACATTATTGAATTATGGTAAAGATGTTATCTGAAATAAGGATGTCTATTATAGGTTTAAATATAATTAGTTTAGGGCAGTTGTGTTATGGCAGTTGCTGGTTAGAACATTGTATGTGTGTGTGGTGGTGGGAGGAGAGGGGAGCGATTCACCTCATAAAAGAGTCTGGTACCGTTCTACTCAAGGAAGACCAAAGAGAGATCTGGAAGACTCCTAGCTATGAAGAAGTGAAGTGCTCTTGAGCTAGATGATCAAAGATGCTACATTCTAGGAGTAGGACTTTCAAAGGGCTAAGGGAATTAGGCACACAAATCCTACTGAGTTTTAATGGAAATTGGATACCTCATTCAGGGGCCTTTGAAAATCCCAGGCCTACCTATAGCAACATTTCCCAAGTGTAAACCATCAGAGGTCACTGTTTCAATGACACACACCTTCCATTCTATACATCCTCAGCTAGGCTTCCAAAACAATTGGTCCAGGGAGTGTGGGAAGAGATCAACAAAATGGTGCATTTGAACTACAATCTTATGTGCTGGCGCATGTGTAGCTCTGCCACTGAGCCAGTAGGCCAGCCGACTCTTTCCTCCCATAATGTTTATCGCTCTTTAGTAGCCAATCGATTCAAATACAGCCTCTAAAATTGCATAAAACCAGCAAACAAGCCAAAAAGTAGTGCCCAACAGCAGTGCACATAATGTGGGCAGCCAGAGAAAACCCAGCGGTTGTGCACCAAATTAGCAGATATGCCTGACCAACCAAACTAAACCATATCAGGCCCATTAAGGGAGCATGGATGAAGGGAAAGGAGGCTGAGCTGGACTAAAATAGCATGTGGCACAAACTGCAGAAAGGAGCAGCAAAAAGCGCTCCATGGTATCTTAAGCGATTCTCACATGAATCAACCTGCTTTACTGTAGCAACATAAGGCTGCATTTCAGATACATTTTAGCATGAGTGCAGCTATGAACTCTTGCCCACAGAGGGCTGAGTATCAAACATAAATAAGGATCTGATCCCAAGCCTTTAGAAATCAATGGGACTTTGCCCTTTGACTTCAGTCAGATTTGGCTGAGGCTCTTAAGCAGCGAGGTCTCTCTCACTAAATTGCTGTACTGTTTGCAAATGGAACTTTCACCAGAGTTCATCACTTGCCTTTTGTTATGCCTCTTCACTGTAGGTTTGGCAGGTGGAGTTGGGAGGTGGTGTGTTTCTTTGTTGAAGAAAGATGACAGTTCCAGTCTTGTTGCATTGAACTCCTGTTGGCTGATGGAAGTTGAGAGCCCTCAGGCCCAGATACTCCAAAGCTATTCAGGCACCTATGGGAGTTAGGCACCTAAATGCCTCTCAGCAGCTGAGCCTCAGCACCTTGCAGAATCAGGCCCAAAGTGAGCCCAGTAAAAAGAGCAAATCTACATGTAACAACCTCTAAGTTGGCCCACAGGGGGAGGGATAGCTCAGTGGTTTGAGCTTTGGCCTGCTAACCCCACGGTTGCGAGTTCAATCCTTGAGGGGGCCATTTAGGGATATGGGGCAAAAATTGGGGATTGGTCCTGCTTTGAGCAGGGGGTTGGACTAGATGACCTCCTAAGGTCCCTTCCAACCCTGATATTCTATGATTCTACGAACCAGGAGCATGAGTCTTTATAGCTTGAGCTAATGAGCTGGCTCTGTAGTTGGGGACTCGAACAGACTCATCATATCCTCTGTAATCTGGGCACGCAGGGGAATATGCCACACACACTGAGCAGTAGATTACATATATACCACATTTCCACCCTCTTTATTTCACTACTCAGTGTGAGCAATTTAAGGTTTCTGCAACAAGTGGTTCTCAATCATTTTCTAATTGCACTTTGAAAGCTTTTAATTTGGAAATATTTTATAAAAAAGATGGATTCAGGAGGACCTGTGCAACAGACATTAAAGTATGGTAAAAAGGGTGGTAATCTGAAATTTGCTTTTAAAAAAAGGGTACTCATGATTTTTACATTGAATTGCTCGACTCCAATATGCTTATAAAAAAAAGGTTGATCTATTTGGCTACCAAATGTTTTAAATAATATGCCTCCTATATAATCCCAAAGAAAGCAGAATATGTCGAAGAGCCATATGTGACCTGACTAGACTTTGTACTATTGAAGTTTTTAGAAGTATTTCTCTGGTACTGATCGTTCTTGATCTAGACGCCTTACAATAAATTAACACATACCTTCAAAAGGATCACATTTCATATTTTGGCAAAGGAGTAGGAGCAACTCTGTGGTGGAAAAACTAAACAAAAAATTTAAAATAAGGACGAAGGACTGTAAGCCCTACCCATTGTTTTTCTCTCACATCCTACTGCATTCCATGCCCTCAATAGCTGAATGTTGTCCTTTAAAATTATCTTTAGTGGTCCTCTGTGTGGTCTTGTCTGGCTCACAGACCTACTCTACTTTTTCAGCAGCAGTAGAGAAGATAGAGAAATTTACCTTTATGAATCAGAATTAACTTCTCACACCGCAGAGCCCAAGAGGCTATCAGTTAATATTGAATTGAGCATTTCTTGATTACCCTGTAATATTGACCAGGTCAGTATCTGTATTGATCACCTGCCATATAAACGCCAGCCAGGTGAATTAAAATGCCTTGGAGCAGCATTAAACTTCATGCCAATTTATCCAAAATGTTCTGTGTTCTTGTTGCTCTTCCTACTCAAGTTGTGCATATGCTTGCACCTGCCCTAGTATTTCCTGAGCAATTGCTACTTCGTGCTGCAAGCGACCCATTAAACTTAATACCCATTTCATGTAAGTTACATAGATGAGTAGCACTCTGCTACTTTTCTACTTATGGTTATCTAAAAATTGACCTGTAAGGAAGGGGTGTATGCATGTAGCTGGTGAAATTAAGTGAGAATACAATTCTGGTTATCTGAGTTTTTCCTACCCTAGTTTACAGTGGAATCTGATTAACAGGCCACTGTTTCATCAAAATATAGGATAAACAGTATTGCACCAATATAGCTGCAATATGATTGGAAGAAAGGCAATATTCAGTCTTTTGTTAACTGCTATTGCTAGAACTGAAGCTAAGACAGGACAAGAATTCGCAGCAATATGCTTTTCAGATATTTATGATCAGTCTCAAATTACATCTTTAGACATTAAAATCAAAGCTCCATCTGACATAAACCAGCATAGCTTCATTGAAGTCAATCAAGCTCTGCTGATTGGCTTTTGGTGGTCTGGCCCCAGTGTCTTTTTGAGTAACTGCCTCAACTTTGGGCCTGATTGTTGCTTACAGAGAAAAGGAGTGACATCAAAGTGGTTTGGGGGTACTTAATGAAATGCAGGATGAGACCTTTAGTGAGTTACTACAGTAAGTAACTTCAAAATATCATCTTCATTAAAGGAACAAACTTTCTGAGCCAGCAAATGAAATTTTAGTAATTAAAATATGTTTGCTTAAAAAAATAAATCTGTTATGGCTCAGACAGTGAAATAAGATCCTTTAGATTAATGTTTAATTGAAAACAGCATTTACTGCTCTAGTGCATTTGAGAGAGCTCTTTACTGTTTCTTTATGTATAATTGTGTTTTGCAGCCAATTTAAAATAACTAGATGAATGCAGTCCTTATAGAAGGTGAAGATGAGTCCTTGCAAGGATAGCAGTGTCTACAGGGGTTTCCTTCTAACAGATATGAAAAAGTAATTTCCATTCTGCTACTTTTGTGTGATCCTTTCTGCATATCAAATGTATCTCACACACACACACACACAAAAACCCCTAACTAAATACCTGAGAAGAATATTTTCTAAAAACGAACAACATGCCTTATTTTAATATTCCCTGGATCTACGTGTTCAAGAAAAAAATGAGGCAATAATCATTACAACTTTTTTCTCTCTGAAATACCTTATAATTAATTGTGCTAACACTTGTTACAATATGGGAATTTGAATGTTCCAATAAAGAAAAGGAAATGGATGCATCTCTAGACTGAGTTGGAGATACTCAATAGGAGAGAGATTCTGAGTGGGGTTATCAAAGCGCCTCAGTGACTGAGGAGAGAAAGTCCCAGTGACATTCAATTGAACATGTCGTCCTAAGTCACCAAAGTGCATTTGGAAATCCGACCCCTAAGCTTGCTTAATGCTAATCACAAGTAGTCCCGCTGACGTCACGGACCTTGCAACCTGATCAGTACGGACACTGAAGTCCAAGCTCACCCAACCCTCTGGGTCCAAGCTTGGATGGCTAGCCACAGCTGCCACCTGTGTGGCAAGTCCACACTGTTATTTTTAGTGCACTAGCTCCAACTGAGCTAGCATAAGTCTATAACCACACTAGGAATCACACCTCCCCATTGTGGTGTAGCTATAGCCAATGGGTCTCTGCCCCAGTAAGCCCCTACAACGTATCATCTTTTACTTTTCCCAAGATCTTCTAGCCTATAGGAAATCAGTAGCACACACAGCCTTCAGTTTGGTGCATGTGTGACAGTTTTCAGGCTGATGATGTTTTGAAGCTCTCTGTGTGTGTGTGGGGTGGGGGGATCAAAAGTTAAAATTCCACATCATGATTTCCTCTTACTCCCTTCCATGTGAGACATAGGTAGATCTGCCTGTGGAGGGTGTTCTTCATACACAAATCCTGAAGGGAAAAATTCCCTCCTCCATAAATTACCCTGCCTCATAGAAGGGTTACCGGCTTATTTGATTCATGTTGGTAAATATGATCCTCAGATGGAAGGTGCTAGATCTACATTTTTTGCATATATCATTATAAAAAACAGCTTTCAACCAAGAGAGGAGAGGACCTTATTCTGACTTACTCATTAGCATCTGAGCTGCTCACTACTGTCAAGAACTTACACGTAGCCTGACTGCATTTAGTGTGTTGGACTATTGTTATAGACAAGAAAATGTCTAACTCTCTCAAGGTTAATTGACTACTGCTCTTTGAAATATACATGAGAGTCTTTATTGACTATCCTGCATCTGACCTCACCTGTCATGCAGGAGGAGGAGGATAGTAACAATGAATAGGACTCCAGCAAAGGATGAGCAGGACAGAGGTGAAACATAGTGGAGTACACTATGTTTTGTCAACATCACTGTTTTCATTCTTTGATGTCCAGCACATAGTCCTTTATTCTACTTCTGTGATAGCAAAATCCATGAAAATCAATGTAATTCTGAGATGTCAGCAGCCCTCCCAATATTACCAGGTCAGAAGAGACTTTAATTTTAAACAATATGCAGTGTTACACAAATCTCCCAGCCAGCTCATTCCTAAAGTTCAAAATTGGTATAGTATTTGGCCCTTGTTTCTTAAGAATGGAAATTCCATCTATTCCCATGATCTGGGGAAATTCCCCATATCATCAGGGGACCCCAAATATATGAAGGTCCTGGGAGAGAAAGGACATGCATTCTAACCTCAGAACATCCTCCATCCCAGTCTAGTCTGGTTCTTGAACCAAGTCCATATCCATGCTATCGGAGCATCCCTAGCGAGGTCTCACAACACAGAAGGGAAAGCTATGTAAATTACACACAAAAGTTCCATGGGATTGGAGGGAAATGCTGCCTTCTCTATGACTATCTCAGCACCCCATCCACTCTCCACACATGGATCCCAAACCTGAAGAGCCCCTGAGGTGGTGCCTCTATGGGGTCCAGGGAAGACTGGAGGAATATCATATTGGTATTGATGTCACAGAGGGAGTTCTCTCCACTTGCATGACCCCAGGGACCAAGCTACTCATTGCTCCCAGAAACCCTAGGTAAAATCTGGCCTAAGTGTTTGCTTTGAGGGTTCTGGCAAATGAGACACATGGGAAGACAGTTCATGAAACAACATCTGCAGGTTTTAAGTATTGTCTCTACCCGGAAAACATGCCACTCAAATTTGAACAAAAATGTGCAGTTATTAAAAGCAACAATCACTTTTAGGCAATGAATGGATACGTCACATTTCATTGAAGAGTCATTATTGTGATGCCCAAATTGGAAATTTTTGAAAAACAGGGTTTATCCTAGAAATGCTGACAGAGTCTTGCAGACAGGAGCACCTCCCTGAGCGTTTAGAGCGGTTTGGTTACTACCAAAACATGGGCATGTCTAATTTTTAGTATATTTCCAAGACTTAGGTCTCCACCATGACGAGTTTCCATAAGAGAATTGTTTGATGACCACAAAATAAGCCCTCGTGATGCTTCCACCATGGCAACGGATTTTTTTCTATAATTTACCATGACCCAATTACAGCCCTAATGATGATACATTGCATTCCACTGCCAAGCTGTCTAAACCCCCACCTGCTTGTAACAGCTCAAAACAGAACATGTGAGTATGACCAGAAACTATACCAGTAACTAAGGGGCTGATTGTCTAAGCCTTACTCACGTTGAGTAACGCTTATTCAGATGAGCGATCTCCATTAAATTCACTATGCAATGTGAGTAAAACTTACAGGATTGGGCCCTACATGTGTACTGTATGCTACCACCCTGAAGAAACTCTGAGACTGAAAACAGAGGTGTATATTATATAGACACACTGTCAAATTACCATGCCAACCACATATTGTGGTGAAGTGCCAGGAACTCAGAACCGGTTAAATCCAGGGATGCTGGAACAATTTAAACAGTAGGGGTGCTGAGAGCCATTGAACCAAACTGTAAACCCTGTATATGATGGAAGCCACTTCAAACCAGGGGCTGCAGCAGCAACGCCAGCACCCCTAGTTCCAGCCCCTATGGTTAAATCTCTTTGGACAGGATTCAGACTCTGGCTAGATTTCATAATATGGAAGATCCACCTACTTGGTTTGTGCTGGACAGACATATTTTCATTACTGAAGTTCAGCCCTTGAAGGTTAAAATATGCCCTTAAAAAATCTTTCATCTCCTACCCTGTATCTGCTAGCTATATAGCATATTTCCCTTGCCACTAATTCTGATCGCATGCCCTAATGAACTCATTTTATCTTTTGGTATAAATCAATTACAATTAAAATATAGTTTGTCAACCCTCATTGGAGTATTGTTTCATATTAAAAACATTTTTACTCATGAGAGCAAGTGTGATTAACTTCAATAGGAAACTTAAAGTTCAACTTACTATGAGCAGAGGGAATCAAGCACAGTTCTTCCTTTGCAGAATACTTCAGGCTTGCTGTCAACACAGGGAGTAACACGAGTGGATACATTTACACTGGCCAGTTCCAGACCAGCAGGAACCTAAGCAGACAAAAAAGATGGACGTTTTAAAAACAACGTTTTGATTATCGGTATTATATAAGAGCTCAGTACAAATAGAAAAAGACAGTGTTCTTTATTTTAAGGTTTAAAACTTCGGGGGGGGTTTGTTTTGTTTTGAATGAACACGTTTGAAAAGTGAATGGAAAGCATTTTATATTTTAAATACATTTTGTGAATGAAAGGCAGTAGACCAAATTCTCTGCTGGAGTAGATGGATGCAGCTTCCTTGACTTTATTATAGCAGAGAGCTTTGCTGTCGCGGTTCCATTTGTCTTGGGCATTCACAGACATGCTGGTTCACCTTCCCCCAGGAGTGCTCCTCTTTGGCTGTCTTGTATTACACACTCAAATACCTACCCAGCCGCTGGTGTGCGACTCACACGGCCAGATGAACAGCAACACCCCACTCAGCACAATGTCATCCTCTCTTCCTCCCTCTCCAACTCTGTAGCACATCGACACTCTCTCCAGAGTCAAATTGGCTAATGTCTGTTGATTTACAATTTGCATTTATTATATTTAGGGCCCAGAGGCTTCAGCTGAGCTCAGATACTGTAGTGATGGGCAGCACTATAAAACCCCTCAATAGACAAGGCAGATTAGGGTCCCATTATATTAGGCACTGTATGAACACATAGTAAGAGACAGATCCTGCCCTGAAGAGCTTACAGTGTGCAGAGACACGGCTAACAAAGGGTGGAAGGGGAGAACGGCCAAAGAGGTGTCAGGCAGGTCATTAGCTGAGCCTGGAGCAGAACTCTGTTGTTCTGACTTCCAGGCCAGTGCCCCACCCACTAGACCAGCTATCAAAAGAAACAGTGGGCCACTAATGAAGTGGAGCTGTGTTTGTGTGATGTCACCTCGCTGGGTTCAAGAATCCTGTCTCTCCACACCTAAAGCACTGCCCTGCCTAGCTGACTCTCCCAGTGATGCCCCACTCTGGTCACATTGTATTACCCCTTCTGCTCTCCCGTGCATACCTAACCAGCCAGCAGCATGCACTTTCTATTGCCAAAAGACTTCCTACCCCCAAAGACTGCATAGAATCCTTGCACTGCAGACATCAGAAGTGAGACAATAACTGGCACAGTTACTAGACAAATGTCTCCCCCTTTGTATTCACACACACACACACACACACACACACACGACTCAGGATTGGTACCATGGTCCGTCAGCTACAAGACAGAATGAAAGAAAGCCTCCACCACTTGCGCTAATAGACAAATCGCTGAACTAGCCTGGGTAAGGTGAGGCCATGTGATATCAGACATGGACAATGCAGGATTTTATGTAAAACAAGAATCCTTACTCTGATATTTCTATTCCCTCCTAGAGAAAACCCAAGGTGGGGTTACTTCCCTAGAACTACAGTAACATCTGCAGCTCCAGCAAAAGGTTAGAGAAAGGAAGATCAACATAAAACTGACAGGAAACTCAAGGATCAGCATTTATCCCCAAAAGAGCAAACAGTCTTTAATATACAATATTCATGGGAGTAGCTTGGGTCCAATCCTATTATTATATTGCAGTAGCAGTCATGGGCCAGGACCTCATTGTGCTGGGTACTCTACAAACACAGAACAAAAAGACAGTCTCTACTAACTGCATTATGTTCTGACGTGCTCCCTTGGGAAAAACTCGTTTTTAAGTCAAGGCTGAACCATTTATTTGCATCCTGGATCCAGTATATTAATTTTAAAAAGCATTATGGAATTTTCCTCCACCCTTCCCAAACATTCTTAAATTTCGAAAGGCAAAAGGAATTGGCATCTGACATTTTTTTTTCAGGTTAATCCACCCGCTAATGAAAAAGAACAAGTCAGTTTGGGTCATGGGCCTTGGTCATATGCAGCTATTGTTTGCAGCCCTATGAACACATCACCTTGTGCTGTGATCTTGTGCAATGTCACAAGCTGATCAAAGCTGTAGTACATTAATGGGGGATTTCCAAGGAAAACCCAGATACATCAGAAAATAGTGTTGGGGATTTAATTGTTGGTAAAAGGCATGCCAGTATTCAGCTAATAGGCCAGTACAGAATTAAATGTATTGTGCTGCTCTGGGATGAGACATCAAGCAAACATCTGAATAATTCTATTCATTAAAGACCAAATCCCAAGGTATTTTTGTATATAAGTGGGGCTGTTACCCTGGTGTCCTGGCCAAATGCTAGCTCACATAAATGTCTTCTCTTCTATATTGTGTTCCTATGAGCTTTTAGAGACAGAGGTGGTGTAATGCCACAGACCAATGGTGTAACGCCATAGACCAGTGGTACCCAAACTTTTCCTGTCATGCCCCCCATTACCAGTAATAGAATCTGTCTGCCCCCCCTCCATTATTGCACAGCCATGGCTTTTTTGGCAGATGGGCTTGTTCTGATGGTGGAGCTGGGGGCAGAACTGGGTATAGGGGAAGAGCTGGGCTGGAGGCAGAGCTGGCCTGGGGATGAAGAGGGAATGAGGGCAGAGCTGGGATGGGGGTGGAACGGAGGCAGTGTGGAGCTGTGGCTCAGAGCTGGTTTGGGGGTGGAGTGGGGCTGGGTGACGTTCCCTCTCCACCCTCCTTGGCAGCTGGCCCAGACCCCGCTACATGCCCCTCCGAATGTTCCTCCATATCCCCCGTGTAGGGCGCACCCCAGTTTGGTGACAACTGCCTTAGAAATGACTGTGTTTCAGCGATAGGCCTTAAATAAAGTTTGTAAAGTACATTGAGTTCCTTTGATAAAGGAAACAATAAAAAAATACTGTTATTGTTATTAGAATTTACCTCCACAATTCTCTTGTGTCACTATATAACGGCCTGGACTGGCCCCTTGCTCAAAGGTAAAAATAGCAAATTTTTTACTCAGTTCAGGCAAATGACATTTCTTACCATTTACAAAAACTGTATGTTATTTTTTGCAGAAAAGAGTAAAAAATGCAAAGCAATAAAATCATATATATTCTAGCCCCATTGACTTCAGTGAGGCCATGATTATACACAACACATACTTACTATTTTTCAGCACTACTTTTGCGCCCACTTTTCATCTAGCTGCCATTAATGAGCACCTCTACCCATTAGATTGGTGGGATATCAAAACAGAGGAAGGCCTGAAGTATCCCCAGCGCTCCTTCACTTTAATCCTCCACAGTTCAGTCAGCACCCTAAAGCTACATGGAGATTACTGGTAGAGCTCACCCCCACTGTCCCTCGACTTAGACTTGGCACCGGACATCAAAACTATGTGAGTGAGAAGTTACTATTTCACACCAGTGTAGTTGCTATGTGCTAATAAAAGAGCTTCATTTGGCAAATGGATTTCTGCTGCACCCTGATGTTGTAATGAATACGATCATTGCATTTGCCATTCACCAGAAGGTTTTGATGACTGCAGTCATCAGAACTTTGATATATTTCCCTTAAGTTTTTATTCAGTCAGATTCCTTGAGTGTCTTACTGCACACTTTTGACAAGTACAGCTCTAGATTAACAAACTGCAGTTTTGTTTGACCCTAACTACCATGTAAGCTCCTAGTTTTCTCTAGTCTAAAGTACACTGAAGTATTTTTCTGCTTTCCTGCAGTTTTTAAGTAGATAATAAGTCCCAAAATTCGCCAGCCTTTAGCTGAAAGAACTTGTCACGGTGGTTGGTAGCTAATGAAGATCCCTTTAGTTTATCTTCATCAATTGTCAAATATTTGAGTCCATGAAGTGGTGTGATGAGGTACAAAGACAGATATTTGAAGGGATTTTAACTCATTTGAGCAATTACATGCTTAACTGCCCTGCGATAATCTGTCAGTCTGAGTCTTTTCTACACAGCAGAAGTGGGGAGTATTAGAATAGCTGGATTTAGAGCATAAAGGCCTGGTCTGAATGGAAGAAAGGCAGCAGAGAAATTAATTGCCAGTAACAAACAGCAGGACTGCTTGCAAGTTATATATCACATAGTTACCTACCAGCAGTGATAGAAGCTAGCTGTAAAAATAACATACTGGATTGTGACAAAACAGTCACTGCTATGAAATCAGTGAATACCATGAAGAATTTAAACCGGTGTTAGCTAATTAAGTATACATATATTATGTACAGATTTGTTGTTGATACACTTTTAGCAAAACCCACATATTCCTAATGGCAGTTTAATGATTTTTTAAAAGGGATCAAATAATTTACACACACATGCATAATTTATATAAACACACACATTATATCTATAACATATATATTTAAATATGTATACAGCATACATACAAAGACAGAATCAAACAATTGTGGACAGGAACTGTGAGTGGAGAGAAAAAGGTTGATTGCTTAACATATTGTAGGTTTGTGTTAAAAGAGTGAAACACGAGAGTCAGACCTTCCAAGCCTCTGGCTGACAATGGAAGTGAATGATTAGAGGTTGCCCTGCATCCCTTGTTCCCAATAAGGCTGGGAGCAGCAAAGAAAAGAGCCACCAGGGAGCCCATTGCAGCTTTCTAGTCCTGGAATAAGGGCTTCTTCGAGTATCCCAGCTAGGTAGGGCCCCCAAAGGGCTGGTAACACCAGACAGGGATCATGCGGAAGGGACATCCCTTTCCTAACTCTGATAATTGAGCACATATATGTGTTGTGTGTTACACACATATCTACACATGTGCACGTGTATACATTTATATACACGCACTCTTCTCACAAAGCATGCTTTTTATGGCACCAGTGACTTCCTACACTGGCTATTGAGAGGGGAACAGCGTGGCACTGTCATGCTCAGGGATTCCCTACATGAGGTAAATCCTCAGGGTGTCCCTTATACCAGCTCTCCAGTCCCTTTGCAGTAAGGATCTGCTCTGTTGTCCCCTAGAGGTCACGAATTTTAATCTTCGTCTTTCAAATGACACCAATAATTCATTACCAGGTGGGTGGATACTGGACTAACAACATTCCTTAGTGATGCTTCAAAATGCGTACAACCAAATCTCTCATTGCTACCTTGGTAACACTGCTCATAAACAAACAAACCATGATTTATATGTAGAGGACCATTTTATTCATATTACCCCTGTTAATTATGATGTTTATTTTAGATTTTCAGGCTCTCTGAGGTGCCAGTACTGAAGAAGCTACTTAGCATACTAGCATTAGGTACAAAGCAAAAGCCTTTCACTTCAGGGACCATGCTTCAATTCTGACCTTAGGTCATAGAGGAAATAAGATAGGTAATCTCAGCTCTGTCCCTAATGACCAGTATTCCACATCACAATGCTACACATGGCTGTCAACCTCTACTCAGAAGAGGCTCAGGACACAGCCAACATGGAGAACTAATTATCCTTCACTCCTGGTGAGCAAGTGGGCAGTCCAGCTCAGCAGGCTGAGATCACTGGTGAGATACTGCAAGCAGGCTAATAAAGAAGAGGAGTGCTATATGTATGGCTGTGATGTTCAGTGCATGAAGCACTTTATCTGATCTCCATTAATGAGGATTTTATTTTAATCACACTGTACAGCATCAAAGAGAGCAGAGCTCATTTACTCTGTAAGGCTGGCAGCCATCAACTCCTGCCTTTTCATTTTGGGCACAGAGGCAGGATCCATTCCCTACAGGCCAAATTAAGTCTGGCCCTTCCTGGGGCAGAGAGGGCACTGGGAGCCGCTTCCTTCTCTAGCTTACCTGTAGAAGAGGCAGCCATAAACTGGCTGTAAATGCTGGAGAGCACAGAAGGAGACTCTCCAACTCTACCAGTAACATTAGCTGGGCCAGCCAGGGCATGCCTGAATAAGAGGGTGAGATCAAGTCCTCATTCCTTCCCAGCACCTTCAAGAAAGCATGGGAAAAACACACTAGAAAGCAGGTAACACTTTTCTAAGATCTGCCACTCCTCCCAAACCCCTGGAGCTACTCTGACCTCTACTGTCACTGGGAACAGAAAGTTCTTCCCCTTCAGGAGGCATCAGACTAATTGGCTAATAACCTAATATTTATTGGGCTGCAACAGCTTACAATAATTACAATGTTCAGTAACTAGCTAGACCATGGGGTGAAGATACCTGGCCCAAGAAACACAGCACATGTATAAACAGGTGGGTGTGGTTTCATGGCCATCAGCAGTATTATTAGGCAAGGAGGCTATTTCCTTTGATTTGGTGTGAGCAGGAGTAATACTGAAAAATGCAAACCTCACTCCAAGACACAGAATACAGGCAGTGAAGAGAGAGGATTATTTTTAATAAAGACCTGTATTTTTCTGCATGTTACAGCAGCAAAGGAGTTATTCCCGTGAAAAGAAAACATTTAAGAGGCCAATTAGACATTATGCAACCCATGCATCAATTGTCAAAAAGATACCTTAATGTAGAGTTTTTGAAGTCAATTATTTGCTTGTACCGTGGGATGATTACCAAGAACTGAACCAACCCCACCTAACATGACTGTTCTCTTTACTGCAGAACTACCCAGAACCTGGAGTTTATGTGCCTAGGAAGAAGGTGTGCCCCCTGACCCTCGGTCTGTGGTGTTCTGAGAAATGTAATTTAGGACTCAAGTGGCCATTTTGAGGCAACTTGATTAAATTAAAGAATATGATTTAGTTTTGTGTAGTGCTGTGTTAGCTGGTCAGTTTTCATTATATATGAATATTTTTCTTCCCTTTCTGAATGAAGAAGCAGCTCTGAACTTTTTTAGGTGAAAGATTATGAGCAAGCTCCTCTTTAAAAAGGGCCTGAGGTGAACAGCTGTAGAACTGAACCCAGGTTCTTCTCGCTCCAGATCAAGCTCAGTAGGGAGGAGGTGCAGCTGGATGACTGGTTCTTGCCATGAGCTTAGGGATCTAATTTCTGGGCATAGAATATCAGGGTTGGAAGGGACCTCAGGAGGTCATCTAGTCCAACCCCCTGCTCAAAGCAGGACCAATCCCCAATTTTTGCCCCAGATCCCTAAATGGCCCCCTCAAGGATTGAACTCACAACCCTGGGTTTAGCAGGCCATAGGGATCTTCTTCAGTTGAGTTGTGGCAGATTTCTGATGTATTTTGCTAACTTCCTCTTGTAATTTTTTTTAACAAGAGAAATTTGTGTAGCAAACCTTCCTGGTTCCTCACTGAGACCTACCAACCTTCCACACCCTACTAAAATGCTCAAAGATATCACTTTAAGCTTGTGTCCTTTTTCCTTTAATAGTTAGTCTTGCATAATAGTGGTTTTTCCTTTTCAGGCATGATATTTAGAGGTTATTTCTTCTTACTTTAAGATAGACTTTTTTTAAACAGTTTGTGTAGAAAAGAGTCAGCCAAAGTCAGATTATATCAGCTTGTGCTGTGGTAGTTCTGTTATTTCATTGTCAGGGGGACAGATTTCAAGCTGTGAAAGAAAGTTTAGCGAGAGTCAAGTTTGGTGTAACTTATACTGTTTTCCACTCCCCTCACAGAATCCAGTTCAGAGGTGCAAGAGGGAGAAGTTAAAGCAACCTCTAACTCTACACAAAGCCAGAAAAAGAATTGCACATATCCCACCTAGATTAGAAATAAGTTTGCCCCAAGCATTTAAGTAATCCAAATTCAACAGCTGGGTACCAGTTGGAATGAATCCAGGAGCTCCAGACCTCAGATATAATTATTATGTAAAATCTCTCATGGACACGAACACTAGACTAGAACCCTAGGCTTTTTGCTCCAAAAAGCACAGGCCCTTTCCAGTTGAACTAAAGGAGCATTAGTGTATTAATTGCATTAGTAGCTCATCAGCTATGGGGATCCACCCACAATCAGTCAACGTTACTCTTACCAAAAGTAAAGAAGAAATTGAACCTGGTAATTGTCTAATGTACAGGGTGGCTGAACGATTTGTGTTATAGGCTCCGTTACCTTGAATTCCTTTCCTATTAAACTTTCACTTTATGGCTTCACCTGCATCTGTGATGTGCAGTCTCATATTAATTCTAAGGGTGTAAAAATATATATAGGTTTCACAGGCACTCACTGAAACACAACCCGGCTGGCTGGCAGCTATTAGAGAGCATAAAATCTATATGCCTGAGGTTACTTTTGTCCATTGGTCATGTTGCCACAGCTGACCATGTGTGCTCCCTTACATATTATACCTATTCATTGACGGGAGCTGCCATTTAGTGGATTCTGATAACTATGGACTCAATGTAATCAAGGTCATATTAAGGCACAGGCAGTACAGGCCCGTGCCTAGGCCCTCAGCTCCTGGAGTGACGTGAAAAGGGCAGAACCTTGGCCTGCATTTAAAAATAAAGTAAGTTTCTAGCCCAAATGATGGTGAGAAAAAATGTGACAAGGGTAACTGATGGTGGAGTTGTGATGAAGTAGGAATGTTCTTTATGTTTTCTCTAAATACGGTGTGTGTGCCTCAGTTTCCCCTATGTGTTACTCGAGTATCTAGGTGGCGGGATAAGGGGGTGTGACCATTGCAGAGACCCGTGAAGGGCAGGTGTGACTATCTGGGCACAGAGAGTGGCTGACTCTTCGTATCCTGGCAACTGATGGCTGGAGCCCATCCCCTGCAAGGAGCCAACTGAAGGTGTTGGAGAACAAATATCAGGTGCCCTGTTTGCCTAGGAAAGAAACAAAGGATGGAGGAGGGGCAACAGAGGTGTCTGAGACTAGGCTGCTAGAAGCAAATCAGTCTCCTGGTTTGGAACTCAGTAGGGAGGGCCCTGGGCTCTGGATTCCCCCACCCCCACCCACACCACCCATGATGGACGGTACTAAATGTTCCTGATTTCTGTGCTAACAAGATTTGTTCTACACTGTGTTCCCAATGACTAATAAACCCTTCTGTTTTACAGCTCTGGCTGAATGTCACTTCTGATTGCAAATTTGTGGTGCACGGCCCCTTTGGGGACATGTAAGGCTTCCCCAGGTGTCCCATCCAGGTGGAGTCACTGCGGGGAGCTCAGTGTGTCAACAGGGGTGCTAAACGCTCCACGGTCAGACCCAGGAAGTGCTGAAGCTGAGGAGGCTTCTTGCCCTGGTGAAAGTGTGCCCTGAGGGGAGACACACTGCACTAGAGTCCTGTCTGAACTTCATTTAGAGCGGTTTCAGAGCACTGGGACTATGACAGGAGTGTTTCAGGGAGCCTGAAACGGTAGCTGTGAGGGGGGTGAACTGCTCCACGGATCTTAGTGAAGTGTTCACTCCAAGACCACATTGCTGTAGGGCCCCACTAATAAACCACTGCAGAGAACTCTGTGTGTGACAGAGGAGTTCAGTAGGCTCACCCCAGCCCACCCACCCAAGTAGATACACCCCGATGCCAGAATATGTACTGGGGGCCCTGAGGCCACTCCTGCAAAACCCAGGGGGAGAGACCCCTGTTGCTCCTCGGGGTTTCAATGGAGTGTCTCTAAGAGGGCCCCCCTGCTGCTTCCATGACAGAGGGTGGGAGTGGTGACACAGGTGGAGTCATGAGAGGGAAAGTAGAAAAGGTCTCATGCTGTGATGTGCTTAGGTTACCGGATTGTCTCAATTCGACCCCAGATCTGATGCACACTGTGTCTCAGTGTCAGGACCATGAGAGACTTCTGTAGGTCTCAGCAGTTATCAGCTGAAACTGTTTTTTCCATGTTTTAAGTGCTTCTGCAGAGGAGGGACTTCCTGCAGAAGACAAGTCATTTGCAATTTGTGCAGATTCCCATCTCAACATAGGTCCAAATCAAACTGTCAGACCAGCAGCTGGGTAGGCACTGATATCAACAGCAAAGTTCCGACTGACTTCAGTGTAATCAGGATGGGCTCATTAACTGAATCTAGACTAGACAACTAGCATAGCAGAAATAACCACCAGTTATGTTTTTTTCTGAGCACGTGTTTTTTTATGAGCATGATTGGCACTGACAAAAAATACAAATACAAAATACAAATTTTTAATACCAGCATCACGTCTGCCCTCCTTATGGAGCAGTCATGGAAATCTACAATGGAAATTCTAGAGAAGATCACTCCTTCCAAAGTAAATGGCTGCAGAGGATCTTTAGAGTACATTGGAAAGAGTTTCTTGCAATATTAGAATTTCTATGGAGAGCAAACCAATCTAATGTGCCAAATAAGAGAAAATGACAATGATCAACATATTTAGGACATGCTTTAAGGATGCCACCCATATGACTGCCGCTGCAAGTGATAATATGGACACAACCTGGACAGAGAAAAAGGGAGTAACCTAGAGAAACTTTATGTAGAATAGAGAAAGAAGTCAAATCCACCAACTCAGAAGCCAGCACAAGACCAAAATAAATGGAAGAAGCTGGTGGACATCCTGTGCACCTGAGCATGTGGAAGGATAAACAAGTTCCAGCCAGAAAATGCATACAGATGCCGATCCTTGAATCAGGCTTTGTAGTTTTATGTTTTGTGACATTTGGCTCGGGTAACTTCCAAACCCCAAACACTCCTTTTACAGCTTAATCAGTCCTTGTCAGCCTGATGTTGAGGTACTTAATTTTTTTGCTGTATAGTGGGTAAAATCCTTTCCCCACTGAAGTCAATGGGAGTTTTGCCATTGACTTCAACGAGACCAAGATTTCATCCCAGCTCTTTTGTTTAAAGTTTTCTGCCTTATAGGTCAGGGCTTATTGACATGAGAGTAGGAGGAGCTAGAGGTGTTATCATGAAGGCTTCCAACTTTGTTTTTGCCTCACATGCTGACTCCCCATGAAATGGACAAGTATAAAACAGGCTACAACCACACACTCTCTTGATGACCACTATTGTCTCATCATTTCCTTATACTCCCCCATTGCTCTGTCTGTATCCATCTGTTGTCTCGTGCCTTATATTTAGGTTGTAAGCAGGAACTTTTTTAGTTCTGTCTTTGTTCATCACCTAGCACAATGGGCTCCTGGTCCATGATTGGGGCTCGTAGGTGCTACATCAGGGATCTGCAACCTTTGGCATGCGGCCTCTCAGCATAAGCTGGGAAGGTTTGTTTACCTGCAGCATCTGCAGGTTTGGCCGATCGTGACTCCAACTGGCCACAGTTCACCGTCCCAGGCCAATGGGAGCTGCAGGAAGTGGCACGGGCTGAGGGATGTGCTGGCCACACTTCCCACCGCCCCCATTGGCCTGGGACGGTGAACCGCGGTCAGTGGGAGCTGTGATCAGCCGAACCTGCAGATGCTGCAGGTAAACAAACCGGCCCAGCCTGACAGTAGCTTTCCCTGGCGGGCTGCGTGCCAAAGGTTGCCGATTCCTGTGCTATATTAATACAAATAATAAATAATAAGTTTATATGCTATAGCCAATTTTCTGCTTCTAGAACAGTATGATTCAGAACTACTTTTTTGGTTTATACACATCTAAGGGTTGCATACCATTCCGCCTTGATGATTCTTTCCTAGGTGTCTAGCTGGTGATTCTTGCCAACATGCTCAGGGTTTAGCTGATCGCCATATTTGGGGTCGGGAAGGAATTTTCCTCCAGGGTAGATTGGCAGAGGCCCTGGGGGGTTTTCACCTTCCTCTGCAGCGTGCGGCATGGGTCACTTGCTGGAGGAATCTTGAAGTCTTTAAACCATGATTTGAGGACTCCAAAATCTCAGACATAGGTTAAGGGTTTATTACAGGAGTGGGTGGTTGAGAGAGATTCTGTGGCCTGAGTTGTGCAGGAGGTCAGACTAGATGATCATAATGGTCCCTTCTGACCTTAAATCTATGAGCTTTACTTTAGGAAATCATTTAACTGAGCCTCTTATTAAAAAAGAGAGTGTGCAAGCAAGCAAGCGCATGCACGAGATGGGAGACTTCAAAATCTATCATCTCCTTTATTTCACAAGCAGAGATAGCCATCTGAAATTCAAATCTGCAAGGAATACAAAAGACTGAAGTTTTGCCTGAAATATATATCGTCTACTTATTAACACCATTCCCCAGGGCTAAGTATTTTTGAGTGTAATACAAAGTTGTTAATGCGATGAGTATAATTACGATGAGGATTGATTAAGCTGGTAGCCAAAGTACAGCAGCTTTATATCTGAGAGCATCATAAAAGAAAACCACATAAAGAAGTTGTGGAGTATACTGTACGCAAGGATTGACAACCAACTCCCTAGTGAAGTAACATCAAAGCTAATGCATATTGTATGCGAAACACCCCACAAAACACACAGAAATTAATCTAATTGTTTTAAGGTTTCCATGTTAGAAATTTAAAATCTGAATATATTAGCTGCTGCAAAGGAGAGGAAAGTATTGACAGTTGTAGCTATTCCATGCAATTAAACTCAGATGTGCTCCCTTTTTACACTAGCAGTTGAACAGCTATTCTTGCCTTTGGAATCTTCTTCTAAGTTTAAGAAACACTAAAACAACATGGGAAGAATTCTCTTGCAAACAATTACTGGGCCTGATTCACTATTGATTTCAATGGAGTAATAACAGTGTAGAATTGGTGAAAGGAAGCGTGGAGTCAGATCCACTGTTTATAAGCTCTTTCTCCTTTCATATCTCCTTTCTGTTTCATATCTACCTGCAGATCCCACACTGGGTCTGACACATGAGCATGTTTTGAATTTATAACAGTGAATCCAGGTGGCTGAGGTCAAGACAGAAGTCTGAACACTTCATATGCTTGAGTTCCACATCTGTGACATGTACATCTCTGCGGAAACAACTTTTTAATGATTATTTATAGATCATCCTGACTTTGAACTACCAAAAAGCACAATAATTAGCTGCACTGAGTTTTTGAAGTGGAATTACTATAAAGAAATTGGGACGTAGTTGGGCCTGGGAATTACAGATTTGACCCTGCAATGTGCTGTAGATTGTGGCCCCAAAGCAGCAGTAAGTGAGTGCTTAATTGTGTTCACGAGTCATTTCATTAAAGACAATGGAATGACTCAAGCGCTTAACTTTAAGCATGTACTTAAGTTCTTTGCTGAATCAAGGCCAGAGTGGTTAGCATCATGCAAGATCAAGCCCTATATCACGTAATGCGTAATATATATTTAGATTGGCGGGAGGGGTTGTATATCAGATATTTTACACAATTGTGGAGGAATCATATTTCTTACACTTTTCCTGATATAAAGCAAGAGACTCAAGTTGCAGAGATCTTAGGTAATTTTTAATTTTGTGAAGAAATATACAGGAATATTATTCTCCTATTTTCATTGTGGTTTATAAGCTCTTACTTTCAAAAATGCAATTAAAATTAAAATAATTAACCAACAGCAGTGTGTAAAAAAATCAGTAGGATACACGGAATAGTAAATACGACTGAATCAGATACAACAGCACTGATAGATAAATGTGGCATATAGAGAGATACAGTCCGCTTCTGCAGTGAAGTGATACTGTCACAATTAGTTCAGTGCTGTTTTAAGAATTTACCAAAAAAAAGACCTTTGGATTTTTCATCTTCAAAGGTTACTGCTAATTAGCATCCAGAGATGGCATATTATAGATGCTTTTTTAAAAAGATATCAGAGCTCTAACTATGAGCACTAACATGGTATCTATCAAAGTCTCATGGTGCCTGCAATTCTGACAAAAGGCACTCCAAAGAACTGGCACATGCCACCTTATTTGCATTTTTGCATCTCATTATGGCCATAATTGCATACCACCACATCAATTCTTCCCTACTATCTCAGAAAACATTATCAGTGACTGAAATAAAAGCTTAAATGTCAACAATTGACGAGCAAGAAAGGCTGACCTTTGAAGGATCTCATTCTTTTGAGAGTTGCCCTGGTATGACTCACTCCTTAACTTTCTGTTTGTGTTTGATAACACCAAAGTAACATAGTTGCTGTAAGGATTGTTTTCGTCTGTTGAAAATAGAGAGGAAGTCAAAGAACTGTAAAAATACAATCCATTTACACTAGCAGTCATCTGGGACTGACTGAACATTTTCAATGACAGTTCTTACAGTCATTGAAACATTAAAGTTAGTGGACATTAACATTAAGCTACAATGGAATTTCTGTGGAATTATATATTACATCTATATTAGAACTAAAATGTGATTAATGTTATGACAATGAACAAAACAATCTTTCTTCCACAAACATGCTAACCGCTTTACATACTGTAACAAGTGTTTGACAATTACAAATAGCTAATCTAAAAACAAGGATAGCCATTCACAGCCATATTACATATACTGCAATATCTACTGGCCTTCATTGGATTGATCTAATATTTTACTATATTCCCCCTTCCTACCATCATTTCATGGCCTCATTTGCTTTGATTTGCATAGCAATTTTGGTGCACGTTTTTCCAAAAAACACTAATCAATTTTAGCTTAAAATAAATTACCCCACCACAGAAATTGCTGCCAGGGTCCAAAAATGCTAATCAATTTTGAAAATCTGCATCATGGCTTGCATCCCAGATTTTTCCATCCAACCCACATCAAAAAGAAATGATAGAAAATTATGTTAACATGTTCAACTGCTTGTTTGCTTGTTTTAGTTGAGGCATTGGTTATGCTTCAATGGCAAACTAATAGCCTGCTTAGAATCTCATCCAGTTTGTGCTACTTTTTATTTTAATGGCAATATGGAGAGGTTGTATAAGGAGATGTCTGACATGGTCCATAGCAAAAGTTTTAGGTTTTCTAACAAGAGTATATTTTTATTTCACTTTTGGAAACTATTAGTAAGAAGAAAATTAAACTATTTGTTTCCCAGCCTCACATTCTCTTGTGGAAGGAATTCATTTCCCTTTATTAGAATTCATTTTAATGAGCTACAGAATTCAACAGATTCTTTAAAAAAAAAAGCTGAGATATGTCACTTTTCAAATCCTATGGAAGATCATTAGGATGTTTGAACATTTTACATAAAACAGTGGTTTAACTCAGTGTTTTTCATCTGCTTCAGCTCTTTGCTTCATTCAAGTTTTGGGCATTGATTGGGGATTCGATTCGATTCATTTTCAGGCCAAGTTTTGTGTTTCATTTGGTTTGACTTTAAAGCAAACATTTAGGCTGGTTCTTATTTTAGCCAGACCAAATTCACTCATTCCTAATTACTGTCTGTCACAGCTATAGAGCTAGCTACACCTCTGACCCCTCTCTGCATGCATTTCTTCAGGTGTTAGCTGTCTGTCTGTACCTTTCTCAGGGTGGTATCCCGCAATTCTCCCACTCTTAGACTGGATCCCAGGCTACAACATCCTGTGTACCAACCATGATTACTTAGCAGGCCCAGCTGGGTTCAGCTCCCTTTGGGAGCTCGTGACCAGTAGATACAACTGATGACCAGACAGCTCTCTCAGAACAAGATGTAATTTCAACAGCAGGAAGAAAGCATAACGTAGGAGAAAAAAAAAGAGTTGAACTCAATAAAAGGTCTATCTTACCTGTAGTTCTGGGTAGGTCTATCTGACCCTCAAGCCCTCAACCTCTGGAGTAGGGTTGTCACCTCTGATACAGTTCAGGTGTTGGTCTGCCCCCAGCAGTCTCTGCTTCAATCACACCCTGTCTTTCAGGTTGGGACCTGTTGTAAGGAGAGCCAAGTAGAGCAGTTGCCCTGCTTCCAGGAGGCACCAAAGTGCTGTACTTTTTTTTTACTTTTTTTCTCTGCTGACTGGCTGGCTTGGATGGAATTACAAATTGTATTATACTATTAGCTACAAGGTGGTGCTGTGTGTAACATACAACAGCTATGCCTGCTGGTGCATTAAGGTGTCTTAAAGAGAACATATCTCTTGGATCTCTCTGGAGTGGAAGCGCTGTAACCTGTCCACATCTGGTAGATGATGGGCAGGGAGGGGTACCAAAAACATTTTCCATCCTGGCTAGCAAAACGGCTGGGGCCGCTCCTGCTTCAGGGACTCACTCCCTGTTTGAGTTCCAGCAGCCCAGCCAGATATTGGAGGTATGCATCAAAGTAGATGGCTCTGCTTTATCTCCTATCCCGTGAAGTGTTTGCCAAGAGATGTGAATATCAGATCCAACCCTCTCTTTCCAGGTGCATACCTTGACAAGTGAATTAATTCAGTGTATGCATACAGTAAACATCACAAATCCTGGTCAAGATACAATATTCGTAAATTACTACAGATCAGCCCCACATCCTACATACTGCCAACAGATCTAGAAATAAAATTCTGCTGCTGCTCTTTGGCAGTTACAAGCACCATTTTTAAAAGGCCATTTCCAATCCTTGTGTAACTTAGTCTGCTGAAACTCTTTAAACGCTGTTTTCAGGGACATAAACCAACTGCAGCATGTCTGGTCCACACAATGGATCTGTCCTATCAAAATTAAGTGTCTTTTAGAAGAAAATGTCATGGGGGGAGGGGGGGAATTCTGGCCCCACTGAAGTAAATTGAAAACCTCCCATTGGTTTCAATGGGGCAGGATTTCACCCGTGGTGACTAGGGTCCTGGTTCTGTAATGATATGCTCACAGGCAGATGCTGTGCATCCAGGGGTCTGCTCACATGTATCACACCGCAGGATGAGGATATAATATTGCCTGTATAATTTTGCTTTATTCTTACAAATACCTGATTTCTGAGTGCTGAAGAGGAAAGGAAGAAAGATACACTAGATCTCTGTGGCCAGAAAAGTCCTTATGTTGCATTCTCCATGATATACCACAGAGCTGATTATTCCTCCAAATCTAACCAAACGAAGCCATTGCACTGAATTGGGGCCTGAGGATATTAGTCTTTTTTTCCTGTTTGCAGAGTGCCATGTACATCTATTGTACTACATAGCAAATCACAAAATGTCCAGCTCTAGACCAGGGCTTTGTGGCAAGGGTCCCTGGGCTGTTTTTAGGGTCATGCTGTGGCCCAACTTTGTGGCATAAGGAGGAGTAGGGGCCGAGTACCCAGTAGCCATCCCTGAGCAAATAAGTGGGGAGCGGGGAGTCAGGGGGAGGGGAATAGGTAGAGACTTGGCTGCACCCCCAGCATCTGCACCATCCTTATACAAAACCAGATGTAAATGCACAATCTGATTTTTAGATTGGTTAGGCTGGATGACAAAGTTCAACAATACTTAACACATCATCTTTCCCACACACATTCTACCAAAAATATTAGGTTCCTATCCTTTTAAATAAGCCCACTTCAATAAGATTTCCCTTTTAAAATCTCCTAGACCTAATTAACATTGTATACTTTGTTTCCTGTTGCAAGAAGAGCTTGGGATAAAGCCCAGCCTCTCATTATAAAATCCCCTACAACAAGATTTTCAGGCCTTGTTTTACATCAATCTGTAAAAACATCTACCTTCATGGATATGATTAACAGTCAAGATGGATCTGTTGCTTGTTGTCAATCACAACTTCCCGTATTTATGAAGATTTTTTTCAATTTATAATAACCACAAAGCATGAAGCATTCCCACATAAAAATAAAATCAATATTCCCTATGAAAAATGGCGTTGGAAATACTTAAAACAATTCTTCAGCTTATGTCCTTTTTGTCCACACATGGAAAATGAATCTTTTTCTTTTTTTAAGTTATGGATTGTTTACTATAAGAACATTTGTCATTGTTGTTCATTGGAAGATAAAATGCTGGAAAAGTACAGGGCACTTACTGGACAATTTAACATGCTAGGGTTAGGCACACTGAGACTGTATAGCAGCACAACAAGAGCAGATACTGAAGATGTCTGAATTCCAGATTATGGTTTTCAGAAGACATGGTGTATTGTTCACCCAGGTTGAAAGCAGATGTATGTTTACATGTTTTAATCTTGGCTCAGATGTGAGCTACCATGTTAACAATTTTGTTGCCCAGGCTGCCCTGGCTTGGGATTTAAATAAAAACAAATTACAGGTCTTAACAGTGATAGATGGACTTCTCTTACATTGGTGTAGAGCATTTTTGCCTTAAGATTAAAGGCTTACGCATTTATCTGCATAAACTAACCCCTGGAGTAGGGTACTGCTGACATTTTCCAAGAAAAATGAATATCCTAACTTATTCCAAAGAGAAGACTTGGTATTTGTATGGCCAGAGTGACCTTTGCATGTGCCCTTTCAGATTAGGTGCACTACATGGAAAATTGTGCTCTTACAGTACTCCATAAATCATACCTACCAATTTTCTTTAAAGGGGTATGTAAATATCAGTGTACCAGGTGGGTAAACAACACTAACCTCATACAAATGGCTTGAAAATTGAAGAAAAGCACCTTATTTTGCTGCTGAAATTGCTTTTGAAGCCCAGCATCGTGGCTTGGGTTGTAGAATGCATGAAATGATTTGTGCACTGGGAATAGAAAATGGGTTGATGATAACTACACTCGACACAGTTCCTATGTTTCTGAGTTCTTTCGATGATCAAAGATATCATTGCTGTATATTACTTTTCTTTGCAGATCCCAAATGCATGTGAATTTCAAGTGACATACACATTATCTGCATGTTTCCAAAATGGTCAGGTGGCTTTTTAGTTTGTATTTCTCATTTGAGCTGGTTAATGTTTCTGGTCCAGTTTCAGCATGAGTCTCCTTGCTCTAGGCACATAACATTCCATTAAAAAATATTACTTCACATGCTAAGGAAGAAGAAACGAAGTTGCGGCCTTTGAAACTGCCCAAGTGTGATCTGAAAAAGTACCAACTATGAAACTGCGTTAATTGTTGCTAAGACATGTTGGATAATAGAGAAAGATGTAAATAAAACAAAAAATGCCTGATTTTATACACATCAGTACATGCGAGATATACGTTATGCATGTCAGATCACACTGGTGTAAAGCCAGGGATCTACTTCAGATGAGATACTTCAGAGATGATTTTGGTATAGCTTATTTCCGTTTGTAAGTTTCATTAATTTTTTGAACGTCTCATTTTCTATGCATGTTTTATTGTTATTATTGTGTTGCTTGGCTACGGCATTGTTCTGCCACATCCCCGAGGTTTTAGCATAAATATCTAAAGAAAAAAGTAGATAACTCATTTTATATTGGATGCTGAAAAGGCAGAATTCATAGAGGCCTCAGTTCAGCCTGAAGCCTGGGCTTAGCATTAAGCATGTGAAGAACCCCACTGGAACGACTTACCCGCTTAACATTATTCTTTGCTGAACTGGTGCCAGGAACGATGCAAGATTATCAGTGAAATTCCTAGGCATTGGAGTCTGGCAACTTTGTACTTCTCTAACTCGTTCGTCCAAAGATGTACGTACTTTATCAATATTAATTATTTTAAGGCTCACCACATCCATGTAGGTAATGATTATTGTGTCTCTTTTACTGAGGGGTACATTGAGGCGTAAAAAGGTAAAAGCTAAAATGTTCAGAAATGTCCACTAATTTTTGCTTCACATTTTTTGGTGACCAAATTGAGAGACCTTTTGTCTGACTTACAGGAGTCATGAGCTCCCACAACTCCTACTGACTTTGGTATCATATTTGCTAATGCTCAGCACCTCTGAATATTAAAGACCAGTCAGCTCAAAATGGGTACCCAGGAATTAAGCTATCCAATGTTAATGAATGCTTTTGAAAATGTGGGCTGTAGTGACATGACTGACATCACACAGGCAGTCAATAGCAGCCAGGACCCAATAGGAACAGAAGCCAGGACCCAAATCTCTGCTTCTAACCATCACACCACACTAAAGTACATACTGAGATGAAAATTATAATCACCCATGGGGAAAGAATAAAATATATAATCCATTTTTAGCATAAGCAGGTGCCTCACAGTTATACTGTATATCAACATTTCCAAAGTCCTTCTTCAAAATCCTAAAACCGGCTCAGCTAAGAGTGCCTTTGGGGCACAAGACAGAAGTCTCTGAATGACCTGAAGTAAAATATTTGCAGCATTTCTGAAAACAGATTTATTCTTCACAAAAGAGAGGAAGAAAACCCAACAGATAACTTTCGCCTCTTAAGGAAAAACAATGCTGGGGGGGAGGGGCGGGGGTTGGGTTTCCAAAGTTGGCAAGTTTGGCAGAAACTCCACAAGTTCACATCCTCTTCCCACTGAGGAGGGGAACGGATGGGGCATGGCCTCATGGCATCGTCAGCCTCCAGACCTGCACTGCTCTTTGACCCCTTTCTCCCTAGGCTTGCTTAGAAGTCATGCTCCAACCTGCTAAGCCTGTGGAAGGGGGCAAATGTGCAGAGCAGAATTTAAAGCGACAAGTGGTAGCATTAACATACCTAGAGCTTTTCTCTGTGTTGCCAGGAGAGTATCCCCCATGGAGTAACTGCTCCTGATTCCATACACAGTCTCTAGCTTGATGTGCCCAATGATATGGTGTCAACTTGGAGTAAAAAAGAGAAGAATTAGGCTTGCTTTCTGCATGGTTTTGTCTTTTTGACTCTGCTCCAAACCTTGCAATGGAAGGGAACCATGCATTGAGATAAAGGTATAGGATTTATTAAGGCACTGGACTTGGAGGTGAAGACACTAAACTGGGACTCAGGAGACCTTGGTTCAAGTACGACCTTGGGCAAGTCACTTCATCCCTCTGTGCCTCAATTCCCTATCCAAAAAGGGGGAAAATAATATATTTAACCCAGGGAACTCATTGCCACAAGGTATGACTGAGGAAGTGCTTAGCAGGATTCAAAATAGGATTAGACTTCTATATGGATAAGAAGAATAGCCAGAGTTAAAGTGGTAAATATATTAAAATTAAATAAGCACAATCTCTGGAAGGATGTAAATACTCAAGCTTTAGGCATAAGCCAAACTTTGGGTGACAAGAACATTTTTCCTAGGTGCAGGTTATTCTATAACTTCCTAATGCAAGGTTGCTTCCTCTGAAGTTGCTGGTTTTGACCACAGTCAGAGACAGGAGAGTGATCTAGAAGGACACACTGGTCTGATTCAGTTTTGCAATTCCTATGTTTGTATGTTCTTAACTTCATTTCCAATAAGTTGCTTAATATTTCAGTTCATGATCATTATGCTGGGCAGATCAGATCAGTGTGGCATATTAGAGTGGGAATCTGGACATCTAGACTCTATTCCTGGCTTTGTCAGTGACCTTGGACAAGTCAATTCAGCTCTCTGCCTCTCTTTCCTCTCTAAACCTTTGTCTATCTAGAAGACCATACTGCCTCTCTGATAATGAGTCGATTTCTTAACAAGAAGTGATATTGAACTAAAATGGCAGAGTAAAACTCTCACATTACTAGCTCAATATTAAATAATGACACTAAACTACAGTATAAAAAAGAGAAAACTTTAGATTTCCTTGCGGCCTTCTCAGTTTACAAATATACAGATGAATGAAGATGTTAGTGGAATAATTCAACTAAAGTGAAAACAGACATAATTACAATTAGTTAGCGTTGTATTATAATTGATGCATATAGGGTCAGGTTTCTTTATTTGAACCATGTGAAAACAAAATCTATTTCATATTTGTTAGTAATAAAATCCAACTGATTAGCAAATAATTTAAAAATTTGTCACATTTTACCTGAATTTATATCAGAGAGAAGAAAAGGTTAAAATGAAGAAATATGGCAAAATAACGCATCACATAAGTGATAACTTTTCTGACAAATGACTGCACTTATATAGGAAGACTGTACTTGCAGATGAAGCTTCGAGAAGGAATTTCACTTTTACATTTTAAGCTGACTCTCCTAGAAAATACTACAAAACACTAGCTACATATGATACTAGTTAAAAGGGCCAGATGTAGATTTTCAGTAACAAAGAAAATTCTCAGAAATGGGAAGAGCAAATAAGCATGTTCATGTTCATTCATGCTAGGTAATGCCAATTTTGTGAATGAGGACTTGCCATGCAAAAGTTGAACAACTGATTTGGGAAAGAAAGTAACCACCTGGCTTCCCTCTGTTTGGAGGCATATTATTTTTGATGGCCAACTAGCATGTCTGAGTTTGTCTAATCTAAGAACATCATGAGGATGTAAATAATCTAATTGAAGTAATTATCCATAAATTTGAGCCAAAGCTTGCACTGGAATCAAAGCAAACTATCTGATTTCCAATAATGCTTGTGAAATCAAGATCTCACCCACATTTATATGCAATACCTGTAAATCAAAATGATGCCTAGACATACACAGGTGTATGTGCCAAGTTATTATTCGTATTACAGTGGCATCTTGAGGTCCCAACTGAGACTGGGGCCCCTTTGTGCTCGGTGGAGCACGTTCATAAAGCTTACAAAGCTCTGAAAAGTTTACAAAGTTGCCACAGTCATACCAGGTCGATGAATTTTCCTTTGGTAGAGTTTCCATTGTACCTAGCAGGTTCCAAGGTCATAGGTTTCCTGTCATTTAAGATGAAATCATGTAAAAGTGCCCTGCAAAAAGGGGACACGGCACAACTCTATTTTTTTCTATTATTGTTTTTTGTTTTTGTGACAATAAACACACAATACATTTTAAAGGAAAACAGCTTTCACCTGCATGCCCTTTTATTAAGAGAAGTCTTACAGCTCATCAACGCCTTACCATAGATACTGATTTAGTCAATGAAAGTCAATGGAAAGATTCCTATTAGTTGTCACACTGCAAACTCAGACAGAGTAGTAATGAAGTTAGTTTCCGCAGCAGCTATTGTCTAGTGCCACTAAGGCCTGACGACAGTAGCTTTGAGAATTCCTATGTGATTAAACATTCTATGACTATAGGAACCATGAGAAAAGATGTGAAAACCTTTGCATTACGGTACTAACTGTATTTTGGATGAGATTTCAAATGAGCCTATGTGATTTAGGAGTATATATCCTCTTAAAAGTCAGTAGGGCTTGCGCTCCTAAATCACCTCGGTGCTTTTGAAAACCCCACTTTTTAAAAATACCTTAGGTCTGGATTTTCAAAGGAGTGTATGGGAGTTAAGCAGACACGGTCACTTACGGACATACTTAGCTTTACACATTTGAGTTGTTCTATAGAGTTCAGTAGGACTACCTGCAGGCAGAAAGTTAAGCAACTGCAGGATTGCATGGTCAGGGCCTAAAACATCACATTACAGAACTCAGCCCCAGGCAGACTACAAATAGTCTCACGGCGACTTTTTCCTTGTTCAAAGCATTTTCTTACATAGTGCGATGCTGCATTCAGCGTATTGCTGGGGTTGTGGTGGAAACTCCTGGCTAGACCTCACTTTCTTCAACTGGGCCTGGAAAGAAATATATACTGGTATTATTAATTATTCATGTATAGTATAGTTGAGCCCAGCGGCCCCAGTCAGGATGGGGGTTCCCCTTTGCTGTGTTCTACAAACACATCATACTTTTAGAATCTTTGAGTGGGGGCAACAACCCCCCAACATTAAAAGTCTGGTCATAGTTTTGAGGACCCAATCCTGTCCCTTGTGAAGTCATTGATCTCAATGGCATAGAGTGTGGTCCTCTGCATACCATTATATTATTTATTTTTTGATACTTCAGATACAGACAACCTCTAGCCATAATACCTGATCTGGAAAATTATGCAACTTAAGTCTATGTCTAGTTTCAAGAAAATCACCAATTAAAAAGGAATGGAAACGGGGGGGAAATAACTTATTAAAAATACCTATTCTGCAAACTCCTTGGAAAGACAAAGGATATAATAATCACAAGTATGACGAGTGCAACAAAACAGAGGTAGGCATTTAAATCCATTTACTGTTTACGAAATTTCAAACCATCACGTTATCTTACATCTACCCTGCAGAATATGAAAAAAAATAATAAAAAAGAATAATTGGATTTGACAGGCTGTGCTAATAATGAAAAGGTTTTTAAATGTAAGCTGTGTACCAATCACTGCCTAATCAGGGTTATGCTTTTCAAATTATATTGTGTCTACTTTCACCTCCTGTCTATTATGTGATATAAAAAAGAGAAGTGCTTAAGCAAATCCTCGATCTGTTCACATATATTTTTAATATTAATATGTCAGAGCAGCACCAATGATGATATTAGGCAAATGACGGAATTCTCCCCCCAGCTGGACATGTTAATTGAGAAGCCAAGTTTTGGAGGCAAAGTTCACGTCTGTGCAGATGGCAGGACAATGGAGAATGGCAGACCTAGGTCAGTGTCAATCCCAAACCATACTTTAATGGCTCACTTCTCTGCTTTTTCAACGTCAGCTAGTCCCTGTGGGGTGTATAAGTTGGGGAAGTCTGTCTCTGCATTTTTTTTTTCTGCCCTTGACTCTGGTGCAGTAATTTCATGTAAAGAAGATGCCCCTCTGTGTGATCAGAAAAAATAAGAAATTCCACTTCCTGGTTTAAGCCAAAATACATCTGAGAGCCACATTTTGAATTCTCTTTTCAGCTTTCAGTGCTAAATTAGCTGCATTAAAACCTTGATCCGCAGAGACTGATCCAAAGCACGCTTTCCATTAACCTCAGTGGGGTTTGGATCAGGTCCATCAGTGCTGGACAGTCACTTGTTTTTCTTATTTTAATCATTTTTGTCCTTTCTGTTCAACATTATGGGTCCAATTCCATTTATAGGAAAGCCTCTTTCATTGTGCTAGCTGTAAACTGTCTGTAACACCTAATTTAAGACCCTTTACATGACCTGAGTGGTATCCAGGAGCCTTAGTTTAAATAAGAATCAGGCCCTGTATATTGTTTACATTTACTTAGCAAACGTATTATTTCTTTTACCATGATCTGTGAATCAGAAGCGGATTACATATCTCTATGCAGTGACAGACATATAGTTATACTGCACAGCATCACGAGAAGACTTTAATCGTTTCAGTTTCCTAAGTGATATAATTATTTATTATCTCTAATTAAAATGCAGAGTTTGGCTGTCTCTATGAGACTAGATGAAAAGCCTTTTTAATGAAAAGAGCAACTGTGAGCTCTAAATTTCTTTATGGTAGAGATAACTTATGTAATCACTAGTAACCTTTTTCAAGAATATTATCTCACTATTTATAAAACAATGGCTTCTTTACTTTAGAAATTCCCATTTGCATATGAAAAAGTGCTTTATTTATTGATGCTTGTGACTGATGTATATTCCTCATTCAGAGGTGCTCTTTTTCCAGTCTTCCATATACGGTAGTGTCTAATTTTCTTTTGAAACTACCTAGAATAGTATTTTTACTATCATTTTCCCCTCCAACAATTAACAAGAAAACACAGGGATTTTTAGACCTAAACTCACTTTGTAATGACTTGTTTCCTAGTATAATTTCAAAATTTAAAGACTGCAACCTTTTATCTGCTAGGAGTAGTTCTGCAACAAAAAGAAAAGCTTTTCATTTTTCTTTCTCATCCGAAAGTACATTTTTGAATGATCAATTCTCTAGCTAATGTATATAGTAAGCTATTTTATTAATTACATAATATAAACAACCCCCCCCCCCCAAAAGATGGGAGTATATGACTGCAAAACACATCCACAAATCAAACATATTAAAAATCATACCAACTAATCAATGATATGACTTGACTTCTTTAACTTGTACATAAAACTTGCCACTCAAGTCTATTTTTGTACAATCAGTGGAATACAAAGTGTATTAAAAACACCTGACAGCTTTATGGGCAAATTTTGCCATCCTTTACACCTTTGGCACTACGACCGGCTGAATCTGACGTGTAAATCTGTCAAGTATCGTTGACACCGTTTTCTGCCAAGAAGTGCACAACAAAAGATTGAAGTAAACAAGTTTTATATGAATAAAATATTAAGAACAACTGTGTCATAGCACAAATTGAGGCGTGGGCAGTGTATTTTGTATATTGCACAATTATATGCGGCCTGATCCAAAGCCCATATGAAAGATCACACTGATTTCAACTGTGCTTTGGATCAGGCCCACAAGCCATTTCTTGATCATCTGTATTCTTTCAAGGAACAGAACAATTCATTTTCAGTGGGGCTGGTGTTGTAACTGAGGGCAGAAAATGACTTCAGTGGAAGTAGCATGTGTGTAAATGAGGGCAAAATTTGACCGAGTGTACTGACAGGCAGGTGAAGTTGTAGGCAAAATGCCTAAGTGTTTAACTAAAGGTTACAATAATCTGCTCTTGAATTTCACTAGTTAATGGCTGTGTACAGCAAGAATATATACTCAGATAAACCTCAGTTTTAAATCCATTTTCTGTTTACAGTCCTTGCGTTGTGGTACAAATGATTATCTTTTACCTTATGCTCTTCCTCCAATCAGTACCTCCTTTAGAACCAGAACCTTGCTGTGAATGCCTCCGACTTTCACTCTGCTTCACTTTTACGGTAAATTCTATCCTAACTCGCACAGGACCTGATAGTCAGACTCCTGAGCCAGGGTCTCCTAGTTACCTCTAAATTAGCTTTTCACTAGTCACTTTGGAAAATATTTGTGGGCCATTCTGGACTCCTATATTTAATCAGGTGTAATAGACTAGCACACACGTATACTTTCTCTTTGTGCTTTAAATTCAGCAGAGGTGATTCCTGCAACTGAATCTTGACCAATAGATTTGCTTTTTCCCATGCTCAAACTAATCTATGTAAACCATTTTAAGCTTGGACAGTCAGTCAGAATAACATTCCACACAGGAAACATAGTATATTGATCAAACATTTAATACTGGACATGTAACAGTCAGTGAAGGGGAACTTCTTTTGTCTTAAATTTCCTTTAATTTCATTCAGAATATTGTTAGGTAACCCTTATTCTAGTAATGAATGATATAGCTATACCAATTTTTATGGAATGACAGCCAATACCTTAGACTACAAAAGCAGATAGCACAGAAAAATACAGAGAGGAAGCAGTGCCAATAACCCATCAAGAAAGCTGATTGAAATACAACTATCAGTTAATTTTGAATATTATTTACGTCCATGATAATGTAATCCTTGATTGTTATTTCGGATATCATATTAAGGGCACTTTTCTCATTTATCAGATGAAGATTTTCTTTCGTAATTCCCAATACGAGGAGATAATATTATAGGGCATGAGCCAAAGCCCACAGAAGTCAATAGAAAGACTCCCAGTCGGTTTAATGGGCTTTGCATCAGGGTGATCATTGATTTTCAAAGTTAGTGACACAAAATTAGCTTCTTTATTTAGATTTATCCATGTAAAATTAAAGTGCCTATCCATTCACTCTGGGCACCTTTAACAAACTTAAAAATGCAATTTCCTTCATTATAACTACATTTCAGCCATGCCATCCCACCCATCCCCCCACCAGCAAACCAGAGGTGCTAACAATTAAAATACTTCCCCCTATGTAACAATTAACCACTCTCAAAATTTTCTGCACTGTTGAGGCTTTTTAAAAAAAAAGGCTTTGCAGCGCACAACTCTACACTTACTCTTGTGTATGTCTAATTTACACAGGTAAATGTCCAATGGGAGTGTGCAAATGAGGTGTCTTCATGCATATATGGCCAGTTAGGGGAGCATATCAAGTCTGGTAAGTGCAAATATATGCTCATGATTGTGTATAACTAATTTGAAAATCTGGCCCATACCTCTTAGCTTGGTACATTTATGCCTTTCTAGTTTTTGGTTTATATGAATTGGCTAGTATTTGTCCGATCATTTATACTCTCCTACATTTTGTGATTAAGGATTTAAATAATTTGTAACCAATTTACGTAAGAAGAATCAATGCATTAGTGCTACTCAGGTTTGAGTTAATCTCAAATGATGCAGATTTACAACATCACATTACAAAAGCTCAGAGAGGAACAGGCAACCCAAGAAAATCTGGTGAAATTCAGATCATTCTTTTCATGTGTCATTCAGATAACATTACACAGGCTTCAGTATTTGCCATTTACAGATTTTTTTCAGTCTTTTTCATTCTAGTTACTCTTGGCAACTGTGTTAAGCACTAATGCAGTTTGCACATTATTATCAACAGGAAATCCCTGGCATCAAAGGATTAATTTTATTCTTTGTCTCTGTTTTAGTAACAGGAAATAAATGTTACCATTGTCCTAGTCAAGTCAAATAAAAGAAACTATATCTGCTGACGAGTCATTATTATCACAGTCAACTAGATTAACATTGATTTACTGTAGGTAAGGGCTGTGGAGGGGTCCATTCTGTATATGCTCAATAGCAGCATGATTATTTACTGTAAACCTACCCTCTGATTTTCTCCTTAGGCTTCTATTGTTGTTATTACAGATAATTCACATGAAATTATGGTAGCTCTCCAGGTCTACAGTCCTTGGTCAGAGACCTAAGCAGGTGTTTGCTTAATAATTTGGTCAAAGATCAGTGAGTTAAAGGTTAGGCCATGGATAGTGAGAATGGAAGGGTCAGAGCACTTGAAGGAGGGGGCTGAGACTTGATCTTCCTGAGTCTGGAACAGTCAAACCTCAAGGTCACCCATTAGTGATCCTGCTTTAACGGACTGTGAGATGTCGACCATAAATTCACCACGCCAGCACCTTTAACCCTATTAATACTGTTAATATTGGAAGTAAAACCAAGGACTCAGAAGGAACCTGCCCATGGAGAATTATTCACAAAACGTCTGTGATATTAAATTGATATAGTAAAGCGTACAACTGTTAATATTACGCTTCAAGGAAAACCTTTCTTTACTTGTACCTCTTTGGAAAGAGGTTTCATATATATAACCAGATTAGATTAGGATGGACTGATAGATAGATAGATAGATCCCCTTCACATATAATATACATGTGCATGTGTAAATGTCTATCTAGTGTATGTATTGATACACCTACATATTATAAGTGTATGAGTGTATAAAACTGAGAGACCAACGCTCCCTCATTCCCCAAATTATTATATGCATATATGTGTGTTCAAAGATTTATTATTATGTAGAATTAACAGACAACATTCTATCAAGCCATCATCTGCTGTCTGGTTACCAGGACTGGATCAATCTAGCAGATGTGCTTTGTCCTTGTTCAAGTCAGTGGCTATATTTTGGTGGTTAGGTATTTTGGCACAGAAGAACATGTAATCATGTAATCACAGGTTCTAAGATGTTTTTAATGGCTGTTCTCATGCGGGTACAGTGAAGTAAGGACAGTAATAGTATGGAGCTAGGAGTCATGGTTTGCAAACCATTTTCCCCCATCTCAGTCTGGGTGGGTTTGTAGTCCCTAAATTCATCTTGAGCTTTTGGGATTTGAAAAGTCTTGAAAAAAATTGGTAAAAAATTAACCAGATCTACAGATTTTTGAATAATTTGGGGTCTTAACCATGTGAAACTGCTATATTTCATCATAAGCCAAAATTCCTCCCAGTGCAGTCCTCATCTCCCAGATCTGGGCTGTCCTCATCTTTTGCCATCTTTGGAGGGAGAAGACCTTGGCTTCCTGTAACTCTTGCCTACAATAACTTCAATGGATATTCATCTGGTTCCATCTTCGTTCATAGATGATTCCAACACCCCAGAAGGGACCATTGTGATCATCTAGTCTGACCTCCCCTATAACACAGGGCATATAACTTCCCCAAAATAATTCTTAGAGCAGATCTTTTAGAAAAAAACATCCTGTCTTGATTTAAAAAATGTCAGTGATGGAGACTCCACCAGTCCTTGTTAAACTGTTCCAATGGTTAATTACCCTCACTGTCAAAAATTTACACCGTATTTCCAGTCTGAATTTGTCTAGCTTCCACTTCCAGGCTTCGGATCATGTTATATCTTTCTCTGATAGACTGAAAAGCCCATTATTAAATATTTGGTTCCCCAAGTAGATACTTATAGATTGTAATCAAATCACCTCTTAACCTTCTCTTTGTTAGACTGAGCTCCTTGAATCTATCACTATAAGGCATGTTTTCTAATAGTTTATTCATTCTTGTGGCTTTTTCTGTAAACCCCCTCCAATTTATCAACATCCTCTTGAATTGAGGGCACCAGAACTGGACACAGTGTTCCAGCAGCGGTCGCACCAGTGCCAAGTACATAGTAAAATAACCTCTATACTCCTACTTGAGATTCTTCTGTTTATGTACTTCAGGATCCCATTAGCTATTTTGGCCACATTGGGAGCTCATGTTCAGCTGACTGTCCACAATGACCCCCCAAATCTTTTTAAAAGTCACTGCTTCCCAAAACAGAATCCCCATCCTACACTCTTTGTTCCTAGATGTATACAGGTAGACTTAGTCTTATTAATATGCATATTGTTTGCTTGTGTCCAGTTTACCAAGTGATACAGATAGCTATGAATCAGCTACCCTGTCTTCATCATTATTTACCACACCCCCAATTTTTGTGTCTTCTGCAAACTTCATCAGTCATGATTTTATGTTTTCTTCCAGGTCATTGACAAAAGTGTTAAATAGCTTAGGATCGAGAACCAATCCCTGTGGGACCTCACTGGAAACACTACTGCTTGAGTTTGATTTCCCATTTGCAATTACATTTTGAGACCTACCCTTTAGCCAGTTTTTAATCCGTTTAATGTGTGCCATGTTAATTTTATAGTGTTCTAGTTTTCTAATCAAAATGTTATGCGATACCAAGTCACCATGCCTTACAGAAGTCTATTACATCAATCATACTTGAAATCTCATAAAAAAAAGATACCAACTTAGTTTGACAAGATCTATTTTCCATAAACCCATGTCGATTGACATTAATTATATGACCCTCTTTTAATTCTTTATTAATCTAGACCAGCAGTTCCCAAACTTGTTCCACCACTTGTGCAGGGAAAGCCCCTGGCGGGCCGGGCTGGTTTGTTTACCTGCCGTGTCCACAGGTTCGGCCGATCGCGGCTCCCAGTGGCCGCGGGTCACTGCTCCAGGCCAATGGGAGCTGCTGGAAGCGGCAGCCAGTACGTCCCTCAGCCCGCGCCACTTCCAGCAGCTCCCATTGGCCTGGAGCAGCGAACCACGGCCACTGGGAGCCGTGATCGGCCAAACCTGCGGATGCGGCAGGTAAACAAACCGGCCCGGCCCACCAGGAGCTTTCCATGCACAAGTGGCAGAACAAGTTTGGGAACCACTGATCTAGACATTCAAGGACCACTGAGCAATTTGGTCCCTCCATCTTCCTCTTTGAAGAATTGGCAAATTGAACACTCTGCCTTCAGCCCCCTCAATATCTTCCAGAGAGTAGGTTGCCTGCCCAATCCCCCATTTACCATCTGCTGGATGCAAGCAGGCTCCACCCAGTTCTACATGTGACTTCTTACTTCATTCTGTGGAGTTGTTGCCAGAATTAAGTATTATTATTTATGTAGTGCAATAGGTGTGCATGGCACTTCACAGAATAGATAAAGCAGATGCCCTACCAAGAAGAGCTTGCCTTCTAAGTTAAGACCAGAACTACATCCAACAATAACACAGGGAGGGGCAGTGAAGGGATAGAGTGAAGGCAAGGATTACAAAGACACGTGGGAGGTGAGTGTAACTGTCCAGACTTTTAAGAAGGATCTTAAAAGAGGAAAGGGACGAAACATAGCACACAGGGTAAGGGAAGGAGTAATTGCTATTATTTACTAGTTTATAGCACCGGTATGGGTGCCAGGAGCTTTACAGAAGACAAAACGATGACAATGCCCTGCGCCAAAGCATTTACAGTCTAAGGTCCTGAGTGTGCAATGGGGCCCACTGCAGGATTGGGGACTAAATGACTTCCAGGTACTAGAAAAGAAAAGCGTGGAGATGGGAGTGGGAAGACACAAAGCAGCCATCCAGATGACTCACTTGAGCTGAATGAAGAGGTCACAGAGGACTAAAAGGAGATAAAGACAGGCAGTTAGATGCATGGTTAGGGAACCTGGGCATTACTGAATCAACAGCCCCAGGTCAGCATTAATGAAATATTCAGGGTAGAGAGCCACACAACATATACTCAATATTGTGAATGGGAGGACATTTGGGATTCTCTGAACCTGACAGCCTTTTGGCTAGGAAGGGTTTACAATTCTCTATTGTTCCTTCTATCCCCTCATTTCTGAGGTCTGAGCCTGGAAAAAAAGTGCTGGAAAGAGCTTGGGACTAGAGCAGTGTCCTACCACATACTGAAATCAGAGTAAAAAGAGCTGGTAGGGAAGAGCATGTTTCAAGAGAAAAGTAGCTTTTGCATGAATACAGATTTCATAGGGATTCCAACTTGCAGGGCTAATCCTGCCAGATGCTGTACCTAGATGGTACAGAGTCACCAACTGACATCAAAAGGTTCTGGGCACCACACAGCACCCAGCAGAAGTGGACCCTCAATCCAGAACTCTTGGCTTCAGTTCATATCACTTGAACTCATGTTGTTTGAATGGGCTTAAAGCTTTATACAAACTGTTTGCTCAATTGCCTTGCATACGGTGCATGATGCTGTGTGCACCTGTTCGTTTTGATAGCAAGCACAATAGGATATTTTTGGGTTGAAATCATCACTTGTAACAAACGATTTTTTTTAATTGAGAATAATTCCGAATCTGAAGACACAATGAGAATATGTACAAAAAAAATTCCTTCCAAAGGCTTGAAAAGTAAAATGTGTCAAAATATTTTTAGACCCTCAAGATGTATTTTGGTGACACAAAGGCAGTTTTCAAATGGGAGTCCTCTTTCTTTTTTTTTTAATGGGCACAAGCTTCTGTCTTTAAGATGACTTCTTCTGGGTTTTATTTAACTGAGCCTCTAAAAATATTTTCTGCTTTAAAAATAGAGAATATAGTTGTAAAACATAACAAATTGCATACTTATTATGCTGGATGTGCTGCCTGCTAATTAGATAGGGAATACATGGTTTAAAAAAATCTGACCAGGGGAAAAGAAAAATCAGTAAGCCTCATCCTCTGAGCCCTCTGCATGTGGAACTCCCATTAATTCCAAAAAGCTTCCAAAATCAGGTGCATTAAGCCCTCAATCCTGCAATGAGTTCTATAGGCATTGCAGGATTGGGGCCTACATTTTGTGTAAACTAAGAATAAGCTTTATTCACTTATTTTTAAAGATTATTTGATACAAATTGTTTTACATTCAGACTTTAACTTATGTAGGCATGTGCCCTACTGAAGCCCTTGAAATAGGATTTAACTGGGAACCCTGCGGGCCACAGGCCTCAAGCTGGCCTTCTGCCCAGGGGTGAATTCCATCCTCACAGACTACTCAGGTCACATGCCCTACACTCCTGTTGTCCAAAGGAGCAAAGCAATTCTCCTTTCCTGGGTGGCCAAGACATTAGGGCATTTGTCCTAAGCTACTTCTTCCTAGTCTGAACGAAGAAATTGCATGGGCTTTTTTTTATAAGGGGACTGTTGCCCCCTTACTAACATTCAGTGGGGGTGTTTTGGTTTTCTAGCTCCCAGTACTAAAAAGGGGGAAGGGTCGATGGGGAATCAGGTCCCTGAGACTGACAGTCCCCAGGAACAATGTGGAGAGGTCAATGCTCCAGGTCAGCCTGAATGACAGGGCAGGCACGCTAATCAGAGAGTCAGGAGGCCAGGGAGGTCCCATCCTCCGTGTGAGTTGGAATTGCCTGGATCAGACAGAGTGGGGCCGAGCTAAGGAGAAAGCAGGGGCCCAAGCTGAGCTGGGGGGCAGAGCTGTGCCAGATCCAGAGAGAGCAGACCCTGTCCTGGGAGCAGAGCTGCAGCCCCAAAGCCAGAGGCAGAGCCCAGAGAGAGCAGACTTGCCCTGGGAGCAGAGCTGCAGCCACCAGAGCCAGAGGGGCCAGAAAAACAGCCCAGGAAGCAGGTCAGTGCTGGGAGCAGAGTCACAGAAGCAGCCTGCAGAGCAGACCTGCCTGGGAGCAGAACTGCAGCAACCAGAGCCAGAGGGGCCAGAGAAGCAGCCCAGGGAGCTGGAGGCAGAGCAGCAGCAGGAGCGGTGTAGAGACAGAGTGGTGGAGCTGGGGCTGGTGCAGTCTGGAGCTGGGTGCTGTGAGCAGCTGGGGAGACCGAGGGGGACCCTGGGCAGCGGGCCCAGCACAGGGAGACGCCTCAGTCAAGGGGCTCTGCAGGCCAGGCTTGGATCATAACCCCGACAGGGCGGGGGCGACACTGGGAAGAAGGGTCCTACCACTTAGAGCCTGAGAGCGTGTGGCCACCACCAGAGCAAGTGTCCAACCCACAGCATTCCTACAGCACAGCCAGGGCCGGAGAAGAAGGCCTGGGACTTACAAGGAACAGACTGTGAACTGCCCTGACATTCCAGAGACACCGTTTGTGATGTTCCCTGCCACAGAGCGGGGTGATTTGTTTCCTTTAACCTTTCCCATTTTTCCTTATTCTTTTTAAAATTAATTGTTGATTAAATAACTTGCATTTGCTTTAACTTGTATGTAATGGTCAGTGGGTCAGAGAAGTGCCCAGTACAGAGAGAGTACCCCGGAGTGGGAACACCCTAACCCCTGTCCTAAGTGACCACAGCAGGGTTGGGGGTCGAGCCCCCCAGGAATCCTGGGCCTAACCTTGTTGGGGTTACGAAGACTCTGCCAGACAGGAGAGTGGAAGGGGAGTCCTCAAGGGCAGGGAGGCCACTGGGAAAAGGAAGTGGGAGCGAGGACTCAGATCCTTTCGCTAGCCCACTTCACCGGGGTAGTGCAGAAGCCAGGAAAGTTCCCCACAAGAGCGGGACTATTCCCCCGCTTACATTTTCATACAACCAAACAATTGCCTACTAACCCAGAGATAAAATATTTGTTTACCAAATAGTGGAAACTTGATTTTATTAAGTCTTCCAGAGTAGGAAACTATGTATTATGGGGATGCCATTTCCATGATTTACCTTGGAGAACAGCACACAGATTTTGTTCATGTTTTTAGTTTTACCTTCCATTTTTTAAATTTGTTCTCATACGATTGTACTTATGTATGACTATTAATATTGGAATGTAGCTTAAAGATTTATGCATGCGCTTAACTTTAGGCATGTGAGTAGCCTCAAAGACTTTAATGGGATTTCTCAGGTGTGTAAAATTAAGCATATGTAAGAATTTGGAGCATCGGGACTCAAGTTGCTTTGGCATGTATGAAATAGAGTCTGATTAAACTTTTCAGTGCTTGTATTTCTTTTTTAGAAATATGTTTTCAGGCAATGGAGCTGAGGCTGTCTCTTTCATGACTGACTAGCCTTCCTCTGAGAGTTGTTTAGATCACTTTCTAAGAGGGTTAGGGAAAGACAAGAAATAAAGGTTTAATAAATTGCCAAAATATTCATGTTGCAAGAGAAATGTGCACTTTCTGGACATCTCTCAGACTGAAATAGTCTGAGCATATGAAGGGGGGTATGGGGCGGGAGTAGAAGCTTCAGATGTCCCAGAAAGAATTGTAAATCAGAATTTACTATTGTAAATTCTACCAGCAGCTCTTTAAAGTGACCACAGGTGAGACTCTTTGATATACAGCAATGGGATCCAGAATTGCTGACAAGCTTGTTTAAAGCAATCCAACCATCACTTTATCGTGCTTAGAAAATAGCTGGAAACTTGGAACCCGATTTCCTAAGTTGCTCTGAATTTAGTATGTAGCTTGTTTTTTCTGGTGATACTTTATGCAAGATGTATGTGCAGCCTGACGATTATCACTCATTGTTATTTAGTTAGCGGATGGCTTCTAGATGCAGTACCGTAAAAGTTCCTTCATTTATAAAATATGAAATGGCTGACCTAAGTTAAACCAATTACTAAGTTCTTTATAATTTTTCCAGGTGTTTTCTTCATTATCAGATATCAGTCAACTCCAGGGCAGTAAACAAGCTAGTTCTGGAATTTGTGGAATGCTCAAATCATCAATTCAATGACATGCAGTTCAAATCTGAAATATTAGCAGTTCAAAATTCCATTAAGATGGCCGTCAGATGTGTTGTTACAATATCCATATTGAAACGTGAAGCACAGAAGCAATCAGAGACACTTTGGTATCAAAAGAAAATATTTCCTATTATTAGGATGTTCGGACAAAAAAAATCTAGGTTGAGTTTAGTGGGCAAGATGAAATATTTCAACCTAGAAAATGCTTCTTTTAGTTAGATCATCCTCATTAACAGAGTCCATATTATGTTCTTTCAGATGTACTGTAGGTGTAAAATGATAGCAAGAAAAGCTAAAGGAAGAAATGCAACACAACTGAGAAGTGATTCTCTTATATAAGATACACAAATATAACGCTTGGGTTACTACAGTGTTGAGGGGTTATAAGGAGATAGACAGTGTGTGTTTCATTTTAAAAAATACTATGTATAAAATGATTACCATGTCTCATACCCTTATGTAACGCGTTCTTACAACTACAATACCCACCTGCTGTAGTGAAGAAACAGATTGACAGAGCCAGAAGAGTACCCAGAAGTTACCTACTACAAGACAGGCCCAACAAAGAAAATAACAGAATGCCACTAGCCATCACCTTCAGCCCCCAACTAAAACCTCTCCAACACATCATCAAGGATCTACATCCTATCCTGAAGGATGACCCATCACTCTCACAGATCTTGGGAGACAGGCCAGTACTTGCTTACAGACAGCCCCCCAACCTGAAGCAAATACTCACCAGCAACCACACAACAAAAACACTAACCCAAGAACCTATCCTTGCAACAAAGCCCGTTGCCAACTGTGTCCACATATCTATTCAGGGGACACCATTATAGGACTTAATCACATCAGCCACACTATCAGAGGCTCGTTCACCTGCGCATCTACCAATGTGATATATGCCGTCATGGGCCAGCAATGCCCCTCTGCCATGTACACTGGCCAAACTAGACAGTCTCTGCATGAAAGAATAAATGGACACAAATCAGACGTCAAGAATTATAACATTCAAAAACCAGTCAGAGAACACTTCAATCTCTTTGGTCACTCGATTACAGACTTAAAAGTGGCAATTCTTCAAGAAAAAAAACTTCAAAAACAGACTCCAACAAAAAACTGCTGAATTGGAATCAATTTGCAAACTGGATACAATTAACTTAGGCTTGAATAGAGACTGGGAGTGGATGTGTCATTACACAAAGTAAAACTATTTCCCCTTGTTTATTTCCCCTCCTACTGTTCTTGTCAACTGCTGGAAATGGCCCACCTTGATTATCGCTACAAAAGGTCCCTCCCCAACCCCCATGGTCTCGTGCTGGTAATAGCTCACCTTTCCTGATCACTCTCATTACAGTGTGTATGGTAACACCGATTGTTTCATGTTCTCTGTGTATATAAAATCTCCCCACTATATTTTCCACTGTATGCATCCGATGAAGTGAGCTGTAGCTCACGAAAGCTTATGCTCTAATAAATTTGTTAGTCTCTAAGGTGCCACAAGTACTCCTTTTCTGTTCACAAGAAGTGTTGATGTAATAAAATTATTGTTCGAGAAAAAGGCAGGTTAAAATGATAAATGTCAAATATTAGTAGCTCTTTTTTTTAAAAAAAAAAGACATCTCCCACGACACTTCACCCTCCACCTCCTGGTCTCTTCTACAGATGGCAAGAAGGTTCACAGTAAAAGAAATTAAGATGATACTGTGTTGACAGGAGCAAGGAGACTCCAGTTTACATCCCTTCAGACAACAGGCATGACATCATGTCTCCTCAAACTGACACATTAATGAATTGAGAAACACCTGAACTTTTCTAGAAAAGAGAACCTTTTACACTAGCAAGTTATTTGGTGTCAGTAATAACAGGATTCTGTATCCTATCCCACTCCATATTTGATGGCAGAATTACCTTTTGGGCCCTAACAAGTTGACAGGGGTTCATTTTGCTGCCTCTTTTAATGACATCTTCTTTTGCAGGTAAACTGCAGATGTAATGACTTCTTTTGCCTCTGAGTACTGCCGAAATGTCGTTATGACCCAAGATGTCTCAATCTGGCTTAATGCAAATGGGAAGCGAAGGGTTTTTAAAGGTGAAACTGATCTTGCTAATGAAGAAGTATCACTCTTCATCTGGACAGGGAGCACAAAGCTTGTTAGATCAAGTTAAGTGAATGTCACAGGTTAGAGTTCAAGCATAACACAGAATCGTGACTGAAGATTTTATCATCTATTTGTATAAAGAACATAACTGAGAGGTGCCCAGTCAAAACAAAGGAATATATGTCTAAATCTAGGTATTTTGGAAAGACCCAGCAAGATATGCAATGAGGCTTTTACTTCAGAATTCAGTAGTTTGGGGACCATAATTATGAGAAGTTTAAGAATAGAATCTGCTCCTTTAGTGCAGTAAAGTGAAGGTAAGTACAAACTGCCTGTTCACTGAGGCTGGAAAATGAATCCAAAAGTATCTGGGTTTTGTGCTTAACTACAGCATCTAACAGTTTGTAAAAATTATTTACTCTTGTCACTAGGTGTGAGTGAGTTTGCATTCAGATTATTCACAGGCTTTTTTAATGCAAGAGGGAGCTACTTATGAGGCTAAAATAATCTGAGATCTGTTCTTCACTGCAAACGGGAAGCAAATCTGGTCTTAAGTTTTGATATTTCACTTCCTAGATGGTTGAAATACCATGAAGAGACCAGAGGTCACTTTATTTCAGACCCACCAAAGGCTCCCTAAAGCTATTCAAAGCCCAAGAAAAGCATACATTTAGATACTGAGATATTCAGATTTGCATGCAACTTGAAAGCCCCACCCAGATTTAGTGCGGAAAGGATGCTATCATTTTAAGAAGCCTAATCTAGTGTGGTAAACATTAATTTGTGAAGGCATCACAAATGGAAAAGAAATGGCACTGATCAACAAAATTTAACGTGTGGCTTTGCAGATGTTTCCTGCATGTTTAAATCATTCAGAAATACTTTGTTTACAATTCAGCTCCTACTGATACTCTTCTATTAAAAGCAGCCCACTGTTTGTAGGATTGCAGGGATGCTTGAGATGCACACATTTTGTGAATGGGCCCAGATTTAAGCTAATGCAAAACCAGTTCAGTGATTCACAAAGAGAGAATAAATAAAAAAGCCTTACTAGATTCCAATGCCTGACTGATTCAGAGAACATTTTCAAAACACCACATGAATATTTTAAGGGGGGTGGAAGAGGAGAAGCAGAGATTGGAAGATACAGGCTCAGATTTTCAAAGGAATGCTTGCAAATATACATGTATATTTCTGTGCGTGTCTGCTTGAAACTGTAGGCTGTTTGAACAAGCAATAAATTTTTCTTTTATAAATAGGTTTATTTTAACTATCTTTATTCAAACTTTTGAAAATTCTTTTATGCAAAAAGCAGAAATGCAACTCTAGTATATTTTGTGTCCATATGATACAAACTATACATTGACTCCTTATAATTCCTTTTTTTCCTTTCCATGGTTTTTGTTTACAGTTGCTTTATATAAGATGCTTTGCCTAATTCATTAACGCAGGAGGTCACAAATAAACTCTGGACAGGAGATGGATCTAAAAAGGGGATGGATAATATTATACTCAGTGATATCTGTGGTTATAAGTGATAAACCAGATTAATGTAGAAAATCACTGGGTTATGCCACAGATGTATTTTGTACAGTATCAAATCTCACAGTTCAAGATATCCATTTTATTGACGTGGTTCAGATATAGAGCATTGTACACAGGGCCAGTTGCATTCCACGCTGAAGGAGTGCCTTGGAACTAGTCCACTACAGATTTGATGGTCTACTCATTTTATGCAATGTCACAAATCCTGTTTCCTGTGTTTCACAGGGATAATAACTGGCTGATTAATTTTAGTCTGGTTACCTTGAAAGAAAAAGTAAAGTATTTGCAAATAAGTTAAAATGAATTCTCAATTAAAACATTTATATGAGTCACAGCCTCTGTGTCATTTTAGCAAAAACAAGCAACTACATTTGCTTCTAACAGGTAGAATAATGACTTTTTCACCTGACAACTGCCAGCTTAAAATTCCCACACATGTAGACCATTTCTGTTTCATCTTTTCTTTGAATTTCAGCTGCTTTGCTTTTCAATGCCTATGCCTTGCTGGTGTCTCCTTTGTGTCTGAAACTCTCACACTGAGTTCTGCCTTTTTGGTGCTGGGTTTTCTTTTCACAGTGACATTTCAACATAAACAGTCAATATTCATTACCTCAAAGGAGACTTCTCTATTGCTGACCAATTAAATACCAGCTGAGCTAGGCAGACAAAGGTAAAGAAGCTGTAATACAAGGCTGTCTTGGAGCATACTTTCTGTTCCCATAAAGGGAAAAGAAAGGTAATCAAAACAAAGAACTGAAGATATTGGGAAAATTCCAATCAGCACAAAACAATTTCTTGAAATGTTATATTCCTCCTCTTTATCTTGCATAGTCCCTTCCTAGTTTTATTTAATCTGTAGTCAGGAATACAAAAGATTCACACACGTTTATATATAAGAGGACAGAGACAGCGCCCAGGTATGCCTTTGAAATCTCTTTGACTTCAGTGAGATTGCATGGCTGGAAAGGAAAACTTAGTCTAATGTTTGATGCCAAGAAATATGATTTTCTTTTACTGTGGAAATAACAAATCTGATTAAGATGTGTTTTTAATGTTACTATATTGTACACAGACCAGTGCAGCTTAATTCAATTTATACCATGTGGTGAGCCTGGCCTGACATTGGAGAAGTCCATCCAAATCAGTGACAAGTGGGACAAGGGTAAATGAATATAGGGCACTAGTGGAAATAAGTGCAAGAGGGATTGCCCTGGAGGCTGATGAACCTCTGTTTAATCCACAAAATAGTTATGGCATGGGCTGCAGAGTTACACACTGCCCCAAAAATATAGGCACCGTCTCGAGGCAAGAGAACAGTTCCATCTATGGCATGTGCACAGTTCGAGCATTCTCACAGGTGACTGCACCTTCCAAGTCTGCACATACACACAAATGGAGTCCAGGGAGAGGCCCAGCTGATGTTTTAGCCCAGACTGCATTTCTAAATCTTTTTAAGTGTTTACTCAAGGTTTTAGGTGATGAGGATGTTTTTAAAACAGTTAAGAAAATACCATCCTGATTTTTAATCTGCAAGCATTACAGCAATTTAATTACTTGTGTCAGCAGATGTATCAGTGGAATGTCTGTGCAAAGAGAGCTAAGCACTTATGAGCAAAAGTTATGCATACCTTCAGGATAGTCCAGCTACAAATGTGGCACTGCCACAAAATCAGCCTCTTTAGAAAATGCATGTACATATGTGCAAGAGATACTGAAGCCAAAAAGACACGGAGGTTGCTTAGCATCTTTTCAGAATTAGGCTTTATAGATATATTCCACAAATCTGTTGAAATAACATATTTAATTCTCTAGTATGAAATAGCTATTGTTTTTTCTATTGATATACAGCAACCTCTGTACTTAAAGGGTTCTTTTCTCTCATTCAGTTAACAGACAGATGGACATTTCTATAGCACACTAGGGCTCTATCCTGACCTCCCTACTCAGTGGATGGTTTGCCTAAGCAAGGAATGCAGTTGTTATACCATTAGGTATAAACACAATGCAAAGAATTGGTGCATATGCCTTGCTAAGAAAGAAACTTTATCCTCATGAATGATCTGTATTAGGCAGGGTACTTAACCCTAAAGATGAGGAGAATTTAATAATCACAGGGTTGGATCCATTTTGTTGGTTTTATTTTTTTTCCCATTTTTGCAACCAGCAGCTAGAGGGCACAAAAGAATACTTTTACCTTATATTGTATCATATAAAGGAGCTCTACAGACTGAACAAACAAAAATTCAATACTGATTTTTAGTATATCACATATTTTGTTTAGGATGTTAATTTCTGTCCTAGTTCGCAACAGGCGGTGACAATTTAGAAAGACAATGTGATGTAAAAAGATCAGGCTAATCAAATCACTAAAAATGTGTATTTAAACCCCGAAACATAACAGGTAGTCGGCACATAACCACTCTGAATTTGGCCATCATTACTTGCCTTAACTGTTTTGTAAAGCTTTTGTTTAAAATGAACATAAACACATGTTTAACCTCCTTCATTCTTACATCTTAAAAACTAATGCTGGCTGTGATTCTGCATTAATATCAGCTATTATTTTTGCATTCATAAGGAGCTTACAAGGATAACCGGGGAAGTCATAGTACACTCTTCCTGTCAATTAAAAAGAGAGTCAGTTGTAGTTGCAGAGTGCTTTATCTTATCATTTCACTCAGGACATTTCCAGGTTCATGGATCTGATCTGAACAACTCCAGCGATAATAAATGTGTAAACACACAGAATGTACTGTAGCAAGACAGCCACCACGGAGGTTATCAGTGATTACCAATTTTGGAGTCTCCCGATCTTGGAAAGGGTATTATCACTAGCTACTAATACTCAGGAGCTAAGGTATTATATCAGGACCATTTATTTGAAAGCATAATAGCTTGACATTTTTCTACAGGAAATCCTAATAACCTCAGGAGGAGTCACATCTGTTGCTGTAGTACAAAATGAGTTGGACCTCAATAATATTATATATAACTGTCCCCAATCTCCCCTGTACGTCCCCGCCTCCCCCATGAACTGTACCAACCCCTTAGGCACAAATGAGTTGGATCTGGATAGAGTGCCATTTGCCAAATTGTAAATTGCCTACATTTATTTTGGGAGTGCACTAAACAGAGTGCTAATTGCCTTGTTTAGCACTTTTCTTTCTTTCATTTGCACTGGTGTAAAATCTTAGTAAATTAACTCGGGATTTTATTATGTAGGTAGCATGTGAACAACGCTGAATCGGTGAGAAAGCAGCATCAAAGGACTGATGAAAGAGGAGTTGACTCTACCCATAATGCCGTTTATAGGTCCCTGAAATTAAAAAGGATGAAATTAACTTTTAATCCTTCTACTTTTCATATAGCTGATCTTAACGTAACATGTATTACTCAGTCATTTTATTTGCAGTTATTCATTTAAAAATGTTATTAACTGTGATTGCAAGCGTGCGCTATGAGAATGTGCAGTTGCTTGTATTCCTGCACGTAAGTGTGCAGGATTCCATGGCCATTTTTTCTGAGTTGCAGCCAAGCACAGAGTTGGGACTCCTGTTTCTTGTCAAAGAGATCACTCCTATCAAGCAGATCTCATCTAGCTGTTTGGTGGCCTATGCAAAATTAGCTGGTGATCTCAGACCAAATCCTAGTGGAATGGCGTCTGTCCACATTACAAGGAGCAGCACCAACTGCCCTTTATTTGGGATATTGTACATTAAGTCCAAGGAGAAAATGGACAGTGTAGATTAAACTCCCCACCCACTCCCCTTTCTTAGTTGATCTGAGAGTACAGGGAAACGTTCGCTGACACTACACTCGTTAAATAAATAGAGTATTTAAAGGTGAAACCTTGGCCCCACCAAAATCAATGGCAAAATCCCATTGAGTTCAACGGGGTTGGGATTTTACTCTCAGTGAGTAATGCTGTCTATAAGCACAGCATTCTCTTTAAAGGGAGAAAAGACAATCCTGTGATTAAAGCATCGTATCAACAGTCAGATGAGCTGGATTCTATTTTGAACACCACCACAGAATAACTGTGTGATCCTAGGCTAAAGTTTTCAAAAGCAGCCAATGGTTTTGGGTGACCATCTTGAGACACGTTCATTTTAAGACGTTCCGAGAGCTCACAACTTCAACTGATTTTAACAGGAGCTGCAGGCACTGAGCACTATCCAAAAGAAGGTCCATATGGTCCCAACATAGAGGAAACCTCTAATCACTGGCCACCATTGAAAAATTTGGTCTTGCTCTCTTCCTTAATTTCTTCATCTGTAAAATAGGAATAAGCATCCCACTACCCTTCCTCACATGGTTAATACAAGAGGAATTTTAGATCTTAAGATGGAAGGACCTGCATAATATAAATTATTATTGTTGTTATTATTATTATTAACAAAATGAGAGACAACCCTTACAAATTTTATCCAAAACAACCAAAAAAGATCAGCCATGAATGGTATTTTTAAAGGAACAGTAATATGGGAATTAAAACAAAAACTTAACATTTATAAAAAAGCAGGAAATGAATGAAATTTTGTCTCACTCTCAGTCCAAACCAAAAAGCTAATATAAACGTCAAGGCTAGAATCAGAGCTGGTCAAAATTCAGACTTTCTACCCTGCTGGAAATTTTGAGATTTCAAAATTTGGTTCAATCCTAAATTGGGCCCAAAACAAAAATATCAAAATCTTGGAATCTTTCACAACATGAAATATTCTGTAAACATTTAATTTTGGCCTTATGTAAAACTTCATTTCAACTTTATCATTTCAAATATATTATATTATAACAAAATTGTGATTATTTCCCTCAAAAATTTAGACAATGGATACCATAAAAAAACTTGATTTTGTCAAATCAGCATTTTCCAATGGACAACTATTCTGTCAGAAAATATTCAACCAGCTCTAGCTAGAATCATGGAAATTAAAGATGGAAAAATTCTGCTATGTCATCGACAGTAGTGCATTTTGCCTGCCAAGGCAAGATTGATCCATATGATATATTTGTTAGTTCATTGTCCTATCTGATTTCAACAGCTGTTAAATTTGCATATATAAAGAGTTTACCAGAATAAAAATAGACTGATTGAAGTTAAGAACAGTTGAAGTAAGTACTTTAATAAGAAATGCTGTGTGGCTCTCAGTTTGATTTGAGCCAGGATTTTTTTTAAAAGAAAAATACCAGAAAGTCATTTTTTTCTTCCAGTGCCTATGATCTCACTGAAAATAGGAAACACAAGGAAATTAGGAATCAAAAGTTAATGGGAAGTGGATGCTTACCTTCCTTATGAACCTTTGAAAACCCAGCCTAAATAAATATTAATAGTAAGTAATGTGTTCCTTTATAGGCCCCCCAAACTGTACACCTTAGGGTTCCTTCAAAAATAGTACAAGGAAGCTCACAACAAAGCTGTGTTTTTTTATGAGATTTTGAATTCAGTTTCCAGACCAAAGTGGTTTGGGTAGGTTCCAGATAAGTATCTGAACTTTTGGATGATTCTCTGAAATGAACTGCCAAACCTTTTGATGTGCCTGCATCATTATTTGATACCTGGCTGCTCTGCAGTTGAATATTATGTAATGAAACAAGATATGATTTAGTGTGTATTAGTGTGATATGATTTAGTGTGTTGCCAATGGAACAAAAGAGAGAGTTCCTAACAATCATCTGTAGATAAATTCCTAATACAGGGCTAGACCCTGCTCCCAGCAAAGTTAATGGAAGAGAGAATGAATGACTCTGTAATCCAGTGCTTAGGGCACCCACTGGAGCTTGGGGGAGACCCCAGGTCCAATCCTGCTCCAATCACCCTATCATTAGTTAACCACAGTGGAAAAGCTTCATCAGGAAGGATTGAGGAAGTCCCACATCAGAATATCCCATAGTGGTCAAAGCACTTTCCTAAGAAATTAGAAACCCTTGTTCAAATCCTTTCTCCTTTTCTGGCAGAGAGGGAGTATTGAATTTCAGTGTCCCACATTCCAGCTGAGCACCTGAACCATGGGACTAAAAGTTATAAGGTGGGCACTACTACCACCTCCTTAGGATTTTGCCAGATTCTGAATGAGACCTGATCTGGCAGGCGTGCTCAGAGGTCGCTTTCCAGACCAGGCCCTATATGGGACATAGACAGCTGAACACCTGTCTTCCCGGTTCATAATTTGTTCTAAAGCTTAGGCGGGAGATAGGCATACAGATGCCCAGAGGGAGGCAGCAATACACATGCTCAGAGGCATAGGCATGGATGGAACTCTTACCCTGAAAATGTAGGTGCCAAGTGAGTTTAGGAACCTACAGGATTCAGCAGGAGTTTTGTGGATTGCAGTGGAGATATAACAGGGATTTAGGTGCCTAACCTGAGATTTAGGTTCGGCAGTACCATTATGGATCCCACCCTTAATGGCCACCAACATTTGGCTACCTTGGCCTTCGGAAGTCAGGATCTTGGCTTTAAGAAACAAGTCTGATATAATAAAGCAAATTGAACCAAACATCTGCTTTTGATCCATTTGTGTGTCATAACTTAAACACAAAAGACATCTGATGCTAAGCAGAAAAACACACATCCAAAGTGAAAACAATTGGCTATGAATGTAAGTGAAAAGATTTTTTTTAAAAAGCTTCCAATATAGTCCCTGGTCTCAGGCAAAATTAATGTGCTAGAGAATTTCCATGAAGAACATCAATATAGGGACATTCGCCTCAGTTAGTGTTCCAGATATATGCTGCCCAATCCCACCTTGTAACAGAAGGCTAGGGTTTATTTTAATTTATATTTTAGTGGAAAGGTGCCAAATACTCTACTCTGCATGTACAAGTCCCTGTAGCAGTACAGGAGCCTCTCCACCTCCGTGAAGCCTCTCAGAAATACACAAATGAATTTTATTTATATGATATACATATAGAAATGTCTCAAAAGAAGAGAAATATCCAAAAAGAAACAATCTAATTAAACATATTGTTTAGAATAACAGGGTAAAACTAAGCCTTAGCAGGTGATGACGTTTGCCACGCATACATGCACCGGCAGAGATCACCACGATGCACAGCCCATTAAATATCCATGCATTGGTGCCAATTAATAAATTAATTTTCAGAGCTAGAGCTGGGATTAGAACCTCAGTCATCCTAAGCAAGTGCTCTGCTTATGTGAGCTAAAAGATCAGGTCCATTATTTCTTTCAGATCAGGATATAAATGTCTCCTGGAGTATTTACTGCCAGACACAAATTCAAGGATTGAATTATGGAAGATGGTTACATAAATATGTAGGTATTTTGGAAGTTTTAGTGGCTTCCTGAGGATTATTAATATTTATTATTTATTTTTATTTATTATTTATAAGTGTCTCTACAGCTCTTATTACAGAATACATATGTAGGATATTATATAGTGTAGGATTTGTATAGTGTCATAGAATCGTGTGTGGCACTTTACAGCTGGCCAGTATGCCAAACTAGAACATAATCTCTGGCCAAGGAATTTATTGACTAAGGCTCTGATCTTCCAAACTGTTACACATATGCTTAATTTTAAGTCAGTATGACAACTCACTGGCTTAAAAAGCTAAGCATGCTTGTAAATGTTTGCAAGACAGGGGGTAAAGATTTGATCCAAAGCCCATTGAAATCAATAGGAATCTTTTCACTGACTTCAGTGGGCTTTGGATCAGGCCCTAAAGGCATAAGTACAATACACACACAAAAAAAGAAAGAAAAAAAAAACCTTGAACATGAACAAGTATCAATTTGGATATCTCAGTGGGATATGTGGTCACTGAAACCAGAGTGCCTCACTTGTCTTTATAGGGAACTGAATGCTTATGAAAAGTGTTAAACTGTGTGACAGCATTGGAAAGCAGAGTGGGAGAACGCATTTTGGAGTCTAGTATTTGGCTACAACTTGAATACTATAGGGTTCATATTTCTTATTCCCTATGGGGGTGTGGGGAAAGGACTAGAACAAAGGGAAGACAGAGAACATTTCTAATAGAAAAGTGTGTGTGTATATGTGTCGTATTACATAGAGAAATACATTAAAAGAATATTCAGGTTGCAAAGTCAAACATTCTACATTTAGGAAACCCCAGAATTAAAGTGGCCCATGCAACCTTAATTTGGCCCCTATATGTGTATACACTATGATACATCCTTTAATTACATGATCATATACTATTTTTTCCATAAGAATCTGCCAAATTCAGTGCACTGGCTGGATGGGGTAACCCCTTTGCTGAGATTCCCGTCCCAGTTCCAAAGCATGAGGGTCCTACAGCTTATCAACAAAACTGCAGTGATAATTTTTGAACATGGATGAAACAACTTATTTTTGCCTAAGCTCATTCACAGAAACTGCTTAACCAGTTCTGCTGAAACTTTCCCCAAAACTTCAGCATCATGGAGGAAAATGTAGAGCCACAAACAGGCCTGGGATAAACCAATGTGCACTCGGTGCCATTGCACAGGGCCCCCAACCACTGAAAAACAAAAACAAATCCTGAGTGGTGCTGCAATCCTGGGTACCAGGTCACAATGCCACTCACTTAAATTTGGCCTGGCTGCCCCTGTCATGAAAGAGGGGAGGTTGTGCCAATCCTGAGTAAGCGACGGTGTGACCTGGTGCTTGTCCTCCCTCCCCCTGTGCTCACTTCTCCCATAATCACCAAACCATCAGAAGGCTCTCCTCACCACACCAGAAAACCTGATGTGCCTTCCTGGGCAGGTGGGACACATCTGCTGAGTGAGGAGAAGGGGGGCAGCAAAGTTTTGCCTAGGACGGTGATTGTTTTGTACATCACCTGGTCTGTCTAGTTTAAGGAAGTTGGGGGAGCTAATTTTCATAGAGCACAGGGCCCCAGAATTCTTTAATCTGGGCCTGGCCACAAGTTAGAGTCTTCTACAGTGAAAAGGAGGAAGAGAAAATCTGTAGGATGATGACACACTGACCTAACCAGAAGATGTGGCACACCTAATGCAAATGAATAAATAAAAATTCAACGTGATAAATAATAATAATTACATATGTGGTAGTAATGTGGTGTCACTCATGTAATAACCTGGAGATGTGTTTCAAATATTGTTACTTCCGACATTTTAAAAAGTATACAAATAACTCTCTAAAATATTTCTATGATAATCTTTCTATCAGATATGGGGCACATTCAGAATGCATGAGGATGTGGTGTGGCATACAGGTTTTATTTGCACTTATTTGGATCAAGCTGCATAACTCATTTTTGGCTTCTTTTGTTGTTGGACTTTTGGGCGTATAAGGAAAACTACTGAATTTATCTGTCTAGTTTTTTGTTATGGACCCCATACCATCACTCTGGTGTCTGAAAAAGTGACCTCTAATGCATTATAGATGTATTATCCCATTTTTTTTAAACCTATGGGACAAAAGCTTTCCACTATAGACCTGGGGTGAAATCCTAATTCTATTGAAATCAAAAGAAGTTTTGTCACTGACTTCAATGAAGCCAGGATTTCACCTCTGGTCTAAACTCTTATCAATATAAGATAAGAAAGTGAGGAGCGAAGTGAGTGGCAGAGCTAAAACGAGAAGCCTAATCTCTTGACTCTTGTCCTGTGCTGTCACTACTAGCCAACATTGCCTTCCTGGTTAAAGTGAGCCTACGTTTGCTTTAAGCCAATACCAACAGCTGCACAGATGTGAAACAGTTAACAGAAATGTGATGATATTTAATTTCCCTGCCCACTGAAATGAAGTCTGCAGTATGTGACTCCTAGGAACTTAAGTGTCTATTAGGAAAGGGTTAAAGACAGATTATGTAAATAGGTATATTGTCATTTGTCCTATATGTACTACGGTGTAGTGAAGTATGCTGGGATTTATTTTTTAAGTTTTTCTTTTCCACAAATTGAGAGATTAACCTGGTCCCAATTGAAATGGCAGCCCATATCATACCTTCCCTTGATCTCACAGCATGGCTAATAACAGCTGGGGCCTACCAAGCAGGCTTCTTTATTTTTCCTTTATTGTTCCAGGCCACACATCCGTGAACCTTCAGCATGTTATGTACTTAAGCATGGGCAGGTTGATGTCATTATTTTCTTATTGTTGTGGAGCTCCCTGGGTGTTTGCCCATATTCATAGAGAGGAGCTTCTGTGCTCTTTGTAGGTTAACCTTTTAAAAAGGAGATGCTCGACCACTTGCAAATTTAGCCTAGGGCTGTGACATTGCACTAGGCCGATTGGTACGCTTCAAAACACATATTAGCACCACTTGTGCTATTTCATCCCTCTTTTTAATTTTAACCCAGTCTTGTTAGATAAATCTTATCTGTGCCACAAGCAAATGCTTGATAGAGCACATTTTTAAAGCCTTTGGGGGGGGCGGGGGGGAGAAGCATGGTATGTCTGGGTCACTGTGTGCTTTGTCTAACTATAAGCATAGCTATCTGCCAGTTTATCTGTCCGCCTGTCGCTCTGTCTATCTCTCTAGTTACCTCGCAGCAAACAAGCCATGAACATTAGCACTGAATTGTGAGAGCTACAGGGGATAGTGCTTCTCTGCATGAACCATAGCCACATTTAGCTTTTACAATCCTATAAAAATTGGCCTACTTGATATCAGTTCAGACTGGAAAGCCTCAGGCTTTGATGTAAGCACCCCAGAATATTTCTGTTTAAACTATAGAGGATGGAAGACACCTATAAAAATATTAATTAGCTCCAGTTGACACCAGATGCAGTTAACATACTGCGTGCCAGCTCTGAAATACTGGAGTTTTTATTAGGTAAGCTAATGTTTATTGCGATCATTAAAGTCTGAGTCATAAAAGGCTGAACATAAGATGTTTCAGGTTGGTGTTATTCCCACTGTGAGTCAAACATAGGTTTGCTAAAATCCTTCTTTCAGGGTTAATTTTTTAAGATGTCAAATTGCAAATGCAAGTTTAAAAAAAAAATTGCAAGGTTTTTTTCCTTCAGGTAGTGGGCCAAATTCAGACATGTATATGGGTGCATCTCCATTGGTTTCAATGAATTTGGCGTTGTAACTTTTAAATAGAGTAGCTTCAAGCAGTACCACAGATTAGACTTAATGGCTGAATTACTTTAGTAACATTAATTATGATAATGGTAGTCCTAACAGCAATGTTTCCTTTATTATGTTTTTGTAGGTTGGTAGTTGGGGCTGATCCTGCACTGGTCTAAACTGGGGGGAGATGTGTAGGTGCTAGGAGAGGTAACCACACACAGATAGGCATCAGACAGACTTACAACCCATTCTGGTCACTGCCTGCTCCTTATGATGTGAGCTGGGTTAATGGGAAGTGAACCAATGCTTGTGTATATGTTTTGGGGATTAGTCTTAAGGTCACCACCACTCTGTGCCCACAGCTAGCTCCATTTTCAAAACTTGTGCTGTGTAGAGAGCATGAGAAACCACACAATGCAGAGATTTTTACAGGATAGAGACTGACTAGTCTGGACCTTTGATGGCTTTTGTGTACATAATGTGGTCTTCAAAGCCCCTCCACAACCTGTGCTGGCCCATTTTGGATTGTCTCAGTGTTTCCTTTTATCATTATAGGAAAGACAAGAGACTACTGGACTTAAGGACTTAATAAACAAGAAAAGAAAGTTATTTATAAGAGTTCATATTTTGAAAGTTTTGCAAATATTTTTATGCATAGCCCATCGACTGTGTCTGTTGCATATTTCTGTGCATGTGCACATTTGCAAAGTGACAGCAGTAGAAATACATTTATTCACCTTTGCTTTCTGATAAACGTTTGTTGTTTATTGTTAAATATTCCCATATTGTACTGACCTACAATATAAAGTAGCAACCATCTGAATTCAGTTTTTTGTTTCATTTTGTATCTTAGAACACAAGATAAAGTAAAATTAACAAACACATGCTCAGAAAAACTAGTTATTTTCTCTTTACTTGCATAGAATTGGCCATTCCCCCCCCCCCAAAATTAGAAGTTTTTATAATTTTCACAAAATATAAATAAATAAGCATTGAAAATTATATCCTTGTGAATTTTTTTCCCAACCTGCTCTAATTTTAATGGGTCAAATCCTGAAGACTTGATTCAATCTTTGTTCATGCAAAAGTATAATCAGAGTCAATGGGAGCTCTGCCCGAGTGATAATTGAGTAAAGACATCACAATATGACCCTCTGTACATTTTTTGGTGTGTTCCAATAGGCTGGAAATGATATGTATTATTGGAATGCTGTGATGAATTAATGAATTAAAATCTCATTAATCTGAATCCTGATTATCTTAAAGTAGGCCATATTCCCTGAAGTGTAATAGCTACATTTAAAAGTAGCCCAGCTTACCTGAAACCCCATTTATCCAAATTTACTTTAATCTTCCTCAGATAATCAAGGTTCAGCTGTACATATCAATATCTTTACATAGGATTTGCAATGGTTTCATTATCAACTGCAAAGTGTGATTTGCTCATGAATCCTCAACATGACTACTGCCCTTTGATATGTCATGTTAGGGCAAAACTTAGGGTCAGGTTTTCCTGAATTATTAGGTATACATAATTATAAAAAACCCTCTAGCGATCCAGTGAGTTACTCTAAGGGTCTCTTCTCCACAGAAATATTCTTCATTTTCAATGGTTTGCAGGCCAAGACAACGTCCTAATTTTATTCAGAAGCACCCCTTGACCCTTTTTGAGGCCTTCTGGTTCCATCAAAATCCCACGAACACAATAAAATTGGCACATTTTCACCTCTGAAAGGTATTATAATCTATGATGTGGTCACCCCATATGTAAAATATGCCTTCTATGTGACACCCTTTCATGCTATCGGTGCATAAGTGTTATGATTGCATAAAATCCTTACATATTTTAAATGATATTCAGAAATATGCTTATGCATTTTTAAAGAAGATCCTATTTTCTTGTCTGAACTCTTTTAACAAAGACATTATGCTAAGTATAAAAGCTGTCCAATTTTTTCCAACCTTTTGCTTCTCTCTAAACCACAGTCATTTTGCTAGACATTGAAAATGTCTTGATTTAGTTGTCTTGCTATTTTGGGCCTGTCCTGCCCCCTGCAGTGGTAATAAGGATGGGGTTTCCTGCTGGGCCCTGAAGAATACCATTTCACGGCCGCCACATCGCTGGCGGCTTTTATTTATGGAGCCAAGAAAATGAATGGGTATTAGTGTCCAAACATTTCAACATGCTCCTGCGGCCATGCACAAAAGGGACTGATTTGCAGAAAATTTCCACTTATTTTCCAAAAGTATTTACCTTGCAGAAGCTTGGCTGATCGTTATAATGGCATAGCTGAGGGGGGAAAATGACCATTTCAGAACCCAATTTTTATCTATGTTTCTGAACCTTAAAAGAGCTATACTTCTTCCAAATAAAGATAATAACCTTGGTTGCTAGGCTTTCATGGATATGTGGATAAAGCCAGGCGTTTTTTATTTTATTTTATTTTATTTATTTTATTATTATTATTATTATTATCTTTACTACACATGAAATAGGCATTACCTAAAAGTAAAAACCTCTCTCTGCAATGCAAACTACAGGAATATTTTTTAAAGAAATTCTGGAGATTCCATTGCCAAAGTTTGGCGTAAGGAGTACCCACTGGAATAACAAGTAGAATGGATATTTCTGACACCTGTACCTTTACTTACCTGTTGGGGGCAATGCAGTGTTTATTTTGTATGTTTCCTAGAACATCCTCCTCAGAATTTTGGAGGAGATTTTCAAACAGCGCACCACTTTGCAAGCACACAAAATCACACCTGAACATTGCACCTACAAACAACTGCAGCTATACTTAGGGTTAACAGATAGCAACTGTGAAAAAACGGGACATGGGGTGGGGGAAATAGGTGCCTATATAAGAAAAAGTCCCAAAAAACGGGACTGTCCCTTTAAAAATGGGACATCTGGTCACCCTAGCCTATACTAAGATTTGCATAAGTCCTTTAACTCACATGGATATGCATATGTAGGTAAGATTTGCCCCCTAGAAATCCACCTGGAGGTGTCTACAACATGTGGCGTTCAGGGGCACAATTCAAACACCTCCACACAAGTGGAGGTCAAGTGTTGAAGATCACCCCTTACCATTTATAGGAAAGCCATAACACAAAGAGGCAAAGCTGCACCACTCGCATTACAATATCGTTTCTTGGAAGTTCCCAGCAGGTAAGATGTGAATTCTAGCTAATAGAATCATAACACCACAGTAGCTGCTGCTGTACAAGTTCATGCGGGCCACACTGGATATTGCAGTCTGCAACCCTTTCATGTAAGACTCGGAGAAACAAGATATATATGAGAATTTGGCAGGGGCCAATGAACTTGCAATCCCTCCATTTTGTAATTATTTTTATACAATACAATATTCTAGATATAAACTACATCTCTTTGCTAACTATTTATAGTTGCTTCACTTACCTGCAATAAGAAATGTATGTGCAATTATAAATGAATTCAGAGCTTGCCTAGTTTTATATTAATATTTGTAGCTACCATTATTTCTTTTACTGGAATGCTATTTGTGATTATAGTAATATTTCTTATTAAATTACTAAAGGCATCACTCTGTTTCTTAAAACAAACAAGGGAACCCTTTTTTATTTTATTTTATTTATTTTATTATTATTATTATTATCTTTACTACACATGAAATAGGCATTACCTAAAAGTAAAAACCTCTCTCCACAATGCAAACTACAGGAATATTTTTTAAAGAAATTCTGGAGATTCCATTGCCAAAGTTTGGCATAAGGAGTACTTATTAATAATTAATAATAATTATTATTATTATTATAAAAAAACCTCACAAAGGTTTGTGTTACATGACGGACTCCATTCCTTTTTATGGTGAGGCAGACAGGTCATGCACTAAAGGGGAAAAGCTTTGTCCCTGCACATGGTCTGAATACCTTGGAGAGCCAATGGATTCCACAAGAGAAGGAAGCCTGAATCCCAGACAGTTGTGCTGCAGTGGAGCTATTCTCCAGGTAACATTGAAGCTTGATAGTTGCTCCATGACTCTTATTTGGTCTTTGGGTCCACTTGATCAAGGATTCAGAGGCACTCACCTGCAAGCTGGCATGAAGGAAGCCCCATACTCAAGGTGTGCAAACCCACTGCTTCAGTTGGCTGTCCTCATCCTGTGACCACCCTGCACACCATCCCCAGGCATGCCATGGCTCCACTATAAGCCTGCAAAAGGGGCACTTTGGATTTCCCATTTATAGTTCTGAGGAATAATGGTGGGAAAGAGAGAGGATGATGCTGAAGGCATCTCTCTTCCTGCTTCTACACCTTGCAGGGAACCCATGGTGGATACAATGAGAAAGGCAGAAAGTACTAGGCAGGCCCCCTTTTCTTACCCTAGTTTTTCTATGGTTGCAGCAAGTTTGACTCTCCTCCAGTTTACATGGTAGAATAAAGCTCACTGATGTTTCAGTTGCGGAGAAGCAGTGTGGTGTATGGAATCAGCACAGGAGCAGACACCAGGAATTCTAATCCAGGCTCTGTCACTTTCTCTGCCTCAGTTTCCCCGCTGTAGAATGGTGTAATTATGGTTACCTACCTATGGATAGTGGTGCTGTGAGAATTAATCACAAAACTTTGAACAAGTAAAGCACTAAGTAATATTAATTTTAAAAAATTATTTCAAATTCTGGTCCTTTCATAGCTACTGATATTTGATGAAAACCTAGAAACAGCCTTAGAAATCATCAGCTATTGTGCAGTCGGTGTAACAACTTAGCTTTCAGAAGCACCCCAGGCCTATTAAACATCAAGCACTAATGGCCCTTTTAAAAAGCTAGCCTGATTTAAACAAATATGTTAGAATTTGCTTGGGTATCTTTTTAACATTACAATGTGCTATTTATTTTCCTGGCTCTGAACAGTATAATTAAGATTGTGAGTTTGTGAATACATTGTTAAAAAAACCCCAGTAAAGAATATACTATCCTGAAAACTCTTGTGGAAGGTACAGTAGATAAAAGCTTGTTCTTCCCACTAAGAAATTCTGACATGATTTCATTCAGTTGTAATGAAGCAAGAGAACTTTAACAAAAATGAATACCCTGTGGTCTCTTTTGTTCCCTTTTTTAATACATCTTGGTTTAGTCAATGATTGAGGAAGTCTATCAAGCTCTGTTCAAGGTTCTCTTTTTAATCATTAGAAATTTATCTTTAACCCCCCCACTTATTAAAAATGTTCAATCTTGTCAGGTTAGCAAAAAAAAAGTAAATTTTGCTTTCTTTTTCCTGCGGTTAAGAATTACTTTTATCTGACAATGGCTTTGCATGTTACAGCATTAATTTTGCAATAAATTACAGTGCAGGTAGGTGGAATTACTCACATTGCTTGACCAAAGTGTCTGACCTAGCCAGACCTCTGATTGATGAATAGTTTTTCATTTTGTTCTGCCAGCCTTATCAGACAAAATCGAAAAACTGGGTGAAAAAGATCCTATTTTATGTAATAGCATTTTGTTATATATCATTAGCACTTAATTCTGTCACCAGCACTAGGTCTGTGTTAACTAGGTCTTTCAACTTAATTCTATCTCACCTCCATGTGACATCCATTGTGGGAACTTGATGCCCCAAAACTATTTGTCCCAAATCATGAAATAACTCATAGGCTGTTATTGAGTGATTCAGTCCACACCCTCTGAGAGAAGACACTCACATATTGTGGTACTTTCATTCAGAACCTCTTTACAGTGCATCCACTAGGCTTATGGTAGACATCACAAAGTGCTGTTAAACCAATTGAGAGCTCCTGATATGGTCTAACATTTTGTATTTATACAGGACTCACCATTTGAAGTGCTCAGGTTTGGCAAACATTGGCATCACAGTGACATGGGGAGTATTATTAAACCCATTTCAAACACAGGACAACTGCAAGGAAGAGTGAAATTCACTCCATCGTAAGGTGCCATCTGTTAAGGGCTTATTTGGGACTTGGATAATGCATAGGCCTTTCCACAGGCATTTTGAGGAAAGAATGGCAAAATTTTCAGCAACCTGATCTACATTTTGCCAGTTCCATTTTGTGGCTAATCAACTAGTAGCTAATTAGCTAATGAGGGTAGCTAATCAACTAGTATGAACTCAGAGAGTTTTGGCAGCAGGAATTTCAGCAGGTGGTCAGCCAGTCAACAAATGAAAATCTCTATATTGTGGAAAATCTCTATATTGTTTACTTTTCCAAGGGTCCAAAATAGACCAATTTTTCCTTTTTTAAAAAAGTTCATGATTTTTAAAAACAAATTTTGAAAAACATTGTCAAATAGTTAAAAATGTGGTAATCAAAACCCAGGTTACCAGCAATCAAAAGTCAATAACCATTTTGCTAACACTTGTAATCAATTTTCCATAAACACTTTGATGACAATTGTGATTTAAAATGTAGTATTATTTTGTAACAAAAATGAAACATTTTAGCATTTTCTACAAGTAATCATAAAAGATTTCATTTAGGAAAAAATTGGCTTTTTTTATTAAAAAAAGAGTTTGAAAAATGTTGACCATTTCTAGCAGGTGGGAATGACGTAGCTCTGTGCAACCCTCTCTACTCCCTGCCTACTTTCCTTGCAGAAACAAGTTCACTCCTGTTATCTCTGAAAAACCAACAATCAGGGGAGATCAAAATAGATTCTATTCTGCTTCTTCAGCAAAACTGTCAGTTCTTTTTCTGACTGTAGGATCATTACTACTCGCAATGGTGTAAGAGGAAGAAAGTATAAAGTGGGATTTCCAGATCCCAGATTGATTTTGCAACATCAGAAGTTGGAAGGATAAATAATCCTCACCTAGAAGTTACAAGCTTAATGCAGGAATGAGATTCTATAACCTATGTTATGTGGAACATCAGCCTAGATAATCACAACGGTCCTTTTTGGCCTTAAAAATCTATGAATCTGCATCTTTTTGATCCATAAACTGACAAAATTTGCTACAAAAAATCGTTGAAGGAAAAATTAATATGCAATGCCTGGATGCCGGAAATGTCTAATTTAATAGTTTTCCCAAGAGCAGTGAGGTTTTCATTCAGATATCACAAGTACATAGGATTTTTTCTATATTTTCCTCAAAAACTACATTTTCCACATTGCAATTTTCATGCACATGGTCCATAACACTACATTCCAGTTCCCTACTTGTTAGATGATACGTATTCCATAGTATCTCTCAATTAGATTTTCCCCTGTACGTGGAATACCTCCCAGAACTGGTTCATCAAATCATAACTATCTCTCACTCAAATCTACATGTAAGACTCATTTTTATAATGGCTCCTTTAAAAAGTGAATCAACTAAATAATTCTCTCTAAATTTCACTATTTTAGGCTCCTATCCTGCAACTAGACCCATGTGGGTGAAGTCAATGGGGGTTTGTGTGAGTGCAAAGGACCATCTGCAAGGATCTGATTGCTGGATTGGGGCCACAGTTGAAAGACAACATTTATTTATTTGTTTATATTTTAGCTACAACAAAAATCAGCCATGCTTTGAGCATGTCTTTGCTGAGTAACCAGTGACCGTTTTCTGTCTTCCTCTACCTCTAGCCTAATATATTAGAACTAATACATTGACTCGTGTGCAATTTGGATTGCAAACTCTTTGAGGCATGGGCTATGTGATATTTGTCTTGAACAAATTAGGCTACTGTAAAATAATTTAAAAAGTCAATAACTCTTTTCACACAGCCTCATAGTTTTGTGTCTGGTTTTATCCATATAATAATTGTCAACAATGATAAAAATTCTTGGTATCTTGACCATCCTCACAGACTATGCTTTTACACCTGCCATCTTCCTGGAGTCTGTTCAGTCTGTATTACAACTTACAGGGATGGACTCTGATCTCAGTCACAGTGGATGTACCTGCAGTCATTCCACTGATTTCAGCTGAGTTACTCCATATTTACACCAGTGTAGATGAGATGAGAAATCTGGCCTCTGATGTGAAAAAGGCTATTTATGCACTTTCACAAAAGACAGAAGTCTGATAACTTTGGGTCTACACAAAAATGAGACAGAAATATGTTAGTGAAAAGCCCCAAGTTTTCTAAATGTAGATGAGCACAGATTAAGAAAGCAGTAATTAATTTCCTTTGACCTCAAGCGGAAATTCCTTTCTAAAGCTGTCATAAAGAGAAAGAGGCCAGAGAGAAGAAGTGAAACTGTGTAACAATGCAATTAAACCCTTGTAATGAGGTCAGCCATTGGACTTGTTGCAACTGATATCATTATAGGAATGAGGAGGCATTATACAGATGGCCTGATTTTTTACTTGATTCATTTTTCCCCTTTAACTCTTTAACAGTCAGATGTGTAGTTTATAAGTGTTATACAAATAATTATGGTTTGCCATTGGACCAGCTTTCTGATCTTACTAATGCTTTTCCAGGAATCTTGATGAATGAATTAACAAATTTTGGGATATCAGATAATAGTATCGTTCTGCCACAAGTAAGGCTTCCTCCAGATAATATTTTTGCTCAACAGCTGTCAGAACTGTACATCCGAGTGCAAGAAATTATTCACAGGACAAGTTTGAACTCTGGCATTTCTGAAGCTGACAACTGAAAATCTTTCTTTGTTATACTGTGAGCCTGATTTTCAGTGCAACTTCTGTCTGGCCTTTGCTTGCTTACACAACTTTTGGTGCACACACAGCTGCATGCACACAGTTGGTGCATTAATACCTGACAGTATTTGTCATCTGTGTGCCCAGGTAGTAGAGAGCCTGGGTACGTGCCAGTGAAAAGCTACCTGCTAAAAATCAGGCCTTTAAATATTAGTGACGGGCAACTCTGACTTACATGGAAGTTTTGGGTGTTCAGGGAAAGCAAAATGAAATCCTAACAGCTAATTTCAATGTGAAAGAGCCCTGAATAGTTTGGATACTCATCCGAAGCTTGTTTATCTATTTATTGGGCTGGCAAAAGGATGGATCCTGTTGCAAGATTATTCATTGATTTCAGCTGGTCTGGAAACATCTTGTTTTTGCCTGTCTGGTTAGGGCAGAAATCTGGAAATGCATAGAAGCTTGTAAAGGAAAAAAATGATGACGTAAACCTCAGAAAAGATTTACTTATTGCAGTTCAAGAACTGAATGAAGCTTTGAATCAGTCCTTATTTTATCCCAACTGGTCTTCCCATGTGGTTTAAGGTAGGATCTCTGGGCTTTAGGTATCTGGCCCTCAGGGTCATAAGGAGCCTGGATGGAGCAGTGAGTTAAAAGCAGAGTAACAACCACTACTGTAGTACACTGATTACTGCAGATATGCTACTGCTGGGATGAACTGTGCTCCCTCTCATAGGAAGAAGGGCCAAGGACTCAGGAGGGGGAGGGGGATAGAAATCCATCTGAGGTACTGAGCTAGTAGAAAGAATATGTCAAGGGAGCCCTGAAGATTTTGTGGTCCTAGAAGGCTGATAGATTGGGAGCTTATTTAGCCTTAGGGTTGGTCTTCACTACAGGGATATCAATGCTGCTACAATAGATGCAGCAGGGGTTGATTTAGTGGGTCTGGGAAGACATGCTATATTGATGGCAGAACGTTCTCTGGTTGACCCCAGTACTCCAGCTCTCTGAGAAGAGTAAGGGAAGTCGACCGGAGAGCATCTCCCATTGACACAGCGCAGTGAAAACACCAGTAGCAGATGACAGAACCAGGAGTAATGGTCTCAAGTTGCAGTGGGTGAGGTTTAGGTTGGATATTAGGAAACTTTTTCACTAGGAGGATGGTGAAGCACTGGAATGGGTTACCTAGGGAGGTGGTGGAATCTCCTTCCTTAGAGGTTTTTAAGGCCCGGCTTGACAAAGCCCTGGCCGGGATGATTTAGTTGGGGATTGGTCCTGCTTTGAGCAGGGGGTTGGACTAGATGACCACCTGAGGTCCCTTCCAACCCTGATATTATTCTATAACCTAAGTTACGTCAACTCCAGCTACATTATTAATGTAACTGGATTAGCATAATTTAGGTCGATTTACCTATTTTACCGATTTTACCCCGGTAGTGAAGACAAGTCCTTACTCTACCCCTGCTTGTTCTTCATAAGAATGCAGTGAACTTCAGAGAATTTCAGAGTAGTTAGTAAATACAACCACAAATCCAGATGCTTCTCTGAACTTGAACTGTTAGAACCTCTTATAGGGGCTGATCCAACGTCCACTGGAGTCCATGGGAGTCTTTTCACTGACTTCAGTGAGATTTGGAGATTTCTTCATTTACTGTTTACAGCTCTGGTTGGAAATAAAGCAAGGACTGCTTCCTTCATGGGATTACTGTCCTTCTGGTCCCAGACAGAGCCAACAAATTAGACACAGCACCAAAATAATAATAATTATGCAAAAAGTGAAACTTGAACATTTTCAAACCTCAAAAAACGATTCAGTTCAGGTTCAGTTTGAGCCACAGACAAAGGTTTGGGTAAATTCCTATTTCATCTGAATCCTAAAACAGGTCAGACCTTTATGGCACCATTATAAGATAGCCTTTTAACTAGAAATAATGGAAGGCTGTATGGTCTGGCAATTAGAGCACAGGACTGTGTGATCTGCTCAGATGCCAACTCTGCCACATGCTCAATGTGAGTGTGACCTTTGACAAGTCACTTAACATCTTTGTACCTCAGTTTCTCCTCCATGAATAGTACTTAGCAACCTTTGTAAAGTACTCTAAGCTTTGGAGAAGAAAGGCTGTATGTAAGTGCAAAGTGGTAGCATTTTAAGGATATTTTTAAAAGAGGCAGTTGAATGATGTCCTATAAATTTTGTCATCTTTCTCTCCAAATGGACTACAATATAATATTTCCTCCAGGAATGCATTTATTATTTAACACTTTTCCGTGAAAGGTTTCTTTTACATTGCAAATGCTAAGAGTTCCTCCATAGGTCTTAGTCTATTGACCCTTTACCTTAAAACAAGCTATTAATGCTTAACACTGCTATTAGTATTCAGGGAAGTAATGATTGGTACTGAAATGTAAATGTGCAGTAAAAACAGCTTCTATTTTGTAAAATAATTATGTAGCCTAATAATTATTTCATATGACTCTTTTTGATTGATGGGGAAAGGGCACCAAGTAGTTTGGAATCGTGATTCTTTTTGGTCTAAAATTCTAATAGCAAGGACCAATCATTGTTTCAGATACACTTACTTTTTTATAGAAACTGCGACAGGATGATCCTTGAGTCTGTTTCATCAAATTACATCAGATATGGTATTTTTAATTAAACTTTTTTTTTGAATGGCAAGGAATTATTATTCTATAAAGGGCAATACCAATTCTTGCAATCTCCAAGTCAGTCATTAGAACCCTGAAGGTCAAACATAGTTCAAGTCTGCAGTGAAGTGAGACTTTCTCTTTCCACTCTGCTGTCATTGCACCTGACCCTAACCTGGTAAAAGCATCCCCAGTGGTGCCAAAGAGGCCTTTCCATTCTCAGTGTACTAGCTACACAGGTCTTTCACATTTGAGGCTGCCAGATAAATGTCAAATTGCAATATTCTTATGATGTTTAATGGGAACCAGGCTGAGAGTGCTTCAACCTGTTTCACTTTGGAGAAGTTTTTGTCACGCTGGCTTAGATGGAAAAACAAGTCACAGATCAATAATGTACATAAATGGAAGAAATTCACAACACTGGGCTTTCCTAGCTGATTCACAGCTTCTAGAAAAATTGGAAAAACTATCTAGCCATATGTATATGTGTTCTGTACACAAATGGCTAAAGGATTTTCTTTGTTCTATTTTAAAGCACTATATCTACACTTTTCTTGAATGAATAATGTTATAAACTCTTATAGCGGTTTTCATTGCAAATGTTCAAGTTTCATGTAAGTCATAACTGGGCATATATGGGTACATATTTATATTTAAATTTATCTAGCTGTCCTTGTAATTTAATTTTTTTACTAGTTTGGGATTGTTTGGTTTTTTTACATTTTTAATTCTTTTTAATTCCAATGTTTTAACTCAGAAAACAATAAATATTACACTGGTTTATTACCCATGATAATCTACAAATGGATTGCAAATGAATGGAAAATTATAGATAAAAATGAATCAATTACATGTGCACAAATACAAATTAAGAGAACAGGAAAGACTGTTACATACTGGTATAACTTAAATATAGAACATATTTGGTAGAGCATCACCAAGATGATTTATACACCTGCTGCCCTGATTTTTTTTGTGAAAAAATTCTGAATTTCAAAAATTTTCAACCAACTCTAGATTCATAAAATTTAAGTCTAGAAGGACTATCATGACCATCTAGTCTGACCTCCTGCATAACACAGACCATAGAAGCTCACCCCATAACTTTTGCATCAACTCATTCATTCTGTTTGAGCTATGACATATCTTTTAGAAAGATACCAGTTTTGATTTAAAAATGGCAAGTGAAGGAGAATCCACAATGTCCATAGTTAAGTTGTGCCATAGATTTATTATCGTCACTGTTAAAAAAAAAAAGTGTGCCTCATTTCTAGTGTAAATTTAAAAAGCTTCATCTTCCAACCCTTGGATCTCATTATGCCTTTTTCAACTAGTTTAAATACCCTTCTACCGTCAGAAATCTCTTCCCCATATTGCAATTTGTAAACCATGACAAAGTCACCTCTTAACCTCTTCTTGGATTAACTAGATAGATTGAGCTTCTCTAGTCTCTGACCAGAAGGTATGTTTTCTAGAGCTCAAATCATTCTTGTAGCTCTTTTCTGAACCCGTTCCAATGTTTCAGCATCATTTTTGAAGCGTGGATATCTTACTGGACACAGTATTCCATTAATGGTTTCACCAATGCCATTTACAGAGGTCATATCATTTCCCACTTGATACTCCTTTGGTTATATATCCCAAGGATTGTGTTCACCCTCTTAGCTACAACATTGCACTGGGTGGTCATATGCAATTGGTTAGCTGCCGTAATCCCTAAATTCTTTTCATAGCCACTACTTTCCAGGATACAGTCCCCGATCTTATAAATGTGATCTATGGTCTTTGCTCCTGGATATGTGACCTTGTATTTGACTATATTAAAATGTATGATGCTCAAATGAGTTCACCTTCCCAAGTGATCCAGGTCATGTGAATAAGTGACATGTTCCCATCATTATTTACCACTCCACTAGTTTTTGGTATATGCAAATTTTACCAGCAATGATTTTATATTTTCTTCCAGATCACTGATAAAAATATTCAATAGTATTAGGTCAAAAACAGATCACTGTGGTACACAACTAGAAACACCCTCATTTCCCATTTACAATTACTTTTTGAGATTTATCAGTTAGCCAGTTTTTAATCCATTTAGTATGAATTACATTGATTTTCTTGCTTTTTTAAAAAAATCATAATGCTATGTAGGACTAAGTCAAATGCATTACAGAAATCTATAGCAACACAGTTACCTTTTTCAACCAAACTTGTAATCTCATAAAATATGCTACTGAGTGATTTATTTAGCAATTGATTACTTGCTCTTCCAACTATTATCATAGCTAGGCAGGAGCAATGCTTCAACCGGGCCTGAACTTCGTTGAGGATATCCTCTCACTCCCCTATACCTACACAGAACTAGACACAACACACCCTCCCGGTAAGTAAGTCCACTTAGTTACTGAAAATACACGTGCAGTGTTCTTGCTCTTCTATTTTGCATTATGAATTGAAGTATGTGTGGTACTAGCAGTACTGATGGATCCTCTTGCAGATGGTGTACACAGAAGGTAGAGAGAGGCTGTCCGTTAGACTATTAGAGACTAATCCCATTACTTCACTACTAAATTTTAATTTAAACATCTTTTTTTAGTACCTTAATGCCAAGATTGAGCGAGTAAGGTTCCAGTCTGACAGGCCAAGGGACTGAACGACTAGAATCTCCAGTTTGCTAAGGATAGGAAGCAACATAAAGTGTCCTTAAAGCAGCCATAGATGGACAGTAGAAGATTCCCTACAGGAGGACTTTCCAGTGGTGTAAAACTGGCAGTCTTCCCCCAAGTAAAGGGCATGTTTGGAGTGTTCCAGGGGTGGGGCCAGGGTAGGAGGAGAATGAGTATGGCGGGATGGAACTACACTACACTCAATCCTCCACTGGTAATGGTGTAAATTAGGCCTTCCCCTGGGTAGCCAGGGCCAAGTGGCTCTGAAACTTTAAACCTCTGTGGCTGCCCATCTCCACTATGCAGCATGGATGTGATGGAGAATCAGGGCTTGAAATCTTTTATTTATCCCTACAACTGGTACATCATGAGCAACAACCTGTCATCCATCCATTTATCTAATTTATATTTTAAGGTGCCAGTTGCTTTGTTATTTAAAAGCTAATGTGCCTCAATCCTGATCAGAACAAGATTACCTCCAAAGATGAAAGTGTAGTTCAGTCTCTGTGATCCATTTGTTCACTGGCTGCTCTACTGAGAATGCCAAACAGTGGTGGTGTTGGGTTTTGGCCAAACTCATTAGATGTAGACTACTAAACTGTCAAATAGTAAAAACTTGTGTTCATCAGTGACCTAGACTGATTTGAATGTAGAAACCTACTGTAGAGATGAAAGACTCTCTCACACTTTGTAGGTTCCCCTCCCTACTTTTCCATCATTATGGAATGATAAACAGCATGTTATCAGGAAAGATATTCATTATTAAACTCCAGATGGGAGCGGAATTTTTTAAATCATGACATTAAAAAGCGCACAAACTTATTGTTTCTAGTAAGGCAGGGATTTCTGTTTTTTCCTTTGCTATTTTTTCTTGGTTAACAATATGATGTCCTTGACTGCTACTGAGTTCAGCTTGTAGCAAAAAATAGAGTAAATCTTTTGAGTATACTGGTTCTCATGAGATTGCCAGGCACTTTGTTTAAACTCAGGTTTCAGAGTAACAGCCGCGTTAGTCTGTATTCGCAAAAAGAAAAGGAGTACTTGTGGCACCTTAGAGACTAACCAATTTATTTGAGCATAAGCTTTCGTGAGCATCCAATGAAGTGAGCTGTAGCTCACGAAAGCTTATGCTCAAATAAATTGGTTAGTCTCTAAGGTGCCACAAGTACTCCTTTTCTTTTTGTTTAAACTCAGTTGATTCATTAAAGGATAGCTTGTACAAGCATCTGAACTTTTGGGCTAAATTCAGATTAACACCCAAAGCTTCTCAACGTTTGGCAATGTACCCATCACCAAGTACTCAATCATGTCCAATAGAGAAAACAGATAATAGACAAGCATGCTTACCTTGCTATGCAAAATTAGGAAGAAGATTTCTAGGTTACTGAGGCTAACTTCTCACTATTCTCCTGCTTAGACCCCTCAATTGCTTTGCTCTTATACAATACAGGGCTGAAATACCTTTCTATTGTTTATATGCCAAGCTCCCTTCATCTCCTCTTCCAACAATGTTCTAAAGCACCCCTTAATTCTATAAAGCATTCGAGTGATAATGACCATAGTCCACTAAGTTACTTTGTGCATCAAACTCTATTGTATTCACTTGTCCTACTGCATTTAAGCTCTCTGAGGCAGGACCCTGTTAATTCTTCAGCATGGATCACTATAGCATTGTGGGTCTGATCCCTTTTGAAGTCAGTGGGAAGACTTCCAATTATTTCAGTGTGGGCTCAATTGAGTCCTGTGGGCACTTAAGATACAGCACCATCTTGCCTCTCCTTATCATGTTCCTGTGGCTTTTCTTACTGGATTTTAAGTTTTTTCCAGTATCGATTGATTGTGTGGCATATTGTGTGGCACATTTCCCACTTTTCTTAGGGGAGGTTCATCATAGATGGGAGCTACAATTTTAAAATATGGTCAGAGCTGGTCATTTCTCAAGCAAAAAGAAAAAAACAAACAAAAAAAACCCCTACCAAATTATAGCATTGTGATTCTGCTACTCTGAGGATTGAGCTGGGCAGAACTGTAACATCAGTGGAATCACTCCCATTGGTGTCGTGTTCTCATTGGAGTCAATGGGATTTCTGCAGAGGAACACTGAGTTTTCATTCCTTTGCATATTACAATTATTTTTAGTAGTTTTTTTAAAAAAATAAATTGGTTTCTAAGAAGAAGAAAAGAGATGTTAATGTTTAATGTTTCTCTTTCCTGAATGTGCTTGTCTGATTGGCCCAAATGGGAAGAAGAAACTGGTGTAAGAATTTTGTTCCTGTTCATTTTGTTAATAATCTTCTTGTGCTGAGTCTTGTCTGGATGCTTTGTAACTGGGGCCTGGTTTTTTCTTTTTTTCCCATTCACATGCTCTTGCCAAGGATATCATTATGACATTCAGTAGTAACAAGCATTCTTCTGTTCAAATTTATATCAATTAGTTTGGGACAGTAATTCAATCGGACGGCCCTCTGGATTTTGAAAGACTTGCAACCATGTCAAAGTGGCGACCTTTTTCCTCAGCTCTCAGCCAAAAGCCATTTTTTTTTAACAAGGAGCTCTTGAAAAGAAATGCCACTTTGATAATTAGTTATTGATCATGGACAATGTGGTGACAAATACCGTCGGATTATCCAGACGCCAGTGTGTCGTGACACTGGGACTTCCTTATCGCAATAATCTTCAAAAATAAACGTACAAGGAAGGTCATTAAGGCCGATCTTCAGGGAATAATACCCAGATAATCTAACTTCATTATTAAAAATAAAAATACAAAAGTATTTTGGACATGTCAAATTAAGTAATAAGCCTGTTAAAATAGCCGCCAGATAAGGAAGATTTGAGAAGTAGAGCATTTGCTTTGAGACAACAATATGCAAAGTTATTTTGATAATTAACCCTTCTTTGGCCAGCAGTTTTACCTCAGTAGAACACCATTAACCCTCCTACCCTGAAATGTCTATTAGAAACAATTTGGGATCTGAGCACAAGAAGACCATAAAAATTATAGACTTAAAAGTATAATTGACTTTTTTTGAGGGCTAATTTAGACAGCACTTTGAGAATCGCATAAAATTGCTGCCTATGAGCCATTTAATAGAGAAAAAACTGGAAAGAACCATTCTATTGTACTTAAAGAAAAAAAAGGTTTCCATTAGTTGTAGAGTTTCTTTCTGGGACTACTAATGTAAAGCATCTCTGCTGAAACTGACAAGGATATACAACCATCTATGGCACAACTTTGTTGGCTTGGGGGTACAGTACATAAAATACTGCTATCAACAGAACAAGATTTTGAGAGGGGCGCTCACTAAAGTCCTTTTCTAACTGAACTGTTTTGACACAACAAGCAATAATACAGTGTATGGCTTCATGGCGCATTGCACTGATAGGTGGATACAGAGTGTTTCACTTCTAGATCATTGCTTCAAACTAAATTCAGAGCAATGTTATTTTATTTATAGACTTATCTATGATGCTTACTTATGAATTTAGCAACCCTGTGAGGTAAAGTAGTATCATTATGGTGTGGAAACTGAAGCACTGAGGGATTCAGGGACTTGTCTAAGGTCATAAGGATGTCTGAAGTCTGTGACAGAACTAAGAATCAAATCCAGATCTTTTGGGTCCCAGCCCAAGTGGTTGACAAAAAGGCCATTCTTTTGTTCGGTTATGTCCAATGGCTGCTGGGTGATCTATGTCAAATTTGCATATCCATGTCACAACCCACAAAATAAAACAACGTAACATACCAAACAACCTGCCAACACCACCTTTGGAATCCCTCTTGGTTGTTTCAGCAGAGTCTAATGGACATGGAGTCCAGACACACCTCTTACCCCTAAAGGTGGTCCTTTCAGATAAGTTTCATGTCATATTAATGGGGAAGCATGCAGTACCTGTTTCATGGATAAAGGTCCGCAAATTATTAGGCTGGTTAATCTGTCATGAGCACTAGTTAGTTTTTTCTTATAGTCTATATTACTTTTATAGGCTTCCTTTACTTATTGGAATTTTATTATTTTATATTGTGTCAAACAATTTGTTTCTGACTGAATTGCCTTTGCTTTGAAGAGCTTCCAAAGAGATGTTCTTGGTACTGTTATGTATATTCAAGCTGTTCTAAAATATGGTTATGGTAAAATGTAAAGGTACCATTTATATCAATATGCCATTATTTTTGGTATACTAAACTACTGTGAGGTGTTTGAACTCAAGGTTACTTCACTTTATTATTGAGACTGCATTATGTCTAGTCTTGGGGAGGAAACTAAGAGTTAGTTAAAGTCTGGGGGAAAATATGACTATCAGAAATGTGAAATGACATATTAAATAAATAGAAAAGCTTCTATGGTGAGAAAATGAGCACAGTTCTGGAAGACATAAATTTCTTAGTTCTAGTCCCTGTGCTACCAATGATTTATTTTGGAAATGTAGGACTGAAAGGGACCTTGTTAGGTCATGTAGTCCAGTCCCCTGCACTGAGACAGGACTAAATATTATTAGACCATCCCTGGCAGATGTTTGTCTAACTTGTTTTGAAAAACCTACAATGACTGAGATTCCACAACATCACAAGGTAATTTGTTGCAGTGTTTAACTACGCTTGCAGTTAGGAGTTTTCCTAATGTCTAAGATAAATCTCTCTTGCTGCAATTTAAGCCCATTATTTCTTGTCCTGTCCTCAATGGATAAGGAAAACAATTGATCATCCTCCTTTTTATAACAAACTTTTACATTCTTGAAGACTGTTATCATGTCCCCCCGCTCAATCTTCTCTTCTCCAGACTAAACAAACCCAATTTTTTGAATCTTTCCTCATAGGTCATGTTTTCTCGACCTTTAATCATTTTTGTTACAGTCCTCTGGATTTTCTCCAGTTTGACCACATCTTTCCTGAAGCGTGGTGCCCAGAACTGGACACAGTACTCCAGTCGCAGCCTTGTCAGTGCTGAGTAGAATGGAAGAATTATTCCTCATGCCTTTTGTTTACAACACTCCTGCTAATACATCCCAGAATGATGTTTGCTTTTTTTGCACAGTAGTACATTGTTGACTCATATTTAGTTTGTGATCCACTATAAACCCCAAATCCTTTTCTGTAGTACTCCCTCCTAAGCAGTCATTTCCCCATTTTGTATTCGTGCAATTGAGTATTCCTTCCTAAGTATAGTACTTTGCAATTGTCCTTATTGAATTTCATCCTATTTATTTCAGTTTTTCAAGATCATTTTGAATTCTAATACTGTCCTCCAAAGCACTTGCAAACCCTCACACTTTAGTATCCTCTGCACACTTTATAAGGGTATTCTGTTAGACATTAACAAACTCATTTATGAAGATATTGAATAGAACTGGACAGATCCTTGTGGGACCCCACTCAGTATGCCTTTCCAGCTTGATTGTGAACCATTGCTATCTACTCTCTGAGTCTGGTTTTCCAACCAGTTGTGCACCTTTATAGTAGATTCATCTAGGCTGTATTTCCCTAATCCCTATATGGAGTTCTATCTTCTATCTCCCTTGGTTTCCTCATCTGTCAAATGGGGACTACGTTATTTCTACAGTATTAAGACCACAAATAGAATTACTCCACCCCTATATTTTGGAATGCTACTGCAGAAATCTGTAATATTCTGAATGTCAAAGTAGCATGTAGTTTCTGGACCCTATTTCTCTTTGGCATCCAAGTGTCTTCAATAGCTAGCAATACTTTTCGTCATGTTCAGATGCCCAGGAGGCTGCACCCCTTTCTAGGCCCAATGAGCCACATGTTAATCATCTCCCAGCTCAGATACTGTAATATATTGTCACTTTTATTGGGCTGGACCCAGAATGTTTTAGAAACTACCACCCTTGCCATAGCCATGATCTACCATGACAGCTGTGCACTTCAGGGACAGTGAAGTTGACTTTGTCTAAAGGGAGACTCACAAATGCAGCAGGGCATTGGCCTTTCTTGTCCACTGTTTCCAACTCTGGAAATTCATTCTGCAAAGTATTAGAATGAACACAGACCTTACCCTCTTCAGAACAAAATATAAGATCCTTCTCTTTTCCTGGGCTTTCCTCATATAGACTGTGTATGCTTTCTCACTGCATCTTGAGGAAATAGCAAGAATATAATCCTTCAGACCGATTGTTTGAGCAGATACCATGGTGATGGGTGCATGATGAGATAACACAGTTTATTTTTACAACAGGATAATAATTCTTACCTACCTAGTTTCCAGGGAGTTGTGAGGACTAATCAGTTAGTGTTTGCACAAGTCTGTAAAAGGCTATATAAGTGCGAAGTATTATTATTATTACCTTATGATGATATTGACTTTGCCTTGTCAAACTGCAGTACTTTCCCCTACTTAGGATGTAATATCGCCATGAAGTGTTTATATTCCTATAATGTAAATGTTTCCTTTTGAAGGTGAGTTGAGTGCCATGTTGTTACACATGACCAGCAACATGATTTATTTGCATGGTGCAGGAAATTCAGGTGATTCTAAATAAACCTTCTGGGGACGCTTCCAGTTAAAGCTACTTATGCTTTTACATTCGTGGTTTGTCCTCCACGATGTTTGTTGACATGCATTTTTAAAAATCTGTTGAGCCAATCCATACAGCCCTCTAGGGTCCTATGTTTTGCGGCATGAGTAGGTATGCTGTCATTAGTTTGGCACTGAGATATAGCTGACTATAGGAACAGGGGCTCTTTTTTTCCTTTCAGCCTGATTTGGAAGTGTCTAGCTTTGGCCTGAGAGGAAAGAATTAACAGTTGTATAGAATCAAGCCCACTATCCTTCCTCGTTGTGATTAGCTCTTAAAACACATCCAAAAAAACCCACAAAGCCACCTGATCTGTCAAGTCTATCCTTAGTATCCCTATGCCACGCTGACAGATATTTACCCCCTCTACATCTGGATGAATAGGGACAGGTTCTCCACCCCTCAGAAGATTCACTTACATTAAGTGGTGCGGTGGAAGCAGTGAATGAACAATAGACGGCTGTCAGGCTCGACAGCAGGGCATGGATGTATGAGCGCGGAGCTGACAGCGAGGGCCTCAGAGGGTAAACTGCTTTGCTGGAACTAATTAAACAGATGAAATTATTACATGAATATGCAGATGTTGTTTACATTTTACCATATGGTATTATTTCAGGTAATAACTCGCAGGAGGATCCCTTCCTCTCATCAAGAGGAAATGGGTTGAAAAGGAGGTTCCATGTGTCACCTTTCAGTTGCTAGGCAGACACTGATATGGCAGGCTTCTCTCCTAGTCACCGCTCCCTGTGACTCTTCTTGTAACCACACTATGCTGGAGAAATCAGCATTCTCCCTACCAGGCATTGTAGGAAGAGATTACCCTTTATTAAGCTCAAATGTTTATGGTTGCTAATTTTTTTTTCAATTAAGTTAGTAAGTCAGTCGCTTTTCTGAGAATGACCTGCAGCATGCACTTTATAATTGAGAAGGTGCCAATCCATAGTCCATAGGTAAGAATTGACAGATCTGTCCAAATATGTAGAGGCTGGGAGCGTGACATTTCCACAGAGAGCCCGACATGCTACCGAGTTTGTTAGCATTTACTGCATTGCCAATGTGAAATGTTGATAACGGAGGCACTCCTTTTCAATAAGTTTCCATTCATCATATTGAAAAGGTTGCTCTCTAGAATTATAGAGGCAAAGGATTATCACAGACAACAATATAAAGAATCATTAATAACAGGCATTTAGGGTGGGCAGTCAGACACTGACACTACACAATTACTGTACATCCCAGGCAAGGATACATAGCGAGGGTAATCAACATAGAAAACATTTTTTAAAGGGTGTTTACTTTAGATGCATGACATAGTGACAGACCCTAGCAGGCATAGTGCTAGCACAATCTGCTTTGGGAGCTATTTAGCATAGCATAATCCCAGACTGGGTAAAGGAATTGGTGTAGCCATACTGTATACATTCAATCTCAGATGAAGAAGGGACACAACCAGAGATAAATTAATTTGGATATAATTGTTTCATATGTAAATCCAGAGGCAAGGCCAAGATGGAAATCTTACTGGTATATAGATCACGCCACAGCTCTGCCAATTTCTTAGAACTGGCCAAGTGACTGTCTAGCCTGTCTGCTACTAGAATATCCTAAACTCATCATACTTTGGTACTAATGCAGGCAATAACTCTACCATACTGGTTCAGCAACACATTTCTATCATGATCACTTTCACATTTTCCCAGGTTGTCACTGGCCCCACGTTTACAATCAAACACATAATACACCTTTCTCTTGCTCTGATCATTACCTCTCTATGTCCTCCTGTCTGGTATGTGGACTAATCACAGTGGTCAGTTCCCAAAAACTCTTGTATCCAATACGTTTCCACAACACTTTAGCAGACAATGCTGCCCAGCTGTGCCACCAATACATTGGCAGATTGGTTGTATACAAACACTGAGACATTTGGCTACTAAATGTCCTGTCTTATCTGCATCACCATCAGAGACTACCTTAGGCCACTGATGACCTATGTTAGCATGAAATGCAAAGGCATGATTTAGAGGTGACAAACATGCAAGAGGTGGTCTGGATTCTTACCCTCGTACAGTGTCTCTGAGAGAGACCAAGAGATCTCTGTCTTGGCCCAATATCATTGTCAAAGTTTCAGTTTGGACAGCAAGCAAGACAGCCTTCAGTTACTCTGAGTAACTTATCAGGAAAAGCCAACCAAGTCTGAAGCAAGTTTTTCTATCTCTGATGAATCAGAGATTGTCTATATGGAGTTTTGGGGCTGGCCCAAGACTGTGGAAGGAACTCCCATAGGAGCTAAGGGTCATGGCAAACCTCATCATCTTCTGCTCTAAGTGCAAGGAAAAATTCTTTGGCCTTGTATTCTCTAACGTAAACCTATTTATATTATAAAAACATTCAAAACCAAAGCCACATCACTGCATATACTTTTTCCTCGGGAAAGAGGATGAGAAAATAAACATGACAGATGTTAGTCATGTTGCTTATCGCACTACTGGAAGGCGATCAGGTACTATGGTGATAAGCATGGTATAAGAACCTATATAGAACAGAATATCTTCCCCTACCATTGCCCCTTCTACCTGATGAGCAAGCGATGAGAAGTGCCTGTTTTCTCTGATGACTGAGATAATCAATATCCTGTTAAGGAGAGTCACCCACATCTAGTAACTGTGGATATACACTCCAACCTGATCTCAAGAAGCCAAATCACAAAGGAGATGATCTTGCCAACAACTTTCCTTTCTCCAACTTTCCCTTCTTGGTCAACATCGTTGAGAAGTCAGTGATGGCAAAACTACAATTGCTTTTGACCTCAGTCATTCAGAGAACTGAGTCCTCTACCGTAAATAAGACTATTATATTTTCCAGGTCAGAAAAGCTTCTATAAACTCCCACAGGTTATCCTTCTAAGTTCAGTGTCATTTTCATTTTGTAATAATATTAGGAATAAAATATTTAAAGAGTATTTCTGTAAAAATTCACTTGAAATTTTGTTTTGAAAAAACACTTCTTGTAAATTAAAACGTAATCTTTCTAAGTAGTAGAGCAAGCTCTATGTTTTGTATGGCCCTGTGCAAAGAAAGTTAGGCAGGAGGTCCATTTATCTCCTCCCAGCCTGTGACCCACCATCAGATAGAAACCAACTCTTCTCTGCTTGTGAATCAGTCAGAAACCAACTCTTCTCTGCTTGTGATCACTCCAGGTTGTAGATTCTTGGTTATGAACCTCTCTGGCTTCTGGCAATGTATACACTATACATTGATACTACTAGAAAGAGCTTGGGGAAAACAGGCAACAGCAGGGAAATAAATTCAAGGACTTGAATTAGGATGAGAAGAGCAGAGAATTGACTGAGAGATCAGAACTAGGAGACAGATGAGAGGAGAAATGGATGAGAGAACAACTGGAATGGGGACTGCCCAGGGTAAGAACTGGAGCTGAGAAAGTCCCCTTATTGACTCTTTATTTTGGGGGGTTGAATCTATAGGTGTGCACAAAGACCACTGGGTAAGCATAGCATAAGGCTACCACTGCTGAGCTATAATCATGGTATACCTGTTACTGATAACACTATAATAGTGCTTGGAGTCTTCTCAGCAGCCTTATAAGTATCACTTCCACAAGATTCTAAAGGATTCCAGGAGAGTACAGTTCTATTCCATCCCCTCAGGTACACAGATACTCAGGAATTCTTGAAGCCTTATCACTTCGCCTGCTATCATACCTCTAAAATCTACCCTTTCTTCCCTCTTTCATTTATCATAACTCTTGTTCATTATCTGATCATTTCTCACTTTAGCTCTGGTAATATCTTTCCTGGGCCCTCACCTCACCAATCTATCTAAAATGCTACAGCTAACCCATCTTCCTTTTGTGTTACACCTTGAGCACTCCATGGACACATTGCATCTCTCTCCTCTTTCTGGATGCCTGCCTTTAGACTGCAAGGTCTCCTGAACAGAGACGATGTCTTCTCTGTTTGGAAAGTGCCTAGCACATTGTGGATGCTACTGGAAATAAATAATAAATAACAACAAAAAAGTAAACTGTTCCTGCCTTCATATTTTAATTCATCCTGCTTAAACCATAAGCTCCAAAAGAGTAGGAACTTCTCTGTGTAAGGTATATATATATATGTAGTAGAGTATGTATATATTGTGACAGGGTCAGGCCAGATGGCTACAGGAGAGTGATAGAATGCAGATATATTAGCCCCAGGTTGAGTAGGTCCCTTTTCCCTGGGTAAGGCAACAGAGAAGGTTCCAGAACAATCAGGAACTTTCTGGAAACAATTAAGGCAGACAGGCTGATTAGAGCACCTGCAGCCAATCAAGAAGCTGTTAGAATCAATTAAGGCTGGCTAATCAGGGGACCTGAGTTTAAAAAGGAGCTCACTTCAGTTTGTGGTGTGCATGTGAGGAGCTGGGAGCAAGAAGCACTAGTAGCTGAGAGTGAGAATGCGTACTGTTGGAGGACTGAGGTGTACAAGCATTATCAGACACCAGGAGGAAGGTCCTATGGTGAGGATAAAGAAGGTGTTGGGAGGAGGCCATGGGGAAGTAGCCCAGGGAGTTGTAGCTGTCACACAGCTGTTCCAGGAGGCACTCTAGACAGCTGCATTCCAGAGGGCCCTGGGCTGGAACCCAGAGTAGAGGGCGGGCCCGGGTTCCCCCAAAACCTCCCAACTCCTGGTCAGACACAGGAGGGGTTCAAACTGAGGGCTGCTGTGAATCTCCGAGGCGAGCAAATCCACCAATAAGCACAAGACCCACCAAGGTAGAGGTGGAACTTTGTCACAATATGCAATTAAAAATAAAAATAAAACAGTTAAAAATAACAATAGTCTGTTCATTAACCACCTATATGAATCACTGTACAAAACTGGGATAAGAAGTGTCCTTCTGACTTCACTCGATAGGCCCTTTGAGCTAAGGGCATCAAAATGTCTGTCAGCTTTTTAGCAGCAGATTCTATTTCAGTGACTAATGCCTCAGCATTTTGCAGTCTCTGGCTCAAATTTATCCCTGGGGGATGCCAGCTGAAATACATGGAGTTACACCCAGGATATATTTGGCCCCAGTGTCTCTTGGATGAAGGCCCAAATCTGACTGTAGAAACAATTTACAACTTTACATTCAAAGTAAAGAGATATAAAGGAACTGATGTACTCCTGACACGGAGAAGCCAAAACTGTATAACATTACGTTAGTCCAAATTACACTACGATGTGTGTTAAAGAGCAGAAAACTTGAACCAGACCTGGAGTTTTGCCATGTTGAATTCCATTGCACTAGCTCCAGTTTAGCAGATAGGTCATGTCAGGTTCCTAAGTTTTTTCAGCACTCAAGTGTCTACATAGATAAGCACTTTTTGTGAATAAAAACTGTGGTAAAATATCCATGCATTATGCATGTCATATATTATCTAGAATTTATGGATACATTTGTGCCATTTCAGAGGTTTTTAATTAAACAGAAACAGTTCTCCGTATCCCTCATGCTATTTCCAGAATTTTCAATCTTTTCAGAATTACACATTGTTCTTCCATTGGGTGAGAACAGCCAGAAGCAATTTCCTACACTCTGTTATTTTAGGTGTTTCTGCAGAGAGTATGTGGAATCGACTCAAAGAAAGAAAATCAGTAGGCAAGTGCAAGAAAAAAATATTTTAAAATATTTTATTTTTAAAAACGTATTTTAGGGCCAGATTTTCAAACACCAGTCTCTGCTTGAGCACTTTCACTTGAATAATTGCAGGATCACTTTGAAGTCCTGATCCAATCTGGGCAGATACCTGCACCCATACCTAGCCTTACTGAAGATAATGGCTCTGCATGGGCACAGGAATCAACCAAGCACAACTCATTGTAATACTGGGGGCTAAGACATTTAGGGCTTAATCTTGTAAGGAGCTAAACTCTTTTGTGAGATGCTGAGCAATATTCAGCACTTCCAAAAATTTCTCAGCGGCTTAGAGGGTCAAGGTCTTGTATGTTGAAATATCTAATTTGTGGGTGCAATGAGATACTTAGATGCATAAGTACAAATGTGTGTGTATGTAACCAATAGTTATATATATAAATAACACTACTTGGAATTGCTGGAGCAAAACTGTGTCTAAAAAGGGTTGAAAATGTGATCCCTAATGTTTAAGTCTCCAGTCCTGCATTAGAATCCATTCAGTTACACATCTCTTTTCATGTTCCTGAAAACTTTATGTTTTCAGAAAATTGCACAAAACTTGTATTTGGTTATAAATACATGGAGAGCCATGATGATTCATGTCTTTACAGAACAGAAACATTTTGGTTGGAAAGGGGCCCATTTTCGGTGAAAGTAATATTTCACCAAATTTTTCAAAACCCAGACCGGTTTTGAATTCACAATGAAATATAGAAATACTCACATGTGTTTCATACTTTTCTGATTACTTCCAGTGCATATTGGTAATATCTCTAGATGCACATTCCATAAGCAAATGCTTTTCTTCTTCTGTTACTTGGTTTTGCACAATAAGATCCTGTTAGAACTGAAATAAGCACACCATTTTGGGGCTGAAAATACAAATTTCATCGTAAAATGGTATGAAAAACTAAATACTGTTTGTGAGCAAGTTGACAAAAGAACAAAAGATGGGCCTTCCTGGTAGTTTTAATAACTGAAAAGGGATTAGCAAGCTTTGACAAGGTCTCTGAAGGCAGATGGCTAACTTAAAGGGAAGAACTAATGATTCTTCCAGAACTAGAGATAACCATTTGGGGCTCTGGCTCCTTTCAAAAGGAGTGAAGGAGGAAAGGGCTCTATACTGAAGAGTTCACCTGTCACAGATGAATACCTAATGGTTCAATAGCATGTCTTATATGCATTGTTTGTGAGGTAACTCCACTCCACCACAGTTGCCTCTTTTGAATAGTTTCTTACTGAAAGTCTGGATTGTTGGCTTTGTCACAAGCCCAGAGTAAGGGGCAGCATGCAGTTGCACTGCCCAAAGAGCAGACCCAGGGCCATATTGAGACTTAAATCTCTGGTTCCCCTGCTGCTGGAGCAACATAACCTGCCCCGGCCCTTTTGCTGGTACAGCTCGCTCTTCCCTCTGCTGTGCTGGTGAGGCTAAATCAAAGTTCCACACCAACCTCCACAAGAAAGGGAACATCTGAGGGTTAAGCCTATAGAAAAAAAATGTGTATTCAAAGGTGCTGTCCATTTCCTTTTTCAGGAGCTAGTTCTTTTCTCTCCATTTGGAAAGAGCCTCAGATCATCACGCTTCTAGTAGTCCTCAGCTGTCAGCATCTCTCTAGGCCTGATACCTACAGACTGGGCTTTTCCTCTCACGTGGTGTAATGATGAATACATGTTCAACTAGTTACTTTTTTTTTTTAGTGTGTCAGAGGCATTTTTTTAAAATACCAGTATAACTGAAAGCAGAATTTGAACCTTTGTGTATATAACATGTATGGATAAGTATATTGGTGTACAATATATGAATGGTGGAATATACTTTAAAAATTAATTTATTTTTGAAGTCTGAAGAATAAAAAGAATGGTTATGTTATTGAATCTGGAGAGAGATTTGGTAGCACTGAGGCCCCAATCCAGCAATACCCTTAAGCATGTACTGAACTTTAAACAACTTTAATGGGTCTACTTACATACTTAAAGGTAAGTGTGTGCTTAATGGCTTTGATGGATTCAGACCTTAGTTCTCATGACACATCTTAATGATCTTAATGAGGGGCTTTGAAGGAGGGTTTGTTTGTTTCTTTGCAATGGAGTTGTGGATTGCGCTTATGAAAAAGTTCTACAGAATTTAAAAAAAAATAACATCATCCCTATGCATTTTTATGAACCATCCTAAATAACTGAGTACAGAATTCTATCCCTGCTCCAGGACCATTTAGGGTAGTTCAAAAATCCTACTAAATTCTATAGATTAGTTAGAGTCACTTTTACTGAAACTATTGTCTTTACCCCTATTAAATTCTAAAAGAAAAGTGGGGTTTGGGTTTTGCTCTTTGTTTGGAGGAGGGTTGTTATGTTAAATTTCTACCAGAGTATAAACAAAGGTACCATGGCATTTTCACTGAAGTATTTTACATGAAGACCAAACAAAAAAAAAATAGCAGAAGCAACTGGTTTCATATTAGATTACATTTTGGAAGTTCAAACAAAAGACATTCTGACAAAAATTAAATTGAGGAGCAAATGATGTGATTAAGACAATTTATATCTGTAACAGTTGTGAATGGTAGCATCCGCGCTTGATAATCCTTTGATAAATTCTTGTTACCTTTCATTTCCCAAATGTATCTATGCAGGTACGCAGCATATTGGAGGCAGATGCTGCAGCAGATGAAAGTGTCTGCCAAAAAACACTTTTTTTTTTTTTGGTATCTAAGTGTTCTTAAACAGCACAGTGAAGTGCACTAAGTAGTTCTTATTCCTGGAAAAACAAATGCGGGATACACTATGATACCAGCAAATACTGGTATCTGTCTTTTTGCCTTTCTAGCCCCTGATCCCACAAGCTTTTACTCAGACATGTAATCTCGCTAACTTCAATGGCACTAATCATGTGAGTAAGAGACACAGTGTCGGGCCAGAGTGATCTGAAGAGCCCTATCACCTTTGATCCACTTCACAACAAAGCTTCTGTCTTAACCTTGACATGTCATAGGGGAATATACTAAAATGGAAGCAAAATTGATTACCGTATAATTAAATGGAAGCTGGTGTTTCCATTGCAGTAGCTAACAGCAGTGCAAACACTGCACACTGGAACACTTAACAACAATATTGCTTTAAAAAATACTTGCCTGATTTGGAGAAGACGCTTTAGATCCTAAGCATCATATATCTCTTTATGGTTTTTACACTGCTGCCTATCACTGTAGCGTCTGAGTTCCTTCCAAATAAACCTGATAGCAATAGTAAAATCCCTAGTGGACTTTGTTGAGTCTCTTGCACAAAGACATTTTCAGGCTAAAAGCTCTGCTTGGAATAGGGTTTCTGGTTTGGGTTTTTAGATTTCATTCATTTACTTGTTTTAGATTGATTTGTTTCAAGGGTTTTCAAAGTTTTTTTGGAGGGGGGAGGGATTTCGGTTATTTGGTAGGTTGGATTCTTTGAGGGTAGAAGCGGGGGTGTCAATGTGAATTATCCTCGGTCATGCCTTTCTTCAAAAGATGGTGTGTGTGTGTGTGTGTGTGTGTGATATTGTCATAAAATAGACTGGTAGGGTTTGGGAGCTTGAAAGCAATATCTTTCCCCACTAAACTGCGTTATTACTGCCATTCCCCTCCCTCTTGGGCATGCATTCAGCTGAGACTAGGCCAAATTGGCAGTCATTTTCAAAGTGCTTGGCAGGCCCATGATCCCTGGGAGTTTTCAGCTGACATCTCTCTCTCAACCTGTCTACGCAAGGGTCAGTGGGAGACCTGACTCCCAGGCCCTGGCTTGCTCAGGCTGTGTCATGAGTCAGGACCAATATAAATTAAAATCTTAAAGCCATATTATGAAAGCATTCTTTACCCCCCGAGGTATTTTTTTCCCCTGCGACAGTTCTCCTTTCGACTGATTTCCTACTTTTCTATTCTTAGAGACTACAGCAGCAACCACATCCTCGGGGATGGGAGTGGGGGTAATATCTGGCTAGGAGAGGGTTAAACAGACACCAGATTTTTAATACTTTTGGTCAATTTGTTGACATTCGATAAGCAACAGTGAAATAACAATAATACTTGGGGCCGCTTATCACTTACAAACAATAGTCCAATGACAATGCTCACACTGACGGAAAAAATGGGAGCAGGAATTAATAGTGACAGTCCTGCAGGAAACAAGGGAGAAATTGGATACTAAGTTATAAAATACAGACTAACCCAATAGGCACATGCTGCTGTTATTATATTAATATTGTTAAAAATATCAAAGCAGTTTAAAAATGGAATTCTGCTGTAGGTAGATGGACAGTATTATTTCCTCCCTCCACTTTCTTTTAAATAGAATTTTTCACTCCTTGTTTGGCTTGGAGGCACTGATATGAATTCGTTGCTCAAAACTGGGCGCTGAGATCTGTGAAAATAAATCTGAGGATTAAAGTCTCCCATCGGAAGGACAGAATAACACTATGCCCAGAGTTCTCTCTGTTACAAACAAAACCATCTGAGTCACTGTGGTTATGAATTTCATTGATGTTGTTCAAAAGTTAGGGAAAGGGTGTGTGTGTTTTTTTAAATTGTTCTTCCTGAAGACAAGAATATAGGAGAAAAACAAATTCAACACCTGCAATAAGAGAACTTTGTGCTGTCTATGCATAAAGTTTATGTGAGGCAGGTACATACAGCAGTGTTCACCTCTGCGAACTGAATGGCAAGGGGCAGCACCATGGCTGTTGCTCCATGCATACAAGGTGCTTAATTTGTAAAGAAACAGGTGCTGGGGCTCAGGCAATAAGGTGCTGGGGCTCAAGAAAATGTTTTATATTCATAACTGATGCAGCAAGCCCAGAGGTGCCAGGGCTACAAACTGCCAAGCCTAATGGTGTCGGCTCAGCCCTGGCACAAATTAAGCACTGTGCATACCCATAAGCAGAGCTGGTGTAAACGGGGGGGTGCTCCCTGGAGCGCCTGGTGGAATTGTGTCTGCTTGAGGCACAATGTCTCCTGGATCTCCCTCTGTGGGAATGCAGCTCTCCCCAGCCCCCAGTGCAGGGCTGTGCCTTAGAGGCACGATCGAGCCCTTATTAAACAAATATACCACATGTTTCAAAGCTTTGTTTTAGTGAGGTTTTTCCCTGTAAATTGTAAATAAAAATACTTGACCTAGTGTAAAACTGACTATCCTCTTTCTTTCAAGACAGGATAAATGCAAATAATTGAGATCTCTGGCTTTAGTAACGACATGTTTCTTTCCCCTTCAGCTTGCTTTTAATGCTCCCCGAGACAGACCTTCATTTTCTGCAAGACATTGAGACTTGACTTAATGGGCAGCAGGGGTAACATATCCAGCTTTTTACACGTAGGGTATCCTGAGGTACATACAAGCCTAGTTCTAAGATATGATGAAGTAATCTATAGCCGGGCCCAGCCTGCCAGTTCAGGCCTAAAGGGATTTGATTCAGTGTCAGAACCTTTGGCTCGTGGGGTCACTCTGTCTTCTTGCTTTTCTTATAACAAAAGCAGAGGGTTTTTGTTTTGTTTTGTTTCTTTCTCTCTCTCCCCCCACCCCCCAATCTTGTGAATTCATCAACCGCTGTTTGTTGCACTGGGCATTTATTTCAGCCTACTGAAACGTTTTCATTAGATGGAGGCCTCTGAAGTATACTAGAGGCTGGGACTGTGTGAGTAAAAAAAATCTTAGGCCTCTCCAGAAGCAGGCTGATTGAAATCAGCACTGTGTCAGGGGCTGTCATATCTCAGACAAGACATAAAACACACGGAAACATCAATAAGCAACAAGCCTCTGACAGCTCTGAGACATTCCAGCTGACAAGAAGAGAAAAGGGGTAAGGTTAGGGCTCATGGGGGATATTTAAAATGCCTAACAGCCAGTCGAAGTGTTGGCAGGCTTCAGGGAGGCCTAGAAAAGACAAGATAAAGTCTATCAGGTTATCACCAGGTTCGAGACGGATCCCTCACAGCAAGGCCACAGGGATGAGACAATGACACAACTGCTTTTTTTTTTATTGTTATTATTCTTTTATTATTTATTTTTAAAGGTACCAGAGGAACAGGCCGTATTTACACCGAGGTTACCCAGACAAGGTTTGTGCTGGAGAAGATTTTTAAAAAATTAATAAATAAAGAAGAAGAAGAAATGTAAAAAAGAGAGGAGAATTCTGTGAATTAAAGAATTCTGCTTTTAACCACCATATACAGAAATCAAAAAGTATTAACAAGTTTTTTTTTTCCATTTAATTTCCTGTACACCAGCCGCTTTTGTTAAAAGATCAGAGATATTGCTATTTACTGAATTTTTAATATGATCTTTATTAAAAGGCAGCACACATGTTTGGTTTTCTTTTTCTTTTTCTTTTCTTTCCTTTCCTTTTTTTTTTTTTTAAACATGCATGGATATAAAAATCAAAGCTCAGGAATGAGCCATGGTTGTTTGATATTGGTCCCTTTATATTATGTTATGATGATTCAGATTATTATTTAAATTTAAAAATAAAAAACCCACAACCCCACATATAAATGGCTCTCATCCTCCTTTGACTCTAATTTATCCTGCAAAGTAGGCAACGGGCATGACACTTTAACCCTCACAGAAGCACGCTAACCAATCAGATACATTCTAAATGTCTTCAGAGCAGCGTGATATGACTCACCAATCAAACTATGAGGAACACAGAGTAAATGGGGCTGTGTGTAATTATTTTACAGTTCCAGGTTGCAAATTATCAGCAGTTTTAAGGATCAAAATCTCACCCTGCCCTCATAGGTTTTTAATAATTATTAGAATCATAACCATAGAAGTGAAGGACTGGAAGGTCATCTAATCCAATCCCCTGCACTCAAGGCAGGACTATGTAATAACTAAACCATTCCTGACAGGTGTTTGTCTAACCTGTTCTTAAAAACCTCCAATGACACAGATTCTACAATCTCCCTAGGCAATTTGTTCCTGTGCTTAACCAGCCTGACAGGCCAAAACCTCCCTTGCTGCAATGTAAGTCCATTGCTACCCATTGTACGTTGGTTGTTTGTTACAGATAATAATGAGGGTTAGCTTGCCGCTTGGACTACATATCTGCATACAGGAATATGAATTGTCCTACACAGCACATTTGCATCTTGAGTTCAGGTGAAGTGGCATATATAGGACTAAGTGCTTGTTTACTCCATTCCCAGAAGAGGTTGGTGATGATATGGGCAAAGCCTTAACACCACATTCCCCTCCTCACTGGCCAGTGCAGAAGAGCCAGGACAGGGGTATAGGCCGGCAACAAATTTCTACTTTCTGGAAACGAGGAGGGGAAAACAGGGAAGGAAATTTCCTTTTCTGAGATGCTCCTGTTATGGCACACATAAGTGGCATGTAGTTGTACAAACTGTGTCCTTGTGACAAAATCTAGACCTAAGAAAATAAATTAAAATAATAAAAATTTATCTGGATTAGCAAGTAGAAGTATTCTGTCCTATCTATCCATCTATGGGCCTTCTACAGTGCCCATTACTATACTATGCAAACACGTCCCAAGAAAATTAGATAATTTTGGCAAAGTTTCCAGTGAAGTCCATGGAATTGTTTGCTCATTTCCCTAATCCTCCTCTCGCTGATACCAGTGTAAATCCACTGAAGGCAACTGAGTTAAACTGGTGTAAAACACAGTGCAAGTTTTGATCCTGCTGAAGTCAATGGCAAAACCTCCCATCTATTTCAATGGCTGCAAGGTCAAGCTATGGTCCTGCAGCAGGAAGTTGTGGTGCCACTTGGTGCAGGGGATCATACCCATGAGTTTCCCATCTCACACACAGTAAGGACCTTCTCAGCCCCAGAACTAAAGCTCCAGCAGATGAAGATGAAGTGTTGCAGCCTCATTGCTGGCATAGGATGGGGTCAGGCAGGCCACTCACTCCCCTAAATATAACTCAGAAGAGAACAGAATTACCAGTTGCTAAAAAAAGGGAGGAGTGAGCCAACCATCCATTTCAAAAAGATGGAAGATGTTAATAGTCATTGCGTAGCTGGTGCCTGGTAAGGAGGAGGAAGCTATATGGGGAAAGGGACACAGGTGAGTGAACCTATAAAACATGGTTACACAGAATAGCTGTGTACACAATTAGCAAGTTAAAAATAACAGTAATTATGTCAGTAATTCCTACTAGTGAGAGAAGGGAAGATGGGGAGGACAATGAGAGAAGCTTCTTTTGAAATATGATCACATCATTCATAGGGGTGTGCTTTGGTATGCAATCTGGCATGAAGTTCAGTGGGCCAGCTGTTGCACATCACCATGGTTCTCTTCACCACCACCACCCTGGACCCACAGAGTTGATCCAAAAGGCCCTCTGTATCAGGAGCTTAGAAGGAGATGCTTTCAAAGCTGGGGTGCAGATACTCCATGACAGAACAGGTTATTTCCGCCCCTGGCAATAAATACTGAACACAGGACCCTGCATGGGTCTATGCCTGGTTTTGCAAAACAATTGATTCCAGCCTGAATGCACTGTCCTGGAAGTGCTACAAATACAAAATGAAAAGCATTGTCAGCTCTGTATATGGGAGCAATTGCTCCTTTTTTGATACATCTGGATCCCATATTGCACTAACTCTGGTCTAATATTTCCCACTGGCAAAAGGAGTACGGTACTACCTGTCCCTTCCTCATCATGTGAAGGCTGGGACAATTTCTAATTTCTATAGGGACTATACCAGATATAATTTGCACCTACCTGCATCATCTTAAGGAAAATTTATCCAAACAAGCACAATCTAGATGCGATCAAAGATCAGAAGCTTCTAAAATAGGGCAAGAACCTTGAGTCTGCAGACAAACCCATTTCATACAAATCTCAAAGTGCTTAAGAAATGTAAAAAATATATTATAATGAACACTCAAACTATAGTTTTATGTACCACAAGCCTGCAGACTCTACAGTCATTAAGCTCTCATGAGGCTAGATGCACAAGTGAGGTGTATCTACTTTGAACGACATTGCTGGCACAATCTGGCCATAACTGGTTTCACTGACTCATGGAGGATAACCCAAAGCGTGATGGACCTAGTGTAGACTTATACCACTCCCCAATGGATATGGAACAGGAGGCATAGCCAGCATGTCCCTTTGGAGCCAGTGTAAGTTAGAGCAGACCTGAGGCAAATGTGAGCTTTAACGGAACTGTGCATATATCTCCTCCTCACAACCTGTGAACTCTGAAGACCAGCCATGCCCCAGAATTTGGCTGGAAATCTGGAAAATGTGATATTTATTTTTTTTCCTAAATAAGAAAAGGAGTACTAGTGGCACCTTAGAGACTAACCAATTTATTTGAGCATAAGCTTTCATGAGCTACAGCTCACTTCATCCGATGAAGTGAGCTGTAGCTCACGAAAGCTTATGCTCAGATAAAGTGGTTAGTCTCTAAGGTGCCACTTGTACTCCTTTTCTTTTTGCGAATTCAGACTAACACGGCTGCTACTCTGAAACCTTTCCTAAATAAGTTCTTTCTAGGAAGGAGAATATTCTAAAACCGATGGACCCCTCTCTCTACAGTCAGTCAAAAAGAATTAGATATTCAATTGTCTTTAGGTGGGAGAGAAAACATATTTTAAAGCTGCAATACTCAAATCAAGATGGTGATGGTCTTTCGTTGAAGAAAAGAAAACCAGATTACTTCATTCTTTTCCTTTCTCTCTCTGCCCCTCTCCCCCCGCACCTCTCTCAGGACACAAATTCTGAAAAAAATAAAGATCAAACATGCGAGTCTTTTTCCCCTCCTTAAAAAGAAAAAAGGTACCAGAAAACCTCCTCCTTACTTCTTAAAAGAATTCCACTAGGTGAACATAAACAAATGCATTTTTTTTTTGCTCTTCTGCATAAGAATCAGACTGTAGAAATTACACACAAAACCTGCTTAAGAAGCTTCTACATTTGTCAGAGTCAAGTTCACTGATCATTCCCTTTTAAGTTTATCTGGCAATCAGTGCTGTTTTTAGGAGTTAATGGAAAGCAAACTGATTTCTTCTTAGTCTGTAGTTATTAGGCGAGGTACTCAAAATCCCTTATTATGAAACGGTCTGTGTTATGAGATATTGAGTTGGTCCCGACTAAACTAATGAAAGCCTCTTTTGATCCACTTGATTCTTGGAATCTCAAGTACTCTGGCTCAACTTTAACTTGCAGAGGCAATGAACTCCAAGCTACAACAATTGATTCACCCAACAATGGATTTATAAAGTAATGCATTGAAAAAGCTAAGCATTTAAAGAATATGTTGACAATAATAGTTTACACAAACAACAAAAACCAGCCTGACAGCTTAAATTGACTTCAATGAGACTTAAGCATGTTTAAGTACTCTGCTTGCTGAATAGGGATGGATTTAGACACATGCTTAAAGTTAAGCATATAGTTAATTACTTTCAATTGGGGACAGAAGTGGTGTGTAAATTTGGGCCAAGTTATCATGAGCATTGCAAGGACATTTTAGACACCCCTCAGTAGCTGGGATGAATGTGGTTTTAGGGGTTACAAATGGACTGTACGGCAGTATGGAACAGGCTCGATGATCTTAGTTACCTTTGAAGTGACTATCATCAGAGGTTACCAACAATATTGAGTAGATGAAGATTATCATCAATATCTATTGTGATTGTTTACAGATTTAGCACAGTATGTTGAGAGACTCTTCCTCCCCTGGTCACTGGAATGTAACCTTACACGGTATGTCTTCATTGCAGCGTTACCTGGGTGATAAGCACCTAGGTTAGCCAAACCCAGGTGTGAGAAGCCACACTGCAAAGTCCTATTTGAGTTACTGTATCCTCACTGGTGCTGCTTGACCCCAGGTGTGTTGCTAGGACTGCTGGGGGCACATTCCTGGATTGCAGTAAGCTGAGCTGCTCTAGCATTCTTTCCCAGTGAATTGTTGGATAACTTGTCTGCCCTTCTGGGCACACATGGGGAATTGTGGGAAGGCACTGGAGGACTATCAGCACTTGATTTAGCCTGCATCCTCAACACAAAGTGAGTGAGATACCAGTACCAGTGAAAACAGAACATAGGCTGAAACCCCCCCACCCGGGCCAGCTAGCCCAGGTTGAAAGCACCACTAAAATCAGGTGAGAAGTTTGTGTTTGTGGATAGCTGGGCTATGAGACAACATCAAGGTAAACGCCCAGGCTAATTCCGCAGTGAAGACATCATAGTACACATGCTGCCACAGCAACAGGAAATAGAAGGGGTTAGGAAGGAACCAAAGCACAGTTTATTCAATTACAAGTCCAAAAGGAAATTGGATAGTAAGCTCTGACATCAGAATTGGTCAAGGGCATGTGAGTCCTCTTGCAATAAATGCTGTGGCCAGGGTTTCAGTTTTATAGCTCATGGGAATGATGTCTTGACTTTGGCACTGCATACAGAAGCTCTTGGGGTATGTCTACACTGCAAAAAAAAAAAATCAGTGGCAGCGAATCTCAGAGCCTGGGTCAATTAACTTGGGCTCAAGCTACAGAGCTAAAATTGATCAGTGTAGACGTTCCCGCTCGGGATGGATCCTGGGCTCTGAGACCCATCGCATTCCAACTTGAGCAGGAAAGCCGACCCTGCTATTTTTATTCCTGTAGCACACGTCCCGCGAGCCCAAGTCGAACACAGGCTCTGAGACTTACTGCTACAGGGTTTTGGGGTTTTTTTATAGTGTAGATGTACCCTTGCATTGCCATCACTATTAAGGAGAGCACGATTTACTAGGGCATAAAGTAATTACATGCAGCTTCAACTTCAGTGGCAACGGAAGTCTAACTAAGAGTCATGTTTATAGGGACATGAGTTCATCTGGTATGGAGAACGTGAATAGAGAAGAATTATTTAGCCCTTCACAGAACACAAGAGCTAGGGATCACCCAATGAAATTAATAGGCAGTGGGTGTAAATCAAACAAAAAAGGAAGTACTATGGAACCTGTGGGATTCATTGACACGGGATGTTGTGAAGGCCGAAAGTATAACTGGGTTCAAAAACAAATTAGATACATTCATGGAGGATAGGTCCATCAATGGCTATTATCCAAGATGGTCATGGACCCAACTCCATGATCCAAGAGTTCCTAAACCTCCAGTTGCCAAAAGCTGGAACTGGACGACAGGGGAATCACACGAAGTTGCCTTGTTCTGTTCATTCCCTCTGAATGATCTAGCAGTGGCCACTGTCAGAGACAGGATACTGGGATAGATGGACCATTCGTCTGACCTAGTATGGCCGTTCTTATGTAGTGCAGTGTTACAGTGAGGACTATGGAAAAATGTTTTCTAACATGCATGCTAGAAAATTAGTTTTCATAAGAGGATTATTCTTCTCATCATAATAAACCTTCACTTCCTCCCTGCAGCAACTGTCTCATCAGGGGTTGTAATGGCACTAAATAGAGGGCCAAATTCTATTGTCCTCTATCTCTACGCAACGCCACTGAAAACAAAAAAACATACTGGGGTTCACGTTTGGCAGAATCCATTGGGACACTAGTGCTACCGAAATTACCTCTGATACCCATCCTACATGCCCCAACCAATCCAGGTATATACAGTACCACCAAATATCGCCATTTGAAGAAACACGTTAGGTTAGCCAGTGCCAGAAGAGACTGCTCATCAAGTAGTGTGACTCACAATTTGTGAGCTGTGCTCTAGACTTTGATTTAAGAGCATTATGAAACTATGTAATTTTGGTGTAGTCTTTTTATTCCCATGGTAATTTATGTCTGTGGGTAAGCATTTTATTTTATCATAGGCATGGTGCTAGAGTTATTTTCTGAAGCTCTTGAGGTTTCCTTTGATGCCATTGAAATTAAAACCAGAGCCGCAGATAGTACCCATGCTGTTCGTCACAGAGTCAGAGGTTAGAATGCATTTGCTGCTATTTATTGTGACTCATCCACTGCAATAGTTATTGTAGCTGTTCACACGGGCAATACAGAAATATTAAAACCATAGGCACCACAACATTCAAGAATAGTGTATAATTGACTTTGTCAATCACATCAACATTATTCCCAATAGAAACATCTATGTAACATAATAGTCTTATGTTATTATATTGGGAAACTTTAAAATAAAAATTAAAGTTTAAATAATACTTTATTTAAGATTTAACTAAGTGAATGACTTGCATTTCTAGTAAGTAAAGAGAAAACATAAGCAGTATTCCTGCATCTACCATATTTAAATTAAATTTCGTAAAATGTACATTGCCCACTACTGATAATAAAGTTAAATAAACAGAAATATATATATATATATATCTATATACATACACACACAATACCTAGATAACAACAGAATACACCCTTGCACACTACTATAACTTTTGCTGTTGAGAATGCTTGGAGAACATAAGAACGGCCATACTGGGTCAGACCAAAGGTCCATCTAGCTCTGTATCCTGTCTTTCAACAGTGGCCAATGCCAGGTTCCCCATAGGGAATAAATAGAACAGGCAATCACCAAGTGATCCATCCCCTGCTGCGCACTCCCAACCTCTGACGAACAGAGGCTAGGGAAACCATCCCTGCCCATCTTAGCTAAGAGCCATTGATGGATCTATCCTCCATGAATGTATCTAATTCTTTTTTGGACCCATTATAGTCTTGGCCTTCACAACATCCTCTGGCAAGGAGTTCCATAGATTGACTGTGCGCTGTGTGAAGAAATACTTCCTTTTGTCTGTTTTTAACCTACTGCCTATTTCATTTGGTGATCCCTAGTTCTTGTGTTATGCTTGCATATGGCTTGCATACACATATTTTAAAAAGACCTCTATGCAGCAGGTGAATTAATAGAAAATGCGTGTTTTTAAAGGATACAACATTTCTTGTAACCTTTGTGGAGAGAGAGGGGCAAAATACAACAAAACAGATACAAGTCCAAATAGTTCTGATACTTACGTTTTAGAATTATAGAAATACTACTCTCCTATTCAGTGTTTTGCGCATACACAAAAATTATAATTTAAAAAGGATTTTAATATCTAAATTTTTAAAAAATGAAGCCAGTGTCAGATCTAGCCTCCTAGTTCAATGGGTGTGCTCTACCAAACTCTAGTGTAATCACAGTATGAAACAAAACAAAGCATAAATACAAACAGAGCATGATATAATGAGAGCACCAGGAAGGTAGGGGGCCAGCCTCACTACAGGGCCCACTTCACGTGGCTGCCCAGGAGCTGGTCCCTGTAGCCATGAGCGCAGCACCCCATTCCCACATACCTGCTGCCTGGAGACCAGACCACCTGAGGTCATTGCCCCATATCCCACTCCTCCCCTTTGCGGTGCTCCTTACAGCAGATTTTGCCATTCAGTTCTCCACAGCAGCACACAACTCTGATATCATCACACAGCGACGTGGCTGGGAGCTGCGCTATCATGGTGCAGGGCCCACGCTGGAGAGTCTCATACAGTTTCTCATGCAAAGGAGCAAACATGGCTTCCTGCCCCCTGCCTCCCGCACGGGGTGATTTTGCACCCTTGGTTTCATGATTTCTGTGCGTGCCGTTGAACCCATGAACTCCAGCGAAAGCTGCCACTAACTGAAGCATGGTCCTAAACTCACAATGCCATCCTAGTACCTAGAAAAATCAAGCCCAGATCCTTACCTGAAATAGAGCGAGGTGGGGGGGGAAACACGGAGGGCAACAAAAATTATTAGGGGGCTGGAGCACATGATTTATGAGGAGTGGCTGAGGGAACTGGGATTATTTAGTCTGCAGAAGAGAAGAATGAGGGGAGATTTGATAGCTGCTTTCAACTATCTGAAAGGGGGTTCCAAAGAGGATGGATCTAGACTGTTCTCAGAATGACAGAACAAGGAGTAATGGTCTCAAGTTGCAGTGGGGGAGGTCAAGGTTGGATATAAGGAAAGTAGGAGGGTGGTTAAGCACTGGAATGGGTTACCTCGAGAGGTGGGGGAATCTCCTTCCTTAGAGGTTTTTAAGGTCAGGCTTGACAAAGCCCTGGCTGGGATGATTTAGTTGGGATTGGTCCTGCTTTGAGCAGGGGGTTGGACTAGATGTCCTCCTGAGGTCCCTTCCAACACTGATATTCTATGAAATAGTGTCACTTTTTCAAGTTTCAGCCACAAAATAAGCTCCGCCCATATGAGTTACCAAAATGAGACTCCACTCACTATAAAGTGTACAGATATTCAAAATATGATAACATGTGCCCTCTGAACTCCGTTGGGTGCTTTGAGCTGACTCTGTCAATATGTCCATGGGCTCTGCTAGGCTCTTTGGGTGTGGCCCCTTCTTGATTGAGAGGCAAAACAAATGGTAGTATCTCCCAAACAACACCTATGCCACTTGTAGCACCAAACTTGGATTCACAGCAAATTGTGCAGATCTGTAAGCCTCGCTCTCCTCTCTTACATGAGGAGTGAAATGGTTAACAATGTTGACATCTGAATGTTGTTACTAATGGGCATCTGAGTTAACACTTTGATGAGGCAGTTCACATCTCTCAGAAGTATTGTTCCCGGATCTTTTCAGGCACATGTGGAACCTCTGCATCAGTTACACTCAATTCACATTTTTTGAGGTTTTCTTCACAGCCCTAACAATTAGAGACTGCCTGTTTTATGGTTTGAGCGGCAAGGGGGTGGGGAGTTTGTTGTTGTTTTTAATAAAAGCTGAGATTGTGGAGCACAAGATAGCATCTTTAAAGAGGTGCCATTATGACACATAGGCATGTCCCACCTATTTCTGAACCTGCATCTGGATTTTGTAAGCTCACACCTATTTCTACTCTGAAAATTAATGAAGAGCAAACTTCCAAAGGTTCAGAGTTTGGGTTCAGTTCAAATAAGCAACCAAAATTTTGGATGCTTATTTGAGCTTCCAATCCTCTTTAGTCTATGGCAAGGAAAACCGACAAGGAAAACCTAAAAGCCAGAAGGGATTAAAAAAATATTTTGAACATATCTGAACCATCAAAAGATTTGGTTACAGTTTGTTGCTGAAAAGAAAGATAGGTTAAAGAATGGAGAGTGGGGAAAGTCAATGTATTTTGCAAATCTCAGTGATCCCCATCTCAGCTGAATGTGTTGGCATCCAGCAGAGTTTAGAGCAGTCTGAAGGCTGCTCTAATTAACCCTGGGGAAAAAAATCTTTACAGTTGTGCACTATACACAGCTCACCCAGAAGAAAGCATCTGACCAATAAACTGACTGACAGAAAAATGTGCATGCATTTTAGAAAATTAATTTAAAAATTATAAGCAAATGTGTGCTTTAAAAATATGTAATTAACCCTTTTTAATTACTACTACACTGCCACTTAAATAAAGGTGATCAGAGTTCAACAGAATGAGATGCTTTATTCAACAACAATTTGAATTAATTTACTCACTCATATACTCTCTCTAATGATTCCATAATACAGTTGATTTCTTTTATCCAAATTTTAGCGCACATCTTATCCCAAACTACCAACAGCTGTAAAACCCTGATAAATCTTATGGAATTAACTGTTGTTACAGGGAGAAAAAGTGACTTGGTTAGTTGCCACATGTTTGATTTGCACCTACAATTCAGCTAAGGGTAAGAAGTAGCCAGATTGCTCTGTCTTTTAAGAAAGAAGAGAGAGGAAAAACATATGTACTGAGAACATCACCCTTGAAATCTTGTTGCTCTAGCAAGGATACGCTGACTGTAGCAAATCTGCTTCACACATGGTCTCCTTTTGTTGCTTTTAATCATCTACAACAGTGATTCCCAAACTCGTTCCGCCACTTGTGCAGGGAAAGCCCCTGGCAGGCCGGGCCGGTTTGTTTACCTGCCGTGTCCGCAGGTTCGGCCAATTGCGGCTCCCAGTGGCTGCGGTTCGCTGCTCCAGGCCAATGGGAGCTGCTAGAAGCGGCGCAGGCTGAGGGACGTACTGGCCGCCGCTTCCAGCAGCTCCCATTGGCCTGGAGCAGTGAACTGCGGCCAGTGGGAGCCACGATCGGCTGAACCTGCAGATGCAGGAGGTAAACAAACCGGCCCGGCCCGCCAGGGGCTTTCCCTGCACAAGCGGCGGAACAAGTTTGGGAACCACTGGCCTAGAACATCCAAACTAGGAGATTCCTCTGTGGGCTGTTGTCTTTACACCTAATCTTGAATGAAGTTGCAGTAGCAGGATCTTGTAATAAACCCCCTTCCTGAAGAATAAAGGCTGCACTTACCAGTATTGTTTGAGAGAATGACTCTTGATACCAATCATGAACCTAAATATGGTGCACTGCAACATAAAGAGCAGTTCCCGGGCCCCATCATTTAGCTATGATACATGTTAGTGAAAATTTCACTTCAGTTTCATTCCACCCATGCAGTGTTTTGTGCATAATAATAATATATGTAATGTACTTATACATAATCTGATCACTGACTAAATGTTATAACAAAGAAAAGTGAAATAAGATTTTTCTTATGGCCTATCTAGGATAATGAATCTTTTCTTTTCTGCTTTGAAAAAAAATCTTAGGAAAAACCCCAAAGCAGCAGTCGGTTGCCTTTATTATTGCTCTTCAATCTCTCATTATATCTGTTGACTGCCTTGAAACGGACAATGGATATTAGGAAACTACCCTGATTAAAAAAAATAATTCTAGGAACTCCTAAGTTTCGCATATTTTTGATCTATTGTAACAGTTCCTAATTTAGTGAGCTCAGCCAAATGATTCAGATATAGCTAAACTGGAAAATATCATTAAAATCTTTATTTTTTAAAAAAAATTGCATTTAGTACCTGAACTGTTTCTGACCTATGATATTTTCATAAATAGACTGAGGCAAATAACTATTCCATGCATTCCAAAAGACAGATCATGATAAATTTCTTCGTTAGGAAAATGCCTAAAGTGATAAGGCTAATTTTGCCTATATTTTGGCCAACAACGTATGTCCAAATAACAATAGCATGCCATTATACTAACACGATTTCATTATATCACTATATTTGCTACAGCCAAACACTAATGTTCAACTTTTGTAAGGTTACTATAAAGACTTAATTTAATCTTGCCATATGCACAACATGTGTATGGTTACTGACTGATAACAAAACTAGTAGCATTCATTAAATATTGCTATAAATCTCCTACTGAAATAGCAATAATATCGCCTTCCAGCAACCACAATAAATGTAATGCTTAATCTTTCTCTGTGATATTGTATAACTCTAGCCTGCAGCTAGACTTCCACTGTAGGTGGTACTGTAAAGGATGAGTCTGCAATGACAGCATATGATGTGTTCCTCTTTTCCAGCATATGGTAGTTCCTGAGTCTGAAAAAAACTCTTGTTTTTTCCTTGCCCAGAGAAGACAGGATTTAGAGTGGGCTAAGAAAGTAAAGAGAATAAAAATGTTTTAAGGGGGTTCAATATTGCACTAAATAGGTATCCTATTCATTTTTAAACTTTTATCTAAGTGCATTTTTCAGCTGTGTTTCTTGTAACTTCACCTCACGCTTATATCTGCTGCTCTTTATAGCTCTCTCTTGTTCTTTACTTTCTCCAGCACTGAGGATGATATAACTAACTCAGTAGATTGTAAAGACACAAGGTGGGTGAGGTAATATCTTTTATTAGGCCAAAAGTAGATTGTGTGGGAATTCAGGACTGTGTTAGCATATCTCTGCACTTTCTTGTTTTGGTAAAGGAAATACCAAAATACCAAAAATCTATTTTCATAAAAATGTTGAAGCCCAATTTCCAGACTCTAAAGCTTTGGTAACCTTCAGAAAAGCATCCAAACTTCCAGACACTCTCCAAACAAACTCCTTCATTTTTTTTATGCTTTTTCATTACTAGCTTAGCTTCCGGTTTTAAAATTAGAGGTCCAGGGCCCCAGTCATGGAAGATATTCAGTGCCATCAGACCCCATGCACTCCAATGCACTGGATGTACCCCAGTGAATCTTGTATGGCTCTGTGAGTATACAGGCCAGCCCAGGTGCTGGAGTCCCCGTGTGCAGCAGTTTACAGAATCAAAGCCCAAACAAGGAATCTGCATGCCCAAATTCTGCGTCAGAGTATGAAAAAGTAGCTCCCATTGCAAACTAAAGGCCAAATCCTGCTGTGTTCCTTTCCTGCTGGGATGAGGCGAGCGCAGAGAAGGAGCACGGCAGTGTGCATCCATTTGTACAAGAGACATCCTGCTTGTGCAGGCCTTGCAGCCATACCACACAGAATGTATACGAACTCTCTCTCCTTTGAAAAGCAGCAGCAGCATTCACCCCAGGCTAGTGCTTGTTGAAGACTGAAGCATGTGTGACAGCCAGCTGGGGACCTGTCCAAGCCCTCTAGCTCGCAGATCATGCCCTCTCAGAGCTCTGTTTGTCACAGTAGCCTGTTCCCCCCTCCCTCATGCTCTCTTGAATGTCAGGTTGTGATCTTGCCCTTCTGTTGCATGTGCTGGGGAGAGAAGCCTCCAACAGCCAGTTCTACCGCTGGCACCGGCATGTAGTACAGGGCACGTTTCAGCCTAAATTTATTTTTTTTTGTGCCCTACAGAATATTTAGGCCCCTGTTCAGCAAAGCTTTTAAACACATGCATACTTTGAAGCACATGCTCAAGTGCTTTATTACAGCCTTGGTGCTGTACAAAACACAAATAAAAGACACAGTCCCAGTTGAAAATCCTGAAAAACTTACTCACTGGCTTATCTTTATGCACATACTTAAGTCCCATTGAAATCAAATGCTTAACATTAACTACATGTGAAAGTGTTGGCTGGATCAAGGTCTAATCTAGTATTCACAATCTAATCTAGATTAATCTGCATTTTGGGGAGCCTGTAGAATGAGTGGATACTAGAGGAATTACACGCGTGGATATGAAAAATAATGATACCTTTCTTCAATATAACTGTTTTCATATGTATGTTAATAGTTCCTTAATCCAGATAATTTTTAAAGGAGAATCTTTAAAGGTAAATTTAAAATGGGCAATTCACATGCAATACAAAAGGCACTAATTACAGCAAAATGCACTCATGTTCACTGTACACCCACATATGCAATTTCAAGATTACTATTTAAAGTGTGTATTGCATCCTTATCTAACTTGTCCAGTAGGTTCAATTATTTGCAGAATTTGTTCTACAGTTCTGCAGGAATTTTTCCGTTTGCCTCTGCTGTGATTTTCTTCTGACTAAACATCCTCTAAAACATTTTTTTTGATGCTTCCCAGAATTACTGGCACTCTGATTACAATATCCTGTTGGATGGATACCATGAAAGCTGCTCACTTAGGTAACTATGTAAAGCAGTTTGAGAGAGAGAAAGAGAACTTTAAACCAATCACAGATTTGAAAGTGACCATTTTATCATTATATTTTCCTTTCATATTACTTTCCTCAGTTATGGTATTTATAATACTTAACACGTTATAGCACACACACACTTTTATATTGCTAGTAATTAGGAATCGTTGCATTTCATAAGGTTTGTCTCAGATTGGATAAACAACTTCCATACTTTATTAATTTTGATGTAGATCGTAACTGAAAAGGTTGCTTCTCCAAGGCTCTAGCACCCTAACACACTATTAACAATATAATTAAATCTCAGCAGCTGTGATCAAATGATCACTTCAGCAGGAACCCAGCCACCTACAAAAACTTCTTTCTGCCCCTTCCTCGTCTAGGAAGCATAATCTCAGCCTTCTTCAGAAATCCTATCAAAGAGGTGTCTTTTGCAGCATGCCTGGAAAATCACCAAATTTCAACTATTTTTGGACCAAGGGGGAGCAGTAAGTTCCACAGTCCTGGAGGCCTCACAGAGAATGCCCCACCAGCCTAGCCTCTAGAAAAAAACATATAACAACCTTGGAAGCCCTCTACTTTCCCAGTATTTCATGAGCAATAAATGATGTTGAAAGCAGGCAGAACCCAGAACCTCTGGAACCCACACCAAACTAGGTCCCCCACTATTGAAACCTGACCCTCTTTCTGCAGTTCCACTCATTATAGCAGGGCATGAGACCATTTTCTCTTCCTAACTTGTGATGGAATACACCCCTCTGCAGAAGGACAGCATGAGGACTTGTACTTCCAACCTTACATTGAAGGCTTATTGAGACAAAAATGGAGCATAGGCTGTGCACTGGCTCTTTGCAAAGAGATGAATCTCACTTTCGGAATGTAATGGTCCAGCAGGTGACATACTCTCTCTTTTGGACCTGAGGCTGCTCTTCGCTTTAGTGGCTTCCAAAAGGGCATCTTGAGTGCCCTGGAGTCAGTAAAGCTTCAAGGCTCTGGCTCTTGCCAAGGTGACTGGCGCAATTTTTTTTAAATATAGCCAGGGCAACACGATATTCAAATAGAGAAGAAACAACAAGAATGACAGAGAAGCTGTTGTCCCCTGACATCTACTGCTGCTGGGGTAGGGCTGAGGGAAGTGGAGGCCTCTGAAGAGCCTCATGATTATTTCCCCTTTGAAGATGTAGCCTGGAGAAAGGGCTTTGGACATTCCAACTCCCTTGAGGCTCCTGGTGGGAGAGGGAGCTGGTCTTTTAGTTACCCTGAAGGTGCTCCTGTCACTTACACACTTACATTTCTAGTGTAGCTGCTTTATTTTTTTGAAAAATGCCCTCGGAGCTGAGTCCGATCCAACTTATGCCAGTTTCATACCAGTGTCACTGCACCCACTTCAGTGGAGTTACTTCTCATTTTCAGTGGTGTAGGAAAGGTCAGCAGCATTGACTTCAGTGGCCTATGGATCAGTCTACACATTATTTAAGCCTTCTCTGATTACAGTATTGGTGCGTGCTTTATTTATTTTAACCATCCAACATACTTATATAGTCCCCATGATTGTGGTATCTGTGCACCTATAGAAAGTTCTTATTGCAGAAACATTCCACCTTCTTTTATCCATTCATGTTGGGGCTTGCTGCTATGGGAAGATATGCTGCCTTAAATGAATTCAATAGTATACAAAAGGCCTGACACACCCTTGCTGTATTCCAGCATTACACCTTTCAACTCCATTGAATTCAACAGTTACACTGGGGTAAAAGTGGAATAAAGCCATGGAGAATCAGGATCAAAGTTTCTACACAGAGTTTTAGAAGGAGTCAGTGCAATTTAGTGCCTTCTTTTAGTTCTTTCAAATTCTTTAAAAAAAAAAGACCTGTTTTCTTGTGATTTTTCCCTTTGACAATATTTCTGCCAAAAAGGAAAACTCCTTGAACCTTGACTTTCTGTCCTACTACAGATAATGAGACAACTACTTAAACTGCATTTAAAAAGTGCTGAGTAGTTGAGCTCGATGCCTAATGATGTTACTCAGTTAGTCGGCATTTGATTGACACTAAAAGTAATAAATTAGAACAGAAAATGATTTTACCAGATTCCTGGGATGACAGACAGGCTAAGTGTAATATCCTCTATTACAGTTGTCACTGGATTTTATACAGTTCAGATCTGAACAGCGCAGTCAGGAAAGTGGTACAATTTCAAGGGCCATATCCTCTATGGTGTAAAACACCATACATCCACTGAAGTCAAAGGAGCTATACTGATTTAAACCTGCTGGGGATCTGGTTCCATATTTTTATACCTGCTTCTGTTCAAGCACAGGGAATTAATTCATACAAATTTGGGCAGATAAAGGCAGAGGTTGTACTATTTCTTACTTCTTTTCATATTTTAAAAGATAGTAAACAATATTTAAAGCTTGGCATCACTTATTTTATAGGCTGTCTTCATTTCAGGAAGTCCAATAGTAAATCCATAGCTCTGCAGAAGCACCTTTAGAATCATTAGCATTCATTGTTAGAATCATTTGTTTGTTTTTTTTAAAAAAAAGGACAAAAGGCAAGCATTGCATATTTCACCAATCTCAAAGAGCCATTAGTGTTTGGGGTAGCTGCAAAGAAGAAATGAATACCTATATTTGAGCTTTACTTCTGTGCAAACTATTAGCACTGATTTGATTTTTTTTTAAATGATAAATGTCCATCCATAAAACTTTTCTTTAGGATAAAACAAGCCACAATATAAAATCTCTTTCAAATAAGGTTTATTTTAGGCTTAAGAATCAATGTGGATGATTTTAATTCTGATTCATTCAATGAGCTCTTCTAATGCAATGATTTTCTCCGTGGAGGATCTTAACCACAGTGGCCATTTGCAGCTGATGGTTTTTTTTTTTTTTTTTTTTTGGTATAAATAATTTATAAAGCCACTGCACACTTATACTTTTACACTGAGAAAGAGAGAGGGAGAGCGAATAGAATTGCATCTTAAACTCTATTTACAAATTTACTTTGGCAGGCCCTCTTGCTTCCAGTAGGAAACCATGTTGCATATTTAATTTGCTCTTTTGTTACAATGGGGGCTTAGGTTAGTTAATTTCAATTTTCGATTTCAAAAGCTATCAAATATGGCTCAGATGAGAAATCAATTTTTCTCAGCTGCCTCTGTTTTTGTGATGGGGAGGTTTCTCATTGGTTGAAGGTTAGCCATGTGACATAGCAAGAGATTAGTTCACTAGACCCCGTGTTTCAGCCACCTCAATTACTGACTGCCTCTTGTAATTTAGCCTTATAACACCTAATTTCAAGATAGAACTCATATTTAATTCATGAAAGCTTCCACAAGAGTAATTGTGAAATAAATTGCCATAGAAAATATCCATTTGTGACTCATTTTAATTTTGTATGCTAGTAGCATGCTATTTGTTCTACTTGTTTAACACTTTAGCACAAACATTTTTTTTATATTGAACTTTATGGACTGCTAATAGGTTATTTTTCACTATTTCTTCCCCCCCAACCCCCCAATTAAATATCCCTCTCCTTTGCAAAACTCTCAGGCTAGTAACATTTAAATAGGTTGCTAAATCACAGGAATTTATAATCTCCTAATAATTGAATGGATTGTTATGATCTGCTCATAACTTTAAAAGTAGCAGATGAAATCACAAGTGCTGGCTTGTAAATGGTAGTTAGATGACAAGGATCACTTGAAGGGCCAAGGAATAAATACAGTTTAATTTCTGTAATGTTTTAAACAAAGCCATTCATTACACATATTGACATTTCATGATAACATTGGTATATATTTTAAGTCCTTTAACCAAAATAAATGTTTCCACTGTATACACACCACTTTGTCCTTTTCCTCCCTGTTGCTATGACAACAAGGTGGGTAAGGCCTCCTCAGCTGCCAAACTCAGCTGTCATCCCTTCACCCTAAAAGCCTTATAATTGCTTTTATTTGCATACGACAATTAGGCAGGATGGCTCACAGCAAGAGAATCAACCTTTCTCTCCCCCCCCAGTGCACACAACGCCAGCCTGTAATTTATAAAAGATACACGCCATGTGGTGGAGCACTAAAATAGAGTGATGAGTCCTTTCATCTGATTGTAAGCCATTAACAAAAGAAAACATCCCCTTTCAGGCTGTAAAAAATGCCTATCTGGTGTGAACCTGCAAAAAAAAAAAAAAAAAAAAACACAAAGTTTTGCCTCCTTCATACAGACCCTTCACATTCATTATCACACTGAAACTCAGCAAAAGAGTTCTAGTGAAAGAGTTACATTTCGGGGCTTGATGAATAATGGAGCGCAAATAAAACTGACGACAGGGCAAAACTGGATCCAGGTTTTTGTCTGGGCATTACGTCACAAACTGAGATGCCAAGCTGTGATGGTCATTGCTACCCTCTTTGCTGAAATGATTGCAAAAGGAGCATGGGCTTGTTCTGCATTCAGGTCCTGTAAAATTCTCAGGCGAAGCTGGATGCTTAAACCCTGAAGCTCTGTATGGCTCTGGTTCAGGAAAATATCCTTATTCAGCAATGCACTTTGGCACAAGCTTAAAGTTGAAGCAGGTGTGCTTAAGTACTTACCTGAATTGGGGCCTATATGTCTGCCTAGATTAATGGTACAACATATCAAAATCCATGGAACATTTTATACATCATTTACTTTTGATGAGATACTATTTCTAACTCTCAGAATTAAGAACACTGTTCTTCTGTATACTGTACGTCATCACCTTAGCATTCTAAGGGAACCCATTAAAAACAACTTCTATCCAAGGAACTGTTCCCTCATTTCTTTTCTGTACTTTATCTGAAGAATCTGAAGACATTCAGGATATTCTTCATATAACATTTGAAATACTTGAGCTTCTTCTCTTATTAAATGTCCCTTCTCTGACCATAAACAAGAAATTGCCTATGGCATAATCACTATCTTGAATCAGGAGCAAGCTTGTCAGAGAAAACAGAGCAGATCAAAATTATGAAGGCAAATAAGACACTTCTTTGAGGTGGGGAGGGGAAAGAAAGATTTAATAGCGGGGAAATGAACAGGCAATAAATACTTAGGTGTTAAGTCATCTGCTGCTAGTGTAGACAGTTCCATCTAAAAATAAATCAACTAATACTATACTGTAGTATCATGGCAGGCAAACTTTTAAGCCTCATTCACATGAGTTCCCCACAGAAATCAAAGAGACTAGTTGAGGGAGTAAGGCAAGGAGGATTAAGCTTCTCTAACCTGCACTTGGGACTGATTCAGCCCTCAGCCACCTCCAGGATCAGAGTCAGGGGAAGAGAATAAGAGAGAGGGAGGAGTTTACCTCAGCTCCCTTGTATTCGGTTGCCTCAAAATATGCTCTAGTGCAGATGAGGATTTACTCATATTTTTTAATCCACCCTTCTTCAAGTCTGTTTTTTGGGGCAGGGGTGAGGGAAGGAAAGAGGGCACGTAGTCTCGTAACCTTGACAGTTCACTGTTCTGTATCACAGCAGCCAGACAGCCATAAAGAACTGGACAGAAGTTCCAGCAAAGAATTGGGCTTGTGAATATAACCTAAAGTCTGCAAGTCTCTCCATACAAAGTAGGATCACCAGATGATTATGCCAGTCCTAGATATCACGAGAGGAACTGTAGCCTTGGGATTTGAGCTGGGTTCCCAGCTATGCCTTTGATTTGAGGTCTGAGCTTGGACAAATTACAACCCTTTTGTGCCTCAGTTTACACAGCTGCTAAAAAGTTAGTTACCTCACTGAGTCAGTGTGAGCATCAGTTAATATAGAAGTTAGAGATGGGAAACCACCTACTAGTCCACTCAGTGCATCTCTCTGTCATCGCAGAATTGTTGCCTACTGTAGATTTGCTAAAGTTTTGTCCATTCTAGTTATAAAAGAGGCAAACAGTGGGTGCTTCCACAGTTTGGAAGCGTTTTCCTCAGTCTAACGCTAACTGCCTCCAGACTGTCTATCCGGCCTAAATTTCAGTCCATTTTTCCTCCTTCAAACCCCATGTTTCACCCTAAATATTTCCCCAATCCTTGTTGGTGACCTAGCTTCATTCTCAATACTTACAAAGCATTTGAGATTCCTGAAAAATCCATTATAGAAGTGCAAATTATTGCTCCTGCCCCACCAGATATTTTTCAGTTGAAAAATAACAGAACCTGTTCCTGTTATTCCCTAAGTCAACGTGAAACCTCCCATTGATTTCAATAGGAGAAATAGATTGCTTAATATTGGAACAATTTTTTTCTTGTATATTTAATCTTAAAAACATACTGTCACTGAGCATTTAAAACATTTTGAGTCAAATTCTACCCTGGAGTAAGCAGGCCCCAGAGTAGTTGGGCCTGTTGATTCCAAGGCTGAATTTGATGACTGACCAGTCCCCCCATCCATTTTTTTTTTCTAATTACATCTTTGTGGTTGAGGAGTTGAAAGGCTGATTGTAAGAGTCCATTGTGAAAGTAGAAGCTTTATTTGCTCAGATTCCTTCACATCAGAGGAAATTACGATTTCCTGATTCATAAAAAATGCATGCACCACTTATGTGAGGTTTTAGTATATTTGTTTCAAGTAAAGTCTGAATTTTTCGCTCTGTACTTAATAATCTAAAGCACCCAGAAAATAATATGTTGTTCTAAACAGTGAAGGGAGCAAGTCAAGTGGCAAAAACCGTTTTTTTATTTATCTATTTTTCTTAGTACATTATTTTCCCTGTGCAAAATTCACAAACCCGGTGGGGTGAGGAGCAAACCATAAACAATTAGGCAAAGGAAAAGTTTATAAGATGAAGCTTCCTGAGGATGGCCCTATCATGCACTCTGACCATTTACATAGATTTTATGTCACTATTGGCTGTAGTACTCAATAAAAACACTTACAGTACAACCCCAGCAATGTGGCACTGTTCATCACATACACATAAGAATCAGAGTGTAAGCACCCATTCCCTGAGCCATGAGCCAAATTCTCCATTAATTTCCACAGGTGCAAATCCAGAGGAGCTGCAGTGAGGTTACTCCAAATTTATATCAGTACAACTCATGGCAAGAATTTGGCTCAGAGTGCACACAGTACACAAAATGGGATCTATGGAGTTATATCTAAGTGCCTCTGAGTACACAAGAGTTTCCAGCGTTTCTAAAGCTTGATTTTAAGAACACACTGTTCTTCTGCACAAATTTTCCCTTTCTCCTTCTAGAAATTATCCAATACATGAGAGAGAAAAAATACGTGAAAGATCAATGTAAGGGGAAGAGGATTTTGCTGGTGTATGGGACTGCTGCACTTTCCCGGGTAAATGTTACTTTGCTGGTCTACATTTTTCAGACTGATTTTCATCCTGGCCTTATCTGGGCCTCTTTTTCTGAAGGCCCAAAATAGTTAGCATAAGCAGTTGAAGGTGAAATGTGAACCAGCAATTATTTGCAGCGACTGTTAGATGTCTAAGTCCCTCATTGCATCAGCAAGTTGGGGTTGGGGGAGGGGAGCAGAAGACATCTAAGTGGTCTAAACTGTGGATACAAATAACAGCACTCACAATTATTGGTGCCTGAAAAAATAGAAGCCACTGTCTGAAAATCTGCTAATATTGTTGTTCACATCTGATCAGTCTTCTGTATCTGAATAAATATGTAGTGAATGAGAATTTCGCCTGAATAAGTCTTACAAGAATAGGCCCAGGATGCCTGTATATTTCCACCTGTCTGCATGATAGATGCAGCTTGATAACTTTTCAATTTTTTCCACTGATGAGATAAGCAATAAAGTCCTAGTAGTTCAATCCATAAACAAGCCCACACACAAAAAGCTTTAGTGCTTTTTATATACATCGAACTCTGAGAACACCGTTAGTATTATAGTTCAGACATTTCTCTTACAGATAGAAGAAACTGATTCAGTTTATGACAAGGGACTTGATCTGTTCCCACTGACTTGACTGGGGGCAGGAGAGGGCCGTCAGATTACATATGTGTTTTTATGCTGATTTTGTGATGTAGTCTTTAGTGAAAGAAAAATAACTTGTTAATCAATCTTGTACATAGATACAGTGCAACTGTTGCACTGTACCTTTAATCTCTCTCATTTGATATGCAGATTTTTTCTCTTTATTTCCAATGAAAGGCATATACACCAGGTATGAACTCGACATTTTAAATGAAGCCTCATGTGTGCTAATATTAGAGAGACATTAATAATAAAGTTGGAAGCAGGCAAGTCTAAGCTGATTTCTGACTTGGGTTTTGTACCTCAGACACTAGAACTTGAACTGCAGAGTTTGACACTGACACGTTTTAGGGAACAAAGTCTCTCTACTGCTACCTCATCCATCCTCCAATTCAAATCTCATCTGAGAAGTGCTGAAATGAAGCTGTCATTCAGGCCTGCTCAGGGACCTGTCAGCAAAACATTGAGCCTTTTCATTTTGATGGGTCAGCCTGCAATCCCCTTGAAAGAGAAGTCCGTGCCACTGTGGTTTTTCTTTCCACAGGAATTCTGAATTCTAATGAAACACCAAATCGCTCAATAAAGGCAGGGGCACGGGGAAGTAATCCAACCCAGATCTGAGTGAAATTTGTATTTTATCTTCTTTCCCCCCCCCAGCCCATTATTATTATTATTATTATTTTTTGCAGGGCAGGCGCTAGCGGAATGAGGTGTCCTTTGTCTTGATGCTACACTGAGATTAGGTAGCAGCTCTCTGAAAATGAAAGGGCATGGCTCAAATTTTCTTGGGTAAATATCCATCCACCTATTGCAGTTTGCACCTACAGTGCTACATTCATCTCTAATGTGTGACTGTGCTAAGAGAAAGGGGGGGAAAATCACATTAGTATTCTTCTTTTTTCCAGAAGAGACAATCTTTCATTAACACTGTATAAACCTTCTGCAAGCCAAAAAGGGAAACCTTACCTCCCCTCAACTTTTCCACCCAAGATTAGTCTCTACTTATGGGTGATTTAGGGAGGAGAAGGAGGGGTCAGACAGAGTGGGAGAGAATCATAATTTATATGATAGGTTGATGTTTTCTCTTTAAAGTGGTTTTATTACCACACATGTTTTATGTTTTTAAAATATGTATGAATTCAGTCGCCCTTTTATGTTTGCTGCCACTGAAGACTTTGTTTATTTTAACAAGGAGATAATTGTATTTTGCTAACTGTTCAAATTGGAATCATTAAAGAAGATATAGGCAGTTTGAACAGTGATAGGATTTATTCCAGGGTCTGTGCTATAGGTTTGTATTTTATTTTTAGTATATGGGTTAACTAAAGAGTGATCCTAATCATTTTATTTATCTAGTCTTCGCTTTTCCTCTGCAGTGCACAATAATGTAAAATAAAATTATTGCAATTAAATACACAATAAAATATATTAAAAAGCCAAATAATTTGGCAGTAAGTAAAAGTGCAGAGCCCTTTTCTGCTGAATCATATGAATCATGGAAAATATATGAAAATAGGTCTATGCTAACAACATGATATGGAACTAAATAATAATAATATATATAGGAAATACTGAGGAGTAGATTGAGAAGTTTTAAATGTGGAAACACACTCCAGTGTGCCTATTTAAATATATCAGTTAGTCAATATATGACTGCTAATGGCACAAGTGTGGCAAGTGTTACCTAACTCTCTTCATCTTCTGGTTAACTTGCAAGTGTTCCCAATCAGTAACGTTCCAAAAATGCTACAGCAATGCTCCCACCCTATAATTACGTTTATGCTATTCAATCTTGCAGAATCACCATTTTCAGAATCTCACCCTTCCTCTGGGAGACCCCACCTCAAACATCTCATCTTCCTTGGCTCTGTCTGTCCAAAGAGAATCCATTATAACCCCAGGTGATGAAAAGCCCAGATATTATTGTATAGTATGCAATAGAAAACTGCATGTGTGTGTGTGTGTGTGCGCATACGTATATACCTCCTTGCTATTTTCTTGAGCACCAAGATGAAACTTTGACGCTAGCAAAAGAATAAAATAACATTTTTCCTTTCAGAATTTTTTTTCTCCCCTTGAATTGGCACACATCTTCATGGGAAGTCATTGTAGCAGGTCCCTAACTCTCTAGCTACATTGACAGAGTATGCTAACTCTGCTCTTTGCTCACCCTGCTATACCTTAGTATTGCACAATAGGTGGCATGTATGATCACCTAGTGTTCTGAAGGTGCATTATATCTGGACATTTGTAGATGAATTAAGACAGTGGTAGACTCTGCTTTTTTTCTTTTGTCAGCCTATTAAAATCACTTCCCCCCCCCCCTTCTTTTTTTGTATTAAATCCACTGCTTTATTTCTGAGTAAGAATGGTGCCTACAGTAAACAATTCTCCCATAGCAATTAAGACCTATATCTATGCTTTTTCCCAATGAAATATTTAAATGCTTTTAAAATTCTCCAGTTCAGTAGGTACTGTGCTTTCTCAAAATGTTATGAACCACAAACATAGCCTTTGGCTATATCATGGCTACTTTGTTGTGTATTCTAAACATAAGATACACAGCCTTATAAATGGGCGAAGGTTGCATAATCATTTTTACCTTTCCATTATATCCACAGAGCTCACAAAGCAAATGTTTCTTATTCATTGTCAAGTACTCTATGATTGTTGATTACAAAAACTTCATAATGGAAATTTTCAGAGCGTATCAGTAAATGTTTGCTCTCATATAAAGAACAGTATAACCATCCACCTTGGCAACTTACATTCATTAAAATGTTTGAAGTAGACGAGGGTATTGTTTCAATATTTGTAGCTTGCCAGTGCCTTGTTCTCATATTGGAGAACTCACCCTTGCAAGGACAGGAGGTAAATTTGTCTATATGGCATTTTAGGGCCTGATGCAACGCCCACTGAAGCAAACTGGATCAGGCCTTTCCTACAAGGCATTGCAAGTCCATAAAGACTCCACATTAGATTTTCAGTTGAAGTAAGGACATCAGACAAATTCATTTCACTTGCCCAGACTGAGGGCTTGTCTACACGTACAGTGCAGCACCAGTGCAGTTGTGTCACTGTAGCACTTTAGTGAAGACACTACTATGCCGATGGGAGAGCCAATGGATTTAGTTAATCCATCTCTACAAGCAGCGGTAGCCATTTTGATGGGAGAAGCAGGCATTAGGCGGGTATAACTTCTTCATTCAGAGGATTTTGGATGTTTTTGGATTTTGGATTTTTTACACCCCTGAGCGATGTAGTTATACCGATGTAAGTTTGTAGTGTAGACCTGGCCTGTGCTATCTTTACCAGTCTAAGTCCAATTCATTCCTGAAAGAGCTCCACCAACTTCTGTGGAGTTGCACCTGTTTGGAGCAGGGGTAATTTTTGTCCATTATATTTTGCAAAGAAGTTTGGTGGCACTTGTCACAAATACAAAATCGGGGTGTGGGAAGCGAGGAGGAGGGAGCATGTGGATGTCACAGAGTTCAATTGTGACACTGGCATGTACTGAGGGTGCAGACGATTCTCCTGTCCCAGAGGGAGCTTTGAGAATCATTTTCACTCATGGGGAGTGTACCTACTGACACACCTCTTAAGGAGTTCTGAGCCTGCCTCCAACCTCATACTCCTACAATTTTTGTCTTGGCTAGCTAGGAGCAGTCACAACCTGGCCTTTAATTTAAGGCCTGTGAGCTACATCTTAGCCTCCCATGGATAAACCTACAATTTGGTAAAACATGCACCCTGAGCTCTGGAGTTAGCTGTCATAGAGTTACAATGGCAGTTTGTCTACAGGTTGGAGAAGTGGGGGTGGGGGAGTGATGCAGCTGTAATTAGAGCACCAGGGCGCTACTGCTCCCCTCATCGCCCGAGAAGACAGGGTGTAGAAGACTCTCAAGGGGAATTACTGCTGATGTGGTTTATGGAAGCTAAGATGCATTTTAGAAATACTTGAATGGATTCTTAATACTCAAGCTTTAATAGATTTTAACACCTCTTATCTTCTTCCATCTCACCCTTCCCACCTAATTTACAGTCTGCAATAATCAACAACTTGATCTCACAAGACACCCAGTGCAATTTACAAATCAAAGGAATCTTGACAAGCTACTCCAAAACAAATCCCTGAATATGCTGGGGTACACCTCCTATGGGTGTGATCAAACAGCAAGCTTTGGCCAACCTATTTCTTACCTCTTGCCCCCCTTTAAGGGCCTATTTCTGCAACCTTTAGTCACACTGAGTAGCACGTACTTAAATGGGATTCTGCACATGAGTGAGTACTACTCAGTGTGAGTGAGGGCTGAAGAATGAGATCCCAAGTGACATGCAGCATACATTTCAATGGGCTTGGTTCACCTCTATGCTAATTGATGCCATTGCAGGTTTTGAATGAAGACACTGCAAACTCAGTAGCATTCCAGCTCCCATAAGAACCTCTAGTATTTTTGATTATTTTAAATTGCTTATGATAAATCTGAATCTCCCAGTAGCCTGGTATTAATTACTGTGATAGAATCAAGGCTGAGTTTGTGCCACTGGCTACTTTTCTGAGTTCACAAAGCTACATTTTTTAACATTCGTAACATTCTGGTAAAACTAAAACCAGAGTTGTTTTATGAGTCAGTAAGATACACGAAATATAAGCGATACTGCCAAACAGATATTTAAAGCCCATTGTCTGTTTCTGTTCTCAAGAATAAGATCTGTATCTTGCAGGTCTTTATTATGTTGACTAGTGAATTAAGATACCGATGGATTTGTTTTATTCTTGATTTTAAAACAAACCAAAAATAAACCTAAACAACCCCCGCCAGACATTAAACACCAAAATGGTACACCCATGAAGCACTCCAGAGACATCTACAATAGTGAGAAACCTGTTCCTCAGGCTCCCAACCCCCTAGTAATTGGTTATGATGTTCAATATAAGGGATAAACGAGTGCCCCTCTCCTGCCCGCTCACAGTATGCCATAAAGCACTGAAAGGGTTAATTGGTATTATAAGAAAAGGTAATTGCAAAGCATAACTGCCGGGGTTATCCCCAGAATTGGGAGGTGGTGATGTGTAGGTCTCCCACCCACTGGAGCCTCTCACATCTTGAAGAGCACGCTGAAGACAAAAGCAGTGACACTGCTGTTTCTTGATTTTCACTTTCAGCAGCAACTGCTCACCCCCAATGTGCTCTTGCGAGTTTACTGCACCAAGCTAGTACTTACAGCAGAGCGCACGTGCTGTGTCCTGACTGTAAAATGACATCAGCATTGTCAGCATAAATATAAATCACTGTGTGTTGTTGTTGTTTTTAAATCATTCATATTCTACTGCTGGATTTATTGGCTGTGAAAGAGCAGCAAACTGAGTGGAGTGGGTATTCCACAAATTGGACTGAGATACATATTTATTTATTGTTGAAACAAAAAAAAAATTGTATTGAGTCAAATGTAGAACCTAGTGTAAAAATGAAGTTTTAAATAAGTAATTGAAAAGTCAGACTGAATCTGTGTAAAGTCCCACTGTAGCAATTTACGCACCAAATCTGAAATTGTTCGTTTTTAGTCGACACTCACAACATTATGAGCCTCCGTAAGAAAACATTATGTTGACATCTTTCAGTTGCATGTTGAAACATAATTTTCCCCTTGATATAATTTTAATGCATTCCAATAAAGGCTTGTACTAAAGGAAAGTGAGCTGTGTCTGAGCTCAAACAAACAGATAAAGAGAGACAACCAGTTACATTTCCCCTGGCTTCCACTCCTTGGGGATATCAGGGAGAATTACCAATTTAACGGAAGGTTTTGGTTTTTATTTTACTGTGGCCAACTTTTCCTGCTGACTCCTAAATTACTTTTATTTGAGAGCCTAGCTTTAGGCACCCAGTATGCAAATATTAGGCTTAGATTTCCAGAATAAATTTTTCTTCCAACTAATTTATCTCAGTGTCCAAAAAGGGACAGTTTCACTCATTTAGAGCTAGATTTTTTTGTCCTTTACAAATACTGACTAACTTATTTCATGACTGTTCCCACTGAAATTAATAGGACTACCTGCAAACTAAAGAATTGCTCATTGTGCAGAAACTGGTCCTGGAAATTGGGCAACCCTTTCTCACCTTGGAGAGCACTCACTCACTGATGGAAGCCATTCAGACTACTTGTGTAAGGGCTCATCCATGTAAGGAAAGGCTGAGCAACCTGGCCATTGGTAAATATCTTAAAACTTTGTTTTCCATGCGTGATCCTTTAGATTGGCGGTTTTCTTGTAACCTCTCTTTGCTGTCTCTTTTTCTGCCCTTTTCCTGTACCTGAGTCCCTCTCCCAATTACTTTTATTGTTTTCTAATTTGAAGAGGGCATCAGTATTGGGGTTTTTAAGATGGGGTTTTTACTGTTCTATCATGTTATAATTAGCTTGTAGTATGTCCTGGGACACTCTACAGCTGGGCAGTTACTTGTTATACCCTATGTTATACCCTATGTCCTAGAGACATTTCTGTTGTATTTATATTATGTATATCTTAATTTGCTCCCACTTTATTGCATCTGCTCAATACACATAAGGAGACGGGGCTTGATTTTGCCTGGCCGCCATGGAAAGGCATAAGAGTGAGTATGGACTTCCACCAACTTGCACAATCCACATGAGGGCTGAGCACAATTACAGCTCAGGCATTTGAGGCTGATCTCCAGCTGTTTCCCCTCCCGGAGCAACTGGGCAGAGAGTGGGCAGGGAAGGGGCATAGCTCTGTCCCCTTTACATGCTTGCCAGTGGTCTGTCTGCACAGAAGGCAGCATGCTCTACCCTTTGAAAGGTTGTAGGAAGTGACATCATCTCCCAGTAATTCAGAGCCCTAGGAGACACTGAGACTCTCTTCGACACAATGACTTCCAGCATTTTCCCAGGGTGCTGTACCTACATACTGCCTCTTATTAGGGGCTGATAACACAATCTACCCCCCTGTAATATTTAAAGTAGTGTTGTGCTCTCCATAATTTCATTCTATATTGTAATATTAATGTACAATGGGAAATCTTTTTGGGTGTGAGTATAAGCTAGGAGATAGCCATTTATACCCCCAATTGACACTTCTTTCAAAAGTATTCCATTGTGTTCCTCTGAAAGGTATTCTGTCAGCACGAGAGCACATCTCCTAGATTCTTTCCCCTTTGTCTTCTGCATCTTCACTTCTTTTTGAGGATGCCTAATGTAATATAATTGAAACAATTTTATTGTCTACAGCTATTCATTGTAATGTTTCAATGACAGAAAATACTGGTCAATTTGACAAGTTAATATTAGTTTAGTGGTCATTTGAACACCTTTAAACCACTGGGCATTAAAATTCTCATCATCTCCCTTCACCTGCAAACTGAATACCACTGGTACATGGGGAAGGTAGAAGTGGGGATGGGAAAGGAACTTTTCCAGTGAAAATATTTTCTGGAATGGGTAACCACCCGTTTTGCTTATTGAGAGGACATTGTCCTTTCTTATCAACAGGACTGAACCACTCAGGGTCAATAAATAGCACTGCCAACTGGCACCTATAAAGCTCTGAACCTTTAGCTTTTCCTTTATCCACAGAGCCTGATTATGCTTAAATGTAGAACAGGTTACACAGGCATCCGAGTTTCTCCTTTGCAAAAATGAAGATACATTACAAAATATAAACCATGAAGTTGTTAATGTATTCGATGCCTGTTGCCCATCAAATGCACTTCAAGCTTTAATGTCTTACTGTACATCTAGAGTAGACCTTTGGTGTATACTGGTACCATAAATTCTGGGAGGATCCTTAAAAATGACAAAAAAATATTTTTTTAAGAAAGTGCATGTAGAACTTATTGCCACTGGATATTAATTAAGCCAATAGTTTAATGGTTTTCAGAAAAGGACTTGACATTTGTATGAATAGTGAGAACATCTCAGTCAGCTAGATATGATAAAAATAATTTTATAGGGGATATAAACATTCATTCTTCAAGTCCATGTAAATATACATATTTAATTATTATGCAAATTCAAATTATATAAAGAACCTGATCCTGTTCCCACAGAAGTCCATGGCATTCTGATGTGAATAGAATCCAATCCAATGTACATTTTTACTCTAGATTTTTTTTAATTACACTTTTCCCTATATGGATTATATATACCATGTGCCCTAAAACATCAATCATGGTTCCCACTGATTTACAGAGGCAACTACAAGGGAAGGTACTGTGGTTAGTTCCTGCCAAGAGGTCACCCTGGGATGTTTCTGATAAATCAATGGGAGCTTTATGAACTGGTTTTATCCTCCCTTCCAGGAACAAATGCTTGCAAAGTCACTAACTTGTTTCTCTGCAATGACCTAAGTAGCGGCACCAAGACTAATTCATCAGTTTGCTGAGACACACCATTCTGGTCTCCTGGTGCATTTTTTCCCTTTTACACCTTATATTTTGGTTAGTAGCCTTTAAAAAGAAGACTAGCTAATATGAAAACATAAATATTCTAAATGAGTACAGGGTCTGCGTATTACTCATCACCCTGTACTTTAGGGTCAGTTTTCAAATCACATAACTCCCATTGATTTTAATGGGATCCACATAACTAAAATCCCACATGACACTTTGGTAAGGTTTGTATTTATAGTACCAATCTTTCAAACAGATACTCAATAACATAATAATCCTGTTAATGGGATAATACCCCAGATTTTAAATAGAAAAAACACGTGATTATCAAGCATGTTGAATAAGTCTGCTCTGAACCCATAAGAGCAGAAATTCATGCTTACAAAATACTCCCCCACATAAACACATTTCTAAAAGACGAAGAAACGAATGGATCTGGGAAAACATATAGTAGCCACTTGTATTTAAATATATATTTATATTACAGTAGTCCAGAGTAAGATTACAGTATTCTAATGTAATAGTCCAAAACACTGAAGCTTATGATATTAATACCGCAGTTTTTTGGGCTAATGCTGCTTTTTATATGGGTATTTGTTTAAGGGTAATTAATATTCACTATGATTATTAAAGCATAATGGGCCTGATTCTTGTACTGGCATCACCATAGATTTCCTTTTAGCACCTGCAGTGCTGCAGATGCAAATAACTGTGAGCGCAATTTTGCATCTGCAGTTATCGGCAGGTACTGTTCCTGCCCATTCAGCATTTAATTACCAAACCACATTGCAGGTAGTTAGACATAGAGAGGACGTTAGCTGTGCCTGCAATTTGCAGGTGCAAAAATAGAGGTGGCATTTTAAAAATGTAACCCAATAAGTGCATCTCGAACACAGGCATTTGAGGTATGTGGGGGTTTTCAAAGCTCTGGACAAAGGGATTTCTATTAGTTGAACTAAAGTAGTGTATGCAATATTCATTTGAACTGGACTCAGACTGTTGTGACCACTTACTGTATTGTACTGCGAGGGGAGAGGGCGTTCTCAGGATATTGTAAAAGATTACTTGGAGGTAAGCATGCCAAGAGCTGTTCTCTAGAACAGAAGGTGGCCTAATTATTAAAAGAAATGGCTCCCATCTCTGTGATGGTCTGACCGTTTGTGGATAAAATCCTACAACTGTGAAGGGCCTCGTGCACTGTGGGAGGGAGGGGGGTGGAAGGAGAGAGAGAGAAAGAGAAAAATCAAAGTGTTCAGCAGCCATACATCAGAGAGACTCTGCAAGAATGGTATCATATTTTTAGAGCCCCCAGAATTCCTGACCAAAGTAGTAGTTAGTACCAGGTCTACATCAAGAGAAAACAACATTCTGTGTCATTGCTGGCCTCCTCTCTGATGTTTTGCCCTCAGCTTCATAATAATCAAAAAGTCATGGTTAAAAAAAAAGACAGACTGTCCCTTTAAAATTAGATCATCCGTTTTATTAATATGCAGAATGAGTTGTCAATTGACCAAGCAACAAATGTACATCCTCATATCCTCATTTTCACTTCTATCTATGAATATTTTAAAACCCTAATGTGTGCTTGGCCATTTGGGTTTTGAGCAAAGACTTATCACAGTGTAAAACCCCTCATTTTTATCCCTTAGCTGAGGGCTTCTTTTTCCCTTTTCCAGGGTGTCATTAAAAATCTGATGCCAAGAGCTGGGACTTGGCAGGGTTTGCAATATAATTTGCAATCTGCAGTGTTTGCTGGCTAGCCCCCACCTACCCCCCCCACTTTTTTTTTAAACCAGCCTGCCTGCTAGAGTCAATAGGGGGCATCCCTCATCTGTCTAAAAGAAAAATAGCAGCATACTAATTAGAATTCTATTTGCCAGAAGCCTCAGAGTTGCTGTGCTTATAGATTTCAAGCTTCTTTTGTTTGAATTAAATTGCCAACTTTTCCTCCCCCCCCCTTCCTTCTTTGCACTAGGCATGAGAGCGCGGGTGCCTTATTTGATTGAAAGGTGCGGGGGGTTGGGGGGGGGGGGAAGCCTTAGCTATGGAAATGCTGAGGAAATGTCAGGGTTTTGTTTAAAAATGCCTGGTATGCTTTTCAGTGTGTGACTCCTGTCTTTATAGCCGGGTTGTCGAGGGGAGGAAAGAGAGGTTGGCATTAAGTAAAGGCACTCTGCCCCCTTTCCCTGACACTGAAATTCTGGGGGATAGCTGCCATGCTTTCACCCAGCTCAGAGCCAGATGGTTCAAGCTTGGATAAAACCTTAGGATGAGATCACAAAGCTTGTTCATAACGGAACACACAACATCTCTGTTTTTCCGTTAATACCTCCTTTTGTATGCGTTGTGTGTGGGGGTGCGACCGAGGGATATGTCATAAATCCAAAGAAAAATGTCATATTTAACATTAATTTGTTTTCATAACCCTGTAAAAGAATTCAAGCTCTCTCTATTAAAATGTCACAATTAACTATAGAGAAGTTTTACGATTTTTTTTTTTTTAGTTCATGAATAGCTGAGTGAAATGTACGTTGGAAAGTTTCTCAGCACACTGAAGCCCCAGAATGATTTATGAGTAGGAAAAGAGTGCTGCAGAGTGAGCTTCCATTAAAGCACAACAGCATTTATGTCATCTTTCTAAGGGCAGGTATCGAAATAAAATTCAGGCCGAATTCACCTTTCTAATTCACAAATTATGCTCTGTTGTTAGGAATCAGGCCTCATATGCTGATCCCAAACCAAGGATGAGTGAATCATGGATTATTTTCACCTCTCTTACTGGTTGGGGAATGTCCAGAAAGAGATCACACTTATTTTCAGTTTTATTCGTCATGCAAAATTACTTGATATTTTTTTGTGAATTTCCTTTCCTGATCAGCTTGTTATTTGAGCTTACTTAGCTGTGATTGGCCACAATCATTCACATGCTATTGTTTCTGTTCCCTAACTGCCTGAGCTTATATCTCTTCTTATTTGGTTTTTGGCATGTAAGTTCCACTACAGTGAATTTAAAATTGTTTAAAATTGTACAAGCTTAAACTTTGCTTTATTTATTAGCATTTAGTGGTGCAAGTAAAACTCAACTGCATAAATTATCATGGGAAGTGAACACTTTCTATTCATGGACATGAGCATGGTCAGAGAAAATTCATTTAAAAATCCAAATAAAAATTCACAGGAACATTTTTGCAACGTTTGTCTGGTTCTACTCCGAACATGCCTACAACATGTGATTTCTGAAGCCAAATTCTGATCTAGTATACCTTGGATCTGATTTTAGCACTGTTTAAAAAAAAACATTATCTCTGGCATAAATATTATTTTAGTGGTACCTAATAAAACAATTAAACCTGTTTAAAAATAAAGTTCTTATTTTCTCCTGAAATTGTCATGCTCATACCTAAAACACTGAGTTCCCCTTTAATACACACACACGCACATACACTGGATTCCCCTCTAATATTCACACATCCCATATTTTATATGTATAATGTGTGTGTATATAAATGTATATAATAATGTATATAATAATATTTGTGTGTGGAGAGAGAGAGAGAGAGACTCTTTATATCTCAGTAATTGTTAATGTTATTTTTTGCACAGTGTTTAAACAATTTCATGAACGAAACCGTGCTTCAATATCAGCTAACCAGTGCATTTTTATGTGGGTCCTTTGTGCATTAAAGATAAAATCTTCAAGGGAAGAGGAAAAATATGGACATTAGTAACTCTTACATATACTTCTTGGTGCTATTATATTTTAATTAGCACAATTTGAAGACTGTAACCTTTCCCGGGCCTACATTATGCATGAATATTTTATTTGCATTAGTATAAAGTAAAAATAATTTGATTATCATTTGTACTATTTACGATTACATGTTTTTAGACACGCGCAGTGTCCCTATTTATAGCCTACTTTAAAGTTCTTAAATAGCATAGAGTGCTGACAAGCAAAGTATTGATGTTTACAGTATCATGCAAACCCTGAAGCCAGCCATGCTCACATCTCTTTGAATTACTTTTCCAATTGCAAGCCTCTAAGAATCCAGTCCTCCTTTATCTTTTCTCGTTATAAAAAGTGGCAGGAGGCAGAGTGGCAGAATGACCCACAAGATGGCACCTGTCACCAGTGGGATTTCTCCTGCATTCTGCAGGCCAAATTTTGTTTGAACTCACTGTGGCCTCTGTCATATCCTCATTTTCCCTTCCACTCTTGGCTCTCCTGCTTAATCCCTTTCGTGCAGGCTGAGGCTCTGTTTACCCAGCGTCCAAAACCTTTTTCTGCAAGAAGCCAAAGTAAAACTTTAATTTGAAAGCTGGGCTGAGAATTAAGCAGCAAAACACTGTACTGGAAGCGGTTAGCTACAGAAGCTGCATCCTTTCTCTGGGTTTACTTAAAGACATTTTTTTTCCCCCTTGTAGTATCAGTAGGCTCAGTCTTATAGATGTGCATCTGAAATACCTGATTACTTTAGGTCTCAAAGGTGAGGGAGTTGATTAGCACTCTAATGAAGCCCTTTGTTATTACTTAAAGGCAAGGTACATCACAAGTAGATGAAATATACAGTAAGTGAGCTTCCTTAGGCTTGCCCCTGCTGTATTTTAACCCTGATGTGGTAGCATGCTATGCAAAATGAGATTCCTATTCATATTAAATAATGGTTTTAGTCTGCAATAGAGTTGCGGGAGGGTTAAAGCCCTTCTAATACCAAGCAGGAGGGAAAGGGAGTAAGGAGATAACATCTCAGGAAACAAACTGGCTACGTCATCCTTTACAAGTTAGTTTGTATTTTGTCCAGAATGGTGTGGGGAAAATTTCGCTGGTCAGTTAGGAACAAATATGTAAAGAAAGCACTGATGAGTATCCCTTTTCTGCCTTTGAATGCATGATGGAGCAAATCCAAAGGCCCTTACAAGCAGCTCAGCATCCACACAAGAAAACCCCACAAGCTCATAAAGATTCTCTCTTACTTCTGGGTGAAAAGGAGGGTTGTTCCTTTGAAGAAAAGGGCACAGGATTCATCCCCAGGCATAGCAGATCATCTGTGACCAGCCTGGATCCCAGGGGTCCTCCATACAGAAGCCCACACTGGTTCTCATCTTCAACACCCCTTCCTCCTCTATCTCCAGATCCCAAGAGCAGCACTGACAGAGATTTCTCCTGGTCGTGTCATGATTGGGACCTGCTTGGGGCTATATGATGTTCTCCCATGAATCTCCATGTGACTGGAGAATGACCAATATGCATCCTCCTCAGTCCTCTCCCGACCCATTCCTCCTCTTCCCCCACAGCAGCTTGTAGCTTATATCAAGGGCATGAGGTGACCTCTATGGTGTCCATTGTAGGTTGGGGGAGAGAGAATCGTTTTGTGGAGGGTAACTAAACTCCTTCCCCCATCACTGGAGGGGGGAGATCCACATGCGGTCCTCAGTTCTCACCCAGAGAAACTTCCTCTGAAGTCAGTGGAAAGTAGCCTTGGTTGAAGCTCAGTAAGGAACTCACTGTTTGGCCTGAAGTTATGTGAGAGCATTAACTGGCTTAGAACATAATTTATGTATTCTAATTCAACCAAAATTTGTGAAAATAGTATAGTTATATTTAGACACAGGTTATCAAGGGAATTAAATACACTATTATTATTAATTATTATTATTAAAGCCTTTAAAATGTTAAGAGGATCACATTGATTATCAAGAATATCCCTTTAATAGCACTTCTCTACAATTAACTCAAACAGCAGAGGGCTTTTCTGCTTCCTACATAAGCCAATTTTACTGCTAAAATCCTGATGTCATCAACAGCTCTAATGCAAAACAATCAGGTCATAAATACATATTTTGCAGAAAGGCCCCAAATCCTGGTAAATTAGTGTAGATCTGAAGCAGCAGGCTCTATGCTGGTGCTCTTCTTACTAGGCAATGGGGGAAGAATTAGAGGGAAGATCTTTAACAGAACTTTTTTTAGTTGGAGAAGGCAGTTCCATTGAAATTGAAATATTTACATAAGAACAGCCATACTGGGTCAGACCAAAGGTCCAACTAGCCCAATATCTTGTCTTCGGACAGTGGCCAATGCCAGGTGCCGCAGAGGGAATTAACAGAACAGGTAATCATCAAGTGATCTATCCCTTGACACCATCCCTGTCCAACCTGGCTAATATGAAATTGTGTTAATTTTGCTGAAAAGTCATTTCGGAGATAAAACAGGAGAAAGAGTTACAATGTTGAACCGTCCCATTTCAACATTTTAGAACAAAAAGTTTTGATATTTCATTTTTCAAAGACACTTTGGTTTACTTTATTAAAATGTTTGTTTTATAATATGTATCAAATAAGAAAATATCAAAATTGAAACAAGAACATTCCTACTGATCTGAAACAAACAAACAAAAATCAAACAAATTAGAATTTTCCTTTGTGGAGAATTTTAATATTTTCCTGTTTCATATCAATTAGAAAAGAAGCCAAATTTCACAATCTCAAAAGCCTTCACAAAATGGAATTTCTGTCCTTCACCCAGATCTGGAAGACATCTTCTCCGATAGGCCTCAGTGTGGATAAGGAGCCACTCAGCAGCAGCTATTGCAGCACTCACTCTGCTTGAGCCTGTGATCCCAGGAAGCAGTAGCCAGTCGATCAGATAGCGATGCATCTCCAAGTCTTGTCCCATAGCTTCCCAGCCTGCCATAACATGCTACTGCCCCCACCCCCAGTACGGTTTAAATGGTTCTCCAATAGAGGGGGCATGCCTTTATTTGCTCCCCAAATCCTTTCCCTGCCCTCCTACATGGCACAATTACCGTTTTTCTACTTTATGTTGGCCTTTCTCCCAAAAAGATGAGTGGAACAAGATTTTCCTTCCTGAAAAATCCTTGACTTAATTTTCAAAATATGGGCATAGCCCTGGATAATAAATCCTGTTTTTAGTTTGCAGTAGAATTTTGGGAGGGAAAAAACCCTAACAACAAGGCAGCAGGGAAGAACTATCGATAACATCCTAAAAGGCAGAATTACTTCTTCTTATTATTAGTATTATTATTATTGTGAAAGCCTTTAAAATGTTAAGATCATACTTTGATTATTAATTCCCTTTAATAACACTCTCTACAATTAAATCAAACAGCAGAGGGCTTTGCTCCAGTCCACACAAGTCTATTTTACGGCTAAAATGGTGATATGATTAACAACTCTAAAGCACAGCAATCAGGCCACATAGGCACTTTTTGCAGAAAGGCCCCCCCAAATTGCAATTTTGCCTTCTAGATATTTTGGAAGGGTGAAACTTAGAACAACTTCAGAGTTATTGGGCCAAGTAACTTGCCACAGGAGTCAAAGGGCCAAATTCTATTCTCAGTGATACCAGTGTCAATGCAGAGCACCGCCCATGCCTTCGCTGGAGTTGCACTGAATGATACCAGTAAAAGTGAGAGCAAAATTCAGCCATAAAGAGTTGCATGGGGTTTATGTCAGCACCGAATCTGGCACATGGCAATAAAGGTACCTGTTTTTACTGAACACAGCCTTTCCAGTCTCATCCAAACATAGATGCCCACCTCCTTCTCAATACTCCATAGACATCTCACAGTTTCCCATTGTGTGATCACCAGCAGGTTGCAGGCTGGTGCTTCCCTCCTCGCCTTTCTGCACTGCAGGGGGTGGATCTGCAAGAGGGCTATCAATACAGTGTGTTTGACTGAGTTGCCTGCGCTTTTCAGAAACGACTCCAAAAATGGTTTGGGTTTTGAAGCATTGTAATTAAACTCATCTACAGCTGGTGTAATGAAACAAATAACAGAAATTCTTTGCATGTCAAGGACAGCTATCATTTGTGCTTTTTTAGCACTGTTGTTTCACAGCATTTCCTGGGTGAGCTCCATTACTTCTGCTTCTTTTAACTACCATCCTGCTCACTTGGGAGTCATATTTAAGGTCAGCCAGTAAACATTAATCCTGACTGGAGTAAAAATTTACTCCTCAGACTGGAAATGACAGGCCTGTACAACAACACATGAAAAAAAAAAAGTCATTCATTATTTATAAAAAAGCAAAAGTAATGGGCTGTCTTTTCTTACATTCCACACGTCCTGTATGAAAACTCTAAACTGTATATTATTATAAAAGCTCTGTTCCCTGTAATATCTCTTTGATTTTGTAATTATTTTAGGCTTTCCACTCAGGAGCAATAAAAAGAGCTTATATTTTCTCAGCACTTAGATGAAATAACTTTGAAATCATGCCTCCTAGTTTGCTTTATGCTTTCTAGTTCTCTATAGTATAATTTATCTCAAGATGTCATCCCCCTACCCCTTTTGACAGTCTCTTTGATGGGACTAGGGGAAAATAATAAAAAAGAAGGATATTTTGGGTTTAATTTGGGTTAGCCACTCCTTCCCCCCTAAAAAAGATCAGAAAATCAAACAACACAGCAAGAGATAATCCTCCACAAATAAATTTATCAAGAGAGAATTTTCTGCAGACTTACTAAATGGTCATAGGGGATACGAGGTAGGGATCAAATATACCGTTGAGTAAGGAAACAGAGAGCACAAACTTTGTCCTCAGCTCAGGGACAATGATGCTCAAAGATTAACCCACCCTCTCAATTAACACCTCACATGAAAATCCCAGCAAGGTCATGGGATCTGTGCTGCGACTCGGTCAATCAGCATTGCCTGCCTCCATACAAACCAAGATCGAATGCAGAATTAACACTGGTCCCCCAAGCCTTCACTCGCAGACTCACGTCAGATTAAGCCCTTGCATGGAGGAGATATGAAAAGCATTTCTAATTAGGGTCTGAGGTTACTGGTTAAAATGCAGTAGAGCAGTCTACCAACCATTCTTCTCCTTTTTTTATATATAATTTTAATTAAACTCAGATACTATTTAATTCCTACCTGCATATATTTAGTACTACTTGAATGCAAACCTGATAAAGAATACTCCTGATCCCCACTTAGCTGCCACAAGGACTTATTAAAGGGAGGGTGACTGTCTTCAAGATCTTTCATGGGTCCTTTTGCAATAATTACTTTTACTATCAAATGAAAAGCATAATATTTTTCTGTAAATATTTTTCCCCCTTGTAAAACGTCGACACTCCTGCTCTCATGACAAAATTATAATTATAACTTGATTGGAGAGGTTGGGTACTGGCAGTCTAACCCAATTTATTCCACATGTGTTCTGCTCCTCTTTTTCTCCCAGTTTACAGCATTCTTGAAATGCACATCGGGGGATTTTTTTTTTGCACCCCTTTATTCAGCGTGGAAAGTGGTGCTAAACCTCCTGCATTCTGAAAACGAGATACATTGGCATTCGCCAGGTCCTGTTAAATTATTAGCTATTCTATGGCACTATTCAACATTTCTGCCATTGTGCGATTAGCAATCTAGATCCCCAGTACCAATTTTTAATATCTGAAATGACCCTTGAAGCCTTAAAAGCACACCTTCCGCATACTCAAGCCTAGCTATTGCAAATTATGGCTTTGAATAATTCAGGAATCGTTACAGCAGCTCTGTACTTATTAAAGCATTGGGAAAACTTTTAGAACTCTGATATCTACAGGGCTCTCTATTGTTATTCTGATGGTAAAGATGGTTTTATATGCAATATTGCTATTCAACACACCTCCACAATGCTGTTTATGAGGAGTCAAGGAATGATCCCAATAAGTGCCAGTAGTCAGCAGTAGCACCTGGGGGTGGGGGTGGGAGGTGGATCTTAAGATTTTTCATACAGTAAGCTGAAGCTTCCATAGGAGTTGGGGGAGATGCTGGTGCGATGATCTTTTTATCTAACTTTAAATAATAAATCATATCATCCAAAAATAAGGTTCAGAGAGCACCACAGTGATCTGCTACTTCCCAACAACTTCCTATTTTACAGCAAACAAAATAATCTAAGTACAGAACTTGAGGGGTTTTTTTTCTTGATTGTCAGAAAGACAGAAAATTCATTTGACTGTTTCAACAACATACCCTGTCCATGCTGATTCCAAGTAAGCAAGTATCATAGGCCTCACTGACAAGGCAGATCTTAAGAAAAGCTTTCACAGGGGTGAATTTTTCATCGAGGTTTTATTAGGTCCACAGACGATCCTCAGCAAAGTGCAGGCCTCAAGTCATACCAGTTCTAACATCCAAAAAGTCTTTATCTTCAACATAATCAGAAAGCGTATGTCAGTTCCACAAAGAAACCTCAATTAACAAACAAACAAACATATAGAGAACTCGCTTTCGAAACTCAGATTTTAAAATCCCCGAGGAAGGATGTCATACCTGAGTAGCTTTGGTTAGATTTTAAAATATGGGAATTATCATATTAGAATAAATCACCGGGCCTCTCTCCTCTGGCAGTGTCCTAGGCCTGATGCATCATTAGAAAGCTGAAACCATCCAAAATAAACCTAGTTAACTGTATGGTGTGGTAGTAGCTAAATAAATTGTTAAGATCTTTGGCAAAGTTCATGCAACCAGGTACAGTTCCAATCTGCTGAGAGAGTACCAGAACACTCACATTCATGCTGACTATCCTCAGTCATGTGGTTTAGTAGAGCTAGCTATGAAAAAGGAGGCTCAAAATGTCAGTGCATTATTTAGGATCCAAAGCATCTGGCATCAGACACTGCCATACATCATACATGGCAGTGACCCAGTCACCCACAAAGTTCTCCCTATTGTAGTCACTTTATGGGAGACATCTGAAGGGCCCATAGGGTGCGATTACGGAGATTAAGGGAGATACCTCCACAGTGTCCCAACATTTTTGAAATATCTAAAGTCCATGTGGGAGAAAACTAGTCCAACTCACTGTACTTGCTCAGTAAAACCAGCAAAGGGGGTTAGAACAAAAAAGAAATACTAGTGTGACTACATTCATGCTATCTGGTTTAGAGCAGGTGATAAGGTTTTATTTACCACCACGCTGGTGATATCTGATTTGAAGCAGGTGATAAGGTTTTATTATTGCTGCCTACTTCGAAAAGCAAATTACTTTCCAGGTGGCAAAGCAGTACATCAGACTTGACCTGGTTTGACTGCGAAATCTGTCTGCCCAGGAAAAGGAGGAATAAAAGTTCCACCATCCTAATAAAGGTATAATGGGTAGGCAGTGAAAACTCTCTGTTTGAATGCCACCTTAATGTGAATATCAACACTTGGTACTTTCACTTGAGGGTTTTACAGTACTTTGAAGGGCAGTAAGAAATAGAACCACATTCTCCTGGCTTCCATTCACTTTTCTAGACTCCCATTCGCTCACCAATACACCACACTAACATCCTCTCTCAAGCAGGAGTTTATACTGAGGAGGTTGTTACTATAGAAGTAGAAGAAGCTAGAACAAGCCAAAAGAATTTGAACTAGTTTATGGGTTTTTTCCAGTCCTGGTTTATGATGCATGCAAACTGACATAACTTGTAACTTTTTAAATGAATGCAACTGCAAACATTATTCCCAGTCTCTTCATGCATACTTAGTAGGAGACTCTTCTGCCCCATATAAGAACTTTCCCATATCTGTCCATCTCAATGTCACATTTCCTCTGAAAACATAAAATTCTTCACCCTTGCCAAATATATCTTAAATTTCTGTGTCTTTTGGTCCTTGACTTTGTTGCTGCATTATTTCAATTTCATGGGGCATTTGGGGGTAAATGTATATGAAAGGCTGTCAACGAATTAAGGGAGAACTGAAGAAATGTTTAATGCATATTTAAAATGGGGCAAACTATTTGCCTCAACAAACTGCTTCAAACCTGGAGGGGGAGGGATAGCTCAGTGGTTCGAGCATTGGCCTCCTAAGCCCAGAGTTGTGAGTTCAATCCTTGAGGGGGTCATTTATGGATCGGGGCAAAAATTGGGGATTGGTTCTGCTTTGAGCAGGGGTTGGACTAGATGACCTCCTGAGGTCCCTTCCAACCCTGATGTTCTGTGATAAGGGGTGGAAATGTTGAAAACTTGCAAAAGTGTAATGCTAGAAAAGTTATTTTTATAGGACTAATCCTCTAGGGCTGAACACTCTCGTAAGGAGCTCAGTACCCTTGACTCCCTCTGACTTCCCATTCCTGCAAGGTACTGAGCAATCCTGTGATATGTTGAGTGCCCTCATCACGCCATGAAGTCAGTGGGAGTTGAAGGAACCATGCAGAATGGAGCCTAGTGAAAATATACATGCAATTTTCTATGTTTTTCTTTAGAAACTTTTACCTACCACCAGAGCCATCGAGATTTTTGTCCCTTCATATATATCCTGTTCTGAAGTTATACATAGCCAACGCTTCCTTTAATGAACTTATCACAAATCATTTCAGACCAAATTTTCAAACAATGGCAACTTATTTACATCTGCAGAACATCAATGTGCAGACAGGTAATTAAGAGTCCCCTGACTCTTCTTTATTAAAAGTGTCATTATTTTGAATAACCTGTACATTGTCATTGTTAATCATCATATTATTATGCTTGCCCCTTGTTTATATTCACCTGTTTGACACCCACAGGGTTATATTTGCCCTTTGATATGCAGAAAGGTCTCCCTTATAGGTCAGTGGCAACCACATGCATTCACTAAAGCTTGGATCCCCTGCTCCAGCTAACTAATCTTGTTTTCGTTTCAATTCTTTGGGCGAAATTCACCATTATGCAGCACTTTAAGTCCAAATTTGAAGATTTAAGTGGCGCATAAACCTTGTGTTGGCTCTCAGCACAGTAATGAACAGGACTAAACCATTTAAACCAAATTCTGAGCCCTATGTTTTCCCTCCTGATATCTGATTCACAGATACTATTCTTTCTCATATACATTGGTTTCTTTCAGAAGACCAGATCTTCTTTTCAATGCCTTAACAAATATGAAATATGCACAAGGTAATATACTGAAAGTATAATAATGAGACCAATGATAATATAATAATGATAGTCAAAACTCTATCAAACATGCAATTAATATTTTAATTATAGTTCTCTGGTATATCTGCATCCCATTGCGAAAAATAACTGGGTCTAGTAATTTTCAAGGAAGATGACAAGATTACTATTACTAATGTTCCAAGGTGCAAGTATTTATTTTAATGTTATTAATGTTACTAATTATGATGAATATGATTATTTAGAGTCATTAGGTGGTAGAAGAGTTTGATGATCCATTCAGGTGCCTAGAATTTAACGTTCAGCCTATACCAATAATTTACTGTAGAAAATTAATAGCACTGGTCGAACTGTATTGTTCTAAACACACACAGCAATTAAAATTCTTTTTTTTTAAAGTGGTAACAAAAAAATAATCCAAATGTACAGATTGCTCTGTTAACCAACAGAGCTTGTGTTTGCAAGATGATAAGAAAAACAACTTTAAAAGAAAACATTAGACACTGCAAAAAAGGATAATGACTTTTTCAAAGGGAGAGAAAGTTTTCCATGGCTTGCTCCAATAAGCGACCTTCCTCAGATAAGCCATACTATTACAGATCAGGATGCTAGACACTGTACATACATCCAGGATGAGACAGTGTTTAAGAGCTAGAGAGCTTACGCACTCAATAGACACGACAAAGGAAGTATTAGGCAATGCCTATTTTGCAGATGGGGAGCTAAGATTCAGAAAAATTAACTGGCCTGTTCAAGCTCACACAACTTCCTTGCTAGAGGCAGAAATTGAACTCAGAACTTCTGAGGCCTAGGCCAGGGCCTTAACCACCAGATGACTTTTCTGTCAGTCTCACTGGTCTCAACAGGGCTACTTGCATGAGCAAGGTAAGGTTCTGAAGACTTCGCCCAAATCGTGCCCAACCACATTGACTTCTAGGGGAGTTAAGTGCAATCAGCACTTTCAGCCATGTGCTCAGCACCTTGCAGGATTGATCCTAGAGATTCTATGCATATCTTAAACTTATATTGCCCATTCACTGTGCACAGCTGTCTCCACTGCAACTATATCCCTGATGGCATACACTGAGAAAGGGCAGAACCATTATTAACTAGTTAAACCTGATAAATACAGACTCTCCAAAAAGGAAGGAAAAAAGTGAGCATTTTAGCTTTGTAATATATTTACATCTGTGACTAGCACTCCATTAGGATTGGTATCAAAGGGGGTGGGATGCTGGTGTCTTTGCATTTGGGCCTTTCACATCTTCTGATTGATGGAACTGAAAGGTTTCTGCTTGTAAAGCAGTCACCCCGCTCAGCTGTCTCTTGCTCCAGTCCTCCTTTCCTCTGCAGTTTATGCAGCTCTGATTTCATTTATCAGCCCCCTTGAATAGCAACATTCTTACAGTGGGAGTAAAGCCCTGTATTAAAGAGGATGCTTTGCAATTTGCATGCACGCACTGTATTGCCAAGTGTTGAATGGGCACTTGCTTGCCAAGGGACATGCAGCAATGTGTATTCCCTATCTCCCCCACTTTGCTGGTTTCTTAAATTATGTGTGTTTTACTTCTCTTTCATGTTCAAAGCAGAGCAAATGTATTTGATATATTTTGAATGCTAAAGCATGCCAATGACATCAATCAAACTATGGAACACTGGGAAAGCTGCTATAGAATAATCAGAATTGGCCATAAGCCATAAATATCTACTGTCTCATGATTCTTTTGGCTGCTATGCAAACTTTGATCATTAGCACTGATCAATGATCATGAGGGATAAAATGGTATTATGATATAATGGCATGTACGCTACAGCTGATACTAAGGCTATATACGACCTGTTCTTGACTAGATCAGCTTTCTCTACACTCTTGGAGCATCCATTTATATGGCAGACTTTTGTTTTAACCTCAGTGAGTAAGTTACAGAATACTACAATAGAATCAGAATAGGCACAGCCCCTATGGTTATTTCTGTACGTTTTGCGTTTGTATTCTATGTAACATACCCCCTATAACAAAGGTGACTACCTCATAGAACATTCCTAATTATTCCTGATAGGTCATAAAGTGCACATAAACTAGATTAACGCCTTTTCATTATTTTCTCCCTTGTAAATGAATTGGGCATTTCTTCTCTTGCACAATAAATCAAGCACTCCATTTCCTCTCTTGCACAATAAATCAAGCGTGTCTCCACTGAGGACCTATGCACAGAATATTTGTAGGACCAGGCCCCAATTTTCATCCAATACTTATTTGCACTTTATATATCCTCCAGTTGGCCTCCTAGTAAATGTATCATTTTCTTCTTCTCACGGGTTGGCACAAAATCATACTTGCTGCCTCACTCAAATCCTGTCCTCCTGAATGAAAATAAAAAATAGGCCATGATTATGTGTTTCTCTTACTGCCCGTGCAGCTCTATATTGTGTATTCTGCATGCTGTGCTCGTATGACACTACCATTGATGTCAGGTTTGCTCCTGAGGACCAAATGTAAATTATTTCTTCCTTTTGGGTCTGTGGGGTGTAGCCTATTGCCAGTGTATTACTGGGCTCAAAAAGAGTATAACTGGGGTCAAACAAGAATTAGATACGTTTGGAGGATAGGTCCATCAATGGCTATTAGCCAAGATGGTCAGGGACACAACCTCATGCCCTGGGTGTCCCTAAGACTCTGACTACCAGATGATGGGACTGGATAACAGTGAATGGATCACTCGATAATTGTTCTGTTCTGTTCACTCTCTCTGAAGCACTGGCCACTGTTGGAAGACAAGATACTGAGTTAAATGGACCATTGGTCTGACTCAGTATGGCCATTCTTATGTTCTACTGTGAATGAGCCAGCATGTGTAATTAAGTAACAAGAGAAAAGAAAACATCTTTAGCAAGGTTTATTTTAAAATACGAGGCCCAAACCCTAACATCCTCAATTTTTACTCCGGCTAACTCCCAGCGACTTCAGTTTTGACGGATTGTGGCTTTACCCCACATGCTGGAGCAGAGAAAAATTAAACAAATACAGTACTATTGCATGCTCTTTAAAAGCATGTGTGATCAATGATAGCCCATTCATTCTAATTTCAATGGTGCACATTTTCTCCAGAAGTGGTATATTTTACACAATTGCGCACACCACTTGACTGCTCGACACAGGAGTATGGACTAAACCCTTAATGAGCCCAAGAAGAATCTGACTTCATCCTTTGTTGCTAGAGTTGCACACACAGATAGGCAGCTACTTTATGTGGAAGTGATGACAATAAGTTAAATATGAGCTGGATGCACAGCCAGTATATTTTACCGTAGCCTAATTTTCTCCGAATGTTGCCCTGGAGAAGACATGTATGGCCCAAAAAGGAAAAGGATTTAAATGTTCTAAAATTCCCTCATCTGTTACTTCTCCCAGAGAGATTCAAATACCTTCCTCCCAACTGTAGGAGTTGTGCTCATCCAGTTAGGGCTGAGAAACAATATCTGATGGCTTATGTGACCAATCACAACTAATGCAGCTCAGAACTGGTCACAAGGAAACTCTTCATGGTTAATGTGTACAGTTACGATAAAAAGAAATGCTGGATACATACACCCACCCACTCACACACACCTCACATCTTAATAATGGCTAAATTACAGGACATCACCTGACCAGAAAGAGAGGCTATATTTGTCAAGGAGGTTATTCACTGTGAATTTTTCACTTTGCTCTATTAATATTCCTTTGAACTTCTATAAAACTTTATGTCCAAAGTTCTTAAACATTCATTTATTAGTGAATTAAGAGTCACATCTTACAGCTAGGAAACCAAGACAGAAAGAAGGTAAGTGATTTTCCCCAAGTCATACACGAAGGCTGCAGCACAGCCAAGTATAGAGCCGGTATCTCCAGAGTCATAGTCCAGCAACTTAGCCATAAAACTTTCATTCTACCGTGGGGAAATCATCCATTGGAAAGGAGTTTTAATTTCCAGATATTCTTGGCTTGTTTGTTTTTTCCTTTTTCTTGGAAGTCACAAAAAATCTTGAATTAATGTAGAAAATTATTTATTTAAGTTCTTCCTGTGACAGATTTAAACAAGCTGATTCATGCATAGGCATTTCACTCTAGGTTAGAACACATTGTCCTCCAAAGTAACACTGTTAAATTGAGTGGAATTAGCACCTTCCAAGTTCCAAGGTACATAATATGTATTATAAACTTGTCTAACTTGGCACTGATATGACAGCCTCAGTCTGAGAGGGCAGAGAATGAAAATGAGTTTTAGGCACCAGCTATGTACAGGCACAGTATCCATGTATGTACAAAAAGGAGTACTTGTGGCACCTTAGAGACTAACCAATTTATTTGAGCATAAGCTTTCGTGAGCTACAGCTCACTTCATCGGATGCATTCCGATGAAGTGAGCTGTAGCTCACGAAAGCTTATGCTCAAATAAATTGGTTAGTCTCTAAGGTGCCACAAGTCCTCTTTTTCTTTTTGCGAATACAGACTAACATGGCTGCTACTCTGAAACCTGTCATTTATGTACAGTCCTTCAGCTGATTGCCCTGTCTACCTAAACACTTGGACTCAATTTCAGTGCTGCAGTTTGGTCATAGAGCCCCCAACAATCCAGGATTCCCCAAGCTGAAGTCTCACATAGCCCATTTTTCCTTATGCAGGACAAAAGTTTCCTGCTATTTCTTCAACAGACCCTAGAGGAAAGTGGCCAAATTCTGCCACACCTGTGTAAATCTGCAGGAACTGAAAAGACCTATAGCTCAAGGAGAGTATTTATTAACTAATTATGGAGAAAGCTGCCAGGTCATAACTTTTCTGGAAAGCATGAGACCAACCAGTTAGGAAGGTTGGGACTCAATCAGTAAATAAGTTTTCATTTCAAGTGAGATTCACTAGAGTAATCGATATTTTTCTTTTAAAGGATTTTCGATGAAAAACAGATTTTTCAGCCAAACCAAAAGTTTTCATTTTTGAAAGAAAAAATATCCAAAGTTTTTCAAATTTTGTCTTAGTAGGGCAAATCCCACTGTCTTTCATCTCTCACTCCCCCCCCCATTTTTTTCCAGTGTAAAATGGGGGGGCAGGAAACAAAAGTGAGAGAAAATGTGTTCCTCACACCCCCCACCATAAGAAAATGTAAATGACTATCGACAAAAAATTAAAATTTTCATACAAGCGTTTGATTGAAACAAAAACATTTTAGTTTCTTCTGAACTATTTCACAAAATACATCGTGGATTTTTTTTTTCAATCAGCCCAAAAAATCTTCCCATGCAAAGGGCCAGCATAAGGTCTACGTACCAGGCAAAGACTAAAGCAGCATCTGTAGATTTCACCCCCACCAGCAGCAAAGAGGACATTCTGGGATGGGGAAGGAATAGTGCCAGACAGCAGCACCCAACGAGTATTGCAACAGCCCTATCTCCTGGTGCAAATTTCCAGTTTGGCCCCTGAAAATATCCTGGATCAGGTGAGCAGACAGGTAGCACCTCACATGTGCACTGAGAACTGCTTTGGCATGACCCCTAATGATTTCAGTGCAGTTACGAGTGTAACTGAGTCCAGATTCTGGCTCCAGTGGGTTTCAGACTCTCCTTTTTCACTTTTGTTGTGTTAACACCACTTAGAGCCTTTAATATGGAAAAAGTTCCACCCTTTGTATTTAATTTGAAGGGAAGAGGAGGGGAATCTCTATTAGGTCCTCTATTAGATTTTCTTAAGTCACCTCACTGAAAACACAAGAACTCCTGAAGAAGAAGAAGAAGAAGAAGAAGAAGGAGAAGAAGAAGAAGAAGAAGAAAACAGTCTGAGATGTAGTGTGACTTTTTGCTTTACTGTCGTTCTGAATTTCACTCTGCGTGGCTGGTAGAATAAACTAGGTAAATCATCAGAAAACGAAAACGACACTGATAAAGCCTGATCCAAGTCCCACTGAAGTCAATGGGTATCTTTGCATGGTCTTCAATGGGCTCTGGATCAGGCCCAGAAGGGGATGATTTGGCACCCAGAACAGCTTTCCCTTTTTTCTTCCTAACTGTCATTATCTCAGTCTCACTGGCATAGTCCAGTTTTGCGCTTGCATCACATCCAACCACCCATTTCCCTATCAAGGACATGATAATGATGATGCTGTTATGGTGGACTGATTATTATCTGATGCTTTATGTAGTCCATTGGCTCTCATGTTCGGAAATTTCCCGCTAGCTTGGTAGCATGATTTTTTTTTAAAAGCTTTCTCTTCATTGTGAGCCTAATGGCTATATTCAGGCTTGCAATAAAAAGCAGCCTTACTGGTTGACTGACAGCAAGTTCAAGTGCTTTTGTGGGCTCATTCTCTACAGTTTGTGACACTGGTAAAGTGTTTGCTGCAATTCTGCAAAATAAGCTCCAATTTCCCAACCAAATTTCATGTGAGCAGATCTGCAGGTGCACACTGTTGTAGGGTGAATAGAGCCTTTTGCAATGCACACACCCAATCTGTTCCCAGAAACAAACACACATAATGGTTTGTATGTAATACCTAGATCTAGAGGGACTGAGAGATAAATATAAGCAGAGAGAAATCTTTCAAAAATATTTTAAGTAGATTCCATGCTAGTAGAAGGTGCCAGGTAGTCAGCCCTAGAGACTGAATACCATTAAATAGCCACTTAACAGGTACACTATGTGCAAGTGGAGTTTTAACTTCCTCACGAGACTTTGCCATTGTGTCTCAGCCTTGAGAGAGAGGAATTAGCAGCAAGACTGAGAAGGTAGTTCAGTCTGCATTCCCATTACGTTTCCCCTCTACGCAGATGGCCCACAAGAGCAGACGTTAATGTCAGTTGTGCTCGTGATGCAGCAACATCACCTGCAAGCTGAAAAATGAAAATCTGTGTTTTTTTTTAAAGAAGCTATCTGTCAAATATGAAATATACACTATGGATCTGACCCTGCAACCCTTACTCATTAGAATAGTTCAAAATGGAACTCTTTGAATGAGTAAGGTTTGGAGGATCAGGACTTTCAGTCCTTAGAGATAGTCATGTATTTTTTTTAGTAAGTTTGAAACTGACAGAAACATTTCAAATTTTTGAAAGTAAAAAAAAAAAAAAGAATTCGACTTTTAACAACATTTTCACAAATTCCTTCTCCTTTCCCCATCTGTCAACTGGCTATTGAACTGGCAGAAATGTTTCCAAGTTGAACAACATTTTGAAATCTCAAATTAATTATCTTCCTCTCTTTTTTGACCATCTCTTTCATAATAGGGAGGATTTGACTGTAAGTCCTCTTGAAAATGGGTATTTTTGATAGGATTTACTTTACTTCTCTGTTGTTTCACTCTGTGCCAGCAGTGGTAACACTGTATTTTCAAACCTTCTGGCTTACACGTCACTCTTTCCTGGTCCCTGACTACCTTCAGTGGAGGGGCAGGGGAGAAGGTGTTGTGGGGGTTGGAGGATTTTCGTGGCATGTGTGCTAAGCTAATATTTTTCTGCATCATTCGTTGCTAATATCTGACTTGAAAAATCTCACCCCACTTGCTTGTCTGTCTTCTTGAATCTAAATCCTAAACAGCTCAGAAATGAGCTGCATTTACCCTCCTGCTCTCTTTCAATCTCGCTGTCTACCTATTAATATGATTCATCATCATGGTATTTCAGGCCCAGATTTCAATGGAAGTTAGAGCCTGCATACCTTTGGGGATCTGGGCCTGAGTGCCTAGCTATCCAGTATCCTCAGTAACACTCCTATCTAGTCCTATGAATGTCTTTAAAAGACCCTTCCTCCTCTCCTAGTTATGGGCATGCACCTGAAACTGGTTGCTTGGCCTTCAGGGTACTTGTTTGTGATCAGGCTCATATTGTTCACTTGGCTCTGGGAAGTCTCAAAGACTGACATAGTATCATTATAGTTCAAACAAACTATATTGACCATGGCAGCAAGGATGTTGTTTAAAACTCTAGTATTTCCTCCCTTGAAGAAAAATTCTTGACACTAGAGTGTTGAAAATAAACACTACAGTCAGCTCTTTTCCATTTATTTCATTTTTGATGGTTAGTGGCAGAGTTAAATAGCACTAATGCATTCCACTTTTTCCAGATACATCAAAGAAAGAAAAGAAAAAAAAACAGTATTGCCAAGCAAAGTTTTCAAAGAGCATATGTATATATCTTTTCTAGCAGGCTTTCTAATGGAAATTATTGTCAGTTAATCCAAAAGATTATCTTGATTAAACCAGAGAGAGCTTCATTTGGTGCCATGCAGTGGAGTACAAGAATGACCTTGGGACTTCTGAACACACTTTGCCTTAGCACTTCACAAAATGACGTGCTTTGTTAGTGTTCTTGCACCTTGCAGTTTGCAGTATAAGCAGATGTTGCTGTTCTATTACAAAGTCTACACCAGAAAATACCTCCTCACTTTTCAAGGAGTTACCTGAAACATTTGTGTGTGACTATAAAATCCATGGTATCCCATATTTGTAGGAGGAACAATACCAAATTTGTCCCCACATAATCACTACCAGCCCATGTTAGACATTGCCATTTTCTGGTAACTTGTCCAAGCCTTACCATACAGAGCCAGTTTCATGAGCATGGATAGTGACAATTAAATGTCAGTAACCTTTGATTTGTAAAAACTAGGCAAACAAACATATTATATATATATACACACAATATTTGGATTACAAAATTAGTTGATAATGATAACTATGTTGACATAACATAGTTAGACCCATTCGATCTTCTTATTAAAAATATTAGCACTATGGAAAAATCAACATTGCACATGTTAAATGGATTAAAAACTGGATAACTCATAAATCTCAAAATGTAACTTAGTGAGGAACCAGTCAAATGGGATGTCTCTAACGGGGACCTTGGAGGGATCTATTGGATCCAAGGCTGTTCAGTATTTTTATCAATAATCTGGAAGAAAATATAAAATAATTTCTGGTAAAATGGTAACATTTGTAGATGACGTAGGTTGGAAGGGTAAAAAAATTTAAGCACAGGGTAGTAACACAGAGCAGTCTGGAATTCTTAGTAAGCTGGGTGCAATCAAACATGCATTCTACTGCATCGAAATATAATGTGATACATCTAGGAACAAAGAATGTAGGGCATACTTACAGGAAAGCAGTGACTCTGAAAAGGGGTCATTGTAGATAATGGCTAATACGATCCTTGGATGTATAAACAAGGACTATAGAGTATGGATTGGCAGATGGTATTACCACTACATATGGCATTGGTGAGACCGTTACTAAAATACTGTAAACAGTTCTCATGTCCACACTTTTAAAAGGTTGTTGACAAATCAGAAATGGTTCAGAAAAGAGCTACAAGAATTATTCAAGGTCTGGAAAACCTGTGTTATAGTGAGAAATTCAAGAAGCTCAGTCTATTTAGATTATCAAAGAGAAGGTGAAGACGTTCCTTGACCACGGTTTACAAGCATCTACCTGGGAAGAAGGTAACTAATAATGGAGAGTTCTTTAATTAAAGGCATAACAAGATGTAATGGTTGGCAGTTGAAACTAGACAAATTCAGCTTAAGAAATAAGTCCCACACTTTTCATAATGAGAGTTGTTAACCATTGGAACAACTTACCAAGGAAAGCGGTAGAGTCTCTTCCACCTGAAGTCTTTACTAGAACACTGGACATCTTTCTAAAAGAAGTTGTTGGGCTCGAGACAGGCAAAATTTTAGGTCCTTTGTTTTGCAGGTGGTCAGAAAAGATGATCATAATGATTCCTCCTGGCCTTAAAATCTACCAGTCTATGAATCACTGCCTCATAGCTCACCAGATCTTATTGAAAAAACTACAATTTAACATTATACCACTCTTCTTTCTCACAGGGATTGTGATACCAGATCAGAACACTGGTCCCCCTATCCTAGTACCCTGACTCTGACAGTCACTGTAGATGCTACAGAGAATTGTACAAGAAACCCTGAAATGGACATTTCTCTTACAGGAAGTTTCTTCTTAAATGAATGGTTGGTTTAGGGACAGGATTTAAATGTATAAATCTCCATTCTAATGTAACTGCTGAGGGGATGGCAGTTGGGATTCCTGGTCTGTCAGGGCTAGGGATGATTTCCCAAAGGGTGCCCCACTCCCATGTGGTGTTGGGGGGAACATGGGAAGGTTTGCATAGGGCCTTGATTGGATAGTGCAGAAAGAGCTCACTGACTCTCCTCACCCATGCTGGGGTTTAATAGGCTCCTGGGAAACATCTTTTGTACCATTCTTGGTAAAGAACATTCTTGGGAGGAGAGAAAAAAAGACAGCTGAGGTTGGCAACACCATTAAGATGGAGCAACTGGGCTTTCAGACCCCCTGGTGCAACACAGGGGGTCACTCCTGAGTGCCTTCCTCAGGCCTTGTTTAAGGCCTTGAGGACTGCAGTCCCTGAGGCTGGCCATACAGCCCTGCTAGGTCATGTCACATTAGCCATGGGCTCCTAGGCACTGCCCCTCAACTGGATTGCCCCACCAGATTTCCCAGTGGCTATGGGCAAGTACATAGCCAAGAAGAGGATCCCAGCCCTCATGCGCTGGGGAGCAGCAGTAGCCATACAGACGGCTCACTGCTGGACATACTTTGAGTGTTTCCTGCCTTGGACCTGATGGCATCTGAAGCTGGAGTTAGGACAGTCTCAGGCCAGCAGGATGGTGTATCCCGCTGCATATGGAAAAGACAAGAGGTGAGTGGTGTGGATACTTTGAGCCCTCCCAAGCTGCTTCTAATGCACAACCCAGATCTCCTGCAGTACTGAGGCCAGTGGGATGAGTGATTCCAGGTAGGCCTTTGCCAGCATAAAGCCTTTTGTCAAGGCCCAATTTGCAGTCCAACCCGTGGGAGTGATTCGGGATGAATACAGATTAATTCACTGCCAGAGGGAACGTCATTTATGATATAACTGACCCATAACTGTGCTCAGACCACTATGGCTTGTTTGACTCTGCTTATTATCATAGTGCAGGTAAGTGCCCTTTAGCCTAATGGGACATTAAATTGAATTCCAGGATCCATCCTTCTGACACTAGCCTCCTAAACTTTCATTTTTTAAACCAATTATATTGTGATACAGCCATTCCTATGGGCTGCTTTGTATCATATTCAGCCTTTGAGTAATTCAGCCTGGTGCTTGAATGAGCTTGTAATCATCTGAGTTGTGCCCAGGGATGCACTACCTGGACCTTTTTTTTTTTTTTTTTTTGCCAGGCAGAGAAGGGTTTTTTTTCTGAATCTATTACAGAGTCTCAAAGATAGGTCCCATTGGTTGGGAATCCTGCAGCAGATTCTGGCCTCCCATAGGTCTCCTGGGATCCACAATGCAACCCACCTACCCCTCTGACGGGATGATGAGAGTGAATCTCAGCAACAGTATCCTCAAAGAGATCTCCTCACCTTGAAGCTCTTCCCAGAGTTTTACCACTGGAAGTGATGATTTGGGCAATGGATTAGTCTAGAATTTAGATTTAGATGACGTTTTGACCATTTTAAACTTGCTTGTTTGGGCAGAAATACAGTTCAGTTTCAAATATTAATGCTCTGGATAAAATTACTAATATTCCACTAAACCCCAAACATTGACATCAACATACATGCCAAATCAGTTAACAAGTAGTTAGTGAAATTATCTTTGTAGATATCTTTAGCTCAATCTCTGTTTCTTATTTGATGCTAACAATCTACAAACTGATATTATTATTACCAGAGTCACCATGTATATGTTGCCAATTACAATTTCTTCGGAAGAAATGTTTTTCTCTTTCCAGTACATAAATTTTCTTCCCCTAATAAAGTGTGGAAGGCTTCCCAAAGAGTTTAATAACCCAGAGTCACTGGAGTGTAGCTGTTAAAACAAGCTAAACTGGTTTAAATTCTGAGCTGTCAGATTTCATTTGAAATGATGAGGTCTGACCACTGTTTTCATGTGTATTGGTGAAATTAGGTCATTTCCAAACGATATGCAATAAATATTTAAAAGTACGCCAAAGTTCGAGTTATTGTTCTGAAATCTGTATGGCTTGAATGTAATCAAACATCCAGATAAACTATTAGTTTATTAAAACATACTAAATAATGGTTAAAAAATTTTAATAATCTGTTAAAAGCAATGTTCATCGAGTTAAAACAGATCATTTTAGGAGGGTATTTTTCATCATTTCTTTAAAAAATAAAAGACATCTAGTTCAATCTTTTTTTTTCAGACTGTAAAAGCAAATGCATATGGCATGAAAATCTGTTAAAACATAACACCTTATACCTTGATTTGTACCTGCTCCAAATATATTTGTCTATAAAATTAACTGCACATGGTGGTTTTCACATTGGCTTATTTTATCCATGTGTTCAAGAAACTGATTTAATTTATCATTGATATTCGATATAATACTGTTCTCCTTAGCAGACGTGAAAAAGGGGACAGGTTAAAATACACCTAACTCGTTATCCTGCATTCAGGATGCAAACAAGGGAGCCTACTGCCCCAACTGCCAGTCATTTATAGCGCTAGACAGTCGGACATTTAGCTTCAGTTAATGGGGCAAGAGTCAAGACATTCAGAGAGGGAGTCCCAAAAAGAACGTACCTTAAAATCTCTGTTCTTTTTATAAAAAAAAAATCATACTTTGAACTTCTATAGCAGTGTCCATCTGAAGAGCTGAAACCCCTTTGCAAATACTATATAATCAAGCCTAAAAAAAAAAAGGCACGTGAAGCAGCTAAGTATTATTATCCTCATTTTACAGATGGGATAACAGACACAGATGGGTTCAGGGCCAGGCTATGAAAGGCCCTTATCATAAAAGGAGTCTCCCTCTTCTGGCACAGCCCACACAACAACCTGTGACGGTCCCTAGGTCTCAGCCCCAAGACTGCACTTGGCCTGCTCTGCAGCTGGAAAAGAGGGGTGAGCCCGTGTAGTCCCGTTATGCACCAGGCAGCTACATTCATCCCAGAGCTCACGATTGCAAAGGTTCAGCCCCATCTGGCAATCAGTTCAATGGCTAAAAGCCACAATCTAACCCTAAGAGACTTGCCCATGAATGCCAATGGAAGTGCTGAGAATAGAATCCAGATCTCCTGACTTGCAGTCGGCCTTCACCGCATGACCCTTCTTCCTCCCCTGAGCCTGAAAAATCCACCAGCTCTTCCGTAAGCAAGCCTGTAATACAAATAATGCCCCAGTTGAGTCACTCACACACAGTTCCATCCAAGCCGGGACTGATGTTTATGGTGATGCATGAACCTCTGTGGACAGTAAATTCTCACCACTTTTCTTTTCTTTTTAGTGTAAGTGAAAGCTGCCATATGGACAGCCCCGGAGACTGAAGTTTGCCACTTACTTGCAGAAGAGTAAAACCACAGACCTGTCCATATTGCCCTCCTAATGCACCTTACCCCTGGCCTAGAGGAACTACCTCCAAAGGCAAAAGGATAATTTAGTTTCTCCTTCACCCATTCAATTCATAACTTTGCTGAAAGTCCCAGTGAGGGTAGTGGTTTGTACACACATGGCAAGTGGAAACTGCACTGAGACCAGAATACTCCTTTCATATAAGCCATAATAAAGCCATGGTGACAACTTGGTCATTACTACCCCTGGCTGGATTTGACCTGAAAACTTAGATTTAAGATGCTCTATATTCCACAAAAGTCCAGTGCCAGCTGGCACATTTAGCTAATGAGGCTGCACTCTGAAAAGGTTAAAGCTTCCAATCTTGCTAAGACTTGAACGTGTGCTTAACTTAAGGCACGTAAATAATTCCATTGAATCCAGCGGTCTCAATCCAACTGAACTCAGTGGGACTACTCACATACTTAAGGTTTACTATACACTTAAGTCTTTTCACGATCTGTGCCTAAACAACATGGGTTTACATCCCATCAGCCAGAACACTTTTTGCTGGACATTCACTGGACATCGCTGGACAAAGCAGCTCAGCAATCCCTGCTGATCTTGTCCTTTGAATGCTAAATTCTTGCAAATTGAATCCCTTACCTTCTTATAAGAAGCAAGTACACAGAGTAGAATGACTATACGTGTGAAGGCATATGGCAATAGATAGTGAATCTAATTCTAGCCTCTCCATCTTAACCAAATTATTTTGGGGAACCCCATTGCAAAACAAACTCTACATAGCCTGTTGGGACTACTCACCTGAGTAAGGGTTTACAGGATCAGGTTCCAAATCCTAGCCCTGTAAGCAGAGCTTATAGGGCAGGGAATACTATATTCAGGACCTTCTTTTAATTTTCTTCTTGAGGTTTAATTATATTACAGGAAATGTTTGGCTAAGGTACGGTTACTCATCATGATATCTCTATTAATAGCAGGATCAGAGAGGTTTGAGTCAATTTTTCATTTTCACTTGGCTTTAACTTCCAGAATATAATTATTTCCCCCACTTCATTTATAATGTGTTTTAGAAATAAATTATATCTTTTAATTTTCTGTAACTAAAAGAAACGCTTTTTCTTTTTAAAAAATGTGCATTGTAGTGGGCAACATATTTAGAGCTTACGATCAGCAATTTCTCTAAAAAGGAAGATTTTCAAGGGAAAAAAAGTGGCTCTAAAAGTAATTTCAGCAGCAAAGTAGATTAAATATCCACCATATTAGTCACAGAGCATTAGATGGAATTGGATTGACTGGGGAAAGGTCAAAGAGTTACTGAAGGTTTTAGCCCACCAGAGGAGCAATAAAATTCAACCATACTTAAAATCATTAGCTTTAAACCCTTTGATATGAGATCCAAACCTCCAGCACTCACACAAGGAACCTCCAAGTACCATGCCAAGTAAAAAAGAAACCCTTCAAGTGGTCTAAATTTCATGAAAACCTTTAAGTGAAGTGGAAGAGTGAAGAGAGAGGGAGAGAGACAGCATATGTGTGCACAAGGGAGATTGGAAAGCAATCAAAAGTGGAGGAAAAGAAAATGTGGCCTTCCAAGAATGCTGATTCATAAAATACCAATAGGCAAATTCACTTTAACAAGCAAGTTTTAGAGGAGCCTGGAGTTCATTTCTTGGAGAGCAAGGAAAGCCACCTACAGATTCCTGCAAACTTTCTCCAGTTCCCCCCTCCAAATCCTGGCAGCACTGCTCAAATGCTCATTTCCACCTCCTCATTTTCTTGAGATAAGCTGAGTTTTTTCCTAATGAAGAAGGGTTGTGTTTGTGAAGCACATGTAGCACCAAAAAGAGACAATCAAACCAAGATCTGAATCACATGGCATGATAAAGCAAAGATGCTATGAGCTGTCAGCACGGCATGAAGGAAATCTATAAACTCAGAAGTTGTCTAACACCGAGACAATCCAAGAGAAAGAAAAAGACAGGAGAGTAATTAAATCCCCTGAAGACAGTGATGGGTCTCAAGTTTTTGAACTAGCTCCTTGTCTAACAGAAAGAATTGTTTCTACCCGAGAGAAGAGAGATAAAACAGAGACTTTTCTGTAACTAATAACCAGCTGACATATTTCTGTTGATTTTGTACTTTTTTCTACTCATTTTGAAAATGACAAGTATAATTAAAGTTGTTAAGTACAGTGAGAGACTTGTCAGTCAACCAAAACATCAACTCTTATAATTTCCCTCAGTAAGTACTGCATATAGCATGATGTGCAAGTAATGAATCTCTTGCTAGAAAGGTTAGTCATCTGATGTTCATTTTTTAAAAACTACATCCAAGATCTTTTATTTGCTGGATTGGGGGGGAGGGCGGGGAAGCTGCTGAGTCTTCTTTTATGTGTTTGTACATTCAGAATGTATTGAATGTAATGTGCATAATTTTGGGGAATTACAAAGAATATTTCAATGTCCAGTCTGATAGACTTAGGTTTTTCATTTCAGTACAAGTCCTGCCCTTTATAGAAACCCATAGATATTAATGCTTGGGCTTTCTCAAAGGAAAGTAAACAGGAGTTAAAGGGTGCATAGGCTTTGTGCTGCTACCTGCAAAGAGTGAATTTCACCCCAGCTGATGAGCAGGGAATTGATGCAGTTAACTCATTTGGACTGACAACAGCTCAACATGTACACAGTCTTTCAAGCCTCACAAGCTGTAGGCTACAGCTCTTGTTTTGGTTGCCAACCAGCCTATGCATGGGAAAAGTCTTGTCTACAGGAGAAGACACCAAGCCAGCAGAGTTGAGTTGGTCTGAAGGGGGAAGGAAGATGCAGCCTGTACAGGGCTTCAAGTAAATGACTTTCCTCCGGGATCAAAGGGGGAACAGGGCTCCTCTTGGGACAACACAACCATGAGCCGCCCCTTAGTCGGTGCTGTTAGCAAAGCCTCAATCCAACCCTTAATTAGCACAATTGGCAAATATACTATGGACCATCAACTAGGCTTTTATAGTAAAAATCAAATAGGCCTGATTATTGAAGGGTGTTTAATGTTTACTATTTCCCCTTTTTATTCTTACCACTGAAACACAGTTTTCCTTACCCAAACCCTAAATGGAGTCTCTACTAGTTATATGTGAAAAATGCAGCATATTTTATCAGTGATTGGCTAGGGCCAGATCAAGCACCTTCCCTTTTGCCAATGCAAGGTCAGGCCTGATCTGGAAGGATTATTTTGGGAGATGAAAGAGCAGTTCAGTCTTCATGGTAGTTTAATCCTTGACCTCTAGGCTGAGAATGCCAAATTGGTGGTTGTTTGTATGCTGTGGACACTTGTCCACTAAGAACTGGAATGGGACCACTAATTCATTTCACATAGTCCATCTGATACCTGTTAGTACTGTGCAAGCTTTAAGTCTGATCCTGCTGTACTGAAGTCCATCAAAAGTTTTGTCAATAGCTTTAGTGAAACTAGGATCAAGTTCTTTGTTTTCAGGATGCATGCGACTTTAAATATGCTATTTCGTCTTAAAATAATTGACCTATTTCAATAGAGAAGTCTTTAAAATCATCTAAAAATTCCTGGTTATCTTTCTTCTTGATTTACTATGTCTACCTGGAATGTAATGATTTACTAATCTGGAACATAATGTGGTGCAAAGACAACTCTTCCTTTCTTTCTCCCCACCCAAAAAATATTTGAGCGGGAAACCTAAAATTCTGTGGCATACATTCCTTTAGTGTGAATAACTTTCTCTCTCTCTCTGTGACATTTTCATAATTCTTTATTTCTGATTTTAAAATTTTTCAAGAACAAATATGAGAGAACACAGAGAATGTAGAATGTAGGTTACTTTTGGGATATATAAAAGGTGATGTCCCTTGATATGTAAGGCCCTTGTGAGACACTGATTGACCCCATACAGCTGCAGAATTGACAACTCTTAACTGGAAAAAAAATCCCTATCTGCATATTTTATACAAACCTTGTACCATGGATAAAATTTCCCAATAAACTTCAGAAAAAGAAATTTTTTGAACATTGTGAAAGTAAATCTAGAGAGTATACAAAATTTATGGAACGTATTGCTTAAAACTGTTTTATAACTAAGAATCTATTAAATGTTAGGATAAAATATTCACGCTCAAAACTTAGTATCTGAGGATGCTATTAAAAGAAAATTTCCGAGGATATTATACAAGAGGCAGAATATACTATTTTATCAAAGCTAAAAGCTAGTGTTCCATCATTTAAATCAGAACTGTAGGAATAGGGCTCAAGTGATCCATTTCTTTTCATGGATAGTGACTGAAAAAAGTTGACATTTAATAGGTTTCTAGTCTCTAAAATAGTCTGTTTTCCATCTCTGAAGGCTTATTTTTCTTTCTAAAAAATGGCGTGGGGCCTGGGGGACCCACTTAAAGTTTCTTGCCATACTTGGCCAAGAAACACAAAGTGTTGGTGAAGTATAAACACAGAGCCCTTTTTCTTTGATGCACTCTGCAGTGTGATGGGATAGTGTTGTTAGTTTACATGAGAGAAAATAGCATAGGCTTTCTGAAAAAAAAGTGGAATTGGATTAAGGCCTTTGTGCAAGCCTCAATGCTGAGGGGAATTAGCAATAGTTGTAGGCACTTAAAGGAGCTCTCATGCTGAAGCTTATCCCAGATTTTACACAATAAACATTTGAATATCAACAGTGTTTTGCAACTTGCAGCACTAATGTATAAACTTCTCCCTTTTGAAACCCCCAAATCCCTCCAAATGTCCGCAGTACTCTCTACGTAAACATCTAAGGCCTATAGTGGAAAACACCCAGTCAGTGATGTAAATCTGATTTAAAAAAAAAATCCACAGAATGTAAAATGTTTTAGTATGATTAGTTGGTTGAAGCACTTCAGAACTTCGATTTTTTTAACCATTCAACTTCCCCCCACACCCACTTAAAAGACAAAGATGCCAGAGAAACATGAGCTCAACTTGGCTTTATTAATCTTAGTTCTGTTTGATACTTAAAAAAAAAAAAAGCTACCAACGTTTTAAGTGTTTCAAATATACCGATACATCCTTTGTAAATAACACAAAGTTCATCCATACAGGTGCACTACACCACCGTTTCTAGTCCTCAACGAGTCTGCTTCACAGTATTCCACACTAAATCAGGAGAGTTTGGAACGAAGATTCAGTTCCCACCACTTAAACTAATCTGGTACTAGGATTCAAAACATACTGACAAGGATTTTAGATGCCTTCCTACTACAGTTGTTCTAGTACCATAGATTTGGAGTCATTAGCATTAAGTGAACTCTGTCAGCTTGTTACACGATTTTGAATTTTGTCACATCATACGTCGCAAACTCACACTGCCATAATGGGGAAAAGTCCTGCATGTTTTCTCATAGTGATCCGCAAACTTGCAGAAGAATCTGATTTTCAGAGAATGTGACACTTCTATTAGTTTTTGTAGGTGCTCCTTAATTTCAATAAATTGCACAGGGGCTATCAGCTAGATGTAGGACAAGCGCTTTAGAAACAAGTGGTTTTTATGCTCTTAAAATGATCTCAGAGCATATACTTTAGCTAGAACATAGAATCATCATATATAAATCTCCTATTTCCCCTGTAGTTTGTGTTAGTGAGGGACATATGTAATCATTTTACAGCTCTGTAGTCATCCATGAAAATGTTTTACAGGGAAATAAGTCTATAGTGATCCAATATGGTGGGAAAACACTTGTGGGAGATTATTTTTGGTTACAATGTTTGTTTTGTGCTTGAAAAGACTGTGATAAAAAAAACCTCATTGCATCGAGGAAAAAATGAAGACATTACTGCCCTGTCCAGTTCTGAAGCATGTTGAAGCAGTTTTCCCATTGAATTTGATACAATGATGTGTAGATGAATAAAGTTATCTCCAGTATTGAATAGGATGGTGTCAGTGGGAGGGTAAAAAGGGAGGAACTTGGAATCTGAAAAGAATACTTTTTTTTTTTTTAGAACTTGAAGGTCAGAGTCCAGCTGCCGTAAAAGGCATAAGGACAAACAAAATGCTGGACAGGCCTAAATAAAGACAACTATAGACACACCACACACACACACATATTGCAGAGGTTTCTTGCTTCAAGTAGCTATTCTATTAACCCACATTTCTATAGGCAAAGAACATTTTAGGTTTCACACTGAGGAAAACATAGGATGATCAGGAGCAGCTGTAAATTTTACAGCTTTAATGAAACAGATGAAACAGGCCAGCAAAGGTAGGAAAAATTAAAAAAAAAGAAAAACTCTAATGATTATCATTTTGTTTTAATAGATTCTAATTATTCTGATTGAGATGGGCCAGTTACATTGTCCTCCCCCCTTTCGAAACAAACAAAAATAATCATGAGCTATTAAAACTATTCTAGTAGATCTGTTGCCTAGTATGATACCAGGCCTTTAATAACAAGGAGCTGAAGCCTTTAATAGTGAATCAGCATATGAACAAATACACACTTTTAGTTAATCTGTGCTTTTAATAAAGCAGTTTATTTGTAAGAGTTATCATTCTGATTTATAATAACCTATCATTCACAACTGCATGATCTTGGAAATTATGGGAAGACTAGTCAGTGAGGTATTCAAAAGGGTTAATATAACTGATTGGGGGAAATCATCAGTTAGCATTAAAACATCAAGTTGATCTGCATTTTGTCATTCAGGCTCAGTGCTGCTTATTGTTTTGTGTCTTGTAATTATTCCAAATTTAAATGCCTCCCTCTAAGATGAAAGAACCATTACCATCCTTTTTAAAGAGTAAATACTGGTAACCTGTTCTGCTAGGGTTTTTACTGAGAAGAAAGAGAAAAGCTGGATGTACAGAGTAGTTTCAGAGTTTGAAGTTCTTACTCTCCTATTACAATTTTCTTCTCCTTGGAAGAATGTATTTATAAACTTCAAAAGAGAGGTAGTCATGTGTACGGAATAAAAACCTGTCCAATGTACTATCAGATTTTTGTTTTCATTTTCAAAAAAGGGACATTTGCTCATCAGTTCCTCCTTTGTAACGTTTCTATTGCTAGTGTAAAATTCTTCAAAGTGAGTCTGAAAGAATTAACAAGCTGTTGCAGGTAGTATACAACTAGATCTTTCATTAAATAAACTTTTAACACCACCATGCTACTGCCACCAAATGATGAACTACCATAACATATTTCTACAGCTTTAAAACTACACTATGCATTTTACTATGTAACTGGGAAAAAAAAAACAGAAAAAGCCTTCCATTAAGAATGGAATTCAAGCATTTTCATCTACACAACAGCTAGCAAAAAATGTTCTAAAAATTAAAGCCAGAATTATATTAAAGCTGAAATATAAAGTAGATGGGAAAAAAACAAGGAGTTTGTAAAAAAAAATCTGTAAAACATTGCATTGGTTTTAACATATATGTTGTAGAGCAGTAACAAATTGCATTATCTAGCAGGTGGAAATGTTACGCTGTGTGGTTTGAAGTTACTCTCTTTTGTCTATAGTAGATCTTTGAGTTTGATCCAATCTATATTGAGAAATCCAGGGATTAATCTAGAGGTTTAAGTGGTTTAGCCACAGGTTGGTCCTGCTTTAATGATGCCAGCGGATTTGTATTACTTTCCACACCAATTTTTTTATGACTCCCCTACATAGTGTATCTTGCAATTAGACTGCTGACAATCTATTATGTTGAAGGCAGAGGTAGAGTTACACAGGGAACCGTACAGCACGCGATGCTGTAAATGTTACTCACAGATGTCTTTTAAGAAATGGTAGTTTGTCCCATGTGCTCATATCAATGCTGCAGTGCATCTCTTGAGTTTCAGTGGTTAAAGCCAGAATTGATGACATGCTGAGTCTAATGCAACTCTTACCAACAACTTGCAGAGATTAGGAGCCTGTCAGGGTGATGTCAATGGAGGTTTAAGCACTGCTTTCTGAAGTTGTTCTGAGTTAATAATTAATGGATAACTTTCTTTGATAGCTCTTTTATATCTGGATGCAGCTGTCTGAAAATCAACCACAAAGGAAACTTGATTTTTGTTTGTCATTAATTTTGACTTTACTTAGCAAAGCATTGCTGTGTCCCATCATCAGAGCTTTACTAATCTGGCCCCGGCATAATGTGAAGATGAAATACTTGATTAATACAAAACAGCTTAGTCAATTTTTAGGGTGATTTTTGTGGGGAAAAACATTTTTCCCAAGTAGTTTTCAAAACACTTTTGTAGATGTGTTAAATCTTCAAAGCAGCTCAGTGAATCATAGCAGCTTTTGATGCAATGAGCTAGATCCTCAGTTTGTGTAAAGCAGAATAGCTCCAATGAAGTCCGTGGAGCTATGCCTGTTTACATCAGCTGACGTTCTGGCCCTATATAGCTGGGAAATACAGATCGGGGGGTCAGATTCCTATGTATATTTTCTGCCAAGATCAGCTTTAAGAATGATGATGTGAATCATTTTTGTATATTATTATTTGCATTCTGGTAGTGGTCACAGTGTGCAAGGCGCTGTCCAAACATATATGAAGACACGGTCCCTGCTTCAGAGTTTGCAATCTTCTGTCATGATTTTTGAATACTACCTATTACGTACGCATGTGTAAATTAAATCTGATTATACTAACACTAAACCACTTGCCTTTGAAGCCAGTTCTGCAAACACTTCTGCTGCACATGTGAGTAAATTTACGCATATGAGTAGCCTCAGTAATGATTCATGTTGGCAGCCCTTTATAAAGTATTGACATGCAAGTATACTGAAGAACCCATTAAATGTTCTACTCAAACTGATCTAGTCTACTAAAATTAGTTTTACAATTGAAATTAGGGGAAAAGAAGTGCAAGACTGAAAAGAGATGAGATGGGGGAAAACACATTCTGGACATTCAGACATCTTGTCAACAAACCTTAAATATTTTTGTTTCTCTGAAGAATTACTAATAACTTTATCGTGTGTATTATTTTGTAACCTAACAAATAAAAAAAGGAATTAAACAGAATTTTGGCATAACTTTGGTAATAGAAAGTACACATATGTAGACTGGTGGTTTGACTTATATTATATACCAGAAAATACTTAATCTCTTAATGTTGACTTATTCCTCTATCTGATCACACATGACAAATTAGTACAGAATCGAATAGTTAATAACAGCTTTCAATATCTGCCCACGACGTTGCGACCAATTAATAGTCATATTAAAAATATTTTACCAGTCAGATAGCTAAACAGCTGCAAGTTGCTTTTCTTCGAGGGTACATATTTGTATGGTTTTTTTTAATTATTTGAATAAAGTACAAAGTATTCATTATTAGATATATTTTTCCCCTTGGAGCAGAGTTTCTACCACATAAACAAGTGCTATTTTGCTATTTTGCAGACTGCTCAACTTTCGTAGTAAGGAAATAAAATTAAATTCTTGGAAAATGGTGTGATTTGGTACAAAAACCACAGCAACCAGTCTCAACTGTTGCTATGCTGTGCTATTAGATACTGTACTAGGATTCTTGAAATGCTAGGTACATGCACTTTTTTGGTCTTGTGTTTAATATAGAGCCTATGTTTCATTACAGTGCTCTATATAGCAGGTTAACGGTACTGAAGAACTTGCAGTTCACCTTTTGGTCCAATAAGCAATCTTTTCCTGTACTTTAATACTAATAGGGAGACAACATTTTTCACTCTATGTGTCTTAGAAATACATTTGAGTGTTTGAACATGTGTTTTAAAGCTACAAACGAAACTATTAAAAAACTAAGGGAGGCTTGATCGCCAGTGATCAATAACAGCATCTCTCGCTTTTGTTTGTTTGTCAGACACAGAAGCTGAAGACACATGGAGGTCTTAATATATTTCTTCATGTCCTCACCTGCTTACACTAATCAGGACAGGGAAAGATACTGCATCAGTCTTTCTCGATCTGCAGTAACTATTTGAACTGGACTTGAGAATTTGTCGAAGTCATACACGATATTTCTTGGGAGTAGAGGATCTTTCTAGCCATCATAACAAATATACATATATAAAGACACACATATTCATATACAAAGAGAGAAAGAAGTGTCTGCGTCCAAGACAGCATCGCTATCTCTAGTATTACCCCTTGCATTCAAAAAAAGACAAGGATAACAAGAAACTTTCAGTGAACTAGTTAATTACACACTTGACAGTTTCATCTGCAAAATATATTTTTTCAGGAAGTCACCATTGTTCAAATCATCATGTTTTGCAGACCTCTCAAATGTCAAGACATTAGAAAGAGAGTGAGAGAGAGAGGAGAGATTTTGAAAGAAAAATTGGCATTATAAGGACTGACCAAAATCTGTACCATTTCAGTGCCCATAGTTGGATCAAATAGTGACAGAAGGCATGTACAAATTATTATTATCACAATTATGTTTTAGGGCTTGAAATAAAGAGTTGAGGGAACATCTTTAGCTCTATGTCATGTTTTTAATTTGAAGGAAAACCTGTTGTAGGAATATTGCAGAAGGAATAATAACTGTACTAATTCCAAGTACTCACTGCCTTCCTTACAACATATTCTTTGTCTGCATGATCATTTTATAGTTATCTAATCAAGGATCATTTCATTTCCAGGGCAAATGTGAATTTTCCTTAGAAAAAAAAATCCTTGTTTCAGCCAGTTCTAAAAATGGTCTTTTGCCATAAGAAAAGGTATAAGATACTCACAGAATGTATAGCAATCTGACATCAGTGTTAACATTTCCTGAGCTGATTTCAGAAATGCCCTGACAGAAACTTGATTAGTTGGAAATGATCAAAGTGTAATAATATTGGACAAAATCCCATGTTAGAATGTAGACAAATGTCTTAAACGGAAATGCATGAATACCTTCAGTTTTAGATTCTTCCCCACGAAATAAAATGTAACCAACGTCCTCTAAAAATATTCATTTTAAACTAGTATGTTATATAACCATTTTTAAGAACATGGATTTCTTCAGTATAAAATCTCTTGTTTGTTTCCAGATGGAAAACCATTGCTTTCCTATACAAGTAAACAGCCTAACAACTGACTTTGTATTAAAAAACTAGGACAAAGTCATGTTTCTTGCTGAAGTGTCACTTTTGCTGATGCGATTACCTAGATCAGTAACATTTGCGCTAGTTCTTGTCACTTTAAAAATGTACATATAATTAGGGTGACAAACAAAAATATTTAAATCACATTAAATGCAGCTGCAGATAGTAAAAGTCATTCTCTTCACAGATTTATTCTACATGATTGTGAAGCTTCTCAGGGCTGATCCTGCAAACTCTTATGCATGTGAATAACTTTACTCATGTGAGTAGTCCCATAGGCTACTTCTGTGGGTTACAGTTACTCATGTATGTAAAGATTTGCAGGACCAAGTCCTTAATTCTCCACTCTGTCCCCAATTTTTTATTAGCCTGTGCCCACAAGAAGAGCGTACCTGAATATTAGCACATGGAACAATTTGCACAGTTGCTCCAGTGTAATTGTTTTAGATGTTTGTGCTTGAAATAAAAGCTATGTTAATAAGTGCACTGTTGAAAGCTTTGGTGTCTACAGAGCTAAGATGCTTGTTTTCATTTGACTAAAATTATTAATACTACAACAAAAATTGTTTTGAAACCATTTATATGGAGTACATACCTATCTCTTTAGCTAAAATCAGTGATCCATTAAGGCTTTTCTAGCTTTTTTCCAAGCTGTGAGCATACTGAGTATTTAAGTGTGTGTAAGAGTGAAGGTGGGGGGTAGGTTTAGCTGAATAAAAGATTGCTTGATATCTTGAAGTCCTTTGAAGAGTTTTATAGGCTTATAAAGCCCAGTGTGAATGAATGACATTTTTCCCCCTTTACTTTTACATATTGAAGTTTGTTAACCTACGTTTCAATTAGTGAGTAATTATTAATTGTACTAATTACGCATTTAATGAGAAGCACATACTTTGTAGAAAAGTTAAGCTTAAGTCTGAAATTGTAGCTGCAGACTTAGTGATGCTTTAATGAAGGCTGCAGCCACATTTTCAATTTTATATCTGAGCCCCATCCGTGATATGTTATAACTTCAGAACAACTTTTGAAAATAAAAATGTGTAAATAATTGGTTTTAAATGTAATAAGTGTAAAAAGAATAGATATTTTTAACAGATAGGAATAACTCAGATTAAGTACATATTTTCAAAGAGAACTCATTATGATCTATTAGGGATCTGGTACTAAGTTTGTAAAAATCTTCCTCATTTTGTTATTTGCCTGGCTACCCAACTGAAAATAGGAGAACTAACAAATTGCAGTTTGTCGCCTGCCATATAATATAATTCTTTGTTCGAAAGGAAATTAATATTACATATATTATTTTAATTAGCAATAACGTGTGACATCAAGAAGCAAAAGCCAAGGAATTCAAATCTTATCTCGGTACTCTGTCCTCACCTTTTCCCACCACTACATTTCCCCTCATACTCTATTAGTTCAGGATAGAGACAAAGACTTAATTTGGAATTTCTTAGCTTGGTTTGTGTCAACATTTTTATTTTTGTGTAGTTTTTTTTTAATCATGCTTTCAGGTGAATGTCTCAGAATCTCATGAAATCTATACTAAATATTTTTTCCTCTCTGGAAATGGACATTTTCAGAATATTTTAATAGTATGCCTGTTTATACATCAATTAGGAAATTGTTATTTCTACCTTTCGGGCGCATAAGCACACTCTCTAACAAAACCAGATACCAATTATATTTTAATCCACTGTCAAATCAGGAGTTGGAATAAAAAATTGAAACACTAACATGTTAAAATATCTATCGATATAAAATAGCTAATCAGTTCTTTCACGATATGTCTTGAAATTATCTGAAAAATGGAAAGCAAAGAGTATAAAAATGATTGCTGCTTTTCCAAACTTTTTTACATATTTAATATTTCCATTTACCAAGGCAGGCGACTGCTGTATTTTGTATTTATTAGTCATGTATTTCAGATAATAAAAAAGTCCTATCACATTATCATCACACAGAAACTGAGACAAATAATCACATAATAAAAAGGCATGTGTATAGATAATATCAATAAATGTAATTAAAACCATCTAATTTTTGTGGGTTTGAATGTGGGAAGATTTAACAATATTATTTATAAATTATCATTCTACAATTAATAATATTAACATTTTTAAAATTAGCATGCAAGGTAGCTAGTGACTGTCTTATTTTAAAGCACTCTTTATAACATCCTTGTTGCATTTCCCACAATTAAGTCGAAACTTAATCCATCAAAAGTATATACAATTAAATCAACTATAAGCAGATAAAATTAGTCTTCATATTTTTCCCCTATTCAGATAGGGACATCCAAAATTAAAGTAAATTAACTAGGTTATTGAAATCCACTTTGCATGATCTTGATTTTAGATTTAAACAATATTTTAGCAAATACAGGCAATTAAGGTTTATACAGTAAACACCTGAAAACTGATTGCAATTCTATGTTAACTGGATTTTATAATATTGACAAGAAATTCCATTTTCGGAACCAGAATTAGACAATGAATTATTATGGTAAGCAATATTAACTATATTGTACTGCATACAGCTCATTGAAAAAATATATTCGAATAACTAAATATCCCACTTTTTCATTAACTAACTTTACTTGCCAAATTTTAATTAGTAAGAGAGAAATTAAAGGACATAAAAATTATTTGATTCATTTTGAAATGCTAATAACAAAATCTGCAACGATTCATCATCTGAGCAAACTCCAGAACCTAAAGCCCAATCGCTGGACCCCTTCCATTCAAATTAATGAATTGGCCCAGATCCTGCAATCAGATAAATGTGGGCAAACCTTATCCCAGCACAGAGTCTTACTACATTCACTCCCCAGACCCAATTGTAGGATCAGGGCCATACAGACCCTGAAGCAATGGCCCCCCTTCCTCCTAATTTGAGCTCTTTAACAAAGGAGTTAAAGAACTATCGCATCTTGGTTGTCTGACAGTTTTAGTTGAATGGTTTTGTGAAGAGCACTTATTTCCTTTCTTCCTTGTCATTCTTTTAGGGAACCAGTAAATAATTAATGTTCGTTGCCTCCTTTTCAGCCTCCATGCTACTGAAATGAAGCTGTAGTGGAATAAGGGCCTGATTCTGGGCTGGACAGTTTCCTCCCATGTTATAAGCTATGCAAGGGCTCTGTGGGAGGAAATCTCCTGTACCATCATGGGCTAGGGGACTGGATTTGCTTCCTCTCCCACATCCCCCAGTGGAAAAAGAACTGGTGGCCACCTACACACCTGACACATTCCCCATGATGCACAGTCAGGACCATGCACCCAGAGGCCACTCCTGCTATAAAATATGGCCACAGGTGGGGCTCTCTGCAGCTCCCTGGCAGCATGGATCCATTGGAGATCTGCTCACTGACACTCCTTCTTGACCACAAAAGCTCCTGAAACTCCCAGGATCAGGTTTACAAGGCCAGAGGGGAGACAACGTGCATCTCTTCCCCTACTCCCTCCCCCCACAGACCCCAGACTGTGGCAGAGAACTCTCCACAAGTCACGGTGGAAGGAAGCAGTTGTGTCTCCCTTCCATAAAGAATGGGGAGTGCTGCTCAGAGAGGGGCGAGGAAATAATCTGGCTCTCTGAGAGGTGCTGAGCCTCACCCACTGGATACACCACTATGGTATGGTAAGCTTTGAATGAGCTTCAAGTCCTCAGCACTAAGCCCTAATTTTTTAACACTGCTGGTGGAGGGTTGGAATATAGCCTTCATTATTCTCATCAGAAGGGCATCTCCAATACTGTCATGATGACATCTAGTTGTTGTGAGGAACAGCAGCCATAGGCCCTCCATGCTCCTTAAATCTGGTGGATGAGAATAACCATGGAGACTTTCCTGCCTATGTGAATGGCTACCAACTACAAAAGCAGTTTCTGCTCCCTTGGTGTTCACACCTCAACTGCTAGAATAGGGCCTCATCCTCCCTGATTGAACTAACCTCGTTATCCCTAGCCTGATTCTTGCTTGCATCTTTATACCTGCCTCTGGAAATTTCCACTACATGCATCTGACCAAGTGGGTATTCACCCACGAAAGCTTATGCTCCAATACATCTGTTAGTCTATAAGGTGCCACAGGACTCTTTGCCCCTTTCCTGCCTCTGTCCCTCATGCCACAGAAAGGGTGTCCCTGTCAGCTCCACAAAGCACCAGTGCAGAAAGAAGAGATGGGGACACACATAAATGTTACATGGAGGCAGCGCTTCCAGCACATCACAAAAGTGGGGCAGAGAGTGGCCTCAGATCTGGTGGGTGGGTTTCACCTCCCAACCCATTCCCGAGAGAGTCCTATTACACTCCGTCAATGTGAGTGACCTGGATTTCACCCCAAATGAATAACTGAGAATTAGGGAATTGCTGTAGCACTTAATATATCTCAAAGCTCTTCCATCAGAAAGGCTAGACAAACAGTAACCTACAACCACTCACTTGATATAGAAGCAAGGTTATCAGCAGTAGCCCATATCAGTGCTTACATAAGGCCTTCTTCTGCACTCAATATTCAAGCAAAATTCCTGCTGAAGCCAATGGAAGTTTTGCCGGAATAAGAAGTAGGGACAAGTGTAAGATGACCCTTCGTTAAAATATCTAAAAGTTCTGAGATGGAATATTTCAGTTGTTATCCAGGATTGATTAATTTATGTGTAAACCAATGGGCATAGCTAAGATTTAATATCTCAACTCAAGAGTGAGGTACCAGGGCTGCAGAGTCTACTTCCGCATCTGTAGAACAGCTCAAGCTCTAATCTCAATCAATGACAACTCATTATTAATACTAGAGGTGAGAAAATAATTGGATTTTTTGGTTTGGCCACCGAACCAAAAAAAAATCTGGAAAAAAATGGTTTCAGGATGCCCACAAATGGAAGTTTTTCCCTCACCAAAAATTCATTTGGGGCCAAAACTGACTGTTTCATACTACAAAATGAATATTATTTCAATTTTTCTTTTCTTTTCATTTACAGGTGATCATTTTTAAAAAAAATCAAAAAGGGTAGAAAAAAATCTAGCTAAATTTCAAAACAAAATGTTCCTTCAAGACAAGAACTCAAAAAATTACATTTTGACTTTTTTTATTTTTTTCAGCAAACCCTATTTGTCAAATCAGAACTAAATAGTTTCAGTCATCCTGAAATTACATTTGTTTAGCGAATAACCTGTTTGTCTGAAAAATTTCAGGCAGCTCTAGTGAACACTTTCCAAAAGTCTCTTATTTCTATTCACGTAAATTCTGCGGGATTACTCAGGTAACTGAAGTAATGCACGTGCTAAGTGTGTGTCTGATTTCGCCTCCGAACTTTCATATTCAAATTCAGAAAAAAAAATGTTTTTTCAAACACCAGTTGTCAAACAGAGCCTAATTCAGCCCCCTTGTGCATGTACACTATGAGATTGCCTTTAATTTTACATGATCACATGTGGTTACTGAAAACAGGAGAACAAAGTGCTAGGCTACCTTAAGCAGAGGCATCACTGCCAGCTCTGCCTATAAGATGGTGCTGTGTAGCCTATGGGCCTTATTTTGTATGCCTTACATTCTCAAATTTCCTATGGAAATGAATGGGACACTTGAATGGCTGGGAATGTAAGAATGGCAGCAAATATATGAATACAGATATGTTTGCATGCACATAGGGCCTGATCTAAAGCCAGTAGTCATTGACATCCGTTAACTTTCAGGACATTTGGATCAGACCCAAACTGTACATACACCACATTCAAACAGCAGTTCCTGGTACGATTATCCCTGTCATCTTTTTCTTTCTTCCTTTTTTTTTTTTTTAATTTTTTTTTTGCACAAGAGACAGTGACAGGGATATGGTTTTAGAAGTTGAAAAAAATATATTTTAAAAGATATGCCCATTTTCAAAGAGATGATTTAAGCACCATTACTACAAGAAGGACCCAATCCTACAAGCCTCACACACACGCAAGACTCCCAGTGAAATCACCCACAATATAAATGAGATAGTGTTGAAAAATTATTTACTTGATGCAGTTAACAGCCTTGATGGCTAGTTCTTTGGGCTGCATTGTGCCCATAAGCGCTGCCCCATGGTGGGGGCAGCAGGGAGCTGCCCTGACCCAGTGCGTGCTCCAGGAGGTATTGTGCTTCAGGGCATACTGCATGCTACTCCGCAGAGCCTGTCGGCTCCCTGGCCCCTTTGGCTGGCTTGCGGCACACATCTCACTCAAGCGTTTTGCTCAGCCAAGCGCAAGCAGTCTGCAAGCATGCTTAGACCCCTCATGGGGGGACAAATCGGAGGATGCTCCTTGAGCCCACTCAAAACTAAATCATGGGGCCAAATTCTCAGCTGGTATAAATGGATATTAGCTGTGCTCATTTGCATTGGATGAAGATCTGGTACTAAATATTCTGAAGAGAATCCTTTAAATATGATCCCGACCATTCTCCATAGACTGAAGCATCACCCAAACGCCACCTTCCACATGCAACCCCCAAAATAATCTGACTGGCCAATTTTACCAGGAAAATTACACACAGAAGTTAAAATCCCTTAGACATTGCGGTTCAAATAGCGTTAGGTGGAAACAAGGATGTCTGGATCCAGATACAATAGAAGTATCCGTAACTGATTGATCCCTGATCCTGCCAACACCTAAGAATGTGTGTAACTTTACTCACAGTGGGAGTCTTCAGTGGGATTCCTCACGTGAGGAAACTTACGCACGTGCTTAAGTGTTTGCAGTGATATTGCGCCATTGTTTGGGCAGCAATGTTTCTACAGAGGGCCACCTACAGCTCAGTAACAAAAAAGCAGTTTGCATAAACTGGCCTGTTTCCTTCATCAAGATCCGTTGTGCACTGAGTTGATTGCATCCCTGATTTGGGTTCCTTATCTCTATTTAGGAGAATTCTCTATGATAGGCAGGTCTGAGGCAGGCAAAGTGACAATGGGTCTCGGGTGGATTTGTGGACAAAGGAATAATATTATATCATAGTGTCTGTTCGGTGCCCTCTGCATACACAATAGCTCTGAGTGGCAGTGCATGGTAAGCGGATAAAGCAGTAAGTAGTATATGATCTGATGAGCTTGTCTAAGCTGGGGGCGTCTCCTCTACTCGGCTAAATTAAAAACCTCCCTGCAATTTCAGTCCTAATCACCTCCTCTGACGCTGTAATTGATGATGGTCAGTTAACTCCTTCATTCCTGCCACCATTTATCAGCACCCCAAAGGTTTCCGCATTAACAGCCTCTTACTCTTTTAAACTGCTCGTGTTAGTGTTTTTGGAAACAGCACATATGAAATATGCAAAGAATCAGAGCGCAAATACCGCATGCCAGATCCTCCGCTGCTTTAGGGCAGCTATGCACCACTGCTTTGGCACAATCTACCCTAAACCTGGCAGACCCAGCTCCTGGAGAATCTCCCCTGCCTAGGGGAGCCTGAGGTGGCACAGAATACCATAGTGGTGTATTCACCACAGTGACGCTGGCAGACCGGGTGTCAGATGATGCCAAGATCCCCACGTCTCAACTGAACATTGACCAATACACAGCTGGAATCAGGCTGGGCTCACCTGTGTGTTAGTATTGTTAAAATAGGTATTAGGATTATAAGAATGTGTGTAGACTTGATTGAATATTTGGGAGTTGCTGCATACGTTAATCTCATTGATCACATCTGTAGCCCATAGAGTAGGGTAATATTTAAGCATTTATATTAGCAGCCTCTGTGACTGTGTAAATCACCAGACTGGAGAGAGACATTAATTAGTGTAAAGTGCTGGTCTCCAACAGAAGGTGTCATGTCCTGGCCAACGGGCGAAGGCCCATTGACACCAGACAGACTATCGTGGAACATTAAAGTGGACAAAAGTCTTTGTTGTTCTGCTTTTTCCCCCTCCCCCCATGGAGATGAGTCATGCAAGTGGATTCCTCCCATCATCTGAGTTTGCAGCTGAGAGTACATGAGAGGAGGGGAATAAAACCCCCTAACAAGAAGGAACTGGATCTCTGTGCTTCTTGGACTCTGGGGCAGGGCAAGGTTTTGAGGCATAAGCAAGGGATCCCCAACTGCTAAGCCTGGGTTAGCCCTAAAGCCGATATACAGCTTGGTTATTGTAGAAGCTTCTATTGCCTTTTGAAACTTAAGATTGTAACTCATTTGTGTATGTGTGTGTGTGTGTGTGTGTTTGTATATTTATATATATATATATATATATATATATATAATGTGTACCTGCTTTAACCTCGTAAATAACTCTCCATTCCTTTTCCTATTAATAAATCTGTATATAATTTCTTATAGGATTGGCTACAAGCATTGTCTTTAGTGTGAGATCTAAGGTGCAACTGAGCTGGGGTAAGTGACTGGCTATAACCTTTGCTATAATATTGCTGTGATTCTTGGTGTAAGGGACAATTTATCACAAAGGTAGGCTCACCTGGGTGGCAAGCCAGACTGGAGTATCCAAGGGGACTGTCTGTGACTCCATATTAAGGCTGTTACAGTGCCTAAGGCGTTTACACTTGATAACTGGTAGGTGAAATCTAAGTTAAAGGGAACCTCCCTCTGGCCAAGTCAGTAGAAGCTGTGCTGAATTTGTCTTGGATGGAAGTTGCTTTAAGAAACTTGAAAGGGATTACTGTCTATAGAAAGACAAATAGAGTCCTGAATTCAATGGGTCTGATTCTCCTCTTTCTCATACCAGTTATAAACTATAACTCAGTGGACATTCAGGCCGTATACTCAGGGCTAATTTAAAAAGCACAGATGGAACTCAGTCACACATACATTACAAAGAGTGAGGTATCCCCTATGCTAGCCAGACTCAATATATTTGCTCAGAAAGAATATAAACATCATATGTATATTAGATGTTAAAGGAAAGGCTGTGCTCAAAATATTAAGGAAACCAGTCCTAGGATTCTTGGGTCAGATCCTAAAGTCCTTGTTCAGTTTCTACTCAGCCCAATTCCCTCAGCCAAACAGCACACACTGAAAGCCAGAAGGTGTGGTGAAGCCTAGGATAAGTATCTGATTTTTGAACAGTGCACTTTTATACCAACTATTGACCAGCATGGAGCATCTACACTACACGAATACCATTATCAGTGCTCCAGCCCCAATCCTGGGCTCCACTTGCAACCCCCGTATGGCAACAGAGCGGGTCACAAAGACAACTTAATTGACCAGTGGAAAATGTCCTCAGTGCAGGAGGTGTCCTTGGGCTGTACAGGGCTGGTGTCTTACGCCTTTCCTCTTTGCGGTCCCCAGTGGAATGGGGTGGTTGGTGGCAGGAGAGGACATATTGGGGGGTAGAACAAGAGGGCTTGTGCTCCTGCTATTCTGGGCCAATGGAGCCCTGACAGGTGGGAAATCATAGTAAATTGGCACGGTCCCCTGGGAATGTTCTAATTTATGTCAGGGACCAGTCACAGAATTCTAGGAAACAAAAGGTAGCTTAAAGCTATCTTTGTCCTCACCCCACTCCAAGTGATGTCTGCTGACAGGCACATCTCAGAACTGGAGACTCCATCTAGTCTGTTGCCCCTTGCCTTTTTCTCTTCTTATATCCTCATTTTAACACTTTCATTGTGAGTGAGTGAAACATTATAAAATTAACTTGTATTGCCCAGACTATTCCAGAAAAGCTGTCAAAATCAGCATCATTAATAATAATACATAGCGCTTATACAAGGCTTTACATTTTCAAAGCACTGTAGAAACATTAACTCAATTAAAAAGTGACATTTCCACAAGCAGAAACTGTCTCCACAGCACTAACCCATGTGCTTGAATTGTCCAGAAAATCTCAGACTCTGTGCACTGGTCACTATCTTTCACCCATTCGAGGAGGATCTTCCTTTTTTTCCCCTTCTCTTTTGTATCTATGCACCCATCTCACTGAGTACCAACCAATTAAAAAAAATTCAGGTGGAAGAACACTGATCTAGCCTCAGCTAATTGGCAAATCCACATTACCCCACTTTTCAGCCTAAATTACACAAAAATCAGAGCTACATCAGGCACATGTCTGGGCAGAATAGGTCTCTAAATTGGTGTAAAGTGTACTTAATATTGATTGCTCTGCAATTTCCAGAACTGTTCAGAATCAGAGTCATGTAATTAGGGCTTATTTGAATTTTTTCTTCAGATTTATAAAAGAAAGAGGGCGAAAAAAATCAATATATTAACCTGACTATGAAGGCAAAGTAAGTGAAACACCCATCTCTAGTAATTAAGACAGTGAATTCATTGGGGAGAATAACATTCGTTTATGGTGACCATATTTCAGACCAAGTATATACGCCTGTACTAATTTCCAAAGCATAAACTTAAACATGTTCATGCTGCAGCTAGCTTGTTTTTCACTTCTAGCCTACAAAATTAATTCAATGCACAAATGACACATACGTATACAGACACAAGTCACTCCCTTTTTTTCTTATGCATACCAGCCAAACAACTTTGCTCACCAGGGCCCTGATTCAGCAACATATTTAAGGATGTGCCTAACTTTAAGAATGTGAAGTCTTTGGGACTACTCACATATTTAAGTACCATAGTGGACTGAGACCCATAACGATGCCAGTTTCTGTAACTCCCGCACAAAAAATGTTGAAGTTATGGGCCATAGTGTGTCAGATACATGCAGCTGTTAGTCCAAACTTCTACATAGCTGACCAGGCACAGAGTGTCATGCATGGACTGGAGACATTCTCAAAGAGTGGTCCCAATTTTCCAGGTGGCATTGTACTTTGGCACTCCACGGTGATGCCCAGATTTCACACTGGGGAGTTGCAAACACCATGCCACTCCAGTGTAGGACATTGCCTTCATGGCAAAGAGCCAAAGTAATAAAACTTTCAGGTAAGAATTACTTAGAGAATAAAGTAATTAGTAGCCTAACCATGCAACCAGTGCAGCTTTAAAACTACCAGCATAAATGTTTGTTGTCTCTGCCATAAACTACTGTATTACTCACTGGCTGACACTGCATTACTTTGATATCCCAAACACAAAGGACACTCGTTCCTGCCATTGAGGGGCACATGGCTCCACAAACACCCTGACCAAGTGGCTGTCTTGGAGAATCTGCCGGTGCATCTGATGTAGGAGTTTGTTGCTCAGAAACACATGTAATGAGTCTATCATGCTACTATCTAGATGCTGCAATAACACATAGACTGATAAAGTGAGCAGAGTAGGCACAAGGACCCAAAAAACCATTAGTGGCTGGGGGTTACTCACCTGTCGGCTTGCACTGCTGTTGTTTCACCTTTCCCTATGAGCAATAGTTGCTAGGAGCTCCCTCTTCCAAAACTTTGGCAAGTAAGATTTCATTAGCAATATACTGCAGCATAAATGCATCTTAAATTGATTAACTATTGTGTGTGTATATAAAACTAGTCAAACTAATTTATTCAAAGAAGATGAGAAATATCTTTATACCGAAACTCTGAAACAACCTTCACACCAACAGTATTAGGCACTGGGGCATGGTTCTAATGACAAGTCGCCACACTTTTCCTTCCTTTAATAGACAGTTCAGAGATTGGCAAAGCTCCTATCAGAGCATTTAGTATCTGCCGTAAGCCTCTATTTAGCAAGAAGATTACATCCCCCAGATTTCACAGTTCAAAAGTTCATACTGTACTGGTCTATTCATAGACAGCCTGATATTGCCTCTTCTTTAGCAAGGAAAAAGATCAGTAATATTCTGAAACAAGGACTTAAAGAGCTTGTTTTATGTAGGCAATGCCAGAAATCTCCTAAAAACAATCCCCAACCTTAGACCAACTGATCAGATACCTTCATTCACTGGTGTGGATTTGGTAGTTCTTAAGAATTTATCTGACTTGTTGTTAGACTTGAAATTTTAAAAAGGAGAGTAAAATAAAAAATATTGAATAATAAGCACTGCAGATCTTCTGGTTTTAGTGAGTACTTTTCTTCCCAAAGGGAATAGCAATAATCTTTAACAAGACATTTAAAGTATCCAGGGAATAAAGAGTTTAAATTAAATGTTTGCTTGCACATAATTGTTATGAATGGAAAAATTTGTTAAGGGTCACTGTGATACTGAGGGTCTGTCCATTTGGTAAGAGGTAAAACAGATATGCCGTCAAACTGTCATCATTACAGACTGCACAGTACCTTTGCATGTTATCCCTTCGCCAAATTTAAAGCAGGATAATTTCTTACTACATAACTTCTCCATTCAGTTTTAATTAAATAAAATAGTATCCATTGCTTTCTGTGCTGAACTGCTGTTGTGTGTTACTGTGTGCTGTTAAACAGCTGCTACACCCCACCACAAAGTTGGCTGCATGTCCAGAGTGGGTGAAGGAAATCTGATATGTATACTAATTTGTCGCAACTACACAGTGCTTTTGATGGTTTCACCACACAGTACGTATTACATAGACAGGTAATTATTGTCCCCATTTTAGAAACTGTGAAAGTGATGCCGAAAGATTAAGTGATTTCCCCAAGGCAACAAATGGAGTTCTTGCCAGAATTACAACCCAGGAATTCCTGTTTACTGGTATTGTTTCCTCACCTTTCTATCTAGTCTGTAAACCCCTTTGCGACTCTTTAGGAAGGAAATGTAAGATGTGGTGACTGCTTTTCTAGCACCAAGCCAGCTATTCCAGTGGAATTACTTTGGCACCAACATCAAAAAAAAAAAAAAAATGCAGACAGAGTTTCTTAGAAACTTGCTTCCTTGTAAATTGCTACCCTGGCACTGAGGCCAGATTAGGCCAGAAAGGGAGCACCAATGTGGAATCATGGCAGCTGGAGTTCATGTCTTTAGCTTGAGCCCTCACAAAGGGATGCAATTCCCCCCCACGCACACACCCTTCATCTTCCCTAGAAGAATGTTCCTTCCTGAAAGAATAATCTTTGGAGTCTCTAACCAGAGCATGCTCTGAAAAGCTTCCCTCTAGCAGTTCCTGCAAGTGGCTCCAGGATGTCACCCTCCCACAGCACCCTCAGCAAAGGTGACAGAGAGAGAGCTATTTCAATGCCATGTCTCATCCTCAAACAGCAAGCAGTGAGCTGCCTACACAACAACACAAATCCTTCTCACGATCCTCTGAATATGACTGGCCCAGCGCCAGATCCTTCCACATGTTAACACAGAACCGTATTCCTGGAATACCCAGCCAAACTGCAGTGGTGGAAACTCTGTGATAGGAGACTGCATTAAATATTTAATTGTGTGATTTCTTCTGCGCAGACCTCAAAGCAGTTTTCTATATCAATACTTGCTCTATTGATATGTAACCATATTTTGACTTTAAGAAATACATTCAGGAGCAATAAAAAGTACTTCATAAACAGTAACTAAAGGCTGTTTGTAGACTTTAGGCAACCTGCTGCATTTTCTAAGGTGGGTGCGTATTCAAGAGTGTATTAATTTCAAATAATTTTAAATTATTCTTTTTGGCTGTCGGCTTTACCCTGCTGAAAATCTAGGCCAGGATGATTCAGGCATCATTATATTGTAATATGAATTCACTATCCTCCCTTCATGCAACATACACAACATGATTCAAGGTTAAGAACAGAATATCAAAAGACTCAGAGTATGGACAATTTTAATGGTAAGGGAACCTTGACTTTTGCTGATTATATTAGTTCAACTAAAATTGACCTTCAGTATATGAAGATTTCATTTTCACAAATAAATGGTATGACTTATGGGTTTTTATTAGGCTTACAAAAATGATCAGAATAGAAGATTTCAAGGCCACGGTCTCTTTTCATTTCAAATTACAGATTATAGAAGGAAAGACCTCGTTATGCCTTAAAAGCTAAACTAATTTTTTTTGTTTGTTTCTTAACTAGGCAGTAGTATTACTATTTATGGGAATCTGTATGGCTGCCAGCTACCAACATGCCACTTTCCAGGGTTATCACCAGAGTTGTCATTTGTGCATATTTATCCTGTTAATGGGATGGATTTATTACTAGTACTGAATAATTTGGTCCTGGGCTACACTCATGTATTTTATGGCATGTGGTCAACATAGCTATGGGTCTGCAACTGCTCTATAAAGTGGAGCATGAAATCATTAAACTGAATGAGCACAAGTGTCTGCTGTGCTGTTTTTAATTATATGTTTATCTCTTTCCCTTTTATACCTTCATTCTATTTATACCACATGTGGTCACATATGGGCCATAGATGTTGTCTTAGGGAGTTTAGGCAAATCCTAGGCAATCATCTTACTTTGTTTAGAAGTGTCTGGCTTAGCTTGGCAGCAATTATAGGTCTATATATCTTAATCTACATACAAATTCCTGATTTTTAGTGGAGTCCAATATTCAGAGTTGAGGATATTCTAAAGGGAAAATGAGCAAATGGATTTCTCAATCATGTGGAATAGTGATTGCTATAGGGATTGTTTTAATGGTTATCACAGGTTAATCATAGGTTTATTATTTAAATTGGACATTTAAATTAAGACAAAAGACATGTCCTCAAAAGTTTCTGTAATGACTCATGTAGAATAGAAAATCCTAAAGATGGAAACCCTCCCTAAACCATCAATTAAACCAGAAATGTATGGTGCTTTCGGGACATGCTTCCATTTTTTTTAAAGTTTCACCATGTATGATACATGTCAACCCTCCTATGGGTTTATGGAGATTAGGCAAAGAGGATACGATAGCCATTGGAGGAGGTCTCTGGTAGCTCCATTGGAACTGACAGGGAGCAGGGGGACATTAGAAGCCAGACCCTGGACAGAGGCACAAGGTCTCCATGAGGATAATCTTTGTGGATCCCTGGAGATCGGCTAGGTTCAGGAATGAGCCCTGTGGTTTATACCATGGGGGCCATTTGGCTCATTCCCAGAGGGCTCTCATGCGATTTACTGTGGAAACCATCCATCTGGGTCATATACAGGCTTAAAATTTGCTTTCCAGGAATTTTCATACTAGAGAACTCAATCACCTGGATGTTCATGGAAAGCAAAGAGGACAAAATTACAGACCCATGAACCCACCACTTTGCAGTAGTGAGGGCTTAAGGACCTGCCAGATAACTGTATCCAGACAGCAGGATCTATGGAAGTTCCCATACATATGTTATTTTCCACACTGGGTTGGCTCTCATTTATGTTTACAACATTGGTTTAAGAGCTGCATCTTTCAGATAGTAGAATGTGAACAATTTATGCATTTAGCAAAATCCACCTAACCTGGGTCAAACTACATTCACTGTTGGAGTTCTGCCATCACGAGCAAAGAATTACATATCTGATGGTACACGCTTTGGTGAGAGGGTGATGGGGAGGTCGGGAAGATCAGCAGCTTAGCAATGATGCTTCTGGCAGCCTCTAAGGATAGAATTAGGTCCATTGACATTTCCAATCCAGCTTTAAAATTACGCTTTTAATTCTTTAACGTAATATGTTAGCAGACCTAGAAAAAAAAAATCTCTGCTCTGTCAATTGCTATATATTTTTAACTTTTGCACCAAAAATCCTTAATGGGAGTGATATAGGACTGCATTGTATTATAACCACATGCAACTATGAGGATTTTCTTTTGCTCATTCCATATCCTAGCTTTGTTAGTAGGGCACTTGCCTCTGAGTTCTTGGAACCTCATTTGAACTCTTTACTTCAATAATACACAAGTTTTCCTCAATCATTAGTAAACAGCAATTCATATCAAAATGCATTGCATTTAATTCAAGACAATTAGCAGTCTCTGCACAAGAGAAGCCCCGAAATGGACTACCATATAAAGGGGGAGGACACCTCAAGTTCAGAGCTGGGGTTACCAGCAAGGCAAGGAAACGATTTCCGCACTCCAGCTGTCTGCATCAGCACCGAAAGACCTATAATCTCAAGACAGAAAGCACAAATGTTCACTTGAAGAATAGAAAACTGTCAACGAGCCATGTCAGAAAATGCACAAATATACGTATATGCTCATACATCACTTGCCTACGTTTCAGATCTGAAGCAGAACATGTGGAGGTTGAGCGAGGGCTCAGCTAGGTTAGGAAGAGTGCAAAAATCAACAGCACTAAAGCTACTTTTCAGGTTAGCATAATCTTCTGTCTGCAAACACAGTCTGGTTTATCTGATTTTTTTTTTTATTGGACAGCTGTGATCTTCTCCTTTCAAAACCTTGTCACTGCCGTTCAGCAGAAATGTAAGTGATATGATTAAGGAACATGGCATCTTGTATAATCGGTCGTAATCATTATCTAGGGGTTTCGGTAACATGACACATGCACAGCAACTGCAGCATCTGCTATGGACTGACAGATATCTCAAGCTCAGAATGATGGATACACACTCAGGGATTTGTAAACTTGTCCTCGCTAATGCCACTATCCTGATGTGAACTTGCTGTGGCTATGCTGCTTAGAGGCCAAAGATTAAAAGTGCTCTGTAAAGCTTATCCTGTCCCTCATCCACCTGTGTCCCTGACTAATATAAGATGTATTGCCTTGGCAGACCTTTCCCACTTTCGCTGATAGGATGGTACTTTTGGAAGCAGTTTTAAAATACAGCATTGCATGCTAATATCATTTCCCCACCTGACGGGGTTTTTCAGAACCACTCAGCACTGGTCTAAGTCTGTTCCCACAGAAGTCAAGAAAGTAAATTAGTTATAAACAATAGGGGTTGGATTCCCTGCTTCATCCAGCTTCCAGAGGAGGCAGTTCCAGGGGGAGCTGCTATATTCTGTGCTGCTTGGCGTTAGCCTCTGAGCACCATCCACTAGCTGCAGATTGCTGGTCATACCCCATATACTGGGACAAGGAGCTGCTCTATGCCATGAGGGGACTTCCCCATACTTGGACTACATGGCCTGTTTCTTTTGTGCTACTGGAGTGGTTACTATTCATCGTTTGTATATGTTCCTGTGTGTTTTGACTGCACAGAGGATCCCCAGAAATATTGAATCAGTAGGTAGATATGAGAAAACTTAGGCTCTCATTCTCTTGTGTATTGGGTATGGTTTGTGCTGGCCTGCCGGAGCGAAGCTGTCTATCCGCAGCATATCTAGCCAATAGGAGTGGTTTTATTACAATTCCTAATTTTGACTTTGGCCATTTTTAAATAACATTTCATTTTGATTATGTCTGTGCCCCTTTTCGTTCAACTTTTGACAAAAACGAGTTAAATCCCTGGAGCTGGGGGATGCGGCCAATCAGCAGCCCTCCCCCACAAGTGGCCAATGGGTTCCAGAGATTCCAGGGGTGAGGGAGGAGCTACCTGGTATTCCTCAGTAAGTATCTTTTTTCTCTCACTGCTGGGGTGGTCTGCCAGCCCCATCAAGTTCCCCCATCTGATAGAATTTTTCAGCTTCAACAACTACAAAGTTTTATCGAAAAATTCCCTACCAGCTCTAATTAAGAGTCTGAATCAAATTCCTTTACTCACATTGAGCAGCACCTTACCCCATAAGTAATCTCATTAGATCAGATTCTCAGCTGGCAGAAACTGGTTACACTGATTTAGACCCACAAAGAATCTGGCCCATTGATTTCAATGACTAATGGGATCAAGTGCTAATCAACCTGACTAAAGGTTTCAGAATCTGGCTCTAAATTTGTGTTCTTTGGACAACAGATTGAATTTGATAAAGAGAGCCAATTAGTTACCAGCTTTTTATGAAAGAGACAAACATAGATTTCACATGTGTCCTGCCTTCTATTGCTTCTTGTAGGGTTGCCTCATGAAACAAAAATGTTCATGTCTCTTATTCTCAAAGTCAACCAGGATGAATGATGATTGTATCAGTGCCAGGATGGGGATTTTAAAATTCACTCTTCCTTCTTATTTTCATGCTGGTCAAAGCTTGAAAAAAAAAAATGTGTGCAAATAAAACAGACACAGATCAGACATAAAACCTCATCTGCTCCATTTCTTAATGCTCTTCTGTTTCTGATAATATAATTTCAGGAACTGTGTAGCATTTGATAGAACAATCTAAAATTATTTGGAATATAGATGTGTTTGAGGATATCAGTCGGGATAAGATTAAACACAACAAAATGAACTGAAATGAAACATGGAAGAGAAAAGAATATAACATGAAAGGGTAATTATCGGAATCCCATCTCTAAAAGAGTTGCATTTACCCAAATCACACTGCTACACTGCTACAGGTGATGTTGTAAACTTTAACTTTCTATTTAGATGTCACCAGGAGCTCCCGCTCTCTGTTTGCCTCCAAGACAAGAAACGGCTAATAATATTAGCTACCTGTTTCAAGTCCCTACCAGAAGGAGATTAACAGAGCATATTTTCAATGGATTGTGCAACAACATGAAGTCTTCTCTAATCTTATTTGGCACATTACCCACTGGATTTATGGAAATCCCTGATGAACCTTAACCTAGAGGTGCAACAGTCACATAAACTGTGCGTGTGAGTGTGTGTTGTGGTGGTCATGAGGTACGCCCTTGATTTTAACTACTAGCTAAGTCTTTGACTAGGTCTACAAGTAACCCTTAAATCCAAAGGGAATGAAGGCTAAAAATCAGGCTTCCAAACACATGGCTGATTAGCAAGGAGAAGAAAAGAATTAATAATGAGCAGAAAAGAAAAAAAAGATAGCCAGAAACTACAAACACCAGGGAGCCCATTTCAGTGTTACTTGAAAATAAAGCAACAATAGGAAGACTAGTCATCTCATTAAATAATAATTTGTTATTTCCCTTTAATGCAGCACATGTTCTTTAATGGTTGTGACTTTTTATGCCAGTTTGACTATAATTCCAGCATATTTATCAAAAGGAAAATTGTAAAACTTTTAATGAGTCCTTGAACTGACCACCTGTGAACAAGAGGTATTGTAAGCCTTGACTCTTGAAAAATGAAAAACAGTTTAATATTTTCCCCGATGTGACTGATCTCAAGTACATTGTAAAATTACTGGCAGACAGCTTATCCCATGCTCCTTGCAAAGTTAAGACAAGCCTACATCTTCTTTGCAAAGGGAAAGTGTAGAAAAATGTCTCAGTTTCTCTCATTTAAAAAAATGAGGGTAATTAACAAAAGATAGAGGTCTGTGTTTACTAAAGAATGATCGTTGCAGTGACTGTGATCATGTCCCTTGAAAGCCACAGAAAAGCAGAACATCAAGTGAAGTTTCCATCAATTGAAAATAGGCATGATGACCTTTCACATCCATATGACTCATGAGCTGGATGTTTATGAACAGAGAGTTGTGTGTACTCTGACCAGTATTTTTTGGACTTTTAGGTGAAGAGTGGTTTCTAGTTTGGGATTAGATGAGCATAATTTATGACTGATAACTTTTTTTTCTTCACTCAATATGATTAAGGAGCACAAACATTTCTACAATTTAAACCTCCCTCTGTTGCTTTCTATTAAAATAATCAAGAGATGTATCATGTACTAACACATACACAAAACCAAACTGCCAGAGTTTCCAGGAAAGACATTTTGTTTAGATGAGTCTAATAACATGTTCATGCAATGTGGCAGAACTGTAGGATGTGCCTCAGTTATGCAATTTTTGAGAAAAGCATACAGACGCCTAATGCATTTTAAGAGAGAAAGTAAAAACATACCCCGATATATCATGAAAAGGAGGAATAGAGGAGAATCTATGCAAAATGAGAAGTGACAGCATCAAAAATGCCCGACCTTTTGTTACAGAAATATTGGGGTATGCAAGTTAAATCTGTCCTTTCTCTCAGCTGGCAATTACATGGCAGATAACTCAAAATTTTACTACCTTGGCAGATTACAGAGATAACCTTTTCATAATGAACAGGTTTCGAACACTTTTTCCAATGTTCTGGCCAGGAACAGGCGTTCCTGTAATATAAAGCATGAATATCCTATTGTTACACTTGCTCTTTTCTTGAACATATACTCTGACTGTGGACAGTGGAAGGAAAATAAAAATCCCATTCTTTATATTTGAGGTCCTGGATGTGTTTGTTCTCTCTGTTACTGTATTTATGCTGTGGTACAATACCCAAGATTTGCTAGGTGGTTTCCAAACACAAAGGAATACATGGTCCCTGCCCCAAAGTGCATTCAGTCTGCATAGCTCTAGGGATTGATGGGATACATAGTTGTGCCCTTTTAAAATATTATAGCGATGCCATAGAATATTTTGTGCTTTTACTGAGCGATTTACTACATCAATAGTTTTGCCCTTTGGATTCAAAGTATGGAACCACATGGAAACATGCAACCACCCAATATTCTCTTTGGTGACACCAGCACAAATTGACATGGGGGCATCTTGTTTCCATATGACATATTAGAATGGATATATAGTAGGATGTGTTGCCTCACACCTCCCAACCTTTATGTCAAATTTCATCTTCCGGCCTAAGTGCTGAGTCACATCTCACTAGTCTTTTTTTTAAAAAATTAGCCTTGTTATGGCCAAAACTGTATGACAAAACCACACAGCCGCATTTGGGTTCCAAATAACCATGCTTACTAAAGATGGTATACACAAATATACCAGACCTAGCTACTTAAACACTGCTGCTCTGAATGGCTTCTGGCAGCTTCTAAAGCATAAAACGCAGTGAGCACCTCTAGATGGATCTTAAAGAGATACTACCCTATCTGTATACACCAGTGGTTTTCAAACTAGGGTATGCGTACCCCTAGTGGTACGTGAGCTCTCACCAGGGGATATGCGAGAAAAATCCTGTAATGGCGGACATCGCAGTTTATTTAGTAAGACTTGGCAATCTAATCATAGGTATATTATGAACCTATCTCAGATGGGGATACACAGTAGACTACTTTATTTGGACAGCAGTACGCAGCCTAAAAAGTTTGAAAACCACTGCTATACACTACAGGCCTAAAGCATAAACATTTACAATGTGGCAAAAAAGATGGTGATAGGAACATGAATGAGGCGTTTAAAATTCAGACATCCTGTATTTGAAAATCCCGGTGGAAACAAATCAGTGGATATCCGAGGTTTGTGCATGTCAACAAAGGGTAGAGGGATAGCTCAGTGGGGGTAGGGATAGCTCAGTGGTTTGAGCATTGGCCTGCTAAACTCAGGGCTGTGAGTTCAATCCATTTAGGGATCTGGGGCAAAAACTGGGAATTGGTCCTGCTCTGAGCAGGGGGTTGGACTAGATGACCTCCTGAGGTCCCTTCCAGCCCTGATATTCTATGATATCTGTAACTATTAATATATGTTTTGTTTCATTTGGAATGAGTTCTTCTGGGATTTTTATTTCTTTCATGAAATAGTTTTCAAATATTCAGCAAAACATTCGGAATAGTTCTAAAGGCTTTTTTAAAAAATGCATCTCATTGTCTCTGAGGCATCTTATTCTAACGTTTCAAGTTGATACTTATGTTAAAAACTCCCCGGCTGCTACATGAGAATATATGCTGGTACCAACAACACAGTTCTGTTTTGTGGATTAGAGGTGGAGTTTTCAGCTAACCTAATGCACCAAAAATTGCAAATGATGCAACATCTGAATATTTTTTTCATAACTATGACTCAGTAAATGCCAACCATAGACACATAAATGTGTTTAATAAATAATACATGAAAAGCATAATAGGTCAAATTTGTCTCTGGCATAGTTCCGGTGATTTCACTGGAAGCACACCAGGGAAGAATTTCCCTCAATAATACTTGCATCTGATAATGCCCGTTTTATTGTTATGTACGTGAGACTGAGGCCTGTAACATGCAAGTTATACTCCGTTTCTGCCCAGACTGGCAGAAAATGTGATGAAAGGCTGTAACAGACACCACCTGTTAGCCACAGCCTTATGTTTTGACTTGAATCGGCCTTTCTGCCTTTAAAGACCTTGATATTCTGTGCTGGTGCAGAGTTCAGTGTAGGGACTTAGAGGAGGTGATTTCCATTTGCTCCTGGAACTGCTGAGGGCTGGTTTGAACTCTGGTGCGGTTTAGGGCAGCTCTGTGGGCTTTGCAGCAGTTAGGAAAAAAGTGGGACATAGGAAAGTTCTAGTCATACCTCTTCCCATCGCTGGACTAATTCTTTATGACCCTTCGCCAGAATGTGCTCTGTGACAGGGGATCCTACAGGTGGAGGATACTAGGTTCCTTCTGGGAAAATCTCCTACTTTAAGGGTATTCCTCAGGGGGACGGCGGCCGACAAGCAGTGAGGGAGGGGTTTATGGATGCTTCATGGCTGCTTTGCACTGGCTATGGCAGCATCAAGTGGATGCAGAATTTGGCCAGTAGTGTCCTTGCAGAACTAAACACCATCAACCATAGAGCTGAGCAAAAAAAAAAAAAAAAAAGAATATTGGAGAATTTTTTGAAATTTCAGAGTTGTTTCCATTTTTAATTATGTCCTTCAAAATTTTCCACAAAATATACTTGGAATATTTTGTATTTTTTAAGTTAATTATATCAAGGTCTGCGGGGGAGGGTCACTTTTTCTTTTCCTTTCATTTTTTATCCCGTTTTCCACTGTCACTCTGTAACTTTTCCAAAGCTGAAGAAGTTCTAAAAAGTTACAAAGTAGGAAAAGGAAACTTGGAAAAAGGAAACAAAAACAAAACAAAAATAGACTTTGTTCACTCTATTGCATTCAATGGCAAAAGGAAAAAGAGAAAAGAAAGCAAAGATCCATTTTTTAAAAAAATTCTCACCTTTTGAAAACTGAAACAAAAATTTCAATTCAAAGTGAAATGAAAAGTTTTGATTCATTGCATTTTCAATTCCCAATTCAATATTTTATTTTATTTTACTTTCTATTTTTTGTCAAAACAACATTTTCCCAACCAAAAAAAAAAATGCTGTCAGTGAAACCCCATTTTTTGGAGGGAAAATTTTTTGGCTAAAATTTTTTAACCAGCAGTTCTTAAAAATTTACAAAATAAGAGTCAGATCCAGATTGCTTCCCTATATGTGTACGTAAGTTCCATTGGAAGAACACAATGAGAGATCTTTAAACAACCACCGTTTTTATAAGGGTGCCTAAAGAGAGCTCATAATTCTTGGCAATTGCTTCAGTTAGGAGAAACAATGAATAAAATATATGATATTCATCAGTGCATGAGTCATTGGCTCATTTTATTGCAAAAAGTCTGTTTTCCTCAATGCAGCATTCACTACCCTGACCCACACACTCTAGCTATGACTCACCATTGCATTATTATTGTTTGTATTACCATAACATCTAGGAGATCTAGCATCATTCAAAATGTATACTGATATAACTCCAGTGAAATCAGCTCACTAATGAATCAGGTCCCATTATTGTGCAATTTAAGTTAAAGTAATGTATATCACAATTATCTTTTTGGGGGGAGCATTGTATTATTTTTAAATAAAAAATTGCAGGGTTGTATTATTTTTAAATAAAAAATACCATACCGATACCAAGGAATCTGATGCTCTAGGAGTGACAACAGAATGACCCCGTACTTGGCATCTGGTTTCTTGGAAAAAAGTAAAAGAACGTTCAGCCAAATTGATCCAATTGTTTGAAAACTGCTAAACTATAACAAGAATTTTCACCATCTATTTTCTTTAGCTGAAATCACCATTGGACTTAGCTTAAAATATTTATTATTATTATCCAAAGTTATGAGGCTTATTAACATTAAAAACAAACAAGTGTTTCGCAAGACAGAAACAAATAATCACATTGATCTGGAGGGAATGTGGGTTTTCTCTCTTCTTTCAAGCAAGCCGAGAATATTTGTGCAAGTGAAGCTTAAGGGTCAGGACAGGCAGTGTTTGTAACTGAGGCTGTCTTTCTTCAGGCCATGCAACTGTGCTGTAAGTTTCCCTACCGTCTTGGCAGTGATCCATATCCTGACCTGGAGACACTGAGCTGAGACGAAGAAGCCGGTTAGGTTATAACCTGAAGTTGGTTCAAACAGAGGTTCCCATAGGTGAACTTCAGTTGCCTTACCCACAAAACTGCCTTGAGTCGGGGTAAATTTAAAATGGTATGGAGCTGTGTGTGCCAAAAATCAGAATCTCCTGTGTGTTTACTTCCTTGTGAATCAGTGGAGATTAAGCTAATTAAAGAAAAAGTAGCATGTGTAAAAATTAAACATGGTCTATAAATTGGAGAAGCAGCATTATTTGAATCTGTTTTCGCCAATTTCCAAGGACTAGACTAATCTCATTAGGTCATTTCTGCAGCAAATCTTCCATTTTCTGGAAAATTACAGCACAGAAACTGCTCTGGGACAGTATTCTGATGAGCATTTCAGAGCTTTGGCATTTGTAGAATGGGGCAGATTATGAATGGCTGCTACAACAGCATTCATTATCTCCTCTCACGTCATTATCTTACTGGGGTTGCCAGAGAAAACAAGAGTTAAAAGACAAACATTGAGGTCCAGATCCACGGCTGATATAGAGAATCATAGCTCCATCAGCGTCAATGGATCTACACCGGCTGAAGAGCTGGCCTGGATGTTCACAGGCATAAGGGGAAGGGGAGAATTTCATCAACCTTCCACTTATTGAAGGAAGGGGAAATAATATTAAGGATCCACATGCTATGATGCCACTACAGTTTAAACACTAATTAAACCAGTTTTAGATTATGGCACTGGAAAGACGGTTAAAACCGTCTGCTTATTTTTTAAATATGCTACCAACCAGCTGGGAAGGGGAAGCGATCAAGATAAAACTCCAGTGCACGTAAGTGAACTTCACCCTGACACTGCAAGTCTGGTTAAGGCATTTCCCTCCATTTAAACCCTGCTGTGGGGATGCATGGGTGAAGGGAGGCCATCACCAGTCCTCCCACATGGGCATCCCCTGCACTTCATGGAATGAATCTCTGCACGTAGTCCCAGATGGGTCAGCACCAACGGCAGCCCTGGGAGTGGACCAAGGTGCGGACTGTGGAATCTGTGATTACACAAATCCTCTGGCTCATCCACCTCATGAAGGTGATAGAGTGGAGTTGTGCAGGATTGTTCCAGCTCTCTGTGGGCGTAAACATGCTGCAGCTCCACATACTGGATCTGGATGGGGAAATTGTAGTTTGGCACCTCCAATCCCCATATGCAATTCTCCCATGCAAGTGACTATCATTTTATAGATGGAGTGCTGTGCACAGCATTCAAAAGTAATGAAAATCATTAAGCACAGAATACATAGACAAGCACGTAGATCTGGAGAAGGCATATGTGGGCAAGAGACAAAATATCCCTTTCCTTCATAGGTCTGATGGCACTGACTGTTCAGTGGCCTGTGTGAAGTGGGTTGGAGGTCTTGATCCTCACAGAGGGATTTAAGTGGCCCCTGGGCCTGTACTGGCCCTACGCACAGGGATGAATTTCATCCTCAGAGTGCATCTGTCATGTTAGGAGCTTGTCTCTGTCCATGAGTCTGCTCAGCACCTTTGATAGCTTTAAAGCTACTAATTCTGGGGATTTTTGTTTCTTTCAAAAGATATATACCACACCACAGAGGAGAGGCACACATGCAGTTTAGAATCACAGCCCTGTCATCTCGCACCTCACAATGACACAGAAACATGTAATTCATGCAGAGACTTGTAATTCTGGTATCTTTCTTTCCTCTGATTTGTTTATTATGTGGCTCGGATGCACTGTGAAACTGATATGTCAATGAAATGATGACTGAAACGTATTTTGTCCTTTCTTGAAAAATATGCAAAATATACAACCAACAGCATGTAAGTAAATAGGAATGTGGTATGTATTTCGGCATGGGATTCTGGAATACTTATTGATACTGAGCTGCAGCTTACTCCACAAAGAGTCTCATGGAAATCTATGGAACTATATTGTTCTTCTATATTAAAGAGTGAGGAATAAGGGTGGAAGAACCTGGACTTTATTTTTTCTAGTGAACAGAGATCTATTTTTTAAAAGTTTACCTCCATGATTGATTGTTTCATTCATTCATTTAATCCCTCCACAGATAGCATGAAAGCGTCTGCTTTTGCACTTTACTATTGATATTTGATTGAGCTGTACAATTTACTACTTTTTTAAAAAAAAATGCAGCCCTGAAGCCAGCTTCAGTGTTGAAGCAAAGGCCATGACACTAGAGATTTTCAACCAGATGGAGTAAAAATAACATTGGGTTTGTGTTTATCGGTGCAGTAGGTGTTGAAAATATACAAAAGATGACCATTGATCAAAATAAGAGATAGACCCACTTCTGTGTCTGTGCAGATCTATAAACGTGTATATCTCTTAAGTGTATATGCGCACATTTACTAAAGTATCTTGGCATCGTGTTTATCTTTCAATTAGAGTTTATTAATATTTCTGATGGTGCAATCAGAATGTATTTTTCTCTTCTTCTATGACCTGCTACACATATAAGACCTTTCTTTAAAATCTTTGCTGTGCTGTATTTTACTGCAGTTTCATGTTTAATGTTTTGCTTTGTGCTTAAAGACTGTATTTATTTTACCAACGAATTCTTGGTGGCTCTGAAACTTTGTGTCTGAAGCTCTGTGTGTAATAGTTATATCTATATCATTATTATATTCTATTGCAGCAGTCCCTAAGGGATCTGATCAGGGCCCCATTGTACTAGCTCCTGTGAAAACACAAAGTAATATGATAAACTCAGCCCCAAAGAGCTTACACTTTAATTTCTCTATCTCAATTTACTTGAGCCCAGTGTAACCCTTAGGTATATCTACTTTATTTAAAAACAGCACTAATTAAAGTATAACCCATTTGAGAAAAGTTAGTTTCATGAGAACATCCAAATTCAACCTACTAGCTCAACAAGGACTAGCAAGCTACATACCGGAGCAATGAGAAAAGTAAATCCCAGAGCTGAGGGCTATCCAGCGATAATGATATCCACGCTTCCTTCCCACTGAATTCAAATTTGGAAGCTGGTGATCTCCCAAACCATTGCAGGATGAAGCCTAAGGTGCAAGTTGGCATCCAAGATAGGTCAGACTTTAGGGATTAAAGGTAACACCTTGAATTTCGCACATCATAAATCAGTGCAATCTACAAAGCAGACGTGTGTAAAAGATGGATCAGTGTTTAATACCTCAATATAGATATTTAATGACAATAGCTCAAATGTATACAGACAGAATTTTTCACTCACAAAGTATTTTTCATCCTTGGATCTCAAAGCTTTTCATCAAGGAGGGTAAGTGCATAATACCCAATTTATAGATTGGCAAACTGAGGCACAGATAAGATAAGTGGGTTGCTCAAGGTCAGGTACTACATCAGTAGCAGAGTCTGGAACAGGGTGTTAATCACTAGGCCATACTGATTCCCATTTATTTTGATGAAAAATGTTAAGGTAGTTCGGGATTTACAAAGGTTCCCAGAGGACAAGAAATTTTCTTTGAAAACCTGTTAATGTATAAAATGTTGACCTGCATGTGCAGTGAAGTGAGAGTTTAACTTTAACAAAAACCTGTTTATGCTTTAAAATCTACAGTTTATGTAATGGGAACAGATTAGAAAGAAATATTTTTAATATGCAGAATGTACTTACTATTGCACAATCAGTGTGCAAATGACCTGGGACACAGTCTAAACAAAAGTCAGCAGTTACTAATGAGGCTTGTTAGTGATGCTAATCTATGTAAATGTTATTAATTGAGAACATCTATCTTTTATCTCCAACATTTGGTAATCAGGCAATTAAAAAACAATGACATTCCCTGCGGTTGTTCTCCTAGTAAAGAAAAAGTGATCAAAGAATCCAGAATAAGGAAAAGAAAGTCCCTTATCAAGAGCTAGGCCTTGCCTTGGGCTACCAGGCCTCATTAAAGGCAGAAAAGCTCTGTTGATCACCAATTAACCTGATTTGTAGGAACTCTGATAAAGACCTCAAACAACATGAGTTTTCTTAACTATAATAAATGACACAGTTTATTGACAAAAATAAAAGCGTTTGGTTTGAAAAAGAACATAAAGGGGCTATTCAAATTTGATAGCCATACCAAACACTGGTCCTGAAAGATGAGGATAGGTTTGACTTTACCACTTGGTGGCATATTATCAATGCCAGATACAGTCAACCCTATTAACAGCCATACAGACAACCAAATAGATACATATCTTGTAGTCATCACATAGATTTTAGTCATCTATAGTCATAACAGACATTAGATTGCATTAAGAAAAGGAGAACTTGTGGCACCTTAGAGACTAACCAATTTATTTGAGCATAAGCTTTTGTGAGCTACAGCTCACTTCATCGGATGCATACTGTGGAAAGTATAGAAGATCTTTTTATACACACAAAGCATGTGTGTATAATTAATTAATTATGTATGTGCTAGGCTCATGAATGGTAACTTGATGCTCTAGGGTGAACTATGCATCTTGAAACAAGAAAGTAAAAAAAAAAAGTGAATATTTTCATGAAGCTTAATTGGTGGACATTTTGTGATCATGGCTGTTTTTTAATCTTAGCAGTTGCTTCAGATTATCTCAGGTGTCAACCTCCATATGCCTTTTTAACCCATTACTCCCCCTTCTCCAGAGTGTAATTCCTTCGTATGAGGCCTTGTGTGTCCACAGTGACATCCCCAGTAGATAAAGAAGTACAGTGTCACTGTGAACCATCATTTTAATTATTGCCAGTAGTGCATGACTTCACGGGGTGGTTCTGCGATGTGACAGTGTCTCACTCTCTCTGTCTCTTTCTCTCTGGAAGGAGAAGGAATAATTAGCTACCCTAGAGTTGAGGGCCTAGAATTGAATTCAAAGTACTGTAAATATGGTACCAAACTCAAGCCTTGTCTACACTTAAAAGGTTCACCAGTATAGCTGTACCCTCCAAGTATAGTTTTTGCTGGTATATTGGCATCTACGCTATGGCTTTTGTCCCTATAGCTCCGTTGGCTAAAACCACACGCCTAACTGACAGATATGCCTGCATTTTTCTAAAATGTAGCCCAGGCCTTAGATGATAGAATGCATTTGAGATTGTAAAAGTTAGGCCTAATGAGATTTACTCTATTGAATCTTTGCCCTTGATCTTTGTGGGGTAGATCTGACTCCTGATTACTTTGATGGGCATCCGATTGGGTCCTGTAACCAGGCAATGGCTTCCCAAGCTCCTCCTCATAGCCTGGGAGGAGGGACTGCAGCACCTGCCTCAGTTTCCTAAGAACTCCACATAGTCCAAAAAGACATGAGAAAATTCCTCTGCTGGATTTCTACTTTCTTAAGTTCAAATAAACTCAGACTCCAGATGGGCCCAGTTCCTCTTACCTGAGGATCTTTAGTCTGTAGCTCTCCACCATCACATCTCACCAAGGTGTGTCACTGTCCTTCTTCCGCCCTTTCCACCCCAGTTGTGCTCCCTGCTCCCAAAAAGGAGGCTACTTCACCCCAATCTCAGACTGGCCCTGCCTATTCTCCATGAGGGACTGTTTTATCCTGTTCTCTGAAAAGCTGGAGAAGACAGTGCTTGGCCTCTCTCTGTTCTTGCTTCTGGCTGTCTCCCCTGGCTATAATAGGTCTCTGTTTTTATACCAACCCCCCAGAGGCCTGGTTTATTCATGTGACTATCTATCATGTGACTTAATTTTCTCCACTTGGGGAAGCAAATCAGCTGTATCACAGGTGGGCTGAGACCTATCTCCCTTTAAAAGGCCAGCTACCCTTTGACAGGTCCTCAATAGGGAAAATACCATTATCACTTCTTCTTACTCATCCATTTGTCACATGCATTCCAGGTTATGTATAAAGGGTTTAGTTCCCCTGCTTTCCTTGTGATAGAAACTTCCATCATTGATATCAAAATTATATTTTCCTTTAAAAATATGAGATATTTCCCCTTCAGATCCTGCCTTTTTCCTCATAAATTTGTAAATACAAAATCTGCAATTAAATTAGCAATACAAATAATTCAGGAATATTCAAGAGCCATAACTGGGCAAATGGAATCATCTGTTTTTCATGAGTCTTTGACCATAAAAAAATTGATCATATCTCACATATAGCAGAGAATCTCAGCAATGATCCTAAAAGCTAGAGCATGCTTTTGTAGGTGCATTAACAGCAAGATTATCTAGTGGGTGCCTAAAGTTAAATATGGAAATATATTTAGAGACCAAAAAGAAGTCACGATATCAATGGTAGCTATGGAGTGTCAGCACCTTTGAAAATCAGACCACATTCATTTAGGTGTAAAATACAGGTCCAGGTGTTTAACATTGGACAACCAAGTTCGAATGTTTTGATCTGAGTTCATTTCTGGGTGCATTTTTTTTAACACAAGGCATCTAGGTTTCATTTTTAAAAGATGAATATAACTTTATTGCTCCATGGCTCCACTGGTCAGCTTCTATCTGACGTTATAGATCTGAGCGTGTTTTACAAGAAAGGCAATTGTCTGAAACCAATTATCTTGGTTGTCTTTGATTTAACTGTTAAAGCAGCTGCCATCACTGAGATGCTATTATACACAAACAATTGTATTGCATTGTTAAGCGCCCTGCATGCCTATCTCATTATTAGAAGCCAATTAAATTTTCTTTGTGATAAAATGGAAAGACTTAGAGCCAATAATGAGGCTAATCTGAAGAAATCTGGACCAACTGCAAACAGTACCTAGAAGACCTGTAAACAGAAAAGAGCAGTAATTATATGACATGAGAAAAAAAAACACAAAGAATAATATCCATTGAAATTTCAGAAGCAGGCACATAGAGCATAGATCTCTGTCAGTCTAGATTGCTAAAGTAGTACTAAGATGTCTTAATTATATGATTGATGTAAGCTTCAAAAGACAGCTTGGTCACCAGAATGGTTACAAGGCTATGAGTATTATCTAAAGGATAAAGAAAGCCATTGAAAGAAACCACTACAAATGAAACTTGAGACCTTTGCATTTTGGTACCAATCAATAATTTGTTTATCTATAGTAAATTTAAGATGATTTGATTACATCAATTATTGAAATAATTGTGATAATAACCCACTTTGTAAGGACTGGAAAGCACATCAGACAGTCATTTGAATACATATGACACTGCATCCCAGAGGACCCAGTTCAATTACCCCATGGAAGTACCTAGAAACAAAACTAAATTCAGCCCTGACAAATCAAGTAGAAACTAACACTTTGCCTACCTCAATTCTCACTGCTTAAATCAAGACCACTTTAAACTTATTACACCATTACATTTTCTGTTTTGTCTTCAGAATAGTTTGCCGAACACAGCTGGTGGAAGAAACAAGAGCTCTGTGTAGAGCTTTGAAGAGCTCTGTGTAGCCCAAAATCTTATCTCTTCTACCAAAAAAAGTTGGTCCAATAAAAGATATTACCTCACTCACCTTGTGTCTCGATAGATATATAGATAGATAGATAGATAGATAGAGTGAAATGGCTGCCAGTAGTACTGTTTAAGCCATAGACACATTAATCCACAGAATTTTTTGAGTTAAGCCTAAGCATCCCCAAAGACATCTTCTTCTGGGTTGACTTTGGTGCAGTCTAAACTATCTGACTCATACAAAGGCCAATAGATGAAGCAGTGCCCTTCTCCACCTGTCTGAGCTGTTTATTATTATTATAGGGTAACTCCTTTGCTTAGAGAGACCCAAATATATTCTTAACACTGTTCTGCCCAATTCTATTTAAATGCCATTTTATGAGTCTTGATTGACCAAGTCTGACGGTTATAGAGGGAGAGTTAATGCTACATGCATTACACTGAAGAGACAAAAATAAAAGCTCTACTCTGCAGACAGGAGGGGTGAAGGGTCCATTGAAAATCAGAGAGATTAGCAACTCATCACATTATTTGTGGGTTATCAGGAGACAGAGGTAATGAAAGTGAGACCTATATCCTTGATCAATAAGAGTTTGACTGCATTTTGAGTTCATTTTCCCCTGCAGAGAGAGAGACAGCAAGCTTACTATTGATCACGGTGTTAATCCATAACTAGTCTGGGCCCTAGCCTAGTGGAACAAGCAGGAAAAATAAGATAATAAGCAGGAACTCTTGATCTTTTATTATGGTGTGCTAGATAAAGAGAGTGCAGGGTTCAAGGTGGAATACTTTATGGTTAACCCTTTCTTTGCTGCTTAAGTCTGAATGCACATATCTAAGTGAATTAGCTAGGTTTCATTTGTTTTTTAATATTGACCTGATTTTGATTAAGTTAATTGAAAACCCAACACGAGGGCACTCATCTATATATTAAAAGGAATTCAGGGAAGAAATGAAGTGTGTATCTCTTAAAAAACAGTGATGGTGACATGGTGTCTATGTGGAATATGATTAAAATGCAAGGGCCAGATCCCTAGCTAGTGTAAATTGACATAGATCCATATGCTGATTTAAACCAGGCTTAAAACTCAACTAAAATACTTTCCTTTTTAAACACAAGATGCTCATCTGATGAGACTGAGTAGATAATATTTTGTTGCATATTTATTGTAACTATTATTTCATATGTGTCTCAAATATTTTCTGGAGATGGTAGCACTTAAGAATATTTTTTTAAACTGACACTGTGTGTAATTAAGACAACTTAATCCTTCCCATGGCAACAGCCCAGTGATGTCAGAGATGTCAAAGATTTTGAGGTGAGCAGTAGACAAGAAGTAGCAAATAAAATCCAATTATCTTTTACTAAACATTGGGAGTAGAATTATTACTGTTGTTGGGCATGTGTTATTTTTCAATAATTTGGTGATAAATTATATCGTCAGTCTAATGTTAAAATAACCGCTTTCCTTTCAAGGTTTACATTTAGTCTTTGTCTCTTCAATAAATTTGATTTGTAGCATCGGAAATAAAAATTTGAAGATGCTTCCTTTCAGTTTTTTTATGAGCACGCCACTACAGTCCTGAAATATTTAACCATTTGTCCAGTCCCTGTAGTGATACAATAGAAATTTTTATATTTAGATAGGGCACACAGTCTTAGCACCTTCTACTGTGATCCTGTGCAAGCGAACAAGATAAACAGGTTCAAGCCAGGTCAGTACTTACATGTAAAGCTCCCAAGAAAAACACAGGTTCTAGTTATGCAGAAGTTGGCACTTTTCTTTCCAAATCAGTCTTGCGCTAATATTCAACATGGCATTGGAGGGCACTGTGTTGCTGAAAGTGTTGTCTTTTGGATAAGATATAAATTTTTTTCTTATTACGGGTAAATATTCAGGTGAACAGATGGGCCTGTGAGTGCAATTGACTAGCGCTGATTGGAAAATGTTTTTCATTTTCATCAAAATTTCAACTTTTCATAACCCCCCCCTGAAAACGAAACATTTTTGGCCAAATCCCAAACGGTTTTGGTTTTGGATGAAAACTTTCAGTTTTCAGTTCAAAAGTTCTGATGAAAACTTGAAATGTTTGGTGGAAAGCTGACATTTGTCATGAAAATGTCCTTTTAGTTGAAACCACAATTTTCAGTTGAAAAATAGTTTTGATGGAAAATTTTCAGCCAGTCCTACAATTAACGTATCGTTTCACTACTATTGCAAAACTGGCTCCCATCACCATGTGAGAGCAAAGATTAGCACTCAGATGCATAGCTATCTGATTAGCGCCAGCAAATCAGCTGATTAGCCATCCAAATGCTAAGATCTGCACCCAGAATGAATTCAGAGCACAAAAGTACAGTCACAAATTATGGTCTGCAAAAGGGAGAGCAGGGGGCTTGAAAAATTATGTTAATGGATCTCATCACAATTTGATCATTTAATCTGATGCCCTGGCCAAATTATAAACCTGCACATTGCATTCTGACCACCACCTACTACCATTTCAATTGGATGTGGTATTCGTCTTCACTTCTGGTCCAAAACTATCTCATTCTGATGTTGTGTGCTATTAACAGCTTCCACTGTCTACCTCACAGGTGGCTTGATTTTAGTGGTTGGTGAAGCGATACCTGAATACCATTTACCTTCCTCATAGATCTGTTGTGATATTTAATTAATGTTTGTAAAGCACTTTGAGATTCTTGGATGAAAGACAGTGGAATTGCAAAGAATTATTATCATTATTATTATTATTATTATTATTATTATTATGAATAAATTCTACAACAAAGAATTGATGACAGCTCTCACATGCTCTTAAAAACACAGACCTATTGCTGCAATGTACTTTTCCAGCTGTGAGTGAACTGTTGTTTCAGATACTCAAACAGAGAAAAGATTAATCTTCAAGTAGCAGATATCCAGTTATTCTTTAGTGTTCAAGGCACTTTACACTAGGGTATGTAATTTAACTGCACATCATAACAAAAATCAATGTATGGACAAAAGAAGAGCAGGGGGAAAAAATCCCACTGTTCTTTAGTTTAATAATACACGCTTACAACATTAAGAGGAAACACGCTAAGATGAATCCTGAGAACTGAAAAGATTTTTTTTAAACATCAAATTGCTAAAATATTGCTTTAGGTAGCACCTGCAGATTAAGCTCAGTGGTTCTTCCTACGCAATACCTACAAGCAGACAGATTCCTGTGAATTAAAAGCAAACTTCTCTTTGGCAGTTTGGGGGCTTTTTAAAAAAACCTGAGATTTTGTTTTGTTTATTTTTGTTTGGGTAACTCAGTTCCTTACATTGTGTTACATCTTCCACATTCTTAAAGTGAAGTTTTCATTAAATTAAAGCTGTAGCGAGGTATTGTTTCTTACTGACAGATAGGCTTCTCCAAACTCTGTCATCTCATCTTCATCATGCCCTTGAGTGCACTTGTTAAACTTGCAGTAAAGAGAGTTAGTTACTGAAAAGAAAATAATAAGCATATTTTGAGCATCTTCTACTTGTGTGTGGCCACGGACTATGGTGTCCTTCCAAGTCCTGATTAGCTCATGCATATAGTTATATATTGCATACAAATAAGGATTTGCAAGCTTAGATTTGTGCACTTTTGACTACATGCCCCCAAAACTTTATGGATTATATTTCCGGACGATGACCTCTATTTTTAGCTCATGCTATTATTTAGTACTATCACTCATTCATGGAAATGTCAGAATTTCACTTGTAAAAGCCTATTTACACATGAAGACAGACCCAAATTGAGTGCACCTAGGTGTTGCACCGAGGTAATACATCTCTGGAATCACTAAAAATATGATCGAGGACAGATAGGGAGACAAGCATACAGCTTGAGGCTGAGTTGAGACCCCTTTAAAAATTAGCTGCATGACCAAATTAGATACATGGTATTACGACCTTCCTAAGCACTCAGATACCACAGTGATGAGTGTGGTATAAGAATCTAGACAAAACAGACAACAGAACATTTTGGAGGGTGATAATCAGATGTAATCATGGATGTCTGATGTTGATATGTCACATGAACTTCAAGGACTAAGGATTTCTGCATTTAAAAAATACCTAGAAACATAGACATAGTAGCTGATTCCAGAGCCAAGAGCAATAGAAAATAGATACTGTATATAAATTCCAAAGATTGGAGTATATTGCCTGCATCTCTGGGCAATATACTGTACCAGTCTCAGGCACTGAGAAGTATCTTGTTGCTAACGCAGTTTCAATCACTGTTTGAGTGTTAGCACTCACCTAGCTTTCTTAATAGAATTTCATGCATCCCATCTTCAGAGTACTTTCTAGCTAGGTATCTTCATAACTATAGTATCTGAGTGCCTGCTTCAGAAATGTTTCCCTATAAGCTAGACACAGGTTAGAAGTAGTAGATCAAGGACTAGGCCATGCTTACTACAAAGGGATGGCAAAGTCAAGTGGAGCTGTTCCATTCAAAAAAGCGCTGTATTCCATTTGTTGTGCTGTACTGTTGGCAACAGTAGGTTTAGTAGGTAAAGTGTTTAGTAATTATTCCCCTCCGTAAAATGTCATCCACTGGTTTAAAATGAGATAGATGGATTTCTCTGGTGGGATTTTTATTCACATTGTTTTACAACGGTTGGTGTTTAATTTTGATCGGTTCTGAAAAAAATGGAAAATAATACTGATTAATACACTGCCAACATGTCAGGATTTTTTAAAAGAAAGTCTCAGTAGGCCAGAAAGGCTTTTTTATGACTTTATTATCCAAAAAGGTATTTTTGTTTACAAAATTCAGCATATCCGTTTTATTTCAATTGTGTGCTGTTGTACTGCTTTCAGGGGAACTTGCTGATAGATCACAGGAAAGCAATCAGTCCAATAGATAATGCATATAAAATTATTACATGCATCCACACAGAGAAAAAAATGTACAAAATGAGAACAGTTTACACTATTGCCTTGCTTGACCCTTTACAGAGAGTTTATTTGCATTAGACTTTACCTGCTCTTTATCTGTATTAGACTATACCTTCTTTTAACATGTGATAATCAAGACAGAACTTGGTTAGTGACTGAAAATGAGCTATGGAGCTGAGCACCAGTGAAAACCCAGGCCAGGTGAGTAGGGATCTCCTGCACATGTTAGCGGAGGCACACGTTGGTTAACTTATTACAGTCTGATGGCTCTGCCTCTTCTGTAATTGTGAAATGAGTTGATAACCTCACAACGCAAGCCGCAATCAAGTCCCTTGTCAGTCTCAATGAGATGTCAGTGTTTGGATGGACTACGGAGACTGATCTATACTCCCAAGTTGATAGATGGTCCCTTCTGGGTTTATCTTCATAAGAATAGTGTGGAGAAGATAATAATGATTCTGCAATATTGTACCTGTTCTGTGGATAAACAGGACTTCACTCTCCATGGTTGTCAATCCAGCATCTTTCATGAAAACAAATTCTCACACACTGAGAATGCAATATTAGACGCAGTATATGTTATAATCAATATAAAAAGATATAGGAATAAGATGTTCCAGACATATATGCACCTGCACTGTTGAAACTAACAGTAATTATATAATTATTTGATATTAATTATATGCAATTTACTAATGTATTCAATTAAACAATGCTGTACATAATTTATAGTAACCGGTCTAAAAATGATTTAATCAAAAAAGAAGCAAGGTAAACAGATTAATTAAATATTATTGAAGCCAGCATTAAACACTCAGTCATACATTTGAAATAAACCTAAAGAAACAAATGCCTGTAGTCTATGGGCTCCATAGATGTTTTGGGTGAAACATTTGAGAATATAATTACATTACATTTATTTGAAATATAATTAAAAGAGCTGGTTGAAATTTTTAAGATGAAACTTTTAGTGGTTGACAAACAAGGTTTTCAATAAATATTTATTTTTTTAAATCATATTTTAAAAGGTCCATTTCAAACTCTGTGAAATGGAAACAATTTGAAAAAAAAACCATTTAATTGACAATTATAATAATTAGGTTTAAAAATATAAAGCATTTCATCTTTGGGTCCTGCAGACACCATGTGGATGAAGGAACAGGAGTAGGATTAACGTATATTGGGCCTGTCTGTACTCAGCGCAAGACCAGATAGGGTGGGTTAAAGGTGGCTTTAAGTCACCTATGTAGCCTCTAGAGATCCTTGGTGGATCTGCTGCAACCTGGACTCTCACATATTAGAGCATCCCCTCAGACTCAAAATATGATAATGCCACTATATAAATCTATGGTACACCCACAACTTGAATGCAGTTCTGGCCACCCCATCTCAAAAAAAGATATATTAGAACCGGAAAAAGCACAGAGAAGGGCCACAAAATGATTAGGAGTATGATTAGGAGTATGGAACATCTTCCGTCTGAGGAGAGATTAAAAAGATTGGGATTGTTCATCTTGGAGAAGAGATGACAAAGCGGGGATATGATAGAGGTCTATAAAATCGTGAATGGTGTGGAGAAAGTGAATAAGGAAGGGTTATTTATCACTTCACATAACACAAGAACCAGGAGTCACTCAATGAAATTAATAGGCAGTTTAAAACAAACATAAGGAAGTACTTCTTTACACAATGCACTGTCAACCTGTAGAACTCATTGTCAGGGGATGTTGTGAAGGCCAAAAGCATAACTGGGTTCAAACAAGAATTAGATAAATTCGTGGAGGACAGGTATAATAATAATAACAGAATAACAATAATCTGACTAGTAAAAACCTGAAGTAACCCCACTGAAACCAGTGATATTGCACTGAGGTAGTGAGATAAGAATCAGCCCCATAGAGTTCATTACTGCCATACTCTATCATACTATGAAAATATGGCCTATGGAAGGACTTTGCAGATGGTGAGACGGGCAAAGGATGCAGAATTAAGTTTAAGCCTGTGCAGTGTAATGATTTAGCATCAAAGTGACTATATAGTACCCAATAAATGCCGTTAAGATTTCCAGGGGTTCTTATTAAGAGCATATTCAGCAACCCAAGAGTATAGCTAACTGTGTGAGCTCGAAAAACACAACAGCCATGTGTGTCTGGCTGGCTGGCTATCTATCTATAGATATATCATATTGTCTCAGTGAGTGATATTGCCCTATATTTTGTTGTTTCAGTTTTTAATGAGTTAGAATCCTGCCAGCATTATGGGCCTGCATATTTCTAAATAAGTAAATGATTGTTTGACCCAGTCCTTCAGCCTCATAGTCATGGAAGTCAACATGTAAAAGGCGTGGAAGATCAGACTTTTAAGTGAAGGCGATATATGAACAGAACTCTATATTATTTCAGCTCTGATTGACTTTGGATTTAAATGAGCAACCCCCCAGTTGACTTTAACTGAAGTTTCACACAATTCACTATTGTAGAACTGCCCCCCCTTCCTGGCCCCCAGATTACATGTAGTGGATGTGACCCAGCAGTGCTTCCTCTGGTAAAACTCATCATGAACTTCAATGGGAGATTAGTCAGTAAAAGGATAGCAACTGCAGGTCCAGAGTGGGTGAAATTCATCCCTGTGATGATGGCCTACTCAAAGCCTATAGACCAGTTACATCCCACTGAAGTGATGTATAAGCTTTGTATGGGCCCTCTACAGAGGGGGAAACTTCACTCTATGAATAATGATCATTGATAAAATTCATTCCAGCGCAAATGCTCCATAGCCCTAACACTGGTCCTCTGCACAGAGGTGAATTTCACTCCATTTAATCCACTGACATGACCACAGTATAAGTACTGTAACAGAGCGTTCGCCCTGGGATGCACGCGCACATCACTGCTCAGATCTTTAAGACTGAAGGGACTGAGTTCAGGGACCACGTGACAGGGTCAGGTTGCAAGCAGCCTTTGCTGTAAACGGAGACAGCCTACCCTTGAGTAGAGAGAGACCCAGGGAAGTGTCTGTAAATTCAGGTGTCACTTGAAGCCAAATAAACAAGAAATAGAAACAGCATAAATTATGTATTTAGCACAAAATAACGTTTCACAGTGAATTCATATTTTACTAAGTAAAAATATTATGGCTTGATCGTCATACATCTCAATAACGACAGAACCAGTTTGCAGTCACCTGGTTTGTTTTGTTTTTACCAAGCAACTGTAACTAAATTAATTCATTTTCTAATAAAATATTTCAAGATGTTGAGAAAATACAGATAAGTAGACAGAATCCTTCTTACGATCATCAGCATTAACATGAAATCTTTTTCTGCTCATTAAAGAAAATACAGTCAATTTAATTAATACACATTAATCCCTAGTTGACATTAAAATCAGCTAAAAAACAACATTGATATAGATTATTAAAACTGAGGCATAAAAAAGTGTTAAAGGTGGCCACTATGGAGAAAAAAATAATTTCTAAAGATCTATCTGTCTCTCTTTGATTCCATTTTAAATAAGTCTGTAATCACATTTGCCAAACTCCTGTTACCCCAAGGAAAATTTACATATAGAAGAATAGTTTTCCTGTGAGATTCAGTAATGGAAAAGTACTTTCTTCTTCTTCTTCTTCAACACTTAGCCAAATGGTTGGTTGTAGCCATTGTTTGCCATTTGGTCCATTCCTGTGTGGCCACAAGGGCTTGACAGACCAAGAGTCCAATGTCAGAACCCATGTAATAGCAGGTCTTCCTCGAGGCCACCTCCACCCCTCAGTTAGTGGAATTTTATCCCGGATGTTGCAAGCCACCTGGAGAACAGCGTTTGCTGGAACATCATGTGGCATTCTGGCGACGTATCCAAAAAGTGCAAGACACCATCTATGCACAATGGCCCCAGTAGCCTGTAGACTGGAGAATCTGCAAACATCTGCATTACAAATGAAGTCGTTCCAATTTATGCCCAATAAATGACATTAGTATTATGTGTGGAAAGCCTCCAGCTTTGCCCAATCTGAGCAGCATAGGGTCCATGTTTTGCAATTGTACAGCAGTATGGAAAGGATACAGCTCAAATAGATCCTGAACTTGGTTGTCATCTGGAGATGATGTTGATTCCATAGCAGACTCTGTGATGCCAGTGAAGTACTTCCATGTGAGAGTTGGAGAAACAGGTGAGTATAGAACCCAAATAGCAAAAGCTGGAGACTGCTTTGGCAATTTCTTATTCAAAGAGATTGGAGTCATGGGTGGACCTGATCATAGGTTTTGCAGCTTTGTTTTTGACCACAAAACATAGAGTCCAATCTTGGCTGACTCCTCCTCCATTTGCTAGAATGCCTCATGAAACTTGTCGGGGCTGTGTACTGGAAGAACCATGTCATCAGCATAGTCAAGGTCCAAGAGCAAGAGATCATCGATCTTAAATGCCTGTGGATCTGATGGAATACTGTATTATGAAATCTATTGTCCAATGAAAGAGTTCAGGGCCCAAGACACAGCCCTGCCTGATACCAGATACTGATTTAAAAGCTGCCAACATCTGATTCCCAAGACGTACATGGGCAGTGGTTGCATTCTGCAGTATGCTAATCAAGTCCAGCAGTGATTGGGACACCTATACCCTTGGTGGCCTTCCATAATCCGACACAGTCAGCTGAATCAAATGCAGCCTTAAGATCGACATACACTCTGAGCAGGACCTTCTTGAACTTATGGTGTATCTCCAACAACAAGTGGAGGGTCAAACTGGTGTCTAATATGGACCCGTTCCTCGTAAAGCCCGATTGTTAGGGGCGATGCTACTGATGTAGCAGGTGCTCCAAACGCACCAGCAGAACAGGGGCAAACACCTTCCCTGGCCCAGACAACAAGGGGATTGGCCTGTAACTCTTACATTCACGGCGCTGTCCCTTGCCCTTATAAAATGAGATCACAATACCATCCTTCCAGGTGATTGGCAAGGTTCCAGTTCTCCGCACTGGACGAAAGATGGCCAGAAGTAATTCCGCTACAGGGTCAATAGCGCACTTTAGGAGCTCTAGGAGGATGCCATCAGTGCAGGTTGTCCGTCTGTTTTTCAGTTTGCAGATGGCACACTTCACTTCATCCAGCGTTGGTGCGTCAGTGCAAGTGTCTGGGTCCAGAACCCCCGTGGCTGCTAAATCATCCAGCTCTCAGCAAGCAGCAGCTGAAAGATGATTCAGGGCATTGTGATAATGTTCCACCTAGTGTGAAAGTACTTCGGCAGGCTGAAATTTGTGAAACTGAAGGGGGGCCTGTGGAAAGTTCTATGCACCAATCACACTCTTCTATAGTGGACATGAAGGCTTGTGCAGGACTTTGCATAGGACACCTGCACTGGGTGAATTTCACCTAAAGGTATGTATATACTGCAAAAAAATAATAAAATCCTGGAGCAGAAAATGTAGATGTTTGGGCTCAGGCTGGAGCTCAGGCTCCAAGACCCAGCAAGTAAGGAAGTTCTCAGAGCCAGGGATCCACATGGAGCCCAAACATCTGCACTTCTATTTTTAACCTTGTAGCACAAGCCACACAAGTCCACACACAGTGGACCCAGGCTCTGAGGCTTGCTGCCATGGGTCTTCTTTTGCAGTGTAGACATACCCTAGGAGACCTTGGAATATCCAATATATCCCTTTTCTCCTGAAATCAATGGGAATTAGGTGCCTAAATACCTTTGAAGATCTGGTTTCAAGTGACTTAGCAGTCTAAACCCCATTTTCAACTTAGGGCTTGTCTTCACTACCGGGGTAGGTCGACCTAAGTTACGCTACTCCAGCTACATGAATAACATAGCTGGAGTTGACATAGCTTAGGTTGACTTACCCCAGAGTCTTCAGTGTGCCGTATCAATGGGAGATGCTCTCTGGTCGATTTACCTTACTCTTCTTGGGGAGCTGGAGTACCGGAGTCAACCGATACTCGATTTAGCGAGTCTTCACTAGATCCACTAAATCGACACCCGCTGCATTGATTGCAGCAGCATTGGTCTCCCTGGTAATGAAGACAAGCCTTTAGACATTTAAGAGCCTATGTCCCATTGACTTTCAATGAAATTTAGCCTCCTAAGGGTATGTCTACACTGCAAAAAAAATCCATGGCCGGCTGGTACCAGCTGACTTGGGTTCCCGGGACTTGGGCTGCAATGCTGTTTCCTTGCAGTTTAGACTTCTGGGCTCAGGCTACAGTCTGAGTTCTTGGCCCCTCCCAGCTCACAGGGACCCAGCGCCTGGGTCCCACCCTGATCCCAGAAGTCTACACTGCAGTTAAACAGACCCTTAGCATGAGCCTGAGTCAGAGGGCATGGGTCAGCTGTAGGTATCTAATTTCAATGTAGACATACCCCAAATGCCTACATCACGACTGAAAATGAGGCTTAGGCTCCTAAATCATTTATGTGGTTCGGAAAATGTTACTTTAAGTGCTTTGAGGGCATAAATAGTATAATTGTGGGAGATGTGTATTGGCTATAGAGCAACTCATCTTGCACCTGTGACTTAAACAAGACTCCAGCTGAAGCTGACAGGGGTGTTTCCTGGGAAAGGAGATATAGTACGTTTTGGTTTTGCATTCCACTGTGTCTAATAAAACAGAAATATTTTAATGGAATCAGAAATCAATATTCTGTTTTCAATGCTCTACAAGTAGTTAAAAATACTTTTAGCTTACGGTGGGCCAAATTAAACCCAATGAGAGTTTTGCCACTGACTTCTTGGAACCCAGATTTGGCCCTGTATGCAACTTTAGATATGGATTTTCAAAAAATAAAATGAGTGTTCTTATTACACACAGATTTTAATCTGGAGAGTATGGAAAAGCTTAATTTCCCTTTTCCTCCCTGATTTTTTGCTCTCCTTTAAAAACTTAGCCACTCCCTTATCAAAGGGGATTACACTTACAGAATCTTATCTTCAGCTTATAACTTATTTAATTCACTGTTTCAAAGGGTTAGATAAAACATCAAAAGGGGAAAGTGAATTGTGTGATTATCCCATGAACAGCGTGTTTCAAGAACTTACCTTGCTGCTAAGAAAATGGAGAAACATTGATTTTTATTGCTTGACATGTTCCAAACTATGATAAGGTTTTGGGCTAATTAAATAAGATGCAAGATTTGTTCGTGTACTGTTTTGTGATAAATGTAGTGTGCTTCAGTATTTACTTCTGTTTCCCTTAATATTTTAAAGTTTCCTTTTAAGTGCGTGAAAAATGGGTAAAACTGTCAGTTCTTATCATACATGACCTTGCTTTTTGGCTAGCCTCTTTCCTCTTATCTATCAAACGCATTACTCTCTCCATCATCATGTGGCAGTGCAAACAGTGCAGCTAGCCAGCAAACATGACCAAAGCTACTTTTAAACTGCCTCTAGACTCTTTAAACTCAGCTAAAAAGCTGATTAGGTTCCACCTCTTTGGACATTATCTCATTCTGATAGCCACACTACGAAAAAAAAAAGTGATCTAGCAAAAAGCTGCCTCACGGGAAAGTCAAAGTGTGTGCTTACTTAGGAAAGTATACTTAAAGAATAATGAATTGATTAATTAATTCATTAAGACACCTAATTCGTTTGTCATAACCAACTGTGTAAACTAGTCTGTCTATTTGCTGAGGCTTGGAAGGAGCAAAAGTTTTTAAAAAAATATTTTTTGGGGAAGTGGAAGCAACTTAACATTTCCCAAAGCGAGCATCCCAATAACAGAAACTGACAAGCCTGCCTGGTATATTAACCTTTTCATCGTTTTTGTTGGTTTATTTGTTTGTTTCCGTTTTAAGATTCTTTTCCTGTGGTGTGAAATTAACCCAAATCAACGCAGAAGACGGGGATTTCTACCGTAGGCTTGACGCAAAAGTGAAGGGGCAAAGTGAGGGAAAGTGCGTAGGCGTCCCCCCTGCTAGCTTTCCAAAGGATAAAACAATATTTAGGTCTAAAGCTGCAGAAGAACACGAGTATATTTTATTTCCTTTATTGTCGGTAAAACACAGCAGTTAGAGGAGAACATAATTGTGTTCCATTGTTTTCTCATTGATGGTTAGCCACATTTACCCCGGTTGACTAGAAGATGTTTGATCTCTCCGATTGCTCTTTGATCCATACACCTTCACACTGGATATCTTTTTTTCTTTTTAAACCAATTTTAAAAAGAAGAGATTAGAAAGGGGAGGGGAAGACTGGCTACAAGAGAAAAGGGTGTGGTTTGATGTGGGGAGGTTAAAGTCAGCATGTGTAGGAAAACCACAAACCATTGTTGAGGGTTGTTTGCATGATTTACTTTTGCGAGTGAAATACAATGGCCACTATTCAGAAAATAGTCAATAGACTGTAACAAGCCCTAAAAACATATATGCTTCATTATAACAGAGCCTAGGAATCATGTTTTTAAGTGTGATTTGCTTAACTTTGTCAATAAAGCAGCAGGCAATGTGTCAAGTCTCTGGCACACAATAAAACTGTGCACTTTTCCTCCCCTCTAAAACCAAGCAGTTTGGGGCCAGAGACTTATCTTGTTTCCCTTTCTTACCAGCTGCATAGATTGTAGCCGATCGAATGGTTACAACAGCCTGGATTTATCTTTAGCACAAATGCCCCCCAAGACCTGTAAAGAGAGACACGATTAGCGGCAGCTGATAAAAGGATTTAACACCTAGAGTGGGCATCATTTTCCCCACCGATTTCCCAATATCCGGAATACCTTCGACTGATTTGACCAGAACTGCTTTTAAAATCGAGATTAGAATATGGCAGATTAATTTCCAAAGTGTTATAATGAACATCCTCAAGGCTCTGTTTCACCCCTAAACCTACCTTTAGCATCTTCATTAAATTCCCCCTAATTCCAGGTACAAGCGAAAGTGCCTGGAAATGGCCCTTCTCGCTGAGAAAAGGCTAGAAATGGAGAACCATCCTAAATCTTGAGTAGCAACACTTCAGACACGGTCCTGTTATTATGTGGTTAAAAGGATGCGGAGCCCAAACCATTCTACGCAGCTGGATGGTTTACCCAGTGGCCTTTGGGGGGTCTTGATCGCTTTCTCAGGCGCCTTTCAAAACAGAAGGGAAGGGAAATGATTGCAAGGAGAATACAGTCTTGTACTTGTATCATAGGAAAGTGTTGCTGGCCTGGGAATATCCTATTATTGCATGTACACATCTCTGTTAAATAATAGGATTTAAGGCGGGAAATAACTACTGCAATCAGCGTTTTAGAGATCATCCTAATTCACAAATGGATCACAGGCTGCGTGGCTCATCACAGACTGATGCTCTGTTTGTAGTCTGTCAAGAATGACAATCTATCGAGTGAGTATCAGAGCATCTTTATGCTAGGGTCCCTCGCTGGCCCAAGAACATCGAAGAAGAAGGACATCCTACCTAGCTGGGACTTTGCCTCCCCTTCTTTGTCCCCTGGTGACTGAGATTTTTCTATTCGTTTGACTCCAGCCTGTGAGGATGTGGCTTGAACCCCAGGGCCAGCGTTTCTCGGGAGCCCCTTTCTTTTAGCGTGTGTTCCTGGGGCCCAGCTGAAGTGAAGGAGAGTTTCTCCATTGGGTTCAGGGCTAGCAGGAGAGTGTCCCCTTGGGTCGCTGAATCTGGAGTGAAATATTCCTGGGAAATACTAAACCCTCCCTTGAAGGCCAGGGGAAGGGTTCATAGCCAGCGGACAGGAGGATAAACGCATATAAACCTTGGTCCTTTTCCCTCACTAGAAGTCAGGTCCGCAAGTGTAAAAAAAAGATCACAATTAAGTAATTGCTTGGGATGAGGGGGGGATATTTTTTACATATATACCTCGTTGGAAGAAATACGGTGATGAGGGGGTTAAAGAAAGGGCCTCCTCTGAAGACCAGGGACCCACAGATATCTAACAATAGGTAACATTACCGATTAACATGATCTGTCAACACTCCTTTGACCCATGTGACTAGAGCAGGTCTATTAGCTGGCACCTACGCTGCCCTCTCAGTCACCTTGGTAAGACTTTGCACCCCCTGGTTGCGCCTGAGTCACTGGTAAATATTTTCTTACGCCAGGCTGCCCTTTCCCTCTCCCTGATCCCGGTGTGTGTACTTACCTTGATAGCGGCTGTTTTCTTAGCACAAAGATGGCACTTCCTGGAGCCTTGCAAACATTTTTGTTATGGAATTAAGATCTGCAGGGCAGATAGGACGGGTGCTTTCTGGACAGAGGACGGGCCAGCTTTGGGAGGGAGGGGGGGCAGTGGGCAAAGAAAGCGGATGTTAGTATGGACCGTGCAGATGATGGTCTGTATTCAGTGCCACCCAACAGCAAATAACGCTTCCCCTCTTTCTTTGGGGACAGGATCCATTTCTTTCCGTCTCAGGCCAAGTTTGGGGTTTTTATCTGCTCACAGTTATGTGGCTTGTTGATTTCTTCCGATGTTGCTGTATGTATCACTTGAGCCAAAAGTACACTTTTGGGGGACGGGGGCGGGGAGAGGGCTTGTTACTTACAAAACAACCAAGTATTTCATATTAAAAGGGCAAGAAAACTCTACCTTCAAAGATGGGAAAGATCAGAAAGCAGAGGGTCCGGATGGACAGACCTAGGTTTCAAGGTGACTAGTCTAGAGGGTGTTTTAACAGATAAGTCACCGATTTGTAGACAATTTTCTAAAAAAAAATGTTTTTCACCATACCCGCTGGAAAATCGTTTGCTAGTTCGTTTGTTACGATCTCAACCAAGCTGACAGTCTATCTGTGTGCTCGACTTACTAGCCATGACGGTCAGTGGGAAGAAGTCTCTCTTTGACTTTAGTGGGCTTTGGGTCAGAAGCTAAAATGTCAGTTCTCCATATGCAGTAGATTGATAGATAGCCAATTACCTACCTAGCTTATTCCCTTTGAGACCGTGTTAAGAAAGACTCTGTCCTGGGTCCCTACCATTGACAGTTGATCAGGTAAACAGAGGTTGCAGGCTGTATATGAAAACTTTGCAGTGTTGCAGTCGGAGGGTGCTGTCGAAAGTAATGACCTGCCTCAGTGCACATTAGTTCATCACAATTTGCAATGCTGGGATGTTGTGTTTTTCCCTCCTGGGACAATCTACACTTAACAGCCAAAGGACTTTCTGAACTGAATTTAATCTGGGAAAAGCCTCATGAGAAAATTGAAGTCCGACTTTCTATTCCCCCCTAAACTTCTTTGCTGTAACTCAGGGGTTCTCGAACTGGGGGGTCAGGACCCCTCAGGGGATCGTGAGGTTATGGGGGTGGGGGGGGGTGTGGCGAGCTGTCAGCCTCCAACCCAAACCCCGCTTTGCCTCCAGCATTTATAATGGCCTTAAAGTGTTTTTAATTCATAAGGGGGCCGGGGGTGGCACTCAGAGGCTTGCTCTGTGAAAGGCGTCACCAGTACAAAAGTTTGAGAATCACTGCGATAACTGATCAACCGCAATTAACTATTTGCCACGGGTGATTGTGTTGCATACTCGTGTGATTTGCAAGTGCCAGGCAATATGTATGTCCAGGCAGATTTTTTTTTTTAAGGATCTGAATTCATTTAAGGGACTGACGCCATTGGCTTGTGTGAGTTCGAGTCCCATAATAAAAGGAAATATGCTTTAAAGACTATAGATAGTCAGGAAAACCAAGCAGCCCTGCCGTCCTAGTTCACAGAAACCCTTCACTGTATTTCCCGAAAACCTAGTCTGTGCAGTAGGACCTGCTGTGTTAAATTATGATCCAAAGGCTTTGGGGTGGGAACAATCAATCAGAATACCTGGGGTAGTGTGTAATGTGTGTGCTCTTGCCAGCAGGAGCAAGCTGCCCCCGAACACAGTCCCCCAGCAGGTTAAATAAATATCATACTCTAGACAAACCGAGAGGATCTCATGGCAGCATCAATCAGCTGTTGATAAAGTACAATCTTCCTTTAATACACGCTGAGAAAGTTATTTAACACTTACAAAACCTGTATCCACTGCTTTTCCCTTTCCGTAAAGGGGGCCGAGGGGGAGGAAATGTTCTTTGAAAGTATAACTCTTTTAAAGAGACAGGAGGGGTGACGGTTGCACTTTCCTGGGGGATATAATAGAAAGCTTTTAATGAAGCCACAGACAGACACTGTCTAAAGTACATGAGCCACAGTGCTGACAAAAAAAAAAATATGGAAGCGGTTCAACGAACGAGCAAATGCAGAAGTGGCCAGAGCCAATATCATGCTGCATATCAGGGTGTCTTTTCATTCATAACTGCACAAAGCTGGTGTTTGAAAGGCTCAAGGAATTAAGGTAACTGATTTGCCATTAAATAATATAGTGCCAAAAAAGTCTCCTAGTCGCAATATACAAATCTCTCTTTTATTTCCTATTGCAATGTCTGAGAAACTAAACAAGGAATATATAAATAAGTGCTCGCCTAGACAGTATGCCAGAGAAATTGGAAGAAACCTATAGGACTGAATTAATATAGGAGTAATTAATTTCCTCGGGACTGTGTGTGGAACGATTTGATCGTGCGCTGTGAAAAGAACTGGGAATATTTTAATGCGCTGAATTTTCAGTGCCCGCTTTTCAGTCAGGTAGGTGAAAATGGAAGTAGGTTGAATATTCAGGGGCAAAGTAAGAACAAGAGTATCATACAAGTGCGTTTTTGATCCACTGTGTTTGTTACCATTCTGCTTTCAACTTTGCACTTTTAATTAGCATAATACACCCCAAAAGTCCCTTATCCTATTATACATGAGGTGATAGGCCCCGATCCTGCAAATATTTACCCCCCTCCCCCCCCCCCCCCCCCGTGCTTAAATCACGAGAATACTCCCACTGAAATCGGTGGTATTATTCAGGCACATATAAGTTAAGCACCTGCCTAAATATTTGCCTAGGCACCTAGATGTCCCTGCATCTACCCACAAATCCGAGTGCCAGAGAGAAAGTGAGAAGTTTAATAGATAAAGCAAGACACTTTGCAGCTACAAATACAGGGGAAACATGGTTCAGTCACCACGAGTAAATTCTGACAAGTCTGCTCTTAACAAATGAAGATTAATGTCCACTCTAAAGGGAAGCTGTTCTAAGTGCTGTTTATACAAGAGAAATGCTGGAAATGGAAAAGGCAGGCTGATAGCGACAACGCTGCTGCTATACAAAGTGTTGAAATAAATGGCTGCTGATCCAAAAAGTGTTGACATGGATGCTTTCCCCTACCCTGTACACCGCCGGCCATTTCTTGCAATGCTTTAGGAGCTCAGCGGAATACAGGAAAGATCCCGTGTTCACAGAATTGCACCGTTGTGCTGATAGTTTCAGCCAATATCGTTACATGCTAAAGTTGATATCTAACACTGCTCTGCAGACCTCTGTTGGGATATGGTCGGAATATACGAGGTTCCGTCGGTGGTATGGCACACGTCTTATTTACTGCAATTGGGGATGATCACAGACCTCTCAGGATACCCACATACACACGAAAAATCACTTACACCTCCAAACAACATAAGTCAATTGTGTTTGTGTGGCATCAGGCATTCAGCTCTCTATTAATGTTTAATATGACCTTTTGGGGAATATGGAATGTAACTAGATAAGGTGGCAAATTCTGAACTTGTATCAGAAAGATAACAAACAAATCACAGCTAACACACACACACACACACACACAATGTGCAGTTCGTTTATGGTGTCACCAGGTGCTATTGATTATACACAGATCACGTACAGATTAGAACTGCACAAAAAATGCTTTGTATTTTGTAGAGTGTGTGTGAGAGAGGGAGAGAGAGAGAGAGAGAGCCACAAATTTACCATTTAGGTGGGTGTGGGTGTGTGTGATGGGGGGGGGGCTAAATAAGACACCAAAAGTAACCTAACTTTCGGCTAGCTGTCCATTTGCTGTGCTAAAACGGTTTGGCTTAACTCCCTGAGGGTTGCAATTTCGGAGAGAACAAAAGTGGCTTTCAAAAGTCCCTGCCCCCGTAGGTGTGAATAAGAAGCTCCGCACCGTGTCCAGAGCATTCAGTGATTTGTGACGGAGAGCCCTAACTGTAGGTGTAAGGCAGACTCTCTCCACTTTCCCTTGGCCACCAGGACTCCTTCAAAGAAAGGGGAGCCTGCTGGATCTTTTCCCCCACACACGTTCGTTTGCTGTGGGCGTAGCCGGGGGGTTATGGGCTCACTCGATTTGTGTTGACTTCTTGATGTTTGCTTAAAGTTTGGGCTGGGGATGAGGAGTCGGGGGGCTATCTTGTATCCAGGCCACAGAAGAGCGGCCCAGAGCTTTTTAGCCACAGCAGCAGGAGCAAGTCCTGAAGTAGCGTCTCCTTCTCCTGTAATGCGTTTGGAAAGTTGCGCTAAAGATCTCTTTCACCTGTAACAGACACCCTCAAGCTCTCTCCAGGGGCCTGTTGGGCAGATGTAACGGGAGGGCCAGGGGGGCCTTGTTTGGCTAGACATGGGGACATTTGTCATGGGTGACCTGTGCACTTCAGCTTCTGAGCTCAGCACTGTACGGAGGGGCTTGGGCTAATGTAATAAAGCGAGAGAGACAAGAGGAAAGGCCTATCTCGCCCCAGGGCCGCCACATGCTCACTCCGCTTTACTGTCAGTGCTACATGGAGACGGTGGCTTCATTTCATATTCCATTAATATTTACAGCGGCGATTGAATTTCCCATTACAAAGTTCACCATACACACACTGCTAATATGAAATATTAATCCTATTGTGCGCATTATGAAAAGTCTTACTATTAAAAAAAAAAATCCAATCGCCAATTTGCACCAGCAAATTCATTTACTCCATTCACTTGGAATCAGAGGTTTTCATCCAATATAGAGTCTTAAACGCCCTTTCCATGCTCACAGGTTTGATCTGCATTGTGGACGTGTTTACACATCTAACAACTTTGCGCCTGAGTTTTACTAATACGATCAAGCTCGAAAGGGCTATAATTTTCCATCTATATAATTTATAAAACAGAAATGGCAACTTGTCAGATTGTTGTTTGTTTGTTTTTGCTGAGTCGTAAAATAAGATGCCAAAATCATAATAATATATGCATACTAATCACGAGATGTCTTAACCCTGGATGTATATGAGAACTTTGGTTATTTTCTTTTAATAAAAACAAACAAAACAACACAACAACAAAACAGGTTTTGACCAGTTTGAGAATATAATCAAGCCCTGTACGTTTTAAAGACGAGTCATCAACTTTGCAAATTGCAACGGAGTCATTTTTCATTGCTGATTATAGAATGAGCATCAGCACTAACTTCTATGAAAGGATTGTTGTCAGTAAAAAGTCACAAAAGTGCACTGGGAATCAACTGAATTGAAATCAAACTAGTCATTTCACCAGCCGGGGTAACAAAAAGAAGTGTTGAATTAAACTTGTGCAACCATTAAAGTTAGACCAAGAGAATAACTGACAGCGATTCTCCCCCGCCCACTGGAATATGTTATTGCTTTTTGATTTTAGAGGTGGCATACCTACCATCACTCTGCTTTTTGCCCTGAATATATCGTCTTATCTTGGACGAAGTGCAAAGCTGCAAATCCTTGACAAAAAAAAAAACCGTAATGCTTTCAGCCTAACACAGGTATATAATCTAACTATTACTCAGAGAAATGGGGCAATCCTGCACTACGAATAACTGGTTACCTCTTTTTGCTCTTGACCGCTATTGATTCATAGTAATTGCCTTAGAAGTTAAAGAACTGTCAGAAACTCGGTGCATGGAATGTGTGTGTGTTAAAATAGTTGGGAGAAAGTTGTAATTATTTGTAATTTCCTCCCACTGTTTGTAGCAGTCTTTTCCTGGGATCACACTTAAATGACACTGGTGTAACCCGGTTTTTAACCAGCTTTTGTCAGGAGCTGGACTGTGTTGATTTACAACAGTGTTGACTCTCTGTTGTCAGCAATAACTAGGAAGCCTCTGTAGAGACAGTCTCTTCACCTTGAATCCCAGGGATCTCTGCTTAAGGTTGAGCTTGAATTTATCTGGGACAGTTCCACCTTTGGCTCTGCTAAATATAACGGTTTCCTATCGGTCTGGGCCCTTTCTAATCTCAGCTTGTCCCTGGTTTTGATCTTGAAGTATTTTGATCAAGTGGGGCTTATGATTTTTGCTTTTTTTATTTCTTTCTTTGACCAGTGCCTCCTCGACGTACAGAATAAGCAGGAACGCTTTCCTCTATATTTATCATTCTGAATCGACTTGTATTAAGGCCGTTTGGGAATATTTAAGTTAGTTTTTCAGTGCAGGGGAAAGACACAGGCTCTAGAAGGTATGGTTGGGTGACATTTTCACGATGAGATCGGCTCCCTCTTCCCCCCCCACCCCTTTTTTTATACAGCCCTAAATGTGTCATGCTTTGTCACATCCTCTGTGTGTGTGTTTTTAGAGAACATTTGAATAAAAGGCTCGATGCCAGGTATTGGTGACACAGTGGGTGGAATTTTCAGCCTTTCCACAAAGAGTTGGAAGCCTCTATTTGCATAAGGTCAGGGTACAGCTTCTGATAGAACTTTAGCAGCATCTCTGTCTCTTAGCAACACTCTTGCACTCTTGGTCCCTGCATTAAATTGACTGGTCCTTTCCTTTTCTTCCTTTCATAGGGAGGCTTACAATAAAATGTCACCCTTCCAACCTGTGCCTGTCACCCAGTAGGTCATCTGTTTCTCTACACCTCCCCCCTCAGCCCCCCCCCCCCACTCTTCATCTCCAATTAGAGGATGAGATTATTCATTTGGTACCTTCCCAAAACGGCTTCATTTTTTATTTTGTTAATTAATATTAATAACATTTCTCCTTTTGTATGAATAAAAAGGAGCCCTCATAAACAGAGAGGAGATAAGGAGCAAATTGCAGGCACCTGCAAAACAATGGGATTGGAGAGGGGTAATAAGGCGAGTTGAGATAGAGAGAGCAAGGTTTAGGTCATCCTCTCCACCCATTTAGTTGATGCAGGGTTGAGCTCAGCATGGAAGCCTTCAATGTGCTTAGAATATTAGAGTCACCCCTCTTGGCTCCGGGATGGGAATTGGTGACAGAATACAGATGCTGATAGGTGGTGTTAATGGAGGGTCAGATTTGGACAATGGTATCCATCACTTGCCTCATGGCTCTGCTGTCAGATGGAGTCATTTCTGACTGCTCTATCACCAAGATTTGGGAGCGATTCAATTATTACATTCAGCCTGGCAACGGTGTATACAGATCTACGCCCAAAGGACGGAGAAAAAAATCGACTCCATCTTTCTTGGTCTCCCCCCCCCCCCCCCCAAATTATAAAAAGCCTTAACTGTTCAATATGCCCCTTTGCTCCTTGTTTCTAAAAAAAACAGCTGCTGAATTACTCGGTCTCCGAGTAACTTGGCAGCTAAATTAGCACAAAGAAACTTTTGTTGGGAAGATTATTGCAGATCTGCTAAAGTTTGAACCATGGACAGAATGTTTGTATATTTCATCCTAGAACTTCAACGACTGCCGCTGAGCAGGGCTCAGTGAGCCGTTTTCATAGCAAGGCTGATAATGTTTGCACAGTGGCGTACAGAATATATATGTCTGCAGAGAACTGATCCAAATGAGAAGTAATTCCTACCACCCCCACAAAAACTACAAGTGGGCTTCTTCACCCACGCGGGATTGGATTATTATTTATAAAGTTGTAGTGTCCAGAAATTAATTAATTTAAAGCACTGGGCTGAAGGACAAACCTTAAAAACGGAGAAACTTTGCATTGTTTTCTTTATATTGTAAAGGTGTTTAAGTGGTGGCAGCCCTTTTAAATTCAGTCCGGATTTTATTCCCCGGCTCCCTGTGGCGAATTGATCCACTTCTAAGGAGGCATGGCTTGTTTTCGCTAACACGTTATCCATCTCTTGAGTGGTGCAAATGCTGAGGTGAAATCTGGTGCTTTTCTTCAAAACTCTTGTCTTGGGTGTTTTCTTCCTGGCCTCTTCCTTTCCAGGTTTTCAGACACCGTCATTCCTGCAAGATAAATTCTCAGGTAATGGGTTCTGAGAAAAAGCTACAGAGGTTAAAAGTCAACTGCTTCCTCTTTAATAATTCACATGTCATATTTCTTCCACTTTGTCAAGTTGGCTAAAGAAGATGGACAGGGCTGAGACAGGCAGACACTTGAGTTTATTATCCAAGGGCTGGGGAATCCTTGGAAGGGCGATCCCTTCTTTACCTATGTAACAGGGGCAAACCTACTTGTTGACTAGCTCCATCAGATTGCCATCTGTTCGACTCTCCTCCAGCAGTTTTGCAAAGAAACAGCTGTTTACAGTCAGACAGTTGTATGTCGCGTTTTCCTAATTCTCGTAGATTTTCTCAGAAAGTAGCTTTCTCTCCCTTTACTCTCATGGAGGTTAACCAAACTGTTCCTTCGCACCTTTTGCTGTTACAAAAACCCACTGCCCAACTGTCCATCGAGTAATAGTGTTGAATAGAAGCCTAATTTTTCTATTATTATTATTTCCCTGCGTTAGCCAGAGCAATGTGACATTGATCATGCCTCCTACGTGATAACGCACCTTCACGTGGTTTGTTTTGCTGTTCACATTTTTGAGAGTTTGGGACTAACTCAGCAGCCTGCCGTGTAAAAGCAAAAGGTGGTGATGATATAGGCAAAGTCTGAGGAAAGCAAAAAAGGTAGGGACAGGCTCCTGAAATGTGTCTGAACCTGGAAAAAATATCAGAGAGTGCAGCTTCAGGCAAACAACATACTGCCTGCATCCAACATACAAACACTGACTCATCTGGAGCGTGGTATAGTTCCTCACATTTGCCTTCTATCTATTTACCTAAACAGAAACAAAGTTTAATGAAAAAAGAAAAGGAGGACTTGTGGCACCTTAGAGACTAACCAATTTACTTGACCATAAGCTTTCGTGAGCTACAGCTCACTGCATCCGATGAAGTGAGCTGTAGCTCACGAAAGCTTACGCTCAAATAAATTGGTTAGTCTCTAAGGTGCCACAAGTCCTCCTTTTCTTTTTGCGAATACAGACTAACACGGCTGCTACTCTCAAAGTTCAATGAATCACACTTCGACTAGTCCACGCTCATTTGTCTTTCAACATTGCTTGCCTTCGATTTTTAGGAGAACTTTTATGATTAAAACGTTTTATAGAAGATCTCCTCTAGCCCTCCCCTAATCCATAAATTTAGTGGCAGCCTGAAAAATCTAGGCTCTGTTAGTTTGCGGGCGGAATAATATCATTTATTGGTATATCTTTAGTTATATTCTGAAATAAATTTATAACAAAAGGGGGAAAGAAATCGCTTCTTGTAGTATATATATTCACTGGGAAACATACATTCGGGTAAATCAGTGAGTGACAATAGAACGGATAATATCAGTATTATTCTGGTTGCCGTCTAGTTCCTGCTGTATCGCTATGGTAAAGTTTTCCTCTTGATGTGGTTTAAAGGAGTATAATATTTTAGCATTATTTCATTTAAGAAATAACCAATTTTTTTACGTCTTCTTTTTACTGTAGTTTGATGTGGCTTAAGTTTTATCCGAACAATAGATAAATACCTTTATCTGTCAGATTTCCGGAACTTTGTACACGAATGGAACATCAGGCCAACTTTCAATAATTTAGCAAAAGGACTTATCTGTACAAGTGAGAATAGGAGCAGCCCTTCAGGCCGTTGGGAACTTTGCCTGTGTGTGAGTGTAACTCTGTTACCTTTTCGATTAGAACATGGGCTGCCTTGTAAATTTCCCCTTCTCTGTACTGCATCACTTCGGGGGTTTTTTTGTGTTTGTTTGTTTGTTTGTTTTTGCCAGGGGAAACTATTTGCACTAAGGAACAACAGCCCAAGAATGAGAAACCCCAGAGGAAGACCCATCACCCAAGCTGGGCTAGCAAGAAGCAATCAGTTCGTGGTAGCCACACGGCCAGCAGGCAGGCAGGGTCTCTAAGTTTGAAAAGGAGCGTCAGTTTGGGATAGCAAGGTTGAAACTCTAAAGCAATCTGTGCAGAGTGAGTCCTGGGAGCTGCTTCTGACTTCAGCCTTTCTTATTTAAGAACTGATGGCATCGCAGCCTGGCACAAAGAACACCCATAGGGCATGGCAGAAAGACAAGGGGGGTGAGGAGGTATCCTTCATTGGACCAACTTTTCTGCTGGTGAGAGAGAAGCTTTGGAGCATCCACACAGCTTCACAGGGCACGTCCTCATTCTATCTTTGCTTGATAAAGGCTCATTTGTTTGGATTCACACTTGCCAATCTAGCGAGGTGCCCCTTGGGGGTGGCTACTTCTACATTCTTCGTGTACCTTCGTTCATTTGGGATAAAGTTGCCCGGACAGAAGAGTGTAATTTACACCCCAGGCCGTGCGAAGCTTTTTGTTTTGTTTTGTTTCAAACTCAAGCCCTGTGTCCAACTCCTGAGATTTGGATCTCTTTGGAAACGTAGCAAAGTAGAGGCTCTAGTTCCCAGGTTGTTAGGAGAGAGGCGAATGCAAGTGGAGAGCTCAGTTAGGAGGGAGAGATAGAGTCATCTTCCACTGGCAATCAGCAATGAAAGGCATTTGAAAAGCTGCCAGCGAGAATTAGAAAGGGAGCCCTATCCTGCAAAATCAGATGGTTTAAAGTGTCCCTGAGCAGCTGTTAGGCTTGGGTTTTTTTTAACACCTGCGAAGTCTACTTATGTGGATGCTACTAGGGACAGAGCTAGGGAGAGCATGACAGCCTCTGTAAAGTCCTGGGTATAATTCCTTCACTTTCCGGAGACGTGACAGGCACTGCGAGGGGTAGGGATAAAACCACTGCCCAGGGAAAATACATGCAATGATTGATAGATATTCACACACCTATATAAGTCTATACCTATGGTCTGATTCTATACATATGATAACCACACAGGTAGTATACATATGGACCTCTGGATATACCCAGCAGGTGACCTCCTGACCCCCAAATGGAAAAGAGATGGAAGACTGTTGAACTGAAAACTTATTAGTGTTGGTTATACAGAGTCTCTGTGTGTGGGTTGCACACGGTGTGTGTAACTCGAAAGGAGAAAGCCTAGCACACACAAGCAAAAGCCCTAAGAAGTTTTAAAAGCCCATTGAAGAAGAAGAGTCGCCAACTCTAGCGCTCTCGAGTCATTGCTCATTACTGTATGACGAAGGGACGGTATTAATAACGAAGCATGCTCAGGGACACTGATATTAGAGAAAGGGGGGGTCGGGGGGAGAGAGAGGGCAGGCGCCGGACTGCTGGTGAGCAACCCCTCAAGCCCATAAACCCTTCCCGGCGCTTGCTAAAGATGCGGTGTTTGAAATCCTGCTGATTGCATCAAGAATTCTGCTAACACCTGTCATTTGAAGTCATCTGCGCTCTGTCTTCAAAACATCTCGAGTATTTTTTTGATTCCACTTGCTGCTGCTTCTTATTGAGTTCTCCATGTCTCTCTGCAACTTGTCATAACCTGTAATAAAATGCCCTTTTGGTGGGGAGTTAAAGTCCAGAGGGCATCAGATCTATTTCCAACTGACAGCAGAGAAAAGAAGCAGGGCAGCGGTTTGAGGTTCTCTTTTGTCTGCCTCCAGGTTTTTTAACTGTTTCACAACTAAACACCACAGCACACCGGCCGAACACCTTGAGAGCCAGCAGCCTGTCAGAGCATCTCAGAGGGTCATTTGTTAAACAACGAGGCACTGTATAAGGAAAACGTTACAGCTTCAGAGCTGACAAGCTATCGATTACAATATTTAATGGGACACTATTTCCCCCCTTCTAGCCATGTGTTTGGCTTCTTCTTCTTCTTTTAAGCCGACTATCCTGTTTTTATCAGTGTTCACTTTGACAGTGTGAGAAGTGGGGGGGGCAATGAGCCAAATTAGCCTTTTTCATTATACACACAGACAGTTGGACTCTCTTTTTTAACCCCCCGAGTTTCAATCAAAGCTGTAATGAACCTCCTCTGGACAACGCTTTTTTTGTGGCTGTATTAGTGAGAATCCGTCCCAAGGTATTTATTATATTTATTATTAGTAGTAAAGTGCACTGAAAGAAACAAGGACACGCACACACACACACACACACACACACACACACACACAGGATCAAGAAAGGTTAGACGTGACCATGTAGGAGGTTAGTAGACGCATATTTAGTGAATGATCGGGGCATGAGGAGGAGACTGTGAGGCCAAGCAGCATTTGAAGGGCTAAAGGGGCACGTTTCAAGACCAACAACCGCAGATCCAGCTAAACATAAGCCCTGCAAACTGAAATGATCACCCCCCAAACTGTCCTCCCGAAAGGCCAGTCTCTGCGGAGCTCACTGGCTGAGACTGGGCTGCGATTAAGTATTTATGGACGCTGTATTTTTGCAAAACATTTACTCTGCGTCCTGTAGTGTTTTCCCCTGCTTCCTCCTAGCCTATTTCAGAACAGGCTGGATTCAGACACAGCCTCTGTGATGATATCAAGATTTTTTTTTTTTTTTAATGGTCAAGCCAAAGCGAGGTCATTCTAATAATACCCAAGGTCACTGGTGGGAGCCACTGAGTCTCCCAGTCATTTTTCATTTGCTTGCAGCAGTTAATGACAGTTACAGGGGACGGGAACTTGGAGCTGATGGCCATGTGATGTCACCAGCACATGCGAGGGGATTATAAGGGCAGGTAGGGGGCAGAGTTGTGGGTTAAAAACGGTAGGGAAAAAACCCCCAAACTATTAACTGCTTCGCTTCGCAGTGCTGTGAAGAAAAAATAAATAAATAAAATAAACACACAAAACAAAGAGGAGGGGAGTGGAGGTGGATTTTAAAAGCCAATCCTCCAAAATGCCAGATCAGGTGCTAGAATTGTTCCCCAGACTCAGTGACTCAGCAGTGAACTGCAAAATGTGTGTGTGTGTGTGTTGGGGGCGACGATTTACTACACAACCCAGCAGTCCAGAGGTTGCAAGATAAAGGGGATGGGGGTATTTTAATAAGCAAGGATCATTCCTCTCCTTCCTTTCAAAATAAAAGCTTCTCATTCTGCTCCCACAGAATTCAGGAGCAAAACTCCTCTTGACGTCAATGGGATCCGACCTGGACAAATCCATCAGCTGTTCTCTTCTATATTCTAGCCGACCTCTTAAAATGTGCTGTCCCCTCCCACCCCCCCGTCACTATCTCAGTCCCAAGGTCCACCCTGCCGCTTTGCTTGGAGCCCTAACCGAGATGGGTATTGATTTAACCACTTGCACCAACTACAAGAAGGTTCAGGATCCAAGATGCCCCTTACACACACACACAACCACACACACACACATCCCCCTCCTCTGTCACTCCAAAGAGTAAAGCCCTCCCCTGCCCTTACCGACTCTCCTAATAGTTAGGGCTGGAGCAGAACTGAGTTCCACATTTTCTCCAGGCAGGAATATATAGCCCTTCAGTGAAACAGTGTTTATTATACATTCAAGTATTACACATTGGAAAGCCATGAATTTGCATCAAGCATTAGAAGGGAGGGAATTCTAGATCAAGATCATTTTAAGCCATTTGAAATTTAGGCTTTTTTTTTTTTAAATCTATTCCATTTCTCTATGCAATATTTTTGAGATGTAATTATATTCCTTTCTCCAAATGTAGGGCTATAAGAAGTAATATTTAACCACTAGGAGAACTTTAATAGTTACAACCATATATTCTGTCTCCTTGAGAAGTAAACTGAAAGAAAGATAAAATACACTTTTGTCTCAACAACGCCGCACAAATAACCCACTCATTATTATCTAGCACATTTTCTTGTTTTGCTCATTAAAAAAAAAAGTTTACTTCACGCTGTACAGTTGCTTCAAATTCCTCAATCAGTTCCCTTGTTTCCACATTTCTGTTCCCTTCTAAAATATTAACTGCCTTGTCAATTTCATTTTCACTGGATTTTATTATTACTGTCTGTCTATTGTAAAAAAAAAAAATCATTTGCCTGCTCTACTTTTGCAGAAATCATGACACTACAGCTATTGAAAAAGGGTTTCCTAAACAAAGCTGAATACCTGTTTAGAATTCTTATCCAATAACATGGACTTTACCACTATGGCTATCAAAACAAATACCATCTATCCAGATATGGTGGGCCAGAATAAAAGAATTAGGAAAATAATGGAATGATTTAGACCAATAACTGAACTCTGGGTTTCATCCACAGCCCCGTAAAATTGGTGGCAGTCATTCCATTAACTCAGTGGGCTTTGGATCAGGACCGATCTGAGGAAAGGCAGATTAGATGGGAAGAAATGCTAAAAACCAAACTGATAATAATTTGTGTAATACTGATTGTAACTCATAATCCCTCCTCTGTATTCTTCTATCTTTTGAGTCTGTCACACCTTCTTAAGACTTATGTAAGATAACTTTTGCTGTCAAAACTTCCCTTTATCTGAAGCAAAAAGTTAGTCGCTAACCACAGTTAAGGAAAAGGCTGGATCTGGGGCCAAATCCTTTATTGCTATAAACTGGCATAGATGCACTGATGTCATCAGAGTCATGCAGATTTACGACAACTGGAGATCTGTCCCAAAAAGATAGTGTTAAGGATCTTCAGGTAGAGCCTACCATTTTCTTCAGTAGTTCTGTAACAACCAAAAGGAAGATTTTGTGGGGCAGATACAAGCCCTTTCAGTACTCCTTGTAACAAAAGGAAATGGGGCTTCCTTCCTATTTTCCTGTTTTTCCTCAAAAGTGAATAATGTGCCAGTTATAATTAGGCCTGACTTAACTTATCTTAGTTAATAGGATTAGTATCAGCCTCTCTCAACAATATCCAAATGCACAGAAAGACTGTTACCGACTCGCTCATGTCTTTTTTCTCCTTCTGTGATGGCCAGAGTGACGCACCTACAAGCAGAGCAGATTTGTCCAGTGGGAGCAGGAAGATTATCTGTATCTAGTGAAATAAGGCGTGTATGGCAACCTTTGCCAAGGCTCAAAGCCAGAACCTACTCACTATAAAATAATTGTGTCACTATCTTCCCAATGCACTCTTCATGTTTCATTTGTCTTTTGACTGTAATTGAATGGTTGAAAAGCAAAAAATGTAGACAAATTCCAGCTGTATTGAGATCTGTTTCTTTCTCTGCTACCATGGCCCATCATTAGATAGTTTCCCTCTCTGTGCAGAAGGTCAGAGAGTATAAATATAAATTGCATTTTGCATTACTTCTAGATGAGTGAAGCTGTCAAAGCAATAATATAAGCTTTCAGTCCCACATTCTACCACTTCTTTCCCATTTTTTGGCCAGGAGGTCATGTGCAAATTGAACGTGACAGCCCAGACAACATGTCCAACAGACTTATATTGTTAGACTGCTCTGCCCTGGCACTCATCACAGCATTAAACCCTCATTGGACTTAGAGCTCTTAACTAGCTACCAACAGTAGCCCAGACTTCTTGCAAAAAAAGTTCACTCCATACCAAATATACATCACAAAAGCATTTCTTCTTTGAGATCTCACCTAAAAGTATTCAAGGAGAAAAAAATGGAAACAACTGATAATATAATAGCACACTTTACATTCATATCCCTACAGAATACATTTGTACAGGATATGCATAGACCAGTCATATCAGTAAAATCATAGAGTTTTAAAAAGTTAATGATTGTGCCCTTTTACTATAGTAGAAGAAGCAAGCACTTGTCTAGTATATATTCGCTGGAACCATATGCAAATATAAATAAGTAAGTATTCTTCCAAGTGTCTACCTCCTGTTCTATACAAACAAGTTCTGCTTTATGTGCATTGGCTAGATAAGGCACCATGTATGGAAAGGAATAAAAGTGACTGTCTTGGAGCATGCCTGGAAATAAAGATATATTTATTATGTACATACCAATGAGAAGTTTCCCCTAACTAGTATTGGGATGATGTAACTGGAATCTATTGTGCAAATACATTATATTAAACTGGGGGTTTTAGATTAATTTGGCCAATAAGGGTCAAATCTAGAGTCCACTGAAGTCAGTAGGAGTCTTGTCATTCACTTCAAAGGCAGATGCACCAAGCCCTAGAATGGCTTTAAAAAATAAATCTGTCACACTATGTACAATGTTGAAGGAAGGATAATGTTCAACGAGAGAAAGTAAATGTCTATAGAAACATTTAATGGAATATGGAGACTTTCACGTTTAGGTATGTTAAAATGCAGCACAGGCTGGTAATGACTGAAAGGTGTTAGCGTCAGACAGCTGTTGAGTGACCTATGTGAAATGAGTTGATGGTCTTGGTCCAGCTCTCAGTAGAAAGGAGTTCACATTACAAATGGCACTAAGCTAGCAAGCCTTGTTGGTAGGTTGAGCAGAGAGGCCAAGGACTGAATTAGCATGAAAATGATGCTATCCTTTTATCCATAGAAATGGTCTCTCCAGGTGAGGGTTGAGAGGTATGGGTGGGTAGAGAGGAGGCATTGTTGCTGTCCCTGACATCGCTCTTCCATGAATAAACAGAGAATTACATTTTCAAAGGCTGCCAGCCTGTCAATCTGTAGGCTTTATTTATTTAATAAATCAGCATAGTTCCACAGACTTCAGTGGAGCAATGCTGATTTATAGAGGATGGGGATCTGGACCCAAATATTCAACAATAATTGTAAAAGGGTCTTTGATCATGAACGCACAAGTATTATTTATATTTACATTCCAGAGATTTGCATGTCGCACAGTGGGGAGTATTTTATCTCTTCAGAACATTGCACCAGTATAAATAATCCATTGACATTCAAAAGCAAAAATAAAATGCCCTCTATTTACCACCAGATGGACCAGAAAGTTTTTTCTTCAGCATCTTCCTCAAACAAATTTGACAACAATATTGAAATTCAAAGTTCAGTCAAAGGGAAAAGAAAATGTGGGAAGAGAAGAAAAGCAAATGTTCTTGACTAGGTGATTGTATTACAGGCAACTACAAACCCACATGCTTAAATGTGACCTAGAGGCAAACCAGAGAAGAGCTCTATGTAACCTCAAAAATCTGTCTCTCTCACTACAGAAGTTGGGCCAACAGAAGATATTACCTCACCCACCTTGTCTCTCTAATAACCTGGGATGAACACAGCTACAAGAACAATTCTGCACTTCACAAATAAGAAGATAGGATACCACACCAAAGTATGATATAATATACAAAAACAATTCAGTCCCTCATTTGATAGTGCTTTCATAGCATTTGTGTAAACCAGCACAAATCCAGAGTGAACTCTTGAGGCAATTGGACCTAAACTTATCAAAGGTAGAGATGGAAACTATCAACAGAAATTACTAGTAGTGAGGAAATCATGTGAAATTTAAGCTTGCAAGATGGAAAACTTAAAATATGCAGCAATGTGTTTTACCATTGACTCACAAGAGAAAAGGAAGATGAAAGCCAAGATAATATTGCTTTGAGATCAGAACTACATGTGTTGGTCTTTCTCTTCCAGTTCTTTTCATCCTGTTTTCTAATTGTCCCTCCCAGTCTCTTCTAGTGCTGTTTATACACTTGCATATTTCTTAAAGTATCCCATTGCTGCATTACCACCAATAAAGCTCCACCGTTGACAACAATGGTGAGAGTAGCTACTGGCGTTTTAGCTACCATTGTCAGAGAAGGGCTAGATGACAAAGTGGCTAACTTATCAGTGATCTGTCTGTCTACATCTACCCTAGCGTCTTTCTGAAAATTTCCCCTCACTGGCAGCAAGAGCGGGAGTGCTAGTGTAGACTTATGGCCAGAATTTTAACCACCATGTCTTCTAGTGGTACTCATGGCAGAACTGGAAAACACAGTGGTTAAAACTCCAACAGCCACTGCTGAACTGTCTATAGGCCTGACTCAAAGCCCTTTGAAATCCAGAGGAGTCTTTCCAGTTATTTCAATAAGCTTTGGATAACACCCTATTTGAGTGCTTCATTGTTACCACCAGTGAAGTTCCCGTGGTGGTAGTGCAACAATGGGGAATCTTAAAGAAAAATGTTTTTATAGTCAAGGCCTTAGTAGAACCTTTTCTCTCACTCAACACTTTGTTTTATCCATTTCGCAAAGCTTAGCCCAAGCTATTCCACTTTTCATCATCAATATAAGTAGATTTTGCCTGGCATGGAAAAGCACAGCTTCCTGAAGATGTCCTAGAAATACCCAGGGAGAAACTGTCATGCTTACAACCTTAAAGTGCCAGGTGGTCATGTGGTGAATCAGACAAAGGTATAAAGTTTTATCCTTATTTTAAAGTTAAATTTCATGAGAGAGAGAAATAAACCTTTAGGAGACTAGGGCCATTTACAGATTACAAGGAGACCTTCTAATAATGAGTGGAAAACAGTTGAAGACCAGTCACGTAGCAAGAGAAGCCACCCTGCCTAATTCTTTGAGCTTTATGGCCCAAGCACATTCAGCATAAGAATAAAAGCCATGCACAAAGCATGTTCTCACAGCAAAGAGAGTGAGAGACCTTAGCTAAATTTTTAAGTCAAGCAGTCTGCACTATGGTGATACTGTATAGCAGAAGCTATAAAAGCCAAATTCTGGCCGGGGGTATGTGTATGTATATGTCTGTGTGTGGGGGGGGGTAGATAGATAGATATATATACACACACACTTGAATAACCCTATTTTTAAGGCTAATATTATCTGACAGAAGAACTGTTGCAATATTTTCAAAATCCTGAATTTAATCCTTACAGGTAGCCAAACCTCTAGGCAAACTTCTTGGCAGACTTCTTAGTACAAGATGAACCTATCTTTGTAGTAGAACCATATTGGCTACATTTTCAAAGATGCTTCTGATATGATACCCACAAATCTGGAAGTCAGCCATAAACCACTTTGTATGTGTGGTTTGCATTTCAGCCTTCTCTTACTGTGCTGGCTTAATTTCTTAATGTTCATAAAACTCCTTAACACCTTTAAGGGGAAGATTTATGGCAATGCAGAGTGGATCTATCCTACAAGTCTGCTACATAAAACCCACCCATTTGGCAACATGGACAGACAAAATGGAGATGTTGTCTTTACCGTAGAATCTGTTTTAATGGAGGACCTTGACCAAAATCAACTGAAGTCCATGTAAAGACCCAGAATGTGAATCTAATATGTCTTTGATGTGAAAGGCCCAATTATATGAGGACTTAATTCACTTGAGATTCAGGTTTCCAACCTGATTTTGATAAAGTTAAAGTATACCAAACAATTGGCATGCTCAGAGTGTCCTACCATGGCTTTAGGTTTTTGAATAAATGTTTCTCCTAACATTCTTCCACTCTGAGAAATGTTTTACAGGTATCATGAATGAAGATCTGTTATAGCCATTTCACCTAAGACCATTGATTCTATATACATAACTCTCATCACTTTTAATGGGATCTTTGCACAAAGATTAAGGATACACTATAGTCCTTCAAAATCTTCTCATTCATTATATAAAATGAGGAGAACCATAATCCATGCAAGATCTTTAACTAACAGTCAAAGTGTAGCCCTCACAATAGACTCTTATTTGTGGCCTATCAAATCTTTCTCAGTTGTCCTGTCTTTATTTTTCCTTTTGTTAACCAGTTTATGGTCTTGTAGCTCACAACCTGGACCTCGAATTTGTAACTTACTTTAAAAAAATTGTTTGACATAATTGATGACAAGGTAATTTTCTAACAAGTAAGGTTTGGGGTCCGTGATCTAAGTCCAAGGATCCTTCACAAATAGTAACTATAAAAAACTGTAAAACATCTCTTCCCTTTGGTTTATGCTATCTGCCATGTTCCTGCTCAATTCACAAGCATTGACAAGGCAATGCTGTTGTACGGTTTCAGTTTAGCTGTGGATTGATCTCTCTTAGCAACACCAGATCTCCAAGGCTGCCAGAACAGAGTGAATGTGGTTATAAATGTGGTGGTTATTTGTCTCTAGATCTCACTCTCCAAGGTGCTGTAGCAACCTGGGTAATGATATTTCTCATTCCAATGCTTCTTCTGCAATATTTGCTGTGCCTCTTTTTCCCTCCAACTTACACATTCTCTATTTGATGGCAGTTTTAGTGAAGTTTGTAGATTTAACCACTTTTCCACAGACTATCATCCATCATGGCATGTATTTAATGTTCTCTCCACTGAAGTGTTCCATTCACACCGTTTTCTGATGTCAATATATTTTGTCTTTTCCCAGTCCCCACAAGAGATGCAGGATGTATCCACGTAAATTATGTTGAATTATCCATTCAATATTATTTCCTAGATTGACACATTTCTTGACTCTGCAATGCAATTTCAAAACAGTGTCTATTTATGTGATTATTAGAATTACATGAATGTTTCGGGTCAGATCCTCAACTGGTGTCACTTGGAAGTCAAATGGAGCTACCCGGATTTAAAGCATCTGAGGATTAGGCCCAAACTTTAAAGATTGCTTTCCTAGTTGGTATTGTTTGAACTTGAAAAAAGGCATATGTGTGAGTGCGTGTGCATATCAATATTGATATATACATATATATACACCATATGGCATGGTATAATAACACTGGAAACAGTTGTACCTTCTGATGAAAAGTGCTATATAAGAGTTAGGTATTATTATTAATTATTATTAATATTATTATTAACTCTATTTAATCCTGAAACTTCAAAACAAGCAAGTCCTACTAATCACATCAAATCATTATTTTTCACATGAGCTTCTTTATTGTAATGTCCACTCCTACTGGAAATCAGGCTTGCTTTTGCCCAGTTTCACCTCTTGTAGCAGAAGGAAGAAAAAGTCAAATCTCATCATGCTTAGAAGACCCCAGTTCCTGCAGATGATAAGATGAGAAATATCCAAGATCAGCCATGACTCCAGGTTACAACCTATTTTATGAGGTAGCAGCCGACAATGATATGCCTCTTACATGGTGTCCATCGCAACAGAAGCTTGTGGCACTCAGCATCTCCAATATAACCTTATTTTGCCTTTTGCAATAATAATTTCATTTTATTGCTAATTTTTCCTCCGTGCTTACCATGTTGTGAACTAGGGCTTTATAATGAAGTTTTACAGGGGAAAACCATCACTTCAGTCAAAAAATCTGTGAGAAGAAACTCGTCTGTGTTTCTTGAGAGTAACAGAATTGTGACCAAATGATGCCCCTGTTTTTATACATCTGGAAAAGCTGTTCTAAATTAGCAGTTCTAAACTTGTTCAGTGTTTTATCTACATGGGCCAGATCCTCCACTGGTATAAATTAACATGGTTGCATTTGAAGTCAATGAAGCTGGATAAAGTGATTATCTGAAGTCAATGGAGATGAGCTGATTTACTCCAGCTGAGGATGTGGGTATGCATAGTTGAATAAATACCATGTTCTTTGTTATGACTGATCAATCTGGATAAATCACCTGATCATTTATTTCCTTATACAATATGAAAAAGCACAGTAAAGGCAATTCATTTTTAAAATATTGTGTATCTATGTCGACATCTATTACTAAGAGTGTCTTTCTACATCTTTATAATATAATTGTATAATATATATGCACATGTAGAGCTCAACCCAGGGCCCCAGCTCAGCAGGGCAAAGCAGCCAGAGGGACACCCCCATCTCAGAGGAGTCCTGGGATGATGCAAAGTTGGTACCGTTGATCCTATGTGATGCTCTACTTCCCCCATCACCACCAGAACTACTTTCAATGTAGGGCATGTGTCAGAGGTGGGAGGGGGTATGGCCAGTGAGGCTAGTCTAACGTAGAGCATCCCTGTAGCCAGCTCACAACCACCTTTCCCTGCCCAAACATCCTCAGCTGTGTCAAGCGTGAAGTGGGCATAGCTGCGCATTGAGCCCAGACAGTACATAAATGTTTGTGTTGATAGAGAAATAGTTCTATATGTATATAAGAGATACAGTTCTACCTATATATAATTGGGAAGCCAGAGAGCTGAGATCCTAAGCATTACCCTCAGCAGAAATAGCTCTGAGATTGGCGCTTCCTTTAGTTCTTCCCTGGTGTCTTTGTTTTCTGATTTTCGTTGTTAGGGACAGTGTAATAAGCTAGTGTTGGCTAAATGAATTATTGCAAGAGTGGGTCAAATATTGGTAAAATATTTTTGTGAATAAATTACTTCCTGAGAACCCCATGTGGTGCACAGACATCGTAGTGGCTCTTAAGCCATCTGCCCTCCAGGCCACTAGCACGGGGATCTCATGTGTGCCAGTGATTTTTGGCTGCCAGAATAATCCCTTAGCACCATTGACAACTAGTGTAGGGGACAGAACTAAAGCCCAGCTGGCCCCAGGTTTTGAGAATTGCTATGATGGCTGAAAGCCACCTTTCAATACCCTCCTGCTTTCTAAAGATGCACCAAGCACTCATCAGCCACAGCTGAGGATTGATGGCTTGCTTTTTTTCTCCCCAAATCCTCATCCCTGTTCCTTGTTTGAAGTGGCAATACCATCGTCCTCCCTGTCCCTTAGGCTTCTTAGCTAGGAGTCATCTTTGACTCCTCTGCTGACTTACACATCCAACCTGCATCCAAATTTTGCCATTTCTTCCTGCCTAACATTTCCAAGATCCAACCTTTTCTTTTTGTCGACACTGCTAAAACTTTGCAAGCCCTCTTCATCTCCCAGTCACTGCAACTTCTCCATTGTGTCCTTCCTGACACATCACCCCATTCAATAGGATTGTAAATGCTCTTCTCTCTCTTTTTGAATGACTCTCCTCACCTCAACCCCTTCTCCACCAGAGACATTAATCTTGATTGCCCAGATATCCATTTCTCCATAGCTGTCTTTGCACCTCTTTCCATTCTCTTACTGTGGAACTCCTTCTATAAAATGATCCACTAAGCCACTAATCTCTCCTCCAAATCCCTCCTAATGAGCCAATACTTCCATGGTCTCTCCAAGAAATTGGCCAACTACTAAACGATAGGTTGCAAGGTAGCTGGGTTCGGTATAGTAGATGTGTAAAAATCTAACACTTCCCACTAGCTAATCTCTCAGGTCAAGAAAATGTGAGCTCCATTTTTTTTTCAACACTGTTCATTTGCCTAGCTCCCAAGCAGACGCATAATCTCCTACCTGCTATCTCTCAGTCCCCCTCCTCATTTGCATTCATGTCACCAATGATGGTGATTAATCAGATGTCCTGGAATATCTTGACCTGTCTCCTGAAATTTCTAATAAGCCAATTTCTTTTTGTTCATGTCACTCTTTGTTGTAGGTGCATCACACTAGATGATCATCAGTTCAGCTTGCCTTCACGTAAAGCTTGCTTAAAGTAGTGTCTTGTTGATTGGATTACATTTGAACATCACTTTAGCTGTTTTCATATCAAGAAGTTGATTTTGACCAATGCCTCTCTTACTTAAAGAGCACTGAGACTGTGTTTCTTTAGAGGTGCAGAAAACGACTTACCAGAACTTTGAACTCTGATCAACAAACCCTCCAACATTTGCAAGATTTCCATCATGTGCCTTATATTTTTCACTCTGAGCTAGTCTAAAACTCCATGGAAACAGCTGCCACTGAGCCAGAGGGAAAAGGAAATAGCCCTAAGCACAGGAGCCAGCGAAGTAGTTCAACTTTGAGTTATCTTCAGAAGGAGGTGATTATATGCTGGCCTCATTTTTAACATGCCCCTTTTCTGGAGGGGTGAAATGAGAAAGGAGGGATTTGAAGATTGACTGGTAAGTGTTTGCAAATGTCATATCAATGAGCAGAGAGAAGAGAGAAGAGAAGCTTGACTCAAAAGACTTCAGCCCTTAAATATCTGTATAAGATATAAGAGATAGGAAGGTGGTTATATCTTATACAGATATTTAAGGGCTGAAGTCTAACCAGTGGTTAGAGTGCTAGCCTGGGCTGTAGGATCCCTGAGTTTCCATTCCTTTTCAGATACGAACATCCTGTGTGACCATAGGCAAGTCACTTAGCCTCTCCGTGCCTCAGTTCCCCATCTGTAAAATGGGGATACTAAATCCTATCTACCTCCTTGGGTGTTGTGATGATAAATACATTAGAGATTGTGAGGTGCTCAGATACTATGGTGAGGAAGCCTATCGAAGTACCTACGATAGACAGATAAAGGAGTGTATTGAGAATGTGAGGGTATAAAGCAGAAATGGAGCCAGACATCATAATAATTTCTTACCTGCATAGTAAGAAGCAGGTTCGCTAGTCACAACAGCACAAGAATATTGAATTCAGGAAAGCCAGTTTTCAAAAATTAAGCATTCTGATGAGTAAGGGAGCAAATATGAAAATCTGCCATCATGGAAGAGGATGGGAATTATTAATATGTATTCTTTAATTATAAGGCAATCATACTTACAGTATCTAGATTTTGGGCCCTGCTATATAAATTAAGTTCATCAGCATCTCTTCAACTGATTAAACCCTGCAATGGGTTGGCAGTAAAAGCCATGTCCCAAGGGTGGACTATGTACTAGTAACCTCTGGCTGCAACAAGTCAGCAAAAACTGGCACAAAAGATGCAACAACAACAACAATAGTTGAAAAGAAAGATGTGACAATCTGCACGGAGCTTGTAGGGAGAAGAACAGGTTGCAGGAGGGAAGAGTTTGAAGGAGGCACCAGGAAGTCAGTCTGTGTTCACATTGGTAGAATGCTAGCTTGAATTGCAGTTTCTCTGTAAATAGTTTTCTTAAGAAAGAGCCAGTTTAGTTTTAGAAGCATGGAGTCCTTTCATGTTATTACCCAGCACATGGTATACCAGGGATCTGCAACCTTTGACATGACACGTGGCCTACCAGGGTAAGCCCCCTGGCAGGCCAGGCCGGTTTGTTTACCAGCCGCGTCCGCAGGTTCGGCCGATCGCGGCTCCCACTGGCTGCGATTCACTGTTCCAGGGCAATGGGGGCTGCAGGAAGTGGCGCGGGCTGAGAGACGTGCTGGCCGCTGCTTCTCCCAGCCCCCATTGGCCTGGAGCGGCAAACCGCGGCCAGTGGGAGCCGCGATCGGCTGAACTTGTGGATGCGGCAGGTAAACAAACTGGCCCAGCCCCCCGAGGGGGCTTATCGTGGCGGGCCACGTGCCAAAGGTTGCCGATCCCTGTGGTACACGAAACACCACGCAGGCAGGTAGACTCCAACGTTTTCAAGAAAGTGTGCATAGTCGTCAGGCTTTCTGACCCTTCAGACAAGTCTGCTGTATCTTTGTATACAGCTGCAAAGTTAAGATGTTTTCAAATTTAACTGCACCAACCTCCTTTTCAGTCAAAAATCACATACGTTTCCTGGTGGTGCTGGAGGTGTCAATTTTGCCTATTCAAAGATTCCACTATTCTAGATGTGTTGTGTAGAACAGACACAAACCATGCCTCACGAATGTGTTCAAACTGAGGGCCCTGGATTCTGGATTATGTGGAGATTTTTTTTTTTTTGTCTTTTTAACTCTAAATCTGTCAGACAGTTATTAAATCTATGAGCACCATAAAACTGTTCCAAGAGAAAGACTCAAATTGACAAACTCTACAGATTATGCTAGCAAAACCTAGGACTAAACTGGGAGGAGAGGTAGATATGCTACAGGGTAGAGATAGGATACAGAGGGACCTAGACAAATTAGAGGATTGGGCCAAAAGAAATCTGGTGAGGTTCAACAAGGACAAGTGCAGAGTCCTGTACTTAGGACAGAAGAATCCATGCACTGCTACAGACTAGGGACCGAATGGCTAGGCAGCAGTTCTGCAGAAAAGGACCCGGGGTTACAGTGGACAAGAACCTGGATATGAGTCAACAGTGTGCCCTTGTTGCCAAGAAGGCATTTTGGGCTGTATAAGTAGGGGCATTGCCAGCAGATCGAGGGACGTGATCATTCCCCTCTATTCGACATTGGTGAGGCCTCATCTGGAGTACTGTCTCCAATTTTGGGCCCCACTCTACAAGAAGGATGTGGAAAAATTGGAAAGTGTCCCGCGGAGGGCAACACAAATGATTAGGGGACTGGAACACATGACCTATGAGGAGAGGCTGAGGAAACTGAGATTATTTAGTCTGCAGAACAGAAGAATGAGGGGGGATTTGATAGCTGCTTTCAACTACCTGAAAGGGGTTCCAAAGAGGATGGATCTAGACTGTTCTCAGTGGTAGCTGATGACAGAACAAGGAGTAATGGTCTCAAGTTGCAGTGGGGGAGGTTTAGGTTGGATATTAGGAAAAGCTTTTTCACTAGGAGGGTGATGAAGCACTGGAATGGGATACCTAGGGAGGTGGTGGAATCTCCTTCCTCAGAGGTTTTTAAGGTCAGGTGTGACAAAGTCCTGGCTGGGATGATTTAGTTGGGGTTTGGTCCTGCTTTGAGGAGGGGGTTGGACTAGATGATCTCCTGAGGTCCCTTCCAACCCTGATATTCTATGATTCTATGACTTCTTTGAAGCCTAAGCACCTAAATATGCTTCTGTCTCACCAAACACAAAGCTTGTAACCCTCTCTGAGAACCACATGTGAAACTTCCCAGAAATCCTAAACTTCAGCAGCATAGTCTTTGTAGCACCCATGCTCATCACTGATGAAATACAAGTCTCACTAAAGTTTCAAACAAATTATTTTCAGCTGTGCTGGAGTTATCTGAGCATGAAACCCCCCCCACACCTTTTAATATATTTCATGAAAACTAAAGAAATTCCAAACCAAAAATCTTCATTAAAATAGATCCATATGTTTGAAGGCCAGGAGGGACCTGCAAGGGGAACACAATCAAATTTTATCCAGTAATTCCTGCAGTGGAGAGATTTTTACCTAACACATAAGTTGGTCCCAATAACTTGTGGTTGAATTCCTTTTTGAAAGAAATGCAGACTTGATATAAAGACCTCAAATTATGATAAATTTGTCAGTTAGAAGTAACAATTCGGAACATATTTCCCTTTAAAATATTGTTAATGATGTTGTAGTTATAGTTTTAAAACTAAATGCTAGAAACCCAGGGGATCCATTTGGGGTTCTTATATCTACCATGAATTCTGCTCTCACATCCCACTCACCCATCACCTTTAAACCAGAGACACACCTACCCATTTCCCCTATGATCAGACTTGATCTACATTTTCCATATCAATGAATTAAATAGCCACAACGTCTGTAGTTGTTTAAGGAATGCAGGATAGCTCCCAAATCATCATTTTTAAAGTGGCAAAGCAGTTCTACACTGTTCTTAAGATTTCATATTTTATTTATTTCATATTTATTTATTCATATTTAAACTAGTTGTGTTTAAAATACCAGTTTGCTCATCTTGGTGTTAATAAACATTCTTAAAGGCGCATTAGGGCCTTAATTCTACTCTTTTGGAGGACAATTCCTGATTGCAGAGGAATAACACCAGATTTACAATAGTTTAAATGAGAATACAATTTGACATTTGATGGGAAAGAAAAAGCCTCAGATAATTATTTACAAGTATCCAGGCCTGATCCCATTTTGGATTTTTTAAAAAAAAACAACGAACACAAAGATTTAATAAAAATCAGCTTTATTTTTTGCTGATTGTTTCATACTAGATCTATTGTATATAAATCTCAGCAGGTCAATGGCACCAGAGAGTACTTTTCTGTTAAAAAATGTACTTTGAACAGTTGCTGTCTCTGAGAGATGGCGTAAGGATGTGCTAAACCCTGCTCATGAGTGGAAAAGTTGGTATCAGGTTGACACGTCCATATGGAAGTGAGCAGTAAAGTGTGTCAAAATTGCATATATAAGAGACAAGGTGAGGAAATATATTTTATTGGACCAGCTTCTGTTGGTGAGACAAGCTTTGGAGCGCCACAGAGTTCTTCTTCAGCAGGGTGTACATACCAATGTAAAACGTAAGGCGTTACTACATCCTGGGAACTTGTATTCAAATACACCGAGGAATCAAGAGTCCAGTCCAGAGTGCACTCAAAAACTAAACAAAAAACCTCCAGGCAAAACAATAGTAGCATGCCCACAGAGTGTAACTAGACTGCGCTCTCTCTTTCTCACTCTCTAAACGTCCATTAGCCCCTAGAAAGAAAAGAATAAAGTTACTCTCCCTCCCTTTGATACCTCTACCTGCTTTTCTCACTGTTCTTCAGAGGAGTGCCTTGAAGTAAACTATCACCAGCACGCCTGGACTATAGCCCAGCATGGGAAGCTACTTGTTCTGTCTCTCTCGAGTTATGCCGATATGTAGATTCCTACACAGAGAGAGCATGAATGAATTTCCTCGCTCTCCGGTTTATTTCAAGCGCAGTTTCAAAGTCAATGAAATATAGGAGCGGAAGAAGGACAATTGTGCCCCAAATTCCTTTGATCAGGATAGAGAAGGGACAGACCCTGCCAAGAGCGCTCAGCTACAAGGGTGATGCAGACTTTATAGATCCGATTTGTTCTTTCCCAGCACGGATTGCTTTAAAGTAAAGGTACGTCCGTGGTGAGTGTGCCAAAGTGTGTCACGGCATGAGAGCCCACTTACAGACACGGCTTGCTGGGCACAGAAAACGACCCGATTATTCCTCACGAAAAGAAATCCCCTCTCCCTGGTGCCTATGATGCTCTGTCACATAATGTGGCATGGGAAGGATTTCACTCTAGAGAGAGTTCAGACGATGTCAGTCGGAGTTATGTCTTCCCGCCGCATTTAACGATAGAAGTAATAAGAAAAAGTAACAACACTGGGTATTGACAGACCCCCAAACAACGTTAGTTCTACGAGCAAATCTGCTGCGGGAACGTAATAGACCGTAGCCAACCCTTTGGTGTATCATGGATTGTTTTTAATGTGCAGGGCATCATCACCCATTCACAGACACGAGGGCTGATCCTGCTGATTACTGGGGATCTTGTCCCTAAGAGCTGTAAGTACAGGGGCCTACCAGCGCAATTTTAGCATGGTCTTGGTGAAATTGTAGATTGCCGATCTCTCTGAAGCAGAGCCGCAAAAGCTGCAGGACAGGCTCTCCCCAGCTTTTCCCCTGTGTCTTATTGTTATTGATGGTTGTTGTTTTACAGGTTTAAAATAGTCATCGCTGACCGGAGATACCTTCTTGGCAAAAAGTGTCAATCAGAAATTCTGCTCAGCCCTCCCCTCGTCGCTATTCCAACGCTTCTCAATCCCCCCAGCGGCACTGGGAAGATGTTCTTAGCCAAATACATGATTCGATTAATGAGCACTTCTGTGTGCTAAGGAATGCAAATTCTGTCTCTCCCTGTATTATTAGCTGTATCAGAGTGTTTGTCCTTTCAGTCCTCTTTGAAGTTGATGAAGGGAAGGCTGTGAGCTGGCACTGAAGGGGTGGCTGGGGGGGACACTTCTGATTCCTCGGGTTTTTTATTTGTTCTCTTGCCAAAAACGCCAAAGGTAGCTAAAGTTACAGAAATTATTTAAAAATGTGTGTGTGTGTTTGTTTGTTTGTTTGTTTTCAAATGCGACAGATTTTTTTCCCCCTCCTGGTCCTCCCTTGTAATAATAATGGGATCTGATGAGCAGTCTGCTTTGAATTTATTTTACAGAATACTCACGCCCATGCCCTAAAGAATCTGTTACTGTTTGGAAGGCGTATAGGAAGTACATTCAGTTGCCCATCCCAAACATGTGAAGACTTATTTTTTATTGCTTCAAGGTATACATTGATTTCCCCCTTCTTCTCCTCTCCCCCCCCCCCAAGTCCTCCCCACCCACACTGGTCAGAGTATGTAGAGTATGGAAGGCACTCTATATCACTTGTAAGTTACCTAAAAGGTTTAATCGAAGCAGCAACTGGATATTGGCATTTTAAGGCATCTACCCAAATATCAATTTCAGTGTCAGGTTTTTAATGGGAGGCGTTTTGATTCGAGATGTATTTTTGAAGTTTGCAATCCGCTCTGAACTTCTTACGAACGCTGAGATCTTGCATTTATCAGGGGTGGTGTCAGGTGATCACTTTAGGGAGCTTTTGATGATGAGGCTGAGAACTAGGTAAGCTAGTTCAGGGAGCAATGGAAACCATCTGCAGTGGTATGGACGGTGGCAGGTTGCCCTGGTTCTGTGTTGTTTGTGGACTCCGCTGGTCGTACCGATTGGCTGTAAATTCTAGGGCGATTTTGTGTTTATCGCATCGGAAATTCAAGCAGTTGTGCAAACCTCAGAGGAAGGAGATCAAGATAGATCTTTGCACCACACAGTGCGTTGGATGCAACACAACTTGGCTTTAAAATGTACCCCAATGCCACGAACATGTTTCTATGAAATGTCATTGCTTTCATTATAATTCTCAGACATCTTATTTGCCTTTTAGGTACGTTTTCCAGTGTGCATTCGCCGTCACTAGGGGAGATTTATTGCTTCGATTGGTTTAGCTATTCCACCTGCACTTCCCATCGCAGTACTGCTGTTACCTAGGGATGCTCTAACATTCACTCTCCCCTGGTGACATTACAAAGGAAATCAAACAGCACACCCAACTTTAAAGACAAACATAAATGGACAGTATTAGGACCCTTTCTGAGTGTGATGACTCAAGTGAAGTTTTTATTCCAGATAAGACCCCAGCGTCAGTTAAACTTTTGGCGTGTATCGCTTTTCCTCTTGAAAGGTGTTAAAACAGCAATTCAATTACAGTAAATAGTGTACATCATCTTCACAGCTGGAAAATTCTGTAACTAACTGTGACCAAACGTTGTAAAGGAATATAGCTTAACCAGTATTACTTTTTTTTTTTTTTTTTGGCTGACCACAGGTTAATTAATTTCAAGGAGCTTAGTATATCTAAACAGGAACATACTGAGATGCTGGCAAGAAGTCATAGAATATAAAACGTGGAATTAGAAAGATCATATGAAATCTACATAGCAATATTTTTGCCTGGGAATAATTCTTACAGTTTTTCCCACCCTAAAGTATAATAATAATAATAAAATAATAATTATTAGTAGTACTAATAGAAATAATAATAATTAATATCAAATAGGGTAAATCCAGTCCGCTCATATATATAGTCTGTGTCTATATGACACACACACCAGACATATACATAGCATGTATCCATTGACATATACATACATATGCATATTCCAATATATACATACATATATGACGCTACCTTGAACAATATATACATCATAGACCACACGATTTTTATGCAACATCCATTGATACCCCAGCATTAACGGCATCCAGCAAATGTGAAGAATCGCGGAATCAGTACTGTAAGTTGTACACAGAGAAATGATTGCTTCTGAGTGCAGTCCTAAATCATACATGTAAAAAGCTCAAGGAAAACTCCCAATAACTCAGACACCGTTATCATTTCAATTAATGGTAATATTAATATTAGCTGCTGTCTCTAGTTGCACTTGAGAAGATTTAAGGAGGATTTAATTTACTTGAGGGTATATGAAAAAAGCATTATAAACCCTTGGAGGTGTTTTTTTAGTGCAACAAATGTATCTGTGGGTTTTTTTGTAACCCCGTCAGTTTATAGAAACACTGTATTGCCCGATCTTCCAAATTTGCACAGCCAAAACTTTCCTTAGGAGTAAAATAACTTGTTTGACTCCAGTGGAGTTACTGAGGATTTATTCTGATGTAAATGACAGCAGAAGTAAGACTTCAGGGGGAGCTTGGGGAGCCTAAGTGATAGGGCCTCAGGGTTTGAGTCCACGGTCAGCAAAAGAACTTGTAAGGGGGAATACTGACCACTCTCTCCTAAGTACCCTTAGGTCGGTCATTGGCTCTGTGCATGGACCATTGCAGAGGGGGCAGGTTACACCTGTAGGAATCCACAGGATGCTTGCTGGGAGCAGAGTCAAGAAGGGGCTCTTAAGCATTTATTCTGTGTTTCTAATCTGAAAATCATCCGAAAACATTCAGCATCAAAGACCAGCCTTCTTCTTATTATTATTATGAGTTATTATTAATTATTAGTATTGCTTTTACATATAACGTGATGGGAGCAGGATGGTCAGCAACTCCAACTGGTAGAAGAGCAGCAGTGAAGAGGAAATCCCGGACTGGGATATTAACAACAATAAAAACAATAAATAAAAAGCTAGGGGTAGATCCAGACGTATTTTCTGACCAAGGAAAGCAGAATCGGGCCCCTTGCTGTTATCATTGACCTGGACTGTAGCTGCTCATGGGAATCAACTTCTTTACAAATCTATTAGCGAGATGATTTTGACTTCTTGGTTGTCGTTTTTGTTTCTAATGGTAGCATAATTTGTAAACCTTGTTGTTCAAAACATCTATATCTAAACAATAAAAAAAATCCTGGTTTCGCAGATAACCCAAGTTTAAAACCTCAGCTGCCCTTTTGCAAGTGATAAAAGGTGAATATTTAAAAAAATAAAAAAAGAAAGAAAAACAAACTCTTTGAGTCCCATCTTCCATATCGCCATTAAAAAACCTGAAGGAGGGATAAAACAATAACAAAGTAAATACACCAACTAAGATTCTGTTAAAGAGACAGTTGTGTGTTCAATATTCCATTTTAAAATAGTCCCAGATATTCCCCAGTGCATCGTAAAAACGTGAGCATTAAACTTTCTCGTAATTTATTTGTCAGGAAGCAAAATTATTTGCGTTTTGGAAAGTTCGTTTTGATTAATTTTTGTTTGCGTCTCGGATTTCTGATTGCATATTAACTTCCCTTTCTATTTTAACCCAGAGCCCCAAACCTGTTATTTCCTTTTATTTCACTTTGACTTGATTGTTTCATAGACAACGATTTTACAGAGAGGCGCACAATCACCCACATATATATGAAACTTGTATAGACTATTTATATCTATCTAAAACTTAAAGAAACTTTTGTGATTTATCCCCCAAAATATAGTTTTGTTCAGTTAAAAAACTTCAGGAAACAAGAAAGTGAGATAAAGCCTGAAATTAATTTTTGTGACCAAAATTACACTTTATTTTTTCCTCCAGCAAGGGAATTTCGTTCCTCCAAACCTGTCTTCTTATATTTTTCCTGCAGAACCCAAAATACTCTCAATATTACTAGTTTCTTTCTCCTTCGTTATTCCATCCTGTTCTTTCTTCTCAACTTAGAAAGGTGTTCCCGAAGAATTTAACCTAATTATTGATACAATATCTTGAAAACTCTGACATATCTGAACGAAAATGTAGGCATAACCCCCCTCCTCCCAAAATACAAATCTTCCTTATATTGTCTAATCTTTTGAAGAACGGGTTTCTGAAATTCTGGTAAGGGAACTCATCACTGAAGATTTGTATTATTTTCTTGAAAGTCCTTCAGATGCTTAATATCTTAAATACAATTTCTGTAAAATTATGTTTGTGTCATTGGCATAAATATTCACACCAAAGGACAATGCACATCAAACACGTCTTTCAAAAGTTTTTTTAATGTTTGTTTTGGTTTTTTTGCAAGTTGTGTGTTCGATTTTATTTTTCTTCTTAAAATGTCAATCCTCATTTAGGAAAGGTGAGATCTGTAGATAATTATGGGTTATTTGTTAATTATCTAGTTACTTTTGATGGTAAAAAAAATACACACATTTTCTATTGTGTTAATTACTAGGATGTCATTCTACTGAAGGTATCTTTGTCAACTGCAAGGAGCGGAAGGGGCGTGGGGGGGAGGGAGAAGAGCGAGATTAGAAAGCTTTTTAAAAATAAAATCTTAATAGGTTTTCTAATGGTAATTTAAGAAATTAAAACCTTACCATGTTACATATTTTGCCTGAGATCGTTTCTCCTCTCAGAGGGACCTGGCATTTATTTATTTCTGGAGATTTTTTTTTAATACATCGTTTTCTCTACAGTTTGGTCCAAATCTTTTTTGTTCATCCTTCTTATACAAGCAACCGTCTTTTCTTTTAATAATTGTTTCCATCCCGTAAAACTGTTAAAACTAAATGTATTCTATTTTCTTGCCTTTTTCTCACCTAAGAAAGAACATCCAACTACAAAAGCGAATCAGCTAAATAAATAAATAAACAAAAATCAAGCAGGGAGGCGGAACACAACGTATTTTATGCTATTTCTTAATTTTTATTGCTTACGTGGCACCTAACGGATCCTAATGTGCAACTGAGATAACCTGGACATAATTCGAGCTCTCTAAACCTTTGGCCTTGAGCTAATTAAGAAAAAATATACTCCAAATTGCTATTTCCAAAAACACCTTGTTCATTTGTCAAAGTTACCCATGTAATTTTTTTAAACCCGCACAGTAATTATAAATCACTGCATTTAACTCCTCTTCATTATCCTCAGAAAATCAATATCAATTCATTTAAAATGATTCAGATTATAATAAACTTGCTATTGCACTGACTTCTCCAAATGCGTTGCCCATGGAGTATATCGAACATTTTTTTGCCTACAGTCCATCCCTTTCTTACCTATATAGCCTTCTTTTACCATCCCAAAGTTCTTGGCAGGACACTTTTTCGAATAGATAGCGACTGTATTATTTCCACCCAGCTAGTCTGCGTGTCTCACACTGTTAACTACACTCCAGGCAGCACTGACTTTTAAAAATGTTTTCCTATGTACGAAACAATAATAATCTGACATACTTGTCGCAAACCCCCTGAATATGGAGCTCAACTCAAAATGAAAACCAAAGTCAAATATATTTTTAAAGAATTTAATGTAGGCAAAATCATGTGGAAATTATTTGGAGGGGATATAAATTGATCAGGGATGGAAACTATGAGGCACTCATTCTGATGGTTTGGGGCCAATGAAAAGGAAAGCTTAGAAAAATGTCTAGGTGTGGAACATTAATTATAAAACACAGAAGTCTTCACTTTTGTTCGCTTGGTAGGAAAGCGTCATCTCTCTCTCTCTCTCTCTCTTTTCTCCTCTGTCTTTTAAAGAAAGAGGATCCTAAATTCCTTTTGACTGATAGGAAGTTACAAGACAAGATGCAATTTTCTCTTTCTTTTCTGACAACTCTGTCATCCCAGGGATCATAGTCATGTCAGGGTGTCTGTCTCGGGGAAAAAAAAAAATCACTGATGCCTGTGGCCATCTTTGCATCAAAATTTTCCAGACCTCTATTTTTCATTGTGATCTCACTGATCTGAGTTTGAAATGCGAACGCAGTAAAGCCCCTAAGCCTTCAATCGTGTGGAATTTTCAAAAGATCTCTAGAAGCAATCTCAGGCTGTCTGACCCCTGACAGACGTAGATCCCTTTATACCTCTCTCTGCCAGCACTTCATTTGCTGGAATAGCTTTCAGATTTGCACCTCCAGATGACAACCTGAGTGTTTATTATGTATATGAATCCGAAATCTTCACTACATTACAAAGGAGGCTTCTTAAACATGATATTTAATTTCAGATCATAATTACCTGAGCTTTTTTTGCTTCTAATTATCGATTCCACCTTCCTCTCTGTGTCATGTTGATATTTTGTTTATTCTCCCTTTTAATCAGTCTTTACAAAAATCGTATTACTTGATTCCACAGGGGAATTAAACATGTCACACCGGACACACATCATGACTATGTGGAGATATACACTGGACTCCCATCATGTGGCGATGTATAGTTATAACTATATCTTATTTGCTCTTTATTGCTAGCTAGCTGTGTGTGTGTGTGTGCTTTGGAAACAGTACAATCCAATAACTGTTACTGCCATTGCAGTCCCAGTTGTTAGTATACTTCATCTCTTATTAATCTATAACAGGCCATTTACAGCGGTGTTTAAGTTCTGTCTTGTGACGTAATAAATTGCCATTTGGTATGAACCAGAGAAGCTCAAAGCCTTTATATTTTCCTTGCAAACTTCGCTAACTTTCTAGAATCCCAGGTGTCAGTCCCTTCCCATTCACCTGTTTAACTGAACATTCTACCGCGCCTAGATTGTTTATCTTTCAAAAGAGACGGATGTGGTAACTCTGGACCCCGGCATTTAATTTATCAGTCGAAATGCTGTATCTCAAACATCAGGATCGTTGTCATTCAGAATGTTAGGTTTATTTTGACTGACCTGGTTAGGTGAGAGTTCTAATTGGAAGTAACGATCACAAATTCTATTTTCAGTTTTAAAATCCGAAAGTGATTAAATGTTTAAGATCTTACAAAGTAGGTGCTGTTCAAGTGTGTACATGCCTCTCCAACGCAGCCCTGCCCTCCAAACTTCTAGCCACATGCGACATAGGGGTCTATTTAAATGGTAATCTTTAAATATTTGCAAAGGTGTCTTTTATGTGGCAGATATTTTTATAGATTTCACATTACTTCCCCCCCTCCCTTTGGACATAGGTTCGTTCTGTTGCTACGATTAACTTATTAAAATAACTCATCATTAGTTTAATTTGCTTAGCAAACGCCTGCCTGTGTGTTCACATGTTTCTGTATTTATCCATTTTTTCCCATAAAACTTGTATTAAAACAAAATGTTACTTTTCTTTCTCTCAGGAGCTGTATATACATAGACCCTCCCTTTTTGAAATAGACCGCAGGGACTGTCATTAGATCAGATGGCAAGCCTTTATAGAAAGTGTTTTGCATAATTACATACCAAAGCCAGAATAGTCACCCTCACATTTTATGGGTCACAAACCATCAACAATTGGCACATTATTGTCCAAGAAACCCCAGTCCATTCACTGATAGAGAAAACTAGACTGCCTAATCTAGAACTGAAGAAGATTGAAATTTCTTCTAATAAGAACCCAGAGAAGATTATTTTCAAACTGACAACGTGTTTACATATAGTTATAAAGTTCAGAGGACCGATGAGGAGAGAGAAAGGGTAAAACCACTAAACATGATTAAGAATTGCACAGTGGCCTAATATAGATGGTTCATCAAAAAGGAACAGACTGAAAAGCCCCCCCACACCCCCTCTCCTTTTCAGATCTGTTCCCTTTTCTACCGTTGTGATTCAGTAATTAAGATATTCTTATTTAGACAGACAGCTCCTCTGGTAACTGAATAATATTAGTTCCCTTTGATGTCAAACTTTTGACAGTTATCACACTCGCGTTGGGCAATTTAGCACAAATGCCCTCTTTTCTTTCTTTTTCTTTCTTTTTTTTTAAGGGGGGGAAAAAGACTTTGAAGAAAAGTAATAAGTGTGATCGCTATCAGCAAATGATGGAAATCGCAGTGGACAGCCATCCCTGGGTATAAATTACATTTTGTTCTATATAATGAAGCGGAGTTTTGTTTTTACCTCATTGGGCTATCATTGTCCAAAATTAGGGCAATAATCCCACTCACTTCACACCAATTCACCACTCTCTCCCCCGGATCTCCCGCCACCACCACCGGGAAAAGGGGAGATTTTCCATTCCCTTCCCCCCTCCAACCCACCCACCCAGTAAACCTGCGAAGCCATCAGGAATCGCCCTACTACAAAATAAAGTAACAGCTGAACGCTGAGTAGGGCTGATGACTCAGGGAGGGTGTTTCACCTGAGTCTGGATTGACATAAATCCACTCTTGTGGACGCCAGAACTTTGGATCTGCCAGATGGCAGGATGATGAACCACGTCTGTTGTATGATATTAATAAAAAACCGTACATATGAACGCGTTGCTTTTTTTGACCCCCGGTTTGCTTTATTTCAAAGGAGCGTGCTGACGTCTTCTCCCAAACCGCCTCTAAATCAGTTACCTGTTCTCTCGAGGGGGTGAGCTTTCAGTCTAGCAAGCACTGCAGCATCCCAGAGCCTGCGTCAGGAAGAGCATCTCTCTCCTAGGGGCTTCTTGTCTCTTTCAGAGGGAGTATATGAGGATGGGGGACCTTCCTGGTAACTTTGGGGAATGCGCTTTAACCCTGGCCCTGGCGTTGCCCCCCCCGAGGAAAATTCGGAAGAGCTCGATTTAGGAGGGACAAGTGAAAACTCCGGTGCAACGTGGTAACATGATCCAGGAGTAGGGGAAATAACTTGTGGTTGGTTCCCCCCCCCCCATCCCGATTCTTTCAGCAAAACTTTGTCTGGGGGATGAGGGCGTGGGGGTGGGGGGGTGGGGGGAGAGAAGTCAAACTCTCGCAGGTTTCTCGCGAGATCCAAGCAATTAAGAAAAGAAAAAAACCCAGCCCTTTGCTTTCAGCTCCCATTCCCACACTGTGTCTAGATGTACATGGAAATCAATAAAACAACCTTAATGATTTTTATGATCTAATTATCCCCTGAACGGTGCGTTTTTTAGGGGGTGGGCAGGCATGGGTCAGGCCACTTTGGAAGGCAAGAATGCCTTCGGTTTCGTGGACTGTGGCAGTCTTTCATAAGTCAAAAGAATTGATGTGACCCTTCCCGCATGCCAACACAACCTCCCTGTTTGGTGGCTTGCTGGAAGTGAAAGTCTTCCCTTAAACACTTGCCCACCGGCTTTGAAGTGAGAAAATACTGAAGGCCAAGAAAACACCCCTCATTTCCCTCCAGCCTCAGTGTATTTCCATCAAACAAACAACCCAATACTCTCTCTGTGTGTGTCTGTGTGTGTGACCTACTTACCTACACAGTCCTCATTGATACCTACCAAGCACTGTCTTTTTAGCTTCCTAGTGACGAGTCTCATTAGCAGCGGTAAGGCTCGGACTAATTAATTTAAATGCTTTTGGTAACATTATAGGAAGAGAGAATAGTTTATGTCCACAAATGGGTTATATTATTTTCGGGCTCGCCTTACCACACCACTCCACGTGCCATCAAAGGAAGGATCTCTCTCTGTCTGTGGGTGTGTCCCCGGGGTACCACCTCCATCAGGCTTTCCTGGAAACTTTTGCCCAAAAGGGCACAGGGCTATGTAACATTTTCCGAGGATTTGCATTACACCTTCACTCAACGGTAACAGGTTAATACAGTGGAAGTTCTCCTCCCCCCTTCTTGATCTGACACGGCAGACAAACCCACTCAGATGGCCAACCTCAAAATCCGGTTGCGTACTCCAACTAAAAATTAGATTTTAATTTGGCGGGGCAGAGAAATAAAGGGGACTTCTTGACGATTGGTTCCTTTTTCTCTTTAAGATCTTAAAATAAATCTTCGCCTTTCCTCTCCCCTTCAGCCGGGAGAAGATATAATAGAATAAAGCCAAACGGTTCGAATCACCATAAAGTATTTGCAAACTGAAGCTCTCATTTCTGTCCCTACTTGTTATGGAGGGTTGGGGAGATATCTTAAAACCCTTCAAAGCTTTTGGGCTTGCATCTCACAGGGCGGTGTTGTAATGGGGTTTGACAGCTTTCTCAAACAGCTCTGAGACTACGTCCAAAATTAAAGTGAGGACCATCCGCCGACCACTTATTTAAAGATTATCCAATAATTCATTTGCAGACTTCCCATGGAAATTTTTCAGAGTAGCAGCCGTGTTAGACTGTATTCGCAAAAAGAAAAGGAGGACTTGTGGCACCTTAGAGACTAACCAATTTATTTGAGCATAAGCTTTCGTGAGCTACAGCTCACTTTATCGGATGCATCCGATGAAGTGAGCTGTAGCTCACGAAAGCTTATGCTCAAATAAATTGGTTAGTCTCTAAGGTGCCACAAGTCCTCCTTTTCTTCATGGAAGGTTTGCAGATCAAAATTCGGATTCCCTATGAGGTGCTTCGGCATACAGAATATGTGTTTCTGTCCATCGGCGTGTGGTCACGATGTGAATTCCCATTTAACAGTTAATACCTCAGCCATTTTCATAACACCATTGCAATTGATCAAGGGGAAAGGGAAGCAGCAATCATATGCAGACTAAAGAAAATACTATATTAGAAAGAAAAGGCAGAGTACAGAGTGGTGACATAACAATGGATCATCACTCTGATAGAACTATGCAAGAGATTCCGTTCACATGTTTATAGTTAGATTCCTGGGGGGGGCAAATGTGGAGAAAATATCCTCAAATACTTGCAACAGGTATGGGGATATTGCACCTGTCTCCAAAGGTCCTAGCAAAAGAAAGAGGCTATTTTTGAAAGCTTCCTATACAGGGATCAATTGTTTTAAAAGTGGGTGGGTGGGTGGGGAAATGCATTTTCCTCAGAATATTTCAAGGAGAAAGCAACTTGTGAGGGGCAATGTAATAGACGGGTTCAGTTGGGAGAGATAATGTAGTCAGCTGGGTAAAGTCAAATGAAGTTCTTCCGTGGTAAAAAGAAAACTGAAAAGCATTAAAATGGGTCACCTTTAAAGTATTAGGCAAACTTCTCCCTGGGTTCTCTGTTCCTAGTTTTCTCTAGAAGTAAGAACGCCCAGACATGCATAAAATCGATAACAATCGATAGAAGAATCCCAAGCAAAAATGCATTTCACATTATAGACATTTATTCATGTTTAACAGCTGCATTTCATAAACACTGCCTTAGTAACAATATTGGTACAGCTTACAGACAGAGAGAAAGGCACATTTCTCTACACACAAACGTATTTAAGGGTCTGAGATTTTATAACACTGTTTAAAAATGAAAAAAAAAAACAAAAAAAAAAACCGCGGGAAGGGTAAGAGTGATAAGGAACGGACGTAAATCCATTGACTTTTCTTATCTTTTCTTTAAAAAAGGACAGAAAATACATCATATAACTGCATGACATACTGAACGTCAGTTCAATTATTTCCCCCTATAACTCATTTCTAAAATCATTTTACATACTGAAGTTAACAACCGTAAAACACAACAAAAATACTGGAAATATCTGAATATCTGTGTTTTCAGTTAGCAAAGGAAGTTTTGTGTGTTTGCTTCTTTTAAGCCCGGAATGTGACACTTAGAATCGACTGCTCGCATTTTTCATAATAGGGTCTGCTTTGCTTAAAACAGGGTGAAATATGATTACAGAATAGCACAGGGTGGAGCTGCAAAAGGAACCTATCGGCAAATGGGATCACAACACACGATCCATTCTAACGTAGTATTAATTGCTTTCTTTGCAATATTTTTAGGGTTGCGTACGATCCCATCAACGGAGGTGAAGAATCGCAGAATATATCCCGGTTTCGAACACACCGTCAGTTGCTACAATGAAAGACTCTCTTTGCTACACCTGAGAATATGTTCCCTTAAAAGAATCGTCCTTTTTCTTAGACTTTTTAAACGTGGCGTACTAATAGTCTGGTAACAGGTTAATCAGATCAGAGATACGCAATGGCCCACATTTATTTTGAAAATGTTACTAAGTGCGTGTCTTACAGAGGTGGAATGATTAGTCAGATCAGATTGGCCTTACGACATATATAAACCAGGCAATAGCTGCTTTCAAAGGCCCCTAAAAATCAAAGAGAAAATATAAACGTTCCTCCATTTCTCAGCTTTACACAGTGGACCACAAAAATACGTATTTTCCTCCGAGGATCCGTAATAAAAGCAGTGGAAACGAGACTGGTTTCCTCTGTATTAACTACTAGTTAAACTGGCAAATAATATTGTTCATTCATCTTTTTCAACGTTGATTTATAGCAATCGACAGGTTAAAGCGTCATCTGACTTCATTACTTTTAAAAGCTGTCTATTTCAGAACTGTCACTTTTCATCACTGAAACCAAATAAAGCACTTGAAGAAATGAATTGAGAAAGACTTTTAGATCATGTTTATAATTCTTTGTCTCGACGTTAACATTCCTAATGACCTGACCTGCTTTAGTTACCTCTACGTCTAATGTTAGGAGTAAAATAAAATCACCAGTTCAGGCTGCAAAAGTTACAGAAAAGGGAGAAAGTGTGAGGAAAACAGAGGAAAAGCAGTGCACAGACCAAACACACACAATTATAAGGCAGCATGTGTAATATACACATGTGGTTCACGCACACACAAAGGCTTAGCTATGCGTAACTTTTTTCCTCTGTTTAAAATGTGCAATGAAACAAACAAGCATGGCTTTAATATATGTTTACTCCAGTGATATTTTCCGTGCATTATTAGAACATTCATGTTAACTGACTGTGAAACTAAAAATTTTGAAAGCGTGTTAAACAATATTGTAAATATTCTACTGCAAAGGACATACATATAAAGGTAACCTATCTTTACTGGCTTAGATCTGCCAAAAATATAAACAAACAGATACATTAGAGAGAAATTCGGAATAAGAAGACTAATCAGATAATACAGAAACTTAGCTGACCACATTAAAATAGTTTAGTTTTGTGTGTACATGAGATCATTGGACTGTATATTTGCATGGCTTTTCATTTTATTTTTTAAATATCATCTTATCTTCAAGCTATTATATTTTGCATATGTATATTAATATAAATGCGCCCAATCTGAAATGGCAGGAATGCAGCTTTTGGAAAAATAGCAATAACTCAGAAATGAATTTCTACCAAAATATAGAGATTACTTGGCTTGATTTTTTTTTCTGTCTTTGAAATAATAGTCACCAATGCAAAAATAAAAAATAGATTTCGAACTTCGTTCAAATAAGTGGAAATATAAATTTGCATTTAACTAGCTAAAAATAGGAGCCTATGTTGCTTTGGTTTTGGTTTCAGTCCATCACTATATAGATATAGATATACACATCCACATAACACGGCTTTAATAAGCAACACTTCAGTTCCCAATTAGTAATACAGTGTCATTCCAATATCAGTAATCGATTTTAATGTCTAGATTGCAATGGACCAAATATTGCAAATGTTAACTGGGTATTTATGAGCTATATAAGGCTGAAATATTTCTAGAGGCAAATTCTTAGCAACACACTTTACTGTGATTTGTTCTAACTATTGAATATTGATAGCCTCAACTTGCTGGGCTTTACTGGTATAAGACTGTTTTAACATTTGTTTGATTTATTATGGCTTTTCTTTTGAAATGCCTAGTTTAATTGTATTCTTCTACAAACTCCATTACCACTGCAGAAGTCGTGCTAATGGGCTTCTGTATAATTCAGCCACACTTCCGTACCTTAGAGCGCCACCGTGCTGCTTAAACTATAACTGCACGGCAGAAAATACATAGTGATATTTGAATACACTTGCTTTTCATAATCAGAAACCTAATAGACCAGGACACTCGAAAGTACTTGCTACTAATAGTTTACGAGACATTATATCTTTGCTCAGTATCTTCTATAGTATCCCAATGTGCGTGAAAAAGAAAGAGAGAAAGACAAAACCAGAGTGTACAATTTCACAAAGACTGAAGTTGTAACACAAGCTGCAATGTTTAACATGAGATATAAAATAACAGATAGTTTTTCTCACCGTGCCTACAATTTAAGACCCAATTTTTATTTTGTAGGTAACTAACCTCAGAGGTATGTTGAATGCAACGTTATCTGGTAACACAAACAGCTATACGAGACTTGCATATTCAATTAAGACGTGCAAAATCAAATAATTACAATCAGTCATGCAATGGCATACGAAGTATCTTTGATATTTTAAGATCAGGCTCCAATGGTGGTCTTTAACTATTTCACACTTAAATATCAGCACAAAAATATTGAGTTCGTTATATAAAGTACAAAATATTACATTTCCTCTTTTCCCATTCCCTCTCCTCCCCCCCCCCCCAAAAAAATCTGTTTATCCAGCTGAATGAAAGTAAATTCTAGCAAATAAATCAGACCTAATTGGTACCATTCCATTTTTTTCCTGTGGCCAAAGGAGAATGTTTTAGAAGCAAAGGTAAGAAAGAAAACGCCAACGCAAAAGGGACACATTTTCGCCTCTTCAGTGAAGATTTCGTAAACTATTAAAAACTCATCTCTAGCAAGGGAGCCAAGGTCACGGGCACATTTGCCAAGGACTTCATGGGACTGTATTTTTGACCTATCACAGGTCGTTGTTGCAGGGACGTGGTTGTGTGGTCCCGTTAAGATTTGTATTGAATCTGAGATGCGGAGCGCTCCTCTGCAGGTACCAGCTTCGGAAACGGGGAACACGTGTGGAAGACACAGGAAAGTGGAGCCAGAAAGCAACTTTTCCCTGGGTTTTTTTTTGTTGTTGTTTGGTTTTGTTTTTTTTTTTTTTTTTTTGACCGCCGCAACACTTGGTTTGGCTAGCAATAAATGGCCAACTTTTCGCCTGGTTCTCAAACGCACGGCAGCGCCCGCCTTCATTTGCAGACAAGCCCGGTGGGCTCACTTTGTACACGTCAGTTGTTTAGCGTGAAACATGCTATTAAGTATTGATTAAGAACATCCCCGGGTTATTCCGAGAATACGGAGAGCTATTCAGGGCTATTTGACTTTACCAGAAACTAGAGAATATTAGCTCATGAGCAAGAGGCAAGGTACAATTCCTATTCGGGGTGTCCTCTCCCCAGCATTAATACCGGGGAACTAGTTCAAAGACAACAGAACAGGAGGGGGGAGGGGAATATCCAGCCAGAATTTATACTCGAAACAATATGACCAAAGAGCTGCGACAGGTGGAAGAGACACAATTGCGCAATGGTTCCGGTCTACAATTAACATAGAGAGATAACATGCAAAGTCCAGTTATGTTAATAGCAGAGGATTCAAAGGCACCGTGGCCGGGTTTATTGAATGCTAATTGCAAATTAATTGAAAACCTTTAATGCTAATTGCAAAAAAAAAAAAAAAAAAAAGAGGAGGAAAAATACTTGAAAACTCTATTTTATTTCACTCCATTTGATTTCCTATGTCACCTGGAGTTCGCAGAAGTTTGGGAACTTGTCTGGGTTTTTTTCCCCTTTCTTTTTGGTTAAGAGGTCGGGTTTTCTGTTAGACAATTTAATGCCTGCAGACTTTAAAAAAACCCATGATTTTATTGCTGTTGCACTTCCTACCGCAAGATGCAAAGCAAGTCAGTGGAGTTTGTATTACAACTATGTCATAATGTTTCGCTGATGCAAAACATGTAGCCAGAGGGGGTTGCTAATGATTCCTGGATTAGAGAGAGAGAGAGAGAGGCTGGTTCCATATAATAAAAAGCAATGTAAAAACGAACCATTAATATCGGGCATCGGAATATCTGTCTCAGTCCCCCACATGCACGCAGAGATCTGTCATGAGCCTTTTAAGCACCGCAAACGTTTTGCATATTCTCCCTATTAATTATGTTTACATCCTATTCATTTGCGTAGTCTCTTTGAGAGAGTCAGCATCAAACTTTTTTTTTTTTTGGGGGGGGGGGGAAGAGAGGGAATGTACTGGGATCTAGCGGCTTTTCCCTTCGAGGGGATGACTATCGGCAAGTAACTTGTCACAGCCAAAAAAATTAAAATCAAATCAAATAAAAAAAGATGAAGAGCTGCTCAGGGTCTAAGAAATTGTGGTGGAAACTGGGAGCGAGATGATACCAGGAAAAGGGGGGGGAGGCGGGCTGGGTCCCTTTTCTTCTCTTATTGTCTCTTCCTTCCAACAACATGCTTTTGGGGAACGATCAGGGATGATTCAAAGCGAAAGAGGGCAGAAGTACGTGGTCAGAAGTTACCAGTCTGAAATTCACGCGCCTGTCTCTGCTAAAAGGCGCAGGCCTGAATCCTTCTTCTGTTTCTGCTCCACTGGAATATTGAGAGGGCTTGGGGGGGAGGCGGGGGAGGGAGGGAGTTCTATATATATAGTATTTGTCTTATATATGTATATACTTAGACGGGGGGGGGGGGAATACAAGAGGAGGGAATTGAGATCTTCCCTTTGGACTCTCCCCTCACATTATGTCCTCCAAGGCCTGGGAGGGAAGATGCATCCACACTCTCTTCATTCATAAATAAATAGGAATGGAGACTTAAGGGCTGCGGTCGTGAAGGGGGCAGGAGGGCTGCTTGATCCGGGTTCAGTGACCTGGGCCTCTGAGGACGCCAGCCACAGGGAAGAGTCACGGCGGCCCGTAGCCAAATAATAAAAAGAGGTGGGGCGGGGGGGGGGGTTCGAGAAATGGAGCTGGTTTGTGGCGGGCGGCTGTCTGCTCCCTGGAAATGAACGTGGGGGTCCTTAAGAGCTGAGATCCTCAGGGTGACGCCACCCCTCTAATGCTCGGAGTGGGGCATCCGTCCCACGAGAGATCGCAATGACTGGCTTGTGGGCGTCTCCACTCCCCGCAGGGCTGGATTCCGCTCCCCACCGGTCAGCTGCCCATTAGCCCGGCGTCTGGCTATTGCCTTGCAAACGGCTCAGGGCGGGCACACGGGCGCGTCCTCTCCAGCGGCAGCTTTTCTACCTTGGACAAGACGTGTGTCCTTTTTAAAAGGAGCACAAACCCGAGCACTGCAGGTCCTGCTTACTCCCGGGAGGTGGGTGGGTCGGGAGGCTGGGGCTTTAGAGGTGACTAGCCATGCCAGGGCTATTTCACACAGCTGCGGCAGCGGGGTTGCTCCGAGGGAATATAAATGGGGCAGGTTGGATAAGGAAGGCAGGAGTCAGTTTGCATATTCACGCCGTAAAGTAACCAGGATTAGAAGGCAGGTTCATTTGTTGGGTGTGGCCGCCGATCATTTACTCCGCGGCGCCTCACCCCTGCGGGTCCTTAACTAAGAGAATAATGGCACCCAGGGAAACCTGGAGCGTTTCGGTCACCCTGGTTTAGGTGCTGCATGTCCTCTACCTTTTACACTGAAATGTCCTCTCTGGTGTAACCCAAACCCCCTGATCGGATCCAGGTGAGTGACTCAGGCATACGATTCTATCCCACTCGCCTGGCCTTTGTTTGTGGACAGCCATCTCTGGAACACTCATTTAACATCTCTATATTTTGCTTCCTTAGAGGGGAATGATATTATAGATACAACTGCAGGTTCCACCTAGTTTTAATGCCTTCAGTTTGTATCCCCTCCTCCCCCAACATCGCTTCCTCTCCAATATTGTAATTAATGTCCTTGTTTAGGATCACAGGCTGGTTTCAAAAGATTCAAGATCAGGCCTCACTGATATTGATCCTTGGCCCGATAGCCACTTTAATCGTTGGATCTGCGGGTGGAATATGAACAAAATATGGTTTTCAGCAAAGCCATCGAGTGCGTGTGTGCGGAGAGAGAGAGAGAGAGAGACGAATCAGTGTGCTTGTAAAAGATCAACCTTAGAGGGAGAGCGGAGCATGGCAGGTACTGGATGAGTCAGCCTGGTGGCTTTACAGATACAAGGTACTGACCAAAGGACACGAACCCTGGTGCAATCATAGGAGAGGGAGGGGAGTGGAAGACACGTAGGTATCTTTTGCAGTCTTTGGCGTTCATCTGAGACGTTTAAGGGGCCCGGCGCTTTGCATCCTCCCCCAGTGCGCCAACCAACAGTCACACCGAAGGCGGTGTTTGTTGCAATACCCCACACCGAAATGGGAACGCGACTGGCGGGCTGTGCCTGCTGCCCAAGCCTGAAAAGCAAACTTCTCAACTTGAACTGCGCAGTGCCGAGAAATAGCAGTCAGGGACGATCAAGATAGGGTAGGGAGAGGGGTCCAAACGATCTTTCCTAGCCAGAGCTATTATGAAGAGAAGGAAGAATAAAAGTTTTAAATATACCCTAATTACATCTGCTTTCTTCCCGCCCTCTGGCCATATTTACGCCATCCCTTTAAAAAAGCTACATTTATGAGGTCTGGTGGGCTTCTGGGGTCTCGGTGCATAGGAAACAGGTGTTGTCAGATTGCTAGTGTGGCAGTAAAGTTTTAAAAATCAAGTAATAAAGAGTTAGTCTGGTTGGAGCAATCTGCTGGCTTTAATCTGGGTTAATTTATACGGGGGGGGGGAGAAAATCCCCTCACACTCACTTAGAGATACTGAAGGGCACAAACATAACGAGAACAGATTCACACTCCCACACTTGGAAGTAACATCCTGTGAAAAAAGGATGCCTTTTGCAGAGCCTTATCGATGGGATGTGGGAGCTTGTTCGATGTAAACAACCCCCAGTAAGAAGAAATGCAATTGAATGAAAGATTAAAAGCCCCTCGAGTTGTGTGTGTGTGTGTTTGTTTTTTAACACCCCTGGCTACATTTAGCATCAGGACTCCAGCGAGGCTGGAAAGGATTTTATTTAAACTCCTATTTCTTTTAGGAATAATCATAACAATAGCTCTCTCAGGGCTGTTTAATCCGGACAAGTTCTTCTTCCTTACGCCGGCGTGTAAATTGAACGCTGGTGACATTGGAGTGCCAAGTAGGCAGCATTTCGGATCCATCTGTAAGTTCCCAAAGCCCCCGTGAACACCTTAGCCCGCCGCGCGCTAGAGCCAGGACCAGGGGACCACAGCAGCTCTCCTGGGAGCATCTTTGTTCTGGAGAAAGGGCCAGGAGGCTGTTCCATTACAACCGGCTTGCTAATGTTACTGCAGACAGGTGCTCTGTGTGAAATGCTGGCGGAAGCTTGACCCCATGTTATTTATAAACGTTAACCCCCTTGCCCCGCAAAGAAAGGCACACACTTGCCCCCGAAAGAAGCATGCGAAAGGTAGGTTTCTTTCCAGCCAATCCAGTTCACCGTTACTCTTTGCTTCCTTCCATCAGTGCGGTGCCCTCGCTTGGGCTCCTAGTTTCCTAACCTCGACCCAGTACTGGAGCTTGGTGATAGCGGGCTCGCTTTCAAGGCTCACCCTGGCCTGCCATCCCCCCCCCCCCCCCCCCCCCCCCCACACACACACACCTTTATACCCCTGGGGCTGGAAATTACCAGTGACCCTGAACTGTGTCTTGGCTATGTTTGAAAAGGCAGGAGATCCGAAGGCCAAGACAAAAGGTTCCACGTGCACAAATACAATCTACTTTAGGCCTAGGGATCTGATTCCACATTATATAGGGAGCCCCTAAGAAGGCTGCAGGTCTACTTTAATTTTGGGGGGTAAAGGGGTAGCAATATCGAAATTGGGTGTCACAGCCAAGCATGGGCGTGGACTGCAGATCTGCCTGCTAAGCAGCCATCATGACATATTATTTTGCTTCAAAGGGGAAGCAGGAATGATCATCAGATATGATTCTCTCCCCCTTTTAGGGCTTTATGACAAATCACCTTCGTTGTATCAACCACTTGTTTCTTTTAGTATTGCCAGGAAAGATTTCATTAAGGCTCCTTCCCCACCCACCCCTCCAAATCTATTCTCTGTCTCAGAGTGCGTCTCCTAATCATAATTAAAATCGTCTCATATACATCGGCGTCTCTGGTGTGCACACTGAATTGCAGGTGACTGGACGAAATGTTATTTCACTGTAGTCTATCATTTTTACATTAAAAAGTGGCGCAACGTTGCCAGCGTGAGATAAGACATATTGTGAATATTGAGAGATGCGATAGGAGCGATATTAACAATCGATCGTTTAATAGGCAGACGTCATGCATCATGTTCAATTCTATGACAGCCCGGTACTTCAGTTAATATAATTAAGATTACAACTCAAGTGGTATTGGAGGGAACATATATTGATGGCTTGCAAGAATAACATTCTGAATATTCTGGACGTCTCTCTGTGTGTGTGTGTTTTCTTAAACTGCCCTCTGATAAACAACAACGTATTACTTCATATATGGAGAAGAAAACTGATAGATTATTTGCAGACAGATAATTAAGTCATTATGATGCCCTTGCCCAAGAAATTCAGTTACATTCAGAGAAATAGTAAGAGCAGGAAGCCAAGTTTGTCTGTTATTTAACGGTGTGCTTGTTTTATATTGTGTTCTTATCCCTGTACATAAACCGAAGTCCTAACTGTTTGTTTGTGGCATTCTGGAAGCAAAGCAATACGAAACATTGGGTTAGAATTCACATTGGGTTATATGTCATTTATAATTTCTTTTGAAGAATTGTTAATTTTTTCAATAAACGGACCCACATGGTTCATTTTATTTCAGGACACAAATTGCAGCGTATCTGTCTTAATGACCTTTTAGAGATAGTTCCACTCTTGCCTTCTCTGTTGCAAATAGAAAATACACTTCGGTTTAAAGGTTGTAGGAATTCCCTTCCGAAAGCAGAAGCTGTGTACTTAGCAGCATTGGTATGGCTGATAATAAAGTACAGCTTGAAATGATCTCAACTAGTGGAATATTAATCAAATCAATCAAGGTTGACAAATGAGAAATATTCGAGAGAAGGTGGTAATTTACAACTTTGTTATTAGTTAAGAATCTCTCGCCTTGTAAGAGTAATTAATAATTCTTGGATGGGAACAATTTGGAAACGAAAAACACACTGTCTTTACATACAAATGGAATAAAGAAAGGGGTTGAAAGTGAGTTATGTGTCAGGGCCAGAAAACATAAAAATGATTATTTTAAAAGACAGCTACATGGGGATGTAAATATGAACACATACACAGAGACAGATAAAAGCCACACAGGAAATAAGTACAGAAAAAAAATAATTCAGAGCATTGATTACAGAAGTCACATCTATCGTCCAAAGACTAAACGCAGTGTTGGACTGCAAAGTGTTTTAGAGAAATTACACCCAGTAGGAACAGTGCATGGCAGATATCAAGAAGTAACTGATTTGAGAAATGTGTGTGTCTCTTTCTCTCTCTCTCTCTCTCTCTCTCTCTCTCTTTTTTTTTTATGTGACGAAAGACCCCTTCTCCCAAACTCCCGCTCCGAGAGGGAAACTCAATTGTCTTTAATGTTTATAGTGTTAACCCTACCTATCTTTACATCTACTACAACACTCCTCCCTTTTCCTTCCCCACAGACACACATTGATTATTACACTGTATGGACCATCCCACCCTCTTTTTCTTTACCCCCACCCTAAAAAAAACTGCCCCAAAGAATGACTTGTTGGGAAAACTATAAATCATTTTCCTGGTTGAAACCTTGAAGACTCTATTTAAGTAAATACGCTTACTGTGAAACAATGCATAGATCCAAGTCCTTCTCCGGATTGCTTCCCAAGTGCTGCCATCTCCAAAACTTTATTTACAAGAGAAGAAGAAGGGGGGGGGGGGGACTTTGGCAAACTTTATCTCTTCTTTATTATAAGCTGCAGCCTTGCCTTGGTAAGCCCCAGCCTGTTCTACAAAAGGTGGCTAGAGATTGAGATTTATTGGTTTCCAAATGAAAAGATTCATTCGATATAAGAGGTTAACTCAAAGTTCCTTAAACCGTGACTAGCATTGGCAAGAAGCTTTGCCTAGTCAGCACAAAGGCAGTTCAAAGAACCCTTTAAAAATACACACAGATACACATACACACAAACACACTCTCACACTTTAGTCTCAACGGCAATTTTCTTTTCATTTTTGTTTCTTTCTGCCCTTACAAAGCCCTGAGCCTCTTTGTAGGTAGCGGGAGGATTTTTTTTTTCCAAGCTGAACTTTGCCATTTTGGTGTTGACCAACCCCCTCTTCTTTTGCAACCAGTGAATGAAAAGACTCTAGGGAAGGGGTGGGGGGAGCAAACGGGGTGAGCAAAAAAAAAATCCCCCCAACCTTCTAATTTATAGTGATCAGAAGAACGTTTTTAAATATAATAGGAACCCCTCCTCCCCCCCTCCCCCCAAAAAAAGCAAGAAAGATCCATGCAAAGAAAAAAAATAAGGAAAGGGATAAATGATAGGCAAGGAAACAAACGCATCTGAAGCTAATAGATTGGTTTAGATTGTTTAAAGTATGCACCCTGTCCCCCCAGTCCTCCCAACAGGGTGTGAGGTGTAGAATGTTGTCATGACACACACATGTGTCGGTCTGTCTTTCTGTGCGAGTGTGTGTATGTGAGAGAGACACACACACAGAGAGAGAGAGACAGACAAACACTCTGAAGCTATGGGGCAGAATCCTGTGTGTGGAGCCTGAACTATGGAAATGCTAATGAAGGAAAATTAACCCGGCCGTTTGTTACATTGCAGAGAGATCAATGCCTGACCCAGGGGCTGAAGGGATAGCTTACTTCTGTAGGAAAGATATGAGATAATCGCCCTGAAACACACTGGTGCCGAGACACACAGGGAGAAATATGAAAATAATCATTTAAAATGAAGAAAAAAAAAGCAGCCCTTTAAATAAAGTGCCAGGAGATAAACCGCTAAAAGGTGTTTACATGGGTTGCCATTCGCACTTCGGGGCATTCATGCAAAAAGGATATGCCTTGAAATTAGGAATGTCTTCATGTCGCTTTCTTCTCTCTGTCCCGAACAGAGACAGCACCGCAAACCTCATTGCAATCCTCTGATTTTATCACCAGAAATTCCTCTCATGACTGAAGAAATTATTCTTTTGTTTAGAGCGGGAAGAAAGGGAGCATCCCATCTATGGGTGGAAAGCAATGGGAAACCTGGACTTTGGGGCAGCTTTTGGATTCGGAGTAGAGAAAATAAGTGATTTATTCGGCGTGCAAACTTTCAGGCCCATCAGCTTTTTAACAACAGACCCAGGGGAAAGGGAGCGTTGAAGAAGCTTAGAGTTATAAGTGGGGAAGTATTTTCAGAGACAGTTTGGTTCAGCAAAGAGATTGACCTTTCTGGTTTGAATGTTTTCAGTGAAACCTCGAAATAAAACATATGGGAAGATGAATGGCTTAGAAGGGGAGAAATGCTGCCTTAAAAGCAATCCGCATAGGACAATGATACCATTGGCGTGGGACTGTTGCAGTTGTTCCTCTATTTCTTTGTCTTTAAATAAGACATCAGAAAACCCTCCATATTAGTAACAGTGACCACGCAAAATGAATTATGATGTTGGAGAAGGAGCAGGAAATAGAAAATAAGGGGGAAAGAAGAGCCTAGATCTTAATAAAGAAGAGATCAACAGAGTAGCATTGTTATCTGTATGTTCCAAGAAGCAATATGGACTGTATATGGGCTCTGACCTGACTGCTATTGCAGAAATTTTTCACTGACCACAGTGACAGCATGCTCGAGTTTCTGTCTGAATCAACTATACCAAACTTGCTATCTGGCAATTGTTTCTTTCTCCTGCTGTTTGAATTTCATCCCTACTAGAAGGAAAACTAGGATTGTTCTAAAATATCTCTTTTGTTTTTGGGAAGTCTTTCTTGGAAAGCCAGTCTGCATATTCTTAGAGAGAGCAACGGAGAAAGGCAGGCTAAGTCTTGCTGTCTAGTGAGAGAATGAATTTTTAGGCCAGGGTACAGTTAATTTCCAAAGAATCGTTAATTAGTAATGTTGCTGGAGTTAAGGCACTAACTTGTTGGGTGAGATTAGATTATGTAGGAAGGAAAAACCTGTGTGCGGAATCCATTAGTCTACAAAATCGAGAACGCCTTTCTTGTCAAGAAAAATAAACCTTCTATAAAATAGAGACAGACAATGAGCTCAGTGAAATAAACAACAAGAAATATGACCACTTCATATGCCAGGAGTACAGCAGGTTTGGGTTGAAATGCATAATATCTCTTCAAATGACTAACTTGACCCCCCCCCCCCATTACTACTGCACTTGCATCTAGTTAAATATATCCAAATTTTTAATCCTGATCCAAAAGCAAATTGAGTCCCATTAAGTATGTAGAATTATTTGTCTGAAAAGGGGGAAGATCATGCTTTATAGGAGCAAACAGTTTGCATTCAGTGTGAGAGATATTGCTTAGTAAAATCTGCGTTTTAAAAACATTAGGTTAATTCTTTAGTGTTGGGGTTAATAGAAGATTAATTTACCTTTGCATGTGACGCTCTAGGTAGTGGTTAATAAAGAACAAAGGTTTAACCTTAGTATGTGACATTTTTTTTAAAAAAAATGGAAGAATGAAAGGGGAAAAATAAATTAGAACTAAACCACAAAACGATGAAGAAAGAGTCAAGTGTGAACATAGATAGAAATAATAGGGAAAAATGAATCTATGAAAACTGGGCATCCAAATAGGAATAAATGCAAAGTTAGGGACATCCGAGAAATAACTCTCTGAATCCTGCATAGTTTCTATAGCAAGAACTTTAAAAAAAATACATCTGGAGGAAAACTGACGTTTTTGCAGTTTGATTTTTTGCAACAAGTATCCAAAGATCTAAACTAATTGATTCTGGAGTTTCTTGGAATTTATCCAAAGAGCAATATAGTTTTAATTGTATGTTGCTTAAAACTCCATTTCTTGAACAGTGTGAAACAAGTCATAAAAGTCATAAAGCGTATCACTGTTTTTCTCCCCCCAACCATAAATACTCAACCGACACTTGGAAATCTTTCTTAATACTCCTAAGGGGTACAAAATAATTTCAAAGACATGTAACTACATCATAAAATTGGAAACCGTTAATCCGTTTTAACTGATTTAGAAGGCAGTTATGATTTTTTTTTTTGGAGGGGTGGAGATAAACCTATTTCTAGTCTCCCACGACCAAGCGAGATTTCGAAATGTATTTGAAAACAGGCATTCTTTTCAGATTCTCGCCTGCTGAAAAGGAAACAACAGATCCCCTCTTTACAAACCATCCAAGAGGCTCTAAAAAGTATTTGGATGGAGTTAAATAAGTTTTTAAAGTTTATATACATGTTTCTGATCCCTGACTTACTAACCCCAGCCAGCAGCGATAATCGCTAACCAGCCAAAACCAACCTTAGCAAGCCAACTTTTCCAATTAAGAAGAATATATTTTGATCATTAGAGGCAATGGTTATAAATAACAGAGTATTTCTTTTAAAAACACGGTAGAGGATTCATTCCCTTTTCCCCCTAGCCGCCCACGCTTTTCGTGTCTAAAAGTAGCAGGACAACTATGCACTGGATAGAAAGTGAAATGTGGCTAGCACAGAGGATTCATTAATTATTGTAAAGGGCTTGGTTTGGGCAGAGGAGGGAGAAGCAGCAAGCAGAGACCTATTGCATCTTTGTAGATCTCTTTGGCGTTTCAGAGAACGATTCAAGCTGGAAATCTGTAAAATCCACGTAAACCTTTCTCTTCTCAATACTAACCCACCCTTTGACACCGCTGTATTGAAGTCGGGGCTTGAAGGTCCTTGGAGGTCTCTGAGTGTGACAGTACTTAGAATAGCGGGTAGATGGCACAATTTTCTAACATTTAGAAAGAAGAACCCACGCTGGGAGCAATAAGTCCATTTAAAAGCCCTTTATTTAAAAGGAACAAAGATAACTGACAAGCAAAGTACAGAGACATCTCAATGAAATTTCTAGAGAAGAATAAAAACTCTCTGCAAAGGAAAATACAAGATCTCGGCTTTTTTTTAAAAAATGTACAATAAAAATAAAATAAAATAAAATAAGTACTCTCCTAACAAGTCGATGTGGTTCATTGAATGATGTATACTTAATTCGGGTGTCCAGCATAATTAAATATGAGCAGCTATGGTCAGGAAAGAAAGTAAGAAATTAAGGTTAAATGTTTCAGAATGAAGACAGCTGTTACAATTCCGTTGTTCAAACTCCACCAAATCAGCACAAACATCTTTCAGGGGAATCGGAGAAATAGGGACACGGGGACAGAAGGGAACATCTGAGTTTATGATACAGCTTCTAGAAAGCGAAAATAATCTGAAGTTTTATAACGATGGAGAAAATTTTTCAGGATTTGACAGTTCTGGAATTAAGGTGGCTCTCTTTCTTTCTCTCGTTCACATTTGCAGGAATAGAGGAGTTCAAATAAAAGGTGAGGGGGGACTAATACAAGAGTTAAGCACATTAAAGTTGAAATTTAAACAGGGGTACACGAAATCATTTGGGGGAGATCGGTTTCCTAAGAGCGGATCGCAAATATTTAGGGAGACATAGAAATTCGAAGGTTATCTTTGCCCTTTTATCGTCCGTCTTGTACTCGGAAACTTAACGACTTGCGATACCAAAAACACACGTCATCGTCATTTTTGCTAAAGCAAAGGAAACAAGCAAAAGGGGGCGGGGGGGGGGAGAGAAAGTGTAAAGCAAAGCAAAGTGCACAATTACCCGTCGAGATACAGTTTATTATAGGCTGCGAAACACCCCTAACCACAGGCAGCGAAACATCTCCAAAAGCAGAGAAACAGAAGATACACTCGTGGCTCCGTTTAGAATGAAGAAAGAAAGAAAGAAAGCGAATTTGGTTCAGAATATATGGCGCTGTAAGAACTCCGTTCCCGTATAAATAATTGTATTTGGGTGGGTGCTTTTCCGACTTATTTGTTGAGTAAATCTCTCTCACTGCGCTGAAGGCGAATCCCTGTTGATAAATCCATCATTATCGTTTGGATACAGGGAGACAGCAGCGCCACTAAATTTATCTTACATTTGTAGCGCTTTAATAGACATTTATTAAATGCTTTTAGAGAGAGACATGGGGCGCCTGATTACATCCTAGTTATAGACAGAACATAAAGACACACGTTAACACCAATTTACTAGAAAAAGAAAGGAAAGGAAAAGAGAAAAAGACAAAGTTTTGGAGTAAAACTACTACATAAGCATGTTCCCATATGACCTAAATACTATATTTTCCTGGCACGCCTTAGGATTCTAATAGTGACATTTATTCGTCTGTATCAGACAAACCTCTATATATTTTTTGTTTCTTTCTATAACATCAAAAGATATGACCATTTGCAATAGACTCATCACACTCTTTCACACAAGCCCCCACCCGCCTTCCAGCTTTTAACTCTAATTTCAATCTTCTTCAATTGAAGAATCTCCAGGGACCTGGGCAAACTTGTGTAAAATAGTTAAACCAAGCGGGGTTCAAAGAGGATTGCTGAGTTCCTCTCACTGCCTTAATAAACCGAAGGGCCCACTTCAAAGAAAACACACTGGAATCCAAAGTCAAAATATTGCAAGGCTCGCATATATGGCAGGGTTGAGACGATTTATTCCGTTTCACGCGTTGGTTGGGACGGAGTTGTAAAGACTTCGCCCTTCTTTTTGTGGGAATCCTTCATTTTGCCTTGTGCCTTTACATTTCTTACTAGAAGATCCTTGTTTTACTAGCGTTCAGGTAGGTTTTAAAAGTCACCTCTTCGGTCTACAAAGTCAACTGTCCCCAGCTGAGATCTAATCAAATTCCGTTGGCATTGCTACCTTTCCACCGCTCTGATCCCACGTATATTTCCTGATTTTTTTTTATTAGAATGATTACTACGGGTACTAACTCTCTCTCTTTCTGTGTATGTGTAGAATATGGACTGATAGGGATTCTAAATTCGATTCCCAACAATTGAACGCTCAGGTGTAGAACAAGTGGCTATATTGACTAAAATTCACGCACTAGATTGGAGTTTATCCTTCTTAACACACTGTGGGCTTCCTTTAACCAAAGACCTGAAGCCTAAAACACACAGCCGGTATCCGAATTTTAAGAAAATGCTCAAAAACCGTCCCTCCTTCACATTCCCCCCACACACCCTTTAAAGAACACTTCCGCTACCTAAAAGTTTCCATAAGAAAATTAATACAAGTGACACTGTGCTGGGGGAAAGCTCATTAGTTCGTTGTCCAACCCTAATAAAAGAACAGAAGTGCAAATTATGGAGTTCAGCTTCATACTCTCTGTCAACTAAAATCAACCCAGTGCAAGCTTGATTCAGATTGCTGCTAACTTGGCCCGCAATTCTAACTCCCTTCTTCCCCCTACCTCCTCCTAGTAGAAAGGATATTCAGTGGAAAAATCTTGTTCCAAGGAGGGTAATGATCAAGCTTTACATTAGGAAGACTGCGCAAACTCATTTCCCCAGCAGTAATCCCAATAATTTTAACTTGCCGCCGCAATGGAAGGGCTTGGAAAGGGGGTGGGGGAATGGACAAGAGGACTCCTGAAATAACATATTCTTTCCAGCAAGGTAAAAGAAAAGTGGGCCCTTTGTTTTGATAATTAACTCAGCCCAAACTAGGAAAGCAGATGTGTTTGCTTAGCTAATCATAAGACAAGTTTTTGTCAGAAAGAACTCCTTTTGGAGCTTGCAACTGGGGAGGAAAGAGAAGGATTCCATTATTGTCCTCACCCGTCCTAATATCATATAAACGCTTCCGAATACCTCGATGGGGAGAGTCAACAATAATTTTAGTAACAATCAATAAATAATAAAAAAAATTGGAATCTCTCTCAAAACCAAGCCAGGTCCCTGAGCAATCGGTCCTCCGAGCTACCACGCTAGAGCTGTTGACGTTTTACTTATGGGGGGGCAGGCGGGAGTGAGGAAAAAAAACACAAAGTTTTAATGACACCTATGACATATTAAATTAGGCAGTTTTACAATTGGGTTTGAATACGATGCTAACTGATTACAAGTGCCTTATCAAAAGGGCGATAAGATTTATAACTTCGTGAGCACAAACCTCTTGCTGTAATGACAGTAGACGTTCAATGGGAGAAATAGGAAGCGATTGTGTTGTCCCTGTATTTACATTGACTGTAGCATCCACAATAGCTGGGGCTTGGAAATCCATAGGCCAAAAATATCTTTATGGTCACCTATTAACTAGTGTGTTATTTACACTTTTTCTGGTGCGTCTTATTCAACCCCCCTGTCGCCTACGATTTAAAGCACGTTTCTCCCCCTCGCTAGGTATTTTTGTATTTTTTTTTTGCATATCTGCGCTACACAAAAGGCTGCTCTCCCACCCTCCCTAAACCAACACATTAAGCAAACTTAAAAAAAAAAAACAAAAACAACAAAAAAAACCTAGGGTCCTATTACAAACCAACGCCCAGGACTAACTGCTTTAAAATTACTGCATAATTAGATTTAGCTGAATTTCACCATTAATTAGGCAGCCGCACTGCGGGGAGCCTTTGAAATCTGAGAAAATGGGAAAAATCATCTGAAGCACGTTTTTTTAAACCCAACTTCAATAAATCCTGACCAGGCCTGAATTTCTCCGAATCTCTCTTTCCCCTGTACAAAGCGAAGTGAAGCAAAGGATGATTCGCAGGACCCAATAAAGTTTTAATTTTTAAAAAAAAATCCATGTATATTTTTAAATCCTGCTTGCGGTCCGTGCATATGACACGGGTTAGGAAGTGTCTTGACATTTTTTTTCCCCCCAAATGAACCTTCTCGAGAACCCCTTTCTCTATGAAGAACAAGCCCTGATGTAACACTCTGAATAGATCTTATTTGATTTCAATGGCCATTGAGCTGAAGAGGAGGCAAAAGCTTGTTTGGGAGAGATTCTTCCACAGGTAATTTATATTCAGACTGTATACCATCTCTGGATGGGAGATCTCTCTGCAGATGTATAAATTTACCTACACGTGTCTGGCTATAAGTCTTCTAATGTTCTGACCCCACCTATACTAAAGGATCTCTTTTAACTCCTTCACCAAACGCCTGGGTATGCAAATATCCTACTACCTACAGCACATACAAATACCAAACACAGCTCGTGGATGAATGAGAATTGATAGGGGACTGTCTTCGGTGGTGGGTTGTTGTTGTTTTTAAATTATTCTGCACCTCCCCGAAAACACACACACACACTTTCAATACACCATCCAGGCAGAGAGATCGGTTTCTGATACCGGCTTTTCAAACCTGTTTGTTAGGAGGGGAGGGAGGGGGAAAAAAGCGTTCATTCAAATCCACTGGATGGGGTGGGGGGGGGGGCTGACTGGAGAGGGACGTCGTTAATGTTTTCTCTGATTAGATCCCTGCTTGGTTAATTACAGAATCACTTCGGACCTGCGTTTACTTGCTTCGCCTGGAGTTTTCCAGGGCGGTTTTCTGGTTACAGACGGACCGGCCCTTCGCTTTTCCTTTTGTTTCTCTGCTGTCTCTTATATTTTGCACCCAATGTGTTTCCTATTACTAAAGCGCTGCCTTTGCTTCGCAGCTCAGCCCAGGCGCTTGTAGTGCACTACTGGGAGACGCCATGTTGGCTGAGCTAATAGGACACCAAGTCAAAAGCAGGCTCCAAGGGATACTTCCACGCGCTTCGTCTCCCCTACCACGCACCCCCGAAATCCCACTGAGCGCGCACATCCCGGCTTCGAGGAACCAGAACCCCCGCGCTATTTGGGGAGGGTTAAAGGGGGAATTCAGCGCCGCGCCAGCGGCGCAGGGCACTTTGCAGCCAGCGTTTTAAACTAAAGTGCAAGCCCCCCCTCTCGCCCCCGGCTCGGTCTGGTCCGATCCTCGATGCCCGTCCTTTAACCCGCTTTGTGTTAACTTTTGAGATAAACCTCCCCCTGCCCAGACATGGGGAGTGAAACTAACTGGGAAAGGTTTGGAGGTAAGGGGTGGGGTGGGGGGAGTCCTTCTCGAGACATGTTTTAAAGTGTCTTAAAAGCAAGCGATCGCCTCTTTGCTTTTGCTATTGTTGTGGTTCGCGTTGGGCTGTTTGTTTCCCTTCCATCCCAAGCACTGGTGGAGGTGGCAGAAACAGCGAATTCAGATCAGATAAAAAACCCCGCAAAGAGGGGTGGGGGGGAATAGACACTTAAGAGGAAAGAGTCGCCATGTTTAACAGCTTTTTTTTTTTAAAAAAAGATCTCGTCAATTTCACATAGAACAAGCCTCTCATTCCCAGCCCTCCTCTTTTGTCCAACTCAGTCGTTGGATAGGTCTTTTGTTCTAACTCAGCATGAAAAGAAAAACTTTCTTTAAATGCTATAAACTTAAACCTAATGCAAGTACCTAAACAAATCCTCCTCTGAGCATTCCAAACATATATACATGGGTTTTTTTGTTTAACCCTATGCATTTTCTGTTTACTCTTATTTTTTGTGAACCAAAGCTAGCTGCAAAAACAGAGATCTCTATAGATAGCTTACAGGTTTTCAAACATAAAAAAACAACAACCAGGGAATGTCTTTTGATTTGAAAATCATAAATTATAATTTAATGCCAATAACAATGTACAGCAAACGGTTGCTTACAATAAACTAACACAAAACAAACAAGTAAAGATCCTGTGGTCTTAGCTGGAATAAAAACTTCACACACACTCACTCACATGGAGAGCACTTGCAATAGAAAAAGCTAAATCCAGAGGTCAGCAATCCCCTTCAGTAACACACGCACACACACGCAATTTATATATATAAATATATATATAAAATCAGCCGTGGTTCGGGTGTAAAACTGCTCAAATTCACAATTATATATATCATTCCCCCCCACCCCTCCACAGATGGGTCTAACTGGTCGGAAGATCAGGGTTTAATCGACTTTACAGAATTATCTCTCTTGCTTTTTTTTTTTTTTTTTTAAACCACAACATGGTGTAGTAACTTGTGGTAGAGGGGGTGGGAAGCCTCACACAAGGACAGAATTGCAAGCTTTCACATACAAAGCATCTGCTATAGACCATAGGTGGGGGACGGGACACACACACTCACACATGCACAGAAAAAGAAAGCAACCGCTTTCAAAATCAGATCACCCTGCTTCGTGTCTTTCCTTCCTTCAAATTTTATTTGCGATGACAAGGGATAGTAAGTATTAAATACACAAATTGTGTATCCGATCCTGCAGCACTTACGCAGACAAAATTCCCACTGACCTGAATGGGACCTTTGCCTGCGGGAGGATTGCAATATAGGGCCCTGCAGATGTATGTGTGTAAGCAGAGGTACATATACATTCACATATCCCAAATGTAAAATATGTTGCGGACCTCTGGCCATGCTTTCACTGACCAATTTTTTTTAAACCCACTTGCTATTATATATACACATTAAAAACAGTCTCCTCAGTCCTACAAGCTAAGTCACTCCATTTGAAGACCTCTCAATGACAACGATAGATGGCAGTTACAGAGTATTATAAAAAATCACACATGCTTAAAGAAAACTCATTGCAAACAACTGACCTGTATTTACAATACTGCTATTACCTTGCTCCAGTGATCTTGTGCGTGTATGTCAGAAATTTACAAAAGATTTTTCCTCCCATTCTGATCATAAAATAGATACTGATCTTCAGAATTCTAATACTTTTTCACAACAATACCTTTCCTATGCAGGCACTTAAGTGTGACAAAAATAAGGGCCTTCTCTAGAAAATCCATTTTTAATTAACAGGAGGATTAGATGAATGGGGGGCAATGGTTTACCATTTCAATATAGTACTTCCTAAACCAAAGATAAACCATGAATTTAAGTCCCCCAACCCCACTCCCGAATTAAACAGGTAAATACACTACTATAAGTCTGCTACAAACTTATTGTGACAAGTAAACAAATCAATTGCCTATGGATTTATATGACTACAAACTATAGAGAAGTAATGTGGTTTCTGAAAGACATTTATGACAGCCAAACAAGTTTCAGATATCAAATAATATTTTAATTTCTGAATACTTTCAATTTTCCTTGGAATATAACACACAAAGACTCGACCAAACAGTTCAGTTATTATAACTTTTACAGTATACAGAAATGTTGCACTTAAAAAAAAAACCTTCAGTTTTTTTAAACACAAAACTGTAAACTCTAAGATACTGAATCAATCACGTTATCTATAAGTGCCAACAGTGTTATTTTGTCATGCTGATTTCAATGATATTTTTTTAAAAAGGGAAAATATCAACAATTATTATAATACAAAGGGCTTGCAAATATACAAACAGATAGAGGAGTTTAATAACAATTCATGAAGAACTATGTGGAACCCAATCCAAATTACAAAAGTTCACTTTGTTTTTTTTTGTTTTTTTTTTTTTGTTTTTAGTTTTTAGTTTTTGTTTTTTTAATCAAAACCATAATGTGTCTTGGACACAATTCATTCTACCTACAATAAATCCCCACAGTTCATTTTCTGTCTGAAAATATCAAAAACCTAGTTTTTTGGGGTAGTTAAGTGACATGTGGTTCATTCGGGCCTATATAATTATAGCTCTCTCTCTCAGCTTCAAGCTAAATTTTGGGTCACCACCTCTAAGTGCGCTTCCATCATTGTGTTGTTGAGGGGTTTTTTCCTTTTCTTTTCCTTTCTTCCTATGATACTTTCATGGACTCAGTTTTAATTCTTTCAGAACATATATTTTAAGGATACACTTTTTTTTTAAAGAAGCCAAGATTATATCAAAAATTATTATAGAACCACAGAATAACCTGGTTTGAAACCAGAAAAATACAAAAAAGAACAACTATAGGTACATAGACACATAGGACAATTAATAATTTGGAAAAAAAAAGACTTACTTTTTTCCATTGCTAATTTTCTCCAAATTTCCTTTAAAAGCACTTTCAGAGAGATATTTTTCTTTAAAAAGTTTACCCCACAAAAGAAAAGAAAAAGAAAAGAAAAAAGAAAAACCCACCCTAATGTATTTCCTTCCTTCTTTCTTTTTTTCTTTTACTTTTCTTTCCCCTTTATTTTTTAAACAAAAGAAATGACAAGTAGCAAGTTTTTTTCTCTTAATGACACGGGAGTTTTTAATGCATTCTGTAAAAGTTCATTTGAGAGTCTTTTTTTTTTTTAAATTCACAGTCCATTATTTTTCCCCTGTCTTCTTTTAGCAAACTTGTAACATCCTTAGCAGAAGGAAATATAAGCAACCACCAGAACCCAAATGTCATTTGCTTTCCTTTCCCTCTCTTTCATCTCCCTTCTCAATATATATATATTTTAATTTTTTTCTCCAATATTTTATTGAATGGACATATAAGGCCAGTTAAAACTGCTGCCAGACAGTAACATATCCCTGATTAGGGTTTCTATTGGGGTTTTACCTACCAAACGGACGAAAAACAATTGCTCTATGACAGAAGATGAGACAGTGCGCAGGGAGGGAAGACGTAGTAGTAACTTCCCGAATCGCGTTGGTTGGTTGGGATACTGGCTCCTAACGTATTCTTCCAAAGCACACTGTGACTTCTCCTGTAAACTTTCAACATGGGCTACATCAGAGAGACCACAGGCATCTGGAAGAAAGGTTAAAAAAAAGAAAAAAAGAAAAAAAAGAAAACAATCAGTTTAAAGAAGATTGTTTTTTTTAAAAAAAAAAACCTGGTAAAATTAGGCGTAGATAGTGGTTGATCATGTCGCCCTCAGAGCTAAGCACGTTTTTAGCAAAAGGTGAATATATATATTCCACCCTCCGGAGGGGTCTGCTCTAGAATTAAACACAGCTTCAAGATCTGAGGGTTTGATTGCACTACTGACCTAGGTGTTGATACTGAGATGCTGGGAAAGTGTCATTTTTTTATTATTATTTATTATTAAGTTGCAAAGGTTGAAAAGCGTGCGGGGGATAAGCCACTATTTCTTTCCCACTCGGAAAATAATTGGGAAGAGTCTCATCATATGGCTAGAAGGAATGATAATTATTAGCAATAATAATTAATAATAAAAACTGGCCCAGCAAAGCATAATGGCGCCCCGGATCCAGCAACAGATTCTCCCCCAAAGAAGACAACGCGTTTTTCTTCAGTCTTTGAAACTGATTTAAGTGGCCCTTTAAAACTGATCTTGTCAGTTTAGCCTATTCAGAGGCAGCCATGCAAACTGTGATCTCTCTGTTCGTTTGAGCTGTCCTCCCCACTTTCTTTTTCTTTTTCTCACTTTTTCTTTTTCTTTTCTTTTACACCCAAATCCTCTACAAGACGAAAACTCACTGATATGGTCTGGACATTTTTCTGATACGCTAAAATACAATCAGTTCCCTTTAAATCAGAGACGTCTGTTCTGAAAGAGCACAGGGTGTGACCTGACCTCTCTGTGGCTTCTTAGGCATAGGGCTAACACATGCATATTCTGCGAGTCATTAGGACCCAGATTTTCAATAAAGAAAAAAAAAGGGGGGGAACAAATAAAAACGCAAACATCATATACATCTATGTGAGTGTCTGTTTTACATCATTGAGCGTTATTGGGGCATCTGAGAAGCTGCATGCATAACCCTATATTTGCATGTGTGTATTTCCACAAAATCAGATAACAGAAACCTTTATCTAGTTGGGAGGCAATTTGCATGCCAGGCCTCACGTTTTGCAAATAGTAATAAATTTAACAGTTACGACAGTGTCGGACGATTGTTTTCTTGAAAGGCTAAAAAAGTGCTCTTTAGAAATCCAGCATCTGAAATAAACTCATCAGGGTTGTTTTGGGGAGTGTGTGTGCGGGGGGTGGGGGAAATCCGAGCTGAAAATTTGAGCGAGGAATAAAATGCATCCTTGAAAAATGACAGGAAAATAAAATAACCATCCCACAAACAAACGGTACATTCTGCTTTTCCTACGGCTAGATGCTCCCTGCTAATTGATCACCTTAGGACTTTAGCACAAGTAATTTCTTTTTTTTAAAAAAGTTTTACTTGCAAAGCAATAATATATAAAAGGAAGTTTAGGTCACGACCCAGAACCTGGACAAAGTCCAGAAAATGACTTGGTTCCCCAGACCCCCTTTAACACAACAAGGAATGGATTGTGAGTCCTCCTCCCCCCACTCCACAGAAACGACATTTTTTTTCTTCTGTTTCCTGATATCAGGCTTTAAAAAACTTGGATGAGTAATTATTTTACAAGTCCTGCTTCCATTCATATGTTTATCACGTGGCCACTTTCCCAAGCTTTCAAATTAGTTACAAAAGAAATCATTTAAGAAAACAAAACCACCTTAATCCAAAACTTCTAGAGGTCCAAGACAGTGGGTCACCGGCTGCGCCTTAAAGTTAGCAGCCTCGACTAATGTAGTGCCCAAATTAGAAAGCATGTATTTAAATATATATACATATACATACATCTCTCTCTCTCTCTCTATAGCCTCCAGAGTTAAAATCAAGTCTATTACTCACACAGGTTAAACTACGGTGCAAGTTAATTAGATTTCACAATGCATTCAATGATTGTTTTATAACTCATATACTATTTATATGCAGGAAAAGTTGGCAAGTATTTTCCACTTTTAATTATCTAAGAAACACCTTACTGCTTTGATTATTTCCTTCCAGAGAGAAGCATAGCTGTGTAACCATAGAATTAAATTTGTATTTCCCAGCTAAGATCCTTTCCTGTTACTTTTCATATTATTACGACGTATGTACTGGAGAATTATCTTTTACAAACCGCTACTTACTTTGGACCATACCACTCCTGCTGTGTGTAACTACAAACTTCCCCCCTTCCATTAAACGACACAGCACTGCTCGTTGCCACATTCTATTTCACGCAGAGACAGCTCTTTGGGAAATTTGATTTATTTTATTTCATGGGATGGAAGCGAATGTATTTTAAATTCAGCTTTTCACCGCTTAACTTTTTTTTTAAATTCACTTTTTAAATCGCAGGGCTGCTTTTGTTGTTGTTGTTTTGTGGTTGCCCATAAAATGATCCTTTTTTTTCAGGGATGGGAAGACTTGCTTTTAACAACATCAGACAGCTTTTGCTGCTGTTCGGATTGGTGTCGTTAAATGCCAGAGCTATACTGTTAAATCAAATATTCTTTTCACTGGGGAAGGCAGAGGCTCACATGCCTTATTGGTGCTTAAAAGTCCCCCCCCCCCCGCCCCCCATCATTGTTAAAACTATTTGAAGGCTCCCTCTAAGGGTGCTTATAGGCCAGGCCTTCCTTCCAGAAACACATACCATTTTTCTAAAAGGACACATGTAGCAATGATTCTGGTGGAGTTTCCAGCCTCTTACACTTTGCCAGAGTGAACCGATTTCATAGGGGGAGGCTGGGGGTGGGAAGAGTGCAAATAAATGCTGCCTACCTGAGGTGAAGAGGACTATGGCCTTTAAACAGCTATATTCTGCAGAGTCGACATGCAATGCTTTCAGTTTTTCTACTTGCTCTTGGAAGATTCGTATGTGGTCCATAAAGGCGACCACTCGGTCAGCAGACATCGGCGAAGCGTGGAGGCCAGCAGCGGCCAGGAGAGGAGCTACGTGGAGGGGCATGGAGCACTGGGCGGCATTGAGGACAAATAACTCGCTCCAGGTCAGCCTGAGGAGGGCCACCTGGTCTGTGATCTGGAGGTCTGGGAAGAAGGGGATATTCCTGGCCCACTCCACCGCACTGAAGAGCATCCTGGCTGCCAGTTCACAAATGTTCTCGATGCCCATGATGTTGTTGGGTTGCATGCATTGACTGCCAAAGCGGGAGGTTGGGTAAGGTTCTGCTCGCAGGAGAAGGGAGATATATCCGGATAGGTAGGAATGGCAGTTGAGAGGGTCCCCATTTGTCAAGGCGAACTGACCATGAGTTGGCTGTGTGGGTGGCATTCTGCCCCTCTGGACGGCTGCAGTAAATAAAGAAGAAACTACAGCAATTAATATCTGAATTGCTACGATCCTTTTCCAACCAAGTTCTACTTTGTGTGTGACCCTGGGTAAAGGCAGCTTCGGGGTGGGGAGGGGGGGACGACATGCATTTTCCAGACAGAGTTCAGCCTGCGTCTGGTTCAGGGCTCTGCAGTTCCTGATTAAAGTAAAAGCAGCAATAAAAGCTAAGCAACGCTGGGTACATGCCTCAAGGCTGCTGCTCTGAACTGCTTTAAGGACACTACGGATCCTCAGTTCCTAAACACACAAGAATTCACCCCCCCACCCCCTCATATGTACCGAACGTCTGTGTGTGTGTGTGTGTGTGTGGTGGTGGGGGGGGGGGTTTCCTCTTCATTACAGCTGATATTGCTTATTGATTTAGGGCTGCAGCGTGGGGAGGGCGCAGGCACCTTTCGAAATACAAAGTGCTCGCCCCAGACAGCATTTATTGACTATTCTACAATCCTTTAAAAAGGTAAAATTCCCCTGCAACACATAGACGGGTAGCTACAGCCAGGCGACGGGCGAGGGTTATTACTGAAAAGCACCTTTATCAGCTGCTCATGGAAAGTGGGCCTTTCATTTTGTTAATAAATTTACATGGTGACAGCGAGAGGGAAAGGGAATAATAGCCAGAGATGCAGAAGGAAGGGAGAGTGGCTGAAATGTGCGTGGCTTAGATTTGTTATTTAGCATATGCCAAGGTTAGTTACTCCTGTAGACACACAAAAGACAAGCCAGGCAGTCCAGAGCCCCCTAACCCTTAACCTACATAGCAGCGTCCAGACACAGAACACGCCATTGCAAGACTGGAGGCTCATATTTCTCGTCTAATTTTATATCACAAAGACTCGATTTGCACGGATCAGGAACCCCTCAGCTACTTATCTCTTTCCTCCCTCTCCCGTCCCTTTTACCACATTCTCGCTGTCTCTCCTGGGGGTGGGTGGGGAAGAAAATAATAATAAAATAAAATAATAATAATAATAATAAGACGGGTTTATTTTTAAAAAGCAGACTGCGAATCCATAGTGGAATGCAGAAGAGCCCTGCAGGGATGCGAGCTACAGTAATTCGAACCTCCTGTGTAAGGATGGGTGATGGGGGTAGGTATTCATCTCTCTATCTATAAATTCATACACACACGAATTGGGGAGGGGGGGTGTAATGCTGAACATGCAGGAGGAAACATTAAAAAAGTAACCACGCCTCAGACTATCCATCTCCCTCCTTAAACAGCTGAACCTAAACTATCCACTTCCAATGAACCTCCATCAGCCAAATCACACACATCAATGAGGAGGGCCGGAGAATAGCAGGCAAGACCCCCCGCCCCCCACACCTCTTTCTGAATTAAGGGAAAGTTTCTCTCACTCGCTGTTTATTGTTGATTTGGCTTTTTTTTTTCTTTCTTAAAAAGAAACTGATTTGTTTGAAGGGGTGGGGGGAGAATAACAGAAAAGCAAAATGCAGTGACTGAAAATTGGAAAACAAATGAAATCCCAATACCTTCCCGTCTCATGCCAACTTTGAGGCATTTTTTGAGCCGGCAGTACTGACACTGATTGCGGTGGTGCTGGTCAATGGGACAGTTCCTGTTGGCACGGCAAGTATAGCTCAGGTTCCTCCTGACACTCCGCTTGAAGAAACTCTTGCAACCCTCGCAGGTAAATTGGCCATAATGTTTGCCACTAGACTTGTCCCCACAAACCACACACTCAATGTGCTGTTGTTGCTGCTGCTTGTCTCCTCCTTGGCTCTGCTGGCTTGGCTGGTTGGTCTGGGCTGGAGTGCTGGGGGGCCCTCCTTGTCCCGGGGTTTGTGGTGTGTGAGGGGCCCCAGCGGGTGGTCCTTGCACCGGTGGGGCTTGAGCAGGCTGAGTTCCCTGAGCTCCGGGTACATCGTCCTGGGGGTCTCGCCACGCACCAACTACCATTGCCATATCTATTGGACACCGTTTCCAAACTGCCTGTCCCCCCTTTATTTTTAAAGTTTGTTTGCTTGGTTTTCAGATCAGCTTTGCAGCAGTTTCTCTCTCTCTCTCTCTCTCTCTTTTTTTTCCCTTAAAAAAAAGGAGAAAAGGGGGGATGGGGGGGACAGAAAAAAATGCCAGCGAAGGCGGAGAACGAGGGGTGTTGGGGGGGGGCAGATTGCGAGTCGATTGTCTGGCGTAAAGACAGAAAAGTAAGGGGGTGGTAGGGGTAGGGGAGAGAGAGAGAGAGAGAGGAAAAAAAATCTCTTCAAAGATCTCCCTCTCTCCCTCTCTTAGAGCTGATCTGCTGCAGAGGAGTTGAAGGAGGAGAGGCGAGTGTCGGGGGGCCAGGTCCAGGGAAGCTCACAGTTAGCCATTCAGGAAAGCCATCAAAATAAGAATGGAGAAAAGGTTACAGATGACACACAGGCTGCGAAGGGGGGAAAAAAAATTGCACAACTGAAAAGACTTTTCTGGGCGCAGAAAGCGGAGGGCTTCGCTGTAGTTTTTTGAAGTCCAGGTTGTGGAAACATCAACCGAGATCAGCTTGGCTTCCCCCCCCCCGCCCCTTTCTTTCCGCTGCTTCTTTCTCCTGCTCTCTCTTTCTCTCTTTTCTTTTCTTTTCTTTATTTTGCTGCCGCTTCTCCTCCTCCTGCTGCCGCTGCTGCCGCTGCCGCTGCTCGCTGCCTTGTGCCGCGTCTCCTTCTTTGCAAGTGGGGCTCTTAGCGCAGTTGGTTCACACAACACATGGGGTGGAGGGGAGGGGGGGGGGGAGGGGGAAGGGGGAGGTGAAGGGAAAGAGTCAACTCTCCAGCTTAGAGCCCAGCCAGTGATAATGATAAAAGAGGAGAGCAAGGAGGAGGAGGAAGAGGAGGAGGGAAAAGACGGATCACAACCTAGAAAACTGCATCGTTCTTCATGCAAAAAAAAAAAAAAAAAAAAAAAGGCAAGACGAGAAGAGGCACAGGAGGGACAATCACCCCCCCCCCACCAAAAAAAAAAAAAAAAAAAAACCCAAAAAAAAAAAAAAGCAAAAGCAAAAGAACTGAGAATCAAAGTGATCAAATATGCTAAGAAGGGGGGCTAGGGAGTGACTGCGGTGTATAGGAGCGGGGCTGGCAGAGTGGTGAGTGCTTTCTCTGCGATCAGCTCGCCGAGCTCTCTATATAGTGAACTTTGACACGACTGCTGCAACTTAGCACACGTTACCATGGCGACCGCTCGCCTTATAAGGCAGCAGACGGTGTTTGACTGGTCAAAAGCGCCCGGACCTCCCCTCGCCTCTCATTGGGCCGCTCTGCCTTGCGCTGGCTGGCATGGCTGCCAAAGCGCGCTGCCCGGTCCTAAAGGGAGAACGCTTCGCGGACAGCTTACAACGGAGGCCGGGGGGGGGGGGGGGGGGAGGGGGGTGATTTTTTAAAAAAATATGATTATTATTATATCTTTGCACTTTCACTTTGTCTTAGTTGCAGGATCTTTCATAAGAATGGGGGAGGGGAGGGAAATAAGGCTGGAGACCCAGATAAATATCCATGGCAAAGTGAGACTGAAATAGTCTTTGTAGCGCTCAGACTTTATTAACTCTTTGATCAGGCACGAGGAAAAAAAATCTGATCATATCATCACCTGTAAGCAAGAGAGTTAAATTACATTTTCCTGTTCCCCATTGTGGTGATAATGTCATAAAAATAAATTCCTGATGGATTTTTTTTCCCAAGGGGGGGGGGAGGGTAAAAATAACAGCTACTGTGCTAAATAAGGTGATCGGATGCGATTCTTATAAATCAAAAATTAGGGAAGGAGGGCTTTCAGAATTGATATTCTTCAGTGACTACCTTCTCCCTTTTAGGGTTAAAGTTTCACAGGTATGTAGATTTAACTTTTTAATTGCTCAATCCGCGGAGAGGATGCTGACAAAAAGATAACTGTGTCACTCGGATGCTGCAGTTAAAAGACATGATCATGACCCTTATTCAGCATCATTTTAAAAAAACCCTCTAAAATGGAGTTAGCTGTAAACTATAATTTCAGTATCTGCAGCCCTAGCTAACTATTGTGAGTGATTATTTGCAAAGGTAGAGATACCTGTATTCATACCATACACATTAGTGTAATGTCTGTATGTATGCTACATATATATTAGATATACATCTATCAATGTATATAGACAGAGACATCAGTGAATATGGTGCTTGATCACAGAATAGTTGAGTATAGACTTCATTGTTTCTTGACTGCTCTGGCATTTCGAGAACCATTCTTTTCCTCAAACACCCAAACATACATTGGAAATAATTAGCATACAAATACACACCACACATGTCTGAATATCTATATATGTGAACGCATACCCACACATTTATTCTGAGTTGCACAGTGTTTACAGAAATAGCAATGATTTAATCAAGAACAGCATATCTTACATTCATTATGTTGGAAAAATTCAATGCTGCTTTCCAGAATATGAATTTCTTTTCTTTTATCAGAAACCGAGGCGGTTTGGTCATAACGCAATACATTTCTAGCTATTCAACTTTATTCTTTTTGTTTTAGGCTAAGCAGAAATTCACGGATAACACACAGGGATTCGGTGGCATTGTGACTCGGTAGCACAACCTCTGTACTATATATGGAGCAACTCTAAATAGGTAACCGATCTAAGTACATAGGGGCAATTGTTTATATCCTATTGAACCTGGGTACTAAGCACCATAACAGAGATAGTTAGTTAATTTCCTATTGAATATCTGCAGCAAGCACCAGAACAGACAAACGCATGGATAGATAGAAATCAATTTTAAAATACATAGATAAATGGACAGGGAGACAGTTGCTTCTATACAAATATACACATACATATAAACGCATGTGTGAGATGGGGACTTATACACATACAGTCAAACTAAGTAGAAACATGGGGACACAGATGCATACAAAACTATATTCAGGATTAATTGCAGCAGCTTTCCCCCTCCACACACACTTTTTCATGTTGCCACATGCACACCCCTTCTGCCGCAGAAATAATATATGTCTCTAAAGCCGCAGGTGCTGAGATGATTGGAAAGTTGTAAAAAGCACCTAGACTTGACACTGTCCTGTTTATAAACCTGGAATATAATAAGATTCCACCAACAAAGATGCGCGCCTGGTCAATTTCAAAGGCAGGCTGTAGAATTCCAATTGATCATGATGTAGCAATATAAACCCTTAACTTAAATAGTAATCGAGGGGGAGACAGAAAGAAAGGGGTTGGGGGAAGGGACCTTTTACAGTTAAAATGTGGAGAGCTGCCTTATGATTTCCAAATAACGCAGACATTAGGGGTCACACCTTTTGGTTGAGAATATAAAACATAGTTGTTGAATGTAGTTTATGTGGCATGTCTTGGAAAAGGTTTCCTCTCTCAAACCTTATAAAGTACACAGGGATAATTCATCATCTAAAAACATTAACATCTTCTTAACAAGTGCAGAAAGGGCGTTTATTTTTTTTAACAGCGTCCACATTATGAATAGTTTGAATATGTGATCTACCTATGTATGCTTAAAAGCTCCAGTATATTCGGATTACTCACACCATAATGAAGAATACCCCCGATTAACTATTTGCTCTTCGAGGGATACAAGAATACAACTATTTATTAGCTAGTTTGCTATTTATTTGAAAACACCCCTGCGATGTAGGCTGATGTGGAATAGATGAATATAATGATGAACTGCAGCTAATTTTGCTGAATAATATTTGAAAAATGAGTGTATCGCTGATAGAGGAAGATTCTAAAATGTCCTTATCAGAGCTAAGTCATAATAGCACAGTTATATTTCGAAAGTAGGATGGTATTATTAATCATTATTATTCTATTATTTATTATTGTTTACAAAATAGAATAAATCCCTCCTGCCATTTTACTGCAGATGTAAATTTATTTTAATGAGCGGAGGGCGGAAAGATTTATGTTTACTAAAATAAAGTTTGGGATAGCCTCCGTGTAAATCGTTAGAAAAGAGGGGGAGATCTGTTTTTCTGGCAGAAACTTGCCTAATAGTCCTCTAATTCTTTATAGATTAAATCGCAATAGGAATACAGCACCGAACAAATACCGAGTTTCACTCTGAACTCAGTGGAAAGCAGTTACGTCTAACAGAATGCAATGAATTCCTCTTCTCCCTGAATATAGTATGTGTGTGTTTTTCTCTTCCACCACACTGAAGTTCCATGAATAGGGAAAGTGGCTCCTATTGTGTGCCTCTGAACTTCCAAGTCAATGCAATTTTTAACCACTGGCTTGTGGTACTTTGAAAATCACCAGGGGCTGTCAGAGTTGGGTCCTCTGAAAAATTTACAGTGCTAAATCAGAGCATATGCTGTGAGAGAGGGGAAAAAAATTGCTTAAGATTGGAGCAAGTACAGTATCTGTCTGCCCCCTAGTGTAAGTCTCTTATCTGCCTAAAATTCAACTTTAAAAGAAAAGGATCTCTTAAAGGGAAACGACTTTTGGCTCACGTATGCATACGAGAATGAAACTTCTGTGCATTTTAATCTGATTAATTCCTAAGGATTTAAAATTAATTGGCTTGGACACTCCTAGATCGGACAGTAAGATTTCTGCATCAGGGTTTCTCCCAAGCCCTGTGTTGAATAGGTATTTTTAAGCGGGGGGGGGGGGGTGATTGGTTTGTGATTTTTTTTTTTTAAAATGAGAAGCCATGCCTCTCACGCTTTTGTCAGAACAGAGCAGTTTTGCTGCTTAAAGTCAGATCTGCACCTTTTGCCATAAAGAAGGATAAATATTTGCCTTAAAGCTGCAGACCAGCTGCCAACCGCACCTTCCGATGGTGAGTATATATTCCTGCTTCTTCTCATTGTACTTGCTTAAAACAGAAATTGTTTCTGGTGGGAGAGACGGGTTCTCAGCGCTAACATATTCAACACCGACCTTTCTCAAAATAATAATAAATAATAATAGTAATAATAAGGATTAATAAAAAACGCTGCCAGCTTCACACGATTACAAAAGTCCGTGCAGAATCCCTAGCACTGAAGTTAGAGACTTAGTTCCCCCCATCCCTAATAGTCAGTTACTATAACAAAGTAGAATTAGTCAGTTACTATAACCAAGTACCCTTTCAGAAGGGCTATTCGTTCTTCACTCTTGTTTGAAATGACTTTGATGCACGTTTGTATATTAGCTTTTGAATCTGATTTGGGGTCGTTTTGTTTATTTTTACTAAAGGACGTGATAACTGATGGTGCTGTAATTGCAGACACTGGGTCTCTTCCCTCTTCCCCCCCCCCCCCCCCGCCACCCTTTCGAGCAACCCACGTAACCTTAGAAACGCTAGTTTAATACGCAAGTTATCTAACAATTGTTTTCTTAAGAGAAACACAAGATCACAACACATTTTTTTAAAAAAAAGAGTGAGAAAGAAGAAGAAACTATAAGTAAACATACCAAAACCATATTTGCCTTGTTCAAGGTCCCAAATCGCTTGCATCTTCTTTTTCTACCTCTCCTTTAGTTTGGCAGGTGAAACAAACAAACCCAAAAAACCGCTGTTTGCCCCCCTGAAAAGAGGTGCGTTGGGTAATTAACGAGAATCTCCTTCTGGGTGTTTATCTAAGCGATTGTGCAAACTGATAAAAAAAAAGAAAGTAAATCAATAAATAAAAGAAAAGGACGCTACAGCCTTCGGGGGGTGGGGGGAGAAAGAAGGAAGGTGAAGGGAATAGATCTCCCCCAACCTAAAGGGAAGTGATTTCCGTGTGTTATTAGCGTTCAGCCTTGGGGGGGAAAAACAACAACTGAACACTCACTCTAACTTTGCCCAGACAGGGTTTGAGGGAGAGCTTTGTACATAGCTGTTAGGAATGTGCGCCTCGCCTTTAAGAGAGAGAAAAAAAAAAAAAAACCCACCCAAACCCAAGGTAGGAGAGATGTCTTTGAGTGATCCTTGTCTCTCATCTCATTCCTTAGAAGGAAGAGCGTCTTGCTACACCTTGTTTGGAGCTGAAAAGACCCGAGACTTAAAAACCAAACCAAAACAAAGGGGGGGGGGGGGACAACAACAACCCCACAGCCCCCCCCCCCCAGTCCAGCCGGAAACAATATAGATAAATAAGAGTGAAATCTCCTAACTTCGTGAGTGTTGTGGTCGGATGTATGCCCCCGATTTCAAACCCGCCAAGAGAAAAACCGCAAACAGCTGCAGGCGAGCGATCAGCACATGCACAGAGAGGGAATTAGGGGGGTGGGTGGGTGGGTGGTGAAGGGATAGTGTCCTGGGAAGGGTCGGTAGGGAACGCAAGCACATGCTAAAGCAAGCTGGAAAAGAATCGGAGCTAACCGGGGAATCTCTCTCTCTCTCTCTGCCCCTGAAATCCCAGCTAGAAGGACTTACTCCACATGTCTTTTTTCCCCATTTTAAAATAAATAAGTCCATCCATAAAACCCGCTGTTGCTCATTAAAACCTCTAGAAAGACATTTCCCCAGCCCTTCACAAACATGGCAACTTTAGAAATGCAAAGCGCGGCTTTGGGGTTTTACTTTGTTAATTTTTTTTAAAAAAATTGAGGATCCTGTTGCAAACCTGAGATTACTCCCATTTTCTACCCCCCCCCCAAAAAAAAAAAAACAGTCCTTCCTCCTTTCCTAATGAACGAGACGCTAGCGCAGGGAGAGTTTGGGACAATTTGGAATACATTATGCTGCATTTGGCAGTCTAGTACAGTTTTAAACTTAATGGATTCCTGCTTCTTCCTTTTTGTTTTAAGAAAAGAATGGGACACACACACACACACACACACACACACGGATCTTTTATTTTAGGAAGCTGTTATGGTAAGAAGTGTGTCAAACTTGACAAATGGAACAAACCTTCTTCCACTCTTACTTGTCTTTGCCTTAAAACAGGAATTAAGTTCACCACAGTTCTGAATGTTAATTGCATGTTTACTGAGCTAATGAAAATTACAAATGGGTTTTAGCTCCTCAAACAAGGATGAAAAAACGATGAAGGCAACTATCATCACAGCCTGGGGGGAGGAATAAACGCACAATATTGCCCAGAATGGTAAATTTTTTAACTGTTCATGAATACCCTAACTATTGTGGACACAAGTTTCCACTCCTGTGAAGTCTGATCAGTACATGGGAGATGGAGACACAGTCCTGTTGAATGAATTTTTATTATTGCCAGAGGGACATTCAGACTTCCCTTACCCCCATGCAGTCCTCCCCACTCTGCAAAATAAACCCCTTACGGGTGAGAATTCTTAAGGTGTGCTGACAAGCATATGATACGTAGTAAAGTAATTTCCTCCCTTAGCCCAGCCTCCCCCTCCCCATACACCATCTTTCCCAAATGTTCATTTTCTATCAATCCCAAGGGTTGGGAGGGAGGGGGGCAGAGGACGGGAGAATTAACCCTCCCCCCAGGTTTATCCTTGCAATCCAAGGATGAAAGGATGACCTAATAATTCAGTTTTATGATAACAATTTTCGTGCTTGAAAACAAACTGCCCATAAGGAAACAAGGAAGAGAGATAGAGAGAGATTGTGGACTATACCTTTAAGGATTCTCCCCCCCCGCTCCCGCCCCCCCTCCAAGGTGCTGCATGGAGGGGATTTAATTAAACCGCCTAAAGATGTTTTAAATCTAAAATAAAAAATAATTCCAGGGAGACGTTTTCCCTCTGCTGTGCAGCTCAGCGTTTGAAAACTTTGGCCCAAGTTGTAGCGACAGCCGCAACTCTGCTCTTCAGGGGTCAGAGGTGAGGGCTATTTTAACCCTAAAAGCCTGCGAAAGACCAAGGTTGAAACTAGACTTGCAATACTAATAGCCATAATTACCTCCACCCATTCCAGGGGCATTCCTGCAGAAGAAATGTTAGACGCCGGGTAAGAATATCTTGGGGTGGATCATTTAAAAAAAAAAAAATAACAGCAATATCAAGGAATTTCTCAAAGTGCTCCCTTTGCCTGTGGGATTGGAGTTTTTTTTTTTTTTTTTGCAAGCATTCCCAAGGCGCTAGGTCTTTGTCTTAGAAGGAATGGAGTGTCTGAATGGTGTGAAAGGGACAGAGAGGGTCGCTTCAAATCGATTTTACTTGTCCTCTCTGTCTTTTCGGATCAACGCCCTTCAATGGTCACATAGGTGCTCTTTCAACCAAAACCTTGTGCAACATTTTCTGCCTGTATTGGTGCTAAATACAATAAATGCTGGGCAGATTTTTTTCTTCTTCTTTCCAAAGCAGAAAGCACCCTAATTAAATTGTTTTATATGGACAGTCAAGACAGACCAATTAAGTATGCATTAGTATAAAGATATATTCTGGAGATAATCGCTCTATACAAGATGTGCAAAGTTCCTCCGGCAGAGAGGGTGTAACACCTTTTGATATGGATCCCCCTCCTTCCTCCCCCAGTCGTCTCCTTTACCTGAATAAGGCACTGGATAAATTAGTTAAAAGCCATTAGTTAAAGTGCTTTATAAACAAAGTTAACATGTGGATGTAGTTGTTTGTATAGTAGAATATTTCATTGTAGTACACATACATAATTACGGCTATATATATAACATGGCTATATAGCTGTAAATTATATATGTACTTCAATTATATATATAAATGCAAGTAATATTCAGCTAATATAGAGACAGATGACTAAATACAGACATATAATGAAATATATAGCTGTGTATAAAATATGGATCATATAAACACACATGCTAAATCTAAAATATGGTTGTGTATTCATGTATTATATTTTATACACACGTGTATACACATACACCTATCTCTGCACCAGTATAAACACATACACATATTATATACTGATTTAATCATTTACAATAGAAAATATTTCACATTCCAGGCACGGGCTTTCCCTGGGATGAAATAACAGATCAGAAGAAGCACTCATGAACTCCTCTTTCTGGCCATTTTAGTACCTTAGAGAAAGCTCTCTAACGTGGGTAGCTATAGAAAATGGGATTTAAGATCTAGTCTGTTGTTAATTGTTTTAAAGGCAGTTTCCATATCCCAGCCCTGACTCATTTTAACCTATTAAAGGGGGTTGGGGGAACATAGCCTCAGATTGCAAAGAGAAGAAGCGTATGGATGGATGTGAAGTTCCTGAGGCACCTTGTATTCCCAGGCACTTCCGAAGAAAGACGCTGAGCATGACTTTGCTAGGGAGTGAAACCCTTACAGCGAGAGATCCTGATTCCTGCACAAGTGGGACTGAGGAAACAGACCCCTCACCCACGTCCCCCCCTCACTCGACAGTGAATTGTTAAGCGAGGAGAGAGAAAAAAGAGGGGGTACAGAATGGCAAATGGAGTGTGTCTGGTGGCTTGATCGAGATTCATTTTGCAGCTGCAGTTGGAAAGAGTTTAGAACATTACAGGGAGATGGGAGATATGGTGATGCGTAGGTGGTTTAATGTCAAAGTAAACAGGTTGAGAACAGACCATTTAAAACCCTATATTTCTCTCTTTACTGGGTACATTCAAGAAGAAATCATAACATAACTGTAGGAGAGGCAAAGAACTCATCTAAAGGAGCTCTCAGCAAGTCTCCTCCCGGACAAAAGTCCACCTCCTGTTGGGCTGGGTATTGATCAGGAGAGGAGCCAAAGATGTCACCACACTAAATATTTACTGATCACACACAAATAGCCGGGACTTGAACGATTTTCTCCTGTGAGGAGAGTAGAGAGAGAAGGGTAAATCATTTTATTAGTGTGTATAAAGCAAAGAGCACACTCTGGCTTGGAGTGTTTTAAGATGTGTCTTCAGCTGGATGAAAAGAGTTAGGGAAATCGATATCAAGTGATTAGGCGACCCAGTAGAGAGAGGCTGTGAATTTCATGGATTTGACTATACCGGGATGGGGAAAAGAAAAGAAAAATATATCGGGAGATTAAAGGGAGGAACCCATTGTAGCAGAACCAATGAAAAATAATACCCAATCAGCCCGAAGAAGGTAGGAAGAATAAGACCCACATTTCTAAAATGATCCCATCAGCTAAGTAGAGGAATCAGGAGCACACATGAAATAGACAAATAGGAGGCGAATAGGAATTCTATAAGGAAAATACAACTAGGAGAAGGAGATAAAAGTTTGCCCCACCCACATGTAAAGCAATGACTGAAACACTGAGAAAATGGTGACAAAAGACATAACAGCGAGAATAAAAAGGAGAGGGCTGGAGTACATGATGGTCAGACTTTGAGATCATGTTGAAGGGACTTCAGTTATCTATCTCCATCAGGCAGGAATGTCTTTAATAACAGCAGCTACAGTCAATTCATCTCAGTGGTGGGATTTTGTTCCCACCCCCTAAAATAAACGTGGTGAATAAAATAGATTTTAGTGTTTAACCACAGCGCGTTATACTGTAATAACAGCTCCTCTAGTCTGTAATCTAGAGATTACTGCATTTCTAAGGTAACCACGAATGGCACTTCTGAAAAAGACAACATGATTAAACTCTGCTCTACACGTAGGAGTATTTTAATTCGGATGGGGATTCTAAAGCAGGGTCTTCAATCCCAGCAGTTTTTAAAGGACTATTCAATTCTGTCTCAGGTACAATGATATCAGTTGATGTGTGGTGGTAGGTTATGTACAACTCTGCTTCAGACAGTCATGGCAAGTAGCAAAGTATACAAAGCTAGAACTCGACAATGACTCTGCCAATCAACCCTAAGGTAGACTATTTAAAGAGTCTGGTGAATTTTTGCATAGAGTAAGTGTTATTGTCTCCCTATTAAAGGGACTAGCTGCAGCGGATATCTTTTCTTTGGGGGAAAAACCCAAACAGGGTGTCACTGAATAGAACTAAGTCAATACGACCGAGAGAAAGTTTTTAGAAGCAGCTCGAATGATGCTATTTTCTGAGAAGGATGGAGGCACCTTAAACTAGGAGTCTCAGAGCAGAACTGATGGGAAAATGGCTTTTCACTTCTCCAAGTGCTAATTTTGCTACCGGGAACAAGCACTGGAGTTAGCAACAGCTACGAACAGGCAACTGGTTACTTAATATCTAAGAAGTGGCCGAAAAAATGGCTTTTCATTCCTTTGTGTGCCCTTAATCCAAACGCTATTTTCTCCCTAAATTAAGGCTACGGGGTTCATACTGCCCTGTTGGATCACTAATGCAACAGGAAACCCCAGGATAGACACAGACTAATTAACAGTTTTCCATAGCTGAAGCGATTTTTAAGAATCCCAGTGGATTAGACCAATATGTTCAGGTGTGAGGCCAGCAGGGCCTGTAACGCCTCCCACTATAATCTTATAACCTCTTTACCTAATTCCTTAGATTGCAGATAGGAAGAGTCTGACCCTCGAGGTCGTAAAGAGCTTGGTTTCATTAACCCTTCCCGCTCCAGCACAGAACCAAGGTTAACTACGCTAATCTAAAGGGTGTGTATGTGTGTGTGTGTGTGAGAGAGAGAGATGCTAGGGAAGAAAGGAGATTGCAGTAGTGTGAGATTCAGTGTGGCTGCAAGGTTTAAGAACTCTGATCCTTCTTATTCCTTTTTTCTCTAGTACGAAGGAAAATGGAAATGGAAAGAAAACTGTTTTGCCTGCCTGCGTATACATATATAACATCCATGCATAAACCTTATAAATATATGCACACTTCGGTAAAACAATATTTTTGATTTACTTCATTGCAAATTTTCTTTTTCCCTACTTTTAAAACGTGGAGTAAATGAAGTATTCTAAAAATGTCAGATATTGCAAAAAGAAAAGTATATTTACCAGCTCCAAAACAATCGCTTTAGATTGCTCTCCATAGTCAAATTATAACTTTTAAAGAAGAAATCTAGAAATAATTCTCAAAGTATATTTGCCTGCTAGCACACCTGGCTGATATATTAATAGGTAGTTGCAGTGTATTGATTCAAGATTAATATTGATGTTGAAAGTTAATAACTCTCAGATTGTATCTACATGCCGATATATGTATTTACACACACAGAATAACACTGTAGAAATTTGCATTTTTGCTTCATATTCTCCGTTCTTAAATCTTTTAACACGATATTGAATTGTATCTTTGAATGCTATCAAACTACTTTTTAAGCAAAGAAATTGTTTGCAGGTTTCTATGTATTTCACACAATATTTGTCATATACAAATCTTAACCTATACATTTGAATTGGGTTTTTTTTGTTTGCTTGTTTGCTTTTTCCCAGTATGAAGATAGAAATATGTTAACTGCTGAGGCAGGTGGGTACATTTTTGGTGAGTATGTTTAAATATGATCTCTGCTTACTTTTACTTTATTTTCAAATTAACAAGATAACTGGAATAGCAAAGAATAGGAATGATAACTGTAATATGTTCCTGTCTATTTAACACACTCTGATTTGAGAATATAACTAGATTTTAATCCATCATTCTGCTAAACAAAAATTTAAAAAAAAAAGTAAACCGCCCCAATAATAGTAATCATTACCTTCTATTTTTACTTGTCTTCCTTTCAACAGACCTAATAATGAAGTCTTTCTAGTGGCTTGTGATTTTTAAGAGACAAGTCCAAAATAATTAGCAGAATCTTAGGCAGTATGGAATCATATACTTATTAAATATTCAGCTTTAAAATAACATTATCAAATATAAAAAGGAAAACTGAGCTACTTTAGTTTTATTTATAAAAAATTCTAAGGTTTTTTTAGGTTTTTGTTTTTTTTAAAAAAACAGAAACAGATTATTTAGGGAAGCAGTTACTACATTCTAGGGCCTGCATTAGGCATTACATAAATAGAAATACAGCTATCAGAAATATCCAATAAGCCTAGACAGGGACAGACAGAAGTACACACATAACCACAGCTGAACCACATGACATGAATTTAGGAGATTTTTTTTATCAATTACCTATTTATAGCCTCTTAATTAAAACTTCCCTTCCTCTTAAAGGCTGAAGCTTTCTTGGAAATATTTTAAATGCATATTTTAGACTCTGTGTTCTGAACTGAATTAAGATGAGCTATTTTACACAATAGTGAAATCCTTCTCTGTACTGAGTGTTTAAGAATCAACTGCCTATCAATCTAGTTATACGTTTCTTCACGTTTCCTCCCTTATTTTCGCAGACACCATTTAAAATGGTGCTAGTTTTGTATGAAAGTCTAATTTCTATTTATAAGGAATTAATCAGTCTTATAAAAAAATCCTATGTGTTTGAGATAAATTGAATGAGATTTTATCATGTTAAAGAATTAAACTAAACTGAAAACATTAAAGCAAGGGGATACCAGCAAACAGTGAAAAATGGCAGGTGTGGCCTTTCGTGACAAGCTTGCCTTATATCAAGTGCCAGGAAGAACAAATTTTAAAAACTAGGACCAGTTTTAGGTTTTAATAGCAAACAATTACATAGAACTTTATTTCCAGCTACAGTATTTAATTTGATCTAAGTATTATCTGATAATGAAATAACCCTATTTTGGATTTTAAATATATTAGTGCTTATAAAAATGTTACGGTTTTAATCATATCCTAATCTTATGTATACTTAAGTATTCAGCCTCCTTCGGACACAGACCAGGTAGCTGAAGTCAGTGGAGTCATTTCAGTCCCTATATTTACCCCTTTATATTATAGTATATTTTGTTACTAAATCTAAGAAATCTTGCTACAAGAGGGAAAATAAATTCACAAATCGAGTGAGATCATTTTCGACACTAGCAATTTAGTGTTATGCAGAATACAGTTATTTACTTCAGCCATTCTTTACACTTATATTCAGCAAACATCTCTGACAGTGACTTGCAAATGTCATTTTGGCACTTTTAAACCTTGCAAAGTTCTTCACCTAAAAATGAATCATTTTGACCGACACTGAGCAGTTAACCTGCCCTACGTGTTTCAGATCCAGTTGCAGTGCTTCATAGGGAGATGAAATTGTCATCCAAATAGTAGAACCTGAGAACTGGGTTGCTTTAGAATGGGAGGGGATCCCTAAAAAAAAAAAAAAAAAAACCCAAAAAACCCACCCGCAATAGTACAGCATGTCATACACCAATAAAACAGTATTGATAACATTGCTCATGGGCTTCTCTACCACATAAAGTTTTCTTAATAATAAACAAGAAACTTTATACCAGCTAAATTAAAATAGGGCAGATGTTGGGTATGGTTCAGATTATCCAGCCTTTCACCTCTTTGCCTTTGGCACAAAGGTGCCTGACTTTTTCTTCATACTATGTCAGTTTCTAACTCTAAGGTATTATTCCTTCCCGAGCTTTCTACTTTTATTTTATGTTATTTTACTGTCTAAAATTCAAAGTATTAATTCAATAACAAACATTCTACTCTTTGGATTGCTAGACCCAGTTAGTGAGGAGAAGCTTTGGATAGAAGTTACGGATCTGTTAGCTTAAAAGAAAAGTAGGAGCAGTAGAAGCTGTTCTTAGATAACTTTATATGATGATGATAGCGGCTTCAGTACAACTGGCTTCCAAGGCCAGAGACCTTTAAATTGTTCCCTTGTAGCATGTGTTCTAAAGGTTAAAAATGCAAAAGGTCCCATCACTAGAGATATTTAAAACTAGATTAGACAAAGCCCAAGGAAATATAGTTTAGTGGACAATCCTGTACAGACAGGGGTGGGGACTAGATTATCAAACAAGCCTTTTCCATCAACTGTTTACAGATCAAGACTGTTAAATTTTGATGCCAGTACAACGTTATGAAGAAAGAGCACAGTTTTGTCCATTTGGAATAACTAAGTTTAGGCTGATATAAGGCACAAATGGAGAGAATTGCCAAAGTTGATGTTTGGTATAGTTTTGCATGGTAGAGTTGATAAAGGCTGGCCACTATATGAAAAACACTCCCTGCTTTGCAGCTGATGATGACTTGACACTCAGCTTAGTAAACAACTGTTGAAGGTTAATCAGGATTCTTTTCTGAACTGGATATTTAGGAGGAAAAGTGAAAGCTGTTTCTTCCCCCCAGCCCCCCCTTCTCTTTTCCAAGGCATTGCTAACTTTTATGATTTTTTTCCCTCCTCTTTTACTATCTGTCTTTGTGCCTCAGGGCCAGTGAAAGAACACTGCAGATTCTAGATTGCTTTCAGAGTTTGCCTTTGCTGATGATGGATTACCATGTCAATTTAAACGGCATAGGATTAATTTGTTTCAATGATTTCTCTTTAGGCTGAATGCCAGCCTTTTTTCTATCTCTCCCCTTGCTCTTCAGAATGATAATAATAATAAAACCTTTAAAACAAAACAAAACAAAAAACCCTATCCATATCCCACTTTAAGAGACAATAATAGAAATAGACAAGTTAGGTGTAATGTTGCAACAGAGTTATAGGTTTGAGTGTTTTTATCTCATTCTAAAAGGCTGAAGCATACAGTCAGTCACATTAAAATGAAATTGGATCCAACGTTTATTCAATAAATACTTGTCTTGTAGGTAATCCAGAGCAGAGTGCTTTTGACACATAAGGACTTAATTTGTCTTGGATAACAAGTTATTAATATGGCACATTTAAACTTGCCACCTACAATAAGGTCATTTAGATCTATAACATGACTCACAGGATGGTTTTAGAGAACTTCATAGAAGCGAGAAACAACGTCTGAGACTCTGTCCTAGTTCTAGAATGCTGCTACATATTTATGCATTTTACTCATTGTTTGGATCTTTTAAGGAGAAAGTTCACGACAAGATTTTTGTGGGAACTGAAGCAGCTACTCAGAGATCAAAATTAGGAAAGCATCTCCAGCTTTTCTTTTAAAACATAACTGAAATGTCCATGTGGAGTAAGTGACTGGGTTTTTTGAAATAAATAATCTTTAAAGCTATGCTGTCTCTGCTAACAAACTCATTGCAGGTTTGAAAGTGAAGCTAACAACGTTCAGCTCTGGGGTGAAATTCACATACACTTTACATATACTTTGTCCATGTGGTTTGCAAATTACTTTTCTTTCAGTAACAAGCAAGGAAGAGTGAGCATAATCCACCCATAAATGTTACTGCTCTAATTTGACTGCGCAATGTTTGCTCATGCATTAGCTGCACATGTAAAGAGAGGTGTGTTATATGGTGGTGATCTGTACATAGCTGAGCACACATGGATGCTTTTGGGATTGTATTGGACTTCAAAACCAAAGTGGTGTGCAATGAACTGTTTAAAAAATTGGTAACCTGGAAAAAGAATAAACTCAATTTCAGTCCTTCCTCTATCCAGGCCTAATAATGCCTGTAAGAGTTGCATTATGACAGATATATTTTACCTTGTGGGCATGCTATACAGACGACACTTTTGCAGCCAGTATCTCTAGTTCTACAGTAACTGTGAACTGTATTATGCTGTTTTAAAAGTTAAAGTTTTTGGTTGCTCTCAACATAGTATATTTTGTTTCTATAAGAAATAAAATCTCCATATGAGCTCTTTCTGGGAAAAAGGATATTACACATAAGTTGAAAAATGCAGGCAAGAAAGGCTAATTGAATGAAAAGAGAGAATTAGGTTAAAAAATAGAGTGCAATCTAGTATCACATTTTTACTAGCGTAACCTGAAATGAAGGTGTCTCAAAGTCCCTAGTGATGCCAGAGTGTTTAGATGTTGGGCACAGATGGAGACACCTATTGAAATGTGTCTGAAGAAGATTAATAGGACTTGTCAGTGTTGGGAAAGCACTGCTTTGCTGTAAATTTCTACTAGCACAAGATGAATTACCGATGAATGCTCAGTTATCAACCCCATCACTATCATTCGACACTAAATCAAATTGAGCCGTTATCTACAATCAGAAAATTTCTTTTAAAAATAGGCATACACCTTTAGGCTGGAACTCTTGAATAAAAGCACCCAGAAGACAATACTTTCTGTGTTTTGTGTGTCTCTTCACTAATGGATATATTTTAAAGTTCTCACACAAAAGGCTTCTTTTCAATAATGAACTCCAAGTGCAGTGTACAATTGGGCTTGTCAAATAATAGAAGAAGTTATTCATAAAATATCAGCTTCATCATATAACATCTTTACTAAAAGCCTGATCCAAAATCTACTAAAGTTAATGGGAGTCTTTCTATTAAGTTCAGTAGGCTTTGGATCAGGTCCTGTATCTCTGACACAAGGATTTTTGCCCCCCTGGTGATAATGCATAGGTTCCCCTACTTTGGAAGACCATGTATCCTAACCACACTTTAATGCTGAATAGTGGTCAAGACTCATGATGTAATAAATAAATAATAATAAATAATAATTATAATTAATAAGATAAGTACTGATCATAAATAACATATTTAGGAAATGGCAGCTTAATACAATGAAATGTGTGTTGACTGACTGAAAAGCATGTTGAGCAAGAATTTTTCCTTCCATCCTTTACTGAAGACTTGCATAACTATAATGAAAATTTACCAGCAAAGGGACCAAATCTACTAGATCTTCCTTTACCATCTTGATTATTATAATTAAACAATATATTTTTCATTCAGTTCTGAGAAATTTCTTCTCTTTACCCAGGGATAGTAATAATTTTGCCCGGCTGATTTATTCTTACATGTTTCTAAAAAGTCAGCTCCCCCTGGCACCTTTTCATTGTTATTATAGCTAAGAAGAGTCACTTATGTTTAGGGTGGAATGCCAAGGAATTTTCCCTCATCTGATCTATGTTCCCAAGCAAGGGCATAATTCCCATTATGCAGAATCAGGACCTAGCTATGCAAATTTTAATAATCGTTCAATAACTTCTCAGCCAAGGAATATATCCATCTTTACCCTGCCACCTTATCTTACCTGTAGTTTACATCACCTTTTACTAAACATGTTACATGCTGTTTACCATGGGCTGCAGCTGGAAAGCCTTTGTGTTTCCCACCCCAGAGCCCCTCATTGACCACCTACAAAATTAATTGGATAAGTAGTAATAGTGGTTTACTTGTTTATGTTCAAATTCTGATTTTCATGAACTTAAGGCCAGATCCACAGTTGGTGTAAATTGGTGACTTTTAATGGAGTTAGTAGCTGATTTACAGCATCTGTTTCTTCTAATTAAACCCTTTAAAAACCATTCCCTGAAATTAGTTGTAGGGGAAGATCCTTTAAATATGTTGGTATTATGTAGAGTATGAATGCAATCTTTAACTTTTCAGCAGGAAACAAGCAAAGAGAATATTAATAAAGTTCAGTGCAGTGAGAAGCTAGCTAGAGTGCAGCATTGGAGAATTATGAACTACTGAGCATAATCCATAAACTCCATTTGGTTACTATAATACTCCAATCTGTATTTATTACCAACCCACTCTGATGCTTATACAACTAAATTTGCTAGATTTATACACTCTAATGGTTCCACAATGGGAAAAACCTGTGTTCTTTATCTCTCCTTTCCTGTACCAAATAACCCCTTCCATATACACTCTAGGCTTTTCTAGACCTTGTCTGGGTTTAATCACAGGCTGCGGGACAAAATGTGCATTATTAAGAAATATAAATATTTTCAGAAGCAATCAAAGGGTTGAAAGATTGATTCGGCATGTAGATTGGATTTAATTCGAAGCAGCTTTGTTCTAATGAGGACTACTGGGATACAAAGACAGCAGCCGGTTATGGCCACCAGTTGGGAACTTTGATTCATTACAATAACCTGTCAAGAATTTCAGCTAATCGCTAGGTACTAAGAAACACAGTGCTGGGGTAGCTGGAGGTCTATTGTTTTCAACCTCTCCCTCCAGAGAACAGATTTACATTTCATATTATCTGTTTTACAGCAATGACAATTATGTCTAATTTCTTGCTGCATATGGGGCCAAATCCTGCAGTCTCTTACTCAGGCAAAACTCCTGTTGATTTCAGTCTGAGTTTTGCCTAAGTATGGAAAGACTTGGCCATCGATGAGACCTGAGTCAGTCATAAATCAGCATAACTACATTGAATTAAATGGATCTGCACCAATTTAGACGGCCTGAGGATCGGGCCTGGTTAGTTTAACAGTGACTTTCATAGCAACCCTTTGGGCCAAATTTTGCTACCCTTACTCATGTAAGCAAATGGGACTATTCAAGAAGGAAGGTGCTACTCAATGTGAGTAAGAGTGGAGAGATCTTGCTCTTTGTTGTCCTGGAGGCTTGTGTATTTTTATTATTGTCCCAACAGAAATTAAACACCATGCCTATAGAATAGGGGCAACATAGAAAACCCAGTAAGAATTGATAAGAACCATCATTAACAAATTTATTGCTTTCCCTTTAGACTGTAAAATATATTAGGAAAACTCCTTTGGTGCACAGGGGTAATATGTCACAGGTACTATTAACTTGGGGAATGCAGGACTCCGACAGCTTTACTAAATGTAATGCATACAGTTAGAATCACAATACATACAGGATCAAACACTGACTAGTTCTTCCCCCCACCATCACTTTGTCCATGCAGGCTGAGAAACCCTGATTTCTCTGAACTGTTTCACCCATCCACAGCTGGAATTCCAAAGTGAAATGAAAATGGCTTTAAAATCAACACTACATGGGAGCCTGAGAGAACAAGTTTTCCTTTGTTGTAGGGTATAGTATTATTTGCTGTAGGTTTTTGATATACATTCTAAATTAGGCCTGCAAAGGCATGCTTCATCTTTAATTCATCACTCTCAGCTGAAAGAGATTAGCAATGTCTAGCACGCACCCTTCGCATGGTGCTGACCTCATCAAGTATGGCCTGAAATTAATTAGCCTCATTCATTCCAAATGGAAAAGGATAATGGAACTGCATTTTAGAGATGACCATCACAAATTGTTTGCAGCATATTTAAAAGCCCCCTCTCTTTTAAAACTATGTAGATTAAAATTCTTTCCAGCACTTGCAAATCAGAGTTATCAAGGGACCAGGAGCAGAAACGGCTCAGTCTTATTTGTGGAACTGGAAGTCACATGGTGAGTGTGTGCGTGTGGTGTGGCTGTAAAATAAAGAAGTTTGTCATTGGCAGAACATCTGGAATTAAGTTGATATTTCCAGGTGCTCTGGCATAGCTGGGCATCAAGCACATGATGTTTAAACATTCTTTTGCTGGATCATTTAAATCAATATGAAATCAGTGTTCCTTTGTCATTCATACATGCAAAGTGCTTACACAAATTCCAGGTTGGCTTTAGAGTCCTACATCATTCATTATCTAATTAGAAATCAGAGCAGACCTGAAACAGCATTCCTTTGAAGCATCCTGGGCAGCAGCTTGGGATACTTTTATTGTGTGACCCACATCATGTTGCATCCTCCAAAAGTCTACGGGCTAGATTTTAAAGGTAGTTAGGTACCTAAAGATGGAGATAGGCACCCAAGTGTTTTTGAAAACCCTATTAGGTGTTTACCCTCATATTTAGGTGCCTAAATACTTTTAAACATCTGGCCCTGTGTCCCTTTCCAGACACTCCACTAGTATTTTAAACTATTTCTGCTGATTCTGTTTAATCACTGAAACATACCATTTCCCCTGTAAGGGTAGTTCCCACACCACCAACGGGGGATGAATCAAGACAGGCCAAGGTTCTGAATATTAAATTTGCTCTCTTACCTAGCCAAATATTCATTAGGAGACTCAGGGCTCCGAGACTGATTGTGTAAAATGGTTTTTTAAGGATAAGAGCTCGGTGCCCATGATTTTAATCAGGCCTGGTCTAAATTTTATAATTCCTGCCCCTCACAGTAACAGTAAGGGAAGAATAAATCCCTAAATGCAGAACTGGAACTAGATAAATACTGATCTGGTACATCAGGGTGAACTATAAGTCCATTAATTTCAGTATTCTGGCTCCAGCAGTGTCCTGTGCCCGATACACCAGAGGAAGAATATATTCATAATGCACATGGCCAGTGCTGAACATGGGGGAAAAACACTTTGTGACATCCGCTATGACCACCTAATGCCCCAAAACAAGAGATTTAATTACTGATCCTTTAGCACATATAATACAAATATTTGTCCTGCTAATGTTCCCACTGAAGTTCTAGTGACTTCAAGATCAGACCCATTATTATTGGTCATAAATGAACTTGTATATTGGCTAGCTGTACCCAGAATGAAACCACTCAGCTCCTTAAGCTTCCAAGTTAAGGTTAGCCCAGTAAAATAAAAATAGATGTCAGAAACAGAAGAAGAAGAAATCAGACCGTAGGTATAAAGCAAGGGGAAGCACAGGCTAGATTAAATTGTTATGTTAGCCTGTGTAGTGATTTAGTGATTTTTTTTTTGTAGTTTTTATCTCAGCTCAGAACTGTTTCCTCCTAAATTAAACAAAATGTTGACGACATGAGACGTGAACTGACCCAAAGGTGCACCAATCTGGTTCCCCAGTCGTCTCATCCCTAATCCACCGACTGCAACAACCTATCATTTTGGAATATTAAATGTTCCTCATATCTTTCATCTTTCCAAAGTTCATGTCACATCCTCTGAGCTGGACACTTGGGATTTACTTTCCTTTTTGGTTTCTTTGTTAAGATCAAGAGACTTCTGATTCTGCAATGAGGTCAGCTTGAGTGGACGCAGGCACTCAAATGAAGTCCCAGAGGCTGGACAGATTTGATGATGAATTTTAGCAGACAGAATCCCTGCCCACTGCAGGTACCTTCTCTCTCGCTCTCCCCTCTCCCAACTCTCCAGGGACCAAAAAGAAAATGGTGTTTTTTTTAGTTTTTATCATTTGCAGACCTTTCATTGGCATCCAGTTATGTGATGTGGCCCATGGGGGACAAGAGATCCAACTTAAAAATGATCTGGATACATGCTTTTAGGAATAAGTACGTTTCCAAATAAACCCAGCTTTTTAATCCAGCCTTTACTATATTAGTACTGCAAATTAATATATGCTACACTCAGAGATTCAGATGTTTGATTTGTCATAATTAAATATTGTTTTATTTCTTGCATAACAGTTAAACAAAAAGGCCTACTTGCAACCTACTAGTTTTTGAATCCAATCATTCAAGATACAAGTTAGCCAGTGATTTTAAAAAACTAACTCATGATGGTTATTACTATGGATGGCCCATTTTATCTCTGGTGTAATGCCACAGACGACTATGGAAGTGCACTAGAGATAAATTTCACTTGTTCTTTTTAATATAGACATCTTGTAATAATCAGATTACTTTTAAGTAATACAATTGGATTATACAGCTGGATTAAAAAAACAGTTTTGTGTGTACACAGAACATTTGATTCACAAATACAGGAAAACTCAACAACTGTTTTACAGTGGATATCAACACTAGACTACAATTTAGAATCGTAAGAAAGGAAGGAATCTCCCCCCTCTTCCCCACACACATATTCTGCAGTTAGGCAGAATGTAATTACCAACACTGGAATTTGGCCACAACTCTATGAGTACACCAAGAAAATTTTTGCCCATTGAAGCAACAATTTACTCACTTTCAATAACGGCATTCATGAGGCATTGCAACAGATGGCTTACATCAGTGGGTAACCTTATGTACTCCTGCTGGCTGCCCTATTCGAGGCACAATGTTGTGAGTTCAAGATGGAGGATCATCCTTAACTCTGAATGCTCTTTTGTGGGTTTAAGTCAGATCTTTAGCCTAGGCAAGTATTTTTGTTGTCATTCTTTTTGAGAGTAGGGGAAAATTTTGTTAATGCATACGGATAGAAAAAAAATGTTTATACTGTATCAGGATCAAAGAGTTATTTGTACTCTTGCTGCAAGTCCCTGAAGCAAAGCTTATGGGGGACTTTTTAAAGGTCCAAAGAGCAGTTAGTCATCCAAATCCCAATGAAAGTTGGTGAGAGTTTGGAGCCTAATGACCATGAGTGTGGAAATATCCCTTTATGGTGATGTAGTGCTATGTCGGGCCTTTTTGGGCTTTGACTCATGGCCTGTATGTACTTGGCACTAAAATCACTGACATGCTGTGGGTTCTCCTTCATCACTTGTGGCATTACTGAGCCACTCATATCTAGCAAGCATGCACACTGACATAGAAAATATGTTGATTAAGAGTAGCCATTGTGTGAAGCAGTCCTTTACCACACTTAATTTTCTTTTCTTTTCTTCTTTTCTTTTCTTAATAACACCAACTATTACTCCTTGGGAGTAATTACCAACATTTCTATCAGTGACAGTGCTAGAAGACCACAGCCAGTACTTGCTCTCTTCTATCCTGAAATTAGGCAAACTATTTCAAATGCTTCTAAGTCAAAGATTTGGGCTTGAAAGCTAACTTTATATATGACGCCTCTCTTGCCAGTTAGAGCCCTGCTTATACAGAGTCTTCACACATAGCCTAGGGAATTGAAATTAGAGGGGCTATTTGAATTTAGGGGTGGTGGTAGGGGAAGAGTTGGAAAATGACTAAACTGGCAACACTGCAACTGTTGACTGATGGGGGAGTTCGGGTGTGGGTGTGTGTAGGGAAATCCCTGGCCCTGGCAACAGTTGTTGCGCCATAAGACTAGTTGTACATGGGGCTTCATGTGTTACTTCATGTCGGACTCTATAAGACCTAGGACCTAAATCCTTAGCAAACACAGTACTAGTGAGCCCCCATGTAATAAAAAGATGGCGGAATTCTGCCCATGCAGTCCCTTTGAAGTCAAGGGGACAGATCCCTGGCCTACCCTAAGTTCTCCTTTGCACTGCTCCAACAGAAGCCCAGCGTCAAGCTGTGCCAATAGGGCAGTTAAGGGTTCCCTTGGCATAGGAGAATCCCTCTGCATTATGAAGCTGGTTTAGCAGTCTTTACACCATCTGTTCCCCTACTGTAGGATGGGAGTGTTCAGGTTTGGGCTGGTGATGAGAAGGGACTGTGACAGGGACTGGCGGGTGTGGGACCAAGGCATACAAGGCCAAAGGAACTGTCATTCCAGCTACTGCTATAACTTGTGACAGGTGATGATTCAGCTCCCAGCGGACACAAAAGACCGGGGTGGCACAAATGTACCTTTGCCTCCTCCCCTCATCTGCCCTTAGTGTGAACCCAGTGAAGCTCAGGGAGAAGTTGCTCCATTGACTGGATATAAGTTGGGTCTTGATAAGGTACAGTATGAACCAAATACTTCCTGCAAAAATTACTGCACTGTGCAGGCTACATCTAACAAATAGGTTTAATATTAGAGATGAGCAAGACATTTCAGATAAAATAAGTCTCCACCTGAACCTACACCTGCTTCTCAAACTAAACTCAATCTGTTCCTTTTCTATCCATTTTCTGGATGAAGAAAGCAATGTAGTGGTGTTGCACCATAATGAATCCTGCTTCAAAACCTGAAAAGTGCAATGGGCGCATGCTTAATACACTGAAAAATAAACAAATACCATAAATGGAAAGCCCATATTTTACACTGAGTGTTAATGGATGTGCATGTGCGTGGAAGACTATTGTGGTCAGAGACTGCTGGAATAAAACTGAAATAAGTCATCAGATAAAATAAAATGTTCCCAGTGACACTCTTAGGGGACCATGCTCCTACCTAAAAATAACACTGGAATTACACACAGAAACACTCCCTGGGATCTGGCAAGCACTTCTAAGTGGGCTGTGCAGTCTGCTCAGTTCTTACAGTAACTGTGCATGTTAAGTAAACACACAGCAGTCACAGAATGTCATCACAAAGAATGGACTGATTAACAGCACAAAATTATGTGGAATAATTTAAACTTTATATCCTCACATGAATATAGGTCTATATATATTAATGGACTTCCCCTCTGCCACAAGCTGAGTTGTACATGGGTGCGGTTTGAAAGAGAGGCTGGGAGAATGAGAATTGAAACACAGGGCCACCCGTGGCTAGCTCTAGAGGATGCTGGTATTGCTGTGTAATAGCTATAGATGAATGATTGTTTGTTGTGTTTTCTGACAATGTGGTGTCATCTCATTCCTTCAGATATCCATGATGCTACAATATATATACAGTGTAGTCTGAAAGTTTAAATATATAAAGAGAAGTCTAAGAATAAAATCCCCTAGTTAATGAGTATTGGCAAAGGCTGGTGTAAACTGATGTAGCTCCCATGGAATCCAATGGAGCTATGCTGGCTTACACCAGTTAAGGATCTGGTCCTGCTTTTGCTTCTTTTACTCTGTCAGAACACTGCACTGAAATTGGTGGAATAAGAACGGCAGGATTGGACCATGAATGAGTGGCTGAGTTAGAAAGCAAATGAATTCCTGCCAAAAAGTTCAGCAATGATTCAGAAGTATGTAAAGTGTCTGCTTTGAAAAGTGTCAAGTAGCATTTGTGACCAATTATCCAAAATGAAGAGGGGCAGACTTATGTTTACACATACTAATCTGCAGACAAAGTTTGAAAATTGCAATTCATGAACTTGTAACATTTTTTCCCCCAGTCCTGGCATTTATGCATGTGCACATTTCCTTGTGATTAACAGGAAAACATTGTTACAAAAGTGCACACATGCACGCACGCACACACAGAGAAAAGAAGAGTAAAGGAAACTGCCATGTAGCAGCAAAATAATTAAATATTCCATGATACAAAAAAGATCATGGATCATTATATGAGTAAAATAGCTTTATCAGTTGGGCTGAAAAATTATGCATAATGTGTCTGGATTTGTTATTTTCCCCCTAGCTGTGAAGCCCTGGGAAATAATCTACACAAAAGAATTTCGGAAATGAAAGCTGTCTCTGCTATCTCATATTTAATTAACACAGGTATACCAATTTTACCCCATTTATCAAGATATCACAGATGAAACTGTGACTAACAGATGAGAATGTTACCATTAGGGCCGCAAAGCATGGTTCGAAACGAATCCTGGTGACTGTTGCATTGTGGGCAAGATCAAGCTTGTTGACTTTTTGGCCAGGTCTCACAGGTTTGAATGAGTTTGTGATTCAAATTTAGGCAAGGTTTATTTTTCAATTGATAAAGGTTTATTGGGCCTTATCCCCTCTCCAAACTTAACCCTAAGAATGGCAACAGCTTTAAAAACGATCCATCTTTCTTTCTAACAGGTTCCTGATGTTAAGGGCCTGACCTTAAAAAGAGTGGTGCACAGGTCAGGCTACAAGGGAGGATATGGGAGTAAGCTACCCCTGACCTGCAACCCTACCAAAAGCAGCTATTTTAATAGCCCGTGCAGTGTTTTCCTGATCAGCACCTGAAGAGATGCCTTCGAGCTAATTCCCAACATATTAACTCTATGAGGGCTGAATGATATACTGTATCAGTATGTATATTTCATTTCCAGCCTGGCTGGAAATACTTGATACCGTAAGAGCTAAATGTGCCTTTTAAAGCACCCAAATAAAAGTTCACAGATGCTGCATCTCTTCAGCTCCCACTGACTTCACTGACATTTATGGGTGCTCTGCACATTTGAAAACCAGGCCACTTACATCTAGGTGTCTAAATATAGATTTAGGAGCCTAATATCAGCCAGCCCGGTTTGCAAACTTCTGATTTTAAATTCCCTATTAAGAGAAAAGGAACAGCATGGTTTGCAGGCGTGCAAGCTTCTTTGTCCATGTGCCTCAAATCTTGACCTAACAAGACTCATCACTGTGGATGAGTGGGTGGCTACGTCTTCATGGCCCACCCATGTCCTTAGCCTCTCTCCTAAGAAAGTCAAAAATGGGTGATCATTAGTACTAACTGTGTCACTTTTTATGGTGAAGCTGGCACTTGCCTATCAGTAAACAGACAGGGTTGGCCTAACTCATTTCACACTAAGAAAAGGAGGACTTGTGGCACCTTAGAGACTAACACATTTATTTGAGCATAAGCTTTCGTTAGCTACAGCTCACTTCATCGGATGAGCTGTAGCTCACGAAAGCTTATGCTCAGATAAATTTGTTAGTCTCTAAGGTGCCACAAGTCCTCCTTTTCTTTTTGCGGATACAGACTAACACGGCTGCTACTCTGAAACCTGTCATTTCACTCTGGTCACCAAACAGCCTCTGGATAGTAATGGCCTTTGGACCCTTCCCAGCTGTGCTAGATTTGAACTCGTGAGCTAGAGATGAAAGGCAATATATTGCATTACAAAGCCATTGGGCTATCCAGTCCCCTGAACAGACACTTCATTAAGATAAATAAACAAACACTTCCAGCCAGTGTTAAGCAAGGAGTTAAAAAAAAGAGGAAACATCTGCAATTGTGAATGCTTATTTGTAGCAGCTGCCTTAAAGCAACACTGAAGTTGGCTGCACCAATGTTGCAATGGCTGCTATAGAACACTTAAAAACCAGCATGATTTTCTGATAATTAAAAAACACCAGCAATATCCATTACATTACCTTTGGCGTTCCCTTCTCGGCACCATTCTGTTCCCTCATATCTCCTCGAGGAGGCATATCTGTAAAGCATGCAAACCTTCAGAGTACTCTAACTAGTGAATTATAAGTAGCTAGGTGTTCTAACAGGTTCACAGGGACCCTGCAGGGTGTGCCATACCCATTTCCCAGGATGAGATGAGCAATGTGCCGTTGCATTACAACACACGGCCTCATGCCTGGAAAATAATGGCAATCAGTGCTCCAGTTTCCAGACAAGCTCAATGTTTTATAGGGAGGAGAGGCAAGACTATGTAAGATGTTCTCAAAATAGTATCCATTATTCTTCTACTTATGTCTGATGAAGCTGTGCTTGGGGCATGATTTGAGTGATGGGTACCAGGAGAAGATGGATCTAAGTCCATTTTACCTTCCCTCAGGGCATCTCAAGGTCAGTTTAGCCTGTGGAGTAATTTAGAGCAGCCTCAGAGATACTCTAAAGTACACCAGAAACAACATCTTTCTAGGGGTCACTGTGCTGGGCAGGATTACTAAAGCACAATGTGCTCTGGATATGCTCTCTCAGTCCCTACCATGTACATGACACCAACATAGATGACACCTGTTGGACAAAGAGTAATTGGCTTAATCTGCAGCAAAGGAGATTTAGGTTAGATATTAGGAAAAATGTTTATAAGGATAGTTGAGTACTGGAAAGGGTTACCAAGGGAGATTATGTAATACCCATCATTGGAGGTATTTATGAACAGGCTAGACAAACTCCTGTCAGGAATGATCTACGTATACTTGGTCCTGCCGCAGCAAGAGGGGATGACCTCTCTAGGTCACTTCCAGCCCTATATTTAGATGATTCTATGACATATACATTGTGAAGAGAGAGCTCTGCCAGCTATGATGCCCAAAGATTCTCCCTATGCAAAGAGAATCCCCAGCTCTCCACTTCCTGAGCAGCACAAGGCGCTTTTGGGGGATGAGGGAGACTGAAAATTTCTTTAAGACACCGCTTTGTTCTTGTTGTCTAACCTTTAGGAAAAGAAAAACACCACAAATTGCCAGTGTGCAGTTCTCTTATATGTATGTTATGCATTTAATGCAATACAGTCTGGAAAGCAACTTCGTACCAGTTATTGGGGAGGAGGAGCACTCTTGCATCCTACCCTCCATTGAAAGGGAGAGAAGTGGAGATACAATGGAAATGTGTATGTCTTTGATGTGCATTCATGTTGTATACACCAGTGCCTATGCCTGAGTCATTTAACAACAAAAAACTTGCAGTCAAAAATACCTTGAAATGCTGATATGATCCTTGTCTAGATGTTCACAATCAGGCATTGTCACAAGGGATCAAGGGATAACACAACAAAAATCCAGATGAGGTATCCATACAAATGGGTGGACAGTAAACAGCATTCAAAGTTCCTTTACTTTACTGAGGAAGAAGGTGGGGGATAAGAAAACAGCAACATAAAAATCTTTGCAATATATTATAGAAGCAATGAGAAACCTATGCAATGTTTGTATTTTTATATTGAAGAGAATCCACTTCTGTTGCTTGAATGTACTAAGAACTGGAAAAGGATGGGCCTAACCAGGACGCATCCGTTAATTTTCCTACAGTTTCACAAACCAACACTGATCCTAATTAACTGGAATTGGTCTGGCTTGAATGAACCTGTATTCTCAGACTGAGCCAGAAAGACTCCCCTTCACTTTTTCTCTTTGCTGTTTCTGACTGAGAGACATGAGACTCTCTTTGAAGTTTGCATTTGCTCTTTGCATGATATGTTTGTAACACTATGATAGCAACAGCTTTTGAATCACAAATACTCTTGCTTTCCATTTTCAGCCAATAAGGTGCAAGTTCTTGTTGCCCAATCCCCACCTTCAGTCAAGGAACAGGTATGAGTAATGCATTGAAAGGAGAAAATTAAAGACTAGAAGGTAAGCAAGGACTGAAGTAAAACAGGCATATTCACGTGGCAGGAAATGATTCATTTTTATACCAAAAGAAGATTTCAGATGGGAGTTCTCACCGTCTTGGAATTATCACAATGGCTGGGGCTTGATTCACTGCAAAGACAAATACATAATTTATTCACTGTTTAGTATTATTATTATTTCACTCTGGGATCAAGAGGGAAATAAAGTTGGGTTCTGAAGGAAAAAGCTCCAAATTTAGGCACAATTAGAACAAGAGTAAAATGTCAGGGCAAGTGGATTCATGTTGAAGTTGCAGTTTCCCCAGTGCCAAAGTCTATCTTTAATCCCCAGCCCAGCCATAACGCTTTGCTTGACCATTTCTTGTTCTATTCAATAAAGCATATATTGTTACCATAGCAACAGCTGCATCATTTATACATCAAATTATTTTATCAGTTCAGCCCCTTGGGATTTAGCATTTTACTTGTAAGGGATCCTATAATACACATTAGTTATGCAAACTCTACCTTCTGATGGGTTGAGTAATTTTGTTATGCTATTTGTATTTTACAGTGCATTGAAACATTTCCTTGCATTTTATTTGAATATCTTAGGATGTTGCAAGGAAATAATACAAAGATGAAAAAAATAACTCTTAGCATATAATATGGACACAACTTACATGAATTACAGTCTCTTCTTTGGCAGCTGTCATTCCAGTCTAGATTGTGAGACCCGCACTCATGTTGGCCTCATACCTTTGCTGTCCCATCAAAATCAAGAAGCAAGAAATGGCATAACTAATGTGTACTGTCGAAATCAATGGAACTCCTTGGGAGCACAGTTCTACTCAATGTGAGTTAAGGTTGCACAATTTAGCCCTCTAGTAACTGTTATTACTGTTGCTACTTGTAACAAACTTTATTAAGTAGTTTTGACTTATTTAAATATTTAAATGCATTATTTGAAACGTCAAAACTACTACAACTACTAATATAATTCATTCTTTCTTTGACTATGTGATTTGTCCTATCCTGGGTATCATGAAGGGTTATTCTTGCCCCAGCTAACATTCATTCTATCGACCCATCTAAATCTTCCAATGGAGAGCCTCAGATTTCACTTTGTGTGTCTGCAGGTAATACACAGAGGGCTGCCCAGGCAATGACAAGGTTGTATGTAGGAGGTAGAGATAGCAACACAACTAGATCTAGTATCAAGACTCAAAGCCTTTCTAACTTCTGGAGGGTTTGATGCATTCACTGAAGTCTGGCCAACATGACCTGAGGGTATTTGCATTGTTGAGAAGCTTCCAAACATTCTGCCTCCCTTTCTTCCTCTCTCTATCCTCAACAAGTCCTGGAACTATCTCTGAAGACATTTAAAGTAAGAAAGGGAGCGTTAATTTTTGTTGTGGGCAAGAAGTTAATCTATTTAGTTATATCTAGGATGTAGTATCTAGTATTGTAGCACCCGGAGCACAAAACACAGTAATTCTGCAAAGAGATTTCTATAGGAACTCTGCCTCTTCCTTAGGAAGCTTTGCCCCTGCCTCTTTCTCTTTTTCTTTCATTTTTGCTGTTCTCATTCCTTGTCTTTGGTTATTGCTAAAAAGCTTTTGTAAAACCTGAATATGGAGAATGTTTTGTTTGGATTCAGTCTTATCCCTTCCAGTACTTTTGTTCCACAGTTGAAGACACAGAAACCAAGAACATCTTAGCTCTGGCTCCTGTGAGTTTTGTCTAGCTGCCTGTAGGTGCATCATCCCAGAGAAACACAGCTGTCACTAGAGGACACTCTCTGGTGTAACCGAGCGTCAGCCCATTTGAATGTCATATGATTTTTTCTCTCTGTCTTTTCCTGCTCAGGAGGAAAGCTGCTGCATTCTGCATAAGTGAGTTTAGTAACCTCCATCTTCAACTCTGGATACTGAGAACTGCTAAGGCCCAGCCTAGAAATGATGAACACATAGATCATTGTGGTCAGATCCTCATCTAAGAGTAAGTAGTGTAGTTTCCTGTCAAACTATCCGAGGAGGAAATAATTTCTTGCCCCTGTTGCTGTCTTGATATCCAGGATCAGTGGTGAGTCCAACAAGACCCCAAGGCTTTGTGACTGATGGTCAAGTTCAGTGAAACACAAATACAGGGTTTAGTTAGTAAATTTCTTCACAGATTCAGACATGCAGGGTTTGTACTGCCTAAAACCACACGGAACTCACCTGTCCCCAGATTTCATCACAAATCCCAAACTCAGTGTAGGTTCAGTGAAATATTCACTGAAGTTCATAAATCTTTCAAATGAACCTAAGCCAAACCATCACCCATGGTAGATTCTTATGGTTTTGACATTAAGATCAGGCCAAATACCCAGGAGAATTTAGAATGAGTTAGGCTCTGACATATTGAGTCCATTCTAAACATGAAACTTGGAGTAAAATGGGGGAGAGTGTGATCTTCATGCATTGAAACCAAAGATAATGTGTTTCAGAAATTTGAAGGCCAGAAGGCCAATGTGTTTCAGAAATTTGAAGTCCCATTATGATCATCTAGTCTGAATTCCAGCATATCTTGGAACATAGAAATACACCCAATAATTTCTGCATCAAGCACATAATTTCTGGTGGAGTTGTTAGCTCATATCTCTTAGAAAGATATTTATTCTTGAGTCATAGATCCCTGTGAACATCAAGTTTCACATTTTTCCAGGTTCAAGTAAGTATGTTTGGGGGCTAATCTTAGAGATTTAAATGTCTTTAATGTCAATGTGGGAAATCTGTCCTTGCATATGGCAGATGTAGGTATGCAGCTGAGGAAAAAGCCAACAGCAGATTGAGACAGAGAAAATCGTATGGCATCCTCAGCAAAATGTCTCTCCTTTGTGTCTGGGGCTTTCACGGGGATTCTTTTTACTGTTGTTTTTGGAGCCACTATTTGGTTTATCCGAAGGCTCAGTTAACTGGTGCAGATTCCAGAGGGAAAGACTTTAGGGGCAGATCCTTCACTGGGGATGACTAGGCTGGTGAGCCTGTGACTACTGAGACCACTGTTGTGTCTAATTTGTGTACACACACCTGATCCATTGAAGTGAATGTTACTTATGCTCTTAATGAAAATTATACTCTTAGAAACCTAACTGTGAATTTAGGAGAGACTAACTGTAGGCTCCTATTTTTGACAATTTTGGCTTGCGAGTTTTCTGGGGCAGGGACTGTCTTATTTGTTGGTACCGTGCCTAGCCCGGTGGGCCCTGATCCCTGACTGGGGTCCTTAGGCACTACCGCAATAGAAATAGTAAATAATAATGGAGCTAATTGGCAGAGCTTTGTTGACTTCAGATGCCAATTCACATCAGTTGAGATTCTGGCCCTGTGTCTTTATTCATCACCTGGCATGACGGTCTCCCTAAAACTAGTAGATATGAAGTGTAGGAATGAAATGTGACTTTGGAGATAGTGTTCCCTAGTGGACAGAGCACTGGAGTGGGATTCAGCAGATCTGAGGTCTATTCCTGGCTTTGCCACTTGTGTGTTGGCTGACCTTAGACCAGTCACTTTAATCTCTCTGTGCCTCAGTTTCCACATCTGTAAAGTGGGGATAAATGATACTTACCTCTTTGGTAAAGGGTTTTGAGATTGACTGATGAAAAGTGCTGTAAAAGAGGTAGATATCATTATTGCAGTCCTTAAAGCATGAAGAGGATGGACTTCTGATGGAGATGATGCATTTAAACAATGGGGATATACATGCGTGTGTGAACACAGACATGGATCTCTCTGCTTTTGGTTCCAGAGGCTGAAGGTTGGCTGTCGTGGAGACCAGAGAAAAAGTAACCAAAAGAAAGGAAAAGAAACACTGGAGAATAAAAGTACATTTGAAATGGAAGAAATCTACATTTCAATGAAAATACTTTTAAGCCATTTCAAATGACTGAGTGAAATAATTACAAAGTTTGGAAATAGAGAACAGTAGCTTTGATATCTTTTTCTTCTGTGAAGCAATTAAAATAAGCAATTTTTCAAATACTAAGCAGAAAATTGCTAATGGCTGAACCCAAAAGCTTTCATTTCATTCTTGGGGTCTTTTTTCTTCTAAAAAAAGACCAAAAAATATTAAGGTGGTTTTCTAGATAGATTAGTGCATAAAGCAGTTGTTAGTTGGATGTCATAAAAACTACAGCAGCACAGAATAGCTGAGATTAAGAGCCAGATTTAAATCATGCAACAGTCCAGTTAATATCAATGTATAATTAAGAAAAGCATAAGAAGTCTGTAATGGTGGTTTGATGGAAAAAAACTCTAATAGGGTTTCTTTCGGAATTTTCCATTTCAGTCGCTCTTGTAGATATATAATGGATTTCCTACCCTGTCTTTGGCATTCGCGGGAATCATCCAAAAGTTAAAATCAAGCCCTAAAATGGAACACATGTAGACAAATTAGCCTATCTGGAGAGCGGTCTTTATAGAATGACAACTTGAGCTTACGCTCAAAATTTAGTACAAATGTCTCAGATCTGGTGGGAAAACCCTATTTGCCATATAATCTTAAGCAATGTAATACTAACCCATTTCCTCACCTTTCTAATCCTGCTGAAATTCCTAACAATTCAGAAATATGAAACTATGGGCGATTAAACTTAACTAATTAGTCTATTTAAATGGCAAGGTTTTCTCTAGTCATGTATATTAGTAGTACATTGAGGTGGGTTCTTCCATTGCTGGCAGAGAGATTTAGAGTCCACGGTTCCCCATTAATGTCATGGAATTTCATGAATCTCCCACTCTTCACAGGATAACTAGATCCCTTGAATGAAACTAAAGGGGTGGCATCTGCCGTACCATACAAATCATCAAGGAAGTTTGGCCAACTACCCCGTAGGACAGATGCTGCTTTTATGGTTGTGCCTTGAATGTCTAGGGTGCACTGAAGTTGTAAAATTAAGGACAGCGTGTAGCTATTTTAGCATGTACACAACTGCCTAGCGGAGAGGAGAAAAGGACTGGCACTGGATTAAAGCACAATATATTTGTTGCCATCACTTTGTTTTTGGCCCTATGAAAGCTGGGGGAATTATCTCCAGAGTCCAGGAAGATTGCAAACTCAAAATAACCTGGTACCTCAGGAGCAAGCACAGAAGGGAATCATTTTATAAGTCATTAGAACATATTAGCCTATAATACACTGACTAGAGTAAAACAGAGTGCATTATTCCATCTGTCTATATATTCCTTTCCAATACTAAATCTGTCTGGAGACCTTTCAACATTATATTATTAAACACTGAAAGTTCTACAGTCACATTCACCATTACTACTTGAGTCATCGTGGTCCAGATCTTTTTAAATGGTTGCTCAAGACAGAGCACTGGTGATTCTGAGCGCAGCTTTCAATATATTTATGCAATTCTTTGAAACAAAGTCAGTTAACTGAGTCTTTTCGAGCAACTGTTCATAACAGAGGTAAGCTACACTGATAAAACATGAAAAAAGGGCTTTCAAACTTGTCCGACACATGCACAGCAGATAGACCCCAAATGGGTGAGGAAACTTTCTCCACTCCTGCACAAAAGCCATTCATCTTTAGAGCTCACTTTAATTGTGTTCCAGCCCCCTCACATGGAACCCAACTGAGAAGACTGAAATAAACCAATACACCAGTTACCTAGTTACAGTAAGTCTAACATATACACAGAAAAGATAGCATTTCCTTTACTAAAGTCCATTGCAATTGAAATTGCTCGAAGACGAGTAGGTGGACCAGGGGATAGATAATGGGATACAGATCTTCTCATTTCTAGGTCTCTAATCAAGTGCAGCTAGACAGTGACGCAACAAGTAATTATCTATCTGATGAAAGGGAGAGGTAATACTGTGGGACATATGGGTATATGCCTTTGGATATGAAATCTGAGAGTTGAATGGAAATATCTAGTTTGTACAATCTGTCAGGAGACCTGCAAAGCCTAGTTTGGGTATAAGAGGGAAGAAAAAGCATTTTAACACTAGGTAAATTTAGTTCTATGAAGGATCCTAGAGGGACAATGGGAATGAAGTCCCGTATCTTGTGATAAACTATTTAGATCTTTCCTATCTGACTGCCTCCTCCTATCATCCTCCCATTATCCCTCCCCACCTCTTCCCTTTATCTATATCGTCCTTGCCTCTTCTGCTCCCATGCCTGCAATTCCTTTTAGCATCATATACCCTCCCACACTCAAATATATACAATATTTTTGCAACACGTCTCCATTTCCATCTTTGTATACACATATATGCAGTAGACTGCAAAAAGGCACTGAAGAATCAGACCCAATATATATCTATGCATCGTCTCTTGATATACAAACACAGACACACACACACATATATATATATTATATATATTATATATATATTCATCTTGAAAGTTCCACTACATATATGTATTATGTGTGTATATATACAAATATATATATATATATATATATTTAGTGGAACTTTCAAGATGAGTGTAACAACAACTAAGTATCCATGCTCACCATATTCCCAGCTCATCATTTGTTTTTGCCTCTCATTGCATCATTTGTTTGTATTTCAGACTCCTCAGGGCAAGGACTGTCTCTTACAATGTGTTTGTATAGCACTTCGCACAATGGGGTCCTGGTCCATGAAATGGGGCTCCGATCCTGACTGGGGGCTTTGAGTGACCTCATAATAGAAATAAATAATATGATTGGTAGAGGATCTCTCAGTTTTCTTTGGAGGGAGAGCCTATAGACTGGTGTTTGTGTAATTGGAAATTTGAATAAAAATATCAATACACTGTACATTTTTTAAAAGCACATGTTGAAATTTTGGGAGGCACCTGCTAAATTGAAAACCAAAATAAATAAAACCCGAATATCTACAGAATAAGATCAGCAATATAACCTTCCCGCTTCACCCCACCAATGCACCTCTATGTTGTCCTGGAGTAACCAATTTAAGGGATGAAAGTAAAATTCCATTTCCACATCCAGGGTAAACTTATCCCCATCATCAAAATTGGCAACCTGGCTGGTTCTCTTGGCAGAGATGTTAGGGTCACCTACGTCACTTTACCTTTTAAAAAAAGGATAGAATAGCCCTACCAGTTCCAGCTGGGAATATTCCTATGCAACTTCTACTCCACAGTCCCAGGCTGGCTGGAGTGATTGCCATCACATGATCACTGTACAGCTGGCAGGAAGAGATGAAACTGCTCATTTCCATCTGTGACATTTCTCAGCCAGGAAGAAAGCTACAAGGCATCAAGCTGTAGGCTGAGAAGCATCAGTGCGGCCACCTGTTAGAGATACTGATAAAGAGAAAACTTGGTAAAATGTAGAGCTGTGGAGAACTGCTGGGAATAAAATAAACTTATAAAGAGGAAGTGATGGTGCCTTCTTACCACCAACCACCATTTACAGCTCCCATCTGAGGTCAGAACCCAGGAGGCCAGAAACAAATACAAGCCTCTATGTGAAACAGATTACAAGAGACACACTGGAGGTGTGGAAAGCACAGATCAGCTGCTAGAGGCATAGGACACAATATCTTGTACTGTTAAAAATGGCTGGGGAAAATGGAAGTCCATATGGCCCAATTAGCAATGCACAATGCTTTTGCTGTAAACCAGAAAATAGCACCTGAAAGGCTGTTGTCATTTCTGGACTTGCAAACATATGTTATTTGCAGCCTTATATTTGTAAGTGCAGACCTCCCTGACTTTGAGGGGGGAAGTCACAGAACATTGAGTCTGCTACAAGGAAACCACATTTCCCTCCACATAATGTAGTAAATAGCAAGAGTCTGCCAAACCCAGATTCAAAGAGAAGGGGGAAAAATTCTTAGTTGATATAAGCCATCATAGCAATATTGACTAGGGGCCGGGGGAAAGAACAATTTCCAGCAGCTGAAGATCTGCCCCTGGAACTTAGACTAGTGTTCTGTGGAACTCCATGAAATTGAATCAAATATTTGCCAACATAGATTAAATTTGAATAGGTGCCCAGTTTTTCCCTCAGCAACATATTTGCCAGAGGAAAAGAAACTCCAGGAGGTAAGTTCCTCTTCTAATGTGCATATATAACTTACAGGAATGGGAACTGTATCAAGTGGAGAACCTATTCCTTGGGTATTTATTTCTTCCAGATTAAAGCAGAATTGTGGCTAATAAATTGTTGAAGTATGAAGTGGATTTGCACCTCTCAGAAGATATAGCTGGTCCAAGTGCCAGGGTATCACTTTTCCTTTTAAGATTCAATAAAATTTTCACAGGCCTGGCATTAGCTATAGGTACGAAATTCAAATTTGTTTCACAGTTCTCTTGCTGCCTGCATGGAAGTTAAATAAACATATAAAGGGCCTGATTTTCAACCCTGATGTCATTGCATATGTGTGGGTGTGTCCATCTGCTCACCTATGTTCTCCACACAGAACCACATATATGTGTGCAAGTCTCTAATGTGTGCACACATAAGGCTAGATGACTGGGCATCCAACCACATGTCTAGGAAACTGTGGAATTTGTGGTCATGCACAGATATGCACCAATGCCATGCCGGACCTCAGACCAGATTACTCAGAATCTTGACACTTTCAGAAGAAACTGATGGTTCAAGCAATATTCAGGTTATTCTATGGTGCTGGATAGAGCTTTGATGATTCTCACAAATCATGATACATTTGAGAGACAGCATGATTAGTATCCAGGGCACAAGACTGGGACATGGGATACATGGATGCTATTCCCAGCTCTGCCACTGCCCTGCTGTACGCCCAGGGTAAATCACTTTATCTCTCTGTGCCTCTGATTCTCCTCCTACCCTTTGCCTGTTTTATCTATTGAGGGTGAGCTTTTCAAAAGCACTTGAGTGAGTTAAGAGTCAGTGCGGCTTGTGCTCCTAATTCATCCAGGCACTTTTACCCCACTCTTTGTGTGTCACATCTATTTAAATGGCAAGTTCCTTAGTACAAGGACGTGTTTGACTTCGTACAGTGTCTAGCACAATGGCCATTCTGAGATGGGACCTCTAGGTGCTAGTGTAATACAAATAATACATATATTACTTTTTAAAAAAATCATTTATATTTGGGTAGAATTTTATGACATAGGAACATCTACCATAATGACAGCTAAGGAATTTAATTCTTCATGCCTATATGCAGTACTTTATTATTCCATAACATGGACTGTTTTGCCAGTTTTTATTCTGGTGGTGTGTGTACACTACAATCTTAAAAAGGGTTAAGGTGTCTCATATTATAGCATAATAATGGAGTTATACATTCAAATTCCTTATATTTTAAAAAGCATACAGTAGGAAGAGCTACCCCTGAAAAGGCGACTGATGGATCTAATTTGTTAACCTGACTCTGGAAGTTGCCAATACTTGTGCCTCATTACTGGTAACACCTAGATTAATAGAGTTTAAGGTCTGAAGAGACTATCAGCTCATCTAGTCTGACATATTTAACACAGGCCAGAGCATTGCATCATGATTGGAGCATATCCTTCCAGCAAAGCATCCAATTTTGATTTGAAGACTTCATAAGGTGGAGAATCCACCACTTCCCTTGGTAGTTTCTTCCCTCACTGGTAAAAAATTGTGCCTTATTTCTAATATGCATTTGTCTGGATATAACTTCTAGCCATTGGTTCTTATTATGACTGTCTCCACTAGATTAAATACCCCTTAAAACCCAGTATTTTCTCCCTGGGAAGGCACATATGCCTTGTACACGACATAATGTAGTAGGACAAATTACGCAATTCTACTGCACCGAGGAACACATTTAGTGCTAACCCAATGCTGGAAAAACTTACACTCCAAATGATGGGATTTGATATCCATGTAATTTTTAAATCTAGACAGTGATATAGTACTCATATAAGTAGGTAACCCTTCCTTGAACATCTCTAAACTACAATTCTCTTCAATAATCTCCCACAGCAGTGAATCCCGTAGGTTGTTTTCCTGCTGATATGGCTTTTTAAAATATTCTTGTCTATCCATTTTAAATATATGCCCTTATAATTTCTCAACTTTCCAGCTTGTCTGAAATGGTAGGATATTTTGAAGAGATACATCCAATCAGTGTTCACCACACTATCATGTTACATAGCTCTATTAACTCTCCTCTTTGTTCAGGACTAAATCATTTTAGGCTTCTTAATTTCTATATACATAGGATATCAACCCCTAGCCACAAAGCCTTAAGTCATTTCAGTTGTTCATCTGTGGCTCTTTCCTATATCTTATATGTTGTTTTGGGGCTGTAGGGATAAAATGATCAAAACTGAAAGAGAATTTGAAGTGCAGATTCCGATCAACATTTTTGGGCCAAGTCAGTGGAACTATGCTGATTTATTCCTTCTGAGGATCAGGTCCCATAATGCCATCAATGTTTTTGGTATTATCCAAATATCCCAAAGCAGCATCCTTTCCACCCTTTTTAATTGAGACTTTACTGGTGCTTTTCTTGAGACCAAACAGGAATGTCCATCCAATATGTTTACCGTTAACGCTAATAATGTTTTTAATTCAATTTATTGAAGATAAATATTCTGATATATCCTAAAATTTTCAGCTTGAGATGCTGCAGTTTTGTTTGAATGTAATTCAGACCTAGCATCTTATGCGGTGAGTTCATTCCAGACAAATGGTTAAAAAAATCCAGTGTCAGAACTTCAGACATTACACACTGGGGAAAGTCATTGGCAGAATGCATACTTTGGAGCATTTTTCCATTATCACATGGGATTCTTAGCCCTGGGATTGTTCTGCTTGAAACACGCATCTCCTTGGAGAATCTGTTAAAGATATGGCATAAGAGAGAGATCAGATTTCCAGTACTCTTAGGAATGACTTTCACAAGGGTAGGAAGAAACATATTTCCCATTTTGGGAAACAGAAGCAGCCACTCTCAACAGAAAGAAAAGTTTAAGATTGCAAAAGAAACATCAGGTTGGAATGTTATGGGAGTTATATATCTCTGTAGCAATCAATGTGGTTTGTACAGGATATCAGTGTAAGTGGCTATTGAATTAAGAGGTGTCTTTTCCCTGTAATTTACACTACAAATTCAGTGTAAAAATTTCTGATGTTTCATCAGACTAATTTCATTACCTTACTGAGTGATAGAAATTACATTTGTTTTCTTTAGGCTCTGAAATACAGACATAGTAAATCAATAGAAAGATAAGGAAAAAAATAAAAGAGTGATACTGATTCTTTTAGGGATGAGATAACCCAGAATATTTGGGTTAGGAAATCAGCTGAATATTTGTTATGGCATTTTGAAGAAAGCCAAACTTTTTGAAGTCTGTGTTCTGTTTAGACTTCTGTTTTCAGTTCTGGTTTGTATAATTAAAAGAAACATATAGAGAACTCACATGAATTTTAGCTTCTGCTGAAAGATGCATTATTCATGATTGTTCTACTAATTTTTGCTTTAACCCATAAGATATTAATATTTTCCAGTCTGACAGCCAAACTAATGCTTAGGAAAGGTGTGTGTTTGTGGGTGTACATACATGCATTATGTCTGCCACATCTATCCCCAGTGAGACAATATGAGTAGTTGCTCAGATCTGGTCTTTCTTTGAAGCCATGCATTAAAATCATCACACTTATATAGTACTCAGGTTACTAAATATTGAGAGAGAGTAGATTTTTCTATTAAATTGCTATTTAATATCTATCTGAAGTTTGAATTATTTGAATCTCTCATTTAAAATGAAATTTATCCCAGATAAACTGTTTTTACTTCTATCTAAACGTTCTTCATATCCATTTAAGTCATTGTCCTTTGTCCATACCAAGAGTGGTTTTTCATGATGAAATACAAGTTTAAGGTTGATCGTCCACTGAAGAAAATGAAACATACATCTCGGTCTCTCTCTTTTTCCTGGTTGTGATGCTTTGGGGTTCAACCCAGATCAGCATGGGGCTCTGTCACTCTGGGTACCTTAAATGCTATGATGCAGGGCTCAAGGCCCTGACACCAACAGCCAGCATACAAGCATGCAGGTCATCCCTTGGCTTTCACCACCTGGCTACTTTTTTTGCAGAGTGACCCCAACACCTTCCCCATCCCAATTTTCCCCCAAATTGTCTGCCAATGTGAAAATCGGCTGAGGTTCCCAAAATTGTAAGTTACTGTGTGATCTCTCTCAGCCTTGGCTGAGAGCTTTGCTACTGCTAAGCTTTGTGGCAATTTCCTGACACATCAGCTTGTCTGCCTTGTCAGCAAACTCTCCAGGGCTCTGCCAGTTCACACCTTACCTTGCAGGTAACAAATAGTGAACCCCAACTCCCGAGTTCCCCCAAGATGTCTCCCTGCAGCCCTCTCCTGGAACACTCACTGAAGTTCTAAAGTTTGTTTCTCCTTTAAAGAGACAATACACCGCAGCTCATTAATTTAATTGGGGTTTGACAAACACTCTTATTTCAATCACAGCACTTAATTGATTTGTAGCAAAATCAAAACAAGTGTATTTAACAAAAGGACGTAGGAAGGACCAAGTATAAGGAATACAGATAGAAAGGGTTACAAGCCAATACAAATAAAAAAAAATGCTTCTAAGACTAAAACTTAATTGTAGCAAGTTACAGTTTGTGCCTAAGCAGGTTTCTCACTTCAACTCAGTTTTCAGAAACTTCAACCCTCTTGGCTGAAGGGTCCGATGTTCTGTGATTTCAGAAGCTCTGTGCCCTTTAATCCCCCAAGCAATGGACAACTCAAATGTCTTCCCCCACCCCTTTATCACCCCAAAATTCATTGTCTTTGTTTCAAGAGCCAGGAAGGCTTCCTGCTCTTCTTCCCTTCCTGTAACTGTCCCATCCCTTTGCTGATTCGTATGTAAATGGGACTTCCATTCTTTTGCTTCTATAATGCACAATTTGCATTGAAGACAGGTAGACAGCCACTTTCCCTCCTGTCTGGGACAAAACCCGTTTCTCCCTGTGTTTGGTCACAGACTTTAAAGTATAATGTCAGTTAGAATCCATAATTCCTCACATAGTGTTAATACATACATTTCACAATGATGTGAATCACCAGTGTTACAAGCTTTCATAAAAGACCGTACTTGATTCACTTTTATGATTCAGTAATATTGCAAAGTATCAGAGGAGTAGCCGTGTTAGTCTGTATCCACAAAAACAATGAGGAGTCCGGTGGCACCTTAAAGACTAAAAGATTTATTTGGGCATGAACTTTCATGGGTAAAACCCCCCACTTTTTCAGATGTAGTAATATTGTATACAAACAGGTGATTCAATTGCTTATCTTCTGAGGGTCAGACCCCCTGTCTTTATAGCCTAGCAAACCTTTGAAATGTATTCTTTGAGACGTAAGCCCAGACCAAGATAGTCTTTCTGAGAGATGCCATGCTGTCTTCTCCCCAGCTTGTTAGCTTGTTTACCATGTATTTAGATGTACCTTCATTGTCTCTTCCTGATGATTAGGTTGGTCAGACAAGCAAATACACATTCCTTTGTCTCAGGCAGATTGTGCTTATGCATTGCTTGCCAAACACTTTTAAAGAACATAACTACAGTACATAACTCTTTGTGGCCACTCCACATATTACAGGAGAATATTAATGATCAGTGAGTTATTAGTTTTACAATGATATATTACATGACACCTTTTGGGTTTACATCATGACAACCATGTGTTAGGTGTAATGAGTATGACAGGCCTGACAAGTGTTGCTGACACATAGTAGAGAACCACCCATGGTCCTCTGAGTCACCTTGGTCATTATCTTTTAATTACTAGCAAAAATCATTTAGTGAAGGGTGTAAATTGCCACAGCACCATTGTGATGCTGATTTCCATCATTTGAGGACCTGCCCCTTGATCATTAAAACAAGAAAAAGGATCACATAAATGTAAGATATTTTATGTTAATTGGCTATAGAATATTTTCTCTGTCTCTAATAGACATCCTTGATTAAATTGCTATTTTAAATACAAATAATATGGTTGTTTTGACTTCTGGCACATGTTTCTTCTGCATAATATTGATTTGCGGAACATGTAAAGACACCATGTCTAATCTTCTCAATTAACCTGAAAAATTTAAGGCACAATCCAACGCCCACTGAAATCAGTGGTAGTCTTTCCATCAATTTCAATAACAGTTGGGCCAGGTCAATAGTTCTGATGTATATACAGACATTTTAAAGAAAATGAAATTTAAAATATCCCAGTAGAATAACAGTGTACCTTTCATTCAATCCATTACATGCTTGTTAAAATCCATTTTCAGTGGTTTCTTATCGAAAGCCCATTGAAGTCAACAGCAGTTTTTCCATTGATTACAGTAGACTTTGGATCATGCCATCTATCTTTTGTGACCTACTACGTTGTGTTAGCCAGTTTCTTATTCTCTTGGATGAGCAATTTACTTCTTTGTATTTGAGTAAAGATCTTCACGAGCCACCTTTCTCAAGAGGACCAGCCACTGAGACTTAGTTTTAAGTCATTTTTATAGGAACAGCAATGGGGGTTAATGCCCAATAGAAACAAAGTCAGCTAAAGAGCTAAAATATGCAGCCTATGTTTTACTAGTAACATTGACCCAGAAATGAGAAATGAATTACGGAATGTTTGCTAATGAGTCACTGATTTCTTTATAATTGTTTCCACATTTGGGATAGCTCTCTTTCTAAAGCATCTAGAGAACCACTGTAGTCACTGGGAGTTTCGATCAGGACTATAACATCTGATATGTCCTATAACAACTGCATGTGTTATAAAGGATTTTGTTTGGTTTATTGAGTTACATTTATGGGTTTATTTTATGGGTCATTTAATTTTTTCCCCCCTAAGCTATTCTCTCCTCCTCCACTACTCTTTAAGGTAAAATATTTAAGAAATGAACAAGGACTCTCTATCCACATCAGACCAGAAATATAGTCAGAAAGGTCAAGTAAAGTCTACTTTAGATCCTGACTCAAGTCTCAGAGAATTGCAAACACTATTAAACTGTATATCTGTGTAGCTGCATAGCTTTCATGAAGTCAGCTGTCCATAACATATTCAGTGTCATGTAAATGCAAATTAAATACAAATTTTAAAAATTGCTCCCATTAAAGTGATCTGTTAACATTTTAAGCCTTTAATGCTTATGGGGCATGACTCTAATTGCATGACTCTGTCACTGGCAGATCTTAAAGAGCTTCTTGAGCTTCAGGATATTCACACCTTTGGGATTATTTTTCGGGAAAGGTTTATTTCAACCACTAGAAAAGTTGGCAGCAATGGTTGGGTTTTGGCTGTTTATTTTTAACATTCCTGATAAAACCAGAACAAAACAAATCGCATTTTTTATCTGACCTGCAAACCAAAAAGTAAAACATATGGCTATGTGGAAGACTCATTCATTTCTCTGACCAGGGACTCTATGCAAAACCTAGGCTTAGTGTTGACATTCTGAATGATAGCATGAAGGAAACAGGAGAACGAATCTATCTATGATAGTGGTTTTCAATCTTTTTTTCATTTGGAGACCCCTAAAAAATTTCAAATGGAGGTGTGGACCCCTTTGGAAATCTTAGACGAACTCTGCAGACCCCCTAGTGTCCATGGGCCATAGGTTGAAAACCACTGATCTATAATATTTCTTACTGGGGTGGTATTTCCATGTGGTCCAAGTTTCCTTCCCTAGTGTTGACCCACATGTACTGTTAGTGTCCATGACATGTGAAATGGGCCACTTATTTTTTTTGTACTTGCATGGTGCATTACCTTTGCCCATGTCACCATAGATCACCATAGAACACCATAGATCAGGTACCAGGATTTTGTATCAGTTTGGATTAAAAAGCAAAGGGGAGTAAGGGTGAGCGTAATGGAATTTAGACCAGGTGGGCAAGGCAAAAAGATCTGCTATAACAATATGATTAAAACAGCAGGCAGTTTGTATACGGGAATGTTTATGTCCAACTGCATAGAGGGTAAAGTATATGCCCCACTGCACACACACAACCAGACATAGCAGGAGTGGTTAGAACACCAAGACTTATCCCCTGGCACAATCCCACTGTAGTGAATGTAAGAACTTCTCAGTCTGACCTGTGCAAAAGCTTGCACACAAGTTACATGGTTGCAGATGACCACATCTCCCCCCTCCTCTGCCAACTGATGTCACAGTGTCAGCAGCGATGACAGAACAGTAGAAAACAAAAAAGGAGCTACAGTGGATGCAAAAACAGTTTGCTCTTTGTGACTTTACAGCAGGTAATGGAGGCTCTTGTCTTTGCAGTACGTGAGAGAAAGTGAGTTTCATCTCTACTTGCAGCCTTCTGGCCACTGATATGTTCCCACTCATCACTGGAACCTTTCTGCTCTTCTTCTTTAACATCACTCATAGACCCCTGGTTCACCTAACTCAAAACAACCTGGATAAAGTGGAGAATTGGGTCTGAAGTCAACAAGATGAAATTCAAGAAAGACAAGTGCAAAGTACTTCACCTGGGAAGTAAAAATTAAATGTGTAACTAAACAATGGGGCTAGGTGGAGTACTACTGAAAAGGATCGGGGGAGACGGAGGTAATAGTGGATCAGAAATTGAATAGGAGTTAACAATGTGATGCAATTGTGAAAAAGGCAAATAATATTCTGAGGTACATTAACAGGAGTATCATATGAAAGACACTGAAGGTAACCGTCTAGCTCTACTGGGCACTGGTTAGATCTTAGCTGGAGTACTGCCTAGTTCTGGGTGCCACAATCTAGGAAAGATGTGGATAAAGTGGAGCAAGCCCAGAAGAGAATAACAAAAATGACAAAAGGCTTAGAAAACTTGGCCTATGAGGAAAGATTAAAAAGACTGGGCCTGTTTTCTTTTAGAGAAAAGAAGACTGAGGGAGGACCTGATGACAGTCTTCAGCTATGGTAAGGGCTGTTATAGAGGATGGCGATCAGTTGTTCTCCATGTCTGCTAGAGGTAGGACAAGAAGTAATAGGCTTAATCTGCAGCAAGGGAGATTTAAAATAGTTATTAGGGAAAACGTTCCCACTATTAGGGCAGTTAATTTCTGCCATAGGCTTCTAAGGCAGGTTGTGGGATACCCGTCACCGGAGGTTTTTAAGAACAGGTTGAACAAACACCTGTCAGGGATGGTCTAGGTTTACATAGTCCTGCCTCAGTGCAGGGTCTAAACATGCTGGCCTCTTGAGGACCCTTCTAGCCCTACATTTCTCTGATTCTCTAATTTCCAAATGAAGTTACGTATCAAAGGAATTCTCCTCTCCAAATTCAACATCTTCCTCTGTAGTTATTCTGCCCTATACTTTGTTTCTGACAAATACCTACATGACTGTCTTGTTCAAATGATAAATTACCCTTACATGTATGGGCAGCAGTTCTGTGAAGTATGAAGGTAGAACTGTCTATCTGTGAGATAGTACTGAACAAATTATACTTTGGCTGTGCATCCTGACTCTTCACTGCCATGTCTGATTATTGACCTTGATAATTGGTGCCTCTTCTAGAGAAAATAATACTATTTTCTTTGCTGAACATAGACCCACCTCTCCTGGGTTTCTTTCTTTCTTTATTGATGAATGTCTTTGATGCTATGACAAAACAGAAGAAAGTCATCTGGGAAAGATCAGCGCTGTGTTCTCCTTGTAACATGCTACACTACTAATGAAAGTGAAGCTTATTAAGAATTTCACACCCTGGAAAAGAAATAGTTCTCATGCTGTGCAAGGCCTGATGCAAAAGCCACTTGGAGTCAATGCAAAGGCTGTTGTTGACCTCAATGGGCTTTAGATCATCCCTCTTTGAGTACTGGCCTCATAAGTACTCCGCTCATATGAGTGCAGACCTCCAGGAACATAAGACACTAAGACCATAACACAACACAATAGATGTTCAGAAGCTCAGGAGGCCACAGCAAGAAGATATCATGATAATCAATGTGAAGTTTAGTTAGTGTCAAATACTGGAAAAAATCAGTTCCAAGGTTGGGTACTTGTAGAAGTATTTCAAATTAAACATTGGAAAGGAGACACTAGATTTTGTCTGACTTGCTCAAACAACATATTTCCCACTAAGAGAGTCACATGGAGTAGACTTAATCCACCGTGGAAGCACGAGGAGCAATATAACTTCAACCATGTGACAAATCTCAACTAATCCATCTCCAGCACTGTGAAATGCTGCATTGCATTATTGATCTGTATGATAGAAGAGGGGAAATTAAGGTAAAATATGATGGCATTTTCACTAATAAAAATATTGGAAAAAATGGCATTTTCATGGAAACACCACAAACCTGAAAAAGGGGACATCTGGAGTCCTTCTAGTCTTGAACTGAATGTGTTGTATACTTCTAGTGACGAGGCTTCTTACTTATAAGTGTCACATATAGTTAGTAAGATCACTGGAGGGACTCAGAAGGTAGTTTTACAGGAGAAAAATGTGCCAGTTTTTGCGGGTGATATTGGTGAAAATTGGGCCTGCTTCACAAATTGTCCCGGAAAAAATTCACAAAGCACAAACAGGGACTTACACACGGCTCTAGCCATGAAGGGGTGTGTTTAAAATTGCTGATAATATTTACCTCCCCAATAAATTAAAAGTCACTGAACTGTGGACTTTCTCTTCTGTCCTATTACCTCCGGCTTCGTCCAGAAGAGCCACCCTCTTTGTGTCTACAAACCATCTAAAAGTTCACACTCGACTGAACCATGCTAGTAATACAATAATTTCCTTCAAACATTCTTATTGGTTTTATGTCCCTATCTTAGGTTGCTGGCCCCTTTGAGGGGAATCCAGGGCCAGGCTACCCATGACAAGTTAATTTAAAGGGAGAGAGTCTATCTAGGCAGCTAACTGACTAAGGAATATCTGGGCCTGATAAAAGGCCATCAAGGCTTGGTTATAGAAAGGTGCTGAGGGAGACACAATTTCTCCTAAGAGAGGGGAATTCCAGAGTCCACAGACCCCAGGAAGGAAGGCTGTGTCACATCTACGCCCAAGGGGAGAGACTTTATTTCAAATTTATTTTAGGATTTAATTAAGTAGAGTTCCAGCAAGGGAATTTTGTCTTATGGAGTTCTTAAGGGGCCCTGAGGAAAGGGAAACTGAGTCAGAGAGTGCCTACAGTCCTATGCTAGGTCAGTATGGGGCACCATAGGGTAGACATATCCTGCAACAGTCCCTCTTAACTATTAACATACAGTTTTTAAAAAATGAAGTGTGCCTGTGAGAATAAATTTTTGCTTATAACTGTAAAAGAGTAGCTATTACACTGAGTAGAGTCAAAGCACTGCATAAAGCATTTCAGACTTCATTGCAAGTTTTCCCTCCCTTCCCCACTACACCATGACCGATGTCCATCAATCATTATTTGCAACATCACCTGCTGTTCCGATATGAGGCTTCTCCTGAACAGAAACTGGAGCAAAAAACAGGGAAAAAATGTTTGTCATTGAACTGAACTGAGAAGAAGGAAGAGGAGAATGATAAGATCATAGCCTGCAGCACTTTGTTTATGAGAACATCCTTCCAGTGATATATGTCTGCACCCGGTGAAAGGATTGTGTCACCCCTAACATATTTTAAATGCCGGGACTGTCATGCAAGAAGACAATGATTAACAAGTTTAAACAAAATATGGTGTCCATGTACAGTCATTTTTTTAAAGGTTTGCACTTGGTAATATTGTGTGATAAAATTGTGTTTTGGTCTTCTCTAATGGAACCTCTTCTCACACAACCTTAAGCTTAATAACCTAGTTTGGACTATAGATAAATCAATAGTGTTGCACATATGCCCATACGTATCTGCCACAGGTTTTTCAGCTTGTCTATCTTATATGGCCCCAATTACCATAATACTTGAGTTTGTCAAATCTGTAATGTACTTATCCTCACAATACTCCCAGAAAATTGGGAAGTGCTATTATCCCCATTTTACAGATGAGCAACCAAGACACAGGAAAGAGATTAAGCAACTTGCCCAAGGTCTTACAAGAAGTCTGTGATAGTGCTAGGTATTGAACCCAGGTCTTCAGCTATCACCAGCTGAACCATCCTTCCTCTCCCTTGTCTACATCACCTTTCTAGATAGCATCTCCATTGCTATTTCACAGAAAGGAATGGAGAGTTTCCCTCCATTGGTATTAAGTCCCCTGCAATGCAAAGTCAGTATTTGAATCCAAGGCATTATTGCATTTACTTGAAATCACTCCCAGATTTTCTTTCTTCACTCATGACTGTATAGACCAGTGGTTCTCAACCAGGGTTATGTGTGCCCCAGGGGGTACACAGAGGTTTCCAGGGGGTAAATCAATTCATCTCAATATTTGCTTAGTTTTACAACAGGGTACATAAAAAAGCACTAGCAAAGTCAGTACAAACTAAAATTTCATACAGACAAAATGAGAATGTAAGCAATTTTTCAGTAATAGTGTGTTGTGACACTTGTATTTTTATGTCTGATTTTGTAAGCAAGTAGGTTTTAAGTGAGGTGTAACTTAAGGGTACACAAGACAAATCTGACTTCTAGAAGGGGTATAGTAGTCTGGAAAAATTGAGACCCACTGGTATAGATTACTTGGATTAGAGAATTAAGCAGGCATCTATGGAACCACCCGCTGGACATTCTTTAATTTTCTGCTAGTTTTCAAAGAGGATGTGATATCTTAAAGTTGCTACAATGGTTTCCATGGATTGAGAGTGGGCCACTGATGCTTTTCAATCGTATCAGTGCCTTTTCTGAAAATTGGCAAAAAAATGACATCATTGAATTTTGCCCGGTTTCTGAGCATTCACATGATTTATGGGAAATACAGGTAGCCTGGGAATGTACATATTTTTATATAAGCTGGAAATAGAGCCACAAATGGTCTTGGTTGAAGAGATTTAACTCCTCCAGTAACGGAACCTGTGACTTGCCAGTTTCAAATGTGGTACTGGACTGCCAATGGAGCTGCCTTTATTGTCACAAACAAGGTATCCTGCTCTGTAGCTATCACCTCTATGGCACTTTTTATCACAGTCATTCACCTGATGAACAAAGGCGCGAATGCCGACATCACTGGTGATGTGGTTCTATAACATGACTCAGTGTCTCAGACTAACAGCCTCAGCTGACTCTTTGGAGGGACAGTGTACTCCAAGTGACACTGACTAGGGGAGCAATACCAGGACCCAAGTCAATAGCCTGCTACTGCAGTTCAGGGGAAAGATTTTTGGAGATAAGGAAAAAAAGCAAATGAGTAAAGCGGTAGCCATGCATGCTACATGGCACTCAATGCTAAAATGACATCACAGAACTTGCAGAGAAAGGAAAACAGCAGCATTGTCCTCTATGAGTGACACTATGACCAGAACCAATGGAACCATCATCCAGTGCTATATTGGGGGGAGGGGGGGACATTATAAGTGGGGGAGAAGGCAATTTTGGATGTTCTGAGCATAGGACTTAAGAGCCAGCAATTCCTGAGTCCTAATCCCTGTTCTGCTTTTGACATCCTGTGTGGCCTAGGGTAGACATTTGATTTGCTCTGCCTCGACTTCCTACCTGTAAAATGGAGATAATACCTGCCTTACCGACCGCACAGGGATATTATTTAAGGAAGTATCAGATGGGTAGCCGTGTTAGTCTGGATCTTTAAAAGCGGCAAAGAGTTCTGTGGCACCTGATAGACTAACAGACATATTGGAGCATAAGCTTTCGTGGGTGAATACCCACTTCTTCAGATGCATTTAAAGAGGGTTATTTAATTAATGGCTGTAAAGTTCATTGCAAATGGAAACACCATGTAAGTATTAAGCGTTATTTAATCTTGTAACCAAACATGGTCTCCAATCTTTTTTAAGCAGAACATTAGTTTTTGTAGGGGGCTCAGTCACGCACATGAACGCTCACCTTCACTTAAGTCATCAGGAACCATACACTGCCTCTTTAAGAAATAGTTTACTTCTGAACAAGTAAATTTACTACACAAAGCAGCCATTATTTATGCATTCCTGCATATATGGCAAGGTGAAAATAATAGAATAAACATCATATCCTTCATTATGATATCGGTTTACACTTCCAGGGTACACAAAAAGAGGCCATTTCATCAAGCTAATTGCCTGAAAGTAAAAGAGAGAGAACTTTAGCTATTAGTCTATTATGGGGCTTTTTTCTTAATCACAAATAGGGGCCGTGTTTCCCTAGGGGGATGTGTATTCTAATTTACAATTGAACTACAGATCAGAGCAATCAATCTTGTGCAGCACTTTTACAGTGTAATTGCTGCAACATAACAAATAAAAAAAAAAAAAGCAGCGTAAGCTGAGTTTTTCAGCTTGAGGTGGAGATATTTACCAGGCATTGGTTCATGGTGGGAGGGAAAGAGAGAGAGAGATGCCACAGCCATGAATATGCAATGAGGACTCATTAGTGCCCCAGTGTTGCCATGACGAATGGCATTATCCCCAGACTGGTGCAGCCTAAACATGAATTTTATAACGACCCATTTATCATGACTTGCCACTTTTTTTTTTTTACTGTACTTTCCACCGGCTTGCACACCTTTCACCATTATTACTTTAGAATCCCTTTCTTTCGCTATTATTTTATTTGGGATTGAGTCCCGTCTCCTAAAGAGAAAGTGCTTACAAACATGAACAAGCCAGTGGTGGCTTAAGATCAACTAGTAGCTTCCAAAGTTGAAGAACCAGTGCAAAATACATAGGTGGTCTCTGTCCACTTCCTAGTGGACAAGTGTCCTTATTGTCATGAATATCAGCGCAGGTTAGACAACCTTGTCAGTTGGCTCTGCAGAGCGGTCCAGTATTGAATGAGCAGGGAGACAAATATCTTCTCATTCTGTTGGGTGTGACGCATTGATCTGTTTGGTTGCTCTGAGCATCAACTAAAAATGTTCCTCCTCAACCCACTCCACCAATGTGCATGGTATAAAAATCTGGACCTCATCTGTAGGATGACTAAGCACTAAATCTGGCAAACAGATAAAACTTCTGGTGTATGCAGGTATGCACTGGACACAGTGGCCATGTAATGACAATAGCATCCAGTGACCTAGAGCAAGATACATGAGTGAAAACTACAGAAAAAAGGTATGTTTAAAAATTAAAAGCAACCTGTGCTCTTCTCCCACTGCCCCCCCTTCTCTCTTTTGACTGTTGCCCACATTTTACTATTGTCTCACACTTTGGCCCAGCTAACCTATAGTTAATACATTACTGCCTAAAAAGAAATCAATGTAAATCAGAAGCTTGCACTGTTACTGCCTGGGCTGTATATGTTCAGCGGTACATAAAGGTCTTCATTCTCCGGAGATGTGAATCTGGCACTTTCATGGGCATTAAAATTCACTCTTTTTTAAAGTTGAGAAGTGCATGATTATTATTATCCCAGTGTCTCTGAACTTTCACACAAGGTTTCAGGGATATCTACCAGCATCAAATCTATCTTTGTTGGGTTTTATAATCTTGCTATTTTACAAGGGTTACAATAACAAAGCAAATTATTTCACTTATTTCTGGGATGAAACTTCATTTTCTCAAACAAGTTGTGGTTTTCCATGGTATCTGAAAACAACACTCCTGAAATTTTATGGTGGGATAGTCCAAGGGACACAGGTTCTTTTGTCATAACTCTACAAGATATCTGAAAATGTTAAAAGTCATTGAATATACCAGTCCAGCAATTTTTAGACTCAGAAATTGGGGATCTAGTTGTCAAAGCCCCTATTCCTTCTGAAAAATCCAACTTTGTTGTCATGACACCCACGTGCTTCACTAAAACTTTAGTTTGTCAAGGCACAGTCCATTATCCAAAGATTCATTACAGGTTTCCATCTAGCATTCAACAGTCTAGGATCTGGCTGTGAGAAAGTGACAGGAATGGAAAGCTCACCTTTGAAAAGGTATGTTAGACATGTGGCACTCCCTGATATGTTAGACATGTCTCACGGTTAACTTGTGCTCCCCTAGTCTGTTTCCTGTATCCACCTGTGGCCCTTCATCATATAGACATATATTGTAAGCTCTTTACCGCAGGGACTATATTTTCTCTATGTGTGCACAGTGCCTACCACAATGGGACCCCAGACCTTGACTGAGAGCCCTAGGTCCCACCATAATGCAAATGACGATGATGATAATGACTGCATTAGCTTAGCTTAAAGAGACTCAGCAAAGAGCAAGGAGAACTTAAAATGATTTTTTAATTAAAAAACAAAACAAAAACCAAACCAAAAGCAAACCCACAAATGAAGTTTAGTATTGTAAAAGGTGCTCATGAACATAACAGGATTTGAGACAGCAGAAGAGAACATTTTAATGTTACTGTATTTTGTTTGTATTACGGATGCATTTTCAGTTTTTGTCATAGGTGTCCAAGTAGGCTTTTGCAAGTCTAAATATTACCAATTATTTACTCAGTGTCAGTGCTGATGGTACTTTACAGGTACAAAACAAGACAAAGGCTCTAGCACCTGGAAGCTTTATGATATTAAAAAGCAGATAATTCGGTGAATATCGGCAACTGACTATTGCTTGGTCTGGATCATCTATTGGGGAGCTAAGAGGAGAGAACATTGTTATAAAAGGTGGGGAAGGAATACAATATATCCTAATATGTTTTTTTCCTACATTTATTGTTTGGTTCTTTCTTCTTTTTTTAAAACTGATCATAAATTATATTTAATAATCATGATCCATCACCAAGGTGGTGGTGGGTATCTCTGGAGTGGAGATTAATATTGGAAAGGTTTGTTACTGCTTTTAGGACCAATACAGCCATATTACGAACCTATTGCTGATCTCCCCACAGCATTTGCTATGATCAATTGTAGAACCCTGCTGCCCTGTTCCAGAGGTGTGGCAGAGCAAGTCCTTGCTGAGATGGTTTTAATCATTCCTCATAGACTACATTCAGAGAGTTGTGATGGGCACCTGCTGTTTCACTTTTGTAGCCCTCACTTGCAGAGTCCCTCAGGAATTCAGCCTTTCTCTCTCCTTCTGCTCATTGTCTATATGAAGACAGATTTTGGAACATCATGGACTAAAAGGCCAGCTCTGTGCAGATAACACCTAGCTCTATGTCACCTTAACGTCACACACAGACAGCACCGTCTCTCCAGGCTGAGGTGAGCAACCATCTGGAAGAGCAGGTGGGTGAAGATGGATCCAGAAAAGCCTGAAATGAGGCTTGCAGTGAGAGGGAAGTGTTTAGAAGAACTTGCCACCTCTGGAACATTACCTTTCAATGAGTGTTCACCCTCAGATCATTAGGACTTACACAGACTCACTATTTCTAGATCCTCAAATAGCTGCAGCTGAGAAAAGTGCCCCTTTCCATCTAGGGCCGCCGAATTTGACTCCTGTCAGTTTTGGACTTAGCCCCAGGGACCTATGTATTTGCGACTTCCAGGCATCATTATTGTAAATCTTTGTACCTAGAAATGAAACCATTCTTCTCAGTGGTTCTGAACACAGCAGCCTTTCTGACTGGCAACACAAGAGAACCCATCACCCCAGTGCTCCACTCTCTATAGTGGTTCCATGGGGAATACTGGGTCAAATTCAAGGCTTTGGTCTTCATCTTCAAAGATCCCTATGGAACCAGCCCAAGCTGCCTCATTACCCTACAAGATCATGACCTCCCACAACAGTTATGTTCCACTGGGACCATGGAGCTGTCAGCCTCAAGAGTGAAACTTGTGCTGGTAGGAAAAAGAGGTTTTTGAGTGACTGGTCTGCAGATCTGGAACTCGCTCCCAGAAGAGATAAGGATGACTGTGAACCTCAGAGTTTTCAGTCCAAAATGCAAAATGAATTCTTCAGTCTATCTACCCATACTGACGCTATGCATACCAACACACCTGTCCAGTCCCTTTTGATGGGGGAAGTAGGAGACAGAAAGAAAGGGATGTATTTTTGTGTATATACTTAACTATTTTGGGTAAGAGGCATTTAGGTATCCTACTGATGGCTACCATATAAGAAATTAGAAAGACAGATAAAGCCAATTTTAAAAGACCATCTTAGTTTAGAAGCTAGGTACCTATTTTTTTCTGTTTCAGGTTCACATCTGTGGGTAGCCAAATATTTTACTGCAAATGCTGCAATATTTGCTAATTTTAATGCTTCTTTTGAAAAGGGGTATAATTATTATTGCAAACTGTTCACCAGCACTTATCTGATCTGGAAATGGCAATCATTAAAATAAAATAAAATAAAATAATTATGTTCTTTAATCTATTTGAAGTGCCAGTTCTAAAAATCAGTGTATGTATATATATATATATATTTTCAAGTCAATCCTCTAACTTTATAATAAACATACTCAAATTTGAGGAGTAGGAGAATGAAACTTTCTTTGTTCTGTGAATATTAGTTTCCAGCAAACTGTCAGTCTATGCGCTTGTCTCAAACAGGACTTGGGAAATATGAGTGGGATTTTTTTTTAAATGCACAGTATTGACCTAACTCTATGCCCATGGAAATCAGTGGAGTTTTATTATTGATTTCAATGGGAACAGTATTAGGCCAAAGCTGAGCACATTCAAAAATTCCACCCCAAAAGTATATCTTAATAAAATTATGTACAGATTTAACTCCCACCTGCCACAAAACCCTGGAATCAAATAAATGAACATTAAAAATAAACAAATTAGTGATTCATTTACATACATCGGCAAATAGGATCTGAGTTTTAAAAAAAGCGAAAATCAGAGTAAAAATAATTTTATGGCTTTATATAATGGTGTTCAATACTCACTGTCTATATTTATTAAAAAGAGAAAAAAATTAAAAGAAGAGAATTTTCTATGCATAAAAATAATTTGAAATTTTAAGACTTACAAAAGAATTATTCACGGAGAACAAGTGTGAATTCAGGGTTAAGTAACAGTTGGCTATTTAAGCACCTTTACAAAAAAGAAAACCTTTTTGTACTTGTAAAACATGCCAGACTTTCAGTGGAAATCTCTGATTTAGATATCGTTGATGTTTCATTTTATATACAGATCTATCTCCGCTTTTAAAAATGCTTCACAAACAGCTTAGCATTTTTCACAGTTGTTCACCCGCACCCCAAACTCAATGCCCGCCAGTCAGATTGGTAATTTTAATAAACTAATTATCTTCTCCTCTTAATGCAGTTTGGTTGTATTTTAAATCCCCCCAATCCCTTTCCCCCCCCACACACCTTTTCCCGATTTGGAACCAGTCACATGTTTATTCCCACTTCAAAAACAAACAATTCCCTCCCTCTTGCCCCCACTTTTTAAATGACATCTTCAGTCATTCATGAGTTAATAAAATCTCCAAGTCATCTGGGGATAGATAAGGAGAAAGAAAGAAGAGTATTGTACACATAATGACAGGCTCCCTGCTGCCCCTAAGATGTCACGGGTCAGCCATGTTAAGAATGTGTGCGCCCAATCATCTGCTGATTTTTATCAGCAAGGCCTCAAGCAGAATCTGACACGGGCCAGTTTGGGAGTTACAATGAATAAACAATGACTTCTTGGATTGTTGGCGGCTGTGTGATAGAGTGAGGGGGTTTATATATACTAAAACATGATGACATTAGCAATCAATACACCCATTACTGGACAAGTTATTGGACGAAGAATGCACGTCTCAAGCTTTGTGCACTTTGAACATATGACCAACAGTGGAAATCCACGGTAATAATGTTACTTAACCCCTCATGGGCCTGGTATGCTAAATCTTATGTTGCCTGGAAGTATCTGAGACCATGTGATAAAGGAAAGCTTGATCTGGTCTAGAATGTTAAAAAAGAAACAATCAAACAAAAAACCCCACTGTTGGAAGGTTATCATTTTCTATTGTGTTCCAAAGGACTTTTCTATAAAAGGGAAAGGAAAACAGATGCATAAATGTATTTTTTGTGTGTGTTACTTTGCTATTATAGAAACATCTCCTCTTCCTCTCAGTCCAGTCCGTGTTATCATTCTGCTGGATGCTTTTGTGAAGTCAGAATATCCTGTGTTTATGGGTTGTCCTCTGTTAGTGCGGAAGTGGTTGCAAAGATGCAAAATTGGTGTTACAATTCATGCCTGAATCAAATAGAGTAAAAATGAGTGTCTGTGAAAGATCCAATAGTTATTTAAAGCAGAGATATCCTTGGGGCTTCACTATGCAAGTTGCACAGAGCTCTGTGGTGGTTATGGTGGTGTGCTGCAGAGGTTTACTCCCTCTTGGGGAGCAAGGAAAAACACAATCCCTCCTGAGGCTGCTAGGTGCACCCTTGGTGTGTTATCCGTTAGGAGGGAACTGATAGCTCTGCACTGGCCCTTCCTATGGGCTGATGATGAGCAGGGACAGAGTTATGGTTCCACCTCTTTCCTGGTGTTTTGCTTCCCCAGAGGCAGTGAAGACAGAGAGGCTCATGCTTGCAGTGTCTTCTATTATGCATGGCCCTTGGACAGGCCATGTGAGTGGGTGTGGGAGGGAAGAGTGGGTGTGGCCTTCCCTATTTTCTGTGCATCCTCATAAAGGAAGATCTCTAACTAGCCCCTGATAATTAACTCAGGGCCTGCATGCTTTAAAATCATTGATAAACCACGTTATGATCTGCAAAGAGACTAACAGGGCATAAGGAACTCCTTGACTGCTGTATGAGGGAGGGAAAGCAGCTGCTCCAAGGCCACTACTTCGCCTCCTGCACTAGTGAGTGGAGAGTGGGCAGGGAAAGACATGGATGGAGACTCGGCTTTGTCCTTCCATGTGCCAACCCATGCAGCTGAGCTGGTGCTGAAGGGGGAAGTAAGCTGCTTCGAGGGCTGGCAGTTTACTTCTCCCCTGGATCAAGGGGGAAGCAGGTATTAGGAGCTGCACGTTAAGACTATCACTGTTACAGAGCTCTCTCGTAAGAGCAGGGACCAAAGTGTGACTCGGGCCCAGATCCTCAAAGGTATTTAGGCACCTAACTCCCATTGAAATCTGTTGGGAGTTAGGTACCTTACTACCTAGGACGAGCTGAGGCTCTGAGTCACACTGGTCTAACCCACTCAGGGTTTGTGGTAATGTCGTAATCTGGCCTTTAGAGTTCTGTCTTTGGCTTCGGTGGGAGAGGGATCTGGCCTAAACACAGTGAGAAAAATAACGAAAACCCATTTCCTCTTAGCTAAAATATTTTTAAAGCTTTTAGTGGGTACATTTGAATGTTCTCCCCTACCTGGGAAGAAAGTTCTTCAAAAGTCTGAAGGTGAATTTGACTAGCATATTCCTGAACTACACCGCTTCTAAATGGAAATGCTTCATAAAATGGCACTGTTACCTTACATTACAGTAAGTACTGTTTTGTCATGTTTATTTTAAACCCTCAATAAGCCTCCCTCTGTAATTTACAATTAACTTTTTGCCTCAAGGTAACAGCTACATTCACAAAAATAATGGTAATAGACTGACCTTGTTATGAATGGATAACAAGCTGGAAACAATATACTTTGTCACACAGCATTAACTGTTACTGCTGAAATTGTAAATAATGTGTATAGAACCTACATGTAAGTGGCTCCCCTTAAAAATATTGTGTCAATTAAACACTTGATACGTAATGTATTATTATGAAATCCATTTAAGTCCACGTATTCTGAGATTACACTCACAGGCAGCGTTCACTTCTGGGCTGTCCAAAAAATTTGCAAAGATGGTCTTACATGTTCAGTGGTGCATTTCTACAGCTACATTGTGAGGCTGGCTGTGGAATCTGGTCCTGAATGATTACAAGCTACATGGCCACTGCTGTTATTTGGACTGGTTAATTTTCTTTTTACCTGTCATTATTACACATAGAACTACAATGTTCTACAGTAATGGCTTGAAACATTTTGGGCCCTGTTTTCTGATGCTTTGGGGCTGTTCTCTGCTGATCAAAAGCAGTCTTAAACCAAGATTAGCTGGCCACTGGAGGGTTACCCCTAGGATCTCTGGGAGATATAAGACACCATAGTGGCTCTCATTCCATTCCTCCCTCCCAATCACTGGTGTACAGAGTATGACTCAGAAAAAGGGGGCATAGCTAGGTTTTTTTGACACCTGGCTGATCCCTCACTGCCCCTTGGGACTATTTGCTTATGCTTGGAGGAGTACAAAGTGCTTTGGAGTCACTGTCCTGCTCTCCCACCTGCAATGAATGTTCGTAAACTGTAGCTTCAGTCTTGGGACTGCATTTCACAATTGCAGAACGGCAGTGTTCTGGCTGATTACTGCTGGGCATTTACTATTTATAAAGGGAGGGATGACACTTTAGACTGATGCCCACAAATAAAGGGCAGCATTAAAACTTCAAGTGCCAAGGCATTAAAATATCTGGTTGCCAGTAGTTAGGGTTACTAACTTCTGACGAAACAATCTCTGACTAGCTAGCATATATCACAGAAAAATAATTTGATTGGAGTAACTATTGCTTTCCCTTAACACAGTGTAAATCCATTGCTTTGGGCTTTTAGTTAAGCCACCAGATTGTCACTTGGGAAATCTGGTTTCAGCTCCCAGCTCTGTCCCAGACTTTCTGTGTAACTGTGGGCAAGTGTCTTTTTGCCTCAGTTCAATACCTGGAAAAATGGGGATCACAATCCTTCATTTTTCTGCCTTGTCTAGTTAGGCTCTTTGGGGCAGGGACTGGGTCTTACGGTGTGTTTGTACAGCCGGGCACAGTGGGGCCTAATAGCAGTTGGGGCCCGTATGCACAGCTGTAATAGAAGCTAATATATAATAACTACCTGGACAAAAGAATGCCCTCCCATCCATGAAGAAACAGATGCATTGCATGTGTAGGACAGGGCAAAAATCTTTTCTGTCCATATTGGAGCCAAAATTTAATGCATTGCTAGTTGTTAAGGAACCCTTATATGTCATTCCATCTGGTATTTTTTCTCCGGGTAGCTCTGGTTTCACCTCTGAAGTCTAGCCATATTATTTGCTGTGTATTTTGGTGCCATCCCTGTAAAGATGTGCATTTCTACTGGCAAGAAAGTGAAGGATTAGCAATGGGCAGAGGTCAAGTCAGTCAAGACTTTAAACACGTAGTCGGTTGTAAAAAAGCTTACATTACTGGGAGCTCTTTGCCAGATCAGTACTTTGATGCCAAACGTTAATCCTTGCTGGGGACATGGTGGCTTGTGAATGTTATAAGAAAATATCGTTTTTCCTGTAGAAAACATGCATTTATAGTTAAAAAAGGGGATTATTTTCCCATGCTCACATTTGCATTTCATACATACCTACCCTGCTTGAGCTCTGCTTCAGTGGTAATATTGAATCACATCTCTTATTTATTTCTATAACTAAAGGAAAAAAGCATGAGTTAGTGCTTAAAGCACTGGGAGAGCTAGGGTCTAATTCCTGGCTGTGCTGGAGATTAACAAATGACCTTGGGCAAATCATTTTCACTTGTGTATTTCATTTTTCCTATCTATAAAATGGGGATAACTACACAAAAGGGGTCCTGTGAGGCTGAACATGTTTGTGACTGTCAGAAGGAAGATGCTACTGGATGCACAAGCATTAGACCTCTACTTGCTGCTAGGAAATCCCTGGAAAGAGCTATCTGTCCACCTACCCCTGTCAAAGTTTTCAAATAAACAAGTCAATATAAGATTCATAAATAAGTTGAGGCTAGATTGTCACAGTCCATACTCAACCACACAGGGGACTAATTCCCTGCCTCACTCCTCTGCTTGGCTCTGCTAAGATTGTGGCTCTGGCCACAGGGGAGAAAGCAGGGCCTATTTTTGTGAGACTCTCCCTTGCAAGAAAGTAGGGAGGGAGGAGCAGAGAAGGGCAAAAGTGACTTGCAAGCCAGATTAACGTCTTCGGTACCCAGTGTGGAGTGAGGTGCTCCACAGAATGTAGTGAAATAAATGACTCCCCACAAAATTAGAGCCAGTGGGGAGCGGGGCAGGAATTGTGACTATTTGATTTGCTGCTTTGTCTGCTCCTGGGGTGGTGCATCTATGCACTGCTTCTTACTCATTTTAGATTGGGAAGTTCTAGTCTGTAGGAAAGGATGGTCTTTTGCACTGGACTGGGACTTGGGAGATCTGGGATCATTTCTTGGCTCTGCCAGAATTCCCATGTGACCTTGAAAAAGTCACTTAGTTTCTCTGTGCCTCAGTTCCCCATCTGTATTTTACTTTTATTTTACTTTACTCTCTGGCTTTATACACCTCACAGATCCTTTGCCACTGTCACAATTTGCCCCCATGTCTTTCTGTCACCTCTTTTCCCTTTGAGGGTAATTCACATCAAGAGTTTTTAGGTCTTGCTCAATATTATTCCTCCATCTTCTCCTTGGTAAGCCACCATAAGGAGGTCTTTCCAAGAGATGCTTACCGGTCTGTCTTCTGTCATCCTGGCCACAATCCCTGCCTACTGAAGTTGTTGGGATTTCACTAAATTTACTCTACTTGGCTCTCCATAGGCCTCCTGCAGTTCTCTCTTAGATCTTCTTCTCCACACTTTCTGTATTTGGGGATAATAATACTTCCTCACCTCCCAGTGAGTTTGTGAGGATAAGTCCATTAGCATTTATGAGGTCCTATGGTGACAGGAACCATATAAGTCCCTAGACAGATAAATCTGATGACACAGAGTCCACAAAAATAATAGAACCAATTCAGCTTGGGGAAACCTGAGCTCCTAGGATTCACACCACATGCAGTTGGCAGCTATAAAGTTATAATACCCAAGTACAAGAAGGATTCAATATGCTTTTCTATGGCAGCGAATAAGTCTGGTATGCTGCATGGTACTAAGTTCTAAACAGTGTGGGTTTGGTTTTGTTATGCAGATGGATTTGTTCCCCTCTTCTCCCTTTGAAATGTTTTGAATTAAAATAGCTTACTCAAGGTCAGCGAAGGCATATGGTCCTGCTCAAAACTTTAAACAAAACATTAGTTTTTACAACCTTTTGTAATTTGGTATTGTATACAACATGGTTATAGACGGAGTTTCTGTAATCTTTGCAGTGGGTGACAGAAATATGAGAGCCAAATTTATAAGCCATTTAGTGAAGCATTTAATCAATTTCATGCATAGGAAATAACTCCGATTGCTTTGCTTTATCAATCTTCCTTTCCCTCAGCCCTGCAGTCACCCCAACCTCCAAACACTTAAAGGCAAAAAAAATATATATATATGCAAAAATCTAACGATGTACACAAAATGTCAGAAACTTCTGAGGGCTGTTTCAACTTAGTTGCCAGCATCAATAATCCCTCTTGAGGCTGTTAATATATTTCAGAAGGAAGGCAGAAAGCCTAATATTTATAGGACGTTGCAAGGCCTCTTGCTGCAAAGTTATTCATTAAACACCCTTTGCCTAGATTGACTCCCGGACAGGGTGTAGAGCTATGCAGATTAAGCTTGTGTCTAGTACTGAAGTGTTTGTGTGTGGTGCCTTTACAAACATTTCCACACCCCACATCACACAAGTCCCCTACAAACATATTTTTTAAAAAAATTCCCTGCATCACACCAGTCCTCATATCTCTGTGGAGTATGAACGGCGGGAAAACTACTTGACAATCTCAGAGAGACACACACTGTAATAGGTGCTTAGGATAGCTTTTCTTTTTAAAAATATACTAAGGGTTAGATTGTGACTTAGACTGTAAGCCTGCTCAGGAATCTAAGAACCTCTCTTACTCAACGCAGGAATCCCTGAGTGAGATTCTCAGGCCTGTGTTATGCAGGAGGTCAGACTCAATGGTCATAACAGTCCCTCTTCTTGCCTTAGAACCTATCAATCTATATGGACCTTGGATCAGGCACTTGGAGGTAAATGGGGAGACTTGCCTACTTAATCCCTATATAGAACAGGTGGCTAGGGAAAAGAAAGAGCTTTGGCTTTGGTAGCGATAGTAATTGAGTGATGGTGGTGGTCAGTAGTAAGTTTTTACTCCCTTCTCCTTTCCATTGAAAATAGGGAAGAATGCCACCTGAGTCAACTCTTGAGTTGATGCATTTATGCCCAATTGCTGTACCTGAAGTCCCTACCTTGACCAAGAGGCAGGTCCTAAATGATTAACCCCGCTGGCATGTTTTCCTTTTGATCGTGTACTATGACATCTTGCATGACTCTCTGTTCAGAACAATAAATGGTGATTTTTTTTTTAAAGTGAAAAACTCCTGAGGGAGCAAAAAAGACAATCTCTCTCTGCTAATCGTCAGCTGCTCAACTATATTAAAATTAGACAAGGCTATGATTGTGCCAGAATGGCTCCTTGCCCTCTAAAATTAGAACTGATAGAATGGTGGGCATAGTACTAAATATATACCTCATTTAAAAATAATGTGCTCTCAGGCTTTCCTAACATTTGAAAAAGTGATCAGTGTAAATTCTCAAAATAAGATCTCCACCTGCCCCAAACATATTACAGGTGTCATATTCTATACTTTCATTTAATTTCAGGAAAGAGGAGGACAGTCAACAGCTATGGAACCAAGCACTCATCTTCTAAATTATAGATTGCCTTTAAGTATTTCTTTGTCCTTTGAAAAGAGCTAGATCCAGGGACAAAAACTCAACCAGGCATCAGCTATCCTCCTGCAATGTAGACAAGAAAGGGAAGGAGAAGTGCAGCGTTGCAATCTCACCATAACTCTCATTATATTTGGTGTTTTTCTTTAAGCTCTAACTCCTGAAGTCACAAGGTTAGGAATCTCAGCTTTCATTTCCTTTTAAAATAAGTTTCTAGCTATTATAGCTGAAGATAAAAGCTTAAAAAGCTAAATCCTAACCCCCCCAACTTGATGGCAAAATAAAAAGAATCCAAATAAGAAAACAAAACAAAACAACCTCATGGTTTTGGAAAGCCTATGTCATGATTTTTGAATCACTGGGGTTAGCAATCTTAGAGCTGTTTGGCTTTGGGTGGGATCCTAGATTTGAGCATAAAAGAGAAACTCAGACAAAAGCCCATCACTGTTTAAACATCCTTGATTTGAAGCAGTTTCTATTACAAAGGGATTTGTTTTCCTGTTTTGAAAACATAATCTGCAGGAACAACACACACTTTAGCAGCAGTTGGAATTTCTAGCAGAGCCAGTGGGTGTGGCTGAGTACTCCACTCACACACCCCTCCCTCAGGCTTTGCCTGCCACAGAACTGGGCTAGATAATCACAAAGGAATGCTGGGATCTTGGAGGACTTGGAAGTCTCCATGTGGGAAAAGCAGGGTTGCTGAGAAGGGAGAGATTTTATATTTTATCTCTGTATGTGTTGGTTGGTTGGGCTTTTAGAGGATTTGTATCATTTTGCAGGGTCTTCAAGAAAAGTGCCCTGATCAGCTGAAAATAATTAATTTGGGCTGACTGGATGTATAAACACAAAAAACTACCCTGTGATCAGTGTGGTTCCTTCCTTAGGGGTGGAGCAAAGAAAGGGTTGGCTCCTATAAAAGCCCAAACCCCAAGCAGGAAGTTGTAGAGGGTGTTTTTGGTGGTGTGTTAGGGAAAGAGTTGGTTAGTAAGCCTATAGAGTGCAATAAACTTTTAGTAGGGTTAGAGTTTATATCTTGTTTAGACTGCTTGTTTATTTTGTTTTTAATTTGGGCAGGGGGAGGATTTGTTTGCAGGGGTGTGAAAGAAAAGTCAGGGTTACCCACCACAAATGGTGACTGATCCACTTACTGTGAGTCTGTGCTTTCTCTACTGTGATTATGCAAGTTTATTAGTGAAACATGGATTCTATCAAGTTACTGTGGTAAAGAAATATAATCTATTTGGACCTTTCTTCATTTCTCCCCTTAAAAGTTAGTTTCTTTCCTTCTTTCTCTTTCTCTCTGAATTTGAGCAACACTGGGCCATTAAAGGGACTTTCTATAAATACTGATATACAAAAAGCATTAGAATGATAAGGAAAGTCTGTTCCTGGGATGATGGACTAAAGAGTGTTGGGCTGGGCTCTTTTGGAAGAGGATCCTCTTGTTGAGGAAGTGGAGAGGCTAGGTTCCCTACAAAACAAACTTAGTGCAGGATGAGGAGTAGGGGGAAGATCTGGTGTAATCTGAGCTGTAACCTAGCATGCTGGTTGACTAGTTTAGCTCCTATACCATCCCATAACTCTCTGATCGCTGCTTCTGTCCTTAGTTACAGCTATAGCTGTGTCCTTATTACACTCCAATAGTCCCTGGTCCTTCCAGTGAACCTCTAATAAGGCCTCATCTTCCTCTGAGATTCTCCTTTAGGGCAGAACTAATAAACTTATCGTGACCTCTTTTAGAGGAGACATTCTGTTGAAAATGTCATGAGAACAGGCTTTCCCGAGAGACTGCTGCTATATTAATTCTACAGTTTAGTTTGTAATATTAGAGCTATCTTTGTATGTTTGTTTCACTGCTTGATGCCTGTACAATCTGAATATTTAATCTTTTCTTTAAAAAAAAACCAACACATTTGGTGGCCTCCACTGGACAAATGTCCATCATAAAAACACCCCATAACAATAATTAGAACCTAGTGAGTCAGTAAAAGGGGATAAGGACTGAGCATTGACCTACAGACTCAACTTCCCTCTTGACCCTAGGGAATGGTTCTGCAGGTCAGGGTAAGATGGCCTGGAGGAATCCTGTGTTCCCTCTCTCTTAGGGACTTGTATGCCCCCCCCCCCCCCCCACCCCCTCAAGACACTCACAATCTTTAATGTATTTATCCTTGCAATGGCCCCATGTGGTAAGGAAGTGCTATTATTCTCATGTTACAGATGGGGAACTGAGGCACAGAGAGATTAAGGCCCAGATTCACATCTGCCCTTCACGTATTGCTAAAAGGGATAGGGTACACCCTGTATGAGAGAAGAGTCCTAGGTGGCTTTGGTGTAGAACAGGGTGTTTCAGTATGGAAAAGGTTGAGAACCACTTCCCTAATTCAACCACAAGTTAGTGGGCCTAGACATACGAGTCATTGGTGAAATTCTCTGGCCTGTGCTATTCAGAAGGCCAAACTACATGGCCTTCTTGCCTTAAAATCTGGGAATATGGTTTAAGTCCATTTCAGTTCTAGTAGGGAGCCAAAACCAAAAGGATTAAGGCAGACTCCTTAGGAGCTGGGCCCCACAGTGAGTGTGGGCACAGAAACAAAACTGGATCATGAAACAGAAGTCAGCAAGAGCACATAGCTGATTGTTGCCAATCAAATTGCTTTTTACTAGATGCTCTGGGAAACAAGAAAATGCACCCTGGGTCATGCTGCTTCTCTGTCAACCCATCAAGTGACAGTGTAGAGTGGCGAGAGAGGGGAAGGCTAACGGCAACTGGGAGTTATGCTGCTCTACTCACCTATTGCTGTGCACCATTGATTATCTGACTTTTTTTTTGTGGGAGCGGGGTTAAGAGTTGTAAGTTTTTATTTATTCAGACTCAAGTTCTCTGGTGCATCCAGATCCGGTACACTCTTAATGCACCTGTGGTGAGTTCTGATTCTCTCTGGGTGGGATTTTTAAAAGGGGGATAAGAGAATGAGGCTCTCATTGACTGACTTTCAATGGCATTGGGGCACCTAAATACTACAGGGGTGCTTGATAATTCCTCCCCCTTAAAATGGTTCCTCCACCCTTACTCACAACTACTGCAACCTGGATTTTGCCATTTTACTGGTTTCTGTGGACTCGGTCTATTTTGTTCATTTCTTGCTAGCAGAAATAAACAGGAAATATGTCTTAACAGGAACCACAGACTTTCTAGAGGTGGTATTTTCTCCAACCAAAAGAGATACTTGATGGAGGCTTTCAAATTATTGTATTTTTTTTTACTGTTTACAAAACACGGTATTTTATGGATGTAATTTATATGTGGAAAAGAACAGGGCTATTCCCATTTTATCTTTATCTTCTACGCATAAATAACAAACAACTCCAGTAATCAAAATTTACTACAATTGTAATAGATTTTGGCATCGTTTATGTATTGCAAGGAATGTTAACATAATGTTGACTTTCAGGACTGAGGCCAGGTTTTTTTTTAAACACTTTTTTAGGTTGGAGTCATTATAAAAAAAAACTCACAGTAGTTGTGGCTCTTATGACGTTCAAGAGATTAATTCTCATAAATAAAATGGTTTCTACCTCCTTCTAGTCCGAAAGTTAAAATTATCTGACAATGTATGCACTAAAAAGTTGAATACTATGAAAATATTTCAATAATTTAATGCATGCACCATCTAGAGCAATTGACAGTGAGGTCATAAACATAATGGGCCATCTGTGTTTGATTTGTATCTGAAAATGCTTAAAGGGATAGGCAGGTAATTCAGGCTTCCCTTGCAAATGTAGACTGGCAAGATTTTTTCACTTTCTCAGAAGGTTGTTGAGCCATTCGTTGCTTCCCCCCCTCCCCCGTTCTTCCTGGCTAAAGCTTTTTAACATACTCCCAGTGGGTTGCTGTCCTCCTCAGACAAGACAGAACAGACCAGTGGGACATTAGTTTTCCTGTTGCTTATATACAAAGGGTTGTGAGCTCCTCTGCTTTATTCATGTTATATATTGTTTAATCTATAGACTGACTCTTCTGGGCTCCATGGTAATTCCATTAACTCCTATGTATTTTAGGATCCAGTTCAAAATGGCGCCACTTGGGCCAGATCGTCAGCTGGTGTAAATCAGCAGTGATCCATGGAGCTATTCTGGTTTATACCAGCTGAGGACTGGCTTCTTGTGTTTCTAGCCCCCTGGACTTGTCCATCCACAAGAGAGATAAGGTCCAGGATGATAGGCTGGGGCATGTCCATCTCTGATTAGAATTACTTTGGCATTAAATGTCTGTGTGGTAATTAAGGGAAACAGAAATGGTAGAGTCATCATGCTTTTGGTAAGAGCAACTGTTCTCTCTGAACTTATCTCCAGGCACTTGAGTAAGACCAATATCAAGCTGAAATGGTACAATAAAATTCCCTTATTTTCACAGGCTGATCTGGTGACAATCATTGTCTGGTTGTGGTATAGACTGGTCTCCATGTGACAAAAGCCATTACGCTCCCTTTTGCCAAATACCAAATTATCCCAGAAAAATACCTTATACCCATCTGACTCCAGAGGAATTGCACAAGTAGATGAAGGGTAGTGCACACCTCCAAGAATGGAGTAATGGCAATTGTATCTATTTAAGGTCCTACTCCCATTTCATTCAAAGGGGGAGGGTGGTATCATGCTTCAAACAGCAGACAGGGATTCAGGGTAGATGGGTTCAGTTCCTCTGTTGCAAACTCCCTGTCCAACTTTGGGCAAGTTACTTAATCCCTCTGTGGCTCAGGTCCCCGTGGGGATAATAATACTTAACTTCTCTCACTTTTTGTCTTTTTTTTTTAATTTTGTTTTTTTTAAAGCAAGCTTTTTAGGTCAGGGACTGACGTTCAGTATTTGTACGCATAGCTCCTAGCACAAGGAGTCAGGGGTCTATAGAAGCTGGGGCAATGCAAATGGATAATTTGCCTCAGAGATAGCATCTGATTTAAAATCAGCAACGCAAGATCATTATCGACTGGTTTCATTTAATTGTTTCAATTACAAATGTGTTTTTTGTACAGTATCTACCTGTTAACAGAAATATCTATTTTGGCCAACAAATCAACCAGTTCTAAACTCTCTTCTAAGTCTATAGTATTTTGAGAAAAATAATGATGGCTACTGTTTTTGCTGATTTTATGAGCCAATATGACGCTAATATTAGTAATATAATAAAAGGTCTTTAAAGGGTATTGGCAAAATCATTGGCTTTGAGGTTTCACTAAGCGGCATTGATTAAGAAATATCAAGGAAACGAAGGTATCGGGACTACACCCGCAAGATTTTGTCACTTAAGAAGTCTGGAGTAATAACTATTAGGTCAGTGGCTGTAAGACAATCCTATAAACATGGATTATAAGATTTAAACTGGGGCTTTGCCTCATAGTGATTATGTCAGCGGCTAATGGTAATATCTGGTGGGCTGCCCATTCTTCCTCCTTCCCCATTTAAAGTGACACCATCCCAGGTTTTCAGTCTGCATCTATCATAAAGACACATTGATTTCCTTTCTGTGGAAACCACATATTTCTTCCCTCCTGCTAAGAAGATAAATCTGACAGATTTTAATCAAATGTAGTTGTTCACAACTACAGAAACATTTCCAGTGCCACAGATGAAAACAATTTTTGAAGAGGAGGAGGGTTCTCGAAGCCAACTGTATTTGGAGAGTTTACCTGTGCTAAAAATCTAACGCTATGCACTAGCTGCTAATGCTTAATGCCCTATGGGCAGGTTTAGCTTTACTGCCCTCCAACATAATGCCTGTCTTGTAGAGGTAACCACGAATACTGCTGTAGTTAAGGATCTGTCCCTGGTTGTGTCATAAACTCCCCTGTATCCAGAGCTTTTATAACTCCGTCATAAAAATCCTCTTCAAGCTAAAGCTTAGCTCACCCAGGCAGACCTGATTCTGATCTCAAAAAAGCGGATGTTACATGTCCCACTGTCTCTTGTAAAGTTATCTATTGTCCACAAGGAAAGGCTCTTACAAAACATGGACATCACACATGCCCAATATATGAGAATGAATTGGAAGCAATGTTTTAGTGAGAGAGTCTTTTTCTTCCTTTTAAAATTTAAACAAATTGGCTTTACTCTTTTAAAGTGAGAGGAGTCCAAGTTTTCCAATTTCAGATGAATTTTGGTTCTAGTCTAACGTTTTAGATAAAGTTTTTTTTAAAAAAGAAATTTGTTGGGCCACATTCTGATCTCATTTGTAAATCTGAAATACCTTGCATGGTTTTAATGATATTACTCCAGATTTACACCAGTATACGTTAAATTAGAACCTGGCTCCATGAAGATAAGGAGCAATAAATCTGAATAGGGCCAAGATATAAGGGAACCATGTAACATAGCTGTTATTGTGACTGAGCAAGAAAGAAAAAGCTAAATAATAATATCGGAGTTCTACTAAGACAGTAGCTTTCTGTCCCCATGATATTGTAGACTTGGCCCTATTTGTAGTAGTAAAAAAACCAACAGTGAATACAAAGTTAGTGCACATGTATATAGTAACTGCTTTCCATAAGGGTATGTACTGTGCATTTGGAAATATGGCATGCAACACCGTTAAATTCTACAGACTCAGAATGTGATAAATCTAATCTGTGTTATGGATTTATAGTAAAAAATTCGTAGTACAGCTGATGTTACATGGACTGCTGTGAATGATTATTATAAATAAGGTAGCAAATTTCATGTGCTGGAAACACATTTTTTAGAGAGAAAGAGATGCCTGGGATATATGGTAGCAGAGTCTAATAATCCACAGGGCCTTGGCGCACTGCTGGCAGATAATTATGGGTGGAGCATGGGGCACCCAAGATCTGTATAAACAGGAGTAGAGAGCAGTTTCTTTTTTCTCAACAAGGATTTGTTTGAAATGTACAGGCCTCTAACAATATGCAGAAAAAAGGGAATAGTGGAAAGAGAAGAGAGAGGAAATGGATATGAGAAGGAACAGAAGGTAGGGGAAAGGAATAGCAACCCTAGAATGTAGGAATGGCTGAACCAAAGCCCTGGGTCTGAACACCTTCCACGTTTTGTGAATCCAAATTTGGATCCCCATCCACATTTTGTAAGCTACTCCTTGTTCTGGCAAAGGTCTGAATCAAAACTATGGATCTTGAAATCCTGACCACTATCGTAGGTCAGGTCATCAGGTAGGATGAGGGTTAAAAAACCTGGATCCCAATTCAAACATTGCAGTTGGGCCCTTTTTTAGGTAAAACTAAGTTGCCAAATCTTTATCTCCTAGTCAAACAGATCTAAATGGCCAATTACAAGGTGGTGCAAGGGCTTGATCCAATGCCAATTGAACTCAGTGGGTGTTTTTCCACTGTGCATTAGATCAATCTCAAAACATGACGGTCCTTGGGTCTTGCCTCACTTCAGGCAGAAGCCAATTGCCGCTAAAGTCAGTGCGAGTCTTTCCATTGGCTTTAACACTAACTGGATCAGGTCCTTGTGGAACATGAGCAGAGAGAACCTTCTGCTACTTCAGGAGGCTTCGGGGGTTTTACAGTTCCATTCAGATACAGAAGTTTGATTTTGATGGACTGCTTTTCCCTAGGGATTCCTGGGATAAGATGTAAGAAGTCACTCATATCCTTTTGTTGTTTTTTAAAATATTTGTTTCATGTTTGCGGGTGTTCTTGTATTTAAGGGTTTGGGGTCTGGACTAAAGTGAAAATGTCAAAATACCATGAGAATGCCAAAGAACTTCAGCCCAGTTTTGAATCCCCAAAAGATTTGTATAGTTTGACTAAGGTTTGCATGATAAAAACAAACCTCTGGACATTTTAAAGTTTAACCTACATTCTGAGATATTCTGATTAAATAGAGCTCTTGTATTGTATTTGTAATCTTTGGCTCAATACTTCTTCTGCACTCCTAAGATCTGATTTTTTTAAAAACAGTCTCTAGTTGGCTAGGCACAAATAACAGTGAGTGTAAATGCGTATTTAAATGTGCAACTACCTGATTGCACAAAGAAATCAAGTGCTTAGACAGCTAAGTGCTAGCATTTGTGCACCCAATTTTACAACATTTGAGCATGAATTCCCAATGTGATTGACAGCGTTTTCTGATTGTGTCCAGCTCTTAACGTCACTTCTTATGTGTAGGTAAAGTGCAGGAAGCAGAGTGCATCCTTTAGGCTGTTACTTCCCCATGTGGGTAGGGAATAGGCCAACCAGCACAGTGTATCAGCCAGCACAGCTGAGCTGCTGGGGAAGAAGGAATAATTTGTGCCATTTGAGCAATGACAAAAGAACTGGTGCTGCTTACTTCATCCATGGGAGAAGGGGGCACAAGGATCCAAATTCTGACATTCTGAGTCACAGATGTGATCCCTGGTCTGTTTCTGACTTTTTAGTGCAGCCATGCACTCAGGGCTTATGATAACTCAGGGATCTAGCCTTGAGGTAGCAGTGTCAACCCAGCCCTTCCACTTACATTTTCTTCACACGTTTATGAACTGTTATCAAAAGTATGAATGCTGAAGGGGGGAAATTGCTTTTATTCACTAATTCTACATTGATAATGGAGCATTAATTTAAATCAAGATCATTTTTGGCAATAAGTCAGAAGTAAGCATCAGCCAAGGCCAGTCCAACCTTTGCTGTTGCCTAGCATTTTTGCTTCTGTGTTTTTTTTGAGCTTTTTACACACTATACACTCCAGTCAGATCATTAAGACCTCATGCTTCTTTAGCTTTAAGCCAACAAGTTGATCTTCTGGTGACCAAGCCATTTCACTCCTGTCATTATGAATCTCCTTTCTTCAAGATCTCAAGGAAGATTCTCCTTTTAGGAGTCTATTCTCCAAGTGATTTATGGTGGATTTGCACATTTAAGTCACATCAAATGTGCATAGGAATTCCCTGCACAAATCCCCACCTCCCAAACATAGCCCATCTCTATGCTTCACTGGGAGAAAAGACACATTAGTGGTTTAAAAAAAGTAAATTTCAAGGTTTCCTTTCTAAGCATTCCAATGGCTGAGGTTTATTCATTTCTCCCTTTTAGTTTATTGTGAGGCACCTTGAGTTATTTGCATGATAACACACCCTATAAATGGATTATATTGTAATGTATTGTGTCGGGTTAATGCTGACAACTGCTCGGTTTAGATAGCAACTTAGATTTTTAGTTTCTGATGTGCCGTTTGGAGAAATTCCTTTTGAGGGGCATGAGGCAAAGCAGAAGGGAAGATAAGGAGGAGCCAAAAGTAGGAGCTAAGTTGTATGAATAATATTAGGGAATGCTGGCACTGAAAGGAGAGAGGAATACATTAACTTCAGACACTCTGCAAACCGGGGAGAATAAACCCAACAAAACGAAGTTCCTGTCCAATAGCAATGAATATGTATTTACTCTCCTACCTTTTCCCAGGATAGCAAATGAACTTCAGTGCTCTTTAGTGACAATCTCTCGTATATGACCAACACAGCCATGCAGCAGCTATGCTCAGAGTGTCATGCCATTATATCCTGCCTATTTATAAACTGAAGTCGGTCCTCTAGGGAAGCACTATATTTTCAGAAAAGTGGTGAAAGGAAGAAAAAATCTGCTGGCGAAAAAGGTTAGACTCGAACTTGACCATGTAATGAGTTCTGGTGGGGAAGGTTTTGTAGCCTAAGCATAAAGTGTGGAAGATATAGACTCCCCTGGAGTTTAAATCCTGGTAGAGATGACTTGGCCCTTCTTACTTTGAAAGTCAATATCCTACAGAGTATCTGCCATCAGTTTATTTTGCTGTGAGTATTTCAGGGGATATCCTAAAAGCAGGATCTTACTGTGGGCACTAAGGAGCTCGCAGACTGAGAAACTTTGGTGTGGAAGATGCATAAAGATGCTGCTTGTTTTTTGCTGGCGGCAATGGGTTGACTGACCAACCCTACATTGCATACAGTTCTTCAGTTTGAATCAACTCAATTGCAATTCTACCAAAGGGCAATGTCCTCCATTTTCATGACTCATCTAATGGGTTCAGTTCTACACGGTGCTGAGCATGTTGGCTCTCCTCCTCTCAAAGCCGTGAGAATACATTTAACTTTCAGCATGTATGCGGTCCCACAGAAGTCAATGGGACTATCACGTACTTATAATTAAGCACATGCTTCAGGATCAGGGCCAGACTACTCAGCACTTTATGGTGTCAAATAATTTTTCCATGGCTCAAAGGCAGAAAGCTAATTCAGAAGTGGAAAAGTGTGTTATATTCCTTAGCTCTCCTGCCCATTTTGTTTTCAGTTAAAATATTTAAGAGGTACAAAGTACTTCCCTAGTTTAACTAAAATAGCTCTGTCACTTGTGAAATGGAGTGGTAAATATATTGACAAACTGTACTTTAACTGGTTTCAGAGTAGCAGCCGTGTTAGTCTGTATCCGCAAAAAGAAAAGGAGGACTTGTGGCACCTTAGAGACTAACCAATTTATTTGAGCATAAGCTTTCGTGAGTTACAGCTCACTTCATCGGGTGCATTCAGTGGAAAATACAGTGGGGAGATTTATATGCATAGAGAACATGAAACAATGGGTGTTACCATGCACACTGTAAGGAGAGTGATCAGGTAAGGTGAGCTATTACCAGCAGGAGAGCGGGGTGGGGATGGGGGGAGAAAACCTTTGTAGTGATAATCAAGTTGGGCCATTTCCAGCAGTTGACAAGAACATCTGAGGAACGGGGGGTGGAGGGGGGGGAAGGAGATAAACATGGGGAAATAGGGTTTAATGGTGAAAGCTGACCAGTTGCACAAACTTCATACTGTCCTTAAATTCCAAATAAAGTGCTACCCAGCATTACTTTCTTCCCGTTTCTTGACTCAGCACAGGCATAAATACCATGTTTTCCAACACTTAAAAAATAAAAATGGTTTCTTTTCGAAAACGAGGAGAAGCCTTTGAAATTAGAAAGTGTAACTAAACTATTAGTCAGTGCGCTGCTGTGCCCTGCCATGAAATGTCTGATCCTATTAAAGCTCCACTACATGTAACCAGAGTACTTTAAAGAGAATGTGGAATTCTGTGTTTACTTAAGTCTACAGAGCACATAAAAAGATTGGCTTCTACACATCATTTATCAGAAAAGAGCTGCACAAAAGGATGGACCAAACTGTGTCCCTGATTTGTGCAATCTCATAGATGTCACTGGCATTACATGGATGTAACATAATTCTGCCTTTTTGGATGTATAAATGTTTTGACAAAGCACTTGATTCATATTTTGTTCTATGAACACATTCCCTAGTTAAAATATTTAGACCCGGATTCTCCCCTTACCTACCACGGTGTAAGCAACCCCTCTGAGTTCAGTGGAGTTACACTTGTGTACACGTGAGAGGGCAATCAGGCTCTAAATCTATTTGTTGTGAATGAATGGTCTGGTTCTCATGTCTGTCATCCTGGTGTAAATCAGGAACAAATCCAGTGAAGTCAAGGAATCCATGTAATTCAGGAGTAACTTCATTCAAGGTAATGATTCTGATTCTGATCTCACACCAGTTCTGTGTTGGTGTAGCTTCATTGACTTCAATAGGGTAAAGATACTCTTGATTCACATTGGTGTAGCTGAGATCAGAATCAAGCTTGAAACTTTTAGCATCAGTTTAATCTAGAATGTTTTTAATGCACTTGATAATAAAAGACAAACTTCCTTTGAAAGGTAGAAATAAAATGACCATCCATCTACTAAGACTTCACTAACAAATTGTTTAAACTCTTTACTGAAAGAATATTTGTATCCCCACAAGAAGTTTTGAAATCTGGAACAAAATATTACCTGTTGGCCAGATGCTGATCTCAGCTACTCATGTAGAAATCCAGATTAACTTCACTAAAACTAATGCTGTTACTCTAAATTTACATAATTGTAATTGAGATCCCATTCTGGGCTAGCTAGCGTATTTGAATAATTATTTAATAGGAATTACTGAATCCTTTTTTGATTTAAAAATGTTATTGGATATTTCAAAATGCTAAAAGGCCAGAAAAATACAGTTTTAATCACAGCTGTGCGTAAAAGGTAGTACAACTCAAAAGAATATTTGGCATATAGGGAAACAAAAAAAAAGCAGATTATGCTTTCTTCCATTTGGCTCGTTCAGTCTGTTTAGAACAGAACGGCCATACTGAGTCAGACCAAAGGTCCATCTAGCCCTGTATCCTGTCTTCCGACAGTGGCCAATGCCAGGTGCCCCAGAGGGAAAACAGAACAGGTCATCATCAAGTGATCCATCCCCAGTCGCCCATTCCCAGCTTCTGGCAAATTACACACCTTTCTGTGTTGTTTGGTCTATTGTATCCATTGAGAGAGCCCAGGATGCAGTAAACACATTACAAAGAAAATCAGCATGCATTTGAAATTAAAATGAAATTTAGCATATTGTTTAGAGAGATGCAGAATGATCTAATGCTACTGTTATCTGAAAGAAACACAGGCTGATCAAAATTGATAATCATTCCTCCATTGAGGGACTGAGAAAACTTTAATTAAGATAATCTACTAGAAGGTCATAATGTTTCATGTGTGACTAATTATGACTGACAAAAATATTAATTTTAACAAACGTCAATTTGTAAATTGCCTGTTATTTGTAGAATAAAAGACATATAGTGTGTGTGTGTGTATGCACCATTTATAGTAAAAACATCATCTAGATTTTTAGATACCCTATAACATTTCATGTAAAGTTTTCTGCTGTCAAACCAATGTGTATAAATATTGTACTATTTTTCGCTATTATTTGTATTATGGTAGCACCGGGAGCCCCAGTCATGGACCAGAACCCCATTGTACAAACACAGAACAGGAAGATGGGTCCTGTCACCAAAAGCTTACGATCTACGTATAAAACAAGAGATTACAGATGGATACAGTCAGATAGGTGGAAGAGTACAGTTAAACAATGAGAGAACATTGGTAAATATGATAGACCATGGTATGAACACCCCAGCATCCTAACATACCATCCTAACGTTGTGATGGTTTTTGTAGACATATTGGAAAAAGAGAGTTTTAAGGCAGGTTTAATGGAGCATAATGACTTAGTTTTGCAGATGTCTATGAGGAACTCCTTGCAAGTGTGAGGGGTAGCATGGGATAAAACATAAAGGTGTTTGTTTGAAAACGCAGTAAGTGGGCAGTGGAGCCTGATTAGGTTTAGCTGACCTCTCGATACTGAGTGAGAGATGAGACCCTGAAGGACCCTGAAAGTAAAGACAAGTAGCTCATGTTTGCTGTAATAGAGAAAGGGAAGCTAGTGGAGGGGTGCAAAGAGAGAGGTGTTATGGTCAAAGCAACAAGCTAGAAAAATGATTTTGCAGCAGCATTCTGAATGGATATGAGCAGTGCAAGATTGCATTTGTCTAGGCAAGAGAGAGAGGGATGTTGCAGTAATTGAGACACAAGAACCTTGGTGAGAAATTTAGCTGTCTGGATGGACAGGGGCTGGTCTACAGATGCTCCCCGGGTTACACAAGACCCAACTTACCCAAATCCACACTTATGGAAAAAGTTTGGTAAGCTAGAAATAGGAGGCTGGTTTGTTTGTTTGTTTGTTTGCATAATGGTCGGGTATATGTTTCTGACTTACGCAAAATTCGAGTTACGCAAGGCGTTCTGGAACGGAATGATTGCGTAATACGGGGAGCTCCTGTATACTACAGCTGTAATTTGACCTAAGTTACACTACTTCAGTTATGTAAGTTACATAACTGAAGTTGACATAACTTAGGTTGACTTACGGCGGTGTCTACACCACACTATGTCGATGGGAGATGCTTTCCCACCAATTTACCTTACTCTTCTCGGGGAGCTGGAGAACAGGAGTTGACAGGAGAGCACTCTGCTTCTGTCATCTCCTCATTCTATAATACAATAAATATGTATCTTTATTCGATGGAAATATCCTTCAGTATAGTGACTGAATTAATTAACAGTGATCTTTTGCTCTATTTTTTCTTTTGTAAAGTGTGGTTCTGCTCTGAAGAAATGGCATTGTGTGTTCAATGTTTGCTGCTCAGTGACTTCCAGATCCAATGTGCACTGTTGATAAGTAAAAACTGTTATTTTTCTAACTGATCACACTACAAATGCAACTTAAGACCTGAAAGTCAAGCTGTGTTCTTTCTGACTCATGCATTATTATCACTAGTAATAAAGTTTCTGTTGATCAGTTTCTGCCTGTCTCTCACTCTTAAGGCTATATTGTCTCTGCCATGCTAACACAAGTAGGAAGTAATAAAAACTTACTTTTGCCCCCATATTTTGTAAAAGACTATGAATCTGAAAAAACACAGGAGCAGGTCTTTTGAGAATACAGGTGCTATTTTACATAGTCTTTTTTTTTTTTAAGAGTAGCACTGTACTTTGGATTCTGAATGAAGCTCACAACTGAACTTCAGAGATGGGGAAATTGAACCCCGTGCAGAGGCTTATCACGAAGCCTATGCACCACTTAAGTTCTGTAGAAACTTTCAGACTATGGCTCAAGTGGAACTTAAGTCATGCATAGTCATTGTGTGGGCCATTTGCACAAAGTGAATTGTACCCACAGTACGTTTAAAAATATATATAACAGCAGCTCATATCTTTTCATTGGCTTAGTGACTATAATTCATGTACTTGCCTCATCACAGATTAGTTTTATCTTTGTTTCTATAATGTTTTTGAATGTTTCTGCAATATCATTATCAAATGGCTCACCATAAGAGGCCTTCTCCATTTCAACAACTGAGCCTTCATCACTTAATCTTGGATTCTCAATTATTTTTATCTCATCTGGACCTATGTCTCCTTCGGGGGGAGGGATAGCTCAGTGGGGTTTGAGCATTGGCCTGCTAAACCCACGGTTGTGAGTTCAATCCTTGAGGGGGCCATTTAGGGATCAGGGCAAAAATTGGGGATTGGTCCTGCTTTGAGCAGGGGGTTGGACTAGATGACCTCCTGAGGTCCCTTCCAACCCTGATATTCTATGATTCTTAGTTGAGTCAGAAAAGACTACAGCCACAATCCAATCTGACAAGATAAACTGTATAACCAAGCAAAGTAAATGATTTTATACTAGTATGCTCACACTTTTAATAAGTTACTACTTGTCTAATACATTCTTAGCAATAATGTATGTAATCAACCATCTCAAATTGTGAGAGTTGGGAAGAACTTCTGTTCACTATGCCACGAAGAGTGTAAAGGTCTTTAAAATGATGAAAATCAATGGCCTTGTTGATGTATTGTCCAGATCCATTGTTGTTGATACAGTGAACTGATATTATCATAAAAGATCAATTTTTGACTTGAGGTTCTCTCACCTGTGTTGATTGCCACATTTTTCACATATTTAAGCTACTGACATTCAGTAAGATGCAATGATGTAGGTTAGTACCCCCTCCTGATATTTCATTCTAGTTGTTCATTTCCAGCCACAACTTCAAAATTATTTTGATAACTATGAAAAGCTCTGAATGACCTGAATCTACGAATGGTGGCTCCACAACCAAACCATGAATTATAGCATTTTTACTTTAAGTTGGAACAAATCTTAATTTATCATCATCATCAAAACTTATTTCTAATAATAAAAATAAAAATTTATTTCTAAACCAAAAATGTTCATGATGAAGGCTTTCAGGTTTTCAAATATTTCCACTTTTTTCTTAAAACAAAACATTCTGAAATATCTAATTATTGTTTTTTTTCCTTTTTCACTATTTTTTCCATTACGCCACTAACTGCAACAGAATGATTGGTATATATAGGTCCCCCCCCGCAACTTTCATTATTATCATTTTTCTAGTTTCCGCTCTGACTTTTACAAATCTTTAAATTTGGAGAAGTTACATAATGGAAAAAAAGAAAAATGAAAGTCTGTAACTCTCCAGAGTGGCTGAGTTAGGTTCAGTTTTCCTTCTGCCACTCTAACTTTTCCAAAAAACCCACCAAACTCTGGATATCCTTCATATCTATTGTACTGAATACCAAAAAGAAAAACAAGAGAAAAATGGACAGAAAGGGGGAACAGTGAAATTCAAAATTTAGATTTTGTAGTGAAAACATTTGAAAAAATGTTCCATTTTGAACCTTACAAAATGGTGATAACTTCAACATTTTGATTTTTTTCATGAAATTGTGTTTTCCATATTTCAACCAGCTCTTGTCTTGAGACTGATCATTATGAGAAATCCTGAAACTCCAGCTGTTTGCATCACTACGGTTGTCTCAATTCTGCTTGGCTTGGATTCTTCTATTACAAGATACTATCCACAGCTACACTGTGTCTCTTCTGAATTGATTGTGGTTTTCTGCTGCATATTTTGAGTCTACACAAGTCAAATGTACATTGGATTCATCAATCATTGGCCTCATGTATCACTAATGCTAACTACTACATAAAGTGACTCATCTCTTAATTATTCCAAATACCAAGTGAGTATTCTTGTGACAGGACAATATGAGTTTGTTTGGCATAGTAGTGATTAGTATAAAGTGGACTTGCAAAATGATCATGAAACTGTATCCTGGCACAAACCTTATTTACCCATCTCTACTATGATGGTGATAATGGTAGAAAAATCTAATTGTAGTTCACTTGCTCATTAATAAATTATCCCCAAAGAACTAGTATTTTCTTAAAAGTCATAACTTGAAAAATCTGACAATATTGAAAATACAGTAAAATGTTTATTACAATATTCAAATAGTTTGACAAACTGATTAATAAACAACCTCATGAAGAGTCTCGAGGCAAATGACCCACACCAAAGGGTCGTGGACAACAATTTTTGGAGGGGGAGGGAGGAGGACTTATCTCTTTGGAAGGAGGGGGGCTTACATCTTCTGATTGTATTTGATTTTTCAATACTGTAATTCAGTATAATAATGATTAAGAATATTACCACTTTGTACTTCAATAGCACCTTCCATTCGTTAATGAATGAATGAATGCTACTTTATGATACCCCTCTGGTATAGATAAATGGAATCATCCCCATTTCATAAATGGGGAAAATTGAGGCACAAAAGAGATTAAGTTGCATACTCATGGAAATACAGGAATTCGGACACACCCAGGAATAGAACCCAGTAGAATTGATTCCAGCTGGTGTGAGATTGCCACAAGAACATTCTTTCTTTTACTTTACATGCAGAAGATGCTTGTTGTTTTTAGTGAAATCAAGACAAGGTGGGTATCCAGTTGTGCCCCATTCAAACCTCTGAACACCAGAAACAACAATCTATTTAATTTTTCTTTTACATTAAGGCGACATGTTGCATGCCAATCATGCCTATATAGAACTTAAATCAACCATACCTAACATAGTTGTTCTTTCCCTTGGCTTAAAGATATGAGTTCTATTAATCCAGTTGGTGAAGTGCTAGAGTAATGTAATATCAGCCTTATCAAGTGAAGTGCTAATTAGACAAACAGCTCTATAACCTGGTGTACTTTTCCACAGTTTTACACAGCTAGATGCTGTGGCGTTGCCCAGCCAGAGCATTCAAACAGTGAAACAACAGACATTTCTCCCTTTCTTTGTTTTAAGGGCATATCCTGACTTTTTGGAAAAAACAACAGGAAATGTATAGTTATGGGCGAGGAAGGATGGGCTGGCAGCTACGGCCCTGGGTGGGGAGTCAGGATATCTGAGTCCAATTCCTGGCTGTACCACAGACTTCATCTGTGACCTTGGGCAAGCTATTTAATCACTCTGTGCCTCAGTTCCCCATTTGTGAAATGGGGATAGCGAGACTTCTTTTCTCCTGTTCTTTGTCAGCCTTGTCTATGTACAGTGTCAACCCTCTGTGGAATGAACCTTTTCCTACTGTCCATACGTGAAGCATCTAACACATGATGCTCTGATCTCAGTTGGTCCTCTAAGTGCTATTATAATGCAAATAATTAATAATAATGGACCAGATGAAAAATCTCTGCAACTATCAAAGATACTGAGCAGTCACTGAACCCTTCTCAGATATCCCTGTAGCTAGAGGTTAGTGGGAGGGCATTATTTGGTATTGCCACATATAAATTCAGTCTTTCCTAAAGGCTATATGGATCCTTTAAAAACAATAGACAAAGCTTTTCTTGTGAATCTAAAATGTTTTTGAATGTTTCTTTTCATCCACTGCTCCAGATATGACTCTGTCCATTTCATGGTCAGGAAAGAATGGAAATGCCTGCCAGAAAAATCACAAATCAAAAGAAAATGGTTTATGAAGCAAAGAGGTGTCTTTTCCAAAGGCTCTCTCTCAAATTATAGGACAATTAGTGTGCGTGGGGCAGATATTATGAACTCCTAACTGGTCTTTGCAGATACTTGAATGGCCTGATCCAAACCGCATTGGTATCAATGGAAAGACTTCCATTGACTTCAGCTGGAATTTGCATCAGGCCCTATGTTTATATCTAATCCTTGTATTAAACAAGTCTAGTCCACTTGTAACTGTTAGGACTATATCTAATCAAGTTTCTAAAACATATTTAGACAGAAATATCCTTGGCCTGAATGATTCTCTTTCTGCATCTGTTTCCCCAGAACCTGTCAAAAAAAAAAATAATCAAAGGCTAGTACTTAGATAAACAATATCAAGATGCTTGAGTACTAAGCAGTGATAACATTTTACCTTTGTTTGCTGTGAGAAAGAGGGTTGTACATAAGCCCCACAGAGTTTTAACTTTCACCAAGTTAAATAAAGGTTTAGTAAATGGCATTCGTGCCCTTTTAACCCCCAATATCCAGAGTGCATCCTGTGTGACCATTCATTACTTATGAAATGGCTGTAATTTATACCAAATGGGGTAGGTGAATTCAAACAGAAAGATACCATCAATGATAAAAAGATAACACTTCTCTGTAACAGATGCTTCATTTTATGATGGAAATGGGGAAGCTGAATGCTGCAGGTGCCGGGCTGACATTAGGTCTGTGGAGAATCATTAGAGCCTCCTTAGAGAACTAGGTTTACTCTGTGTTTAATCAGCCACAGTCAGAAGAAATGGCTTCATTTCAGCTTGATGAGAGCCAGATTACAAAAGGAAGATAGATGGCCAATAAGGTTCATCACTATAAGCATATTGTCTTAATTTGAAGAAACAAGCTGGCATCCTGTGCTGAGGAAAAAGTAAAGTGCAATATGGCAAGTATCAAAACCCAGTTATTTCAAGTCTCTGTGCTCCCCATAATGAGAATTTCTTGGTTGTTCTTCTTTTAACCAATATTTTTTTTAAAAAAAACAAACAAACAAACAAATAAAAATGCAACACACCACAAACTGCCAAAGTTACTCATGAGATTCCAGTGCTTTAGGTTCCAAAAGGCTGAAGCTTCTTGAAATATTTTGCTCATCTTAACAATTCTCCAGACGTATATATTTGAGTTGACTGTTGATCAAAATGGTCTCTGCCCATAGTATGAACATATACCTTCTAAAAGGGTCGAGGTGAAACCATCTATCAAAACCTCCCAAGACAGTCACGGTTCAATTGGAACAATGAAATGGTCAGCCAATATGGGGATGCTTGTGCCAGCAGGAAAAGGTACTTTCAAAGGAGGTGGACCTAGACCAGCGAACTCATTCCCACAAGAGACAGTTTGTTTACTTGCAGTGTCCGCAGGTTCGGCCGATCGCAGCTCCCACTGGCCGTGGTTCGCTGTCCCAGGCCAATGGGGGCTGCGGGAAGCAGCGAGGGCCGAGGGATGTGCTGGCTGCCACTTCCCACAGCCCCCATTGGCCTGGAATGGAGAACCACGGCCAATGGGAGCTGCAATCGGCCGAATGTGCGGATGCTGCAGGTAAACAAACCATCCTGGCCCACCAGCGACTTTTCCTGAGGGGCCGTGGGCCAAAGATTGCCGATCCCTGATCCAGATCTTGATTTGCAGAGGTGCTGAGCACTCTCAGTTTCATTTGAAGTAAATTAGGAAATGTGGGTGCTTAGCACTTCTTAGAATCAGGACAGCAGTAAATGCTCCAAAGAGATTACAGTCTAAGGACCGGATCCAATGGCGTTGTTTCCTCTGACTTAATGCGCTTTGGATCAGGCTCTGAAAGATGAAAGGGTGAAACAAATGGAGTAGGGCTACAGGGGGATGGGTAACATTATTAATCAGCTGTTTCAGCATAGTTTGTGTGCACAATTTGTAGGTATAATAAGCAGGAATATGCCACCTGCTTAGCTGTTATCAGATGGCAGATTTCCATACGCATCATGGCAGAGGGCAGTTTTAAGGAGGAACTGGAGGGAGGCTACTGTGGTTGCTTTATGGAGCTCAAGGAGGTGTTTTCAGGCAGCATGAGAGCATGATGGTGCTTAAGGGAGAAGTGGATAATCAAGGTTGGCTGAGCAATGGAGGGGGTTGACATCACACTGACATAACGAGATGGACAGAACGGGGCTAAATTGTGAATTGGCTTTGAAGGGAATGACAAGAAGTTTGTGTCTGATGCAAAGGAGAAGCCAATGGAGAGACTTAAAGAGGAGGGTGATGGGTGATGGATCACCAGGATGTTCTTAGAAGCTGCATTTTGAATGGAGTTGAGGGGGATGAGGTTGTTGTACTCAGGACATGAGATGATCATCTAAAACGTCTTGATAGATAAAATGGAAAAACAAAAGATAGGAGTATCCTCCAATTGCCACTAGTATATTATAGATCGTCCCATGCAAATAGTATACTATCTGCCATTTTCCTGGTGTCCAGGAGGGCTCTTCTGCTAACTTCCTTGTTTCATCTCTTTCAGCTTCTGTTCATTCAAGAACGCTTAACCCGATTTTACACTAGTGCAAATATGAAAGTGAAGGAATTACTCATGATTTACACCCTGGTAAGGGAAGAGAATCAGGCCTTTTGAGTCCCTTGAAGCATCAGGAATATGCTCACTTTCACCTCACCACTCTTGTTTTCCTAACACACCAAAAAAAGGATCTCAAGCTTAAGGAAGAACAATAACATTCATTTGATCCTCACATGCTTTCCAAATGCCTCCTCATAAAAGCAGCCCATGAATAGTTACACACAAGCAAGTCCTTTTAAACAGTTCTGTACTTGTCACCTCTGTGGTTTTGCAATATATGTTGCATCTCCATAGAGAGAAACCTTTAATTGTCCAACCCAATAACTATTTTATAGCTGTACTGACACAAAAGTGTAGTGAGCTGATCCCTGAACTGCTCATAAAAGTGCATTTGCACAGACTTCTCTATGGAGTGAGCTGGAGATGCCAAGATAGTCTGTGAATACATTATCAAACCTTACCTTTTCTTAGGCACGTTAACTACATTTTTCAGAAAATGATAGGCTGAAACATTCACAAAGTGGAGACTTAAGAAGCTTAACAATTGGTAGAAATATTATCATCCACCATCGTGGTAACATTATCCAGTCATTCCCACCCACAGACATATGCACGCATGCTGGATTTAGGCTTAGAAAACTGAAAACAACACTGTAAGTGTGTGGTCCTCAGTGTTCGAGGATGAAGTGAGCAGAAACGTTTCAAGCATGCTCGCTGAAAGAGGTGTGGGGGAAGGGAGAGGAGCAGATTTCCCTGCCTCGGTGACGATCACCTCTCTTTCTACATACTGCTAAACTATACTTGCCAGGTATGGTTTTTATCCTTCCTTCTGAAGAGCAAACCTTTTGCCTTTGGAATGCACCAAATAGTATGCAGTTTAAAAAATATCACTTGGTGAAATATTCTCAGACTTCCTATAGGCCCTTCACCCCCCGCCTTGCCACTTAGCAATTACTTAATGTAAACACTGTTATAATTAATGGTGAAAAACCTGATCCTCAGAAGCATCTGAGGGTGCACCCAAGCTGGGGGAGGGGAGGGGCATCGATAGCTTTCTGCATTTTGCCCCACCCCCAATATCGGTTGGATCCTTGGCATAAATTAGAGCAAGTTCAGAGCTGCTTTAATTTGCACCAATTGAAAAGACTTGCTAGAGGTCATTCTGTTGGCACAGGATTGCTCAACACTCTGGCCATGCCTCCTTCTGTCCCTAGGATGCCCATCGCATTCGGCAATGCCCAGAGAAGATGGGCAGATGGGGTGGCATACAGCCAATTATTCCAAGTTTATGATACCTGGGATTCCACAGGAAAAGAGGCGGCCCTGTTAGGATACCTCATAGTTCCCTTTTCATTGCAGCGAAGGGGACAGAGTGTGTGTCAAGCCTGAACTTTCTGACTTAAGTTCTTGTTTTAAAAATGACAGGTTTCAGAGTAACAGCCGTGTTAGTCTGTATTCGCAAAAAGAAAAGGAGGACTTGTGGCACCTTAGAGACTAACCAATTTATTTGAGTATAAGCTTTCGTGAGCTACAGCTCACTTCATGCATCCGATGAAGTGAGCTGTAGCTCACGAAAGCTTATGCTCAAATAAATTGGTTAGTCTCTAAGGTGCCACAAGTACTCCTTTTGTTTTAAAAATGAAGCTCAACTTTGTTTTTCGGCAAATCACTCCTATGTGAATCAAAGGGGGGAAGACAACAATGTAAGTGGACACACACCAGCTTATTAATAAGCTTTGGGCAAATGCCAATGTTAGCACTGGAAATGCAACATCATTGGTTTTGGATAGAATTTCTGCCACCAAAGGGCCTGTAAAATCTTGCTCTTGTGCACAGACCTTCCTCAGTTGAAGTCAATGGGTAAATAAGGGTTATTCACAATGAGTAAGGGTTTTTTTCAAAGCTGGGACTTAATTCAGTGACACAATTAAAGAGATACCACTTCTCACCTATGATGGGCATGCGGCATCACATTGGATTCTGGCAAGAAGGTGGAATTTTCTTCCAAGCACATCTGCTGTCTGTGGACGACATTCAGTGGAATAGATTTTTTTCCCGCCTCAGCGTACGCACATGCCAAAGCCTTCTTGCGAAAAGTACTTAATGTTCTCCAGCACGTCAGTCACATGGTGCCTGCCAGTGCAAAATGAACATACTTCCTGGGATAGATGCCATTTGCACTGGCAGCAGATCCTAGTGAAACAATCATGTCGAGGCACTTTACACATGACAGTGAAAGTGCACACATGTGAAGCGCTCCGAAGTACAGTGCTGCAGATCTTGGCACACTATTTTACATTCTGGTTAGCAACCAAGTACGCATGGAGCAAGAGAATCCTGTGCCAGTGACAGTTGCAAGTAGGTGGAATTAGTACCCACATAAACAATATATTTGTCAGCAACCTAGGGAAGAAGGTGCACCAGCATTCACTCCAGATAATATCCCTGCTGGGGTCTCTGGATATACCATAGTGTATTATGGCCGTGAAGGAGGCTACTCAGCCAATATGGTTCTATCCACCTATCTGATCATCAAGGTATATCTCACTTAATCAGTTCCCTAATTGCAGGGGACAAAGGAGTTGGTGGAACTCCCTCCCTCCTATTCTCTGCCTGTGGCACACAATGCTTTAGTCTTCTGAGGGTTGTAATACTTTGGTCTAATTTGGGTTGTTGGGTTTAATGTGCAGATGACTGAGTGGTGTTGGTTGGTGACCTGTGCTATATCAGATTAGATGATCTGGTGGTCTCTTCTGGCCATGAACTCTGACTCAGTGGGGTGATACATATGCAGAATTCAACAAAAACACAACATTTTCCATTGTGGATCAGACCACTGGTCCACTAAGCCATCAACAGTGGGTAATACCTCAAGTTTCAGAGGAAGCAACAACTAAATAGATAAACACCCTAGAATGTACCTAAGACACTGGTAGAATGCTTTACAGTAAGGAGTCTTCCTGACTGCTGCAGAACATCAAGTTTGTCATGAAGCATGACATTTGATTTCCCTTATACTGCTCTGTATGGCTACCCAAAAAAGCTCAAATTCATCCCTCAACTGGCATTAATGGGTTTGCCAAGGATCATTTCAAACCATAACTAGTCAGAAAAATTAAAATTATCTAATTAAATTCCTGCTACAGTATTTGGAGAATGCTTTTTTTTTTTTACCTTGAGGATACAGAATAACCTATGTAACAGTGAGGGTATTGCAAGGAAGAGGGAAATCTGCACCAGTTATGAATGGTTCCTGGAGCTAGTTACTCACTCAAATAAGAAATTGTAGAAGAGAAAATTAATATATTTATCTTCCAGAAAGCTGCCACTTTGTATGTCTGGATTCACAACTTCATTGCTGGGTAGCTATTCTCTGTTTGCTGTTGTAGTTATGTCACCTCATTTCTTTGCTAGCGAGAGAGGACGAAAAAAGATAGTAATTTATGACTCTTATTAATACGGTAGGCTGGATGTGTTGACAACATGTCAATAATTATTTCTGGAAAGACCCTAGCAGTAGACTCGAGGACTCTGTAAGATGACTCATTTTACCAGAAGACAGATATGTGTGACCTGAGCTTTATGACAGATGTCAAATATATCGAAGTGTGGTATGAGGAAGATCATCTTATTGGCAAAGTAATGAGAGGCCACTGGGAAGATTAATGCGAAGTCTGACTTCTGTTGTGTGTTATGTCCCCCTTCCCCATTTTTTCTGTAGGTGAGACAGAGGAAAGAGAGGGATTGCCCATGGTCTCGGGTAGACCTGATGTGAGAGAAATTTGGATAAGCAATAATCCCGGTCAGTGTGACACCTTCCTTTCTACTGGGAGAGTTTAAAAAACAAACAAATAAACAAACAAAAACACCTCAGCAGAAATAATCGTGGCTTTTGATAAATCTATGACTCTGCTCTATGTGAGTCCAACTCACCAAACAGTGTGGCTCTTATCTTCCAAGTGGTTAGTGACTTTGAGTGCCCAAGTTGTGACACCGTAAAGGGGTCTTATTTTCAGAAAGTGCTAAGTACCCACCTCCTGAAAATAGGGCCCTTTTGTCTCAAATTGATCATGATCACCCCAAAATGGAAGCACCCAAATTCACCCGTCTGTTTGGAAAATGTAGACCCAGGACATTTTTGTTTTCTGATGATAGCACAATGACACTTTCTTTTCAAAGCTGCGACATTAGTCCCTGGTAACAGCTGAGGCACCTTATTTGGTTGGAATTCCTTGTTTATTACTGATCTGCACAGGAGCTGCTGGCATTGCTGCTGATTCTCCCTTGAGAAGGCAAGAGAGAAACAGAGTTCCTTTCAATCTAACTTCTAGAATTCAATAAGGCACTCGGATATCACAGTGATGGTCATTGCACTGCAGCCTGGAATAGAATAGAACAGAATAGCTCTGGCAGCTTGCCATGCAGTCTAACGGTTTGCGCACTAAACTCCATTCCCAGCAGTGTTAGGGTTCTCAGATTACCACAATATGGTGGCCTTCAAGGGTCATGCCATTCCATCTTTCTGTTGGCAAGCACACCTCCCACATCTCTTTTCTCTTTCATGCCTGCTTATCCCCAGAGGAGCGGAGCTCACAGAGATGTCACCCTAAAATAAGGACACTGGATTTGCCTTTCTATGATGGACGGAAGGCTACAGAATGCCACATCGATTGCAGAAACGCTAGGGCAGCACAACCCATTCAGTATGACAGGCACAGGTGTGTCCTTTCTAATGGACAGTGTTTAATACAAAACACTGTGTTTGAAATATGAACCAGCCCTTGTGTTTATAAAAGATGGTCATTTGTGTAGATTCCCAAAGGATGAATTACCCCACCATTCCATGCTCCTGCAAGAAGAAACTGTTAGGAACTACTTCTTAGGCTTCCCACTGGCAGTTCTGAATGGCTGGGTGCAAATCCTGCCCCTTCATCTTGATAAAGTCTAAAATGCACATTAGGATACTTAGAACTGGAGCTGGGTTAAATGTTTTGGCCTCTTCCCCATTTTTTTCCCCATTGAAAATGCAGATTTGGTGACACTGGAATATTTTGTGAATTCATGTTGGATTTTTTTCCAAATTGTTTTGGTTGTGGGGGGGGGAAATGAGAAAAAAGGTCAACATGTTTTGTTTTGACATTTTCGTCTGAAGATAAACTCCTTTGGCTTTTTGATATGCTGGACGTTTTGGAAAATTTCATTTTCGGTTTGACCTGAACCAATTCTTCCCCTCTCCCCGCAACAATGGTCAGGGAACTAAAAAAGCTATTATTCACACAGCTCTACTGAGGACCACTGTGTGGCTGGTGCATCTGACGATACGTGACTTCACTGGTTGCGATACGTGACTTCACTGGATATGTGACTTCACAGGGTGGGAGGTGCAGCTGAATCTGCCCACAGGGAGCACTACTGATGGTGCAGCAACTTTGGAGGAAGAGTCTGTGGTCCCGCAAGCTATTGTTGACCTCCTGTGTGCACAGACAGGGCTGTTTTCCTATGAAACGGAGGTGTTTGCCCACAATATCAAAGTCAAAGTGGCAAAATTATATACTTCAATTAACTGAGCTGGTTTTTTAGCCCTCATTTTTTATCTGTGCCATTTTGTTTTTTGTTTGCATTGCACAATGAGGTCCTGCTCCATGACTAGGGCTCCTAGTTGCTACAGTTAGACAAATAAATAAATAAAAATAATATATGTTTTGGTTCTCTTTTCACTGGAGACATTTTTGTCATTTAAGTGAGGTTTTCAAGCTGGAAAATATGAATATAAGGCACTTGATGAAATGGAGGGTACTTCTTGACTAAACCAAACCCAACCAAAAGTTCTTTCAACAGAGCAGGCTATGTAATACATACATCAAAATCAAGAAGATCATGTTCATGGTTTCACCAGGAATAGGACAAGTTTCTTTCATTCACCTCCGGTAGTGGCACGAATTTAACTATATTGCGTTAGCAGACGCTGCTATATTAATTAAAAATGTAGTTCTAATTATTTACCCTAGTTGGTTCATACAAATCTCAGAAGTGTAATCAGTGGGCTTCCTTAAGGATTTTCTCAGTATTCAGAAATAGAAAGGGTTTTTCTTTTCACTTTACTCGGGAGTCTATTTAGACTTTGCTTTTTTACTTCCAGGTCACCAGTTCTAACCTGGGCCAGTTGTGTCAATAATGCTTAGCAATCATATAGTACTTTTACATGTGCAAAACATTGTATGGATCCACTAAATTAATCTCACAAAACCCTTTTGAAGTAAAAGGGAAAGAATTATTATCCCTATTTTACAGATGTGGAAACTGAGGCAGAGAGCTGAAGTGACTCATTCTTTGAGGAAATGGCAGAGACTGGAATAGAAATCCAGATAATCAGACTCTTAACCCTGCACTTGTTCTTCCATGAGTAGTTATGTCTGATGGATGATTCTTCAGTGGTTTGATGTGCTGAGATTAGTTCTTGCATCTGAACACAGTAACAAAAAATTTACAAAGAAAAATATCATTTTTTTTATGATGAAAATTTTCTTTCTTTTTTCTCTTGCAAAAATGAGTTAGGACACTCAGGGATCAGATCCTTGTAATTTAATAGGACAAGATAAGATGACTATGAGACTCTTAGCAAACCTTGAGGTTCCAGCTTTATATATCCTTGGCATATCTTTAGTCAAGTGTTTACTTTCAGCACAAGTTGCGTTTAGCATGGCAGATGGATGGCCTTGTTGCAAACAGCAGAAAGAAGCTCAAAGCAAAGAGAAGTGGAGGGAAGAAGTGGTGAGGTTAGAGACAAAGAGGCCTGGCACTAATATTCTGCAGCTCATGCTTTGTTGGGTGCATGAAGGAGGTAGACAATATTCAAACTCTATCTCCAGCACATGGTGAATGGTAAAGAGTGGATGAGGAATTCTTGGTTTTTCTTCCTTTGTCAACTTCTCTTTTCTTCCGTTTCCAATCCCCTCTCATCTCCACACTTCACTTTTTCTCAGTCAGACGAAGGAGTCATCTTGAATAGAAAACGCCGCATCATCTAAGCTGTTACAACATAATAGAGAATGATGTAACTCTACACAGCCTGTCATGTACCCTGGAAGTGTAATTAATAGGTGTGCTCTCCCCACTACCCAAGGCTTGACTGATACAATTTGGGATATCAAATACCAGCCTGAATTGTTTGTTGTGGGTACAAGTAACACAGGTAAGAACACCTGTGAACCAAATACTCTTTATGAATTCTGGCCCCCCTTAATTATATACTTTCTGCAAACAATTAGTAAAAAGAACCAAACATAAACGATCATATAGCTTGAAGAATCGGACTTCTCCAATGATATGAGGCAAGACTATATAAAAACATGCTTTAAACAACAAAGTCATCAGTGTTCCAGGTCCTGCAGCATGGATTTAATTGAAAATCAAGTTGCCTTTAAGCATATTTTCATGACAATATATCCAGTATCCTTTTCATTATATTTTCCCCCTCCCCCCTTTTCCCCCATTCTATTTCTGGTTTGACCACATGTGAACCAAGATTAAATGATTTAGACACCGTTTTTTCCCCCAGCAGCTAGTTGCATTTGCAGTCTTCTAGAAAAGTGGTTAAAATGAATTTTAATATGTTGATGGCACTTATTGAAGAGCTTAATATTCATAATAAATACCCCTTGAAAGTAATCACTAGCACATCCTTTTGACAGAGGGGTCAAGGCTGCTAATGACAATAACTACTGCAAAATGCAATTCAGTCAATTACGTTAATTAAATTTCAAACTCTGTAATGTCTTCCCATTTATATAGTAAACTAATAGGGGGGAAAGAATACCATCTTTATCTACCTCCATTTATATGTCCCAAAATGTTTCCTTATGTTTTGTTTTAACATTTGCAGCTCTCACCAGCTTCTCAGAACATTTAAGATAATTATGGGTTTGGCAAGTAAAGCTTATTCTTCAGCAAGAAAGGTTGAGATTTTCTTCTGAATGTTCTTTTATAGAATAAAAGCTTTTGCTTCACAGATACTAATCTGGTATTTACAGACTAGCTTATTTTGGATAGTGCCAGCATTCCAGCGTAAATGGTAGAAGTGTCTACATTTCAGCGAATCCTTTTTTAATTATATTGTTTGAAATTGGAGTGAAAAGGAACACAGCTGTCTGGAGATTTTAGTAGTATACAGGTAAGAGTATACATAATGAACTCATGAGAAATAACGGCAGCAGAGTTTTAATATATTTTGTGTCGAAGGTACTTTACACTATGGGCCGGATCCTCAGGTGGTGTAAATTTGCCATAGCTTGATTCTATGTGGGTTTTTACACCATACTCATCACAGCAGTATCTGAATTCCTATTGACTCTAATTCATATACACCAGCAGCAGATTTGACCCATGTTTGTAATGGTGTAATAATGTGTAAAATTTAAGTCCTACATTATCTGGAACATACATGAATTAAATTACAACCACCAGTGACAATCCTACTCTGAATTCAGTAAAATCAATAACATTGTTCACGTGCGCACAGTAAGTACTCATGTGAACATTTGTAATGAGACAAGTGGGATTGTTTTTGAGGCAGCTACATGAATTTAGTGACTATTTTAGAGTTGTCTATCTTTTGGGGAGCCCCTTATTTTGCCAGTAGTATCATCTTTGTGATCAGCAGCAAATAAGGTTTGAAAAAGATCCCCCTAAGCAAATGCATTAGGTTCTGAAATACAGACTGGGGTATTTTCTTTGCATCTCTGTGTTTTCGCTGAACTCTTGTAAACCGCAACAGTATCTTCAGTGGGCTTCCAAGTTCTCTGACCATGCTATAAATTTCATTAGGAAGATGAAGTCCTACAGTGCAATTAACTCCAAAAGTGGTACAAAGCAATAGCTTGGAGATACTGGCCTACGGTACTTAGCACTTAACTCTGAAATTCAGATAAGCCCTATCAACTCAGGGTTGTGTTTAATGTTCACTCCTGCTTATATACCGCAGACACAACCTAGCGGTCACAGTGTTAACACTCCCTAATATCTATTACAATTAGTTTTTGATTAAGAGGCCTAGCATGGCTTTTGAAGCCTTTTATGTTGTGTCAAATGGCTAGTGATGGAGTGAGATGCACAGACACCTCCCAGTAACAAAGCATCTTGTAAAAGGTTTCGAGTGAACTATTTTATCATCCTAATGGAAACCAGATGACTCTAACTCCCCCTTTAATTTCAACTATTTACTGAAGAGTCCTTGTTTAGAATTACTTAAAGATTTATTCTAAACCACTATCTCATGCATTAAGAATCACGACTAGCAAAGCCATTTCAAGTGGAGCAAAGCTTTTAAAGACAACTGTGACCGTGTCATTGCATTTTATTCTTAAGCATATACACTTTGTAATGCTTTTGAATTTTTATATTTCTGCTTAAATTTTCTTTCTGATTATCACAAACACAGCTTTTATTCAAACATTTCGACACTGTAGTGGAGCTTCTAGTTGTGATGGCGATAGCCAGGGGTTTTATTCCACATTAGGATCACTGATGACCACAATTTGGCCCTGATCCTCCATGTTGGGCCTGATTCTTATCAGAGTAACCTTGTTGACGTCAGGAGAATTACCTGAGACAGGGCTGCAGGATGACGCGTGTAGAGGAAAAGGCTGTCCTCAGTATGCAGTTCAATTATTTCAACTGAGCAGTGAGATCTTAGGAGGAAAACCTGAGCCACGCTGTGTTGGTTACTCCATCGTAATGGCTGGAATTAGCTCCCAGGGTTCTAGCATTCCTCATCTGTCGATGGAAGGACTTCAGGGTGGATCACCTATCGCTGCCCCTACTCCTCTCTGGCATATCCTTTTCCTTGGCCCAAGTCATTCTGCACCTTGCTGCCCCAGGACTCATCAGAGAAGTGGGCTCACTACTGCAATCTCAACTCCTGCTGCCTCCCGGCTTGTGCAACAGAACTCCCCCATTTCCATGCAGCCTCCCCGACACAAAGAGCAAGGCTCCCCGGCATGAGCTAGGATATGAACTGTTTATCATGATGTCATGTAACACTGTTGTTTACATCTGTGTCAGTATTTTACTATGCATACTCTCCCATTCTCTGTGGAATGTCCTTCTAAGATATGTCCAGGCAATACACTAGAATATTTTGTACTCAGTAACTCTATTTGCGTCAAACAGTAAAATATTTCTATATATTTAAATAGTATTAGGGTGTTGAATGGTATTAATGAATAACATGGATAGTTTAATGAATATGGAAAATTGTAGCTAAATTAATATTGAAAGAAACTCTTGCGTCAGGAAAGAAAGAGGTAAAGAAAAAAAGCTTTAAGCATGTAGGAATAGGTCATGTATTAAAGTATAACCATTAAAAATGTTTTGAGAAACCAATGATTACTCTGAATAAACAGAAGGCATTGTGCTTTATTTATAAAAAAAAACACCAAGCAAATATTGACTTCTCTTGAGGTGGTTATCAAGATTTATTGACCCTTTGGGACAATGAATCTTCAGAGTTACAGAAACAAGTAGTCAATATGTATTGTTATGAAACAGTCATTGCAAATGTTTTTACTGTAAATATCTCCATTCGGTTGATGGATTTCGAAAGTCTGACTACTTTCCCTTTGAAACCAACATTCCATAATATGTGGAGATGTACTTTAGTGGTACAGGAAAAACAAAGAAACATCTGTTCACTTCCTGCAAGGGGACAAATAACTGCTGCCAATTAGGGTGCCATTATTTATATATGTGATCTTATTGGCTCATCAAAATTAAATAATATTTGTCATCACCAAACTCAGCAGCATATGTGGAATGCACTAATTTCTATAGATGATCTAATTGCGTGATACTGTTCCATACTTCACTGTTATTGACTCCTGAAGTTGGACTTCAGAAAGTTACTGACTCTTTACCTTGATGTTATCAGCCAATTGCGAGGAATTTATTTATTTATTTATTTGAAATGTATGGGACAATACTACTTAAAGCTACAGATGGGCCCAGAGCTGGTTCTAGGTAGGGATGGGTGAGCAGAAGTAGCAGCCGGGGGGTGCTGCCCTGTTGCGCTGCTCAGCTTTTTCTTTCTCGACTATTTGGGACAGGGGGCAAGGGGAGCATGTTGAAAACATTTTCTGCCCTGGCCTGCAAAATGGCTGGAGACATTCCTGGATTGGCCTTAACTGCACAGTTCAGATTTGGATCCAGGTCTTAACAAATTCCAAATTTCAGAGGTGCATGAATTTGATCCTGGCTCATCTTTGTTTAGAAGCGACTTAATAATAATAAATAATAATGGAATACATTACACATTATACCCTGAGATCTAAAAGCACATCACAAACATTAATTCATTAAGCTTCACAACACCACTTCAATGCAGGCAACTATTATCTACATTTTACAAATGGGAAAATTGAGACACTGAAACATTAAATGACTTCCTGACGGTCACACGTGGAATCAATGGCAGAGCTGGAGTGAGGGCTCAGGTGCGCCGATTCTCAGTCCCTTGCTCCAACGACTAGGCAAAATTGCATCTTACACATCTTTGAAATTAGCACTCTCAAAGTCAATTAAGTACAGAAACATACTAGAGGTCAGATGCTGGTTGCCCCTGAATGTGTGCATAAAGGAGCTGGAGGACACAGATACACTGTACAGCTGAATAGAGGGCAATCGGTTTTCCCATGCTTGTCCTCCATGGACTTGATCCAAAGCCCATTGAAAGCAGTGGAAAGATTCCCACTGACTTATGCAGCCTTTGGCTCAGGTCCCGTGACTGCCAGGTTCTGGGGAGCCATATTGTTGGCCAATCCCCAAAAGGGGCACAGTAAGAGCGTGTCAAGGATCCTGACTCTCTGTGCACTGGCTGGCAGTCAGAAGCTGGCACTAAGGGGAAAATAGACTCACCTTGTTAGTGTGCCCTCTCCGCAGATTTGCCCGTAGGCAGCGTGGTCTGGTTTAAAAGCTAAGAACTGGCCCTAAGTAAACTATACAGATTGCACGGTTAACATCCTGGCTAGGAAGATTTAGTTGGTGTTGGTCCTGCTTTGAGCAGGGGATTGGACTAGATGACCTCCTGAGGTCTCTTCCAATCCTAATAGTCTATGATTCTAATATTTTTTTCATGGCATCTTGGGCCTGGAATTGGCATCCTTTTTTATATATTTTAAATTGAAATAAATATCTGATCACACCCATTTATAACACACTGTGATTTTTTACATACTACGCAAATGGGCTCTGATAAGGTCTCCTGGGATTATAATATGGGGAAAGACACTTTATCCAACACTTTCCTATATCAACACAACAATATTTGTCAGCCATTACTTTCTCCCTAACCATTACCGGCATATAACAGCACTCCTGGTTCACCAACCCAACCATCAGAAAGCTTTTCTGTTTGGCGATGTAACATGCCATCTACTTTAACTCGATGCTTTGACCCCTTTTATTGTTCTCTCTCTTTCCCTCCACTCTGTTCTTCGATTTTGAATTCACCTTTTAGCTGATGGTAGATGCTGTTATAACATAACCCAACTTAAATAATGTAATTTTCAAGATGAGTATGTCATACTGGGTACAATGCACATAAGATTCAAATACACATTTTTTTATTGTGACTGTATCACACTTGAAAGTAACGTCATTTATCTTTACAAATATTTGTGCACACATACATATAGAATCTAATATATAAGCGTTATAATGCTTACCATTCAGTCCCTTGTGAGTATTCATTCCTCAAGTTTAGCATCATTTTTATTAACAGGAAGAAAACCCAATAGGGCTGGACAGAAAAGATACAGTTGAGCTGAAGAGCTAACCATAAATGAACAAAAATCTCACTCCTCAAGGCATATTTGAGAGAGAAATGCTGAGAATGCAGGTGTGTTTTTTTTAAAAAAAAATCTTGGTAAAACTTTTACCGTTGGCAATTTAAATACATTTTGCTGAGAATCAATACACAGCTCCCATGATCATCAATAGGATACTAAACTCCAACATTTATATATTTTAATATTTTTTTCAGTAATGATCTTAAGGAGGGGCTATATTTAAAGGAACAGATAAGTTTGGGGATGAAATCAATTCTTTATTTCTGCGATGTCGTCAACAGACAGCATTGTGAGCTCAGGGTTAGAATCAATTGCAGAATAAATAGCTCTGCAACACTTTTTATCAATGATTCAAATAACTTTACTGTGGCTGCCTGAATTAAAAAATAATTTGTTGGGAAGGCAAGGGAGAGAGCGAGTGAGAAATTAATGTCTTAAAATTAGGTTTCCTCTAGATTTAATTCCAGATGCCTTTATATATTGGTTCTTGCCCTTCCCAAAGTTACTTCTCTCCAATATTTTCATGAGCTTGTTGTAAACTGCCAGTTTTCCTGTGTTAATTATTAATATGACCTGTTTATGTACTAGTTATCCAGCTAACCATTAATGTCTGTTTACTCATTGATGACCTTTGCAACTGCGTACCAGTCTCTTGGCCTGTAAATGTCAACATTTTTTAAAATAATCGAAATGCTCTTCATATCTTATGACTATCTAACCAGCCCCTTAAAGATTTTTTATTTAATGGAAAAACAAAATGTAAATACTGCCATTTTGCAAGGATTACAAGTCACAGAATTTTAAGTGAAGGGAGTTTAAGGGAGAAAATCTGGAAGAAATAATCTCACTATAAAATTCTCTCACTTTTGTACTAAAAACCAAAAGCCACCCAATCAACACTAGAGGACCAGGACCTAGTCCTGGGGAATAGAACACATTTTTCTCAAAATTTCATTGTTAAGCACTTCCACATTCAAATAAGTCTGCAGGATTTATCTCTAGTTAGGCAGTCAGTATACATTAACCCTGACACTGGCAAGACATTTCTATTCCACACACTCTCCTCCTAATGGCTAAAACTTAGATTAGGCAATACAGCTGGATTAAGGCTGCAAGGGGTGACCTTAATTTTACCCATCACTGCAAACTGTGTATCTTTGGTTTTTGCTAATTACGTTAGCCTAATTTAAACGGACAATCAGAAGCCCAGTTAAATACAAAAAGGAAAGCATTTCCCCCTAGAAATGTTGTGTATGATGGTCTCTCCCTAGCTGTTAGTGAAATTATAGAAGCAGGCAGCTTTTCTCTTCCTTGGTCAACTAACATCCTTGACTAGGAAAAGCCCCCTTGAAATATTATCTTTGCAATAACATTTACAATTTGTAGATTTGAAACTGTCTTTTTACTGAAATATTTTCAAATATTAACATCTTCCTGTCCATAAGTAAGAGTGGTGGCATTTACACAGATTACAGTTTTGAGATATGTCATGTGTGTATGTTCACATTTTCTCGTTTGTTGAGTTCTAACTTCAATAACATTTGGGGGGGGGGGGTTATTAGCTACAGCCCTGAATGCTTACTGTGACTGCCATTTTGTGTTGAATTTATCTTATAGAAAGTAAACTGTGGAGCAATCTGTCAGAAGTCATTGTATTTGCAATCTTTGAGGATTTGGATTGGGACTGGGTGGAAGGTAAACTTTCTAGATCTCCGCTCTGAGCTGCATAGACCATTTGGGTTCAATATTGTGAAGGAATTTGGCTGGGCAGTAACACATTTCCTTAAACACTATGCTTCTGTACAGGATGGTTATACAGTACTTCAAGCATATAAATGCCTCTCAGGTTTTCTGTTATCTGAATGATAACTCACTGTGTCTTTCTCAGTGTGGTAGGTAATAAATAGAAATCTGGACTAGAAGTGAGACATTCTGACTTAGTTAAATCTTTTGGTGTCCTGAAAAAGACAAGTAGACTCAATTACTATGCCAGCAACTATATAAAGATTGTCAAATTAAATATAAAAGCTTATGTTTAAATAATGGTATGACAAAACCCAAGAAAAAAGAGAAAAATCAAAGCTATGCTGACATTGTGACCTGAAATCACCATGCTGTGGAAAAAAAAAAAAAGGTGCCCTCTAAAATGTGTATTATTGTCCTAAGCTTCTAGAATAGAGATTGAGAGGCTATACTTGGGTAAATCCACATTAACCTACACTCTTAAACAACTGGCTATTGAGGCATTAATTCATGCTGTGTTCCCACTATACTATAAGCACTTCTTTTGGAAACAATTCCACAGTTCATTTGCTAAATATGTATGCATAAAAGGTAATAATACTAATGCCTTACACTTTCAAAGCGCACCTTAATTAAGCCTCCAAAAATTCCTATGAGGTTAGATAAGTGATATATTGATTTCACTTCACACACCACTGAAATGGTTCAAACACAACAGCGGTTTAATAGTGCACAGTAACACTACACAACAAGTCTGCAACTGAAGAAGCATACCATATCCGATTGAAACTTCAGGGGGAATTTAGGTAGAACATAATTATTTGTACTGGAGCTTCTCCAGAACATTGGGTTAACTCCGTGTTTCTCACAAAAATACTATGGGACCTTAAATAAACCAAAATGGTAAGGACTTTTTAAAAATATCTCATTTGTAAGACCATACCTCAGCATCCCTTACTACGAATGCCTGGGAATTCAGTGTTGACTCAGAGGACAATGCATAAACTAGAATATCCAGCACCATTTCTTGCAGCAACTAGGTCTTCCTTGTAGGTCTCCTATCTAAGACTGACCTAGCTTGACATACTTTAATTTGTGAAACAAGGGCCATGGCTCAAATGTAATATTCCTCTGGGAAGCGGTGTCCTATCTTCATCTATTTTCACATATGAATCAGTGATATATTTAATCAATTTTTAAAATGCATACTGTCTACATGGAGCTGTTTGTTTACCCTCTAACTATATATCCAGTCTCTATAGATCAGAGTGTCTCCTTTAACAATTGTTTTTAAAAAACACAGATTATGATTTGATAGACTGGAACAGCTCTATTTGCTTCATAGATAGCCGGATATTTATTTTCCACTATAAAGAATATAATATTTACCCAATGGACCAGAAAAACTTCTTCATAGCTGCAACTCACCCCATTATGCCAACGTATTTAAATACATATAAGGCCACATTTTGCTTGCCTTACTCATTTTGTAGCCAGTAGGACTATTTGTGCAAATAAAGTGAGCAGGAGTTAGCCCATATGTCCCACCAACTTCTAAGACTCTTTTATAGATTTATGTATAATAGCCTGAGGAAAGGACTTTGGGCAGACTTATAGCTTCCATGATTATTTTTTATTTGTCTTGTGTCCTTCAGCTCTTCTGTCTCCTTCAATGGGAGAGTGGATTATTCAGCACTGTATTCTGTGCTGTGCAGGTGGGAGATGTCTTAAATATCTATATGCTGATGGGGTGAGTGGTTAGGGCATGTTTTTGTTACATATACAAAAGACCAGGAGTAATTTCCATGATCTTTATGTTCCTGCAGGTGTCTGTGTGTGTGTGGACAGTTCCTGGGGAAAAAAAGGATAATTGCAGAAGACAGGAGCATGAATTCATACCTCTGGGATGTATGCTATCCTTTTGTTAATTTGTTGAGTGCTAACAATGTGCTTGATGCTGCATGGAACACAGAGGAGATGTGTGTTCAGGGGTGATGTTCATATGATGTGCGAGAGCCCCATAGCATGTAAGCTGTATCAATTTAGCCTCCTTAAAACTCCCAGGGCCTGATTTTCTCCTTCAGGACATGAGTAAACCCCTTGACATAAATGGCAGATACTGGTATGCTGCCGAAGGATAGAGTCCCCTGACACTAAATTACTCCCATTTATGACATGTATCTTATACCTCCTTTCACACCATTTGTGTATTTCACAATTATCTCTGCTCCCAGGAGTTTATAGTCTTGGAAATCCCATATTTGGCATCATGGGAAACACGGATCATCTTTCTCCTTAGTTCTCTTTGTATCTTCTGTTTATAATAAATACAGAGATTCAGAGACTGAAATTTAAACATGCTGAATGCAATGCATGTTTGACCCATTGTAGTGTTGCTATGAATAAGAAATGGGGTCCTTCAGATGTCCTTCCTCCCTACTTTATCTCTGTCATCTCTCCCACACAGGCTCTCCTCTGTAGCTGGGATGTACATATGGTTCTCTGGTCATTTAGAGTGACCATACCAGGATCACCGATCACAGAAGTTAAGGTGGAGGAAACTATGGCTCACCAAGTGCATTCCCCAGTTATTGGGGTTCATTTATCATTTGGACTCAAAACGTTTGATTAAGAATGTGACTGTGTTATCGGTACAGTATTGTAGTATCTGATGGTGGGGAAACTGCTGCTTTAAATCTAAGGAGGTTGCTTGTTCTGATAATCCTTCAGTAGGTTATTCACAAACTATGGATTTTAGACCACTCTGTGGTTCCTCCTAGAGCCCACCTTTTCAGAGGCAGCACACCTCAGGCACATACTTACCCTACCCATCAGTGTGCCATCCCCAGCTCCTGATGTGCAGTTCTGTCCAGTTCCAACACAAAGATGGGCCATCACAAACACTAAATTCCCCAATTATCCTACTCTGATCTCTTCTCCCGGAAAACTTGTTCTAACCCAATTTTGGTCTCAAGGGGTTTGTATAGAGAAATATATTTTCGTTGCAAAGTTTGGACCTGGGTCTGAAATTTCCACAAAGTCAGTGGTGTCCAGAGCTGGTGTCAGCTCAGACTGGTTCTATCTGGATAAATAGCTGAACTGTTGGGTGCTTCTCTGAACAGGACCTTTGAACCAACTGAGGTTCATCCATCACCACTTCAAATAAGAGAGTGAGTCCCTTTTAATTTAAATTGTGTGGGAATCTGAGTCACACTCCATGCAACGGAATAAGGCAGAGCAGAATTCTACTTGTCACTGTCTATGCTGGATCCTTTTATAGAGCATTTGTAGCTGTTTGCATTCTCTTGAGCTGAACTGACTTAAAGACCCTAAAGGGAAGATAAACTGGGGAGATTTAAAACACAAAGGGCCCAGAACAAGACAGCTGGCTTTGCCACACCTTCCTTGAAAGAAACCCCAGTGCAGGAAGTGTTTTGGCCAGGCAGGGGTATGTCCTGGGGAAGGAAGGGGTGTACCCAGAGCAGTCCTGCACCCCAACTATTTGCTTGCATGGCCCATCGAGGTCATGATAAATAGGAGACAAGTTAGGGCAGCCCAGCCAGCACCTGAATAAAGGAAGCACAAGCTTCCCCCATCTCCCCATGTCCATCCCCGCCCCAGCACATGGGATGAATTTGTCCATGAGAGCTCTATGATCGTGTAAGATGAATCCATCCATTAATGTCCATCTGCACGGGGTCATTGAAGGGTCTGTTAGAGATAATTAGAGGTCTGTTTTTCCTTTAAAAGTTCTAGTCTGTTTCCCTCACTATTTTCAAAACACCCTGAAGTAGACCATGCATCACAATGAGGTCAAAGCAAAAAGAAGAAAAAAAACAACACTCCCTGAACAATGACAGTTTTCATTTATTATTGAGTAGTCATGTGCATCTTAAAGTCACCAGTTATCATCAAGAGAAGAATGGAGTTAGACGCCTGACAAGGAAGATGCTCTCTGCAGAAGCATAATGTTCAATTCACTGCCAAGGCTACTGACTTCGGAAACAAAAGGATAATAGGTGAAATAATTAAATCCCTACCTTCAAGGTAAAGTGGCATCAGACTTACACTGACTGTGTTCAGGGTTTTTTAAAGTAACTTCCCTTTTGCTAATTTGGGCTTAGTAACATCAAAAGTTTTCAAGGCCTCCAGTCCCGAAGTCACGTGACTGCACCAGACTCTCAACTTACATTAAAAAGAAAAAAAGGTTTTATCTCTCATGTACGTGAAGAAAAACTTGAAAATGTGCCCTAAAGCTAAAATGTCTGCTTGAGTCTGCAGACAGCCTGAAACAACAGCTCTGAGAAGTGCAAAGTGCTCCATTCACCTTAATTTTCTGCCATTCCAAGGAACAGTGTGGCCATGGTACCAGGACAGGGCTATGGGAGGGAGCTTTCTGGGGTGTGACCAGGGCTCTATATTGCCTGAAGTCTTTTCTTTTCTTTTCTTTTCTTTTCTTTTTTCTTTTTTACTTAGAGAAGATTCCACAATCCTTGCTCATGCTGAGCAATATCTTACTCCACTAATATCAATCACACTGCTTGTAGAATAAGGGACTACGCACTTTGACTAACAGACATCTTTGTGGAGATGAACATTAATAGATGTCATTAGATAGGATCACAAGCTTGAAATCAATGAAACGACTAGTACTTGTGGAGCAAAATGCTACTCAGCGTGAGAAAGGGTGGCAGCACCTAACCTATGGATTGTAAACTTTCTGGGGCAGGCATCTGTCCCATTATAAGAAAACAATAAGCACAATCAGAAAGTTAAATAAGTCTAATTCTAGACGTCTGTAAAACAAGTGCAATTTGGAGGAACTGTAATAATACTAATAATAGTCAAAGGACAAAATTTATAGGTGATGTACAATAATATTACTGTGTGTGAATGAGTGTCAGTAATGAAACATAGTCAATGAGGAACAGTTTTTAATGCTCAGAAAGTGGTTAAGCTCAGACAAACTTAAATATTTTCCAAAACAATTTATATTTATTAATGGCTACTACAAAATCCATTTACCCGTAATCAAGTGAAACTTGAGGGTGCTGGCTTTCTTAAGTGCCTAGAGTCAACAATATTAAAGTAAATAGTGGAGGACATTCCAAGATAGTATTAACACAATTGATCTATTGATGATTGCACAATGGGAGGTTATCTTTTGTTAATTGACTCAGTAAATAACCTCAAAGGCGTCACTAGTAGGAAAAAAATCTATTGGGTACTGGAAAGTTGACAGGGTTTAAAAGAGGGTGAGGGAGCTGTTACATTCCCTAAACAGTTTACCCACTCACTAAAATAATAACACAGAGATAACTCCTCTGAGCAGATAAAAGCACTAAGATACGTCTTGGGAGATGCTAACAAGAAACCAAGTGGGATCTGATGTGTTCATGGATGGAAAGTGAAGCCCTCAAATTCTGGTGGCTTGTACCATGTTGCATGTGAAACACTGCGATTTTTTTGCACTTGCTTTCACATAAGCATGGCAAATGGAGTTGTCATATTGGAGCTGTCCCTCACACAGAAAGAGCCTCAAGAAGACACATTTACATAAGGTGTGCTCTATGCGCATCAGACATACCTTATTTGTTCCATAACAATGTAACCAGCCAACATTTCTCAAAGGCACGTTTTGAAAACCCAACACTTTCCCTAGCTTTTTGCCCTTCCCCCTTTCCTGTTTCACTCTATTTTATTTAGGTTTTTTTCCCCAGCAAATGCACAGGGCTGTACATTTCTGATCTATTGAAGCACTTAAGCACGTGTGCAGTTCTGCGGATGTCAATGGGGCCACTCGCTCAGATTAATTATGCATGTGTTTAGGAGCCAGATGTTTAAAGCTATTTAGGCATTGCTGTGCTCAGCATTGCAACACCTAACTGACTTAGGAGCCTAAATCTCATTACCAGAAGGATTTAGGCACTTTGGAGCCTAAATCTCATTGGCTGCCAAGGGGATCTTGACACTTAGCTAAATACCTTTTAAAAATCTGGGCCAAGTGCTTTGCAGTATCAGGGCTTAGGTGTTTATTACTGTTATTACTTGATCATTTCATTGTAGGTCTGGCTGTCTCATTTCTTCAGTCTTGTCCAATGTGCACGTGTCCTCAAACTGAGTTCTCTGGGCCAGTTCCTTGTTGACTTAATTAGAGCTATGCCGAAAGACACCCCCACATTCAATACATTTAAAAGGATTCTGTTCTTCTCTTTCTAAGAATAGCCTTCTTCCCCTTCTGATTCTGCCTCTTTTTTTAAAATTTTCTCATGTGTTGCCTTTCGTATTCTCCCCCACCTCTCCATCTCTCCGATATTCCCAGTTTCTGCAAGGCATCGTGGGTGGAGTGGAGGATCTCAGGGAGGCAATTGCAGCTGCTGGAATTTCTAGCTAATTCTATATGGACACCAGCCCCAGAATAGACGATAGCAGGAGAGAGGCTGCTCTAATTATCATTGTCATTTATTACTTGTATTAGGGTCTACCCCAGCTGGTGACTTCCCTCAAAGAGCTATGTTGCCAGCTGGGAATTGCTTGAGTTCAGCAGCACTGTTGCCTTGTCCTTTCTGGCTCACTAAACTGGGGCTGGGAAGAGAGTTAGCGTAGGAGCTGGGTACACTGGCCCTTTACACACTGGAGAGTCTCCTGCAGTGGGGGAATCTCATACTAAGGAGATATGCCATCAGCTTCTCATCTCTTTGTGCCACCCGAAGGGGTCAAATTGCAGAGAGAATCTGGTGCCTTATCTTTTATTCTTTCACTTTGAGTTGTATTTCTTTTCTCTTGTTAAATCTCTTTTTTGCCCTTTCTGCCCTTCCCCTTCATACACCCTATTTCTGATCCCTCCATTTCTCTCACTCTCATCTTTTCCCTCCCCTAACAACCCCTTATGCCAGGGCCAGGATCAATCTGGAAGCTCTGCTTCACTCAGCGTGGACATAAGACATATAGTCATTTGTTCCTATTTCAGTTGCACTCAGCTGGGAGCAAACATCACTTCTGCTCTTGTCCGAGAACATCTAATAAGCATCTGGGAAGGAGGAAACCCTGCCTATACTTTGGGTAAACAGCTGCTGAGGAGGGAGTATGACTAGCTAGTGCTTTTTTACCCATGGTCTGTAATATGTCAGAGGATTTAGAAGGGAATTACCTCCCCTCCAGCTTATGACCCTCCGGAATCACCTACACCGAGTCATGCTGCTTTTCATGTCATATCAACAGCCTAATGTGCAAAAATCAAACAATCTGTGCCACTTTTTTAGAAGCGTGCCCAGACTGTAGGAACAAAGGAGCTCCTGTTTCCTAATCTCAATAACAATTAAGACATCAGATTAATAGAATCTTTAAATGCTTTGACGGAAGCATGTGGAACGCTCTATGTTTGCATTACCATAAAGCCTATCAGCACCCTTAACATTAAAGGTCACCTACGGGAACATAAAATAACAGTGCTGCAAACAAGACCAAGCTTGCAGCCTTGTTGTGAAAAAATCATTGTCATTTCTTACATGGCCAGTTTTTGGAGCTGCTGGTCAGCTTCACAGGACCTGCACTTTACCCCTGAGCCATTTCATGGGCATGGAATTTTATTTCATGGGCATGGAATTCCCTGGCCTTAAGGAGCATGTCACTCTATCTCCTCTCCACCCCCTTCCTCCTCCTACTTCTTATTCCCCTTAGCCCATCAGCTAGGCTGGGTTATCATGCAAGCATCTGCCATCTTCAACTATCTGAGGTGGCACTAAGGTCCACTTGCTTACCATCTTTTCTGATGCAATCCATTTGTTCCTTCCTCAGCTTTCCCCAGGTCTCTTTCCCACCACCCTCTTCTGCCATGCTATCATCTCCAGGTTCTCTTAATTCATCCTTGGCATATTGTTTTCACCTTTTCCAAAAGGGCTGAACCTCCCCAAAAGGGCTGTCGTGGCTGGGATGGAAGTGTATAAGGCGGGTATCTGATGACTTTAAAAGCATCCGATAGCTCAGGGCGGATGGGGCCCTTTAGACTGGGAGCACAGACTACTTGGGAGAAGAAAATTTCTGATCAGATTCCCATTAAATGCAGCCTGATGCTGGTCAGCAGAGACACCAGTACCTTCTGTTGGGAGTCCACTAGGCTATGGCAACAAGGCAGGAAGAGAGCGAGTAAATACTTAGTTTAACTGGGGAAAGGCCCTCTCACTGTGATATATGTCAGGAACGCCAACTAATATACTGTAGTTCTTATTGGTGCAAGGTGACTACTTCCCTCTTCCCCTTCCTTGACTCAAAATTGCACTCACTGGTTCACGTAATGAATGTAATACCCTTGCTAATAGGATTGAACCACAATGCCTATCCTTTAACTTGGCACCAAAGCCCAGAGTGCGTTTACTTTTAGCTGGCTATTTTAAAATGCTGTTTGCCTGGTAACTGTTCCAGCGTCTGCTCTCCCAATATTCTGAGTAGTAATCCTCAGAATTTATCCTGGATCAGACATAAATGAAGAACTTGTGCAGAGGACTCAAATTTCGCTACTGGGGTTGTAACTCAGGCCAGGATTAAATGCCAGCATTTATAGCACCCCTGTGGAAGTGAGCGTTCTGAACTCCAAGACTGATGGGATGTTCTCCTTAAAAATGTTAATGTTCAAGTATTGTGGGGATACAAACATTAGAAATCTCTCTGGGGAACAAGCCTAAAAGGTCACCATTTTGGGGAGGAGTAGCTAGAGAACAGTGAACGCCAAACATTTTCCTTTGTGGGAGTGAGGGGAAGCAAAATCCTTTATTTGTCCTTTGCTTCCAACCATCCAACCTCCTGTGACCCATCATTTGTCCATTGCTCCTTGTGACACTGATGAGTTACCCAATTCGCTTTCTTTCCTAGCCTGGTGTGAGTTCTATAACAAGAGCAGCAGAGCTGATGGGTGTCTGAACAGATTGGCAGGCTCCTGTCAGTGCCCCTGCAGGAAGACGGTAGAGGGACACTCAGACTTTTGCTCATGGTTCCTCTTTTGCCTTAAGATTCTCAGAGATAATGGCCCTCGGTCAGGAAGCCTTAGTAGACTGCAGCATAACAGTACTTAGGATAATGTCTTTTCTCTTTGCTTCTTCCACCCCCTGATATGTTTTGTCACAGAAACTCAGGAAACTCTTCCTCCCAGCAAATTCTCTGTATGTGTTCCCTAAACTGAAATCACTCAATAAAAACTGTAAGTGATCAAATTTAGACCTCTGCCACCTGCTCCAAGAGTTCAGTCATTTCCCTGACCCAGTGTTTCAGCACAACAGATGTCCCTGCCACTATCCTTGACCTAATCATAGCACTTATGACCCACATGTTTCTTGGTCACAGACAAGCACGGGGCAAAAGTATCTTACAGGCCAACCACTATAGCTTGCGTTAGATCCACGAGAACAGTGTGTGAAATTCCTGTTAGGTTCAGTTTCTTCTGGCCTGCTAGGGCCAGGATAGCTGAACTTCATAATCTGTCCGAATGCTTCTTCACTTCCATGGCACAGGCAGTTCCTTGGTGGAGAGAACAGGGGGCAGAGATGGGGGGGAGAGGAGGGGGGCAGAGGGAGGATGTGCTCAAATTCTAAAATCAGATGACAGGCACAGGTGCTAGCTGTGGAATAGTGCTGCAATCCAATGGCATGCACCACAGAAATCACAGGCCGGCCTCGTTCTCTAGCTGTTCTGAAACACAGATTGAGTGTCAGGAGTTATGACTGTGATGTAAAACTGTGAACCTGACCGCATACATTTATTAAAAATTCCATGTCACTTTCTGTAAGAATCCGGGAGGCTGTTAGTTCAGTGGTTTAGCCAAATCCCAAATTGGGTAATTGCATTTTTAATTACATTCCCTATCGTTTATCGTTGGGCACGTTAGTTTTCAATTACTTTTTCTCCGAACCCGAAACTGGCCTGAATCAGAACTCCTGATCCACATACTTCTAAAATATGATTACATTTGGATCTGGATCCATATCTATTGCTAATCCCATTTGCCAGGCTTGGGGAACAACTGCCTCGTGTCACCGGTGAAAATAGCTACCACTAACCCCAGAGGCTGCATGTCTGTGGAAAGTTAAGTGATCCCTATTCACACAGGTCCAAGTCTTTAAACAGTTGAGGCTTTCTGCTTGCACAAAATAATGCCACGTGCAAACTCTATCTTTTGTGTACCAATAGGGTAGCTGTACATGCAAAGAATAATATTGAACCTGCAAGTGCACAAGTGGGTTTATAAATGGATGCAGAGTGTAGACAATATTTTTCACATGGACTTTCACCTTTCTTTCCAAAGTGCATGCTGCACAGTTGCAGAGCTCTTGTGAAAGTTCTGCTACTGAACTATTTCCCAGTCTTCTCACATCAGGTGTCACAAGCCAAGGCTCTGCTTGGGCTCCCACCGAAACAAATGGTAAAAGTCCCATTTGCCTTCATAGTTCAGGATCAGACCTTAAGCATGAGACGGCTAGATCGTCAGGCTCAATGGCTAATGATCAATGGCTCCATGTCTTGTTGGCAGCCGGAATCAAGTGGAGTGCCCCAGGGGTTGGTCCTGGATGGTTTTGTTCAACATCTTCATTAATGATCTGGAGGAGGGGGTGGATTGCACCCTCAGCAAGTTCGTGGACGACACTAAGCTGGGGTGAGAGGTAGATATGCTGGAGGGTAGAGATAGGGTCTAGAGTGACCTAGACAAATTGGAGGATTGGGCCAAAAGAAATCTGATGAGGTTCAATAAGGACAAGTACAGAGTCCTGCACTTAGGACGGAAGAATCCCAGGCATTGCTACAGGCCGGGGACTGACTGGCTAAGTGGTAGTTCTGCAGAAAAGGACCTGGGAATTACAGTGGACAAGAAGCTGGATATGAGTCAGCAGTGTGCCCTTGGTGCCAAGAAGGCTAAAGGCATATTGGGCTGCATTAGTAAGAGCATTGCTAGCAGATCGAGAAAAGTGATTATTCCCCTCTATTCAGCACTGGTGAGGACACATCTGGAGTATTGCGTCTAGTTTTGGGCCCCCCACTACAGAAGGAATGTGGACAAATTGGAGGGAGTACAGCAGAGGGCAACAAAAATGATGAGGGGGCTGAGGCACATGACTTATGAGGAGAAACTGAGGGAACTGGGGTTTAGTCTGCAGAAGAGAAAAGTGAGGGGGGGGATTTGATAGTAGCCTTCAACTACCTGAAGGGGAGTTCCAAAGAGGATGGAGCTAGGCTGTTCTCAGTGGTGTCAGATGACAGAACAAGGAGCAATGGTCTCAAGTTGCAGCGGGGGAGGTCTAGGTTGGATATTAGGAAAAACTATTTCACTAGGAGGGTGGTGAAGCACTGGAATGGGTTACCTAGGGAGGTGGTGAAATTTCCATCCTTGGAGGTTTTTAAGGCCCGGCTTGACAAAGCCCTGGCTGGGATGATTTAGTTGGGGTTGGTTCTGGTTTGAGCAGGGGTTGGACTAGATGACCTCCTGAGGTCTCTTCCAACCCTAATCTTCTATGATTCTATGAGATGGGATAGATCAGTACTGGGATAATAGATTCATAAGAAACTCCCTAGTAATGCAAGAATGTGCGTTGACAGACACCATTCTTCCTTCTCTGACAATACCAAACTACCCCTAACTCCGCGAGGAGTGAGGCCTGAGTGGTGCTATCTTTCGGATATAACAGCGGCACTGAACACTATGGTCATTTTAAAAAAAAAATCCCACAGCAGTTTTCTTTACAATTTACAGTTGACCCCAGTGTCCTGGCCAAGTTCCAAATCAGATCATTACATTCTTTCTATCTAAGTTTCCCATACAGTTTCCACTGGATACAGTATTTTCCTTCACTCCCTGTGTCTTAACCTTTTGGGTAGTCTTAGTGCATGCTGTTAAACAGATACCACGTTTCCCTTCTCTTTCCAGTGCCAGCTACATTCCAGTTGTGGGTGCAGTGATCCCTTTAATAGTTTGTATACCAGTGTGTTGTTAAAGCACTTCAGGTCATTTTGAGATGAAGGCACTATATAAATGGAAGTTCATATTAAATCAATAAATATTACTTGTGTTAGAAAAATAATTCCATGTTGTGTATGTGGCAGCAAAGATGAAAATTAGCATTTCTAACAGAGAGACTCTATTTCCTTCATGCTCTTGACATCTGAACAGACTATCAAAACGGATTCACGTAGAAAATTTTATGTCAGCAAAAAGCTTTTGGCATAGGAGAGACCTTCCAGGTTTTAGAAGAGAAACTGCCCTTCTAGGAACTCATAGCTGTTGTGGCTACTATGTAAATCTCTTTATCCAGTCAATCAGACCTGAAATAAAATACACTGAACTGATGCTTGGATAGCATATAAATTCCAACTCACATGAGGCCTAGTGAGCTATAATGCAGAAAAAGGATTTTTCATTCCCCATTTGTAAGACGATATCTGCTGGGCTCATGAAGTGAAAATATTTTAGGGGCCTGCGCCTTTACAAGGTAAACTGTCTCTATTGTGCAGGAGAACATTCACTGAAATAGTTAACATGGATCATCTGATGACATTAGCTTTGTAAGTAATTTCCATGATGTCAAGGGCACACTGGAGATTAAAGGGGGATTAAGGTCTACTTGCACAGTCAAAGCATCAAAGTAAATTGACTTGACTTGGCAGGCTGCACCTAAAGTTGGCAAGTTTTCACTAACTAATCATATAAAGCCCAGGTTTGTGGTGTTAGTTAGACTGCACTTTCACAGAGGCCAGGAAACGTTAATCTTTCAAGGTGGGAGGTTTAAGGGGTTGGGAAAGAGGAGAGGAGACTGACAAGGAGAGTTTTGCAGTGTCAGGGTGCCAAGAGGTGCTAAGTAAAATAATGACCCTATTTTACTAGGGAAGACTATGTGTTTTAAGAGAAACTCGGTTGGATTTTTATCCAAAAGCTTTTTCCCCAGGAAAGTTTATTTTCCACCCCCTTTTCTGTCACAAAATGCAGTCTCCTCTTAAAAGATCAGACCTTGCACAGGAACTTCACTGAATAAAGATGAGTTTATATTTTAAAAAGGAAACAGCTGGATTGCAAAAGCAAGGGAGGTAGGCAGCTCTTGTTTCATTAGCTAAGGGAAACTCGGGCCCCAGAGGAGAACAACTGGGATAGCAGCCATGACAGAGAGAAAAAAAGGAAACAGAAGATCATAAAGAACTAATAATGAAAAATGGAAAGTGAGAAAGAGCCAAGAAAAACAAGCAATAAATAGATTAAAGAAGAAGAAGGAGAAGAAGAGGAAGAATAAATGTAAAGCAACAAAGTGGGGAAAGAACAGGACAGAGTATGCATTTTATTAAAACAAAAACTGATGATTCTGAAAACCATTAGGAGCTCAATGGAAATTTTAAAGTGATAACCTTTTGGACTCAGAGCTGATTGCTGGATATCAATTGTGTGCCTTGTTTCAATATAAAATTGGAGGAGGAATACTGCTTGTAATCTGACAGTGGTTTCTCTACCCCCTCACTTGAAAGACAGCGATAAGTTTAGATAAATAGCAGCGTCTAGGCCACTTCCAAACTGATGAATCAGGGTTCTCTTAGAGCACCTTATAAAACTTCTACCCTATGATTGTTTAGAAGGATCCAATTAAATGTTTACCTATGCAGTAATCGGTGGATGCTGATTTGAATCTAGTGAGGGGAGGCGTCCATCTAAACAGTTTCAGATGGAGGAAGAGTGGAGATCGAAGGAAGAGAGAGTTAGGAAGAAAAACAGATACTAGCCTGTCCTTCGTCTTGAAATCTGTTCATTGTGATAAAATATACAAACCCAGCCAAGTCCTCACCATCCAAGAAGGAACAGATTTTTTTCAGCTGCCCTTCAATTAGATCCATAATAATCCTGCATCTTTATATGGTTTACACATGACACCTCAACCAGCAGAAATGGTGCTATTCTTTTAATTTTTACTGTGCTCATTAGATTTTAATAGGAGTAGTTGTTTGATGGCGGGGAAGGTGGTGGTGGTGGGGAGAATGCACTTGGTGATGCATAGTGGAATGTACATTAATCTTGTTAATGACAACACAGTTAATGGCTGGCAAAACATTACTTTTGAATTAACCTTTCTCTTGTGCAGGCTGTACTTGAGAAACGGAGCCAGGACACTGAAGATATAGGGAAAGTGCATGAAGACAGGGATACAGGATTTCCTATGATTTTATGTTGTTCTTAATTAGGAAGCATATTGGCAGCAAATGCTAACATGTGTTAGGATGTTTAGCTGTAGCCAAATAAGTGTTTTCTATTACAATGCTGAATTCCTTGCCTAGACGGAGTGCATGCTGTTCTGTTCATGTCTCACAAAATCCCTTTATAAGTCATCTCGGTGGCCAATTTTCTGTTGGCTCATGCTGCAAAACTCATTGAACATATGCACTGGTATTCCATAAGGGTCGTCCTCCTCACTTGTAGGTCAGACAGAATAATTTTTTGAAAAAAATTTAGAAAAAGGGTGGTAAGTGAGGAAGCCCTTCTGAAACGCTGCTGCATTCCCGCTGCACAATGGCCTGTAGTGAGCATGCTCACTACGAGCATGAGGTAGGGAATGGATGTGATTGGCTCTCTGCCGTCACATCTTCATAACGTGCACTAGGCAAATCACTCATAAGCAATCATTAACCTGACGAAATTTGCCTCTTTTACTGTTGGTGAATAGTCTGCGAATAAATTGTCATTTTTTCAAATCTATTTGAGCATAAGCTTTCGTGAGCTACAGCTCACTTCATCGGATGCATACTGTGCTCAAATAAATCGGTTAGTCTCTAAGGTGCCACAAGTCCTCCTTTTCTTTTTGCGAATACAGACTAACACGGCTGTTACTCTGAAACCTTTCAAATCTATTTGTTATTTCAAATGATTAGGTGAATAATTTTAGGTCTGGTCAGAAGATTATTTGAAGGGCAGTTTGTTGCAAAGACTCACAGCTGAGAACTCCTACTATTTTGATTATACACATAGATCACATGTTTGTGTTTCTGGACTGGATTGGTGTAATCTTTTTTCTGGCGCAAATACTTGCCGTTATGAATTCAGGACTTTCCTTCTGCAAACAGTGTGCCACCTTTGCTTTAAAATCACTATTTCTGGTGAGTGTTCCTGGCAGCAAATTCATTTGATGAAAACATGGAAAGTGAATTTGTAACACCTGTGGAGACAGTCGCACAGAGAATTTTTAATTAATATTCCCAGAATTTTTTCTAGCAGATTTTGCCCAGCATAGTTTCTTGGTTCATTTTGAAAGGGGAAAAGAGAAAGAGAGAAATCCTAATTTTAAAATGGAATTAAGGCACTAGGACAGCCACTTCTCTTCCCGTGCAGAACCCCACACAATTTATGGTAATTATAGGATATGTGCGGATGTGCACAGAAATCTTCATTTAACCACGAGTTATTGGGCTAGATGCAGGAATCACTCGCTGAAATCCTCTGGCCTTTATTACGAGGTCAGACTAGATAATCATAATGGTCCACTTTGGTTGGACCTAACATCTATTAATCAGTGTTTGCATTCAGGTTAATTTCCAGTTTTCTCCCTATTTTGACTCCCCCCAGCCCCATTTTCTTCTGGGACCTCATTTCTAGCCACTTTCCTCCCTCTTCTCCAACGTTATAAGCCACCCTGAGACTCTTGCCTCCAGTCCCAATTTCATGGCATTCCCACTATCCTAAAATCCATAGGGAATCTCATCTCAAACAGCATTCCAACAGCTCTGTGCTCAACCCCAATATGACTGTTCAGGCCTAGCAGATGCTGAAGCTGCCTGCTGTTTATTATCATTATTAGTATTAAAATTGCAAATAAAGGCTCCAACCAAGATCCAGTGTTAGGTTGCACACAGACTAAGAGACAGCTCCTGAGCTGCAGATCTTACAATCTACTTAGACAAAACAAACAAAGGGAGTATTTCAGAGTAGCAGCCGTGTTAGTCTGTATTCGCAAAAAGAAAAGGAGTACTTGTGGCACCTTAGAGACTAACCAATTTATTTGAGCATAAGCTTTCGTGAGCTACAGCTCACTTCATCGGATGCATTATTATTCCCATTTTACAAATGGGGAATAGAAGTCACACAGAAAGTACGTACCAAAGCTGGGAATTGAACACAGTTTTTTTGAGTTGTCATCGAGTGCCTTAGCTTCCTTCCAGGTCCTTCACTTGTTCTGAGCAGAGTCTGATAACATGGTGTTCAATAAGGCAGCGGGTCTACACAAGCAATCCCACTGTTAATACCAACTATGGTGCTGCACAAATGGTGCTTGGATTTTACACACTGAATATGAACCCAACGCTGTAAAAATCGCCCTGCCATTCTATACTTCAAGCCATTGTGAAGCCATCGCCACGTGAGGGACAGAGGAAGGTCTGCCTCATGTTTCCCCTTTTCTTCTCCTTGCCCACATGTAGCCATATAACCAGGATGGTTGCATCTACTTTTGCTTCATGATTTAGATCAGCTGTCACTATTCATAAAATAATCATTCCCAATGACACATCAAGCCACCAAACCAGGTAGAATTTAGTCATTTCAGTTGCATTTTGTGTTGGGGTTTGCTTGAACCTTTAAACTCAAAGCAAAGCTCTGGAGGTGTGGAACAGAGTCACCACATTTTGAAACAAGTCTTTAGTCATTTACAAAGCTAACCGTATCACATACTTCTGGCTCAGAATTCTTCTGACTCATAAGGTCACATCCCTAGAGTGGAAGCAGAAGGTGGAGGCTGTGTTTATGTTCTGCAGATTTGTCTGTCTTTGTGATCAACAACAGAACCCAATTTCAGATTTCACTCAGCTCGCCCACCACTAGTTCCAATCCCCGTATTTTACGTACCTAGACTGTGTGTAAATTTCATACGTTAGATTGACAAAGATCACTTCCTTCAAGGGAAAAAAGTTTAAAGTAGCTACGCACAGCTATTTAAGGCTTTGTTTCATCTACCATATTATGAACAGTTCAAGATTTTTATCCACGGAACAGGTACGTTACAGTCAGCGATAATGCCACCCTGTCAACGTGCTTCCACCATGTTTTGGAGGGGATGACGCTAGGGTTTAGATAGTCTTTATGCCCATTGAATTCTTAACCTCCCTTGAGACCACAGAGAAACTGAGGATGATGCCTCCCATAACTCCTTTGAATGGAGCCACCTCTTTTTTTGCTGGAGAGGGAAGGTTGATTTGAGAGCTCAGAAGCCTCCCTTGCCTCATATAGCTAGAACATAGAAAAGATCAGAAGCGACCCGGGCCTGCCGACAGTGGGGGTGGGCGGAGTGAGGGCAGTGGCTTCAGCAGTGTTACTGAGCATGCTCAGTACTTGTGAGAATGCTCAATACAAGCCAAGCAAATCTGGGGGAGGGGTGTGGCCAACCCTGCCTGCCCCCCGCATGCGTCCCCTCTGAAAAAGACAATGCACAATCGATCTAAAAAGAATGGACCAAAGAAGAGTAACAGTTGTTGTGTCTTGCTGCAAATAGCTCTTGCCTTATTAAAATATCAGTTTATAGTCACCAGTCAGAGAGAAGAAAACAGACGGGGTCCAGTATTTAATTACTTGTGAGTGTGATTCGGTATCAGAAAAATTAGGGAGAGGTGAGCCATTTCTCATACAGTAAAAACAGACAGTTCCCCACCCATAACCATTAAAAAGACTCAGATCAGTTAGTTAAGGAGGCCCGGGATACAGATGGTTCACAGTTGCTCATGGTCACCAGGCTGCTTTTCTGACTTCCTGATCCCCTATCATCTCAATTCCTCTGGTCTCCATTTACTGTTCTGTCCCCTGGCTCACTTCTATCCATAAATCCAGCTACTCTGTACTGGGATGTAATATCACCAGTTTGAAATCTTGTTTGAATTGAGGATGCCCAGGTAGGATTGTGCTGCAAAACTTGGAAACAGAGGCTCCAAAGTCAGCTGCACTCCACAACATAAATTCAAAAGTCAGGTGGAGGGTCAAAGTGTGATTACGTAGAGCAAGCACGGATTCATGGTAGATCCTCGGATTCAGCCTGGCGTTCAGGAGGGCTTGAATGCAGAGCAAGGACTGTCACTCTGTGGTGGACTGGACTGAGCTGCTCTGGTGGAAGGAAGGTCAAGAGACAGTGTTTTGGGGTACTTAAGATAAGTTTGTGGTTCCCTGACATGACTTGAGCCCCATTTCTTCTTGTTCCACCTCTGAGATGAGATGTCAGAGGAGCTGGAGTTGACTCATGGAAGCTGGAGAAGCAGGGCAGTTGGAAGAATTTCTAAAGATTGGCCAGGAAAAGAAAGAGTCACGTGGGCCCGGATGATGTGGGAGTTGAGTTGTGTTGAGTAGCTCTGGTGTGTGGGAGGTTGGGACCTTCACATCTGTAGTTATGATTCAGTGAAGCATCCAAACTATAGAGCACTTGTTCAAGCCTAACCCCTTTCTAGGATTGCCCATTACCCGGGAGGAAAAAATGTCATTCTTTCCACCAAAAGATAAAAACAAAATAGTGAACTAAAGTTCTAAATGATAGCACTATTAACATAATATCTTTTGTCTAGAATGAACTATAAAACACAGATATAGACAATGGAGAAACCTCTGTAAATGTATAATGGATATCCATATTTTTTTTTGTTTTACAGTTTTCCACTCTATAACGTAATCCTTCATAAAAATGATATTTTAACGAAAAGTTTGGCAAAAGAAACAATTGGTAGTTAACGGAAGGATGGGATTACAGTACTGTGCTTTTGCTGTGAACAGTGAAATAGAAAATGAAAAACATTCAGGGCATTATATGAAGCCCAGCAGTCATGCTCCATATGGTTTGAAGAGTTGAGCAACGCTTGATAAAGATTTTACAACTTCATTTGCTTAACATTTGTATGATTGCTTTGATCTAGCCCTCCCAGCCCATTCCTGGACTGAAAAACATGAGGCATTTAAAACAAAGAAATCTGTTTTTATTAATGGAGCATTTTATATTGATTTTAATCTTGTGTGTTGTTGGTGTTTTAATATGCAGTTTTATTACCATCAAGCCTTTTCAAAGATTACCTTGTGGTTATGGCAATGGATTGGAACTAGTGAGATCTGATTGCCAAATCTGCCACAGCCGTCCTACATAATCTTAGGCATGTAATTTAATCTCTTTGTGACTCTATTCCCCACCTGTAAAATGGAGATATTAGCACTTCCCTATCTCACAGGGGCATTTTGAGCATAGATACAATAAAGATTGTGTCATGCTCAGATATGATAATGATGAGAGCTAAGTAAAGACCTAAGGTGGATAGATGGGGACCATATACATAGGTAGATAGGAAAGTACGGTAGAATACTCCTGGAACAATGTGGAGTATAAATAAAATGTATTCTCAGTCCAATAATACTATATGTTTAATAACTGTTTTGTGTTAAAAAAAAGCATAACACATATGTAACACAGTCTTCAAAGCACTTTACAAACATTAAGTAATGTTTATGGCACCCTTGTGAGGTGAGTGTTGTTGCCATGTCAGAGACAAGGTAATGGAGGCTCAAAGCAGTAAAGTGAATTTCCTGAGGAAACAGATGTCACTGTTGGGTTTGGAACACAGAATTTCCTGGCTCCCAAACCTGTGCTCAGACCATTAGATCATGCCCTTCTTTTTAGTTTTAATCAACCCTTTCAAATACACACACACACACACACACACACATACATACACACACATACATACACACACACATGCATAAAACCCTCATTAAACAATGCAATAATGATCATCAGACTGATTGTTCTGCAATAATCATGTCTCATCGATACTCCTCTAACTAAACCATACCGCGTAGTTGTTTCCCTACAGAAAAAGAAGTTCATATTCTCCTTCAAATACATGTGCACAGTTTGCATACATTGTCACCATATAACCACTGGATTGTGGAGGAAAGAAGGAGTGTGGTCTAGTGGTTGGAACAGGTGAGTAGGAGTCAACACTTGTGGAGTCTGTTCTTATCTCTGCCACTGAATTTTTTGTGACCTTGGGCAACTCATGTAGCTCTCTCAGTTTGTAAATTTATTATTTTATTAATAATATTTGCAGCAGTTCCCAGAGGACACAACCTGGGATTGGGGACCCAATATGCTAGGTGATGTGCACACATATAATGAAAACATGGGCTCTCTCCCAAAGATATTACAATCTAAATAAGGACATGTTAGTGATCTATTATGATATTAAAGATAGTGAATATTAAAGTTGAAGTTGGTAGGGAATTTGAGATCAGCAGACAGTGGGTTAGGTAAGTGACGAGCAGCAAAGCTGAGACCTAGCTCTAAACTTTTCCAAAGTTTGAGTGTTTGGATCACTGATTTTGGTTCATGTTCATCTGTAAGTAGTAACTGTTGTTGTTTACTACAGGAATTGACACACTTTCTAATACAAAAACTCCTGAAACACCATTTGGAAGACTCCATAGCAGAAAAGCATTCTTTTCACCCCTTTTCTGCTATTTGTGGGAGCAAGCCCCCACATGCGGAACTCACATTTGTCGGTATTGCAAATGGCATGTTCCATATTAGGTGGATAGAGTATCATTGGAGGTATGTTTTGTCTCATAGACTCAGTACACTGGAGAACACTCAGCTGGTTAATATTTCATTTGGATTCTTTTTTTTTTTTCCAACCATCTAGGTAAACTCATATACATCCAGTCTGGTTTTAGGAGGTGATTGCCTTGCTGTGGATTAAGGATCCATTTCTGAGTCACTACTTAGGCACTTCAGAGGAATAGATTTCAGACCTGAAAGAATGCATTGTAAACAGAATAATGTGCTTTCAAAATTAGCTCACGTACCAAATTGTGTATTTACTTAATACTCCTTAATGGCTTTTGAAGAAGCCATTAGGGTTTATTGCGTAAGTGGTATATATACCAAAATATGTATTTAACCTAGATAGGGCAATTTCCCCTTGCTGATTTCCCCTCCTTCTTTACAAAGTTTTATCTTTGTCACTTTTTAAAAGTCTATGTTTCTGAAAGATTTTCCCACCCTAAAATAAAATTGTTTTGGATGGTGTAAGGCCTCATTAGTTCTAATAAAGTGTGGTCAGCTATAATTAGTAAATGGGCTAAACTTGTTTTCAGTTAGCCCAACAGATGTGACTTTTCAGATCTGGGTCTGGGTAGGAGATGAATTTTCCCTTTATATTCCTTAAAATATCAGTGCTTTTGCAACAGAACTAAGCCACAGATAAGTGAGTTCAATCCCCGCTCAGGGAGCTGGAATTGGCTTCCTAATTCTCAGGGTTAGACCTGGCCATGATGTAGCTTCAATTTCTGCCACTGGCTTAGGGTCCTCAATGGAGCCTACACTGTGAAGGATTGGCATGGCAGAGTATTACCATGCCTGCTCCGCCCTAGCCCTTAGATGGTGAAGTGGGATTCAGAGGCACAAGACCAATCTGCGTTGCTGATATATCATCAGGGCGTTCCTCTATGCCAAGAGAATTCTCCACTGGCCATTTGTGGTGTTGTTATGCCTCCTTTGTGCCAACTCAGTAGTGCCTCAACCTGGCTAGACAACCTGGCCCTGTAACTCTCTGACATTAGGTGAAGAATGGAACATCTCTGATTCAGTTTTTTTCATCTTTTTTTTTTTTTAAAGATAATAATACTTTACAGGGGTATTTTCTGAAGATTAATTAATTAATATTAGTGAAGCGCTTTGAAGATGAAAAAGCACTGAAAAGTACTAAGTTTGAGAGGTGTGAAAGCAAGGTGGGCAGACAGGAAAAATACATACAGGCAAAAAGCTATTTATTGTAACTGTTTCACTGATGTCTCAGGTAGCTGGTACATGAGGTAAAGCAAACCTCTGGTATTTCCCCAGGTATCCTGTTTAGAAGGAGTCGACAATGCAGAAATATCTGTATTCAATTACTTGATTAAAAATACCAAAAATTACAACCAATGTTATTGACGATGAATTATTCCACTAGCTTTAACTACATTCAAGAGTTTTGAAGCATTGACAATCCAGAAGGCTATCCACCCCCACACATAAGGTCCAGTGAGAACTAGCACCTTTAGTACATAGTAGTAGTAGTTGAAACTAAGAGGGAAGCATTCTCTAGGTTTGGTGGGAAAAGGATGGTGATGAGCCTGAAGAGGTGGCCAGTGTATGTGAAGAAGAAAAAATGTCTAAGTCAAACAGAACTTAGGCATATGCTTAAGGGCAGCCCTGAATATGGATAGACTTAAGCACGTGCTTTTGTGTTTTCCTGAACTGTATGTGAAATCCTATATGAAAGCAGTTAGGTTTGCAGCACTGGGATCTTGGAATACTTCTTTAACTAATACCACTTAACTAATAGTAAGTGGTCATAAGTACATTCCATGTTACAGTTCTCCTCCACACAAAATGGCTTTAACAATGTCCTTGTTTATGTGACTTCAGACAGACAAATTCAGTAAAAGTAATCTTTGGGGTATACTTGATGTTCCCTTGACTTTATCTGTATTATTTAATATAGGGACTATTTTACCTAATTACTTGAATATGTGCAGAGAAATATAAAAATATTCAAGTGTGCAACTGTATGCTAGAATTCTGGCACCAAAAATTCAATCTGTTTTCTTCTTCTTTTTTTAATTGTTTTTAAATTGACTTTTTGTTGACCACAAGAAAAACTGGTTTGAAAATAGAGCACAATAACACACAGTCTACAGCTGTGTCAAAACCTGTCGGGTCAGTTTGAATCTTAAGGGTGTACTATCTGGTAATGCTGATTTGATGGTTATTAAACCCAAATTGAAATGAACGAGGTTGGGATTTTTTAAAATGAATACTCTTTTCACCAAAAAATCAAAGCCAAATGGCTCATGAAAAGGGATTGGGTTTGACAAATTTTTTGACTAAAAATAAAATAAAATAAAAATAAATTGTTTCAAAATTGTCAATACATCCTGTTTTAATATTTTCAAACTAAAAAGTTTTTATTTTTTTTGGTTCAAAATGACTTCCAAAAATGTCTGTTCTGTTTCTTTGTTGGGTCACAAAAATTTGAGATTTTGACTTTTCATCCTGATTTGGGATGGGAAAAAAAATTTAAATCTCAAAAATTCTTGCAGGACAGGAAATTTGCCACCCAGCCTTACTTTGTATATATGCCCCATTATAAAGAATTCATAAACCATGACTTGAGGACTTCAATAGTCAGCCATACGTGAGAGGTTTTTCGCAGGAGTGGGTGGGTGAAATTCTGTGGCCTGCGTTGTGCAGGAGGTCAGACTAGATGATCATAAAGGTCCCTTCTGACCTTAGTATCTATGAATCTATATCAACACCTCCATACTTGCCCCTTATATCTTCCTCTCCTCCCTCTTCTAACCTGTTCTGTCTCCCTCAGGTTTCTCCCTTCCCATATCTTTTTACTTAGCTAATCCACCCTAACTACTCCCACACCCACCAAAATAAAAATGGAACTTTTGCAGCCATCACACTGTTTACTCTGCATGTATGTCTCATTTCCTTTAGATTTTAAACTCTTTAGGACAAGGACTGTCTACTACTCTGTTTTTGTACAGTGCCTAGCACAACATGGTATTGATTTTGGTTAGTCTCTAGGCACAACCTAAAAACTTTGAAGGAACTAAGATTGATTTTTTTCAGATATTGAGAGATTATGTATCCTTCGTGTGCTCTACCAAGTATGTCAAGGACAAATATTTGTATGTGCATTCATATTTTTGGCCTTAATGTATGGTTTAGCTTTTTATGCCTACACAACTGAGTTAAGTGCCCCCAGGTTTCATACCATTTTTGCTTGGGTTGCTAGTTGTTAGCTACAGGTGCTATTATTTGTTTTTACTGCAAAGCTAGGGTTGGACTTTAGCCAAAATAAAAAGCATTTTCTTCAGGGATTGACTGGCCATTAGAAGATCAACCAATCATTTCAAAGAGGAAGTGGGGGTTAGGCTTCTTTTATAGTGCGTATAATCCTTATTGACAGCAGAATGGGCGGGATCTATTGTGACTACAGCTGGGTGACTCCTGTAAAAAACAAATCAGATTATTCGTTTGAAACTTTAGACAAATTCCTTATGACTGAATTCACACCCCTTTTGTGATCTCTTTCCATAAATATTCTAGTGAACGAGCTTGTTGCCAGCCTGGTATGTGTGTGAACTATTTAAGAGAACACTGAACACTATTTGCAGAAAATAATGTTTGTGAACAATTTGTGAAAAAGTAGTGAAATGCCTCAACAAAGTGATTTTGTTACAATTTGCCCAGCTGTAGTTGCAACAAACATCTGAACAACATGGCAAAACCTCAATCTCCTTCCAAACTTCCAGCGACAAACTTTTTGAGAGCAGCTGGTACCAACATATATATCTCTCTTTCTCTCTCTTGCTTTTGAAAGTCTAGTTATCTAAAATAAGTATTTATATAAACAGTGTATTGCCCTTTTTACTGTATCTATCCACTTTCACATACAAAGTGTAAATCCCTCCCCATTCACTGTAAATGCTTCTGTCCCAAAGGTGATTATATCATCATTTAAGAAACTGACAACTAATATGAAACAAACAGGTTATTTGCTTGAATTCAGCAAGACATGGGAATGATATTGTCTGCATAACCCAGTGTTAACATGTATCCACCATAAATCAGCTTGGGAAATGCTGGATTTGCCACAGCTCTAGCCCTTCCTGGCTGCTCCCAAGATTTTGGATGACTAATGAGGATGTGTCTGACCAGGGCCAATCAGAGGGTCGGTCCAGGAGGGCCATTTGGCCTCGGCCTCAAGCTCAGAGAGGGCCTCAAATGTAGACACTTGTGAATTTTTTGGCATTGGATAAGTTTCGCAACTTGTTTTTGTGCACATTCCTAACGGACCAAAAGGTGACACACTCTCTCAGCTTAGAGCTGCATATTTAAACAAATAAGAGATGTGACTTGGTAAAAGACATCATTTTTTTTCTTAACTGATATAGATTTTGTTATATTAAAGAGTTAAAAATGTTCATAAATATTAATAAAAACATATTGGTTCTGATGGCACAAGATTAAACCATGTGTCGTCATTTTTTGTTTTTATTATGGCTAGGGGCCTCAAAAGCTGGAAGTGGCCTGGGCCTCTCTGGACCTCTAAGGGGGCCTGTGTCTGACCTGTCCTCACTCCAACTCTACCTCTCAGCCTCCATTCTCTCTTCATCTCCACTGGTGGATGCTTCTCTTCTCCTGCAGGGCCAACAAGCCTTGCATTGCTCTTGCGGCTGAGCATTCTTTCCTCAAATAGCATCTTTCCATAAGGGATGTTGCCTCACCGAACAATGTTATTTCAGCCACAGGCATTTGTTCGTACGTGCCTGCTGTCGAGAGAGAGAAATGTGTTTCCTTATGCTGTGTTTGTATCACGTGCTTCCCACTTCCCATGCCTATTCCCTGTTAACCACACACATCCTGCCTGCCTGGTCTGTGCCTGATGGGTAGTGGTGGTGGTCTGTGATATACACAAGGTCAGACTACATGATTTGGTGGCCCCTTCTGGCCTTTAACTCTGACATCTCCAACACAACAATTAGCACAGAAATTAGCATGGACTTCTGTGATTTAGGATTTAAGGGTGTATTCAAGCAGGGAGGGAATTAGAAGGGATAGGCAATAAATGTTGTCATGTCACTTGGCATGAAATATCTGTCTTTGCTATTGTTTCTCTTTAAAATAAGAGTTACAATTCCACGTAAAAATATTACCCTAACAAAAGGACTGGAATCTTCTTTGTTAAAACACTAAGCATCTGATTTGACAGTGCATCGCTGCTCACAAAGCACTTAGGGTCAGATTTATAAAGGTTTTAACTGCTTAAAGATGCAGATAGGAACCTAGTTGGATTTTAAAGAGTGCCTAGGTGCCTAACTCCCATTAAACTCAATGAATCAAATGGGAGTTAGGTGCCTAGGCATTTTTGAAAATCCCCCTTGCCACCTACCTACCTCTTTAGGCCTAAATGCCTTTAAAGATCTGGCCTTTAAGCATGTGCTTAAATCCTGAGCTTAAGCATTTTGCTGAATAGGGATAGACAGAAGCATGTGCTTAAGGACCTTACTGAATTGGGGCATTAATCATCTTTATAGCCGGCAAAATCATAGCAGTGGAAGAAATATTTTCCCATTAGAATGAACTGGATTATTTCCTTCATTTGTGTGCAATAAGTAATATTTTCAATAGTACATTCCCAATTGTATTTAATGTGTTAGAATGTTTTCTGTGATATTAGAAATCATTTTCCATAAGATTTCATATTGCTCAGGAGAGGTCTTTGGAGATTTTTGAATAGATATGCTCTCTGTTTTTGGATTTATATTAATAATAAGTTGTAAGGAAAGATGTAATGGGCCAAAAACACACACACACGCACATTTCCCACTGACTTCATCTAACGAGAGAATTTTGGTGAGTGTGTATACTCAGTAATTCTGTCTTAGGGGAATTATTTCTTTCCATATCTGATTTTAATTTGTTTGCACAAACTAAATGCAGATCTCCATATACTGTAGCATTCCCTTTTCTTTTTCTTTCTTCTTTCTTTTACAATCTGCCAGTATTAACAGGTTTTAAAAACAGACAAAATAATTGCATGACTCATTATGAACATCCAGTTATATACTTAATAATATATGATGATTTTCTATATATATATATATAGAAATATATGATAATGGTGATTTTCTTAAAAAGAAAAGGAGGACTTGTGGCACCTTAGAGACTAACCAATTTATTTGAGCATGAGCTTTCGTGAGCTACAGCTCACTTCATCGGATGCATACTGTGAAGTATGCATCCGATGAAGTGAGCTGTAGCTCACGAAAGCTCATGCTCAAATAAATTGGTTAGTCTCTAAGGTGCCACAAGTCCTCCTTTTCTTTTTGCGAATACAGACTAACACGGCTGTTACTCTGAAACCGGTGATTTTCTTGTTGCTCCTGATGATGATAATAAATAACTTACCTATATGTACACCACTTTTCATCCTGAAGTATCCCAAAGTATTTTACAAACTATAGCCCTGTTCCTGCAAAGATTTAAGCATGTATGTAATTTAATGTGCAGGTGGCTTCATTGACTTCAGCCTTAAGGTTCTACAAGATAAGACTCAGTGGATCTGATTCTGCAGAGACACATACATGTACCCTTATTCATGGGCAGATTCCCATTAGAGTGAGGCCAGGTCTATACTACAAACTTATATCGGTAGAACCACATCACTCAGGAGTGTGAAGAACTCCTGAGCAATGTAGTTATACCATCCTAATCCCTGGTGTAGACAACACTATGTTGACGGGAGAAGCTCTTTTAAGGTCTTGACTGAGTTAAGTCCACTCTGTAAACCACGTGAAACTCAGTGTATCTAATTCGGAAGAATGAAGGCCTGAGGTAAGCCTGTCCGTGTTCAAGCTGTGGTTCCAAGCAGTCCAGATATTTCAGCGATTATGCTTAGACAGATAGGCAATCCTCTCTCACATTCAACATGTCTAATTTTACAAAGACTGAAAGAGAAACTGGGAGAGGTGTTATCTTTAGGGGATACATTTATGGCTATTTTACTTACTTCATGCCACTCCATGCCATCTTTTCCAATACCTGAAAGGGGAATCACACAGAAACTTAAGGTCCTGACCCTTGGCCCATATTCTCAGCTGCTGTAAACCAGTGTAGCTACATTGAAGCCCATGGAGCTTTGCCTGTTTATACCAGTTGAGGATGTGGCCTTTGAGTCCTATCTCAGCAAATGGCTCATGTCTAGACTCAAGACACATTGTTATTTATTATTTGTGTTACATAGTGCCGAGAGGCTCTATCTGAGATAGAGACCTCATTGTGATTAGTGCTGTATGGAAGCACAGAAAGATGCAGTCCCTCCCGAAGAGCTTACAATCGGAATATGCAAGTCAAAGACTCAGAGAAGGGAAATGTTATCCCCATTCAACAAATAGTAAACTGAGAGACAAAGAAATTAAGTGACTTGCCAAAGTCCCACATAGCCAGGACTTGAATCCAGGTCACCTGAGTCTCAATCTCATGTCCTAAGTACAAAACCTCCAGTTTTCACTCTTACAGCGATCATCACCTCAAGAGGAGACACTCTTGTATTTTCTTGTAAAAGCAGAGAAAAAATGTGTTTGTTTTATTTAATTTCTATATTCTTTATACAGAAAAAGATGGCGTTTGAGCCAAGGCCGTGTTATTTTACTATTTATTAATTAGTAGCATCCCCAGGTGTGCGAGATTCATCACAGAAAGAAAACACACAGGAGTCATATCCCTCATTTCTTTGAATCAGGAGCATTTTTCTTATCTCTTTTTTCCTGGTCCATATATATTCTTCTACACAACAAAAAAATGGGATTTGGAATTTCAGCAGCAACAACAACAACAAAACATGCATTCCACTGAATATGTACATACTGTCTGACATGTTTCATGACTGTGAGAGAGACATTGATAGGTATTATCTTTGATAGAGGAATTTATGGCCATTTTCCTATCTGTAGTATGTTTACATTTTGAATTTGTGTTGAGCGTTTGTCAAGCTCACTTGTATCTTGTCTTAAATTAGATCATAAACTCTTTAAGGCAGGACAGTATCTTCTTATATATTACTTGCTTGTTTAGAAGCTAGCATAATGAGGGTCAGATCCTGATTGGGAATAATAATAATAATAATTAATAAATTTATTAATAGGAAGGATCCATGAGTCTGGAGGCTTCTGGGTGGCTGCCTTGTCCACACCACAACCGGACACTCTTGTCAAGTGGGGAACAGCAGCCTATGAGTTCAAGTACCACAAGATGTCCTGCTCAAAGAGGTCCTGATTGACAGAACCTACCACGTTCCCTGATTGGCCCAAGCACACTATTTAGGGCCCAGATAAAACACCCTGGAGGTTATTTGTGTAACTAGGTGCATCTCCAGCCTGCTGTTCAGACAGACCTTGTTCATAGAATCATAGAACTGGAAGGGACCTCAAGAGGTCATCTAGTCCAGTCCCCTGCACTCATGGCAGGGCTAAGTATTATCTAGATCATCCCTGACAGGTGTTTGTCCAACCTGCTCTTAAAAATCCCCAAATGATGGAGATTCTACAGCCTCCCTAGGCAACTTATTCCAGTGCTTAACCACTCTGACAGTTAGGAAGTTTTTCCTAATATCCAACCTAAACCGCCCTTGCTGCAATTTAAGCCCATTGCTTCTTGTCCTATCCTCAGAGGTTAAGAAGAACAATTTTTCTCCCTCCTCCTTATAACAACCTTTTATGTACTTAAAAACTGTTATAATGTCCCCTCTGTCTTCTCTTCTCCAAACTAAAGAAACCCAATTTTTTCAATCTTCCCTCATAGGTCATATTTTCTAGACCTTTAATCATTTTTGTTGCTCTTCTCTGGACTTTCTCCAGTTGGTCCACATCCTTCCTGAAATGTGGCCCCTGGAACTGGACACAATACTCCACCTGAAGCCTAATCAGTGCAGAGTGGAGTAGAAGAATTACTTCTCATGTCTTGTTTACAATATTCCTGCTAATACATCCCAGAATGATGTTTGCTTTTTTTGCAACAGTGTTACACTGTTGACTCATATTTAGCTTGTGATCCACTATGACACCAGATCCGTTTCTGCAGTACTCCTTCCTAGGCAGTCATTTCCCATTTTGTATGTGTGCAACTGATTGTTCCTTCCTAAGTGGAGTACTTTGCATTTGTCCTTATTGAATTTCATCCTATTTACTTCAGACCATTTCTCCAGTTTGTCCAGATCATTCTGAATTTTAATTCTATCTTCCAAAGCACTTTCAACCCCTCCCAGCTTGGTATCATCCACAAACTTTATAAGTGTACTTTCTATGCCATTACCTAAATCATTGATGAAGATATTGAACAGAACCAGACCCAGAATCGATCCCTGCAGGACTCCACTCATTATGCCCTTCCAGCATGACTGTGAACCACTGATAACTCTCTGGGAATGATTTTACAACCAGTTATGCACCCACCTTATAGCAGCTCCATCTAGGTTGTATTTCCCTAGTTTGTTTATGAGACAGTCATGAGAGACAGTATCAAAAGCCTTACTAAAGTCAAGATGTACCACATCTACTGCTTCCCCCTATCCACAAGGCTTGTTACCCTGTCAAAGAAAGCTATCAAGTTGGTTTGACACAATTTGTTCTTGACCAATCCATGCTGACTGTTACTTATCACCTCATTATCTTCCAGGTGTTTGCAAATTGATTTCTTAATTATTTGGTCCATTATTTTTCCAGAAGGCAAGCTGACTGGTCTGTAATTCCCCGGGTTGTCCTTATTTCCCTTTTTATAGACGGGCACTAGACTGCCCTTTTTCTAGTCATCTGGAATATCTCCTGTCTTGTTGTGTACTCCTGATACACGGCCTTCCTCCTGGTTCCTGACCCCAGCCCAGCTCCTGACACCTAGCCTCACTTTTGCTTCCTGATTTCCTGCTCTGCTCATCTCATTTTGCCTCTGGACTACTAACCCTACTCTGGCTGACTCATTTGGTTCCAACCCAGTGCGGTTCATCAAACTTGACTCTGACCAGATCCTATGAAGCTAGTGTGGACTGCTGCTTTTGGCCTTGACCCTTTAGACTGAACTCGGACCATGTGCCCTCCAACCCAGGCACCATCCTTGACTGAGATCCTGACAATAATAATTGGAAATACCAGTGGAAAGTACTTTAAATAAGATAAAGTAAGATCATTCAAAGTACAGAGACTCCAGGAAGCCTGTAACTTTTGTGTTAATAGAACCTATATCAAGATGGGGAGTTTATAAGAAACTTTCTGGAAAAAAAATCTATATTTTAGTGAAGAAATAGTACTTTCAAATCCTTTAACCCCCTTCCAATTAAGAGAAAGGGGAAGAGTTGGATTCCTTTAATTTATGGCAGTCTCTGGCAAAATTATTGTAATAATGAGAGGCTTTTCTTCTCCTTCTCCTGGCACTACTTGCCATAAAACAGTTACCCTTCCAATATTCTTCCAATATTCTTGCAAACAAACAAGGACACACAGCTTGTAAATGAGAGAGATGAAAGCATATTAAAGGAGTGAGGCAGACCTTATGTCATCCCACACCTAGGCACAACGGGATGCATTAAGGAAGCAGTTAAGGAGGCATTCCATCAAACCAAGGTGTCAGAGGACATATGGTCTATTTCATCAATAACTCAGTGAGTTTCCATATATTTCTACTGTTCTATATTTCTTCTAGCTTTATGTTCAATTATTCCTTATATAATTTATTATTAAAATTTTTCCACGAAAACCCATATAAATCCACATGTATGCAATTCATTAAAAAAAAAAAGAAGATGAAATTATAACCTTGTTTTCTATCAAAAGTGAAATCCAAAGATTTCAGACAAAACAAAAATATTGTTAAGGTCCTCAGGATTTTAAGTTCGGGCCCAAATCACTAAAAACATGTGTAAGAGAGGTTTGCAAAAGGTTTTCCCTAAATGATCAGACCTTATATGCACGTGATGTCTGGAGAGGTTAGGGAGGCAAAAATTGGCCACCCCAACTTGGGTGAAAGGCTGCAATAGGGATTGATGTAAATATGTTTCCTATGGGTCCAATACTGGTCCACTTCCATCTCCACCTTTCTCACTATGTGGGCCCATGAGAGACACACAAGTAGTATGGAGGCACTTCTTTTTCTTTGCTCGACGGGCTTCCCTACCACCCACCATGGAGCCTCACAGCATGTCTACATTGGTGTGCAGGGATATGTGCTGAATAGCTACACTAGGTGAGCTTAATGTAAGATTCTCTGTAGATTCATGTAAGTCTCCAAGGCCATCAGTGTGGCATTACATTCATTATTTATATGTATGGGTGTGTGCGTGCGTGTATATAAATAAAATCAGGAAGAGCTGATTTACAATATTCAAACATATACAGAGATTAATGGATCTTATGATTCATATGATAAGCTAGGATTTTATTTTGTACACTACTTCCTCTGAACAATGGATATAGTCCTACAACTTTCAGTGATTGCTGTCATGGAAAAATTATATATAATGGTATATTTCACTTCAATATCATTTATATAACACTAAAAAACCCCAAGATGTCCTAATGTGAGGGGTGGGGGAAGAACTAAACTTTTAAGACAATCATTGTAATAAGGCCATTATCTTCGCTTCAGGGAAAAGCATAAACAAACAAACCAACCCACCATATCAACCAGCCAAAAACTCACGTAAGGGGGCAAAAAACTCTTTATTTTCAGCTACGACATAGTACTGTGATTTTCACTGGGAAAGATAAATTGATAGGTCTATAGGAGACCCAAGTTATAAGGGCAAAGTGACTGTTCAACCCATTTTTATTGGGACAGTGGAACTTCTTTTAGGACATCTGAAATGTCCTGGTTTTCATTTTATCAATCAAAAAATTATTTCACTTTATAAGTCCAGAATGTTAGTTCACGGAATATTGTTATTCCTAGTAGAATTTGTCCTTTATTTACCAGGAACAAACAGTCCAGAGGAATGAACGTTTTGTATGATGAATGGTGTTTGGAATGAAAAAACAAAGCCACATGAGTGTACCCACTATCAAATATGTTCTCTAGCTCAAACTGAATGCTAATGGGATGTTTGGTGTTTTATGATAAATAAATTCAGAAGATTAAGTTATTGGTAAAAATCCTCTCCTCTGAGAAATAGACCAATATCACTATTTAAGCAGAAACTGTCAGTAATGACACCTATATACATTTTAAGTATAATTTTATCTTGTGTACAGCTTATTTTTACACTAAAAATGTCACCCAAAAAGTGTCAGAGATTCTGAAAATATGATCACTTTCTGTTTGTTACTAACTTCCATAGCGCTTGGATGTGGCACAGATATTCTCAATTTGAAATGCTCAAAATCTGAGCCTATGCCATTTTGCTGTGAATTTGAGACTAATCCAATTTTCACAAAATATTTGCACTATGAAACAGGACCATTTGTGTGTCAACTTGTGAATTGTCATCTTTTTGCAGTGAAAGAACTGTTTTGGTGAAATTTCAGGAAAGCACACTATTTTATGGTCACAAACATGGCTAAAATGAAATCTCAGGAAGTATCACAAACTATTTTGTAACATTTTTGTCCACAATTTTGCTGTGCCCAAATATTGTTTAACTCCCACATACAATTACACAAGTGGAAGTCAAAGTATTCAATCCAGCTCCAGTGACTTGTGATTTCCCAGCCTTTGTTAGAACTTGTTTGTTTTACAGGTTCTTTCAATTTGATTTTTAATTTAGATATTAGTCTGTTTCCCATGTTTTTTCTCTTGTGCTCTGGCTCATTAACCCGGCCAGTTGACCTGCATCATTCTAGTGTTGACAAAGATAGGCAGTATGAACCTTAAACTGTCATAAACACCTATAAAATGTGACCTTACTTGAATGCAGTGATGAGGGTTTGACAGCATTACACCAGTCATCTGATAAGCTCAGGTCAAAAGTCACTCAATTGCTTGCCTTTTGTTTGGGTGTCAAAGAGCCGAAAGCTTTTCGTGATTTTAATAAGCAAATTAACCAAATACTTATACTACACTGCATATATTAACTCCTTGGTAGCTGGGGTTTCTACGGAGCCATCTTTCCAAAGGTCAGATGACATAGATACTATTTCAGTTTGAGGTCAGTCATTTTTTCTTTGACATATTAGGATTCCTTTTATTCAGTTTGTTTTACTTTCCAGAGGCATATTAATATCTGCCAACTAAGCCGGATGGAGCAAAAAAAAAAAAAAGCACTGGACACACGCTCCAAGATTGTCGATGGGTGTGCATGAGGCTGGAATGTCAACAACAGGACTGTAGGATTAGAAAGACTATATCAAAAGCAGAAGGAGCCCAGAAAATGTCTCCAGAGTTTCACTGTCGTAGGCAATTTGCTTCATAAATGTAACAAAATTTATTTGGCAACATTTTAATGATACTTATCACTTATGTATAATAGTGTTGCTTACACCTTCAAAGCCTTGTGTGAACATTAATCAATTAATCCTCATTTTGTTCCATGCAGTAGTTTAATACGTTCCATTTATTATTCCCTTTTTACATAAGAAGAAGCAAAGACAAAAAGAGGTTGTGACCTGCCCAAGACTATGCTGTGTGAGTCAGTGGCCAAGCCAGGATTAGAATCCTGGAACCCTGACTCCTAATTTTCTACTTCTCTGGATCAGGCTGCCATCTCTTATATTACCTATCCTGGGGCAGATGCTCAGCTGGTATAAACTGGTCTAGCTCCACTGTCAACAGACCTACAGCTATTTACATCATCTTAGGATCTTACCTCTACATTGATTTACATGTAGGGTCCTGCCATGACCTCCTTTCCTCTCCACTCCTCCTTGATCCCCTTTTTGGCATTCTCTTTTTGAGGAGGAGTGAGAGTGAGCAGTCCCAGTGCTCCCCAGAGAACAGGGAATACAGAGAGTGTTATTGTGGGATGTCCTTGTATAGCCACATAATGGGAGAGACATCTTTAGCTCTGTCTGTACAACCAGGCAATGGGCTCATGCAATTTTGTCCACTGTCTTAATTTAAACCATTATTTTGTGTTTGCTACTTAGAAGTTCTATACCACTTTTCATCCACAGATCTCAAGGTACTGTACAAAAGTGAGTAAGCATCATTATTCTCCTTTTACAGATGGGGAAACAGAAGAAAAGAGAGGCCAAAGGCATAAACCAAAGCCTCCCAATGTGAGAGAGACACCTATGGACTTCAATGTAAAGACTCTTATTGACTTTGGCTTTGGGCTTGATCCAGATTTCCACTAAAGAGACTAGAAAGAGAACTCACATCTTCCATCTCTCAATCCAACTCACCAACTTTAATACAGTTATTTCAGTATAGTAGTCACAGTTGCTATGCCTACCAAACCAAAATATGTGCTTTAGTCAGGCCATGTATATCAGGAGATGACCAGGTCCTTGTCATTTTATGTACTATTTTGAGTTGAGTTTAGTTTTATTTTAGATTTTATTTTTGTTTGTTGGTAAAATGAGTCTTAAATCCATTTCGCTGTTTCGAGACAGAAAAGTGCATAATAAAATGGTAGCCCAAGATGCACTTCAGTCGAGTTGGTTGGGAAAGATGCCCCACAGCATGGTGTGTTTCCATGGGGAAAGGTTCATTGTTGTTGGAAATCTCCAGAGCCATGTAAATGAATGCCCCTCCTAGGCCCACAAGCACACATCCAGAGCACAGTACAGCTAAGAAGAACATAAGGTCTGTGGAGCCATGTGGGAAAACCCATCCTGCCATATAAATTATAAACCCTAGGCATTTTTTAGTAATTCATGTAATCCTCACTTTATAGAGGATTCTACTTCTGGGATTCATTGCTGGCTTTCAAACCAGTAACCACAAGCAGTCCCTCTTCTAGACGTAAAGTAGCAGTCATCCACAACCATAAACATACAACCACAGTCACCCCACAAACTCAAACAGACAGCCATAAAAACCTCATATAGTTCTAAACCTCTGCCCGAAGTAATCTCTTCCTACATCATGTCATAAAATACCTAACCTCATCTGCAAGTTCTCTGCGACAGGGATTCTTGGCAGGATTTTCAAATGTATCGACAGCCCCTGAAATCAGGCCTCAAGTTCATACTCTCTGCATAAGATTTCATTGGCTATCTATGGTACCATGTACAAATATTACATAATCCTCCTAGTAAACAGATATATAAACAATATCAAAGACTCAAGAAATGTATCCACAAAATGGGTCCCCCCCACAGCATTGTTTGGGCTCCTTTTCATTCTAAAATGAAATTTAAAAAAAATCAGAGAAAACTGCCTTATTAACAAAAGCTATTACAGTAATCGAAACACCACATTAAGCTTTGCTTGCACAGCACTAGACACAATCAGAAACATACATTAGTCATTTAGATACAAGATAATTTACTGTATTTTAAGGTCATGTGGCATGCTGAGCTCCCGCTTCTCCTTCTGAGCTGTTGTCCTCTTTGAGGTTTGGTGGCTGAAAAACACACCACCATTTTAACAGATAAAGGATTACTATTAACAACTGGTCGATGAAAACAGCAACAGATATAAACTCACCCACCTGCTCTGGAAGCAGCTACAGAGTTTTGATTGTATATTACCGTAACAGAATGATTGTGTGGCACATCCATAGGCAGTTAGGCGCCACCTAAAGGGTGTGGCTCCTCCCAGATGGCAAGAACCCCTGATTCAAGAAGTAACCTGAGTTTCCTGTGCTTCCTGCTTTGGGGGAAGAAGTAGTACCAGCTTCCTGGGCGGAGCTGCTCCTGTACCCCCTTCAGTAATAAAATACATGCTCTGTTTACTGAGTTCACGCCAGCATCCATCCAGCTTTCCAGGGACTTTGCCTGTTTGTGATACTCCACCACTAAGGAGACCACAAGGTCACGCAACATTACGCTAAGGCCCTGCAGTTTATTACTTAATTTTAGTGAAAGGACGTATGGCTGCTGGCTTTACCCATTTCTGTTTTAAATGTGGAGTAGACTTGAGCTCTGGAGCAGGAAGGCAGAGTTGATGGTGCTTTGAGATTAGGGCAACTTTGTTTCTTGCCCCTCCTCTCTCTCCTGGCTGTATTTATGGTTTACCATAATGTAATATAATCTGAGTTGATAACTGCATGGTAGGAACAGGTTAAACAAGGATAATTGTGAACTACATAAATGTAGATGCCAAAATAAATTTCATAATCCAGGGATGAAGGAGAGATGGAGAATGAGGTGGAAGAATGTCCCCAGCTCTTTATCTTTCTCTCTGTAGAGGAATAAAGCATAATGTAAATCCTAGTTGTGGGAATTTACTCTCATCCTTTTGCATGGCCATGTACATCCACGGTAAAGTATCTTGGGCATTCCTGATATTAATCATGACCAGCAAAATCTCTGTTATAGGGCCCTACAAGGTTATGCATGTCTGATGTCAAGAAAGGCAGTTTCTATAACCTAGCCAAGCAGATGATATTGAGACATTCTTAAATCAGATTCAGAATGGAGCCATTAGTGTTCACTAGATTCATAAATTAGTTGTTTATTTCTGGTCAGTTTAACGGAACAAGCAGTTGATAGACACATATACAAATGTATAGTATATGATGATTCAGTATGCCTACACATTCAGTCTATAGGCCTGTATTCACACATACGTGCACAGGTGTGATCACAGGGACATTTGTATTGTGTGGGGCTCCACTCCTTCTTAGAATGAAAACATCCAAGAATCTTAAAGAAGATTTCTGTAAGTGGAACAAAGGCAAATAAGAATTCATGTCTGACCTCATCTGACACAAATACAGCTATTAAAAAGGGATTAACAACTTGCACACACAACAAAGGTTATAGCCAGTCATTAAGAGACTATTTGACTTTCTATACAATTAGGACACATTACAAGTCAGCCCAGGGTTATGCTTGAGTGGGAGAGATGCCGAGTAAAAGAAAAACTTACAAATTTACATGGAGAAACTCTGACAACTCACTGAAGAGGCGTATGAGGCTGTGACTTAAAACATCCTGGGAAGTGTTCCACTGATGCCAAGAGATGGAAACTACAAGCGAGCCATAAAGTGAAACAACACATAAGAATTCCAAATACATATGCTCCATTTGTTCGATGAGAAACAGCAGACCCACCTACAAGACAGTTCTTAATGATATTTTCGTTGTGCTCTGCTAATGTTAATGCTCCTACTTTTTATATGTATCTGTAGCTCTTCAAAAATAAATCCACCAGAGGGTTTGTTTAGTTTGCAAAATAACAGATTAAACTAAAGTAAAAAGATATACCAATGACAGCTTTAAACTGGATGAATATTTCTCTCTCCCCATGCCGACCTGTAACAAGTAATAAAAAGTTGTAATAACTTTTTCATACCATATGTGTTATATGTCTGTCCCCATGGGATCTTTTCCATCCAATGAGCTTGTTGGATGGCTGGCCCTTGTTGTAAATTGGTAAAAATGAAAGAATTAACTGATTTCTGACTTTGCTGAAGTTCTGCAAAAAATTAAGGAAGTGCTTCCAGAAATGGGTTTTGTTTTTATGGATTAAATTTGCTTTCTGTTTGTGCGAAGCACATAGGTATGTTATATATGTAAAACAGCTAACCAGGATGCATCTCTTAACGAGTAGTACAGTGGGCAGCTGTCATTCCTCTGTACCACAAGCTGACGGGCAAAATTATTGTCTGCACCAGTCATTTGGTACAACAGAAATAAAGTTATTGTAATATTATGTTCTGGTTGCCTTCTCCACCCCAATTTTGATGTGAGACAATGTGTTGCAATTTTAAAAAAAAGAGTAAGTTGTTTATTAGTTCATAACATGCTAGATTTTTTTATTGGTTAATTAATATTTCACTTTAAATGTGAAAAAGATAACTTTTTAATATTTTAACTGTTTTCACTTCTACTACATTGTTTCCTTGTATATTTGATAATTACCTACAATAATTTCCATTAAAGCTGTCAGTAAGAAACTAAGAATACTTTGTATGTCTTTAGTGTCTTTCCTCATTAGCTATCGATCTATCTAGTTACTTATATAGATCTCAGCACTGTAGCCTCTGACACCTAAAAACATCTTTGCAAACATAATTAAAGAAATCCCACAACACCTTTGATAGGTAGGTAAGCACTGTGATACCCCTTTTAGAAGTGGAGAAACAAAGGGTAAGTCTATGTTGTGGCTGGCCCATGTCAGCTGACTTGGGCTCATGGGGTTTAGGTTTGGGGTTATAAAATTTCAGTGTAGATGTTCGGTCTTGGGCTGGAGCCCTGGCTCCGGGGGCTGACCTGTATCAGGTGACTTGGGCTTGTGGGGCTCGGGTTGAGGGGCTATAAAATTGCAATGTAGAGCCCTAATGTCTACACTGAAATTTTATAGCCCTGCAGCCCAAACCCCATGGGCCTGAGTCAGCTGACTCTGGCCAGCGAGGGGTGTTTTACTGCAGTGTAGACATAACCTAACACAAGTTAACTGACTTGGCTAAGGTCTTTATAATGAATCAGTGTGAGAGATGGGAATTAAACAAAAGGTTCTCGGCTCCCATGCTGTAACCACTTCCTCCAATTATTTAAATATCAAGGTGAAAACCCCAGTTTTGGCTTTTAGTGAGTCCAATGAAAACAAGATTCATTTTCCAGCCTTTGCCAGCTGTGTGAGATTTTTTCTGAGCTCAACAAAGGCAAACCTACCATTAAATAAAACCACAGTAGAGACTATAAATAATAATAGTCTGACTTCATTTTGGAGTATACCTTGGAAAGTCTGGCTAAACTAACAGGAAAGTGCAATGCCATCTCCTGCAACTCACAGGCCCCAGTTAATGATGTCTCTTCTAGTAATGTCTCTCTACTTGCAGTTCAGGAGGAGCATGGCAGCTGCAAACTGGTATAAAACTTCATTTCGAAAGCAGACTAGCCACGTGGTATGGGATAGCTTGACATTGCCAGACATACTTGTAGTTGCTACAAAGTCATATTTTAGCAATTAAATACCAGTTTGCCAGGATTATATGTCAGTTTGCCAATCTGCTGACAATTACAAGAGATAGTCACATGGCGTTGTACTGTACTGCTTAATGTATTTCAGTCAAACGGCAAGCGATTCTTGTTGTTTAAATTGAAACTACACTTTCTATTTCAAGGACAGCAATCACCTTTCAGGAGCTTTTAAACAGTGCAATCTTTCACTGGATTAAAGAAAGCATGTCAAGGCAGACCTATTAAAAGGAGATTTGCTACAAATTTGAAAATGGGCATAGAGCTTTCAGGAAAATGTACCATATCCTTTGCCATGCCATAAGGAAAGAGAAGCAAAAGAAGAATTAAAAAAAAAAATCTCAGAGCACTTATTTTATCTGAACCCCAAACAGCAACCCATTATTAAAGAAAAGAAGTACCTTGCGAATAATAGTAATTCTTTATTTTACAGCACAATGACCTCTTATGTTCTTATTCTTTACAGTTTTACGGTTTACCATCTGAGTATAGTATAAATACCATATGGATGGTTAATTAAGGGCCAGATTGCACTGAAGTCAAAGGACTCCTTTCTACAGGCTTCAACTGGTGTTGGATCATTCCCTATGGCCTCCAATTTAGGAAAGGATCCTTATCCTGGAAGCACTAACACACATGCTTAAACTTAAAAGTGTGATTAAGTGTTTTCTTGAATTAAGGCCTACATGAGGAAGTACTCCTCACAGATGTTTCTGACCAGTTCTGTTGGTCCCTAACTTCTCCAAGTATTAAATTGACTGTAAAGTGTGTGTGTGTATTTTTATATATATATTAAGGTTGTCAAGCGATTAAAAAAATTAATCGCAATTAATCACGCGATTAATCGCACTGTTAAACAAATAATAGAACACCATTTATTTAAATATTTTTGGATGTTTTCTACATTTTCAAATATATTGATTTCAATTATGGCACAATACAAAATGTACAGTGCTCACTTTATATTTATTTTTGATTACAAATATTTACACTGTAAAAACAAAAGAAATCATTTATTTCAATTCACCTAATACAAGTACTGTAGTGCAATCTCTTTATAATGAAAGTTGAACTCACAAATTTAGAATTATGTACAAAAAATAACTGAATTCAAAAATAAAACCATGTAAAACTTTAGAATCTACAAGTCCACTCAGTCCTACTTCAGCCAATCGCTCAGACAAATAAGTTTGGTTACAATTTGCAGGAGATAATGCTGCCCACGTCTTGTTTACAATGTCACCTGAAAGTGAGACCAGGCGTTCACATTGCACTGTTGTAGCCAGCATCGCAAGATATTTATGAGCCAGATGCACTAAAGATTCATATTTCCCTTCATGCTTCAATCACCATTCCAGAAGACATGCATCCATGCTGATGATGGGTTCTGCTTGATAATGATCCAAAGCAGAGAGGACCGACATATGTTCATTTTCATCATCTGAGTCAGATGCCACCAGCAGAAGGTTGATTTTCTTTTTTGGTGGTTCAGGTTCTGTAGTTTCCACATCGTAGTATTGTTCTTTTAAGACATCTGAAAGCATGCTCCACACCTCATCACTCTCACCTTTTGGAAGGCACTTCAGATTCTTAAACCTTGGGTCGAGTGCTGTATCTATCCTTAGAAATCTCACATTGGTACCTTCTTTGCATTTTGTCAAATCTGCTGTGAAAGTGTTCTTAAAACGAACATGTGCTGGGTCATCATCCAAGACTGCTATAACATGAATATATGGCAGAATGCAGGTAAAACAGAACAGGAAGCATACAATTCTTCCCCAAGGAGTTCAGTCACAAATTTAATTAACACATTCTTTTTTTAATGAGCATCATCAGCATGGAAGCATGTCCTCTGGAATGGTGGCTGAAGCATTAAGGGGCATATGAATGTTTAGCATATCTGGCATGTAAATACCTTGCAATGCCCGCTACAAAAGTGCTATGTGAATGACTGTTCTCACTTTCGGGTGACATCGTAAATAAGAAGCAGTCAGCAGTATCTCACAAATGTAAACAAACTTGTTTGTCTTAGCAATTGGCTGAACAAGAAGTAGGACTGAGTGGACTTGTAGGCTGTAAACTTGTACACTGTTTTGTTTTTGAGTGCAGTTATGTAACAAAACCCCCCTACATTTGTAAGTTACACTTTCACGATAAAGAGATTGCACTACAGTACTTGTATGAGGTGAATTGAAAAATACTATTTCTTTTGTTTATCATTTTTACAGTGCAAATATTGGTAATCAAAAATAATAATATAAAGTTAGCACTGTACACTTTGTATTCTGTGTTGTAATAGAAATCAATACATTTGAAAATATAGAAAAACATCAAAGAATATTTAATAAATTTCAATTGGTATTCTATTGTTTAACAGTGCGATTGATCACAATTAATTTATTTAATCGTAGTTAATTTTTTTAGTTAATTGTGTGTGTTAACTGTGATTAATCGACAGCCCTAATATATATATATATATATATATATATATATATATATATATATAATATAACTCCCTCCAACAGTCAAATGTCTGAAAATGAAATCTTTCTTTCAAACAATTATTTGAAAATTTAGTGCTTTGTTGAAATTATAAATTTATTAAAGTTCCAACAACAAAAAATGTGTTTAAGGAAAGTATTAAGTGGCTGAAAACTATACCACAGTTATTTAATTCTTGGATAAAGGTCTTGGCTTGTTATATAAAGATGCATCGACACCCATGAGACTTTGAAAATGTCTTTCCTTATATGGGTAATTCAGTGAAAAAGTGGTCTCCCAACCCCCCCTCTTCTAAAGCAAGCCCCACATTCCCTGAAACTGATCCTACCATTGTATGAAAAGCGTATTTTGCCGAAGTGTGCCATGCCAACAGTAATCTAGCAACAGGAACTATCAAAACCTTTGGGATACCATCTACCCTTCATATTTTGCAGCACAAGTCCATGTCCTAATTGGAGGAAAATCATGATTGCAGTGTAGAAATCCAGTCTTTCAATAATAGCTGGTCATCTTGTGCACCAAGTAAAACAGGACAATTTCATATTTAAACATGAGAGATAAGAAAGAGAAGCCTCTTACATCTTTTTTTCTTCTCTTGTTCTGTTAACCGATCATGCATCATTACTAATGAGCTTGATAAAGTATAGCAAGGCAAATCTGATTTCCATTTCAAAAGTGAGAGCTGATTTAAGGAAATAGTCTTTATTTTTGAAGCAATAGAAAAACAACAAATGATCTCAATTAAAACAATATGGCTGTCCATACTACCCAAAAATGATGTCACAGCATCACATTCCTTCCAGACGACTGGAGGAGGGCAAATATATTGCCAATCTATAAAAAAGGGAAATAAGGACAACTCAGATTACCGACCAATCAATTTAACTTCAATATCCGGAAAGATAATGGAGCAAATAATCAAGCAATCAGTTTGCAAATACCTAGAAGATAATACGGTGATAAGTAATGGTCAACATAGATTTGTCAAGAACAAATCGTGTCAAACCAACCCAATAGCTTTCTTAGGGTAACAAGCATTGTGACTGGGAGGTGGGGCATAGATGTGGTATACTTGACTGTGGTAAGGCTTTTGATACTGTCTCACATGACCTCATAAGCAAGCTAGGGAAATACAGTCTAGATGGAGCTATTATAAGGTGCATAACTGGTTGACAAACCATTCAGAAAGTAGTTATGATTTACAGTCAAGCTGGAAGAGCATATCAAGTTGGGTCCCGCAGGAATGGGTTCTGGTTCTGTTCAATATCTTCATAAATGATTTAGATAATGGCATAGTGAATACACTTGTAAAGTTTGTGGCTGATACCAAGCTGGGAAGAGTTGCAAATGCTTTGGAAGATAGGATTAAAATTCAAAATGATCTGGACAAACTGGATAAATGGTCTGAAATAAATCTGGTTAAATTCAATAATGGCAAATGCAAAGTATTCCACTTAGGGGGGAACAATCAGTTGCACACATACAAAATGGGAAATGAATGCAGAGAAAGAAGTACTGCAGAAAGGGATCTGGGGTCACAGTGGATCACAAGCTAAATATGAGTCAACAACGTAACACTGCTGCAAAAAAAGCAAACATCATTCTGGGATGTATTAGCAGGAGCGTTGTAAACAAAACATGAGAAATAATTCTTCTGCTCTATTCTGCACTGATAAGGCCTCAGCTGGAATACTATGTCCAGTTCTGAGCGCCACATTTCAGGAAAGATGTGGACAAATTGGAGAAAGTCCAGAGGAGAGGAACAAAAATGATTAAAGGTCCAGAAAACTATGAGGGAAGATTGAAAAAAATGGGTTTGTTTAGTCTAGAGAACAGAAGACTAAGTGGGGACATGATAACAGTTTTTGGTACATAAAAGGTCTTTACAAGGAGGAGGGTGAAAAATTAGTCTCATTAACCTCTGAGGATAGGACAAGAATCAATGGGCTTAACTTGCAGCAAGGAAGGTTTGGGTTGGATATTAGGAAAAACTTCCTAAATGTCAGGGTAGTTGAGCACTGGAACAAATTGCCTAGGGAGGTTGTGAAATCTCTGTCATTGGAGGTTTTTAAGAACAGGTTAGACAAACACCTTTCACGAATGGTCTAATTATTTTGTATTCCTGCCTTGAGTGCAGGGGACTGGATAAGATGACCTCTTGTGGTCCCTTCCAGTCCAATACTTCTATGGTCTATGTGTTCTCAGTGGTGGTGTAGTCCAATCTGTGAGGAGCGAGATCCTGAACAGATGACACACAGGATTATTCAAGTTCCCACTGAAGACTGGGCATGATGCTGGGCCCTTTTTTTTCCCAATCAGTTTTCTTCATCTCTCTTCCTCAAAGTGTTTAAAACCTGTATTGATAGTTGCTCTCCATTCAGGTCTGTCCTTGAAGTTATCAATGTTTATAATATATGAGGTGAGATTTTGCTTAAGGAAGTCTTTGAAGCGTTTTCATTGACCATCCCATCCTTTCCTAGTTTCAGCTCATCATAGAAAACTTTTTTCAGCTGTCTATCATCACCTATTCTGACAACATTGTCCTGTCCATCTAAGCTGAGCTTTGACAAAGGTACAGTGGTTTGGTTTAAAAATAATAAAAAATAACCACCCAAGTTTTTATTGAGTAATAAGAGCTTATCCATAGAGAAAAATAGAAGAACAACATTTAAACTTTTTGGAAAATATAACATTTGATTTAATTTTTTTGCCATTAAAAAGATATGGCCCATAAGGCAATGAAGGTATAAATAAACTGCCTCCAATAACAATAAAGAAGCATTCTGTATATTTGGGGGACTTTCTGAAGAATTCTTATAATTTCTCTAAATGGATTTCCAAAGTACCTCTCTTTTGGTTTCAGCAATCTGCTTTGGAAACTTAACTTGTATTCTTCCACTATATACTTGGGTATCTTAGACCTCACATAGAGATTAATATGGTCAGGGACCAACTGAGAATATAGGGCATAATCACATTAGCTTCTTTAATGCTTGGGACATTTATTCTTATTTACAAGCAAGAGGGGGGAGATAAGTCATGAATTGGTCACTGCAAAAATGTTAGTGTCTAAAAGGAATGCAAATCTGTACATCTCAGAATTACAATATATTATTTAAACATTAATGATCCCTCATTTATCGATGGACAAGGGAGACAGCTTTTCTTTCATTTTCTTTCATAAGAGGTTTGAAGACAACAATATAACTATATAAAGAATGACTAACAAATGTTATTAATTTGTATGCTGGTAATTTGCATGCTGTATTCTGTTAGATAAGTAGGTATTCAAAATTCAAAACCAAAGCCGTATTTGACTGGACACACAGGTCACATGCTTGTTTCTATGCCACAATCAGATCAGAGTTCTTAGAATAAGGTTTCTTATGGCTGCTGTGCATTGAGCAGAAGTTTTCATTCAGTTCTCTACACTAATGGCTACTTTGTATTAGCCCAGGTCTAGTAGGAATTGGTAAGTTTTACTTTAAAAAGGATGTAGAATTGCTTGAAGTAATATTTGGCTTTATACAGATACTCAGACACCATGCTAATGGACACCATATAAGAAACAGGGTAAATATTGTGTATTTCACACAGGGTATCACTAATTCCTTTACAAACTGTGAATAAGTACATGGCACATATCTGCATCTCATGCTCCCATTCTGTTATATAGGTTGGGCTCCTCTGCTGGACTTGATCTCCCATGATGCACTGCAACCATGAGATGCCCATGATGCACTGCCTTCTCTGACCAAGAGGGAGGCAGTGTTGCTTCGTAGGAATGGTAGTCTGACCATGGAGCCCTATTTATGGAGGAGAATTGGAGCATTATGTACCCAAACAACCACTTCCGTGAGGTATTTCAAGATCAAAATATATCAAATTTCAATTTTTTTTCAAAAAGTCAAAATTTTCCAACCCACCCTAGTCAGCAGGAACACATACAGAAAGAACTCGGCAGGTCTTCCTGGGGATAATTGGAGATTGGATTCGCCTTCCTGACCTGCAAAGCCTGAATGCCACAGTGAAGGCGCTTCTGCTTAATAGAGGAAAAGGAAGAACTGTTGGTCTGCACATCCTTTGTTCCCCAGCAGGGATCCATAAGCTCTGGTTCTTCCTATTTGTGTCAGCGGAGAGGAGCACCAAGCCCTAAGTGGCATACCAATACATAAACTCACTGCTCTTTGCGAACGATACACATTTTATTAAGTCTGTCTACCTACTTTTATGGGGCCTGATTCAAAATCCATTGAAGTCAATGGAAAGAGTTCAGTCGACTTCGGTTCACAATCTTTACCATCACAGTGTCCGAGCACCAAGATGCAATCAATTTGTTAAAGGATATTTTAAGATACAACCATGACCTGATTTTCAAAAAATAATAAGCACCCAATAGTCACAATGATGTTAATGGGAACTGCAGGTGCTAAGGGCCTTTGAAAAGCAGGCCAGTAAACTTTGACTTACTCCGGTCAAAATCAATGCAACATTCAGATATATCTCATGCTGTACGTTTGGCAGCACAACAGGTGTGTTCTGCCAGAGGCACTAGTGAAGACTGTTGGCTCTTTGATGCAGTCGTTTTGCCAGATGACTCAGGTATATCTGGCAGCAGCCAATTCCTTTAAAAATTTATCTGGAGTTCAGAGCTAATAGAGTTGAAAAGAGCCCAGCTAAATAATTTTATTAAGCAATGACTTCCCCCACCTTTAGGGCAAGCCTGGAAAAAAACAGGCTTCAAAGCATGCCCTGAAGTTCAACAAATCTGCGCTCTCTTGAATCAAGTGATAAATAAGTGATGAAATAAGTTGAAGATCTGTCACTAAAAGTGCCCTGTTAACAGCTTCTTCCCATTTAAAACAGGGGACTATAAAATTTAGCACTGGGATATGGCTGTAACTGTTCATTTTGACAGAAAGATTTGGAAACAAAATCACCCTATTGAAGTCCATGGAATTGCACACAGTTACACCAGGGTTGAATTTAATCCTTTTTGTCTTGTAAACTCCTGGCCTAGTACGAATTGTCTTACGTTGCCCAGCTTTTAAGGAGATCTTTAGGCCTTATTTACACTGAAAATACAAACATGTCCAAGAACATGGAAACAACTGCAGTGGTTCAGGAATTTTTTTGACAAAAAAGTTTTTGTTTTGTTGTTGTTGCAAAATGCTGATTTGTCAAAAGTGTAAGTTTTGGGAAAAAAAATCCTGTTTTGAAAATATTTTGAAGAACATACTTTGAAATGTCCTGTTACATTTCTTAAAACAAAAATTGTGTTTTTGTGTCAAAACAACATTTTGTCTAGAAATTTAAATTAATTAATAGTAAAAAGTTTTTTTTTTAAAAATTAAAATGTCAAATTTGAAACAAGACATTTCAAAATTACCAGAATGAAATGTTTTGATTGACCTAATCTGATTTTTCCATCCGTTTTTGATTTTCAAAGATTTCTGAGATTTTGACTCCCCCCGCCCAATTCAGGTCAGGAAATTTTTTTGGAATCTTGAAAATTCTCACAAGATGAGAAAACTGTTTCCCATCTCTAGTTACAACATCCCTGTCCTCTATCCCAATTACAACTCTGGTTCCAAACTCTGGTATGGGCTGGACCTGAATTTTGTTTTAACAAGGCTAAAAGCCTTGGTCATATCAGCCTTGGTTGTATTTGTAGTGTAAAGGGCTGCGTACTAGACTCAATGAAATGTTTACCCATAATTCTCCACCCACTGGTGACAGCCATAATGAAAGTTGTGGTGCTCATAGAACTCATGTGTTCTTACCACTATATAGCATAATTCTAGGGTAAAACTTCCTGAGTTCTGTCTAGCCTGCAACTTCCACCATTAGTACCAGTGGTGCGGTTTCACCAATGGAGCCTTAGCAGTATTTATTTCAAGCATTAAGTAACTTTTGGTGAGGTCTTTTTTTCTTTCGTCTGCTCACAAATCAGGTTTGGGCATGCTGGTGGAGGGGAATGCTTAGCTTTCCCATTTAAAACACAACTGGATTTTGCTATTCAAATGTAGGAAACCTAATTACACATTGGTGAATTCTCTTCAGTCTACCAAACACAGAAGGGGGAAAAAAAAAAAAACAGTGACAGAAACTGAAAGGCCAAAAAAAGAGAAAAGAGTCCCTAAGACCTAATGAATCCAAACTAAACACCTCTCCGCAGAAATGTCAAACATTTCTCTTAGTACAAAACAAGGCTTAAAGAATTCTCTGCTTTTGTCTCTGGGCTAATTCCTTAAGCAGAGAGGGGGATTTTCTTCTGGGAGTGTTATTTCACAAAGAACTAAACAGCAAATAAACAAAAGACTCTCAAAGAGTGAGAGAGTATAAATAAAATTCATGACTCCTTAAAGAGTTTATACTGAAAGAATGTGGGGGATTATTTACAATTAAAGCATAGTCTCTGGAATACAGTTATTATTACAAAAAGAATAAGAGGATATTTCATTTAGCTCACAATAAGAGTGCACCTGGGTCCCCTCAGTTTGTTAAAATGAAGAAAACTTATTTGTCATAAATGTCAGCTATTTTGTTGTTCTTTGCAAACTCTTTTTAATATATCAGGCTGGGTTAATACTTCCAGTCCATTGGATAAAGCCTGTTTATAAAGTTGTGGATAATGCATATTTTTACTTCATAAAGATGCCGATGGAGGAGCTATAAGAGAGGGAAAGAAAAGTAAAATCTCTAGCAAAGACTATTTTCCCCTTTTTTACATAAAAATAATACTTTCCAGTGTTTCCAAATGAAAAATGCACTTAAAATCTGCATTTTATTTCCCCGGAAGAAATAAAAGACAACACATGTCAGTGAGGAGAAATATTTTTATTCTGTAGGAATAGGAGAAACGAAGTTTGCACTAAACTGAAAAAGTAACAGCGAGGCAAGAAAAAGTTTTGCGGTCTACCTTGTTACTTGGCACAATGGAGCAGGTTAATAACAGAAACAAGATTAGCTGAGGGGTAAGATGAACGTGGAACAAATGTAAGATTTCAGTTCCAATAAATTAGGCAGACAGAAATGAATGGTTATTAAGATAAAGAAACATAGGTTGAAGAAGCCACTTGATTATAAATTATAGAGCAATTAGGCCTCTTTTCAATGCCTTTTTTTTAAACTAGGCGTTTTGTATGTTACAGCAAGTGTGTCATAAAACAATCCTGATAATGATGTTGTTGAAAGCCAAGGTGCAGCATCCAAAAACTATATATATGTGTGTGTGTCTATGTATGTGTGTGTGTGTGAATGTATTAATAGGGTTGTGAATGATGTGTGTGTGTGTGTGTGTATATAAATTAATATAAATTATTATAACTTAATATAAATACATGGAGTTAAAGGGAGAGCCTTATAGCAGAGTTTGGTCTTGGAGACTTATTTCATGTGTCTGAGTGACAGGAACAGAATTTAAGGCTTTGCTGAATTTGCTGCAAAGTTTTGATTGAGTCTTATCCTACCATGGCTGTCTTGGAGAAATATCTGAAACATTTGGCTACCCAAGATTAAAAGAACAGTATTTATTTTTAGCATCTGCTGCCCCCGACTCAAACTTTGCTACTAAGAAAATTCAGCTCTATGGAAAAGAATTTGAAATCCAGCTGGGCAGTTTTCAAAATAAGATGAAAAGTTAAGCAGGCAATTGGTGTGTATTTAGGGCTCAAAACACCTTGCCTTCTAAGAAGTCTTGAAGGAGTTAATCCCTTCTCAAGATAATCCACTAAAGAGCATCCTTCATTATGATGTTAAAAGCAAGGATCAATGCTGGGGGAGTCTAACAATAGGACAGGGGTGCTTTTCAATCCCAACCACATTCTTCCCAGGTTAGAAACAGAAACTGCTGTTATTCCAGCTGAAAAACAAGACGGGTTTCTCTCTTGGTGTTAAATATTCAGATTTAAAGAGGGAGTGGGGGGGAGGGGAACCCTAATCCACTGCATTAACTAAACTTCTCTCTCATTGTTTTTTTTTCTGCTGAGCCAATCTTGCTAACTTTCATAACAAGGTGGTGATTACAGAAGGGCTGCATCATAATATAAACAGACACAAATTTTGCTCATAACTTTGTTTGATGACAGAGTGACTTTTGATCAAGTGCTTTTGAATAATTACCACTTAGTGGGATAGGGCCAAATGATAAACTGGAGTAAATCGTTGTAGATCCATTGAAGTCAATTCTGCTTTACCAATTTACTTTATTTGAAGATCTGGCACTTTAAAATATCAAAAACTGCCACACAAATCAACAAACTTTGTATTGCTTATGTGGCTAATGATTGTAGTATTCAGTTGCTTTTCAGACTCTTCTAACTACACACCATGGCTCCATTTTATTAGTGGAAAAATATGAGATGTATTAATATGTGTTTTCCTCTGGATAGGGAAGGCACTTTACCAATTACTTCAAAGATGACCTCCTCCAAACATACACACATGAAAAAGCAAGCCACAATACTGGATGTTCACTTATAGGACTTACTCAAAATTTTTGCAAGTTTTCTTAGTCCATATTGGTTGACAACTTAAATACTAACCTGGAGGTGATACTATTTTTAACTAATTAATTTTAAGATTAAGAAGAGGGAAGATTCAGGGAAGTGCTCACAAAGTTGTGTGGTGTGAAAAATGAGAGGGATCCAATCTAGTTGACCATACTGGCAATTTACATCCATTGATTTTGTTTTTTCCACTGATTACAATGGGAGTTGGATGAGGCCTTTGGAGTAAAGCACAAGTTGCCTGTAACATGCATAGCTACCATTGTAAAGAACCTGTTCTTAAAAACAAACAAACCCCAAACCCTCAAGAATCTTTGCCCCTAATATTAGGGCTGAGAGAGAGAACAATAACTTTTTACACATGATGATTAAATGAGGTGAGAACCATTATTTTCCTATTTTTTGTAATTCCAACAAAGAAGAGGCCTGGACACTGGCAAATAGCTAAACATTTCTCTTGCACAGGGGGAAAGCTAAAAGAGTAAATGACTCAGCTGTGGTTAAAGTAATTTTGATTCCTTTGTCCAGAATAATCAGCAAACAGTCTCCAATTTGCTATTGAAGTATGCAGCAATGGTGGCTGAAGTCCTTCTGACACAGGGCCACTGAATGCTACCTCCTGATCACAGAGACTGTTTTACACAAAGTAAATGCAACTCTGCACTCATAGACGGGGCATTCCCATAATGCTTCTGATACGCAGGAGGAAGGAACCTTGGCTGGGCAGGAGGGAAAGCAAGTCCCATCTCTAATGTGGATTAAGATTTAATCCCATTTCTCTGCATAGCTGGAGCACTATATTTTTCTCCATCATGTCGACACAGGTGACTAAACTAGGCCCTGTGCTTGGTCATTGTGGTGGTCAGTTATTTATGTTGATGCATTTATATTTGTTGAAGAAACATGGAAATTTGGTGTAGTCAATTAGGCATTTCATACTGTACCACTATCAGCTCTAAATCCAGCATTGCTGGCATGGTTTAGCTGCTCCAGAGTAAGGGGATTTTCTGGTAAAGCAGTTATGTTGGATCTTATGCCAGATCTTCTCCCTGCTGAAAATCTAGATGGTGTGGGTGGGGAAAAGGGACATGGCTAGGGTTTCCTTATACCGCTCTAATCCCAAGTGGCCAAAACGATGGGAACATTTTGCACTGCCTCTACTTCTGAGTTTAACTGTGCACCTCTTGACATATCCAGGGATATGGGACCCAATCCTTATTTACACTATCTTAAAGTATTAAAAGTTAACTAACCCTCCCATTTCTTGTGCCAAGCCCACAAATACTCAGACTCAAATCTATGTTTTATGAGGACAGTCACAATCTTTAGAGTGGCTATTCAGGATGCATCATGTATGCTGGTGCTGCCCCTGCATTGGTGAACATGCAGGATTCTAGTGTGTCTGGTTGAATACTTACACGGGACAGGTCAGACACTTCTGTGTGGGCACAAAGGCATTTTGTGTTCGTATATCATGCTCAAGTAACCTCCAATTCCTGACACGAAAGAGGTAATTATTTTGGAATGTGTACATAGGCATTTTTTTTTTCAACTGTGCCAATGTTGCTAGAAAATGTTTGCAACAAGTTTTAGAAATCCTTTGGATCATTACGCATCTGTGCTGAGAAAATCAGATAAAGATAGAAAATTATTACGGAATATTTATAAATGTTATACTATGATGGAGCCAAAAGGCCGTGATCGAAACGAGTGTCCCATTAAACTAGTCACTTTACAAATACAAAGCAAGACACAGTCCCTGTCCCACAAGAGCTTGCAATCTTAAGCAGAGTCCCATTTAAAATGAAACATGATTGGTCCACTCCATATCCTTGCTGGTGCGCACCTTCCAACTGAACACAGCTTCTGGAATGAGTTTATCAAGCTACATTTAGGGATTATGAAATGGTTGCTGACGTAAAAAAAAAAAATTGCCACAATTCAGAAAGAAAAGGAGCCCCACGGGATAAAGGAAACTAGCTCAAAGTCCTCTTTAGATGATGATCTCTTCATGTCATGGTTCAAATTATCTTGATGGTGATTTGCAATTGTCCCACCCAACTCTGTGCGGTCTTTGCTTAGCTATTTTTTTAAGGCTTTACGATTCCGCCAAAATACTTTCCTCTTTAATGAGAATGCAACTGGCTTTTATTAATGAATTCCATCTTTTGTGCATGGATTTCAGTCATTAATTTATTGCTAATTTAAAAGAAAAAGAGAGCGATCCTGTTGGTTTGAATGAATACTTTTCCTTTGGTTGAACCAATAATTCAAGCTCTTGATTACACCAATTAAAGGCCAATTTGAGGAAAGGCCTCCAGCGCTGGGATGCAGCTGCCATTTAGCCACAAATTATGGTCCTTATATGTGGGTGGACATGAAGCTCTTTCAGAAAGCAATAGATAGAGAAATAGGGGAACTATTGTAGGGACTTCAACAGAAGGGGGACATTAATTGGATACAGTGCTTGAAATCAGTCAGAAATTCGGCTCCTCTGTGGGCCTTTTGACTTCAAGACCCCTCTCTTTTTATGCAAGTACCTTCAGCTAGATTAATCACAGTGACTAAACAAGCCGAGGTTGTTGGTTTTTTTCAGATTTTCAGTGGGAGTGAAGAAATGGAACTTAGTGTAAAAATTCTACCATGAAATTAATAATGAATACAGTCATAATAATTACAATGGCCCCCGTCCTGAAAACAGTTATGCACATGCTTCAAATTAAGATTATGCATATGCATTTGTAGGATCTAGGCCTACATTTTCAAATAAAAAAATACATTAGTATGATTGATAACAGTGAATAAGTGGTTGCAAATTAATCAATATTTGTGATTGTTGTAACTTTATTTCTTTATTTGAAATTTTGATGAAAAATCTCATATTGTAAAATATTCATACGTTGTTTTAAAAATCTTCTTCATGTTTTATTCCTGACTCCCCCTGCCTATGTGTATGGACTTCAGAAACCTGGATTCATCACCTATCCTGAAATACAACTTTCCAAAAATGCTGATGCTCTGATATTGGTTTATTCACATCATAGGCATGTCACAGCCAATTAAAATATCCAAACTTATGCAGTGATCTAGCTCTCCTTGAAGTCAAAGTCATATCTCTCATTAACTTTAGGGAGAGCAGGAGTAGGCCCTTAAATAGGTAAGCAGACATTCTGAATGTAGAAGAGCCAGATATGTTCACACTGTGTCAGCAGATAACTTCTTAGTCAGACCACCCTGCATCTAAGGTATCCTGTCTGAGATCCACTCAGTCAATTAATTTTTCTAATTATTAGTAAGGATGAGAGCATCAGTTTGGATACAAATAGAACCAAGTTAAACTTCATTCTATGTTTTAAACTAAATCAAACTAAACTCCAAGATTTTTTGTGGCGTGAAATATTTAGTTAAAATAGTTGAATTAAACATTTTTGTTCTAAATTCCCTGAACTTCCTGGTTTTGGCTTGGACAGGAAGTAGAATTAATTAGAGCTATTTCTAACTTGGCCAAAACAGGAAGTACTGGAAATCTCATAGGAGAGGTTTTCTGTCACTTAATATTTTATCCAATTAAGTTGGAATGAGCCCTTGCATAAATATGCAGTCCAAATCTTTAGAGGTCTGTTCAGTGCTGATATCTACAGATTGCTCTGCTGATTTAACAATGTGGAAACAATTTTTATTTTACATATCCATAAATATTGGTTTCTAGTTTTCCTCCGCCTAAATTACTGCTCTTAAGGCTTGATCCAATGTCCACTAAAGTCAATGGAAGTCTTTCCATTCACTTTGATGGGCACTGAATAAGGGCCCCAGCTCCCGTGGGCTTGAAAACCACTGAATACTCTCCCAGAGTGATAGCATACATCTAGCGGGCCACATAATTTTGGATTAGAGATACCAGAGAGAAAGAGATGGTGAGCACACACTATTCATGTGTGAATTTATTATAATAGTGATGTCCTCTAAAAAACTAAAATAATTTTCTTCACTATCTGAATGTATTTCTTAAATGTAAAGGATGAAATTTTGACGTTTCATGGGGCACCCCAGACTGAGTCAGCTGGTTACCCCCCTATCTTCAGCATGAGGGAGTCTTGCTTGTGCTTAGCTGAGTGTCAGTTCTCTGACACCATCAGCCTGTTAGCCATCCAAGCATTATCCCCCTCGCTAGGCAAGCTCTTACTTTGCCTTGCAGGATATCAGTAGGAGCACACAGACCCCCAAGTTCCTTTGAAGTGTTCCCCTATAGTGTTCATCCCCTTAACCGCTGATCACTCACAGAAATACCAGGTCTACGGTCCCCAGAGGAACAGCAGATTGTATGATTCAACCCACCTTGCTTAATGTCACAGCACTTACATGTATTTATAGTGAACACAGGAATAAGTTTATTATCAAAGATTCAAGTGATAGTGCATAAGAATGTTGGAAACAAATGGTTTCTGTCATCATTCCAGACTGACCTGGCATGGCCCCTTGCAGGGGAGCATGATGTTGCAGGTGAGCCCTTACTTGCTTTTCCCCTCACCTAGGGTGTCCAACAGACTGTCTGATGCTAAAGAGCACCTCCTAGTGGAGGGTCTCATTTATTAACAGAAAAACCAATATAGAACAAACAAAACTTTCACTCCAACATCTCAGCTGGGTTATCAAGTCATCCTTAGTCCATTTATCCCCCTCCTGATCAACTTTCCCCAGGCTCTTCCCCAGGGTTATCTTGGTACCCAATCTCTGCCACTGGTATTAGGCCTCTTGTCTCTACCAGAGTAAGATTCTTCTCTAGAATGAGGGTACAGTGCAACTCTTCTCCAGAGACAGTGGGTGATCCTTGCCAGGCCGGGCTTCCAGTCAGTGCCTGGCAGAACCCTGTCTGAGATCAGGCCCTTTTGGATGCCTGCTGATGGCAGTACTCCATCTAGGATGCTCTCCTCTCAAGGAGCACCTCTTACAGTCTCCCCTTTCTGATCGATTTCCCAGAGACCTCACCATCTAGGCTCCCTGCTTAGCCCTCTGGCGCAGAACTCTCGGAGAGTGCCTCTCCACAGGCACTTCCTGTCTCCCTTTGGAGTTCCCCTGAAACAGAACTTGAGTTAACCTCTTTTACGTCCAGATGGTCATTTACTCATCAGCCACCTGGGGCACTCAGTTGTGTTACATAGACATAATTACTGGTTTCCAGTTTTCTTCTGCCTCTGGTGTGGCCTTCATAAAGCAGTCATAGGCAGATGGGGCCCAAAGTCCCCATAAAGGGCATTTCCCTCATAGTTAATTTTAGTCTCTAGAAAATTTGTTAACAGGTAAACTTCCTGTCTAATGAAGTTTCTTTCACCCCAAGTCCTCGGCAGCATTTCAGCCAAGGTTGGTTGAGATTCAGTTTTCATGAAGAAGTGGGTCTGAAGAAGTGGGTTTTTTACCCACAAAAGCTCATGCCCAAATAAATCTGTTAGTTTTTATGGTGCCACCGGACTCCTCATTGTTTTTGTGGATACAGACTAACACGACTACCTCTCTGATCGTTTTCATGAATGTAAACACACTGCCTGTTAACCTTCTCTGTGCCGGAAAAAGGGGTGTCTTCTTTTGACTTTTACTTATACTCCGGAAAATTTGTTGTCTGTACTCAGAGATGGGATAAGGTTATTATTCCAGTGTGCTGCTTCCTTGTTGACTTCAACTCTCTTCATTGACTTCGTATGTAAATAGGTATTCGCTGTGTTAGCTTGCAATAAGATAGAGACAGCTGAATAAACATACCTTGTCTGACACCTCTGCTGGTGACTCATACCTTGATTCAGACTGTATGACTATACTTGGGGGGAGGGATAGCTCAGTGGTTTGAGCATTGGCCTGCTAAACCCTGGGTTGTGAGTTCAATCTTTGCAGGGGCCATTTAGGGGTCTGGGGTAAAATTGGGAATTGGTCCTGCTTTGAACAAGGGGTTGGACTAGATGACCTCCTGAAGTCCTTTCCAACCCTGATATTCTATGATTTTCAGTATATATACATAATGCCTTATATAGGATCTGTACATACATTTCATAATGATGTTAATGGCCAGTTTAACCCCAACTTTCATTCGAGACCTCACATGACATTCTTTAGTGAACTAGGACGTACATACCAGAATCAGGACATTCCTGTAACCAGTTGGCATTAAGGAGTTCTTGAGACACAGAAATATCCTGGGTCTTGAAAGTTGTATTGCAAGTTTGATTTTTACTTTCAATCACTGCTTCTCACCAATCCCCACCAAAAAAGAAAAAAAAAAGAAAAAAAAAGAAAAACAATAAAAATTTTGGTTAAATCAGAACAATCTTGAGTTCAACAGATAAAGCCAGAGGGCTGGGAGAGGTTGACGCTCAAAATGTCATTCATTCCAAGTGCTCCTGGACTTTTCAATTCTGTAAAGTAGCTTCTGATTTCGAAGCAAAGTTGTTTTGTATTATATGCATATCTTACATATCTGCATTTATGGACATCAAAGTAAATCACACATGCCTTCTGTCTGCAGCAATGTAATTTACTGCCTCAGTGTCTAAATTGCTCCCCCTTTGAAGGCACTGCCTAAAAAGAATATTTTCCTTCACCAAGGTGCACAATGCATATGGTTAATGAACTACTTTTGATGCATCTTATTTTTAACCAATTAATCTCTAAGTCTTAACATTTCTCTCTCCCTGACACAGCATACATATTACTTTGAGTTTCAGTTCTGAAGTCTGATAAAACTAATAAACCAAAACTGCCAGAGGTGGCACATTAAACTGGTAAAATGGTTTTCATCTTAATTGGATATGAGTGCTGTTATCTCTAATAACCCCAGGATACTTCTAATTGGACGTTTTTTTTAAGCACTAATTCTCATTGACCAGTCTAAATATTTCCCCCTCCCCCACCCAAGCAAACCCTACACTGTGAAATATGAAACAGTGAGTTAGTCCAATTCCAGGACAGGGAGGAAGGGATATTTATATTCCACTAACAAAAGGTGATTTTATGTTTGGTATAGTTGGAAATTTTAATAAGACGATACAACATTATCCAATAATGTCTTGAATGTTGGTTGTGTTCACTGCCCTGAGATTCACCCCGGGCCACCAACTTCTCAATTTTCAGATGTTATCCCGAGACAATGGCCCTCATTGTTTGGTCTCATATTGTAATTTTAGTGTAAATCTTGCTTAGCTGTCTTATGTGGTAAAATCATTATTATACTTCCCTGCTAGCTTTTTAGAATGTTTTGAGTTTTATGTTTATTAATGGAAAATACAAAAATAAATGTACATTTATAGGGAAATTGAGCACTCTGTATTCCACATCCTTATTGTTTTATTTCACTATAGTCCAAGCTGTGAATCCGTTACAGGGCTGAGAAGCCCAATGACTCACCAATAGGAGTAAAGGCCTCACAGTATTGGCCTAAATGATTTGTGAGTGAAATTAAATAACTGTTGATCAATACTGAATGATTTTAGAAGCACAGACTGGGCATGCTCTCTGTCTCTTTCACACACACACACACACACACACAACCTTGAATTAGCTATTCCACTACATCAATTTTATATTAAGTTTTTGTCATGCAAAATCAACTTCAATTTCTCTCTACACTAGTCTTTTCCAACAATGCACACACACTGCTGACACCAAAAGAAATATGATAAAGAATTAGAATTGGGAGGTGCAGAGAAAAACAGTTGTATTGACACCATATAGTACTGGCCTTTTTTTTTTTTCTAACTGAGATTAAAACTTGAAGCTGCATATGTTTTAAACGTGAGAAATTATTCTCCTGAGGCATACCCAGGAAGATATCATTCCTTTTTTCCCCAAGAACATACATACACATAATAATTCTACAGCTTTAACTATGAAATTGGTACTGTTGCCTCCATTATAAATGTGAGTACATTTATCAGCTGAGGGTGGACCCTCATCACTATTATTACGGTTGCCATATAATTAAAAGCATTTATGTGATGCTCATTAAATAATGCAAAAGAAATGCTTTAGAGTTTCAAAAATCCATAAAAGGACAATTGCCAAAAAAAGAAAAAGGAAGAAGAAGAAAAAGAAAGAAAGAAAGACAATGACAAACCCTGTTCATTAATTTATATTTACATTCAGGTAATTAAATCAGCAATACCTGGAGTGCGGATGGGCGTAGATCAAAGGGCTTTTACAGAAAGAGCCTTTTTTTGTATCAAAGCCACAATGACATCATGTTTGTCTTTTATGCGGAGTTAGATAATTGCAAATAATTGTAACTCTGAAAGATGTTCAGTTTTATGGAGGATATTTTTTCCCCATACAGGCCCAGTTCACAAACCTTTTGACCCATCTTAGTGGGATTGAAATCTTTGTAGATAGAAAAACCAAAGAATGTTGTTTTCTCAATAAGTGAGTCAGGCAAGGATTCCTGATAATCCAGGCAGCTCTGAAAATATATCCCCCATCCTACTTGAGGGTACGGTACTTAACTAAACCCATGACCTACCTGGCATAGCCCTCTCCAGTTCTTGCAAAACCTTCCTGCCAATACTGACAGTAATTTACAATTACAAATATGTCCTGATGATCAGTTCTTCCAGCCCTGTGCTTGGATTGCTATGCCATCTTTGTAGTTTCCATATTCTGGGGCCTCTCCTGGGATAAGTTAGAGTAGCCTCAAGACTATTTTGAATTATATTTTGCCTCCTGTGATCTCCTAAGGGCCATGGAAAGCAGAGAATAGCCATAGTGAGGTGCACTCCAGTACCATGCCACTACACCTTTGGCTTATTCCTCCCATAATACATACCCTACACCAGCGAGTGGGAGCTGGGCTGATGTGGAACCCTTTCACCAGCCCTATGCTGGCCAGGGATACTCCTGTGCAGGGGGATATTTTCTGGGGTGGTTTATTCATGAGTTAAGACCCCTTAAACTGATATATAATCTCATCATATGGTTCCCATCATTCAAGAAAAATATTGATAAATTGGAGAGGTTCAGGGAAGAGCCACGAGAATGATTAAACGATTAGAAAACATGCCTTATAGTGATTGCTAAAATAAATAGACTGAGTTTAAGAGAAGGTTAAGGGGTGACTTGAATACAGTCTGTAAGTACCTACCTGGGGAATAAATATTTAATAATGGGCTCTTCAGTTTAACAGGGAAAGGTCTAACACAATCCAATGGCTGAAAGTTGAAGCTATGCAAACTGAGACTGGAAATAAGGCATTTTTTTAACAGTGACAATAATTAATCATTGTAACAATTTACTAATGGTTATGGTGGATTCTCCATCACTGATGAGATTAGATTTTTTCTAAAAGATATACTCATATTATTTTGGGGAAGTTCTAAGGCCCATGTTATTCAGGATGCCAGACTAGATGACCAAAATAGCCATGGAATCTGTGATGCTCCGAATGAATCTATATCACTCTGGCACTAATTAAAAAATTGATTGGGTGTTTAGTATGCAAAATATAACATTAGATAACACTTTATTTAGCTTGTTTCTAGAAGAGAAGTGACATTACTCCCCCCCCCCCACACACACATAGAAATGGAAGGTGAAATCCTGGTCCCATTGAATAAATGAGTGTGATCTAGCCCTGAAGGGGTTACGGTGGTGCAGATAGGGCTTAACCTTATAGGCTGTACCCGGTAGAAAGTCTGGCTTGATTGAAAATGACTAATGGCTGATAAAGGCCAGCTGTGGGATAAAATGGCTAAGGTATAAAGCCAGGAACTTTGTATCAGAAAGGGGCTGCAATGTGGAAGTTGGCAGTCAATCTCTGGGTTTAGAGAGGGAAGAGAAGGACACCTGGGGAGGGAGAGAAGCCCTGGGATCCTGGCCCTGAGGGAAGGGATTACCCAAAAGGGTGGAGGAGAAAGCCTATGGAAAGCAGAGTAGGAAGCAGCCCAGGGAAAGATTAGTGATGTTAGAGATTGTGCGGACATTGGCTGCCCTTTCCCTTAAATTTCGAAAGCAGTGGTTCTAGGGATCAGAGCTAGCATTCCCAGTGGAAAGGGATGCTGCCTAATGCCAGCTAACCCTGGAAAGGAGACTTCAGGCAAAGTGCCAGAACGAAAGGATGGAAACTTCAGGGAGAGACCCAGGTCCTAAATCTTCAGAGGTCTTAGAAGGGAACTATGAATCTTTAATCAGCTTTGGATCCCCTACCAACAGTTGAAATGCAGGAGAAATACAAATTATCTCATGGTGACATAGTTCATCAAATTGCTGGAGGTCAGAATCAGCCTTTGAATTCCCTCTGGTTTTGCTGCCATTAGGCCAAATTCTGCCATCCTTATGCTGAGTAGCAGCAGAGTCCAAAATCAGCATAACTGATTTCACAGCAGGATTGGAGGTCGTATAGTGGAGCCATTTCAGCTCTCTCCAGCACTGATGGCAGGGCATAAGTGGGCAGCTGAGAGATGCAAACCTTTCATAGGGCTAGGGTCCCCCCAGACGTTCTTCTCCAGGTGCCTTAGGAGTGTCCTGAATACAAATAACTTGCAGAAATGCATCTGAAGGCTGAAATAAATGAGAAGGGAGAGAGTAAAACTTTTAGATGCAAATCAAGGAACAAGCATTATGTAATGCTAAAGATAACCAAGGCGCAGTTACCTCTGGAAGTGGTTTTGTGCTTCAGTGCCCTCACAAGTCACAACCCGCCAAGTGGGCAGGAGACCAAGCCAAGATATATTTCTTAGATGGCTCAACTGTCTCAGGCTCGGAAGTTCATTAAGGAGTGAAATCATCCCAGGAATACCAAAATACCAGACAGCAGTGAAGATGATGTAGGTGAGGTATGTTGATTTTCTCTAGTATTAACCCATTAAAAAAGCAGTAAGAGAACAGCGGGCTTTTAAACATCGTAAAATGCCAAACAAAATGGCGGGGGGGAGCATAACTAATGGATACTATTTGCCTAGAAAGAAAGCCAAGAGGACAAAACAGCAGTTTATGTTTTACAAAGAATGATTCAGTTGAATGCTGGCATGGAGTTTTAACTTGCGTTATAGCCATAAGCTTTAACCGCAGGAGGACTGGGTTCAATTTTATTTTAGTTTAAAGTCAAATTAGTTTGGTGGGTTTAAGCAGGTGTTTACCCGTCATGTATCTGCAGAACAAAATGTACTACATATTTGACAATCTATGACTAGCAGAAGAGTGGCGGGGTTGTTTCAGACTATGGGAGGATTGCATCTACATCAGAAAAATGTAGGGCTTTCCTGTGTAGCTGCTGTTTCCAACAAATGCTGTTAGTTTTAATAAACACAATAAGTAGATGCTGTAGACAGATAAAAGTTGTAGACAGATATTGTAGAGAGAGAGAGAGAGATTTTCTGTTAGAAATAGATTGAACTAGTTCAGAAAAATGGTGGGTACCTCCGAGTGCAGGCATGGTCTAAGACACACAGAGAGAATCTTAGAAATATAGGGCTGGAAGGGACCTCTACAAGCCATCAAATCAAGCCCTTTGTGCTGAGGCAGGGCCAAGTAAACCTAGACCATCCCTGATAGGTATTTGTCCAATCTGTTCTTAAAAACCTCCAATGATGGGGATTCCACAACCTCCTCTGGAAGCCTATTCCAGAGCTTAACTACCCTGATAGTTAGAAAGTTTTTCCTAATAACTAACCTAAATCTCCCTTGCTGTAGATTAAATCCATTACTTCATGGCCTACCTTCAGCAGACAACAAGTTATGTTTCAGAGTAACAGCCGTGTTAGTCTGTATTCGCAAAAAGAAAAGGAGTACTTGTGGCACCTTAGAGACTAACCAATTTATTTGAGCATAAGCTTTTGTGAGCTACAGCTCACTTCATCGGATGCATACTGTGGAAAGTGTAGAAGATCTTTTTATACACACAAAGCATGAAAAAATACCTCCCCCCACCCCACTCTCCTGCTGGTAATAGCTTATCTAAAGTGATCACTCTCCTTACAATGTGTATGATAATCAAGTTGGGCCATTTCTAGCACAAATCCAGGTTTTCTCCCCCCCCCCCCCCACACAAACCCACTCTCCTGTTGGTAATAGCTTATCTAAAGTGACCACTCTCCTTACAATATGTATGATAATCAAGGTGGGCCATTTCCAGCACAAATCCAGGGTTTAACACCATCACAGGGCCTAATAACATCAGCCACACTATCAGAGGCTCGTTCACCTGCACATCCACCAATGTGATATATGCCATCATGTGCCAGCAATGCCCCTCTGCCATGTACATTGGTTAAACTGGACAGTCTCTACATAAAAGAATAAATGGACACAAATCAGATGTCAAGAATTATAACATTCATAAACCAGTCGGAGAACACTTCAATCTCTCTCGTCACGCGATTACAGACATGAAAGTTGCGATATTACAACTAAAAAACTTCAAATCCAGACTCCAGCGAGAGACTGCTGAATTGGAATTCATTTGCAAATTGGATACAATTAACTTAGGCTTGAATAGAGACTGGGAGTGGCTAAGTCATTATGCAAGGTAACCTATTTCCTCTTGTTTTTTCCTCCCCCCCCCCCCCCCCGCAGACGTTCTTGTTAAACCCTGGATTTGTGCTGGAAATGGCCCACCTTGATTATCATACACATTGTAAGGAGAGTGGTCACTTTAGATAAGCTATTACCAACAGGAGAGTGGGTTTGTGTGTGTGGCAGGGGGTCGGGGGAGAGAAAACCTGGATTTGTGCTGGAAATGGCCCAACTTGATTATCATACACATTATAAGGAGAGTGATCACTTTAGATAAGCTATTACCAGCAGGGGAGTGGGGTGGGGGGAGGTATTTTTTTCATGCTTTGTGTATATAAAAAGATCTTCTACACTTTCCACAGTATGCATCCTATGAAGTGAGCTGTAGCTCACGAAAGCTTATGCTCAAATAAATTGGTTAGTCTCTAAGGTGCCACAAGTACTCCTTTTCTTTTAACAAGTTATGTGTTTGTGCTTTATGTATGTTTGCTATGAGCCTTTTATTACACACTCAGATTTGGTCATGAAAGATGCTTCAGATCTGTTCTGTCAGTGCCATCCGCTGCCTGCCTCCAAGGGTCACACTGCCTCATCTGGAATGACCTTGCAGCAGCTGAGGGGGACCAGGGGGGAAGGAGATTCCCCCCCAAACTGGGTCCCTATGGGATTCTACAACAACATTCAACACAGAGTGGTTCCATCTACTGAATGACTAATGCCACTTCCAGATGCTCCATTGGAGGTCTCCCAGTCTAAGAGGGATCTAACCCAATACTGTTTAGCTTGAGTGATTTTGAAGAGGTCATTTCCTGAGTTTAAAAATCAAATTCCTTACAAAATATTTGACACTCTTTAATCACTCATGAAACATGTTAATCAGAGTTAGGAAAATATGCTACAATCTTAGAAGGGAATGAAGTCAGGATGTTCCATCTCTACTGCTTGCACATTGCTCTGTGATAGTCTTCCTTGCGGCTACTTGCCTCTCCAGACAGGTCATCATTTAGTCTATCTCTTCTGGGGTTACAAGGTCCAAAGAACAACCATCCCAATGCCTTCTTCGGAAGGGTGTACAGCCCCCATGCATGGCTTTCTGCCACTATACCAGTGGCTGACAGGGGAACCCAGTCCCTCCTGCTACACTGGGTTCCAGGGACCCTATGGTTAGCAATCCAGGTCTTGAGTCCCTGTCCCCTGTTGCTGTTTCCCTGGGCTGCTTCCCACCAAGTCTTTCTATCTTCTCTTGCCTAGTTCTGGGTTTACCATGGGAACCTACACTACTCCCCATGGCTATTTCTCCCCCTTCAAGCTTCTTACCAGCCTGCTTACTCCAGAGGCAGGGTCTCAGGGCTTACTCTCCCACTGAACTTCCTCCTTATCCCTGATGACTTCCCTCATCCCAGGGAGTGAGTATAGCCTCTTTCCCCTGCATCCCCCTTTCTGCTCTTAGCTTCTTGCCTTTATCATGCTGGTGTAGCACTTCTCCAGCTGGGTTCCACTTTCAATTAATCCTGTCACCTCCTGGTGACAACAGGTGACCTAATTGGTGCCTGAGGTCCTCATTAACTCTATCAGGGCTGGTGTGATTGAAAATTTCATTTTGACTTTGACTTGAAAGGTTTTGTTGGAACATTTCTGGCCAGTTTTCTTCCTAAGCAAAATTCCAGCAAAATCGACCTGATTTCACAAAGCATTTCATCTGAGATAGAACTATATATTTAGATACAATATGGTTCCATGGAAGTTTCTCCGACCAGTTCTATTAATTATGTATGCATAAGTCAGCACTGAGTGGAAATAAGCTTATGCAGCTGAGTCAAAAATGAGGTGAATTGTGTCAAATCACTTGGTTTGAGAATGTAAAAAGGCATAAGACAAAGCAGAGCTCATTAGAGAATTGTCGTTATTTCCTGGTCCCCAGAAATCTCTCCTGATGCACAAACCAAACCAAATCTCCCCTGATGCACAAACTAGTACAAACCAAAACACATCCTTCCTGCACAACAGCAGAGGGCTGTCCAACAGCAATCCCATAAATGTTGCCAAAGACAAAAGCAACATACATGGTTCAATAAAATGGTTGCTGCCTGAATTAAGATTAGTGTAAGGGGACTGTTGCCCCCTTACTAACATTCAGTGGGGGTGTTTTGGTTTTCTAGCTCCCAGTACTAAAAAGGGGGAAGGGTTGATGAGGAATCAGGACCCTGAGACTGACAGTCCCCAGGAACAATGGGGAAAGGCCAATGCTCCAGGTCAGCCTGAATGACAGGGCGGGCAGGCTAATCAGGGAGTCAGGAGGCCAGGGAGGTCCCATCCTCCATGTGAGCTGGTTTTGCCTGGGTCAGACAGAATGGGGCCCAAGCTAAGCTGGGGAGCAGAGCTGTGCCAGATCCAGAGGGACCAGAAAAGCAGCCCAGAGAGAGCAGACTTGCCCTGGGAGCAGAGCTGCAGCAACCAGAGCCAGAGGGGCCAGAAAAGCAGCCCAGGAAGCAGGTCAGTGCTGGGAGCAGAGTCACAGAAGCAGCCTGCAGAGCAGACCTGTCCTGGACAGGGGCCAGAGAAGCAGCCCAGGGAGCTGGAGGCAGAGCAGCAGCAGCGGTGCAGAGACAGAGTGGTGCAGCTGGGGCTGGAGCAGTCCAGAGCTGGGTGCGGTGAGCAGCTGGGGAGACCGAGGGGGACCCTGGGCAGCAGGCCCAGCACAGGGAGACGCCTCAGCCAAGGGGCTCTGCAGGCCAGGCTTGGATCATAACCCTGACTGGGCGGGGGCGACACTGGGAAGAAGGGTCCTACCACTTAGAGCCTGAGGGCGTGTGGCCACCACCAGAGCAAGTGTCCAACCCACAGCATCCCTGCAGCACAGCCAGGGCCGGAGAAGAAGGCCTGGGACTTACAAGGAACAGACTGTGAACTGCCTGGACATTTCAGAGACACTGTTTGTGATGTTCCTCGCCACAGAGCGGGGTGATGTGTTTCCTTTAACCTTTCCCATTATTCCTTATTCTTTTTAAAATTAATTGTTGATTAAATAACTTGCATTTGCTTTAATTTGTATGTAATGGTCAGTGGGGGTCAGAGAAGTGCCCAGAGCAGAGAGAGTACCCCGGAGTGGGGACACCCTAGCCCCTGTCCTACGTGACCACAGCAGGGTTGGGGGTCGAGCCCCCCAGGAATCCTGGGCCCAGCCTTTTTGGGGTTACGAGGACTCTGCCAGACAGGAGGGTGGAAGGGGAGTCCTCAAGGGCAGGGAGGCCACTGGGAAAAGGAAGTGGGAGCGAGGACTCAGATCCTTTCACTAGCCCACTTCACCGGGGTAGTGCAGAAGCCAGGAAAGTTCCCCACAAGAGCGGGACTATTCCCCCACTTACATTAGGTTCAATACTGGTCAAACTACAGTAACCAATGAAATTTAGATGACTGGCCAAAGTCCATTATCAAATTTCAGCTTAATAGCTGCATGGTTCAATGAACTGATAGCTCAATGAATGAGTCTTAATACAAAATTATTTTAAAGCAGCATTGACCTTAAGAGCATATTCACTGCCTTAATATTTACAAAATATTTGTGTTCACATTCCAGACGTATTTGGAAACAATACAATTTGATATACACATTGACCTCCCATGTTCTAATAAGCTAGAATTTAGAGGACAAATGGTAACTGCAAGCCTAAACTCCAAAATGTAGGTTTATAGTTGAGCCACATAATTTACAAGACACCGCTTACAGCAGAAAGATTTAACCTCATCATTGCCATCAATTCACACTTCGTGTGCACACAACATTTGGTGGTTTTTTTATTCTACCTTTGGAGATGATTCATTATGAACTGAATGTATTCATGGAGCGAAGCTCCCTTAGTTACGGACAGGCAGTGTGTCAGTGCAGGCTCTTCTTATGGAGAATATACGAGGTGATGTGTATGCCCCACAAGAGAACATCTGGATTAGATCTCACTGTAAAGGTGCAAAAGTAAAACTACTGGGTAGGTCAAAAATATTTTGTAAGGCAACAAACCAGATTCAGTGATGATGAAAGTAGAGCTATTTTTCACTCCTGGATGAAAGAGTAGGAGTGGAAACATGTAGGGATTCTGAGAGTAGACAGTCATTATTGTTTATCACGCAGCCCAACAGCAAAGACACCCACCCAAGAAATCTGAAGAAGGTGACCCATAGCACACTAGGATGTCAGAATCTGGAAATCCACAGTCTGGTATCAACTTGTATTATCTTTAGTTTATTCTTCACTCCTATTAGGCATAAAATCCCCTTTGAAATCAACAGGAGATTTGCCCTAGAAATGTACACAACTCAACCACAGTGAACCTGCCATTGTCACATGCAACTGCATTACAACAGTGCTGTTAGTAACATCCTGTAGGAAACATACAGTAAAACTCCCTTGAAGTGGCTAATTGGTTTCATACTCACTTTTGCCATTGCCATTCCTCCAGTGGCTGACCAAACTCAGAGGCTCTTTAATATATATATATTTTTTTGGCTTGGTCTGTGACCGTGCACAACCCAGTTCACTCTAAGCCTTTGGTGGTACAAGGCAGTAGGAGTAACAGGATAAAGTGAAGCAAAGCTTCAAACGGAGGCTGAACAAAAGGGAAAAATTCCTAATGATGTGATCCATTAGATTATGGACTATACTGCCAACAGAGGTGATGGAAGCCTCTCAGGTCACTTAACACTAGACTGGATAAAATGCTGAGAAATACAGTTTGGAGAGTGAGCCTACATTGGCAGGAAAATGGACCACATGACCTAATAGGTCTTTTTCATCATTCATTTTGATGCGTCTCTGCAACATATAAGTCTATGGTTCTTTCCTTTCTTAAGCAAATCAAGCTGCCTCTTTTTTTTTTAATTCAGAGAATAATAGCTCAAAAGTTTTGCCGTAGCATCACTTTCTGCTAATAATTTAGAAAATTGCCGGTTCCTTCAGAACTGGCATTTAAGCTTAAACAGTAACATCCTGCCTGCTTTATTTCAATTGGACATTCAAGTTGTTAAATGCTGCCTTTGGTATCGAGGGTAGAATAAATTAGTTGTCTGGGATTGAGCAACTAAAATGAAAAACAATCTAATTAGTAAAAAGTCTGAATGTCCAGCTATTCTGGCTTGATTTCAATTTGCAAGTTTTCCAAGCCTTAAAAAGTGACTTTGAATATCTGAGTTTTTTCAGGGAGTTCATTCCCGCCCCCCCCCCCCCCACCCTTTTCTGGAAATAAAATGTTCATTAGAGAAATGGATGATGTTATTGAGGGGCTCATGGCAGGAAAGATGCCAATCCCAAACAGTAGTTCAGTTCATCAGCTGGTGTAAATCAATGTAGCTCCATTGGACTCTTTTCTAAATGATAACACTTCTGTAGTTTAAACTTTGAATGCAACTATCATGTTCATATAGTTAGATATACAGTACCAGCAAGTAAAATGAGCATAGACAAATATTGATTAATTGTATGGGATAAGGAATTTATTCATCCCCCTGATGCCAGAACAGTATTATTATAAGCATTTGGGAGACCATTACAGGAAAATCATGTCCAATTCCTTTCAAAAGGATATTGAAAAACTAGAAAGGGTTCAGAAAAGATCTACAAGAATGAGTTAAGGTCTGGAAACCTGCTTTACATTGAGAGACTAAAGAAGCTCCATCAATTTAGTTTATCCTTGAGAAAGTTAAGAGATGACTTGATCACAGTCTATAAGTACCCTGGTGGGGAGTTCATTTCTGAGAGTAGATGGCTTTAATCTAGCAGACAAAGGAATAACAAGCTCCAACGGCTGGAAGCTGAAGCTAGACAAATTCAGATGAGAAATAGTCCCAGATTTTTAACAGTGAGGGTAATCACCTATTGGAACATCTTACCGAGGGATGTGGTGGATTCTCCATCATTTGAAGTCTTCAACTCAGGGTGTAAATCTTTCAAAATATATGCTCCAGGTCAACCAGAAACCGTAAGCTCGAAGCAGGAATTACAGGGTGAAATTGTGTTAAACAGGAGATCAGACAAGATGATCATAATGGTCCTTTATGACCTTAAAATCTATGACTCCATGAATTCTGTGTTTTTGGTTTTTAACTTTTAATTTTCTAGTATTCTAAATTTCAGGGAGGTCTCCCTCTGCAAGCCTATTGCCATAACTTATTACTTAGGAACAAAATACAACTGAGATTAATGACTAAGAACACAGCAAACACCGCTTCCTTTAACTAGCTTCTTATGGATGACAACTTCTACCTTCCCCAAAAGCAATCAGTCTATGATTATGAGATAGTAAAATTCAGAAAGAGCGATTGTATGCGCCATAGTGATCGGAACTATGAGCTAAGGAGTTTCACAGACTAAAGTATGCCTGAAATATACAGGAATAAACAGAAAGAGGACAGCGCAATTTTCCTGTCATTGAAGTTAGTAGAAATTTTGTAGAGCTGAGCCCCAAAAGACTAAAAAGTAGGAAATGGAATTTCCATTTCATGGGAAATTCTGACATTTCAAAATTTGTTTTCATCCTGATTTAGTTGAAATTTTGAAATTTGCCATAGAATAGAAATTAAAAAAAAAAAGAAAAAAAAAGAGTCAGAAATGCTGAAACACTTCATTTCAAGATTTTCAATCAAAATGAAACATTTCAACATTCCCCAAATCAAAAATTTTCATTTTGGTTAGTTGAAATGACCAAAAAAATTTGGTTTGAGTTATTACTTCAACATGAAACTACTTTTTGGTATCATGTGCACATTGCCTTATGGGAGTTGTAGTTCTAACCTCCATTCTCTTCGATGGGCCAGGCTCCCTGTCTGAACTGCATCTCCATTTTGGGTCATTTCAACAAACCAAAATATTCTGATTCAGGTTGAACCAACCTGAAATAAAATATATAATTTTGCTATTTCCAATGAGAAATCCCCCCCTCCTTTTTTTTTTCCAAAATCAAAATTTTCCCATGAACATTTTTGATTTGGTAGAAACTGCATTTTCCATTTGAAAATAATTAAAACAGAAAATTCCCAACCAGCTCTACTCGAAAAGGTAGAAAAGTAACAATATTTATTGTAAACTAAGGAGCAGCTATGAATGCACGTGAAGAATGGGGGTGGGGGGGAACAATGTGGAATACATTATGTAGATGTCATAAAAAAGATACAACTGTGATTAATACACTGTTATTAACTTCCAATTGTTAATGAACTTTTCATCCTAAAGGATCCAAAGCACTTTACAGATTGTGGAGAGTTCTTCACCCACAACTGAAATGCAGCCATCGGTGTTGGCCATTCTTTGCTATTAATGTTAGTCCACAGTAGAAAAACACCTCTATGGCTGGATCTACATGGGGAATGTTTAGATACACAAAAAATAATGACAAAGTTAAGGCCTCAGTTATAATACTTGCTCTTGTGAGTGAAACGAATTATGGTATTTTTAAATGGCCAGAAGTCAGAGCTCTGGTTTAATGTCTAATCTGAAATTTAGTAACTCCAGATACACAGGGGCATTGGTATAACACAGATTCCCACTGAATCACCAACAAAGTCATTTCTTGCAGCAACCATACTTGGGGGGAGGGGAGGGTCTCCTGTCCAAGTTATGACCAGATCCAATCCTATTTATTTGGTAAAATTTGATGAAATCATAGCTTGACCTGGTAGTGACTATTTCTCCTCTGTTTCTACTTAATTAAGCTTAAGGTAGGTGTGTGAGTGGTTGCGCACACACACACATTTCTAACTACCAAGCATCATTAGTATTTCAAGGTGTGTCTGGAACACAACTAGATTCCTCTAATTTCCAAAGGCATGTTTCATGACAAAAAAATCAAATCAAGTGACTCTCATAACTTTGAAAAGATTCCATCTTGGATAGAGACTTAATAAAATGAACTCAGCTTTCTTTGCAAGATACATTCCACTTAATGGATACCCATTTAAATTAACTTGTGTTTACTGTAAATGCTCTTGCTGTGTGAAATGTGCTTCTATTATAAAAGCAATGATTTTTTTAGTGACAAAAGGAAACATTTCCTTTACGGTACCTTTATTTGAAGTTTGAAGCCCATTAAAGTGACTTCATCAATTCAAAAATGAACCCACTGATTTCTATGAATGTTTATAATTAATAAGCATGCAGAATTTGATGTGGAATTAAAGAGGCATTATCACACACTTCAGAGGCCTTAAATTTTGTCTTTGTTAAAAAATGGGAAGGAGAAGTGTTTAAAATTTAACCATTCCTCTGCTGTGCTGGAAATCACAATAAAACAAGATCTGAATGTAAATGTATACCCCTAGGAACAAAGCATATAGGCCACACTTACACAATGGGGACTCTATCCTGGGAAGCACTGACTCTGAAAAAGATTTGGGGGTTATGGAGAATAATCAGATGAACATGAGCTCCTGGGGCAATGCTGTGTACAAGCTAGAGAATGCAGTTCTTGGATGCATAAACAGGAAAATCTTGAGTAGGAGTAATGAGATTATTTTACCTCTGTATATGGCAATAGTGTGACTGTTGCTGGAATATTTTGTCCAGTTCTGTTGTCCACAATTCAAGAAGGATGTTGATAAATTGGAGAGAGTTCAAAAAAGAGCCACAAGAATGATGAAGGGACTAGAAAACATGCTTTATAATGGTACATGCAAAGAGCTCAAATTATTTAGCTTGACAAAGAGAAGGTTAAGCGATGACTTGATTAGAGTTTGCAAGTACCTATATGGGGAACAAATATTTAATAGTTGTCTCTTCAGTCTAGCAGAGAAAGATCTAACATGATCCAGTGACTAGAAGTTGAAGCTATACAAATTCAGAATGGAAATAAGGAGTAAATTTTTAACAGTAAGAGTAATTAACCATTAGATCAACTTATCAAGAGCTGTAGTGGATTCTCCATCACTGACAATTTGTAAACCAAGACTGGATTTTTCTTCTAAAAGATCTACCCCAGGAATTATTGGGGCTGTGTTATACATGAGATCAGACTAGGTGATCACAATGGTCCCTTCTGCCTTGGAATCTATTAATCTATTAAAATAATATGATGCTAATTAGTGATAGGGTCAAAACCCATTCAGGACTTGAACAGTACCAAACTCTGAGGGGGGAAAGATGGTTGAAATTGAGATCTGATTTCAGCTGATGCATAGTCCTACATTCTTTTGGGTCCTGATTCAGCAAGATACTTGAGCATGTGCTTAACTTGAAGCATGTGAGTCGTCCTGTTGACTTCAATGCATAAAGTTTTGCATCTTGTAGAACTGGGGCCATATTGGCTCCATTGGGAATTTGGCATGAGTAAGGACTGCAGTAATGGGCCTTGGGATATTGGTTTGGCCCATGTTAGAAATGGGGCAAAGAGTTAATTTAGGGTCCAAATTTAGATCCTGGCGTTTTCCAAAGTTCAGTAGTGTTTAGGCTGGAGGCTTTGGTCTGGTTCCATGTGCAGATATTTGCATTTGAAAATATTATTGTTGCCCCCTTTTGCATTCCATCATTTCTCAGTCAGCCAGTGTCACCGTTACTCGTGGCCACTTGCAGTAAAAGGCATCATTAATGGCAAATATATTGTTTTAAGAGAGAACTCTAAACAAAACTCCTAGAACACCAAACATTCTACAAGCAATTTATTTGATAATAACACAGAGAAAAGGGATGGCAAAAAAATTCTTTGTAATCATCCAGCTCATCACTGTGTGGACACAGGATCATTATCCAGCCTAGTTTCCCAGTTCTTTTGCAGATCTTTTCCTTCTTGCTTTCTTTTTTTGTTTCAGAAGCAAAACGAGAGGGTGGCCAGCCCCAGAGACCCTTTGACTGACCTCCTCACCTTGTCCCAGTTCCACACATCAGCAGCCAATTATGCACGGGCTTGCCCATGTCATATCGATGGAGGCAAGCTACTGCTTTCTGGCTTATTTTAAGTACTCTTAGAATTTCCCATGTCCTTTAGAGAACTAGGACAGGCTGACCTCTGAGCCACATAATCTGAGTATACGTTAAAAAAGAAGCCCAGAATTTTTCCTTTTCGAACAGTGCCACTGCTGACAATCTACAATCCAACCAGTGCAGCTTTAATGTTTAATTGGATGACTGGGTTTTAAAGCAGAGGCATTCTTTAACCCGGCTGACTCTGTCTGCCCCCTGCCTCACAGCAACCTCACTCGAGTTATCAAAGTGTCATTAATAGAGACAGCTGCCTGTAAACAACAGAAATGTCAACACAACTGTCTCGGTCAACAGGAATTTAACTTTAATCTGTTCATTACTTAAAGATATATCATCCCCTTTCTGTGCCGTTATCTACATCACTTTGAGACAAAGGCAGAAAACAAATTGACACCAAGAAAAAAAATAAAACCAGCCATCCAACCAACACTGTTTCATCCAGGCTGAGTCTGTTCATAATTTCCAGTGGACCCCCCATATACATATATATATTTGCTGGGTTGAGGATGAGGAGGGGTCAGGAGTTCCTTGTTAGCTGGAAACAGATATTTCATATTTATAAATGTAAACCTGGAGAACTGCCAAAGTCCTGCATTTAAGTGATTAACAAATGTTTCCCTTCAAGTGGACACCTCTTGTTCTAAATATATTTGACAAGAATGTAAAGAGTCAACTGGAGGGTAGAAAGGGCATACCACAAGCATTTTCTGTGGAGGCTGCCAGGATTACTGCGACTGGGTTTAGGCCCACATGTCTAGTTTGCCTGGTGCCAGCTGAGTTCATGTTGCTTGTGGGCAGACTGCCAGCAGAATGCAGCCTCCCTGCTGTTTAACGACAATGGATTTACTGCTTCTCTGCATATTGGTGTTATTTTGTGTAAACAAGGTTAACACTCCTTTTAAATTAAATACACCACCTGGTGACTAAATGTGCGACCTTGGCAACCATCTTTCACCTGGTCTCCAAAAACCATGGATGCCAGCGCTGTGACTTCAGCCTGTGTACCTGTCATCTTTCTTTAAACCCACTGTCCAATAATAATAATAATATAGAATACTGTACAATGTAAGAAGCCAAATTTTGGAAACTGCTTCCACCCCTACAATAAAGGAGATCTAGAGGTGGGAAAATGCTATTGATTAGAGAGAGAGAGAGAGAGATTATTATTCTATTAAATCTATGTCTAGCATTTTATTAAAGATCCAGTTTTGAAGGTCCACTTCCCCCTCTTTTTCCAACTTCATCAAAATCAACTCAATACACCTTTTTTTCTTCTGTTTCCTGAGGTAATTTTTTTATGCAGAAAGACTGGAGGGACACCTCCATTAGGTCAGGCAGATTGTAAAGTAGACATTTTTTAGATTTTGCAAAAGTTTCTTAACCTATCTCAGAAACGGCTTGGCTTACATGCTCCAAAATTAGTTTTTTCTGTTCTCTTCAATATGGACTGGTACCTTTGATTGTTTTTGGAAAGCTTGGTATTAACTTGGAAGTTGTTTATTATACGTCCAAAATTATGAGAATTCCATATCGGTTGAAGATTCTGTAATCTGTATCTGATAAAGGTCAAGAATTCCCAGCCAAACCAGCAGTGTGTATGGGCTTTGAGGCAAACTCAAATTTGCTACCTTTCAATTTCATTGATTATCCTCTCATTTTTGTACTACGAGAAAAGGGAAGTAGGAGTATCTCTCCCTGGAAACTTTACAGAGAAACCGAGATTACTTAAACTAATGGGTGCACTGCTCACAAACTAGATAAGTCCATAAACACATGCAACTAGACATTGAAAACAGAGAAGGTGGGAGTCTTCCTGAGTGACTTTGTTTAGACTAACAATGATAAGACATTGTAAAAAAAATAATCCAGATAAATAAATGCAATGTAAACAGAATAATAGTACTGCAAACTCCCACAAATATAACCTTGTCTCCCAACACTTCTTGGAATGGATTCTCTTTATTTAAGAGCTAACTTACAACACTCAGTATAAGTTAGATAAAAATGCAGAAGGCTCAGTGGCAAATATCTCCATCTTCAGTACATAGATGTTGTCCAGCTTGAAATCAGTGGCCTTGTTTCTAGGGAAGGGGCACTCAAGTGTTGGAGAGCATGATAGAGCGGGCTAAGCTTTCCTGTTCCATTCATTCACTCTGAAGCATCTGGCATTGGCCACTGTCGGAAGACAGGATACTAGGCTAGATGGACCTTTGGTCTGACCCAGTATGGCCGTTCTTATGTTCTTAAGCAGCCATAAGATGAAGAACCTACATCACTGCATCTAATGTCAAGATAAAACTATTCTAGGATGTTACCCAGAATACTCACTGTTTCTTTGCTTTTAGCTGGGGTTTGGACCATTACTTCTGCAGAAGACAGATGCTCTGTACTCATAAAGATTTCTTGTCTTTCTTGCTTCCAGAACTGTTTCCTGACCTGGAGTTTTCTCTGAGGTCCTCACCAACTGTATAAAGATGTCCCCCGTGTCAGCAGCAGAGTCTGTCTGATGAAGCCACTCCGACTACTGGCACATACAGCGGATTATTTAGGAGTGCTGGCTGAGACCTCTGTTTCCACGAAACTCCCCTGGCTGATCTCCCTACATTCAAGTCTCTTTCTTCTCAACTTATAATTCCCTATTTTTATTGAAGAAAAATGTCTGGTTTATAACTGGTTCAAAAGGTTTCTGGTGACCTTTCTCGGCCTCCAGGGGCTACATTCTGAAGACAGGTGTGCTCTTGTTTCTATAACAATTGGAGCCAAAACCCGTGCTCCAGACAGAAAACTTTGGAGCTGTTTTTAGAAACAGAGGAATTATAGAACCACACTGGATCCAACGAGGGGTCCACCTAGTCCAGAAACCTGTCTCTGGCAATGACCTACAGCAGGTATTTAAGAGAATGGTGAAAAGACCCCGACAGTGGATAGTTATGGAATTAACTGGCCTTAGGGGAAGGGACTGGAAGGGAACTTGATAGGTCATCTGGTCCAGTCTCCTGCGCTGAGGCAGGACTAAGTGTGATCTGGACCAGGGGTTCTCAAACTGTCGGTTGGGACGCCAAAGTGGGTCGCAACCCCATTTTAATGGAGTCTCCAGGGCTGGTGTTAGACTTGCTGGAGCCCGGGGCTGAAGCTGAAGCCCGAGCCACACTGCCTGGGGCCAAAGCCAGAGGGATTCAGCCCTGGATGGTGGAACTCAGGTTACAGGTCCCCAGCCTGGGGCTGAAGCCCTTGGGCTTCATCTTTGGCCCCAGCTCCTGAGCCACCTAGGCTTGGGCAGGCTCGGACTTAGGTAGTAATTTTTGTTGTCAGACGGGGGTCATGATGCAATGAAGTTTGAGACCCCCTGATCTAGATCATCCCTGACAGGTATTTGTCTAACCTGTTCTTAAAAACCTCCAACGATTCTTTAAATGTAGGGGTTTATCTGTGGTGGTGTCTATTGGAACTACAAAATTAAGGCTGTATTGAGATTTGTATCTAGACACCCTGCCACAGGAAGATTACAAACTACACACACACAAAATACTCTTTAGTGTGAGCGTGGAGGTGTGGCTATTAAATGTACACAGCCTGTTGGTACCAGTGCACTCGTTCTCTCATTTAGCTTTTCTTATCTTTGTGCTTCTCTGCTGTGGATCTCTGCCAGCAAACTAGGTTTGGGAAAACAAGAAAACTTGAAAAAAATATAGTGAGTCTATTGGGATTTCTCTGCCTGTATCGTATTTCAGTTTCCCTTCCACTCCCAAAGCCTTGCCTCTTGTTGCACTGTGTGTAAGCTTGCTGTGTGCGTGTGTATGTCTGTGCCAGCTAGATGCCAGCAGAAACCAGATTAAAAAATTGTTAATTTGATCGGTCTCTCACTGTCTGTGTTTCTCTCTAAGTCTCCTATTGTCTCCTCTGGTGTTGTTGCCTCTGGGGTTGGATTTTTGCCAGTTGGGTGCCAGAAGCCAAAGAAAACAAATAGATACATAGTAGGGATAGCAGAGATTAAAATACCTACCATTCTGAATTACCTATGGGTAGTTTAGAAATACCAGTTTGTCAAGGGTACCTGATCCAATTTTATTCTCCAGAGGGCTTCCAATGAGGGAGGAGGAGGAATTCTCTTTTTGGGGCTTCTTAAAATCCTTAACAGCCATTATGTTTCACACTACTTTAGCTTATGTCTGACAACGACAGATGCAGGAAAGCTGACATTTCCCTTTCCCCCTCCAAAATACAGGGGGGGAATCAGAGGTACAGAAGTAAATACCTTTGTTACCTGCAAAACAAGTGGTGTATTTTTTTATAAACTTTCCATTTGAATTGAAACTGCACATTCATGCTTATAAGCAGATAGACCACATGTCTCAGCTACACCAGGCTATCCTCAAATAAGCACTGAGATCAGTTCCACATCCCTGGGCAAAACCAATGTTCTGGAGCTAAGATTTGGTACTTAACTATAAGATAGCTGAGTGGATTTTGCTTTAATAAGATTAAACTGAGCATGCATTTATCTGATCCAGGTAATGTGTGAAGTCAGTAGAGAACAAGGAAAGGAAACTATAGGGAAGAGGGTAGATTGCAGATGAGGAATTATGAAACAGAGATATTGCAGGTAAATCCACTGATAGGAAGCTTTTATTGCTTATTCTCATCTCTCTCCATCGTGCCACCCTTCATTAAAACACCCATGTTCAAATTACCTGTTCCAGGACTAATAAAATAACAACAAGGAATATGTTCAGAAATGGGATGAAAGAAGAGTGTGCCACATTTGTTGCTTCATCATTAATAAAACAAGCTTGTAGCAAAGAAAGACGACCGTCTTACCCCCAATATAGTCAAGCCTCAGTCATGGAATAAACAAAGTCTATCATTTATTTATAGGTGGATTGATGAAGTCATATAGGTTTGTTTTAGACAAGCCATAGGTAAAACTAGGACTGTTGGAATAAAATTAAAGCTTAAGTTGAATATCAGGAGGGAAAAAATGTTCTCTGAGAGAGAGAGAGAGAGATGTATCTGGCTGTGGAATTATTTCCCAAGGCAAGCAGTGGAAGCTCCATCACTTGGGATTAGAAAATGAGCTACAGGGAGAAGCTCTGCATTGGCAAGGAGATGGACTGGATGATCCAACAGGACTATTCCATCACTAACTTCTATGATTTCTTCCATCATTTAATAAAATTCCAAAAACTAATCCATCTCCGCTAAATGGAAAAGCAGCTCCGCAGCTAGATAACAGAAGCTGTCCTTGTAATGTATAGCCTAACAGGAGTAAAACTCAAAACAGGTTCCCCTCTGCATTTTTTACGAGAATCACAAACATACTAGGATTATAGCAATAGCAGAACAGCAGACCAATGAGTAAATATGAGGTCAGATGTTTCCTTCACTGTTTCCAAAACAAACAGTTAGAGGAAGCACGCTGCTCTGTTCATTACAGCTCTTCAGAAAGATCTTATTACAACTAAGGATGCTACCGGAAATGCAGGAGCAGATCAATATGTGGTTAAGTATTTTAGCCCTACTTTTATTATGTTTGACAGTGATGACATTGTAGTATGTAAGCCCCCACATAATAAGATGACTGACTCTGTCTCTCTCTCTCTCACACACACACAAACACACACAGTTTCTTTACTTTTTTTTCCCCCATGGATCTCCTTGAGAAGAGCAATCCCACTGAAAACATATCAAGAGATGGACTGAAGTAAAGAAAAAGACAAACTAATTTCTGGTCCACTGTGCAAAGGCAAATGAGTCTGATACCTGAAAACATCTTCCACAGGTGGTTGAGACCCAGAATAATTTCCAGGAAACATCTGCCTTGAGTTTTGCCATGCCATGTCTCATCAGGATGTGCTCTGTTTCTCTACCCTAGCATAAGGGAGAAAACTTCATGGGAACATGAGAGGGAGAGGAGACAAAACAAGAGCTTCATAAATGAGCTGTTGATTTTCTTTCTTTATCTGGTGAAGATCTTTCCAAACCCATCTTAAGTTAACCAACTATCTCAAGCTATTAACTATAAATAGCTCAGCAGTAACATACATCCATAGATGTCTTTAGAAATGGCCACATATTTGCGCTTGTGTTTGCACCTAGAAGGCCAGCAGCCAGATCAGAGTTCTTAAGAAGAGTTATAGTTATTTTAGAGCGAGAGAAAGGCAAGACTTGTTAACACTGATAATAAACCTCCTGCACAAAAATGTTTGTGCTAGTCCTGCTACTCCCCACGTCTCCAGTCAGGATCAGAGTTACATTGGAGTAAGAGACTGTTTTGGCTGGAATTAGATAGCACAGATGGTACCAAAATGTGGAACACCTACCACACATTCTTTAGTTTCATATCATCTGCACAACAGTTCTTTATGGCCTTTTAACAGTTCATTGAGTGGAAGAAGAGGAAAAGATACTGGACACTTGCTGGAAGTGCTCAATGAATATCATTTGCTTTATCTTTCTGGGACTCCGTATTTCAGTACGTAGATAGGCCACTATTCAGCCATGCAGATATTTACTGTGACAAAGTGGGAAACCTTTCATCTGACATTATTCTTTCAAGGATCCTAACACTCACTCCTCCCCCCCTCCCCGAAACAAAACAAAAAAACCTTTATAATTAAGTCTCACAACACCTCGGTGAGCTAGAAAAATACTCATTTTACAGCTGGATAAAGTTACATGGAGGTAAAGTGACTTGCCCAGCAACAGTCAAAGAGTCTGTAAACGCCTCCCGGAATAGACCTCAAGACAGTTCTTGCATCTAGTTTTCTGATCTAACCACTGAACAAAACAAAGAGCAGCATTCGCCTTTGTTTTTCTGATTGACGCTGTAGGCCTTTTACACTCCTTTGCATGTCCCAGAGTAGTCCTGCCCTCCTCAAATTCTTCAATATAAGATTTATGATATTCTACAAATTTAGGGCCTGCAGTTCTGGTGCTGAAACCATGCTTAACATATGATGCAAGTGCTCTAGTTCTTACTATTACTACAAAAGACAGCCTGTCTTGATACTATTAATAGTTTTATAGGAGTGGATAAAAGAGAATGAAAAATGTTCCCATTTCTTTTCTTTGAGAGCAATGAAGTGCTTCAAAATGTAACTAATGGCAGCTAGATACCAGGGGTATGGGCAGCTAAGGAATAAGGGTCTTTTAGGCTGAGATTATTTAAAGCTGCCTAATTCATTTTAATTAATGGGAATTGGGCATCCAAATCTCATTTGAAATTTCTACCTTTATGCTATTTAATTAAACAATAAAGATGGAATCCTGGGGCATTTTTGAGGACTAACTGTGAGGAGCTGATGACCCAGATCATACGAGTTCCATGTTCTACAGACATTTGGATATTTATTCATACTGAATTTTGGAAACATTAGAGGTTTGCCCATCAAGGTTAGCCCATCACTAACAGGAAAACTTGTAGTCTAAAGGATAAAGCAGTTAACTATGAGCAGAGTCGTCAATGGACACACTGTCCCTCTGGGATCTCTCTGACTGCTGGCACTATACTAACCAAATTCTAGTTTTCAGTGAAATTTCATGAAGATACACATTGGGCAAAACTGACTCCTGATGGAACTCCATTGACTTCGGTGGACATACTTTGTGGGTGAATTTGGCCCACTGGCTCCATCTGAGATGTTCTTTTGGAGACTCACGTTTAGAATAACACTGAACGCCTTGGGTAATAATCAGTGAGTTTGGTTTCAAAAAGTATTGAAACAAAAGAAATACACAATCTCTTTAGCATCAGAAAAAGAAAAGGAGTACTTGTGGCACCTTAGAGACTAACCAATTTATTTGAGCATAAGCTTTCGTGAGCTACAGCTCACTTCATCGGATGCAACTGTAGCTCACGAAAGCTTATGCTCAAATAAATTGGTTAGTCTCTAAGGTGCCACAAGTACTCCTTTTCTTTTTGCGAATACAGACTAACATGGCTGTTACTCTGAAACCTGTCAATTTAGCATCACAGACTCCTACATTGAAAAGAGACAAATGCAGTATGTAATCCAAGGTCTTTCTACCCCTAACTATAAATATTGTTTCCATGAAACCAGCCTACACATATTCCCAGATATTCCAAGTCCTATTATTTCAGCAGACACAGGATTTATGCATCGTTCCTACTTGAACCTGATGGTTTAGCGGTTTAGCTTTTCAAACACACTACGCAGTGGGCATACTACATTTCTCAGACCTGTATTTGAGCAGAAATGATAGGTTTTTTTAAACAAAAAAAATCATTCAGGACCCCATATAGACATAAACAGTTCTCCCCTCTTTCTTAATTGTGTTTTTGAAAATTAGACATGTAAAATCTTTTATAGCCATAGGTTCAAAGATCCCTTTTGTTGTAACACTGGAGCACTGTAATTGGTTGAGTACTGCTATCCAGGCTGAGAGGATGACCTTTCACACCCTGCCCTAAAAGAGCACTATAGAAAGAGAGGTGGCGTAATCTGGGTTAAAGGCTTATTAACATGTTGAGAGCTTGTTTCGCACACACACAAACAGTTGCAAGAAAGTCCCAGCCTGAGGATAACTTAGCACTTTAGCATGTTGCTCTTGAGACAGCCCTCTTCTGAGAGAATAAAGACAGGCCCCTTAGTTGAAATGCAGGCCTGAAGCTCTTCATAGTCACCAGTAACAGGCAACTGTTATGAGTGAAAAAGAAAGTGAAAAGGGATTAGCACACAAAGGGGCTATCCCTGTTACAGTGGTCTGGTTCTAGAGCTGCAAAACTCCCATCCCTGAATCTTTTTTTCAAGATGAGGGAGATGTTACAGTCCCCGCTTTTGGAATTGAAATAGCCAGCCTTTCAGGGCAATAATTCTCATCATGGTTTTAAAGAAAGATCTGTCTTTTCACCGTTTTTTTTAATAGATGAAAGAAGAGGTGGGAAGAAGATGGGCCTCTGAGGTTACTTAAGAAGTAACAACTGAAGGATGGGATACTTTAAGATTTTAGGACCAGCAAGAAGGAGCTGGGATGAGGCTCAAAATGATTATAAACATGACTATACTGTTATTACTGATTATATAGCGCCAGATTCTGATACCCTGACTTAGGCTGAGTAGCACCTTACTCTGCAAGTAGCCTTGGCACTTTTGCTTTTAACTTTAGCAGGGCCAGGATTTCACCCATTGACTTCAACTAGTGGAGTAAGGTCCTAGTCAAGGTGAGTTAAGGTATCAAAATCTGGTCCTTGGTTTACCATGGCTTTTATAACCACTTTTCAAAAACATTGGAAGACACAGTCCCGAGCAGATTATATAATCTAACAAGATAAATTATACCAAAGGAGTGGAGCAAGATACAGCATAGAAGCTGAATGATCAGTGTGATGATTGATGGCATCTTGGTAGTCCCATATTTTGTTTTTATTTGTTTATACATGATTTTTTACTAATATTGGTAACATGTTTCATATGTCTAGCTGCAGAAAATCATTCACGGCCATTGCCTATTTGGTCCATTTACTATTGTTAACTTTTCTCTGGTTGCATTAGCTCACTGTTGCCTTTTGCTTGCTGGCTTTTTCTAATAATTTCTTAATTATTTTCCTCCTTCCATGTCACAGATCTAGATAGCTTAATAGTTTCATCTTTTAAATGTTGATTATGAATTTTTAATAAAAAATTATATTCAACTGGTTATCAATTTCTACCGTTTTCTGTTCTCTATACTATTTTAGCTTTTATTGATTTATTACATTTTATATACACATCCATAATATAAGTCTGTATGTGTATACCTATTTATTTACTATAGTAAACTATTTGTTATTTGTGAGTATATGCCAATTTATGCACTATACTATTTTTATTGTTTTATACAAATACTGTAGTAATAAATAGGTACACACCCATATATGGTTCCTTATCATTACAATTAGAAAAAAAACATTAATTTGATTTTAATCATTTGGCTCTACTCCTTCTACAGTTATGTCTCATTCTATTTTCATAAAATAAGAAAACATGATGGTAAAATTCTGTATTTATATTATAATACTAGGTTCTTCTGCTGGGCTTTATTATTAGCAACAAAAAGGGCCCTTTTGTATCATGTAAGGTCATGAAGCTTTGCAGCTGATTGGAGAAGGTGATTGGATTCCAGAAGCTATGGTAGCTTATCTCTTACTCACTGTGGCAAATCTGCATATTCCCTATGCAGATCTTCATGCTGCAGTGTACCAGAAGATTTAAGGTGTGTGATTTGTAGCTGTACTATTAATTAATTTATTTTTGTAAGGTTATTGGGTTAATCTGGCTTTTTGTGGCCACTGGTGAGGAATTAAATCCAGCTGGACAAATCCAAATGTCCTCTTTCTGGTGGTGATGATGATGATGAGCCATGTTTTCATTCTTGTTAATCCCTGCCAGGATGTCTTTAACTTTAAAATCTGCATCAGCTCACAGTCAAGCTAACAATTTATCCCTGAAGGAAGAAGCCTGGGGAGGGGGTGTTAAGAGGACCCTTAATGGCTCAAAAGGTAGAATCACTGGGTAACTCTATTTTCTATGGCCACAACATTTTATTATTAGGATTGCGGAATTAGGCACAGTGGGAGTTAGAAGCTCATAGTACCTTTGAGAAAATTGAGTCATGAAGGCTGTTTCTCAGTGAAGAGGATTCACGATTGTATAAGGCTAGTAGCTAATGAGTTAATGCCTGAATCTTTCACCTCTGGAAAGCTGGGTTCAAGTTCTGATTAGGTTACAAGAGAAAAATACATTTGGTGAGCACATCATAGTCTCTGGTGGACATATTTCTTCACATCACAAAAGCACAACCCAATGCAGCATGCTTGGCAATCTCTGCTTAAGAGAGGTCCATGACTACAGTAGAAAATTGTGCAGCTGTTCACAACCTAAGGAGCATTGGCAGAGTTGTGTGAGGGATCATGCCACCCTGGCAAAAGTTAAAGCTCCTGGTGCCTCACTTCTGAGATCACCAAATTCTAGCTCCCTCTCTCACATAGAAAATATAATAAGGCTACTAACTAAACCCAAGGTCACTTTATGTGTGGTGGGACAGACAGCAAGCATACAAAATCAATTTTACAAATACATCTGAGCAAAAAAATTCAAGAAGAGCTCTACAGACAAAAACTAACATTAAAGAAACCTTCAGATTTTAAGTATTAACTCTGCCACATGAGCAGCAGAAAATGGGACACAGGTGAAATGCTTAACAAATAACCCACATGGAAATCCATAAAGCGAATTTATCTGTGCCATATCTTGTAGGAACGGCTGTGCAAAAATTTTGTCGCATTGCCACTGGGGTTGCTGGAACACACCAACCCATTAGGATATCATCAGTCTGGTGATCAACATTTTGGATGCTCATGAATAACTGGAATTTGAGCACCTTAAGCACAAATTCAACAAAGGTTTTTTCAAGTTCATCATCACATATGAGATTGCATCATTCATAGTGGCATTTATAGCCATCAGTACTATACAACCCATGGTAACAGATGACATTGCATGCTGAAAGAGGCCATGAAAGGTCTTTCATACTGTTTCCTGCCCCTAATGACAGCTTTTACTGCCAGTTAGGACAGAATCCAAACACATGAAGTCATGATGGCTGTAGGTGTTGATGTGGATATGAAATGTACAACTTAGCTTACGCAGTACTGATTCATCGAGGCAGGTTCTTTGAATGCATTTACAGGATACAGTTTGCTGGAAAAAAATAGGTAAAGTGGAAGGAAAATGTACGTTTTATATGATCCTTTAATTTGCCCTTTAAAAAAGCCATTTTCTGTATAGAAATAGCTTTTTAAAAGACAGTAATGTTGCACAGGCACACACACAAAGTCACCATTTAGACATCATGTGTTTGGATTCTGTTCTAACCGGCCAATAGAGAATATGCCCAATGTATTACTTTAGTTCAAATATTTCTACCAAGAATGTGACTGTCATGTCTGTCTTTTTGTGTATGTGTGTGTGTGCATATATTCTGTATTGTGTGTATCTTCATATTTAGATGGATTGTTTTATGTATATGTACACTCATGGATATTTTATATTTTGTTCATTCATGAATTCACTCTTGAGTTCTAAAAATAGTGCTCATTTGCTAAAATAATCAGTTTATTCAAAGAAATTGGTGTTTTCTCTGGAAATTATCTTGTTAAAGCTACAATGGGTTTTCATGCACTAAATGGGGAATACCTTACAGTTATCTTCATTTCATTGAAACTGGGTCATTAATAATAAAAAAAATATTTTTCAATGTAAATATGTTGGAAGACTTGTAACTGAGCTGAAACTCAAAATCTGCAAGGCACCAGAGCCACATTTGTAGTCCTGTGTAAATGTCAGACCCTGGTGTGCTGGATGGAACCTGTATTGAGTGCAGGTTTGTTTCACTCCAGGTCTAGCCTGGTGTTGATAGCTGTTGGCTGGGCGGTCTTGCATTCTTTTTTGGAGTATAGTATAATGTAAAAAGTAATCCCCTTCTGATGACAGAAGCTTCAAGTGGTTACAAGTAGCAGGCCTGTTTTCAGATGCCTGAGGTAACTATCGAAAAGGTGTGAGGAAAAGCAATAATTAATTACATCTATCGGTTTAAGCAATATGATATATGATAAGGTGCTTTTGTTACAACTGGTTCAGTGCAACCCCAGACAGTATTTTCAGTGAAGGAAGCATCAGGCTGCAATGCATTTTTCTGAGGCCAAAAGTTGTATTTCAGTCATCAGCAAATGTAATTTTACCTATGGCACATGTTAGAAGTAAGCAACCGTAATGCATACGTGTGAAAAATGCTGGAAAAAAGGAAGGAAAACAAAACCAAACCTGGAGCATGCACTCTGCTGAATTAACTACATTCATAACCAAGTGGGAGTGATTTACTCTGACAACACAAGACTTCTAATTTTGCTGAATTAACGGCACCACTAGTGATGGGTGGAGAAGAGGGAAAGCTGAAACTATTATTGACTTTCTCAGGAATATTAATTATTAAGGGGTATAAAGGATGTGTGTTTTTACAGCATCATTCATGTTCCACTAGCACCCAAGTACATGCTGCTTATGAAAAGAAGCATATAAAAACCAGCACATACATGAACCAGAGAGCCTAGCAAAATATTGTTTTTCTTAACTTGAACTAATCTCACATTTGTCCTAGATGTGGCAGAAGGAAAAAAAAAAAAAAAAGGGAGAAGACTGATTTGGATTCCTATTTTAGTCTAAACCCAAAAATATGTCATTACTCGTCTTTGAATTAATGCCATTTTTTTTATTCGCCACATTTGGAATGGTATGAATCTAGAATTGTTCTCCATTGAAAAGATTAATATTTTCAATGCAAACTTTGGAATCCACATAACTAGTGCAACAGCTTCCAGCTGTTGTTTATGCTATTAGTTAGAAAATCCCAGTGCCCTCCTTTAAAAAAGCAAAACAAAACAAAAACTATTGAGTTAATTTTGTGGAATTATTTTAATAAACCCTACTTGCACCATACAGATTTACCTTGTGGTTTGTGGTAAGTTTGTAGAGGTTTTGTGAGCAAACCCAAATGTGATGACAGCAAAACACAGGCTTTTACGCTGTAAGCACAGAATTTCCTTTTGTGGTTAAGTGTGACGTCTTTCGGGATAATAAATATCTGTAATAAGGTTTCCTTAGGTTGGATTAAAGGCTTGTGCCTCTGTTTTGAATGGCTGTATTTGGAGTGGTTTGGGGTATATACTTCTTTAGAATTTGGACAATTCTTAAAGGCAGCATATAATTACTCACAACCTGATCTTGAGAGCTGATGATGATCACCCTCTTCTCAAGCTCGACAATAGCCAATTATCAATATATCCCCCATATTACCTCCGATAATCATAGGGCCAGATTCTCAGATTTGCCCAGGTGGAGCAGCTGAGATGGGTGGCTAACAGGCAGCCAGCTGTAGCTCCTTAATTCTCAGCTGGCTCTGATGCAGTTTAGAGCAGCTTGGAGGCTTCTCTAAACTGAAAAAATTGGTAACATTCCCTAAAGAGACTCCTGAGCAAGAAAGGTGAGCTGCCTTCCTTTCCCTTTAGGCAAGAGCAGAATGAGAGCTGAGCAATTCAGGGAATGCAGCCTCTAGGCTTTATAAAATGAGGACCAGCAGCGTATGTGTGGCAGAAGTTTCCGAACTTTATATTTCATGATTTCATCATCTTTCGTTCTAAACCAGGAAAGAATAAGTGTCCCCTTGTGACATTCCACAATCGTCTTCCATATTTGCGGGGGAAGGAATTACGGCAGAAGAAATCACAATAACAGGAGAAACAGGTTTCTCTTCGTATGTAATAAAAAGATCAAATGAAGTGTTTATTTTTTTAAAAAAACAGTAACCAAATTGTCATCAAATACAAGCCCATAGAAAACATAACTTGTTTTTTGTTTGGGAGCCTCTGTAACAAATCAGTAAAAGTTGATTCCTGTAATGAGTTAAAATATTCCAAAAGCTTAAAGTGTCTATCGCAGTTGACCTTTAAGGCATGTAGCAGCAAAGAAGTTAATACACTTTGCACATGTTGCAGAGCAACAGGTGGTAGAAAAACCCATACGAGCTCCTTGCATTCCTTACTTTTCAAACTGGTGGCCCCTGGTATTCTGGGCTTTACACTACCTCCCCCAGGCTCTGACTGACAAGCTAATCGGTGTGCTGGGAAGCCCTAAGCTATTGATTCCACTGTAACAGAACACCTCCCAGTCAATGAAACTGCAATGAAATGCTTCAACAACGAAGAAAGGGAGGCATTAGACTGTTGAGCAACTGGAAGAAATTTGCTTGTAGGTAGTGCGGCAGAAATGAAAAGGCTCTCGGGGGCACAAGCTTGAAAAGCCAGGTTATTAAAAAAGCCACAAAGCTGGAGTCTGGCTGAGTGGAGAAAAATAGTTATGGCTCAGTTAGGCGTATCTAAAAGGAGGAGGGAGGGGAACGCAGCTTTCAAAATTGTGTTAATCCCCCATGTACTTAATTTCTTTTCTTTTATGGCAGCTTGTAGTATAGCAACAAGTATTCAAGCAGTTAATAATTTTAAACAGTTTAGCTTTCTGTAGGCAATATATCTTTAGCTTTAATTAAAATTGTATTTTAGTAGGGGGAAAAATATTAAAATGACATCCTGATCCATCCTATAAGATTGAAAATGTATGATAATATGAATATTTTATTAGACAAACTATTATTAAACAGCTGGTACAGAATCCTTCCTCCCGATTAGCTGAGCTTGTTTGAAATGCAGGTCACTATTTCTTAATAATGGCCTGACAGCCTTCCACTCTCATGCTACAAAAATCCCGACTTATGAATTGCAAACAAGAGCAAAGCTGTGATAATATCTAAACAGAATCAGATACCTACAAATGCAGGCGATTCAAAATCTTGGTTCCCAATTCTGCAGATTAATCCCATTAGGAGGACCTTTTAGGAGGATCCCATGGAATCCCATTGACTTCAATGAGGCTTTGTATGGGTATAAGGGTCCACCTGCATGAAACAGCTTGCAAGATCAGGAGTTTGGGGTCCTTTTTAATCCTTCATGCTCCTGGATTCTCACATAGCACCCCATCTGGCTAGGAGGCTGTAGTGTTTCCTCTTGGATGAGGTTCTCAGGGCAGTAATCCATATCTTTGCCACTTCCACGCTGACCTTGATTAAAATAGGTATTCTCTTTAAGTCCAGAGTGTCTTAAAAACTGATTCTCAGAAGGTGAAATCTGCTGGGGCACTGTAGCTAAGAATCCACAGATTTTAACTCTGGGAGGAGCTAGAGGTAGACTGTCAAAGAGAGCCCTCAGGTCTGCAATTTGCTTCCCCTGTTGGTTCAGCGAAGACAGAGTTTATTGATCTTCTGGACAATATGTAAGACCTATTTATTCAGCCTTTTCCTGACTAAGCTGTCAATTTTTCTTTGGGCAAATTCTTTTTTGCGTTGGCTCGTGAGCACAATAAAAAATGTGTAGCTCCTGAGTGCACACTGGGCAAAGTGTTACTCACTTAGGCAGTCTGATTAATTTTTCAGTGACACTAAAATGGCTGACGTTGTACACAAAGTGAAACTGACACAACTGGCCTTTTAGGAAATTTTACAATATAACCCATCCCGTGATAGCCCAATGGCATTTCATGATTTTTGCTTTGGACAAACAACATGGATTTTTTGCCATCTATCTGTGTCTTTTTATAAACGTAGATGTACATAATGTGGCTTGATGTAACTGAGGCTGTCTACACTACAGCCGGGATCGATACTCTGAGATCGATCCACCAGTGGTCAATTTAGCGGGTCTAGTGAAGACCCGCCAGATTGACAGCAGATCGCTCTCCAGCCGACCCCTGTACTCTACCCGAGATGAGAAGAGTAAGATAAGTTGACGAATTGACATTGAATTGAATTGAAAGTTGAATTTCTCCCATTGACCCCCCCATGGTATAGACCCTGCGGTAACTCAACCTAAGGTATGTTGACTCCAGCTACGTTATTCATGTAGCTGGAGTTGTGTAGCGTAGGTCAATTTTACAGCGGTAGTGTAGACATAGCCTCATGTTCTGTGTAGCATAGGGGATAGGGAAGCTGAATACTAAAGGTTAGGCTTAGGTCCGTGCATCTCTTAGTCTGACTGTTTGTGGATTAATTCTTCCGCCTTTACTCACATTGAGTAATACTTTACCCTGAGAGTAGTCTCATGACTTCAGTAGACTACTCAGCATAGTGGGGCAGACAGTTTCACCCTCATAACTGTGAGAATTTGCAAGGATTAGAAAGGAAGGGAGACATATGGGGAAAACATCAAAAGGAAATAGCCCTAAAAATTCAAAATCAGTAAAGACCCTTAGCCCTATTGAAGTCAATCAGAGTTTCACCATAGACTTCAATGGGTTCAGTATTTTTTCCTAAGTGAAAAATCATTTAGCTTTTGGTTAGACACATTCAGGTCTAGGAAAAATAATATACACCTACATAAAACAGTTTTGTTAAATTGGACTCATCACTGTGGGCCTAATCTCTTCTGGTATAAATGGATGAAACTTTGAGCTTTGCCCATTTGCACCAGCGGAGTTTTGTCTTCAACCTTAATTAAGTAGAATCCAAGGGAAGCGATGTAACAGAACACAGCTCAGAGGAGTTCTACCCAACACATGTGCTAACAAGGCCTACCATTCACGTGGTTGATATTTAGATGAATCAGGGGGCCCCAGCCATGTAATGTATATGAGGCATATTCAGCTCTACTGAGTAAGAGTTCAACAGCTGTAGCCCCAAATAACAAATTCCCTGAATACCATGTTATCGATATTTGGGATATTCATCCAAGGCCAAATATTGCTACTAGTAAGAGCATTAAGGAAATGTATTATTTAAGTCATCTTTCCACTTTCATGCTGAAGAGTATTCAAACTTTAGAGAATGCTGTAGCTTTTTGTTTTGTTTTGTTTTTTTTAATTTTTGAGTTTTGCAAAACTTTTACAAGTATTATGAACTACTTCCCACCCCCCTCAGCCCCCCTTTTAAACTATTGTTTTTTTAGGGGAATTTTTATCTGGGAAAAAACAACATTCCAAACCACACTGTTCCTACCTAACTAATTAGAAATCTATGTTATGCAAACAATAAAGATTCTTATTTAAAAGTTTTTTTGCCTTTCCTTTAGGACAAATGAGAATAAAGTACAAGATACAGCCAGGAGCCCGTAATTCACCTTTTGCTTAAGGTCCATGAAAACTGGCCTCATAAGTTTTGAGTTATTTTCTAAATCTACAAGCCATGATACTTGTACAGGTTCTAAATTTGGCCAGATGATTTCTCTTATCTGTAGTTTATAACAACTAGAATGATTGTTGCTTCTGTAGAACATTATCCATTATTTCGCCGCTACTTTGTTTTACAGCGACCAGATCTTCCTGATTATTATAAACAGGAGGGGTGGAGAGGGGAAAATCTTTAGTGCTATTCAAATCTGAGCATGGAGAAATACCAAAGGAGTTTGCCAAAGATGCCAGTCTAAGTGAGGAAGTTTATAAATAAAGCAGGAAGGCTGGAATATCTTGGAGATGATAATCAATTTAGTTTATTTTAAACCCCTATGAATAAACCAGCAATTATTCACTGTTACTAGTGAAAATGTAAACATAACTGATATTTGGTTAAAAAAAGAAAGAAAGGAAAACTCTCTGAGGTTTAATGCAAATAGGGTTGATTCCTCTGCAATCAATGGGCTTTTAGGCTTACTCTAGGGTTTAGATTAGCAATGAAGTCAGAGCTGCTGGCATAGCTTATAGCAGCTGTTAATGCAACACATGCCTATCATTTGCTGTTGACAGGCATTAATAAAAACCTAATCTGAGGAAATTATGAAAAACCTACTTATTATGCAATCTGGTTTATGTTTGGCATGTGGCAAGCATGGCTCTGATGCAAGAGAAATCATCATGTATAAACTTTACTGCTATTGTTCCAACTGTAAGTGCAATTACTTTTTTTTTTTTTAAAGAATGTTTGATCCTGTAATTGCCTCAAGACTCAGACAGGTTTGCTTTGTGGTTCTATGGGTGTTACCCTGAGTTATTCAGCTATACTAACAGGAATCTTGAACTGCAGTCATTGATTCCAGTTCAGCCATATGAAAGTTCAACACAGTTACACCTTTTCTTTCTGCCCAGTTTTACTTTTCTTTCTCCAGTTCTCCTGACTTTGGCTTCTCTGGCATGTTGCCACTAGCCCCCTACCTATATCATCAGACCTTGTGATCCTGTTGGAAGCCTATCTTATATATTGTTTCTCCAACTATGCATCATCATCCCCTCTGAATGGAATATGGGCTGCACAATGGTGTGTCTCAAACTGGGTAATCAAGAAAAACCTTCTCCTGGACCAGATTCAACTTTGGCCCCACTTTTCCTTTCCTGATTATTACTTATCCAGTGTTGATGACTGTAATTCACTTTTGATTGTGTGCACTGATGCCGTCTCCTGAGTTTATCTGTACACACTTGTGAATTTGCAGATTTCTTTGCCTGTCCACATGCATGTTTGGTTTGCTCAACCTTACTTGCTGGTTTCATCCTATAGATCACAAAACTTTACGTGTATCTTTCAATTCCTCTTGGATTTCAGTCAAACTAATAATTTTGGGCTTGATTTTTCAGATAAGGTGACTTTCTTTCTTTCTTTCTTTCTTTCTTTCTTTCTTTCTTTCTTTCTTTCTTTCTTTCTTTCTTTCTTTCTTTCTTTCTTTCTTTCTTTCTTTCTTTCTTTCTTTCTTTCTTTCTTTCTTTCTTTCTTTCTTTGATAAACAGAGTATAATTGCAGAGTGTAGAGCTGAACCTGTATAAAGATCTTAAAATACCAATGCATAAATGAACTGAAAAATAAAAATGTCATAGACGCCAACCAGCAATAAAAGCAGGAATGAAGGGGTAACGTTCAATAGACTGTTCAGACTTGGAATGTGAATACTAAGAGAACTCTTTGGATAAATTCAACCCAGATTTGGCCTGCAGCTCTAGGCTGGCCATTGCAGTATGAGAGCGGACATCTATCCTGTGGTAAAGAGGTACAGAATAATGCCTCTTTGAATTAGTTTCAAAATGTTGCTGTAATGCAGACTGATGGCTTCTGGATGCTGAAGTACAATGTACCAGCACAATAATATTGCAAAGCCATAGTGCCATTAAAGGATATAGTTAATCAAATTAAATCAAAACATGAAGAAAGTACAAATAAGTATTGGATATCATATCTCACAGTGAGCACGGAGAAGGGAAAGGAAGGCTGCCAGTTTTTAAATAAAACAATCATTCATAAAACTAAAACATGGTGGAGTGGAGGGATCATCATACCTAATATAAGCTAGTTGGACTGTTTTTATCATATTACCAATATTAAAATAACCATTTCATTAAATTCTGCAGAAACATTAAATTTGGGGGATGTTAAATTGGCTGAAATGCTACAATTCATGTGTTTGTGTGTAAACTTTCACAGTAAAAAAATCACTAGTTTTGTGTAGCTCTGGTATTTATTCACACACAAACATAGATACCCATGTATTTATTAGGTATGTATATATATGTATGTGTGTATTACTACATACCATACAACAGGCTTGAGTCTTCCTCAAATGGTTAACTTTACACACGTGAGCAGACATACAGAGATCAATGATACTGCTTAGTACTTGCTTCATAAGTGTTTCAGGATAAGGAAATATATATTATTTTGTGCATGCTTGTGGTAAGGTTAGCCCATTTATGGGTTCTCACTAGCAGACATCAAAGGGAAACTCACTCTTCTCTATAAATGGCTTTTTTTCTCTCTGTTTTGAAGTCTTCATGATTGCTCAGCCTAGATATGTGAACAGTAAGGGGATGCTTTTAGTTCATAATAGATCTACGGTAATTGTATGTTTGTTTATTTATTTATTTATTTAATGTTGGTTCGGTATTTAGGGAACAGTAGGTGAAATGTGACTGGTGAGTGGCTTTATGAGTTACCTGTATCTGAGCTGTTTCTGCAAAAAGCTGAGTATAAATTCAGTGTGTGTTAACCTTGTTAATGGCTCCAGATTCCAGTGTCTGAAAGTCTGTTTCACTTCCAGATCACCCAATGCAAAATAGAAAAAGACTTCCCAGTGTTTGTGGCTTTCCCCTCACTGTGACATTTCCACACACAGTGCTAATGTGCTACTTTCTCAATATTAAACAAAAGCCACAACTGCAGGGCAATCTGTCACAGGTGAACTGATTAAATAGCGCTTGTTTGCATTAACTCCATGTTAATATGGATTGTTCTCTGAAGCTTTAACAGGTATGTGTGTGTTATGGATGATTGGACCTGGAGAATGTATCCATCATAGTTGAGAAGAGAACTAACCTGGGTCTGACTCAGCACCTCAACAGTAAATCTGCTGAAATGACACAGATTACTACTCCTGGTCTTGTAATATATTTCTATATTGCAGTTGGTGGAGCATAATCATTCACTCATTTAAAGTAATAGCAACAATTCCATTGACTTCAATAGAATCCGGATCATGACCAAAGTCACTACGTCAATTAAGGGAACCGAAATAAACTGCTTCTTTAAACTGGATTTTCTGTCCAACACATGGTCCTATGACACGTCAGGCTAATTCATGTGGCATGAAGACTGGAGAAAGGGGCTCAGATTTCAGGAGGGAAAGGAATAACTCCACCTAGGCTAAATGGCCTCTGGCCTATGGGTGTTTTGTGGAATTGAAAGTTGCTTAATTATTTCTTGTTCATTTGTGTGTAAAAAGGGAAAGATGTAGTATGATGGAACTGAGGAAAGAAGATTAGGTTTCAGGAGGGACCTAGTTTGATGTGACACCAAGAGTTCCAGAATGCAAGCTGGTGGCCATACTGTTACTACTACACACAGAGGCCACTGGGCACGTAACACTGGCCACTATGCGTCCTTAATAAAGATCTCTTTTCTACACCTCTTCCTACTTGCCTGCTACATCACTTATTGCTAATGAAATGACTCACTTAATTCACTTTTTTATACCTCTTTTGGTGCAACTACTGCCCTTCTCCAATGGCCCTTCAGAACAGCAGCCTAACACTTTCTACATTTGGCCCCAGGTTCAAATTCCCTAAGAAGCCAAATTTCCAGCCTTTACATTGCTACAATCTGTGTGGTGCTCTGTATTACTCTGACGATTCTGTACCATAGGGCAGTGAGCAGAGTCAACAAAATGAGCTGCTTATATGTAAAGGGTCCACAGGCAAATAGCCAGGAATCGTTATAATACCAAAACTGAAAAGTCATTTGTACATCTGTGCTTTTGATTCGGGTGCAATGAGATACTTTGAATCTCTTATTCATTAGGGACCCTGATTCATCTATCCACCCTTATCCAGCCAAACACTTACGCATGTGCTTAAGACCCACTGACTTTACGCACATGTGTAAAGTTACACACATGCGTAAGTGCTGTGCTGAATAGGGATGGACTTAAGCAAGTATTTCAATGCTTTTCTCAGTTGGGGCCCACATGAATGGGGATTATAATAGAAATATGGAGTGCTATGATCTGTTCAGTCGTGGAGTAATTGGGCACAATTCCACTGAAGCAAATAGAATTGTACCTGCTTGAACCAGGCCAGCATCTGGTCATTAATTTCCCGTGAGAGAAAGAGTAGCTAGTAGAAGTGGATAAAATCTGGATAAAACATGATCTTGAAGTAGAGAGTGAGTACAAATCTTATGCCTCTCTTGGATTCATTCAAGAAATGAGATTTAGGAGAGGTTGTTATATCTTCTTGGTCAAAGATCATCTTCATGAAAGGTCTAAGTGACTAAGCTAAAGCAAGCTTAACAGAATTAATTTTCAGCGTGATTTACATTGCTACAGCTTGTCAAAAGTTTTCAAAATGAACAATTTCAATGATTTTTTAAATTGAAATTTCAAAATTTGATGAAAGAAAGGACACAATTTTCATGAATTTTTCCATGACAATTTTATCCCATTTTTAACTAGCTCTAGTGGTTACAGAATACATGTAAATTGCAGCCTCTGAGCTCAGTGGAGTGTGATCCAATCAGCAAAGTTTATTACTGAGAGCGTTAGTAGAGTAATATTTGCTGCAACATGAATTCAAAATGCTAGATTTGAGCTGAGTAAATAATAGGAAAAACTGTCTGTGACAATTCATTCAAATTCAGAAGTTAATTTTGAGTTGACTATTAGAGGATGATTCAACCTTCAGAAGTCCATTTGCTTTTCACAAACATCAGACTGATTAAACTTTACTAGAATGAATACTCTCAAAAAGTGAATGGTATGTTTGAATGCTTAATTCTGATTGTATGTATGAATGTCAAATCTGCTGTTGGTCAATTATGTGTATCATACAGAGAATAGGGGTTATTGATATTTACTTATGTACTTATATTTTAATAAACAACTACTACAAATAATAATAAAAAAACTTTTAATTGATATGAAATCAAAGAGAAACCAGGTCATCTTAAGTTTGTAGAATGCCCAGTACTGAGGGGGCCATGAGTGGCTCCTTTGGGTACCAACTATAATAATAATAATAATAATAATAGAAATAAAACCACCCCACAATGCTTATGTTAACTAACCAGCAAGAATAAATGATGAATTGCAAGTATTCACAATGAGCTGCCCACAAACAATCTGAAAATGAAGAAATGTCTGCTGACTGAATTTACAAATAATGAAAAAGAGAATTTTGGAACCTGAGTGAAAACAAGGTAAAATTCATGCAATAAGTTATTCTTGGAGATCTATTAGCTTAGCTCTAGTAAATACTGAGAGCCCTGGAAAACAGAATCCTGTATTTATCCACAACATGGGCAGTTGTGTGCCAGTTCACACTGACCTGCCCCACCTATGTGCCTCTAACTTCATGGACCACCATTAGTACTGAGTAAATGTATAGTTTAGCCCCACCTTTTTGTACTTGGTCTCAGTTCTGAGATGGACGACAAGGATGCCAGTTGTAATAATGCTATCAAAGATGGGAATGCCTACTTGAAATTAAGTGAGATCCACCAACTCCTTTCAAATGGACCAATAGATAATGGTAATAAAGCCAAGGGATAATAATAACAATCTTGAATTGTTCCTGAATAGAATCATCATTTTATGAGTGACATTCAGAGCAGTATTCCTAGAGAGAATGGGCTTTACACAAATAGTTATTCAGATAATGAAACAATTCAACCATATATGTTCATTCCAGAAAAAAAATATTGCAGAAGTATGGGATGCTTATCCAAATTCTTTAAGGAGGCTGCATATATGAGAATTAATGCAATAACAGTACATAAGAATGGTATATATATGTGGTCAAATTAACCAGCCCTCATGACGATCCTTAGTTCAAAACACGTATTGAGATATGAGCAGCTTTACAGGTCTAATATTCCAAAACCAAAAAGGAAACAAAACCAAAACCAAATCAAAGTTTCTAATCAGTTTACAATGCAGAGATTTTATCAGCCAAACTTATTGAAAGAAGTAATGTAAGCAGGAAGATGCAAACCAAGTCAGTTAAGGGGAATATAAACTGTCAAGCTACAGTGTAGAACTCCATTACCATATCTTCCTGTGTTTTTTTAATAGTATTCTCTGAAAAGCACTAGATGTAATAAAGTCAATTTAAAATTTGTTCTACCAATCTTTTGCATCTGTAATTTTCCCATTAAATGTAAATGCCCATGAGGCATGCTATTTGCATTACATTGCATTTGCAGTCTTTAAAACAAACTATAAATCCCCTCCTTGTTTCATGTGATTGATGCTGTGTGTATAAATACCACCATAAACCTCAAAGGGGGCTAACAGTGACAGTAAATTAAAGTTTTCAAGTCTGGCAGCATCTCAGCACTTCAGCCCTTGATCTTAAGCAGCGTTGTTGACCCCCGCCTCATTGCCCTCCTGAACTCACCTTATTCCCCCACCCCCACCCCGTTCCCTGCTCTGTCCCCATTCTGATTTCCTTGGGAAACACCTTCCCATCCATAGAGGCTGTACCAAGGAAGGAATATGCAGTTAATTAAAATGAGGCTACAGCTGCTTGCCAGATAGGAGCAGCCCTTAACTTTGCAGCTTTGGAGTATTTGAGCTAAAGAATCTCTGGGCCCCATTGGCTCAGTAAACAATAGTTGACCATAGCTCTGCTAATTAACCAGCTCCAACCCAATGAGTAGCTGCTTTCCCGGTGATTGCCTTTCTCGGATGCACTTTCAGGTCATGCGCAGGGAAAAGGAGAATTGAGTTAGTCTGTAGTAGAAGGAATGCATCATAGCTTCATTATTCAATTATCCAGTTATTAAATAGCCCCAGCTTTCTCTATTAAGCTCGAACACTGACCTTGTCTTTTGGAGCAAAAATACAATAGCATCAAGTCATCAACTCCCACTGTAATTACATATCAATATAAGTAGTGGTGGGCACATTATATACCAGGGATGTCCAAAGTGTGGCTTGAGGACAAGATATAGATCCACAGTTACCTTTTCCCTGTAACCTCGGGGCGAGGGCAATGTTGTGGTGTTTTATTTCTGGTAAATACAAAACAACAAGCCGTTTCTGTTCCTCTTTCATGGAAGATACATATAAATATCTCAGTTCTTTCCTCTCTTTTGCTCAGGTCCCTGGCTTAGATGTTCACGGGAATGACTTTTCAGTTTGGTCTAAGTCAGATCAAATAGAACTTTGCATAAAGCAAATAAAACTGTCAATCACTGGGCCTGCTGATTTCTTACATTACTCCTTCATCTACAGAGTCTATGATCTGATTCGGACTTGGTGTAGGTGACTGCAACTTCACTGAAAAGTCCCCAGTGTTTTGCACAAGAAGTGCTCCTATAGTACAAGAGGGAGACCCTCTTTTTAGACAGGAGCAATGACCACAGTTCTTCCTGCAATGCTCCCTAACTTCTACCACTGCAATTTCTTCCTGACTCCTCCCTTTCCTCCCAGCAAGCACTCCAGTCCAGGGTAATTCCCTCTTCCCTTTAATTAACATCACATCAGATTTTAAGTATGCTACAGTACTATTTCATGGTTCCATTTGTTTATTTTGGACAGGAATCTAGGTACATTTATATGCAAATTAGGTGCAGCCTCTTAGACTGCAGGCATGTTGCAAAATACAGCCCTTGTCTGGGCAGCCCTGATTTATTCATTGATCTTCTTTATTTGGATTTGTACAAGGGTAAAAAGGGGCACGTCTCCAAGTATCTGCCCCTGCTCAAATTACAGGAATAAAAATGAAATTTAATTACAATTCACCTTGCTTACCCCACCATAACAGCCAGCAGAACTCAGCCCTCAAGAAAACCAGTTAGGACCGATCCTCAGCTGGTGCAAATCAGCAAAGAGCTATTGCCTTTAGTGGGGCTATGATGATGTACATCTGATGAAGCTATGGCCCTTTATTCCTACCTAAAAGGTCAAACAATTGTGTCTCTAGAAATAAGAACACTCAACAGGAATGCATTACAAAACTCACCTCAAATTCTTCTTTTTTCTGCAGTTATTCTCACACAATTCACTCTGATCCTCAGTTTGCATAATTGAAGACAATTGGAGACCAGCTGAGGATCCTGCCTTCTCTGTTTCAAGCGAGAATCAAATACCAATAATATAGCACTCTCATGAAAACATCGCATTCTAGCTGTATTTTTGGTTGTAGGTATATATAACAATTTCTGGACGAACTCGGAAGTTTTCATGTAGTGCACACCAAAATCTTTAGGGAAGAGTGAATTCTTACATGACTGGGAAAACATTCCTAGAAATGATTCGTAAAGATCCAGTTCAAAGGGGAAAGGGAGGGGAGGGGAAGGAGAAGAAAAGGGAGAAAGGTGAAGTCAAGGTGAAGAGGAAGCTAATTAATTAAGGCAGGCTATTAGTCTATGCCAGATGTCCTTGGAGAGCCTTGGGCTTGGTAGAATGTCCCATATGGATGCTGACTGGGATTTGCACAGAGCTTGGGAAAAAGAAATTCTCCTGCATTCTGGAATCCTCTCTACCTTCCCTCCTCAAACATGAAACTCACTGATCTATATCACTCTTAGGAAGGGTCTATATTTACCATGTCTCTCTATTGCTATAGTTCCCCAAAAGGCCTCAGTCTCAAAGTTGATGATGTCTATTTTGTTGATCATCTGGCTTTTTTTACGGTGTGGAAGTAACATGAAAAGAGAGATGTTTTTCCACAGCCTTCTTGATGGGCATCAGTTCTTGGCAAGGATTGGGAAATTACATGGGCATTTGTTTTGATGTACACAAACATGAGAAGGAAGGGAAATGAACAGGAGGGCTTTTCTTGACAGATGGAAGCACTGGACTAAAACAAGCTCTGACATCAAAGCATAAGGCCCTGCTCCTGATTCCACTAAAATAAATGGTGAAACTGGGTCAGACTTTTCTCCCACCAAGAGTCATCATTATTTTCTCTTTGTTGAATACAATAATTTGAATTAAAGTTGGGCAGAATAACAATTAGGAATCAAGGGGCGGGGGCGTCATATGGATATTTTCTCTGGTTTTACTTCACATGGGAAGGTGCCATCTGGCCTGTGCCTTGGATTCCAGGTACCAACATATCCAAAGACTCCAGGTCAAGCCACTGTTTTTCATCTGGATTTGACTAAGGGCTTGTCTACACTACCGCTTAAGTCGATGTAATTTACACTGCTCTGGGTGTGAAAAAGCCACCTCCTGAGCGACACAAGTTACACAGACCTAAGCGCTGTCCACACCAACGCTAAGTCGGCCGGAGATGCTTTCCCGCCAACGTAGCTTTCGCCTATTGGCATAGTTCGCCTTCACCCGACATGCTATAATGGCGCAGCTGCGCCAATGCAGGGCGGTAATGTAGACTAGCCCAGGGAGCCCTAAAAAAGTTCAGATTCACCTAAAACAGACCAAAATCAACTCACACGTTTTGCTAACTGTAGGTAACATGTCTGTGAACCTTTGCTGAGTTCTGCTTTTGTAACAAACACCCCAAACCAAACTTGTTTGTCATGGTTGTGTTCTGAATACAGCACATTTGTCCGAGTTATTTTAGCTATTGTGATGATGATTTATTTAGGGCCAGATTACTCACGTTGGGGTTACTCAGATGAACAATCCTATCAACTACTGGTGTGCGCGACTGCTCACCAATGTAAATAAATGGGTAGCAATATGGCCCATAATGAAAAATGCTATTGTGGCCAAAGAGACACAGCATCTGGGCATTTAATACATAACCATTCAATTGAATGGTTGACATTGAGGAAACCCTGTTAGCCTCTTTTTATAAAGTATAAGGTGCTGTCCAAAAAACAAAAGATGCTAAGAATCCAGTTTGCATCCATCTCAGAGTACCTAAACTCTTAACCCTTTCATTACCTGTCCTCCTTTGCATTATCTGTGCTGATATTACCCATTAACATTCCATTGAGCTCAGCAGATTAGGGCATACTGTGTTATACATGTATGTCCATGGAAAATTCAATTGCAATCAATGAACTTGAAACTTTGATCTTTAGTGCGGGGATATCATCCCTGATCGTATCATTAAGTCGATCAGTGTTTTTTGTTTTTTTTAAACACAAAATAACTTCACTGTTAGAAGTTCACTCTAAACCAGAACCACAAGATATACTTTGCAGAGCACTGAAACCCCTCAGGACTTTCATTCTCTTATAAATGAGTCGTCATACTCTAGCTGAGATCACCATAAATAACATCAAATTCAGATATTAAAAGGAATAAAAATACCATGTTGATAGTACAAAATCATTTTGAAAATATACACTTAAATTTAGTTAACAATGGCTGCTTAGAGGAACATTGTTAGATTCCGGAGCTTGGGAGCCTTCTCCAGGGTTGTGAACAATCAAAGATTTATTTGAGCTCTCTGCACACTGGGAAATGAAGACACAGAATCTCATTATCATGTCTATTAAAAGGCAGAATCTGGGGTACATCTAAGAAAAGATGTATTACTTTTTAAACTGCATAGCAAACTGTGAAGTACAACAGGGACTTGAACTATTTAAAAATACTCTGGGCTTAAGAGGAAGAAAAAAATAGGGTCTCTTTCCCAAACAGCATGAAAATATCACACCATTAAGTTCTGCTGTCATTACAGCTTTGGAAATATGACTGTATCTACTTTTCCTTCAAGCTAGTTGATCTCTGTGCTTGATGCTGGGGTCAAGGGACCATGGAGGACTACCACAATGAGTTACTTAGGGGACAATGCAAAGGGGGTATGAACAATGACCAGTTAAATTCTAGTTAACCCCAATTATAAACCTTCACCTTTGTTAATTAGATTAATTTGTCAGTAGGCACTATGCTTACAGTATGTTGTGAAGGCATGCAATCCAACATTTGGACCATTTATTAAAAGGTACGAGTCATCAGTCTGTTGCACACAAATGTCCATGCAATATATTACTGCAAAGGGAAAATCAGGTTAAGTTTACCTATAAATTAGAAGGAATCATATATTAAAAAGATCCTTCTTAGAAGTGAAAGATTCAGCTAGCAGGCAATTCCCAGTAATTGAAGATCTCCAAGCTCATGAACCTGAAACCGTGATTGAAAGCAATAGAGACATGTCCAAAAACAAAACAGAGCAAAACCAAAACATCTATATGTGCAATTTTCTTAGATACTCAACATTTCTTTCTCACGTTGACTGGTCTCCGCAATTTTATATGAACTAGTGTAAAGTGTTAATGCACTAACCTGACAGCTCTGGAGACTTGTGTTCATTCAAGATCTGGTTAGGGTCACAAGTGAAAATTAGTTTGGTCTCATCTTAGTCCATTTGTGCAGTTCAAAAGGAAAGCCATGGCATTTGATACCCTGGCAGTCACTACTTCACAGATACCTGAGGTTAGAGGAGCAGGGATTATTTTACTCTAGGTATGGACAACAATACTCTGGCAGAGCTCTGTGTAACTAAACTTAAAAAGTACCTGTGTGATTCAATTCATCTCTACTCTGGCTTTCAGAAATTCTAGAATGACTCAAAGTTTTAATTCTTGATAAAATAATAAAAGTACTTTGGATACACAGGCCCAAATTCTGCCCTCAGTTACAGATGTGCAAATCCAGAATAGTTCCACTGAATTCAACGGAATTACTCCTAAATTGCCCAGAGAGAGAATAGTATTTGACCTATGGCATATTTCTTATCAGTGGCTCTCACAGCATTTTTGCACATATTAATTAATACACACAAAATCCCTTTGAGGTAGAGGAGTACTGTTTATTCTGTCCATTTTATACTTGGGAAAACTGAGGCCACTGGAGATAGAGTGAAATTAGTTAAGGTACACAATGAGATCGTGGCAGAGTTACGAATAAAGCTCAGGAAACCTACTGGCTTGAGATCCCCTTTTCTTAGCAGTGCTTAATCAGGGTTAAATCCAATTCCTGCTCCAATTTGGGACCTTCAGTGACAATGCTGAAAAGGATGCTGTCCTGGCATTTGCCCTAGGAAACCAGCTGTGTTGCTTTTTACCCCTACAGCAGGGCAGATGTGAAATGATCCCCCTTCCACCTCTCATGCCCAGTCCCCCAAACCAAGCAGAATGCTGAAACATGCAACACGGGTGCCATCTTGTTTCAGAAATAAACTGAAGTGACTGCAAAAAAGTGATATATCCCAAAACGTTTAAATTTTTTAAAACAGAAGTTTTAATTTAAAAAGCATAAGTTTGCCTCTTGAAAAATCCCCAAATGATTTCTGCATTACTTTCCCCCCAAAATTTAATAAACAGCATTTCTCCCCCAAAACGCAGTCCTTTATTATTAGATGACAAGGAACACAATTATAAAAGAACACACAGAAGTACAAGGAAGATGGACATGAGATTGTTAGGAAGGTTTTGGGGTGCTATTTGGGGTAAATGGGCTACCAGTCTAGGACATTTCAGAGTTGCGGCCAGTTGCATGCCTGTGGTTTATGTTGTTCTCATGTATCATTTTTCATCACTGCTTTAAAGTAATTTTGTATAGAATATGGAGCAATTCTAATTCTGGTAAAGCCCTGCTAGAGTAATTTGGATGACATCACTGTCAATAGTCTTGTGTTTTAGGATGACCAATTGCTAACTACAGGGGGATCTCAAGCCTGTCGGTTGTGTGTTGCAATCAGACTGTATCAATCTTAACTCTAAAATACAATCTCATTTTACAATGAATATGCAGACATTGTTAACATTACCCTGTCCCTGAAAACCAAAAGCTCTTATGAAGCTGGCAAACAAAAATTCCAGATTATGGAAATTAATTAAAGCACATAATGCTGCCTTTCTCAGCATTCAGACTCTGCTAATTAGGGATTAGATTATTCAAGAGCAGGAGATCAATTAGGATTGCATCCACTGTGAAATAGTCACCTGTTGAAAAGCAGAAGGAATCAAGCCCAAATACAATAGATGGATCAAGGCACAATAATGCACATTGACGATAAATTATGAAAACAATAATAATGTTTAGCCAATCCCTTTGTGCAAAACTGTTCTTCTGATTCCAGTGCCAGCTGTCTGAAACTTTAATTTAAGTGTTTGCTTGAGGCAAGACATTTGGGATACTAGTTTAGAATGTTTTATAGCCCAAGCAATATGTTTTACTAACCTCAAATACTGTGATGATGATTTTAATGGTAACTATAATTTGTACATAGGGGTTCCAGGGTAATCTTTGATTTTACCCAGAATATGCACATGGCTGACAAACCTCAGTGGTTTTTGAGTTAAGTAGCTGGCAGCTCTCAGCACTAGTAAGAAACTTATCCACAGGGAGTGGGTGATTTCTACTTTAAAAGGAAACCATATCAAATCATTTACTGTTTCCCAATGACAAATCAGTGTGTGCGTGTGTGTAGAGGAGAGTTGGGGAAACAGCAAAAGAAACATCTTCTGGCTGCATTTCAGCAATGATACTAATTTTCAGGGAAACGACGTAAGCTGCTTCCTCTGAGCCCTCTACTACAAATATCTCCGTACTTCAGTAACCATCCATTCTCCTATATTTCAATAGCTAGCTCTAATCTGCACACCAGAGAAGTGTATGTCAGCACCTCACTAAGGGTCTGATCATTGGAATTATTGTGGATTTTGCCACCTATTTGAATGGCAGCAGGATTGAGTCATAAAAGCAGAAGGAATCCGATCAGAAGAACTGGAGAATCACTCGTGCTGGAAGTAGAGAGAGTGGGATTTAATGGACTGAACATGGGACAGAGAATCCAGAACTCCTGAGTTCTGATCCCTCCCTTGAAACTGTGATTTGCTGACAGGTCTAGTACAATCCACTTAATTTCTCTGTGCCTCATTTTCCAAACTGAAGAATGGGGATAATAATGCTTATTTTACAAGGGTATTGTAATGCCATCTATAACACATCTCACTGTTAGGCTTCTTTTTTTCCTGAGATTCAGCCTACATTTTAATTTGCTTAAATTCATCCCATTACTTCTTTTGAAATCAACACTGATGTCCACAGAATATCATTCTTTGATGTTTAATATACCCATGAACTTCACTGGATCCTCTGGCATCTGTTTTTCTGGCCTTACATATTCTTTCTTCATGTGGATGATATAACTCAACATCCTCTCTCAGAAAGAAACAAAAGAGCCCCCATCTCCACAAGAGAAGTCCTGTGAACATAGAGGAAGAATCCTGATTCCCAGATCAGCTTATATCACTTCTTTTTGATGATTTATTCCTCTTCTCAAAAAGGAACTCAAAGAGTAGTTATCAGTGGTTGGCTATTGGGGGAGGGATAGCTCCGTGGTTTGAGCATTGACCTGCTAAACCCAGGGTTGTGAGTTCAATCCTTGAGGATTTGGGGATTGATCCATTTAGGGATCCATTTAGGGATCTGGGACAAAAATTGGGGATTGGTCCTGCTTTGAGCAGGGGTTGGACTAGATGACCTCCTGATGTCCCTTCCAACCCTGATATTCTATGAATCTATGTCATCAAATTGGGAGTGCCTCTCCAGTGGGGTCCCACAGGAGTCAGTCCTGGGTCTGGTACTGTTCAATATTTTCATTAATGACTTGGCTAATGAAGTAGAGAGTATACAGATGACAACAAGCTGGGAGGGCTTGCAAGCACTTTGGAGGACAGGTTTAAAATTAAAAATGACCTTGACAAATTGGAGAATTGGTCTGAATTCAACAAGATGAAATTCAAGAAAGACAAGTGCAAAGTACTTCATGTAGGAAGGAAAAATCAAATGCCCAACATGGGGAATAACTGGTTAGGTGGTAGTACTGCTGAAAAGGATCTGGGTGTTATAGTGGACCATAAGCTGAATATGAGTCATCAATGCGATACAGCTGCAACAAATGCTACTATTATTCAGGAATATATTAATAGGATTGTTGTATGAAAGACACAGGAGGTAATTTTCCCACTATAGTTGGCACTGGTGAGACCCCAGTTCTAGTAATTTAGGAAAGATGTGGAAAAATTCGAAAGAGTCCAGAAGAGAGCAACAAAAATGATAAAAGGTTTAGAAAACCTGATCTATGAGTAAAGGATAAGAAAACTGGCCTTGTTTAGCCTTGAGAAAAGAAGACTGAGGGAAGAACACACTTTTCCAATATGTCAAGGCCTGTTATAAAGAGAATGGTGATCAACTGTTGTCCATGTCCACTGAAAGTAGGACAAGAAGTAATGGGCTTAGTATGTGGCAAGGAAGATTGTTAGATATTAGGAAAAAATGTCTAACTATAAGGGTAGTTAAGAGCTGGAATAGGCTTCCAAAGGAGGTAATGGAGTCCTCATCATTGGAAGCTTTTACAAACAAGTTGGACAAACACCTGTCAGGCATGGTTTAGGTTTACTTGGTCCTGCTGCAGCCCAGGGGGCTGGACTTGATGACTTCTCGAGGTCCTTCCAGTCCTACATTTCTGTGCTTCTATTATTCTTGAATTGGAGGTGAAGCCTTTAAAATACCAAGGCACTGATGCACCTTGGAGGTCTAGCTCTTTGTAGAGTGGTGGGAAAGTTCTCACTTTCTACCACTGGTGACAAAAAAATAAATATAGAAAACCATGAGAGGTTATATCACTTAGACAGGTTTCAGAGTAACAGCCGTGTTAGTCTGTATTCGCAAAAAGAAAAGGAGGACTTGTGGCATCTTAGAGACTAACCAATTTATTTGAGCATAAGCTTTCGTGAGCTACAGCTCACTTCATCGGGTGCATGGTGTGGAAAATCAGAAGATGTTTTTATACACAGAAACCATGAAAAAATGGGTGTTTATCACTACAAAAGGTTTTCTCTCCCCCCACCCTATTCTCCTGTTGGTAATAGCTTATCTAAAGCTTATCTATTACCAACAGGAGAGTAGGGTTGGGGGAGAGAAAACCTTTTGTAGTGATAAACACCCATTTTTTCATGGTTTCTGTGTATAAAAACATCTTCTGTATTTTCCACAGTATGCATCCGATGAAGTGAGCTGTAGCTCATGAAAGCTTATGCTCAAATAAATTGGTTAGTCTCTAAGGTGCCACAAGTACTCCTTTTCTTTTTATCACTTAGACAATTTGTTTTCTCCTTTGATTCAGTCTAAATGCCCCTAATTCATCCTGGACTCCAATCCACTTGACATCTGTCAGAAAACTCAGGTCATGTTTATTCCATTAGCAGGAGTTTCCATTACAACAAACCTTTTCCTGCTCATATTTGTGTCAGAAATAATCATCTAGTTCTTGTCAGTCTTCACTATTAAAGGGCTTGGTATGTGCTGATACTATTATACAATGTTTTCTTACATGTCCTACAGACAAATAGTTCATTGCATTTCCAGGTAAGATCTAAGGTAGTAAGGTGTATGTGTGTGTGTCTACCCAGGGACATCCAGGGAAATTAATCTGAATAAACTAAAAGGTGTAAATTTGAAGTGGATTAGTAAACCTCGTTAAACTCCCCATTTAGAATTAAAGTGGCCTAAATTTGGTATAGTTTAATTAATTTCCAAAGTGAATTAAAATAAACTGAATTAAGGCCCTCTTTTATTCTGAATAATAGCATTCACACAGGGATTTATTATGGTTTAAGTGATCCACTTCAAATTCACCTTTCGTTAATTTGGATTAATTTCCCTGGATGCCCCTGTGTAGACAAGCTCTGAATATATATCTAATTGCCATGATCTATAGTATCCTCTGGCATTTTCCAGTTCCCCTTTTTGGTCTGGAAATGAGAAATACATCAGTTTTAATCCTTTCTAGTCCTTTCTCTGCTACTGATGAATCACTTCAGCTTTCTGCCAGATTTTCTCTATCTGTAAAATGGGGATACTACCCAATTTACAAGGACATTGGGTGGATTATTTAACGTTTGTACAATATTTTGAACATCCAAAGTGCTATGCAAGTAATAAGTATTGTTGTCTTTCTGGTGAATTAATATTTTTAGGATTATTTAATATTCCTATTACAATAAACCAATAGTGACACCCAATAGACCAATCAAAATCAATCCCCAATTTGGTAGGTACAAACAATATGAAGACATAGTCCATGCCCCGAAGAGTTTACAATTTAATCTGAGACACAGACTTCAAATTAGTGTGATGGATAACAAGAGGGAGGACCAGGGTAAAAGTTAAAAGATCACATGCATTAGCTATTGCACAACTTTATGGTTCCAAATAATCTCAAATGAGGGGTGTGTGTGTGTGTGTGTGTGTAAAATAAGAGCTGTCCACACCTATTGCACAATTCAGCCATAACTGGTTGTCTAGGTTTGTGGGGTCATCACAAAAGGATTACGCTTTATGAATTATTTTAAGGAGAGGGTAGTTACTTTATGGATTAATTCAGGGAGGACATTCTGTGCATAAGGGGCAGCAGGGATGAAAAATGGTGGTTGGAGCTAACGTTGGTGGGAGCTAACATCACTGGTGGGAGCTTATGTCATTGGTGGTGCAAAGTGGGCAACACAAGAAGAGACAAAAGTAGATATAAGGAAATGTTGAGCTATGAAGAGCCTGGAAAATAAGGACAAGAATGTGAGATGATGTAAAAGGCAGGAGGTAGAGGATGGATTCAGAGAAGAATGGTGACATGTTTAGAGTGATGGGCGAGGAGGATGATCTTAGCATTTGTGGTTTGAATGGACTGCAGCTGGTCGAGATAGGTGTCCAGGGGGCAGAGTGGATGAGACTGTAGCAATCAAGAAAGGAGATATTAATGTACTGGATGAGAATATTAGCTGTAATGATGGAAAGAAGAGAAAAGATCTTAGCAATATAAAGGAGGAAGAAGTGCAAGCTTTAGACAATTCTTGGATATGGAGAACAAGGGAGTGAGAAGAGTGAAAGGAGACATCCTCCTTTCCCATCCCCTCTCAAAGTTATAAGCCTGATAGGCAGAGGCGATGGTAGTGTGGTCAACAGTGACTGATAATGGGGTGGCTGCAAAGTTCTGGAGTAAATATAAGTAGTTTGATTTTGGACAATGATAAGTATAAATGCCAATGACACATCCAGGAAGCAATATCAGAGAGACAAGCTGTGATGAAGGTGTGGATAGATGACAAATCAGAAATGGAAATGTAGATTTATCGCTCTACTGTGCAGAGATGGTAGCTGAAGCCATGTGAGTAGTTGAGACCACGCAAAAAAAGGGAAGTAGATTGAAAAGTGGAATAGACCAAAAAGAGAGGCCAGTGAGGATCCCCATGAAGAGTGTGATTGTCATCTAGAGGTGACCAAAAAATTCAGAGTGACATGAAAATTTGATGCAAAATGGATAAAAAGAACCGATAAAATGTTCATTTTTTCCTCCAAATTCTCTTGTTCAAGGTCATTCACAATTGTGAATTTTAAATTGTGAATTAAATTTAGCTAATTTAATTTGTGAATTAAATCTAGCTAATTTAAATGGCTGTGGCCATGTAGCTAGACCTTCCCTATTGGTCCTTTGGAAAAAAAAAAGTCTACTAGAGATGGCTATTCCAACTTCTCAGATATATATTGCCACCATTCCCTTTTATAGCCCATACCATAAAGCACAGGAACACTTAAGAACCCAAATTGCAGAGTTCCCAACTAGACATAGGCAAAAACCAGTTCAGAAAATGTCAAGTCCATTCATACATTGAAGGTTTGGAATTTCCAAATGGAACCTTGACCGTGAACCCTGATGCAGAGCCCGGTGAGATCACTTGAAAGACTCCCGCTGATTTCAGTGAGCTTTGCCTCAGTCCCTTATAGGATTTAGATTATGTTTTGATTCATCTGTATTGACCTTGCTGGGGAAAGAAGGCAGGGCAAGAGCTGGTGAGAATCCAATAATGCCTATACTAAGTCTCATTTTAATGTCTGAGGTGGAAGCCTTGGACAATCAGGAGACAGTCTGGGGGGAAAAATGGTTGATGAGATCCAGAAATAACATTGCTGCATATTGATCAGGAATCAGAACGTTACACATCTGAGATATTGACGTGGTAACAATAGTTCAGTCTTAGAATTATGAGAGGTGCACAAAAATTAAAAATAATGCTGTGTGCTGGAGAGTCTTGTCTGTTAACATTGATTCACTTGCAAACCTTGCAGAATATATAAGAAAATAATTGTAAGGTCCACGCATTACTCTATTTAGGGGCTTGCTTCAACTCACTTTTAAAGTCAATGGGAGACTTTCTATTTACTTGTAGGAGTTGAAACAGGCCCTAAATCCCTGACCAGGACTTCGCAATGCCCAACAGACTATTCCAAGAAAATCTGTCCCAGTTTTTACCTAGGTCCCAGTGCACGCTGGACTGGACTTCGGGAGTTTAAAGAGTACTGGTTGAGACACCAATGCAGTGCAGACATAATCAATAAATCTCAGACCCATGTACAGTACTTCCTATTGCATCTCAATTATTTGATTTAAAGAGCTTCCATTAACCAGAGAAACAGCAGTAACGTGACAGATGTACCAGGAGAATCTACAAAACTCAGTTGTGTTTTGAGATACAAATTCAACCAAGAGTTATGGAATATTTCATTCATCAACATAGTACAGGAGTCTCCTTAGCCAATAGAATTCATTCTCTTAATCCAAGTCATATAGATTCACTACCTTTTCCTTTACAATCTGATGCACTTGTATAAATCACTGAACAATAAAAACAGATAAACTGTTTGGTTGTTGCAAAAATATACAAATATTGCTCCAGTTTAGTCTCTCTCTCTTTACATATAAACATTCCTTAAATAAAAACAACTTGTCTTAAAGGCACCCTGTAAGTGCAATTAAAAACATTTCCCATCATACAGCAAAGATAATGTTTCCTAAATGCTCTTAATTTCATACATCTGTTATGCCCAGTCATGATTTTTTCCCCTCCCAAGACAATTTTTAAAGGTTTCTGCCAATGTAATTCAATTTAAAGCTTTTAATGTCAGCTCAATGGGTCATACCACTTTCTCCATGTTTGTATTAGCTTCTTCTCTGAGGCAAGGCAGAAATGTTATGAGTACTTTTCATCAGAAGCTTATATTCATGACAAATTGCAATTGCATTTTGTTTCATTATTTGCAGACCATATATAGAAAACATTGCACACACTCTCTCTCTCAGACACACACACACAAAGAATCGGTTTGCCAACCATTTTATTGGCCTGGCAAGTTATTTGCACTGCTTTTTGCACTGCAGACAGTCTTCCTCATCCAATTGCAATTATTTGCGAAGTGCTGCTGTAACTGTTCCTTGACTGTATGTAAACTGTTTAGTGAACAATAAACTCAACCATGCATTCATTTCTGTGAATGTGCTCAAACTGCATTCCAGTGAGCTGACTTGACATTTCTGTCCATTTGTAAAAGCCACTGAATGTTTGCTGAATAGTCCTCAGGTTCTAAAACACTGCAGCAAGGGCATTGTCTTATCACTGAGAAAACAATAATGGCTTGGCTAATACAGAAAAAATATGTATTCTATTCTATTCTTCTGTGGCATGGGGTATCTGAGCACCTTTATTGTGCACTAGCTGCTGGATCAATGAAGATGCACGTCTATCAGGCACAGGGTGGACACAGAAAATAAAAGCACACATATTTGTGTGTGTGGATAGTGGAAGGATCTAGAGGACATGCACGTACAAGAGAATTATGTAATAATAAATATATAAATAAATATCCTAGGCTAAATTCATCCTTGTTTTCTGTTAGCCAATATAAAATAGGACAAAATCCTGGAGCTTAAGATTCTGCCTGACATACAGGAGATTTCCTGCTCTGCAGTGTGAATTCTATTTAATAATACTGAGTTCCTGTAAAACAAAAAAGACTCCCCTCTCCTTCCTGCTGGAGAGGTAGAGTTTTAAAGTTCTAAAATGTAGCATCCCTAGTGGAGGAAAGTTTTTATTGTGGGCAGGTTGCTGTGATGTAAGAAGACCACAATTTTCATTTTATCAACAGGCCACTGGAGATGCCCCTAAAATGGTTGGTGCTGGCTGAGGGGAAGAGGGGGTTCTGTGGCTGGGTTCACTGCACCCTTTTGACAGCCTCTCCTCATGGATCTCCTGTGGAAACCCTCACTGGAAACTGAAGCACTGCTGGTTTTGCATAGCCCCGAGGGAAGACAGCTGTGGAAGCACTGTCTGCCATCCAACTGGGGTGAATCTTCCCACCAGACTTCCATGTGCCAACTAGGTGAATCTGGCCCCTGCTATGCTACATGCAAATTGACATCTGTTTTGTATTACAGATCAGCCATAGTAATATATTACCCTATGTCAGATTCGTTCATGACCCTCGCTCTGCCCGTGAAGGATTGTAACAGCCTGGATTTGGTTCCTAAGAAGTGCTGTCAACCTTATCGAATGTTTTTTATTTGTTTCAGCTCACCAGGCTTCACACTTCCTGAGCCTTGCTTTGAATCTTGTGTGAAACCCCCAAAATTCACAGCTTAACTTGAAAGAGCCAAGATTTACCTACTTCCCAACTTGGACTAGGTTCACTTGAGACTGGGCCATCATGTTCTCATGAACTTAGGCCCAAGGTAACCAGCAGGTCTACAAGCATTTTGAGAAACCGAGCCTGAATTTCGGGTTTAATTTATCACAATCCTGAAAACCAGTTAATTTTTAATTTGGAAATGTCAAAACATTTCATTTCAACTTTTTTAAATGGAGAGAAAACATTTTGACATTTCCGACCTCACAATTGTTTTGAGTTTATAGAACTTACCTGAAACATTTCATTTTGAGCCAGTTCAATATGACGCTGCATTGTCCCATAAAGGAGCAAGACCTCATGGGAGTTGTAGTTCAGGAGCCTGAATCCTCATTCTCCTTTATGCGCCAGGATCCCTGGCTTGACTACATCTCCAATAACACACCCAGAGTCATGTGACTCCCATGATGCACCACACAGCTGAGTCAGAGGGAAATCGGCATTACATTATGGGAAGATATAGTCCTTCAGGTGAGAATGGGTGTCCGAAATACAACTCTTACAATGCAATGGGATGTTAGGGAAATGCAGTTTAATGCCCTGTTGAACTGATGCAAAATATGTCAGGTAATTTCAAAAAATGAAACGTTCGAATTCAGGGTGAACTGATTCAACATTAAATATTTCATTTAGATTTCCCCATCAGAAAATTGAAAATTTTCATCAAAGTCAAGATTTTCCCACAGAAAATTTCAATTTATGGAAACTGCATTTTCCCTCAGAATTGTGTTCTGACAAAAATTCCCAACCAGCTCTAGTTGGCAGTAGCTTCTACCTCATCGCTCTGGATATCCGGGTACTGCTAGGCATCAGGGTCTGCTGGAAGAACGAATAGGAAATCTGCTTCCAGAGGAAGGGTTTTGGGCAGGGAAATAGAAGTGGGTGGGGGAAAGACTCAAATCTCAAAAAACTCCCCTTTGGTTATCCAATGGAGGAAACTGTGCCTGGCATTGGGAGAGAAGCATCAGGAGAAGTTAAATAGTATTGGATTAGTCAGGCACTATGGTACAAGAAGATGCACCCCTTGCCTCACCAATAAATTCCAGCTATGATAGTGGTGCAACTGATCATGAAGATGACCTTTAAAAATTAGCACAGGGTTTTATTTTTCTCTTGTAATAACCATTAAACTTCCCCAAACTGTAGTCCAGTCCGAAAGCAAGATTTCCAAACTGCTGACCACAAAGTGCTATACACAGAACAGTGACCCAGAAGAACATCCTCAGACTCACCCTACATAGCACCACCTTATCCTGAACATGAAGGTGGAATATCCCTTTGCTCTCCTCGTGCTCTAGTGACCAGGAACGAAGCTACAAACTTTAAAACCAGGTCTTGAAAATGACACCTGTCCTAGGCTGACCACCAAGGAGCTTGTAAAATCCTGTCTGTCTCAGCTAAGCATTCAAAGGTCAATTTTCAATGAAATTCTTACTTACTTGAATCAATGTTGTCTTGGTTCTTTGTGAAGGGTGCAGCAGGCATAAAATGTGTTATTGATTCTTGAGATGTAGCCCACTACTTTCTTCATGGCCATTTCAAAAAATGCAAAGTGTTTCTTTTGTCTCACAGCAGAGAGCACGTCACCTTTACAAACCTGAGGTCAGGGCCCTTTTGTGCCATCTCATATTTATCTCCTGTTCTTTTTCCCCTGCACTTCTCTTTGTCGCTTCTTGCAGTTGTTCTCTCTCCTCCTTAAGTTTTTATTGCCTTTTCTGTTTGACTCTTAGCTCCTGTTCTAATTTCTGCCTTTTTCCCCTTGCTCTCCTGAGAGCTCTTAGAGTCTAATCTAATTTCTCATGTCTTCTCCCAGTGCTGCTGTCTCTTCTTTCTGTCTTTCTGATCCTCACCTGCTCTTTTTTTTTTTTGGTCTCTCTGACTCCTAACCTGCTACTCCCCTTTGTCACAGGATAGTCTCCATCTCCTTTTCCCAGGCTGCTCTTGGGCTGCTTTCAGACATCATCCCAACAAGATTTTCCCCATTGTTCATACATATGCAATGTCCCAGCTCTCATAATATTACATCTTTACCTAGGTTGCCTCTCATCTCCACATTCTGATTGTTTTAATGAAGCTGGTGAAATTACTAGGAACCGAGCTCCCTAATTCCACAGGCTGCTGCTCCCAGCCTCCTGTGGTACAAAATGGTTATATTTTTGTCTGAGGCTGGTGTAAAATTAAGCCTATCTCACTGTCTTGGTAGGGATACTTTAAGAGCTAGACATGGCCCAGACCAGGGGTCAGCAACCTTTCAGAAGTGGCGTGCTGAGTCTTCATTTATTCCCTCTAATTTAAGGTTTCACGTGCCAGTAATACATTTTAACATTTTTAGAAGGTCTTGTTCTATAAGTCTATAATATATAATTAAACCATTGTTGTATGTAAAGTAAATAAGGTTTTTAAAATATTTAAGAAGCTTCATTTAAAATTAAATTAAAATGCAGAGCCCCCTGGACTGGTGGCCAGGACCTGGGCAGTATGAGTGCTACTGAAAATCAGCTTGCTTCCTGCCTTTGGCACGCATGCCAGAGGTTGCCTACCCCTGGCCCAGACTAAAAGTCCCAGATCTGAAACCCCAGCTCAACACTTTAGAACAAAAGTGGAGAAGAATTAGGATGTTCTCCCGCTGAATTTCAGGGTGGATTTTGTATAGGTGAAGTATGAATTATTTGAGTTGGTTCTTGGCTGGGACAGTGGGTTTCACATTTTGGCCTTGTGAAAAGTGTCATTGTTGTTTTTTTTAATGACAGACGCTGAGGGCTTTGTTTTTATATCTCATCCTAAATGATGGTACCTCCAGCACTATCATACCACCAATGCTGGATTATAGGCAAGATTTCAGAGGAAGTTATGCTAACCAAACCATATTGTGGAGAAATTGGGCGGATCCTTCAAGGTTTCTCACCCAAACTTTGGTTAATTTTGTGAGAGATGAAAAGATCACAGTGTATCTGGGATACATCTTAGGATCCGCACTATGCCTTTTGCACTGCTCAAGGTGCTCGAAGGGCAAGGGCAGTTGTCTTAAACATCTAGCTGGGGCATTCTCCTGTATTGTGAAAAGCCCAGGTGGAATAAAGCTACTTGGACTGTCTCTATGTCACCTGTTTCTGCCACTCCCACCCTACCCCAATGTAGCATGCTGTACTCCAGTGATCTTGGGCCAGTGGATCAATGCTTAGGGGCTGTTACAGCTAGTATAGATTAGAATAGCCTAAATTGCTCTAATTTGTGGTGGAGCACATCAGGATCGTAGAGACAATGGAAAGCCAAATCTGGCCTTTAGTCCCCAGGCGCACCCTAAAATCTGGCTTTTTATTTTGTAAAACTGAGCAATTAATTTGTGATGGATAATTCATTTGATAAATGTCATGTCTTTTTTTGTCCTTGAATTCTCTGTAAATAAATTCCATTTTTTTCAAAGACTTTTAAATTAGTTGCTGGGATATTTCTGGGAACAATTCTGGGCACGTAGTCTGTTCTTGACGAGTTCATTGAAAGCGTTCAGCATTCAGAATGTGGAGTGTTGTGATCATCCACCTCGCTCACATGATATCGGTATTTTTATGTTCCCCGATTGGATGAGCTTAACTCTTAGAGTTAGGTTTATGGTACAAATACTTGTGAGTATTTTTGATGTTTACTATGCAGTAGTTGCTTAAAATAGACTCTCTCTCTGAAAATTGCTACCAGTAAATTCATTCATTAGAATATTCATGAAGACCAAACACAAAAAGGCATGCAGACACCATCAACGTGATTTTGTTTGAAAATCAGAATGATTTTTTTTCTGTATTCTCTCAGGTCTGATCTATAATCTACTATTACTCATTGAAAACAGGTCATTTAAAAATAATGACTATCAATTTTCCTTGCACTTGGGTTAAATGATCCTATAAAAGGTTCATTGATGTGATGCCAATTAAAAAACCAAGGAGTTCTGACTTTCCCACTTCATATTTCTATTTCTTTTCCATTGATGGTGGTGCTAAACAATCACATGTTATCACATGTTCTAGCTAGTAGAAAAAAAAATCTTTGAGTTACTGAGACAGTAAATATTATAGTCATTTGCCTTCTGTGCCATGAAGAAGTAGCGAAAGGGCTGTAATCCTAGGTACTCCTCTCTGACAGCTTGATCCAAAGGAGTGAAATTGATGGAAAGGTTTCTGTTAACTTCAGGTGTGCTTTGGATCAGGGCCTAAAGTACCCAGTGATATGCCCTAGGTCTGGACTGGAAATCACATTTTGGAAACAAACTAGTAAATGATGACAAACGGCTGTAGTCTGCCCTAATTGGCACTACGTGCAACCCTGCGGAAATCAATAGACCAAACTTCAATCTCAACAACACTGGTTAAATCCAGAGTTAATCCATTGGCATTATCTGGACATACATCAATGTGAGTGAGATCAAAATTTGGCCCAATGGCATGGTTATTTATTTTAATAAGTCACAGCAGAAGTTAGCTCAAACAAATGTGAATCTTAGGACAAATGTATTATGAAATGCAATACTACCACACAACACTGAATCATTCCATTTTGGAGCTGGCGAATGAATGTGTGTTTAGAAGAACTGAAGATTTATGAATATTTTGAACTTTCTGTGGCCAGCCACTGGGTTAGACATGCCGCAAGGCTGCCATTGTTCTCTCAGGAATGCAATAATCTTTTATCCATAAAGTCTTGGGCTAACACTTTTTTTTCTCAAAAAGAAAAGGAGGACTTGTGGCACCTAAGAGACTAACAAATTTATTTGAGCATAAGCTTTCGTGAGCTACAGCTCACTTCATCGGATGCATTTTTTTCTGTTGTTACAGTGTATGGATGTACAGTATAAAATCTCTCTTGTGATGGACTATGCAACAATTCACTCTGTCTGCAGGAACTGGAAGCTGTCCTAAGGAAAGTTGTACTGAAAGCAATGTCACTTTTCAAAAAGTCTGTAATGGAAAATATTTTATTTCACTATAAATGCCGCAGAGGAAGAATTTAAATTCAGCAGAATCTAATATAGCATGGCATTTTATATTCCAGCATTCCACCATGCTGGGGTAACAGTTCAAACAAAGCTCACTTTTTTCCATCTGTATCTGCCTAGCTAACAATGGATGTGTACACTGTATATATATATTTAATATTTATATAAATGCTATATGTAATAGAGCTTGTCTAACTTACACATAACATTTTTTAGAAATGTAGCCCTTTTTATATTTAGCAAATTGTTTGTAGACTGATCATGATTTTCTACACATGTATTCATAAGGGTGCAAGGATTCACTGAATAACTTCACCAAATAATTTTTAGACTGTAGGCTGTCAGTTGTTTGCTTGGATTATTCACTATTGTTTGCTTGATTTTGTGTTGAGTAGTGGGTTGTCTAAGACACATGGTATTGTTTTTAAGCCCTGACTGGATCACTGAAACATTTTAAAGAGGAGAACAATGAATATATACTCCTTGAACATAGGAAAAGTTTGAATCTTGATTCAAACTTCAGCTCCGTTTGTGAATGAATCAAATGGCATGTATGCATTTAGGCAATCAAAACCCTGGCTATGGACAAACCCAAACTAGGAGAAGTTTGGATCTGAATCCACATTTCGCAGCTGAGGTCAACATGTAATACTTTATGGAAGGTTGTGTGGTCTAATTAATAAATAAGGGTTTCTAAAGTGCTTTGAGATCCCTGAATAAACATTGCTTAAACTAGTGCATGCAATGTATTAATAAAAAGCCTTTCTTTCTTTCTTTCTTTCTTTCTTTCTTTCTTTCTTTCTTTCTTTCTTTCTTTCTTTCTTTCTTTTTGGCTGGGATATCTGAAGGTCAGCTTTACAAAACAGGGCAGTTTTGCTGCATAAAAAAATAAAATGGTGGGAGGGAGGGAGGAAGGAATTCCATTTTAAAGCTAAGGTCCATGCAAACAGAAGAAGAATAAATCTTGGATTCCCAAACCTTACTGTTTTATTTTTTACTAATAAAGCCAATCTGTGCCTTCCACTAGCTGGATATTGTTGTGTGATCACTATCTTGTTTTATGTATGTGGACCAACCACACAATATAAGGCGACAAACAAAAAAGATGGAAAAATATATAAAAAGGGGAAACAAATGGCCTGCTTGCTACCTCAGGCTTTAAAACACTTCTTACACACTTCAGCACAAAGTCTATTAAAGCAGAATATAGTGAAAATACAATATACAGCAATGAATGTCTCCAAACTAGCAATTTAGCGCTAAAGCTGAGGGCAGTTCTTATGCACCGACTTTTAATACCAAGACGATTTGTGGTCTCACAAAGTTCCTGCCTTAGGCAAGAGTTGTGCTGTGTTCTAATAGGTCTAGTTTGTTGACTGTCAGAATAATGGAGAAATTGGTAGCAGAGGGCCTGAGTGCTGTAAACAGCTGAGATAATTAGAAGGTCTGTCAGGAGGAGAATAAGGCTAAAGTAGTTTACATTCTGTCACAGGGCGGAAAGCATTCATTCAGGAGATTGCTGGGTAACATGGTATGTGGTGATACCTAATGTCCTAGCAAGCTCATTTGCGGGTGGGGGGAAGGGTCTTATTCCAGTTTTTGCCAGCCACGTTTCCCTGCTTTCTTTCCTTGGCTTTCAAACAGCTGATATGTTGGTGGAGGGATGAGAGAGATCTTTCTGGTATTCTAGATAGGTGAACAAGGATGGAGGGTCCACTTCCATACTCATAGATTATAAGGCCATAGCTCAACAATATAGTGATCACCTAGTCTGACCTCCTGTCTAACATAAACTGTAAGGGTTCCATGAATTAATTCCTGTTGAACTAGAGCAAATCTTTTGGAAAAACATCCAACCTTGATTTAAATTGTCCAGTAGTGATGGTAAATCCACCATGGCTGTTGGTAAATTTTTCCAGTGGTTAATTACTCTCACTGTTAAAAAATGTGCATGTTCTTTCTAGCTTGAATTTGTCTAGCTGCAACTTCCAGCCATTGGATCTCAGTCTACCTTTGCTAGAAGAGACCATTATTGTTAAATTTCTGTTCCCCAGGTAGGTACTTATAGACTGTGATCAAGTGACTTCTTAATCTTCTCTTTGTTAAATTAAACAGAGTAAGCTGTTTGAGTCTTTAACTATAAAACAGATTTTCTAATTCTTTCATCATTCTCATGGCTCTTCTCTGAACCCTTTTTAATTTATCAACATCCTTCTTGAATTGTGGATACCAGAGCCAGACACTGTAGACCAGTTGCAGTTCAACCAGTGCTAAATACACAGGTAATATAATCTCCCTACTCAATATTCCCTATGTTTATAGTAGCAGGGGACACTGTGGTAACCAGAAAGGAGCGTTCCAACAGAGATGTTATAATAATATAAGGCCTGACATGACCACTGCCATTCTAACAACAGGTGCCCTAGTCACCAGGCTGTAGAGTGTAAGGCCTAGATACTATTGTGATTAAATGATGGACAGAGAGAGAGCTGTACCTAGATGAACTAGGCCTAAATCTTCAAGAGTGATGAGTGATTCTGAGTGCCTCCATTTTTGGGTGCTTGATATAGTTTAAAGAGATCTAATTTTTAGAAACTATTGGTCAACTACCCACTGCATATGAAGCCCTTTTAAGATGTTTTAATTTGACCAGACAGAAATGGAATCGTCCAAAATCACTGGTCTTTTTTTGAAAACTTAGGCTTAATGCAAGTGTTAAGAGATAAGTAAAAGGTAAAGTTTGTACTAAAATTGTAGAAGATACTGGTTAGGGTACTTTAATGCTTAATGTTAGGTTATTTTGTATTATATTATATAATATTATATTATTTTCCAGAGAGGCAGTGTGAGAGAAGTGGATAGAGCACCAGCAAAGAAACCTTTGTCTATCTCCCAGCTCTGCTATTGGCACACTAGGTGATTTTAGGCAAATCACTTATTAACTCTATCTTTGCATCTGCAAAATAAGGATCTTCACCGTATCCAACTTTGTGAAAAAATTTGGGCTCTGGGGATGAAAAGTACAAAATGATGATGAAGTTGTGACTGGGGCATGCTGCTGTGCACTCATTTCTTACAGACGGGTGAGACCAAAGAAAGGATGTTCTCGCAATGTTTTTAACTCTGAACTTCTTGAGGTGTACCCATAATCAGATGGAATCTGAGAGAGCGAGGCAGAACCTCTGAAAGATTCCAAGAGAGCCTGGATGGTTCAGGACCATAGCAGTAAGACACACAGATAATCTAAGTTAACAGTTCCACTTCTGAGGCACCTGACAGCATCAGTTCTTTGGCCTATTATTGCTTTCACTCCCAAACCAACTTTTTCTTCCCACCTCACTCTTGCACTTTAGCACAAAGGTCTACTAGCTGAGGTGACAGATAGGTTATCTGGTTTACTTTCCACCTCAGCCAGTCTCCCTGGCTGTTGCTCCAGTGCTCTGATTGTCTCTTAGACAAAACTGGAAGAGTCTTTTTAAGATCTCACAGCACTCTGGAGGAGCAGGCAGTAGACAGTGCATGATTGTACTGTGACTTTAGAGCAACCCCAGTTTTCAGTCTATGGCGGTGTGCCAGACAACTCAGCCTCTAGAGAACCACCACTTACGGAAGTCTGAACATTGAAAGAGGAGAATTAGTCAACTTCCCCCCAAGCTGTCAGTGGTGGCAACACTAGCAGGAGAAGCAGGGGTACATCTGAAACTGTGGCGAAGGGGAATAGATGGAATGGAAGGGCCATTTTACTTCTCTCCCTTGTGACCCTCCCCTTTCATACATATTCAATGGTACAAAAAATAACAGGTACTCAGGGATGAAAAAGAAGTAGCTTTTCAAAAGTTAAATGGACCTCACCTATCAATATGTGAAATAGAATCTCTGTTGGAGTGTTGGAACTGGATAGAAGCCACTCTCTAGCTTAGACAAAAGTCACTGCTGGTGAGAGATGATTGTAAGCCACAAAGGTGAATCCAGATTGAACTGCCCAAAGGTTTGGAGGGGATTGGATGCAGAATTTTGGCTCAGGCTCATCTCTACTTCTTATGTTACAAGGGAATTGTAAAACAGACTAGTACCATCAGCTCAGTCAGTCCAACACCTTACATCTGAGAGTGGCTAACAATCAATGCTTCCAAAAGAAAACTAATTGAGCCCACTGTGTGATGCTTTACTGGAGGAAGATTCCGTCCTAACCTTTCCAGAAGATCAGTTTGCACCAGGAACCATAAAATTCAATGTCTATTGGTGACACTTTCCTTATTTATGGTTCTTGTATTTGTAAATTAGCTTTAACTTTGCATTTATATGGAGACTCTTATCCCACAGAACTTTACAAACTAATTTAATTACACACTATGTGCTTGATTCTTCTCTCATTCATAACAGTTTCACCCTTGTGTAATGCCACTGACTTCAGTGGAATTACTCCATATTAACATCAATGTGAGAGGAGAATCAGAGCCTATGTATGCAAGGATCCCTTTACCCTCATTGAAATATTAGATACCTGGAAGAAGTGAGGAAGAGAGAGATTAAGGCAACATTTTCAGAAGAGTGCTCTAATTCTAGGTGCTTCAGATTTGTCTGACACTGGGGATGCAAATTTATGGTCACTTGAAAATACTGGCATAAGTGACTTGCCCAAAGTCTGTTGACAATTATTGGCAGGCCAGAACCAACAGTTTCGGTGTTCTTGGCTCCCTACCCTGGGCACTAACCTCTGGATAACACCATCCATAAATTAAAACTATGTGTAAATTGCACCTAACTCCAATTTTCACTTTATATTATGACCCTTTCATAGTATTTAAGGGAAATACCTAGATTTCTATCAAAACGTGGGCCCCTTTCTTCTAAGTATCTTCTAATCATTGACCCACATACACTTCACATTTTGTCAGAGAAAAACACAGTGAATATTGCTGTGGAAAGAAAAACAAAACCAAAATGAATATTCCTTGTAACCTAATAAGCAATTCAAAAGGGTAAATTACTGACACCCTCTGTAATTTTTTTCATTTGATAACTAACATCAGAAGTATTAATGATAAGTTTATCAAATTACCATATAATTATGATGTTTTCCCGTCATTTAGTCATATATATTGTACAAATCTTAAAATTTGTGTATTAATTGCTATGTTATTTATTAGCCTAGATGAGTTGTAATACACTCTAGTAAGTATAACAAATTCTGAGCTGTCCTAACTAGTTATCTACTAATACAAGAGTAATTCCTAGTGGAGGTAGGTGTCACTGCCCAAACGGCAAATGATAATAGGTCAGAGTATTCTCAGGATCAAAGCCCCAGAAATGTCACATCTCTGACTCATCTTAACTTCATTGGGAATAAAAGCTAAGAGTGGAACAAATGTATTCATGACTGAGTGTTGAGGGCCAATGCATGCTGGTGGCAATGTTGTTCTCAGATTAATTAATTTCATAACATTTCCGTAATACAGTTTTAGTTAGTGTACTTTTCATAATCTAATTTTAGTCAAACTGCTTTGCACAATCTGCTCAAAATGTGTTTATGATTCAGAATTGCTGGAGTTCCCTTTTCATTTTGTGCTTTACTGCCTCTATGAAATCTGCCTAAATTGGCAAAATAAATTAAGAGAACATAACCAAAAACAAACAAACAAAAAACTATGAATATTCTAATGTTTAAGCAAATTCACTTTAGATAGGTTTGCAGTCCATTTATATTCACTCTCTATCAGTATCCTACCGGATGTGTGTCTAGTAGGAGCTCTGGTTGAAAGAGTGAATTTTAAAGAATATTGCAGAATTTTCTTGACAAGGGAATTTTGAATTTGTTAGTTCAAATGAGGTCACTGGAAAGCTGATTCTAAGGGTTTGTCTACACTGGGACATCCAGGAAAGTTAGTCTGAATTAACTAAAGGTTTGAATTTGAAGTAGATTAGTTAAACTGCATTAAATTCCTCTGTAGTCCTGTGTGTTATTTAGGGAAAAAATGGCCTTAATTCAGGTTAGCTTAATTCACTTTGGAAGTGAACTGAGGCCACTTTAATTCTGAACAAGAGTGTTCACACAGGGGTTTAATGAAGTTTGATTAATCTACTTCAAATTCATGCCTGTAGTTAATTTGGATTAATTTCCCTGTATGTCCCTGTTTAGACAAGCCCTTAGTTACCCTTACCCAGTTTGGGAACAGAAACAGCCTATGAGTCTTAATCAAAATAGCTTGAATTTCAAATTGTGAATATGCATGTGAATGAGCTACAGTCCCCAAATGATTCAGAGAAGTGATATGGCAGATAATTTTCAATAGGTTGAAATTGAGCTCTGTGCAGAGGGCCAGCAAAAGGCCTTCAAAATACATCTCAAGTGGGAGTTAAGAAGTGCATAGACTTATCATGACCCCCTGAATGTGGTCAATTGCATACCTAACAAATGCATTTGAGAAAATCAAAATCTGTTTGTGGACAATTCATGAACAGGAAAGAGGCAAAATATATTGAGTTATTCATGTGGCAAATGGCCGACGCTACTGTGGTGGGTCCCGTGCTTTTCCTTAGTGTGGTGGGTCAGGGTGCCTCCCTTTGCCCCTATTCTTGGGTATTGTGGGGCTCCACACGTGCCCCAATGGGGGGAAGGAGAGGAGCGGGGAAGGGACTCAGGTCCACCCCCTACTTCGGGTCCCAGTCCCTTCAGCTTTGAGGGCTGCTTACCCTCTTTCTGCTTGGGCAGGGTTTCCCTTCCCCTGGTACTCTGGTCTTCTGGTTAACAAAAGTACTTCTCAAACTCTAGTCGACTTTCCTTCCCCTCTTCTGTCTGACTGAAGCAGGGGTCTTTATTAGGCCTCGGGCGGGCCTTAATTGGCTCCAGGTGCCCCGATTAACCTGTAGTAACCTTTCCCCAATCCTTCTCAAAATCTGGGGCTATGAGCACTGGATGACTGCAAAGGGCCGTCCTTAAATCTGTAAATGCTTCTTTTACTGCATCGGTGCACTTTACTGTATCTGGGCCCTGAGCTTTTATCAGGTCCGTCAGTGGCCATGCCCTCGTGGCAATGTGAGAGATGGACCTGCGATAGTATCCCACTATCCCTAAAAACACTCTGACTTGCTTTTTGTGAACCGGTTGGGGCCAACTCTGTATTGCCTCTACTTTGTTTCATTGGGGTTTCACCAAGTCCCTTCCTACTACATACCCGAGGTATCTGGCCTGAGCTAGCCCTATTGCACACTTGGGAGGGTTGGCGGTAAGGCCGGCCTGTCTGAGGGTGTCTAGCAGAGCTTATTCTTTTCCTAGGTGCGTTTCCCAGTTAGGGCTATGGATGACTATGTTCTCTAAATAGGAGGTGGCATACTTGGCGTGGGGTTGGAGTAATTTGTCCATTAATCATTGGAATGTTGCGGGGGCCACATGGAGTCCAAAAGGGAGGATGGTATATTGGAAGAGGCCGTCAGGATTAGAGAAGGAGGTCTTCTCCTTGGCGTCCTCGGCCAGGGGGATCTGCCAATAGCCTTTTGTCAGGTCCAAGGTGGTCAAGTATCGGTCCTTGCCTAATTGATCCACTAGCTCATCAATGCGTGGTATTGGGTAGGCATCGAATTGGGATATTTCATTCAACTTCTGGAAGTCATTACATAACCTCAGGGTGCCGTCAGGCTTGGGGACCAGAATGATAGGGCTGGACCACTGACTGTGGGATTCTTCAAGTTCCAGCATCCTCCTCACTTCCATCCTAATTTCTTCTCTTTTTGCCCCTGGTATTTGGTACAGTTTTATCATTTCCCTTGTTCTGGGACAAGTGACGATATGGTGTTGGACCATCGTAAGATGGCCTGGTTGCACGGAAAACACGTCTTGGTTTTGCTGACTCATATCAATTACCTCTGTTCATTGTTCCGGGGTTAATTCAGGGGATATCCTCACCTGCCCTTGCGGGCCATCTGCCTGGGCTGGAGCTCCCTTAACGACCAGGCACGTCTCCTGGTCACACCAGGGTTTCAGTAAGTTGACGTGGTAGATCTGCTCTAGCTTTCTGTGGTCTGGTTGCTTTACTTTATAGTCCACCTCCCCAATGGCTTCCCCTATCTCATATGGCCCAGGCCAGCTGGCCAGGAGCTTGCTCTCTGTTGTTAGCACTGGCACCAGCACCCTCCCTAGTCTGGGCTGCCCTGCAGCCTCCCTGACGGGATTGCCTACCAACCAGGGCGACTTTCTGGTTCACTGCTAAAATCCTGGTTCCTAACCTTTTATCTGCCCTCCTTTCCCACCTAGATTTCCCGGGCTTACCAGGGGGTGAAAATAATTCTGGGGGAAGTTCAGCAAAATTTGGGGCAGGGCTATCCATGAGTGCCTCGATCTCAGCCTGGGGTTTTCTTCCCTCCCCTAGCTCTATTGGGGGAAGTAGGTTCTCAAATCCTGGGAAGTTCCTACTGATTAAGACTGGGTAGGGGAGTTTGGGGACCATTCCTGTGGTCACCTTGGTAGTGTTCCACTGGATCTCATCTGCACTGGGATCATGGGGTGCCATGGACCCATGTTACTCCTGTGTTTTTGGCCCATGTCAGTTGGTCTTCCCCGCTAACTTCCCCGAGTCCAATGTGACAGCACTCCCAGAATCCACCAAAGCTATGGTCTTGATACCATTCATTTTTACAGACCTCGTGTACCCATGTGGGGTCGTTGTGACCCCCACCAGGCTAATTAGGCCACATCGCGCCCCCCTGTGATCTCCCAGATTGCACTGCATGGGCTTCTGCCTGTTGGGAAACTGGACTGCTATGTGCCCCAATTCCCCACACTCATAACACCTATATCTTAACCCGGTTGTTGCCCTTTGACTTGGGCTATTTGACCCACTCCCCCAGCCCTCTTCCCCCAACCTCCCAAGTCCCTTCAGGGCCTCAGGCCATTCCTCAGCACCCTTCCTTCTAGTTACAGCTCTCCTGGAGTTTTCAATAATCCGGGGCCTCAGGATCCGAGTTGGCTTCCTGCTCTGCCATGTCTCATCTCCTGAGGTCTGGAACAGTTTACGGGCCACCAGCTGTCTCTCCATGAGGGTGACCAACTCGTCATAGGTGGAAGGATCATCCTGGCCAACCCAGGCTCAGAGTCTCAAGGGTAGTTCCCTTGTATACCAGTCCAGCACCAGACGCTCCATCATTTTTTTCCGAGCTGAGGGCCTCTGGGCGTAGCCACATCCGGGTCAGGTGGATTAGGTCAAACAGTTGAGACCGTGGTGCCTTGTCCTCGCTATACTGCCATTCATGGAACCTCTGGGCACGCAATGCCGTCATTACTCCGGATCTGTCCAGGATCTCTTCTTTCAGCTGGGGGTAGTCTGCTGCAGCCTCCGCAGCCATATCGTAATAGGCCTTCTGGGCCTCCCCACACACGAACGGGGCCAGAATGCCAGACCACTGATCTCGGGGCCAGGCCTCCCACAGGGCTGCCCTCTTGAAGGCCAGGAGGTATGCCTCCACATCATCCTCCCATGTCATTTTCTGTAGACGGTAGCTGGCCCATATGGTCCACATCCCGTCATACCCGCTGCTCAGCTCCATAAGGGCCTTCACCTGGTTCACCACTTCCTGCAGCATAGCACAGTCTTGGGCGGCCTGGCTCATCAGCACGCAATTGGTCTCTGTCTGCAGCCGCACCGCCTCCTGTTGGGCGGCTGCCTGGACCCGGGTAGTCTCCTGATGAGCCTCTGTGGCTTGCACCAGTGCTTTGACTATGTTCTATCTTGGGGAAGGGGTGGTTTTGGCTCACCCTGGGTTCAGTCCATGGCACAGAATCCCACATTTGACACCATGTGTGGCAAATGGCCAATGCTACTATGGTGGGTCCCGCACTTTTCCTTAGTGTGGTGGGTCAGAGTACCTCTATTCTTGGGTGTTGTGGGACTCCACAAATGCCCCCATGGGGGAAAGGAGAAGAGTGGGGAAGGGACTCAGGTCTGCCCCCTACGCCGGGTCCCAGCTCCTTCAGCTTTGTGGTCTGCTTACCCTCTTTCTGCTTGGGCAGGGTTTTCCTTCCCCTGGTATTCTGGTCTTCTAGTTAACAACAGTACTCCTCCAACCTTAGTCAACTCTCCTTCTCCTCTTCCGTCTGACTGAAGCAGGGGGGTTTATTAGGTCTCAGGCAGGGTCTTAATTGGCTCCAGGTACTCCAATTAACCTGTAGTAACCTTTCCCTAGTCCATAGGGAATAAGGCTCTGATCATCCTGGGGCTTATATAGTCCCATCTACCATTCTCCTGCTGCCCTCTGGCCCTGCTGTATCATACTCATTAAAAACTCTTCTGCTCTGGAAAGAAATGTCCATTTTGAAGGAGAGCAAGGCTGTTCTAGGTGCTATGATGTGTGAGTTTTCAATATCCTTTCTTTTCTGGAGGCCTGATTTAGTAACAAATTAACAATGTCTTGATTTGTTCTTCATCCATACACCTCACACAACTTGTCAGACTTCTGCACAGCTCTTCAAGGACTCCGGTATGTGCACGAGTCTCAGTGTTCGGATAGAAGCGGTGTGGTCTCTCCTTTTTTAGATGTTTTCCCTTTCCTATCTGTGAACTTTGGGTTCATCACAGAACTCCAAATCCCTTGATAATTGTTGTTTGTATTAATGCAGCTTCCCACTCAGAACTGTAATGGCAAGGATATTGTTGTTTAGGCTTTAAGGGCCAAATTTTCAAAGATACAGCTAGGCACCTAGTGAGATTTTGAGAAGGACCTTAGCAGGTTAGGTGCCTAATTCCCAATGAAATCATACACCATTTTGAAAATACCACTTGGCTCCCATTTGCCTATGTAGGTCCCAAAATGTCTTTACAAATCTGTGCCTAGGTGTATTAATGTAGCCAGGATGGGAGGAGCAGGGCTCAACAGTGAGGTTGTTGTCATTCAGGGATGAAATCTTGACTCTGCTGAAATGAATGACAAAACACCCATTGCCTTCAGTAAGGGTGGACTTTCACCCCAGGTGTTTTGGTAGATCTGTGAGGGCCAGTTTGCAGAGCACCGGGTTACAGTATGCCTGCCTTTAACCAGTGTTGTTAGCCTCCAGCTTTCATAAGCATTACATTCACTCACTTTTTTATTCAAAAATTATTAATTTCACTCTTTCATTTCAATTCTCGGCTGCATGAAAGCGTATGATGACACCTGAGAAAGTTTCCGTTACATTGCTGATATCAGTATTAATCAAGAGCCATGTAACTGAATACTTTTTACACAGATGATATTAACTGATAAAATATGGCATCCTCATGAGAAATCATTACCTTGAAATATTAGTGTTATAATATGTTAATTTCTATGGAGGATTTGACTACAGATATATGAGGAGATGTAAATTTCCTAGTACTTCTGCTGACAATTTCCATGTCAACATAACTCTTAGGAATTTGTATTCACTATTTTGTGATGACTTATATGATGATGTATAACAACTTACGGGGATTTTAAAATGCACTATTTTGACTAATGTGGTTTGGTAAATAGCATACAGGACAATTTCTTCTTTTCAATTTCTGGAACACTGACGCAAGCCTCTGATATCAATAACCATCACCACTCTGAGTGCAAACTGCTGCAGTACTTCCTGGGATCACTCTGAGCTCCTGACAGGAAAAAAAAACCCCAAACCAAACCCAAGCAAAACAACAACCAGGCCTGGCCTGTATTCATTTGCTGTTCAGAGGCCAAATTGATTCTGAGGGTAACCACCAAAGCTCATATGCGGGTAATATAAATGAAGGGTGAGATTGAAAAGCAGAGATAGATAGATGTGGATGGGCAGAAAAATAGATGTCCGCATTCTGATTCAGCCATGTTTAATAATGAGTTCGATTTTGCAAATCATGACCAGTAATACATGTTCCAAGAAGCTTTTCTCGCACTGTGGACACCTGATGCATCAAATTCATGCTAGTGTCACTCCACTTGCTTCAGTAGCGTCTGGTTTACGATAGCCTGTTGCCTGTGATCTCTCTTAGGGTTATTAGATGAAACCAAAGAATGCATGGGAAAAATGGTACCCTGAAGAGAGAAGAAAAGATAGCACTACTAAGTCTTTTTCCCGCTCTCTTAATGGCTAAATCTGAATTAATTGGTGTTATTTGTGTCTTTGATAGGCAAATACAGCCCCAGAGGGGAGGGGATTCTCTTGAAACAAGTGGCCACTTGGGAGAGCTGTCCCTGGTCCGATCATGTCATGGGCTCATTTGTCTCCCACAGTAATTCACTACTCACTTCAGTCCCTTTAAATGTAAAACAGCTGCTGCTGCTTAGCCTTCCTTTAGGTACCTACCAACAGCATTAAGCCAACCCTGAAAGCGGCCCATCCCATAATAGTCTCCCACACAGTGCTCATTTGGAAACAATTAACCCTTGATTTGAGATTCCCCTCGAAGAATCCTCCCCGCGCCCTCTCATCTGCTACAACCCCTTCCATTATTCCCTCCCTGCTTGGGTAGGGATAGCTTTCTCTGTTAGGCACATTTCAGATCTGGCAGCTGTTTGTAAACACTAAACAGTATGCAGTACTTGCGGGAGTTACAGAATTGCCATTTTTATTTTATTTGCTTTGCCCTACTCATCCCTACATGTTGGAAGAACTCAAGGCTACCAAATCAAAACAGACCAGCACTTTTGTCTCGAATTGCTTTGCAAAGAGATCCTTCCCTTCCCCCCTCCCTCAGTGTATTTAGGGGTCTTGTTCATTTCACACATGTTTGGCACTGGCACTACCCCTTGATTCCCTCAGTTTCAAGTGATATGATGAACTTGAGATTAATCTGTTTTAAGGAGAAGCATCTGGCTCTGAGCTAATAAAATATCAATTTGTAATGGAGAGGAAAAGTGCTCAGTCAGATGTCTGCATGCACAGGGTTTTGAGACCCAGTTAGACTTGGGAAGTTTAATGCCACTTGTGAATTTATCCTGTGCTCAGAGCACTTCACATCTTTCAATGTGGTCTCAACTTTCTCCAAAGTGCTGAGGTTTTGGAACTGCACCTTTACTCAATAGCAAAACTGAGCTCCAAATTCTAGATTGCCCCCTCCCACTTCCTCCCCTTTTCCTAATGGGTTCCTGGCCAGATGTGGTGGCCCCTTGCTGCGACATTAAACTGGCAACATCCTTGATCCAGGCAGACAGACACTCAATAGTCAACTTCTGGAAAACCTTCCCCCTCACTGGATGTATCTGACACAAACCAGCTGAGGATATTGCATTGCCAGAAAGTGTTACAGCTGGACTGCATGACAGATTGGCAGCACACCGGCTGATCTGAGGACCTTATTCAGGGGCCGGCAAACTATTCACTGTCCAGGCACTGAGCCACTAATCACAGTTTACATTAGGCAATCAGATACTCTTCCACTACTGAATGGTGTGTTCGGTTCTTTCACCTTACAGGACCCGGCGTGCGTGTCTACAGTACCTTTGCTCTGTGCTTCACATCTGTACCATATTTCAAACAATATCTAAAACATAACAATTAACGTGAGCTCTGTGAAGTTCAAGCTAGAAGTGCCCAAATCTCTCCTATTCTGATTCCGCCTGACCACTCACCAACCTGATATGTCATTCTTCTATGGTGAGTCATATGATTAATTTACCCCATGGATCACCTAATACAGACCTGAATATCCTTATGGAAAATTCCTAGAGAATTTAATCTAAAAGAATAACCTTTCTTTAGACTTTTTGATCATTTTATAGAATTGGGAATTATATTCTGCTATAGAATTTTGTAAGTGGTTTCACCCCGACACCCCACCCCCCCATGCCTGTGGAATAGATCTTTATTAAATCTAGAGTTTTTAGGGCAATTTTTATATTACTTTATTGACTTAATCTCTGCTATATGGGAATTTTCCATTAAGGTATGAATCAATTCTCCCACTCACCCCCAAATATTTTTTCTGTGTTGGCTAGTCATGTTGTTGCAGATACCCACACATGCAAAAAAAGCATGCTGGAATGTGGAACTGTTGTATGTCTAACTAGTATTGCATAATTAACAATGAAGAAGAAGATATACTAACTAGAAGTGCTGGGAACCAGAATTTCTGTTCTCTGGGGCGGGGGGAATGATTCTGAATTGGAACAAAAAGCTGAAATTTTGAAATTTCCTATTACATGAAAATTTTAAAACATGTCCATTTGGGACCACTGAAACATGTAAGTTTGACTTTTATATTGTATTAAAACATTAAATATAATAAATACATTACACATCATATTAAATATAATATATAAATACAAGATGCTATTAGAATTAATATTTTAATATCATATAAACATAAACATGGGATGAACTGAAATGTTTTGACATTGCTAAAATGGAACAATTCAGCTTTCCCATCAAGCTATTTTGTTAAAATTGACGTACTCCAGCAAAATGTTTCAGTTTTGCAAACCTCAATTTTGTGATCGAAAACTGACCAGCTCTGATACTAAGTAAGAGGGTCCCAGTCAAGTTGTCACAAAAACCATCGCAATCACAATTGACATTAATTAACTCATTCCTCTCAACATTGCTAGCAGAGAGCTCAAGGCCACAGAGACTCCGTTTCTCCATCTGGGATAGTGCTACTTACCCACCTTTGTAAAGGCTTTGAGATGCACCTATGAAAAGTGTTTTGAAAGTGCTAATTAATTTGATTGCCCAATACCCCTGTACAAATTATTGGATCATGTGAGTAAATGGGCAAACGTCCCATTTTCCATACATGAAATAAGAATCTACTTTTGGCCCCCATTGGTAGCTTCGCAGAGCTGAAGCTTACAAGTGTATTTCTTTCCTTCCTGGAAAGTCTAGAGTACAACCACAAATAAGTAACTCTCGTGATGAAACGTGAGCTTTGTGAGAGAAAAAGGAAATGTATTAGGTAAATGTACTGTATTACGCTAACAAGTGGGCACGTGTGAGTGGGCACACACACACACACTTAGAGTCTGAGTAAGAACAGAGTGGACTTGAGAAACGTATTACCCATCCAGGGAACTGCGATGGGCCACTAATAAAATTAAGCGTTGGAACGTAACACGTTTTAATTTTCGTGGAAATGCTTCAAGCAACACCAGTCCTCCCTTTTCTTTCCCACACCCAGCCTAGACTAATCCATTTAGAGACAAATTTACATTTTATTTCTCCAAACCTATTAGCATTAATATAAAGGTCAGCGCTGAAAAGGCAGCTTCAGAAGCTAATGTGCCAGGGTACTGCACTCTGTTACCAGGCAAGGGCACATGGGCCTCTTACCCACTGAATCTGACAAGAATTTTTAATTTAAGAGTGGTTTCAGAGTAGCAGCCGTGTTAGTTTGTATCCGCAAAAAGAAAAGGAGTACTTGTGGCACCTTAGAGACTAACAAATTTATTTGAGCATAAGCTTTCGTGAGCTACAGCTCACTTCAGAGTGTGTCCCTCCTTTGTGAACATTAAAATAAGTTCATGGAAATGCTCATGCGTCTCTCTGCAAATCAATTGGCTCTTTATTTATTAATTTTTTCAGTAATACCTGGGGGGAAATAAATCTGCCTAGGAAGTGCACTAGAAGAGTCATTAACAGCTCTTGGGAATCTTTAGAACATTCTGGTTGGAAACGGTCCTGCCCTGAGCTTCTTTGCCCTATCCGTTATCAAAGAGACAAGGTGGGTGAGGTAATATCTTTTATTGGGTCAACTTTCTAGACATACAGAGCACTTCTTCAGAATATGTGCTAACCACATATGCGAAACAATCTGTTCCATGCTTGCATTTTCTTGTGACTCTCGGAGGTACCTTTCCAAGACCTGAAAACCTCACCCAACTTCTCTCCCTAATACCCTGGGATGATACAACTACAACTATACTCATCTGTTGTTAACAGTTAGTGTGTGTGTGTGTGTCGGGGTGTGTGTGTTGCCTAAGAATTTCATCATCTCTCCTTCCACTACTGGAACTGGAGTCAGAAATCTCCACTCGGTGTATCACCATTTGTTGCTGTGTAAATTATTATAGTGCAGCAAACAGAAAATTATTCTGGACTCAAACTGTGTGAAATGTTCCCAAGAGAATGATGTGAACTTTATGTGATTTGCAGATTGTTTACAATCTAGAGCTCCGGTTCAGGAAAGACTGAAAATCCAGAATAATCCCATTGAATGCACTGGACCTACCAATGTGCATAAAGTTACCCATTTGATGAAAGAAAAGGAGTACTTGTGGCACCTTAGAGACCTTGCAACAAAGCCCGTTGCCAACTGTGTCCACATATCTATTCAGGGGACACCATCATAGGGCCTAATCACAACAGCCACATTATCAGAGGCTCGTTCACCTGCACATCTACCAATGTGATATATGCCATCATGGGCCAGCAGTGCCCCTCTGCCATGTACATTGGTCAAACTGGACAGTCTCTACGTAAAAGAATAAATGGACACAAATCAGACGTCAAGAATTATAACATTAAAAAACCAGTCGGTGAACACTTCAATCTCTCTGGTCACTCGATCTCAGACCTAAAAGTGGCAATTCTTCAACAAAAAAACTTCAAAAACAGAGTCCAGCGAGAGACTGCTGAATTGGAATTAATTTGCAAACTGGATACAGTGAACTTAGGCTTGAATAGAGACTGGGAGTGGATGGGTCATTACACAAAGTAAAACTATTTCCCCATGTTTATTCCTCCCCCCCCCCCCCCCGGTCCACAGACATTCTTGTCAACTGCTGGAAATGGCCCACCTTGATTATCACTACAAAAGGTTTTCTCCCCCCTCTCACCCTGCTCTCCTGCTGGTAATAGCTCATCTTAAGTGATCACTCTCCTTACAGTGTGTATGGTAACACCCATTGTTTCATGTTCTCTGTGTATATAAATCTCCCCACTGTATTTTCCACAGTATGCATCCGATGAAGTGAGCTGTAGCTCACGAAAGCTTATGCTCAAATAAATTTGTTAGTCTCTAAGGTGCCACAAGTCCTCCTTTTCTTTAACCAGAACATCTGGGGGGGGGGGAGAAAAAACAAAGAGAAATAGGTTCCCCCCCCCCCCCCCCCCCAGACGTTCTGGTTAAACTTGGATTTATGCTGGAAGTGGCCCACCTTGATTGTCATGCACAGTGGTCAGTTTGGATGAGCTATTGCCAGCAGGAGAGTGAGTTTGTGTGTGGGGGGGGGGGTGAGAAAACCTGGATTTGTGCTGGAAATGGCCCACCTTGATTATCATGCACATTGTAGGGGGAGTGGTCACTTCGGATGAGCTATTACCAGCAGGAGAGTGAGTTTGTGTGAGTATGGGGGTGGGGGAGTGAGAAAACCTGGATTTGTGCTGGAAATGGCCCACTTTGATTTTCATGCAGGTTGTAAGGAGAGTGGTCACTTTGGATAGGCTATTACCAGCAGGAGAGTGAGTTTGTGTGTGTGGTTTTTTGAGGGGGGTGAGGGGGTGAGAGAACCTGGATTTCTGCAGGAAATGGCCCACCTTGATTATCATACGCATTGTGAAGACAGTGGTCACTTTGGATGGGCTATTACCAGCAAGAGAGTGAGTTTGTTTGTGGGAGGGCGGAGGGTGAGAAAACCTGGATTTGTGCTGGAAATGGCCCAACTTGATGATCACTTTAGATAAGCTATTACCAGCAGGAAAATGGGGTGGGAGGAGGTATTGTTTCATGGTGTCTGTGTATATAATGGCTTCTGCGATTTCCACAGTATGCATCCGATGAAGTGAGCTGTAGCTCACGAAAGCTCATGCTCAAATAAATTGGTTAGTCTCTAAGGTGCCACAAGTCCAATTTTCATACTATCACCTAGACATTTTGTGATCTAGTGACTGCTGAATGGCTCGCTGTGGATCAGCACAGAGTTGTTTGCAGTGGTTTCTGTAATGATGCTGCATGGGGAGAAAATTCACAGTGTGCACTCCTCTCCTTCTGCTCCCCTGTAGAAACCTACCCTTCCACCGGTGGGCTGTGGCAGTGCAGTGTTAATGCCCTGTGCTGTAGTAGAAACCATATCAGTTAATTGTCTGGCTAAACACCTGCTGATTTGTTTGTTTTTCCTTACACAGACTTAACTTCTCTATTTAGCTGGGTGGGTTTGCCTTTGTTCTTGCCATTTGGATGACATGTATATTTAAAAGGAACAAAATAGATTTGATCCTTGGCTGGTGGTGAGCCAGACGTGGATTTCAGTGGGACTATTCTCATGACTCAGTGTTACATAATGTCCGTGAGGGTTGATGAATCGGGCTCTCTAATGCAGAGTATTCTACTTAATTGAAATAAAGAACTCAATTTCAGGTTACATAAATGAAGACAAGACCATCAGGTCTTCACAGACCTCATAACACAGAAGTAAACATATTGGATTGTATGAGTGTTTTTATTCGCAGAAGCCAACAAGGGTAGGTGCCTCTGTCCTCCATGGTCAGCAATTAGCTGCCTGGACTCCTGTTCTCCTTTATTCATAGGGAGAGTGGCTTGAGCAAACCATTTTTGAAACCCTGTTACTTAAAGGACAGTTTTACCACTTAAAGAAGAAGTGGGGGAAGTTCATTACAAATGAAGGGCCCTGGTTTTCCTCCCGTGCAACTCAACTGACTTCAAAGGAGATACTCCTCCTGATTTACATGGCCATAAATGAACAGAGAACCAGGCTCTATGGGAAAGCTCTCCTATAGTATAGTTGGCTTTTTCAAAACAGGAGCTGGGACACAAGAATGGGATGCAAGTTGAACTGTGGTTGGAATCTTCAGTACCACACCTCAAAGCTTGGCCTGTGTACAAGTTATAGTACAAGGAAGATTTCAAATGAATGATGGCAACATCTCCAAAAGGTTCAGGTAATTGTGTTGTGTTCAGTTAAGGACTCAGGACTTTGGATACTGAACCCAGATGGTCAGAACTTCTTTCGTCTTCAAAATGTGGGCAGGAAAAATCATGGAAACAGGTTTTCTCTGGAGATTTCCGGTATTTCATGTTTCCTGTTGGGCAGGAAAAGCTGTGAAAACAGCCTTCTGCTGTGGTATTTTGTTGTTTCTGTTTGTGTGTGTGATATCCAAAGTCAATGGAGAGCTCCTTAAATTCAGGCACCTAATCGGGAGGTTCAAGAGTCTGAGCTTTATAAGCCATGTCTTCATGAACTGTAGACTGGCGTAGCTCTGTCAAAATCAATGGTCCTACAATGGAGGATTTGGGCCTATTACTGTGCCACAGGGCTGTTACAAAATCCAGACTGGGAATCTGCAGGAGAGATCTGGGGAAATTACAGTGGACACAGCACAAACCAGGAAGAGTAGAGGTGTCTAAAGAACGCTAAATATTTGTTTGTTTGTTTTTGGCAAAGATTTGCATTGTTTCTCAGTTTAACTAAACTAGTTTAGAGGTGAGTGTCAAGCTAGTTTAGATGTGGCCGAAATAAAACAAATGTATCAGCCTTCAGAGGGTAATTCCAGTTAGGTGATTTCTGTTTTGCGAAACTGAAGTATATATATTTTCGTTTAATATTGACATACCCTGTAAATATATGCAAAGGAGCATGCATTCCTGCTACTGATATCCTAGAAGGGTTTTCACTGGCAGTAGAAAAATAAATAGGACCAGACACCTCGATGAGATGAGGGCATCACATTAAAAATCCTGTAGGAAAACTCTCACGCACTATGTGTTACATCATCAGGCGTTCCATTCTGTCAGCGTCTCTTCTGGTGATACAGTGTATACTGGGATTGATACCTGTTGGTATTTTTATGTAGTGTACTGCCATTTGACTGGTTAAAGAGGACTGAGGGGGAGGAAGGGGGCGTGGTGAGGGGCAGGGAAGAGGCTGGGAGGAGGAAGCTGTACTTGATCCTTATGGAAGTCAGTTAAAATTAATTGGAAAAAGCTTTTAAAGACCCCAGATGAAGACCAAATGTATCTCAGACCTGCGGCCTCATCCCTGACGCTGAATGCGAAGGTCATTGCAAAGCTGTAGATTTATGCGGAAGGCTTGGGTGATGGAAAATGAGACAAAAGCATTTGGATTTTATTATTCCATTTACTCTGACCCTGGGCCATAAAGGGTTTGGAGAGCCTGTTTTATGTATTCAGCTGGTTGCCACACTGACAAGCATTTGGAGCCACTTAAATAAACCACCCCAACCCACAGCTGCAACAACACCATATCAAATACAGGTTAGAGTTGAAATGTGGAGCCAGCAGCACAGCGTCTCCAGCAGGTGCATACAGAGGGTTTTGTAACCCCCTTGGTTTTGGAATAGTTCCCTTATTTATCTTTTGGCTTTGATTTAAAGACCATTTAATCACTGGTGTAGATTCCATGTTAAAACACACACACACACACAGGGTCTGGCTGTGCATGCCTTGTCTTCCTCCTCCTTCTCATCCCCTGATTATTAAAGGAGTATTGCACTATTTAAAAGTCTCACCTTCCCAAGCGGTGCGATCTTTTCCTGTCAGCCACTTTCCCAGGCTATATTACTCACCGTCTAAGCTACTGGAAACTTTTGAAATCCTGGTGGTCACCCTTGTCTCAGATGCAATGAGAGGACGGCAAGGATAGGGGGTACAGAGGAGAATTTAACTTGGAAAGAGAAAGAAAAAAATAGAGCACAAGCTTGAAATGGTGGTAGCAAAGCAAGATATCTCAGAGGCACCTGGACAGATTACTGGGGAGAAAGACAGGCATAGAAACAGAATGGGAATGATAAGGTGTCATTAGCTGTCTTAAATATTTACGTATAAACTGCGCTGTTGTGTAAGCATGTCAAGATTCTCCAATGGTCTATGTGAAATGAATGTCACCCCATAGACAGAGTTGGGTAAATTATGTAAATGTTGGAATTTTTAAATTAATTCACATTGGTCCTGTCTGCACCTCTTTTCTTTTCATTTTCCATTAACTTCTGGATGATCACATTTACTCACAGTTACAAGTGAAAAGTGAATATCTGAATTGCATATGCAAGCTTTTAAGAAAAGTGAATGTGAAATTCATTCCCCATTGCGTGAGCACTGATACTTGTGTGAAACAGAAACAATGCCATATGGCTTCTGTGATCATCTGAACTGAGCACCCCAGCTCATATTTTAAATAATGAGTATCAAATACAGTTTAGTCAGAAACCCAATTTGTGTCAATAAAAGTTTTGATCGAATTTTTTCAACCAGGTTTAGCTAACATTGCCTACAATTATACAATAGTGGCTATATCTGGACAGAGAAAGAGAAAGGCAGCTTAGAATTTTGTTTGGCTGAAAATCTGAAATCTTCCATAAGACACTTCATATCTCCCAAGGTGAAGAATGATTAGATCAGACACAATGGTGAACAAATCAAACTGGCCCACAAACTCCAAAGTTGGTCCCTTTTTGTCTTGACCAAGCCACTCTGCACAGCTCTGGCCGGGGAACTGCCGGTACATATTGAAACTGACAATTCTGTACTGTTTGTCTTCTGCAAAATATCTCCGTGTTTACCTGTGAAATGCATGGGGCAGGTAAAAAAGCCGGAGGGGTGCATGGTCTGAATTCAGCAGCTGCCACATTGCTGAGTGGAAAACTGGGATCGTTCCGATACTTTAGCCATTGCTGTTTGTTCACTGTGACGTGCATCACAGCGGCCTTCCAGATTTCTTTTGTTAGCATGCTAGAGTAGGGTTTTCCTTTAAAAAAAGAAAAAAGAAATATAATCAAATGAACAGTGATTCTTGCTGATCGGTGACTTTCATTGAAATTGGCACAGTTGCATTTTAAATGACTTTCCCTCCCTGCAGCGTAGCATTGGGAAGTCATCTCTGATATACTTGTAGCAAGGTGGAAAACAGCTGAACTCTTGTCAGATTTCTGCAGAGATCAGATGGTATTTATTTGCCATGGCACTCTCATAGGTTGGATTCAGACTCAGGTCCTGGAGATTACAGGGGGAAATCTTCTGAGCCTCAGAGCCATTTTACACCAACTACATTTAGAAATATTAACAATTAACCCTAAAGTTGGCTTCCTTTTTTTTTTTTTTTTTTTTTGCCATTCCAATGAAATGATGCATTAAGGAGAGACCAGGGCAAAAATAACAGCAGGTTGAATAGGTAAAAGGTTTAAAAAAAGATTCGTGAATGTTTCTGTGAGTAGAAAGTGCTGAGCATGGCCTGCTCTGATTCCTTACATTATTTGTGAATACTCTGATGACTAGGTATGTGTAAAAATGTCCCGAATGCAGGGAATTTTATGCATTTTTAAGCCAAATTATGGGTTTAAAAGGCACCTACTGTATTCAAACAAAAGTTCATTCTGATTCCAGACATATCACTGTTTCTAGCAGTATTTCCCATTTTAAATAAAGGAGCGAGAGTTGGTAATATAGCAGGAAAAAACTAAGTGCATCAGGTCTGTTTGTCTGAGATTGTTATTCACTACTTACTATTCATTGGTCTCCTGTTAAAGAATGTTTTATTCATCCAATCAGGAAAAAAGAAACAATACCCTGAGAGTTAGGTAACCAGGCATGTGATTTAGGTGACCAATAGCTGAAGCCAAAATGTTTTCAAATAGCCCACAGACTGAAAATTATTCCTACATTTTTTTCAGAGAATATTTATGAATAACAAAGGCATATGAAGAAAATCAGAATCATTTTGCAAACTATTCTGTAACGAAAGTGAGGGGGGCTAAATTCATCACGAATATCGTTGTAACACATAACTGTTGCCTTTCCTTCTTTGTGACATACTTTTGCTTTTTAAATATAATAGCCAAATGAAGCTAGGACCCCGCAAAAACCAGCACTGTCAAGCAAACTGACTCCTGGCTGCTAGCGTGGCATCCATTCCTGCAAACGAAGAGAGGCGAAAATATGTAAATTTAATGAATTCACAGTTCTTTTTCTTTAGCAGAAAGCTTTCATGTTATTTGAAATAGCCAGGCTGCTAGAGTAATGTTCTTACATATAAATGGAAATCCTTTTTGATATTTGCACTACTGATTTCTGCACTTCCTTTAATCTCCGCTTTCAAATTAATAGACAATAACATCAGATTCCTTCCTTGGCTCACTCAGCACTTGTGCATATTTACCCAAGTGTCTAGAGTGGAGATTGTACACATATCTCTAATCCACCTGCCTATGTTAGTTAAAAGCTCAGATAAAATCAGCAGCACTTAAATCTTAACCTTTTAAGTCTGAAATGTTTTGAAAGTCTGGGCTCATGGCAACTGCACTGAGAAGGAGGAGAGGGGTGGAACTTGAATGTAAAATATTTCACAGCTTGAACTATTGTTTCTTTCCCGTGGAAACTAATCCAGAAGTTGCACTAGAGTGTTACTTTAAGAGTATTAATAAAACTGATTAGCTCACAATGTTTCTACTAGCACCCGTTGTTCATATTATCTTCTTATAGCCAACTTTATTTTTCTTTTCATCAATTTAGTGCTCATGAAAATCACAGCAAGGGCAGGTATCATCCACCCCTGTCTTCCACACACCTGTGCCAATGATCCCCTGCCTGCATCCTTTGCTTTAGTTTTGGGCCTCTGGGCCCTTTGGCTGCCAGGGACAGATTCACCCCCTGGAAAGCAGTAATGTCAGAATAACATGTTTGTACTTCCTTCTCCCCTGAGTAATGAGAAGTCCTCCTTGACCTTCTCTCAGGATCTGGGCCTGATTGTACATAAACACTGATTCATTGGAGAGGGAGCGCTAGTAATGTTTATGTCCAACTAGATTGCTGGAGCATTAGGGTATTTAGGATCCATTATTTAGATAAAGCATCTGATTCATTAGGCAATATGGCCCGCACAGCTTTGGAGTAAATGAGCACCAAGATACACACAGCCTCGTCATAAAACAGTGTTCAGGGGAGTATTTTTCTTTGGAAGGAGGGCTAGCTAGTTGACACATATGTGGAAGTGAAGTTATAGAGGCTCTCCCCTCTATGTCTCACGGAAGTTGACATTGATTGCTTTAGCAGAACAGAGGACAGCATTGTATTCTGTGGGTTCTCTGGGCATTTCTCCAAGGAGATACAGTGTACCACAGTTACATACCCCTTATGGGCCCTGGCATTATGGGATTTTTTGTTTACTACGTTGACATTTTGGGGAAAAGGACTTGTTGGGAACAAGGATGGGGAAAAAGTATGCGTGCATCTTTCTTTTCCCCTGTGTCTTTCTCTCTCAATCTAGCCCCAACAAGAGTGTCTATAGAACATAGCATAATGCCGTATTGTTTGGCTAGGGATTTAATTTCACTCCATCACAAGCTACCATTGCAGCCCCTGTCATTGCAATTTGTCACACTTTTTTGTGTGCTATATCTCACTGAAGTCACAACTCCTCCTTAGCCCATTGCATAATCTCCTAGTCTGGAACAAAGCTCTCAAACATAATGAAAGAGGTGAAATCAGGAAAAGGAAAGTCAATGCCTACTGTTATCTCTATAGACCCCACTCCCACAGGCTCTGCAGGTTGAGTCACACCAAGCAAAACGGAGTGAGAAGGACCTGCTGTGTTTTTTAAAAAAAGGCCCATTTATTGAGGCTAAAGGCAACACCATTGGCTGTTCAGAGATGTAATCCTGTTCCCTCCTGCAGACCACCGGCCAGAAGGAGGCTGCGGGGGGCCTCACTAGCCCACCAGCAAGTTGAGAACTTCCAAAAAGATATCACAGGGAAGTGGAGAAAAGGAATGGACAGCCCAGTCGGTATTAAAGAAAAGAACTCACCAGAATCTTGACCCAAACCTACACTGAAGTTATACATTAGAAAACTAATATAATAGCCACCATCAACAGAGAAAACACAATAGAGCAAAAACTAACATCTGCCAAAAGAAGGGGATTTTATTTTTAACAATACTGAGATCAATGGCTCTCTCCTGGTGCAAGGGCTGAATTCAACAAGGTGGTTGAGCACATGCTCAACTTTAAGCACATAAGGAGTACCATGGAAGTCAATAGGGCTGCTCATGTGTCAGAGCTAAGCATGCGCCATCACTCCTTGCTGAACAGAGGCTTGAGTCCTTAGAGTGAAGAAGGCAGGTGGAATTTTGATACCCTCCTAAATTCATCTTATGCATCACAATAGAGACAACTAATACAAATCCTCCAAGCAGGTGAAAAGAGAAGAGAGTAATATTCAGTGTTTTCCTTGGAATGGAGGGCAATTCTTTCACAGAATAAATATCGGGGGCTGGACTGAGCTATTTTTGAAGTTATTCGCTGCACTAACACGTCTCTCAAAGCCTCATATTAGTTTCTACAGAATTTAAGCTTTTGTTAAAAAAACAAAACAAAATATTGTTTCTATCCCGTGCAGTTGCAAAGGTAGAGATGTCCCTTGCAGTTGCAAACATGAACCAGTGCAGCCCTGAGTCTGCAGGTAGAGTGAAGCACTACCTGTAAAGTCCACATGCTGCCTTTGGCTTCTATAAATCTAATGACTGTTCCCCCATAAGAGGTTTGGCTCATTTGGACAAACACAAACTCTTGGGTGCCTTATCCAGATTTAATCTGAATGTTGACCATTTGGATCTAGATTGTCAATGGTCTCACTCAGCTATTCAGCAAAGTGTGAGAAGAGAGGATCTCTTTATTCTTCTGCTACACCCTGCTCAGATAGTGACTCCAGCCATGGGGGGTGGGAGACCAGGGGCTATTTATCTGATACCTCTCCCCATCACTGTTAGTGAATAAGTGGATGTGGAGAGGTGCAGGATCCCTAGCTTCACTCAGCTACTCGCTGACCAGAGTTACTGACCAGGTGCACAATGGGGAGTAAAATGCTCCCTATAAAAGTGTCAGACCAGAGGATGCACGCGAGGGGGTATTGTTCCTTTATAAGTCATAATTTGTTCTCTGCTTTGTACCTGGGACACTGCAGCTACATGTTGCCCCTTACTCCAGGCAGACTGTAAAGATTGGGGGCTAGCCTTTTGAGATCCACTCCTCATCACCCTACCCCACTCAGAGTTTGGATCCCCCAAATGGAGAAGTGCCAGAGACTCAATGAAGTCAACTAGGGACTTTATTATTTAATTTCTTTATTACCAGAGTGCCTTGGAGCCCTAATGGTGGACGATGACTCCACGCAAACATAGGCGGAAATAGTCCCTGCCCCAAGCAGCTTACGGTCCAGGTCTTCATTATTGCTATTGATTTTACCTGGAAGGTGCTCAGATACTACTTTAATGGGTGGCAGTATAAAACCCTTAGTTAGATAGATTGATTAGGTAGGTATATAAATAGATTAGATAATTGTACAGATATGACAATTTCCTGCAATATCCTTGGGAGACCTTATTGAATTAAGCTAAAATATCAGTGGCAACTATTGTATTAAATGATTGGTTTATTTATTACTTTTGGCCAGGATTCTGTGTAACCTCTTGAGCGGGGAGAGGCGAGAGATGTGAGACCTGGGGTTACAAGGCACTATATTGAATAATGTGCCAAACAAGAATGGACTTTTGGAACAAAAAGTGTTAAGTGGTTTTCCTGGGGAATGTGTAGGGGGAGGTGAATACAAATTCCCCACCTCTGGTTAAACAAACCCCAGCCTTCCAAAGCTATACCCTGAGGAATGGGCCCTTATCTGTTGATTATGTTACCAAAGGCCAAGGTCAAAGGACTAAGCTGTATAAAGAAACACGATGATCTGCCCAGTCTTGGTTCTGCTTCTGAATCTGACAGTTATGAACTTGTATCCATGGAGGAAACCATTTGTGGGTTTTGAAGGACTGACGTCTACCAGAGCTCGAAGTTGGAGGTGGGGTAACCTCTGGTAAGCTTTTTACTCTGTGTGTGTGTGTGTAGGTTCTTTTATTGTTTTAATATGTTTTCCCTATAATGCTTTTATCTTAACAATAAATGTGCTTGCTTATAAAGAGCTGTGTGGTAACTTATCACTGTGGACCATTATGCTGTTCACGGACTCTGGAGAGAAAGTAAAACACAGACTCTGGCCTGTTTGGTCAGTCTGGTTTGTTAGGGAATAGCATAGTATAGGCAGGGAACTGTGCAGCCTGGAAAACCCCCAGTCAGGAGGAAGAGAGATGCATGTCTCTGATCAAGAGAGGTGCTGGCTAAGGATCTGGGAGCCTAGAGTGGGTGCCTTTGGTGGACCATGAATGGGGGAATACAGGTGTAGTTGCCTTGAACTGTAACAATAACAATCCGTGACTTATTAAGGGGGCATTTTTTTCTTCATACATATCATTGCATCATAAGGTCTCCAATGAGCTGTACAGGCTCAGAACTTCTGAAAGTCAAGCCACTTTTACAAGTCTACACTACAACATTAAGTCAACCTAAGTTATAGCCACTGCAGTAATTGAATTGGTTTTACATGTCCACACTATGCTTCTTGCGTCAGTGGTGCATGTCCTCACCAGGAGTGCTTGCACCAATTTAACTGCCAGTGTGAGGCATTGTGGGATGGTTTCTGAAAGGCAGCAACAGTCGATGTAAGCAACACTGTGCCTCCACTGACACTGCGTTGACCTAACTACGTTGACTTAAGCGCTACACCTTTCATGGAGTTACATTTTAGCATAGACGCCTACAGAGTTAGGTCAACATAAGGCAGCTCCCCTCAACCTAACTCTATTGCCTACACATGGATTTAAGTAATTTGAAATATGAGTGAAGTGCTTCACCGGGATGGAATTCATAAGCAGAAAAGCAATTATTTATTTGTGAAAATTCGTAGGGCTGGCCCATAATTTTCAGCTGAAACTTTTTCAGTGGAAAATTAGTTTTTTGAATGACTGATTTTTTTTTTGAAAATATGTCTACTTTCTGTAGAGAACTTTGATTTTTTGTCAAAAAAAAATTCCCTAAAATCAAAAACCTTCAAGTGTTGGATGAAAGTATTCAGTATTTGAATTTCTGCACAAAAATTTCCATGGAAAATTAGGACAAAAACATCGCCCCCCCCCCCACCATTTTAATTTAAATTTTCCTCAGAAAAGAAAATCCCTATGTTTCAACCAGTTCTAAAAACTGTCTTTTGCCATAAGAAAAGGTCTAAGATACTCACAAAATATATAGCAATCTGACATCGGTGTTAACATTTCCTGAGTGTCTCAGTCAGAAATGAAACCCCATGGCAAATGGCAGTAAGATAGAAGGAGAAATGATTTTACAAAAGAGAGCAATAAGAAAGGAAAATGTTACAAAGTTTCCACCACATGCCTTATAAGAAGGATGAGGTAACAATGAATCATGTATGAAAAGGATTTATTGGGTCATGGTGATAGAAGTTTGCAAAGCCAGAATCCTGGTGCGGCTTGGATTTGGCTTCTTTTCTGATTTAATTTTATCCGGTACACTATCCAAGTTATTAATCCTCTGGTGTTTTCTAAGCTGGATGAGTTGTTGTCAGTGTGCTCTTTAGGCCAATTTCTGGCGTGCAGGCCCACTGCCTGGTGTAATATTTCTTCAAGCGAATCTCTGGGTGGTCTTGTCTTTTCTTGTATTGTGAAGAGTAAAAAAGCAGATACCAGGAGCCTTTCAAGATTGCTGTTGCAGGCGTCAGTCTTCAACAGGAAAATGATCCACCTGGAAGGACATCGCCTTTCCAAAGGGAGCAAAGCAAAGACGGGATGGGAAGATAAGCTACAGTATGAAATGTTTGTAGTGAAGGTGCAGTTTGTTGCTAAGGGTCAAGGCTTGTTCGTTAGCAGGGGCTGGTACCTGGCAACCCCCTGCAGTTTCTCTGTGGCCTAGGAGTATTAAAAGGCAGCATGCTCAATTGCTGTTGGGGAGGGGATAACTAATATATCTCCTTCTGTGAAACCTCCTGACAATACCTGGAGAAGAGTTGACTGGCTCATGATGGAATCTAGTATCTAGCTTTCTTCGGTGATCGCTCTATGATCCCTTGCAGTGCATGACACAAAGGAGCAAAATTGGGGCAACCCCCAGGCAAAATGGAGCAGGCAGCATAAATATTGTAGGTACATATTTCCTGTCCTCCACTTTCTAGCTGTCAGCTGCTCACACCATGAATGTTGAGCTGCACTTGAAGGAAGGGGATATGGCTTAACAGAGAAGAAAAAAAGTTAGGAAATACTCTACTCATACAGTTTGTTCTCACTGATGCCAGATTTACATTACATTGGTCAAAGCAGGCTTCAGGCACCAGTAACTTACTGGGAATGCTTTGTGCACCTCATCAGAAAAGGGATGAATCCTAGTGAGGCAGCCAAAAGCCCATAACAGCTGTTCCTACCGTGCACATGAAGAGCATGGAGCTAGAAACTTGAGTGTGGCTGACCTAAAATCCATGGGTCCTGGCCCCCACATGTTAATCCCATAGAATTTTAGCCTTTGTGAGTCTACTGATCAGTCAGATAGGTCTACACAGCTTCAGATCCTACCACAGGGTCAGTGCAACAGATCAGAAGACTCATTGAAGCCATACATCTCTGCAGGTAAGTTATTTTCTGCACCTTTGTATGAGAGGAGAAGATATTGCTCTGATAAGGAAAGGAGCCATGATACCACTCTCTTAAAGGATCAATTAAATACCAGAGAATGGGAGCATTTGGAACCCCCCCCCCCCCAAAAAACTGCCCTGTTCCTTGACTTTGTCAAGGTGTAATGACAGGGGAAGAAGGGGGAATTAAGACACTCCTAATTGTTATTGAAAGGTTTTTATGAGGAGTCAGTCTCAAAATGGTCTGATTTCAGATATAATTTTAATAAAGCACCCAGGTGTCTGAGTTTATCCAAATTATCTGAACCTCTGCAGCTGCTGGGAGATGATTCATGGGATTTATGGCACTTCCACTTCTTGTCACAGCTGGAACTACCAGAAGAACAATTTTTCTAGGCCTATTTTGGCCTTCTCAGCTCTAATCCCATCTGGAATGAGTAAGTGCAAATTCCCCTGAATGTGAGATAAAGCCTTTGCTGGAGATTTCATAACCTTAAAATGGATCCTGCTTGAGTGTGGTTCTAAGGGTTCACATGACATGGGACATTCCTTGCTTTGAATCTGCTCCAATAAATGCTATACCACAGTAGTAAGATACATATGTGAACCAGGTGTTATACCTGCTGCTCTAGAAGCCAAACACAAACCAGGAAAAGCTGTAGGAGTTTCTAAAGGCTTGTGTGTGAATGAACACAACCCCCAAAATACATTTTAGCTCAGATTCTCTCCTCAGCAGTGACACACTTGACACAGGCGAAGTGAGGACCACCAGGGAGTAAGTTATGTTCCCCTGATTCTCATGGTGCATTTGCATTAATCTCAAACCATTGGGTTAGACAGAGATGCTTAGGGGCTGCTCTGTTTAAGCCAACTGGCTATAGTCTTTTTTGGATCATAAACTACTTGTGAATTGGCATAGTGCTGATATGCTCCATCCTGCCCCTTACCAGCATATACCCACCATAACACCATGATATGCAAGAAGATTGGCAGTAGGCACCAGCTACACCACTTTCCAGTAGTTAAGAGCTCCCCCATACTGAGGGAATTCTCAGCTGGCTAGTTAGGGCCAGAGTCCATCATTTTACACAGCCTGAGCGATGCAAAGTTTCTGGAACAGGAGGAGAGGAACTGGGCCTTTGTTATCTGGAATTTAAGCCCTCATAGAGCAAGCCCTCCATACACTGAACTCTCAGAGACTCACATGGGATTTTTGTGTGTGGAGTGTTTGCAGGAACAGTCCCTTAAATAGCATTCAAGTGTCAACCATGATCTTATTTACCTCTTCAGAAGATTTTTTTTTACTGCTTCAGAACACTGAGAACGGCACATAGGAACTAGTGGCTTGAAGAGTCCAGAAATAATGTGTTTATTGCTTGTGAAAAGTGTCTAAATGATAGAGTGAGTGAGCTAAGCTTTGTGAATATCTATCAGCCAGATGTCGTGCAGAATAATGCTTTCTGACCTGGTTTGAAAAATCACGTAAAGGGGATGGGCTGAGACCTTATTAATACAGGGATGCTTCATAGCTTTGAAAAAACTCTTTTCTCACACTCAGCTTCCTTGCTTTTATTTTTTGCACAGTGGGGCGTGTGTGAGTGGGAGGAAGTAGTTTTTAATGGAACTGGGTTTAGTTTGGGGAATAGCTTGTGGTATGAAATGTATGATTTTTAAGACAGAACTGGTTGATTTATTCCTTGCATAGAGGTCAGAAAAGTTCACGACCAACCAGTAGACTTTTGCAGTGTCTTTAGTGAAACTGGTGCAAACTTTTTCTGTTTCTAGGTGTTTTTTTTTAACGATAATGATTGATACATAATACCTTTTATCTGGAGACTTGATGGATCCTAATGGACCTGACACAAAGGATGGGCCAGGGGTAGGAGTGCTAGCCTGGGATTTGGGAGACTTGTCTGCAATTCCCAGTTTTGATAGGCTTCCTGGGCAACCTTAAGCAAATCACTTAGGAGCATATTTTCAGAGGTATATTTGGGCCTAAAGAAGCAAAGAAGTAACTAATGGGATTTTCAAAAGCAACTAAGCAGGGTTGGGTACCGAACTCCTGTTAATCTACCTTTGAAAATCTCCTACCTTTGAAAAGCCCCTAATCTCTCTGTGCCATCTGTAAAATGGGGCTAAAGCACGTCCCTACCAATGGGGTGTGGGGGTGTGTTGTGAAGAAAATACATTAGAGATTGCATACAAATCCTTTAGATTAACTGCATATGTAAATTTGCAAGGGCTGATTCTCCTCCCATTTACACCAGCATTACCCAGTTAAAGTCAATGGAGTTAGAGTTATGATAAAAGTAGTGTGAGAGAAGAGTCAATCCCATAATGAGATATCAGGTTCATGGACTAAGCAAGCTACTCATATTTCAAGAGGGCAGGTCTCCCATGAGCAAGGGTTGAGGTGTTACATGGCAGACCCCCCTCTATTTTTACTGTCTAGTGCTGTGCCTGCTGTGAGGATAAAAAGAAGACCCTAGCTCTCCTCATCAGGCACTTTTTCACAAGTACTATATTCCCTTAAAAGTAAAGAAAAGAGCATTGTCTGAATTAGCTGAGCCATCAGTGTTCAAAACTGCCCACGTTCTTACTTCTGATCTGATCTGAGGGGTTCCAAGAGACGGCCATTTATAGTCCAGCAAACAGCTCAACTTTAATGACATTCAGCCTCTATGGAAATATACGTTTTACAGGACACCACATTGGTTATGCTTGAGAAATCTTTCTAGGACACCCATAACCCTGAGACTTATGCATCCGCATAAAGTCTACTGCATTGAAAACTGAACAGAATAGTCTGTCTCTCCCACGGTCTTAAGTTAACGCTTTTCCTTTTGTCTGGGATATTCTTTTCTAAACTTGAAATCCAATTGGCCAACAATTAAAGCCAATTAGCACGTGAGGAAAATAAACCACAGACTCTACTTCTGTGTATTTCATGGGCTGTTCGAAAGGCTAGTTAGCTCAAAGCATTAGCATAGTTCTGTATCAGTCGAGGCATACAGCAGAGGCTAGTTGGCTTAAAGTATTAGAAGACTCGGATAGTGGCCTGGCTGAGCAGCCGTGTTATTCTGAGCTCACAGCTGCCAAACATTCTTGACAGGAGATGAGGCAGATGTCCAAGGACAATCAAAGAGAGAAGAAAGTTTAAGCCAACGTTTGCCTATCTCATATTCTCTACTTGATCCTCTCCTCAAAGACAAGGCACAGCTGTTGCACTTCAAGGTCTATCTGGCTGAACCCAACAGCTCCTCCCTTTATCCACCCCCCCCCTTTTGCTTTCTCTATGTAGGGCTTTGGCACCCTACCAGACCCCATTAACTCCATATGGGAAAATTAATGGCATTACATAGGACTTATTTTAACCACCCTGATTTGTTTTTTGAGTGCTTGCAATATTTTAGGCAAAGTTCTTTGGTGTATTAATTGTATGAAAATGTGGCAAAATCTACTTAGGTTAAAATTGTGTGCCTGTCTACCAGGGATCAATCTTGCCGTGAGACCAGGACCTATAACATTAGCACGGTGAGTTGTTATTGCAGGAGCATTATAGACAGTGTAAAACAACAACATTATAAATGCTTGATGTATGAAGGCACCAGAATCATTGGCCATTTTATTTTATGGACTAAACAATGCTAGGCTTGTGATGATGAACAATGTGAAAGGCATAAGGGCATGTTGGCTAGAGCACAGGACTGGGGTACAGCACACCTCGTTCTGTTCTTTCCTCTGTCACTGGTTTACTATGCAACCTTGGGCAAGGCCCTTAACGTCTCTGTGTCTCAGATTCCAGATTTGTAGAGTGGGGGTAATTACATGTATCCACCTTTCATAAGCACATTGCATATATACAATTCCTTTCCTCTGAGGTTCTCAAAGTAGTAGCTTTATGAATGGCCTTCATGACTAGAAAAATGCAGCAGGTCAGTTTCATTCAAGCGGTCAGGAGAAAACATATGGTCCAAAACCAAATAAACAGACAAAAACTCCTGATCTATTTTTTACCCAAGAAACTATAGTATTTCCTAGGTTTTCCATTAAATAGATCTAGTTTCATAAAACAGAAAGGAAGTACCCTCAGATGTTAAGCTCTTTTATTTGAGTTCTAGTTTTCATTGTTCCAGTCACCTTCCAGAGCTAGGATCCGATCCTACTCTGATGTAGCTCTTGTACTGAAAATTGTGCTTTCTGGTTTGATAAGTGGAAAAAGAGGAAAGGGGGAAATGAGCATGGGTCATTGGGGATTCTTATTAGTTCCATTGGGTTTGAGAAGGTGACATTCACCATCAAAAGCACATCTTTTTCAGGAAGTCGTGTATTGCTGGACAGTTCCCATATGACACTGGACATCGTAACAACGGAAGCAGAAATAACTGCAGCAATAACATGTCCCTTTGACACAGGTCCGGGTGATGTTTCAGAAACTTCAAAAATGGCAGAGAGGTATCTGTGTCCACTGATCCAACAAAGCACTTTTGCCCATGCAAAACATATGAATTGCACCTTTGAACACATACTTAAGTCCCTTGCTGGATTCAAGGTCTGTCGCTTCATGATTTCTCCATCTTTAGCTTGTTGGAGGTTAGGTTCTTTTTTTCCAGATTCACTATGTCGTTGGGCTGAGATGAGAAGAGTCGTCACTGCCACAGAAAATGCACACACAGTTCTAACAATCACACTTTCCGAGTGTGGCATCTGTATGCAACCATGCAGCATTACACATGTAAAGGACGATTGTGGGGCTGGGAAACCAGGCTTTTGTCCTCGGTTCAATTTACAGATGGGGAACTGATGTACAGGAAGCCCGTGGAATAGCTAAAAATTGAATCTAACTCTCCAAGGTCCCAATTCAGTGCCTTAAATTCCAGGCCATCCTTTTTGTCTAGCAACAATAGGGAATGTTAAGGGAGGAAACAACTGCCAAGTATAAACACAGCAATAGCGTAGAGTAAATGACATAATTTGTCTGCCTAATTTTGAGGCCTCTCATTTTTTGGATGGAAATCCCAAGTTCAAGGACGAGGACTATCGCCACAGATTTGCACATGGAAGTGATTTGCATGTAATCGTGTAATCGTACACAAATGGAGGGCAAGTTGAAGGCACTTAGAAATTTGTCCCTAACAATGAAGTCATCATTGGAAACTGCCTACTGATCATGAGAATGAGAAACCCTACAAAATCAAACATAGCCCAGTAGTGCAGATGAACAAGTAAACAATCAATGAGTGTGTGGCCATGGTGGGGCAAAAAATACATAAATAAGTTACATTCCAGCTTCAAGCTTCCTAAGGGGTTATTGTTATAAACAGTAGTGAGGGGTAATAGTGCACACTGTGAAAAAACAGATTTGTCTTACTGTTGCTTCAACTGATTCCTCCCTTCCTTTCTCCACCCATTTGTTTGTTTCATTTACTTCTAATGCCTTGTCTTAAACTCACATTGTAAGCTGTATAGGTATATACAGCAATTAGCTCAGTAAGGCCTTGACCTGCTCAGAAATTCTAGGTGTCACATCATCATCTTAGCATAGTTTGGGATTTTCGGAGGCGTAAGCCAATTCCCACTGACTTTCCATGAGACTTGGGTGTCTAACTCCCTTAGGAAAATCTCAGACATAATTCTTATAAAGTTTAGAAAATTAATTTGGCTGTCTATTTAAATTAAATGAAATAATATCAGGCGCTTATATAGTGCTTTTCATCAGCAGATCTCAGAGGGCTTTACAAAGAAGCTCAGTGTCATTCACTTTCAAGTGCCCCCCCATTTATTTATTTTTATTATCTTGACAACATTAATTTTCTAGCATGGAGGTGGGGAAATATAACCCTTTGACAGTGGTGTGGGGATGTGGCCATGCTGCTGCTCTGAAACAATCCAAACACACATACACACAAGGATACATAGTGGTCCTGGAGGTCCCTTCTTCTCACAATCTTTTTGATGCAACCCTCAAGCCTTGGGCTGAGAACAGGATAACAACCACAGCGCTATTGTCTGTGAACCCATCCTCTTAGTGACTCTGTTGGGGTTTCCCCCCCCACGGTTTCAGCAGTTGGAGATTTTGGTGTCTGGTTGGCTCAAAGACAGCCGTGCAGGTTCTCTCTCTCTCTTTATCCTGCAACTAATGGGCTATTTTGAGCTCATCATGAGTCTAAGGGACAACTAGGAGGGAGAGAGCCTTGTTTGTCAATTCGCAGTGATGTTGAGTGCTGCAGTTTGCTGGTTGCTGTTCTACTATGGGCAAGGTTAAGATTTTGTCACAGTTCTTTTTAGTAAAAGTCTCGGACAGATCGCAGTCAATAAACAAAAATTCACAGAAGCCCGTGACCTGTCTGTGACTTTTACTAAAAATAATGGGGGGTGAGGTCTGATGGGGGGATGACTGAAGCCTGAGCAGGGCGGGGATGAGAGCCCGAGCCCCACTGCAAGAGTGTGTGTGTGGGGGGGTCCAGCACCCGCATCTGATGGTTCTGGTACCTTGGGGCCCCTGCCAGTGCTTTGGGGCTGAAGCATAAAGTATCTTGGAGGTTTCTGAAAGTCAAAGAATCCAAGACTTCCTTTCCATAATCTTACCTTCAGTCACTCATAGTTAATGGCAGTCACCCTGCCATTAAAAACTTGCAGCTGGCCTTTGCCAGCTGACTCAGGCTCACAGAACTCAGACTAAGGAGCTGTTTAATTGTGGGGTAGATGTTTGAGCTTGGACTGGAGCCTGAGCTCTAGGACCCTGTGAGGTGAGTTCCCAGAGCTCGGACTGCAGCCTGAGCCCAAATGTCTATACCGCAATTAAGCAGCCCCTTAGACAGAGCCCATAAGCCCGAGTCAGCTGCCATGGGCCAGCCATGGACATTAAATTGCAGTGTAGACAGACCCTGAGAGAGAATATCAGGCATTGATACAACGAGACACAGCCCCAGAGTTCTGTGATGCAGCTGCGACTTTTGCTTTCTAAAGATTCCAAGGAAAAATGGAAACGTTGCAAAAGCTCAAGGAATCAAGCACTCGAGAGCAAGGCTGCAATAACATGCACGCACGGCTCCTGCAAACAGACTGGAATAATCTGGGGGTGACATTCTGCCCAGCTTTGAGCTAGCTGAGGCTGCTTGCCCTGATTACGTTAGCTTCGCTGCTGATGCCATCAATGCCCCAGCACGTTAAGAGGAATTTGGACGCTGAAAGATAAAACCAAGGTTCCAAGCTCCTGCAGTCATTATCGATTTCATGGGGCCTTTCAGAAGATTTAGGGATGTTGGGTAAAGTTTTCAAAAGTGCCTCCATGAGTTATGAGCCTAAGTCTCATTTTTAAAAGTGACTTAACTGCTTAGGATCAATTTTTCAAAGGTATTTAGGCACATAAAAATGCAGATAGGTTCCATTGATTTCAATAGGAGCTAGCTGCATAGGATCTTTTGAAAATCCCACCAAGTACCTATCTACATCTTTACGTACCTATATGCCATACACAACCCTGGCCCCTTAGGCAGCTAAATCCCAAGACTTGTGCTCCTGAGTCACTTTTGAAAATTTTACCCATTAGTCTTGGTGTTCTGGCCAAATTCCACGTAAGTTACTATATTCTGCCTATTCAAAGTACCCACATAGGTGGATGTGCAGTTTTCTGTCTGTCTTCTCATCCTAACTTGGTCCATAGTGTAGTTTGTGGTATTTCCAGCCTAAAAGTGGCTGCATTTCAGTAATGAGTGAAATGTTTCCTCTCTATAAAAGGCGAGATTGCACTTGGAACCTGTATGAACGCATAAATGGGGATGGGACACAAGAATCCCTTCTTCTTCTTTGTGCCCCCATGCAACTGTCAGGCACAGATGCATTCATAATAATACTCAACTCATATTCAGTACTTTTTAGCAGTAGATCTCAGCACATTTTACACAGGAGGGCAGTACCATTATCCCCATTTTACAGATGGGGAAACTGAGGCTCAAAGCAGTGGAAGGCTAAATCCTCCCAGGGACTTAGACATTGCAATGCTCAGTGCTGCAGTGCCTAACTTTAGGTTCTTAGCCACCACGTGGGATCCACAAACCATGAATTAGGCACCAAGGCTTCCTATGCAATATATGGGGAGAGATAGGCACCAAAGAATGAGATCCCACAAAAGCCAGCACACCTGTTGGATTGGGCCCCAGAGGTAAGACAAGTGGGCCAATGCCTAGTTTGAGGATTTGGTGGAGTCTTAGGTGTGAGGTAGGTGCTGACCTGCTGGGAGCGGTCAGGACTTGGGCAGCTGTACACATGCCAAATATAGAACCTAGGGACTTTTAGGGTAAAAACATAGGCACCTGCAGGTTTAGGCAGCAGCTGATCAGGGGTTTTGAGGATATCAAGGGTGGCTAAAGTGGTAGGTAAGACACCCAGATCTTTTTGTCAGCCTGGCCTGAAATAGTCCAAGGTCCTCTAGCAGGCTAGTAGCAGAGCCAGGAATAGGATCCAGATCTGAGTCCCAGTCCAGTGCTCTACCCTTTAGACCATACTGCCTCTCAGTCCTTGTGCTCCCCTGAGAATAAGGACTCCTTCTAACTCACATCACTGGTTCCTACAAAGGAGCTGGAGATAGAGAGCTGACTTGTATGGTCCTGCTCCATTCTCATTAACCAACAGAACTGGGCATGATAAATCGGGAACATTTCCTGTCACCATGGCTGCATTTCCTATAGGCAGCAGGAGACGCTGTGTCTATTTACATCAGATATGCTTCCTGGAACTTCTACTGTGCTAATAGACCTCCACTATGTCTCCAACAAAAGGCTATACCTTCAAGACACATCTGAGCCACTAGTTCATAAGGGGCTTTGGACTTTAGTGGAATGGATGGAGCTCTGTAAATGTAAGAGGATATGACCTGACATTTTATCAACAATTGCTCCCGAAAGAGCATAAAGAAGTGGATTTTTTTTAAACTACATTGCTTAACTGTGTGGTAGAAAGTAGAGTCTGGCTCTGCAATTCTTGCTCTTGCAAGAGGGCTGGGACTGCTGGAAGAGGCAAGACAGCAGCAGTATGCCTAAACTAAATCAAACCCCTCAAGTACTGCATTGAAGATAATCCAGGTACCCCACCTATTTGATTTGTTTTATAGACAGGCGTTAGATCATTGATAGGAAGGAGGAAACACTGCTTTACCAAAAGGGCAGCCAGTCGAGACAGAGCAGATTGTGTCTTCAGTCACTCTTCCTTTGTGTGTCTATAACATCAAATTAACACCATACACACAAACAAGGGAAATCTTTGGTTACAGTTCCTCCAGAAGGTCTTTCCACAAGCAGAAAGCCTATCTCTTTCTTACAGCTTGCTAGGGAAGCCAGCCAAGGGCAGCATGGGGCTTGAGGCAGCTGCAGTGAGTTGAGCAATCAGACGGGACTGCAAGAGACGTGTCTGTTCATTCACAGCTGGGTTTGCACAGACCTTACCCCCACCTTGTTATAAGAACGGGCAGGCCTTAGCTTACATGACATATCACAGAGAGCACTAAAACCTAGTCAGTGATAACATCTGAGGTGGCAAAGAATTAACCTGGGCTAGTGAGCAAAGAGGTATTACTGATTTCCCTGGCTGAATAAGAGGGGTTTTCTTTGAGAACACCGAAGCACTTTGCAGTTGCATTGTCATCATTTTCCTCACCTGAATTCTGCTTGTACTAATGCTGGTCACAGGTAAACACATTGCAGGTTATTGTTTAAATCTTGCTGTCTCCTGCAAAGGGCAATATCCTCCCTCAACTCAGTAAAACTGAACACCGCTCCCTTTGGCGAATCAGCCCATTTACTTTGAGGGTCATCCTCCTTAGAGGTTGAGCAAACTTTCCTAGTGAGCCAATAATCAGCCAATTAATAATCAGGCCAGTTTAAACTCAGATGGCAATAATTTGGAGGACAAATCCTCCAGCTACCTCTGCAAACAGAGAGCAAAGGGAAGTTTACAAAAGGCCCATATGTGTCGGAGTCATTTAAAGCCTCACAGGTACTGTCCCACCTCTTCTTTATCTAGAAACATCCTCGAGGGAGGAAAGACAGACATATGTTTGGCCTCGGCAGCAAGCTCTTATCTTGGCAGGGGAAAGCTATTGACGTTCATGTTTCACATTTCTGACACCCAAAACAGGTTCTGATTTTTAAAACGAGGCAGCGGTGGAACCTGTTTTAAATATGTAACAGCCTCAGAAAAGAACAGGCTAATCACTTCATTATCCAACCCAGCAGAAAACAGTTTGAAAACCAAACTTGGAAGAGGGGTGCTTAGAGGAACCTTCCACAACAAGCCATTGTCCGTATTAACCCTGGTATTTATTTCTCATTTTAACTATGGTGCACAGCAAGTATTTTCTTAGCCTTGCATTGCAAGAATATATAATTCATATGCTTAATATTTTGCCTCAGCTCTCCTTGCATATGTTATAGCACTGGAGACTGTTTGTGTGTTTGCTATATATCAGTTGACACTTCTGTAAAATCTTTATATTGAATGCCTTTGGCAACTATATGCCAAATAATAGCATTACCATTTGTAATTTCCTTCGCTTCAGCTTTCCTGTAAGCTTTGCTCTGTGCATTACAAGTAGGAAGGATTTAAAGAGCTTTATTGGTTCTCAGGTCTTCCTAATGCCCTTTCTTCACTTTTGTAAGTCAAAATAACTTTTACCTCTTCTCCTCCTGCATTTCTAAGGCAAGCTCCAACGGCAAGGAAATGAGCAAGGAATCTACACAACCACTGTCCCCCCATTTTTGCTCCCCGTGTGCCTCCATATCCTCTCTTCTGAGTGCCCCCTGTTTGGCTTTCTCTGGTTCTGCCCCATATTCTGTCCTACTTCTTATCCAACAAGTGCTTCCTCTCTCGCTCTCTTTGTCTCTCTTTCAAATCCACTTATTAACTATTATTTGTATTGCAGAAGTACCTAAAGATCCCAGTTAGGGATCAGGGCTCTGTTGTACAAGGAACAAAAAGGCTGCCCAGGGCCCAGAGTTCATGATATATTATATAGACAATATGGTATAGATAGAGTGAGGGGAAGGAGAGATAAGCCTGTTTGTACATATTCACAGAATATCAGGGTTGGAAGGGACCTCAGGAGGTCGTCTAGTCCAACCCCCTGCTGAAAGCAGGACCAATCCGCAATTTTTGCCCCACCATCCCTAAATGGCCCCCTTAAGGATTGAACTCTCAACCCTCGGTTTGGCAGGCTAATGCTCAAACCACTGAGCTATCCCTCCATGATCATGGGGGGTCTACTAGTCAGTGTCAAATTAGTTGTGTCTTCCATAAATTCTGTCTACATTGGTTTGCTCACCCAGAATCTCTCAACATCCTCCCTGACCGACTGTCTTTTGTTTTGTCTGTCCTGAGCATTGTCTTGTCCATGTTAGACTGTGATCTTTCCAGGACTGAGACTGCGTGTTATTCCTCGTTTCATTAGCACCATTACATTGACAGAGCTGTATATTTGCTTAATGAAATAAAGTTCCTGTCTTTAGTTGCCAGCTCAGAGTTACTCCAGACAAAGACATCAGGAAAATGCTGTGTCTTGTAGAAAACAAAGTATGGTTTATCCTGTGTTTATCATAGTTTATGCAATACTTTTCAGTTTGATGTATGGCACACTTTCTCATGTGCCTCCTCTCATGTTTCTTTATTATTAAAACATTTTGATGGAAAAGTATAATACAAAAAAAAAACAGCTTTCAAGTGATGACGCTGGACTAGCAAAGTGAACCATCAGGGTAGCATAGGTCAGTGGTTTCCACCAGGCTTGGTTATTCAGGAACTTGCACTCTTCATAGATGAACCTCAGTGCTGTGCCCCAGAATGCTCTTGCTACCCACCCCTTTTCAGCTGTGAGCAGTGTAATCTGCTTGGGGGTTGGACTGCTAGAAAATCCCGAGCTGGCCCTCGAGTTTGGAGCAAACCACTGGCAAGTTCTGATGTGAATAGTTGAATGTGCTTAAGCAAGCGATGGCTGGTGCTGCTGAAGTCTGATCCAGGGAAGGTGGCATGGCCATCCAAAAGAATGGAGAACCACTGTTAGTAGTCATTACCTAACCACCGACAAGCATAACTGGTGAGGGGAACGATGTAAATGCATTTCAGAGATTTTTATCCTTTGTCCATTTAAAAAGCAGAATAGGACACAATTATGACCCCAAAAGTAGCAGTCCTGAGTGCACCTGCACACATTTATTACCATCACAAACCTGTTGTTGGGAATATAATAAAGGTGCGTGGACAGGAAGAGAGCCGGCTGCCAACACTAGCAAGCACAGTATTCAATAAAGCAAGGATTTGTCTTACCCCCGCTCCTCCCCAGCAATGAATGTTCATGTGGTTGTTTTATATTAGTTGCGCTGAACATGTAAAATCCCACGACAAGCCCATTAGAAGTGTGTTAAATTACAATCCTCCTGTTTAGACTCCTTCACCAAAATGTGGATTCTAATTTACGGGGGCAAGATAGCAAACACGTTGGCTGAGTTAAGGAGAAAAGGAGCATACAGGAGAATGATAATGGACGGCATGGCATGTTTATTTCCTCATTCCAGCCCAGTCCTTAAGAGTTTTAAATGAAATGACACCACAAACACCCCTCTCAGTTAGACATGGTTATAAAAAATTCCCTTCCTTCTGCCCCTTCCACTCTTTCCCCCGGCGCGATAGAATTGTGTGAAAAAAAAAGCCCCTTTGCCATAAACAGATTTTACTATATCAGAGTCAAATTTTACTACATCATTATAAGTGTGTTCCACAGGGTAATATGATTGGCTGCCCTATCAGAACACTAGTGCTAATACTATAGTGCAAACATGCCATCACACTTCCCCCATAAAAAGTTTTATTGTATCCCAGCGCACATTAAAAACAACACTAACTGCATTAATACATTGTAATTTACCTTTTTGTTATGGAGCAAATGACAAACCTAGTGCTAATGAGGTCATATTTTCCATTACCCCAGTACAAACTCTTAGTTCATCCAGTCTTCAGAGATTTTCCCCCTGGAACTCAAACACACACACACACACACAATGTGGTGGTGTTGGTGGAGGATGCTTCCATTGTTATTGTTCCAAGTATAATGACATAATGTGATCTTATTTAAACTCACTGCATGTGAAACAGTCACTTTTATTCACATGTTGCTCACACCACATGTTTTAACCCAGAAACAGGCACACATTCTTCTTGCCAGTGTTGTCTCTTCAAAGGCTTCTTTCACAATGCGGTGAGCAGTTTGTGTGCTGGTGAATCTTTTGGGATTGCTTGTATTTCCAGTGCAATTACTTAAGTAGCTGTGGGCTTCCTACTTTATTTTGTCATAAGCCGAATGTTAGAAGAAAACTCATTTCTCATGAGATATAGAAGATTCTTTATTTCTAAACTTCCTGTGGTGTTTACTTAATGATGCTATTAAATGATTAAGCGTTGCTTTTATAAATTAAATCACCAAAATGAAATCATTAAGGCTCTCTCAGTCTTATTAAGCATAATTATTTGCCATCATGTATAAATTCACTTAAGTAATCATCTACACATTCTGCTCTAAAGTTGTGTTAGAGACACAAGGTGGGTGAGGTAATATCTTTGATTGGACCAACTTCTGTTGGGGAGAGAGAGAAGCTTTTGAGCCATACGCAGCTCCCGGGCCTGAAGAAGAGCTCTGTGTGGCTTGAAAGCTTGTCTCTCTTACTAACAGAAATTGTTCCAATAAAAGAAGTTACCTCTCCCACCATGTCTCCTGGGCCCAACATGGCTACGACTACAGTGCATACTAAAATTGCATTGGGAGTGCTATTGGGAAGTCAATTTACAATGGTGGATGGAGACCCTGGTCTTTTCTGCTATTCCAGAAGGTTTGAAATGCACCTAAGGTTAAGCAAAAATTGTTTTCTAAGGAGAAAAGTCTAAGAACCCATCCAGGACTTAGTGAAGGAGCGATCATACAGTTTTAGCACTGCAGCAGGTCTCAGGGCCCATACCATGTACATAGTCATTTGAGGCAGCTCCCAAACCATTCATTCTTGCCATTTTTTACTGGCTGCTATGCTGACAAATTATCCTGATACTCCTGTAGGAAATTCATGATGGTTCTCAGAAAAGTTGTCAGACAGGTTCTGGTTAGTACGAACTCTGGCATTTTGACAGCCTTTGCTAAGCTCAGAGCTACAAAGAGGGTTAAAATGTGGAACTGAACCTCAGCCCCAAGGTCTAAACTGGAAGGGTACAGCAACATTCACTCCCAAAGAAGTGCTAAAAGGGACCTAATGCATTTTATTTGAGGTCCCCATTAGCTCTAAAAACCTTCCTACATTTATAATAATTTCTTTATGGGCTATGCCCACAGTAAGGCAGTGCTGTTCAGTGGTTAGGGCACTAGCCTAGGACGTGGAAGTCCCGGGTTCGCATCCCTGTTTTGCTATAGACTTCTTATATGACCTTGGGCAAGTCTCCTGTGCATCAGTTTCTTGGCTACATCATTGGGATGATAATAATTCCCTAGGTCACGTGGGTGTTATAAGGATAAATACATTAAAGATTGTCATGTGCTCAGATGTTATGATAATGGGGCTATGTAAATACCTAAGATAGAGAAGTATATTGAAGCCACATCCAAGGAAGCTAGCCAGGGTCTCCACTGAGACTGCAAGGGGATACGCTGTCCCCAAATTAGTGCAGAGAAGAGGAGGAAGGATCAAATCCCTGGATCCATGTAGATTTGCAATTTGCAGTGCCACTTCTCTGTCCTTTCTGCTCCTGTAAATGGAGAGTTGTGATGCTAAGTAATTGTACTTCACTTGTGCTGGAGTCAGCTTATGATGTGGAAACAAACAGAAGGAAATCTGCTTTGTGTATGAAAAGTACGTTCCTGGATCAATCTCAATGGCCGACCCTATGCCAATTTGTAAAAGGTGAAGGCAGGAGTTACCAATCGTGGTTAACGTTTTTACACTAGAACTAGCATTTAACGTCATTCATTTTCAAGCCCGTTGCCCAGTGCTCGTCATCAGATATTGTTAGCATCATATGAGCTTTATGTGTGTGGAATGTTTGCACTGAGAGGTGAGGAACAGCGAGCCAGATTCCACTTTGTTCATGTACCTTTTTTTCCAATATAAATAAGTCCCTTTTGGAACAAAAACTGCATCCACCCTGAGTGAAAGGTAGATCTGAAATTCAGGATTCATCATCTGAATTCTGCATGCTTTCAATTTGAAAAAAATGGCCATTTTGTTAAACTTTTGTGGAAAAAAAAAACAAACATACAAAAGCCACAAAATAGCCCCCAAGTGGTGACAATTTTATTCTATTATCATTTATTTTGCAGAATATTTTTGGCACATTTACACAGTTAACATAAATCTGCTGCAGTTTTCAGATAATCCGAAAAAACAGGAAGTACTTTTTACATTTATCTGGAAACATGCAAAAACCAATCAAAAGTATTAGCAAATATAGAATTATATTATTGAAAAATCTGACACGGATACTTATGTTCTTCCCACAGACAATTTTGTGTCTGATTCAGAATATTTTTGGCTGAATTTTCAGCGAAAGGATTTAAAACATAAGAACTATAAATCTTTGACTTGGCAGTAAACATTGTTATATCGACAAATAACTGGCCATGATAGAAAATAAATGGTGGGTGGGTGTGTGTGTGTGTGTGTGTGTACTCAGCAGCTCCTATACAGTGCTTGGAAAATGTACCCATATGTTTACTGACAAATGTTCACCTGTAAGGAAATGCATACCAGGTGTATGGGTGCTATTGAAGATTCCCAGTGCTCCCATTATAAATAATGATGCTTACATGCCCTCAAACATGAAAAATTTTCATCTGAATGCAGTGAAGTAACCTGGCATAAAAATTGTTGACATTACTATTTTTTTAAAGTAGTACTTGCATGTTTAGTCTAAGAGTTTAAGTGATGCCCGGTGGGATAAAGGAGGGATATTAGAACTTAGGGACATAACTTGTTGATGCTGTTACTTCAGGGGATTCTCAAAAGGATGTAGTGGGTAGAGGTGTGGCTTAGTGGTCTGACTTCAGGACCGAAGGCCAGGCACTCTCTGATTTCTAACTCAATTCCGATATTGACTTACCATGTGGCCACAAGTCACTTAACGGCTTGCTGCCTCAGTTTACCCATCAGTAAAATCTGGATAGTCACGCAAGAGGCTTGGAAGGATGAATTAGTGTTTGCAAAGTGCTCTGAAAATAAAAATGCTTGTTGTTATTGTCATTAAATGCAGCTTGGAATGTTCTTCTTTGTGGTGAAATATCCATTAAAGGCAGAAGGAACACAAGCTGGCATTTCTTTCTGACCACAGTGCTCCTTGCTGGACTCCCAGATCTTGGGCATAAGCTTTCATGGGTAAAAAAAAACATTTCTTCAGATGCAAGTGGGTTTTTTACCCACAAAAGCTTATGCCCAAATAAATCTGTTAGTCTTTAAGATGCCACTGGACTCCTTGTTGTTTTTGTGGCTACAGACTGACACGGCTACCCCCTGATCCCAGATCTTGAAATGTCTTTGTCCTTTTTTTCGTAAAGGTGAGACAGAGGGTCACAAGAGAAAGGAGGACAGTTCAGCAATGGCAAGAGGTGGCACTTTTCCTTGCTGTCTGCAAATGAACTTCAGCTGTAGCTTTGTGGGTTTGAGCCCATATTCACATGTTCCTAGGGGGATACTATTTTCAAACATTTAAGGCAGGCTTTCCAGTGTAATGTGCACTTCTCTCCTTCAGCATTTAGAGACTGTAGTGGTGGGAGAGGCATGTGACATATCTGTAAAAGCCTGAAAGCTGATGAAATCTCAGTTAGATCTGTTATCTCCCAATGCTTTAAAGGTCTTCAGCTGGGAGATTAAAGAACAAGGTTACTGTGACAATTTGTTTACACGCAGGGAGAGATTAAGATCTCGTTGAAAAGGAATAAAAATAACATCATCTTGAGTTGTCACAGCATGAGACCCATTGTAATCAACACTGGTCTGATTTCAGGGATAATTTAAGACCAATTTATTATCTTAATTAAAAAAAAACAAGAAGAGCGAATTCAGTGTTTCAGATGCCAGTTGGACTGCTAAGAGCTAATGCTTCTACAGTATCTATACACGAAATGGTTAGAAATTTTACAGTTGTTCCAAAAGAGGAGTCAAATACAGAGGATGCACAATTTCAAGGTTGTCTTAATAAATACTAGTCTCAATAAAACAGCCAGCCAAAAAAACTCTTCCCAATCTCTGTTTTGTCACTGTGTGGCACACAGTTAAAATGAAATCAGTGTGCATGTAGAACTCTGACAAAGTTTCATTGAAGTTGAATGAGGGATACTTTAACTGCTTAGTTCCAGACTCTCAAAGGAATAAAAGTGATGCAACAAAAATCACAACCTGGAAACTTAAACACATTGTTTCTGGTTTCAGGACAAACACAGTAATAATGTCATCAAAAGCCTTGCTGTGTGTCACAGAACTTTGGAGTTAACCTGTGCTCTCAAAACTGAGACAGTTTGAAATGTTTTGTTTGAAAAGCTGTAAAGTCCCACATTTTGCAGGGTTTTAAACAGAATTGAGCAAAAAAGGAAGTTAAATGAATTTACTTCACTGTATTTGTGCCTCTTTCGCATTTTTTCAGCAAATGTTCATGTGATTATTTTTAGCATGAATGATTTCAGAAAGCAAATGTAAATTTGCTTCTCCTGAGTATGTGTTCTAATCATCCAATTATAAAAGTTGCCATATTTTCATCCAATCTGGGAAAAGAAACAATGTCATGTGACTGATGTGGGCTGGGCAGCCGCACAGGGGGCGGAGTTTGGATATTGCACTTTGAATGTCCAGCTACAGAGTAAATGAAATTCACTAACAAGGTTTTTGAACAGTTTTGAGTAATGATCAAACTGGAGAAAGTTTGAACAATGTTGGCAGACATTCTGCCGGCAGAAAAGGAGGTGATGTAGGTCCAGTAAATTATTCTCTACTAACAATTTGCCCAGATTTAGTTTATAGTGCAAAATTAGGTGATGGTTGGAGGTCTTTGACTCCATTTTGCTTTGAGATTTTAAAGTGATTCAGTCTCAAGATTTGGGCTGAACCTAATCCCATGAGCATCACGACCAAAGAAAAAAAGCTGCACAGTGAATTTTGCATGGTGATGTCGGCATTATCAATGCCTACAAACTGGGATATACAGTTACCCCCTCCTACTTTATTTGCCTGCCCTTGTTATCTTCCATAGAGGCACTGCACTATTTTTCCACTGAAATTGTGGGCCTGGGGTAAATCCATTGATTTCAAAGGAGCTATATCAATTTACACCGGCTGAGAATCCGGCCCTTTATTTCTCCTCTTCCTTTAATTCCTTTCTGCCGCTGCCTAATGTATAGAGGAAATATGAATAATCTCTAAGCAGTGTGAGGTTGTACAAGGGAGTTTATTGTGATTCACACTGCCATGTTCCCCCCCCCCTCCCCCGCCCCTCCCTTCCCTTCAGTGCTCTATTGCCTAGTACATGTCCTTGCTCCTGGCTCTGGCCGCAAAAGGCAACAACAATCAACCCAAAGGGCAGAATGAGTAATCTGCTCACAAAGAGCTCTTTGAGTGCACACAAAGTAGTTTCAGGGAGGAAATATCCCACTGGGGAACCAGGTGGACAGCAAACATTCACTTTCCATTACAAATGAGTTCAAGGGAAACAGAGTCACCCAGCATGGGATGCCAAATCCTTATCCAAAGCCACTTCCAACCATCCAAGCCAAACTTGTTTCCCCTTTCTCTCCCCTCCCTCTTCCCCTCCTTGTTTACAAACACGTTTACAAGTACTTGATAGGTGACCTTATTTACTTAGTAACCTGTGGATTCATTTATCTTGAAATTAGCAGGTAATGAACTGGAAAACCTCAACAACCCTCCCACTAATTAACATGATAATAAGATTGTTTTGCTACAGAAGTACAATTAGCATGTATGAGCTAGAGGGGGAGAAAGATCAATAAAATGTCTGAAGGGTACTACTAACCAGTCTCAAGAATAGAACAAAAGAAGAGAGCTTTATGGGGGTAGAAACAGCAGCACTAGCTTACAGGCCCATCCCTTTAAAGGTACCTAAAGCCGTAGAAATACTTTGCCTTAGATTGTTTGCCTGTAAGCAGTCTGAAAAGAGCTAACAAATGTACCATCTTGTGCCATTCAAAGTAGATTAACCAGGCATGGAGGGAAATGCTATAGTACTCTACCAAACATTATTTGAAAAGAAAAAAAAAATAGAAGCCTATGGGAAGAAAAAATAGTGAATTAAGTCTCTATAAAAAGAATCCAGGTGTTAAACTTCGAAAGGAGATACTGCAAAGGCAGAATTAACATACCGATCGCCCATGTCACGCAAAGGCTTGCGTGTATATGATAATACTCATGTGAGTAGCCCCGGGGATACTTTAATGAGACTGCTTATGTGAGTAAAGGTTTCAGAGTAGCAGCTGTGTTAGTCTGTATTCGCAAAAAGAAAAGGAGGACTTGTGGCATCTTAGAGACTAACAAATTTATTTGAGCATAAGCTTTCGTGAGCTACAGATGCATCCGATGAAGTGAGCTGTAGCTCACGAAAGCTTATGGTCAAATAAATTTATTAATCTCTAAGGTGCCACAAGTACTCCTGTTCGTTATGTGAGTAAAGTTACGCATATTCGCAAGTGACCTTAGCATCGATCTTAATGTGAAATTATAAAGTTAAAATCATATATTTAAACCAGATGATTTTCACCTGTGTTATTTAATAACCACATTAATACCTTCCAGTGGAAGTTAGGAGCTTTTGAAAATCTGAAACTTTAGGCACAGAAATTCTTTTATAAATCTGTCCTTTTGACAAATTCTCCCCATGCTAAGCAAATGGGCAAGTCTACAGGTACTGTGAATATTTCACTACATGTCTGATTTTCCAATGAACTTTATTTCTTATTAATTTGTGTAGCAGAAATACTGCCCAATAACACTCATGTGAGTGGGAAGGAGAAAGAAAATATTAATTACTTTTGAGGGCATTTTCCTGATTTTTTTTTTTTAAAATTTGAGTCTTGGGTTTGAATTGGGAAAACTGACACCTTGCAACCCTACAGCAGTGGTTTGTGTGGGGGTCTGTGCCACTCCAAAAGAAATCAGTGGTGAGACTTTCTGCATGAGCAATCATTCCATTAGAAGCTTTGCCACCATTCTAGCAGGGATCAGTGCCTGGTGTGTGAAGGTAAATGCCACATAGAGCTTTGCATGAAGAGGCCTGGGAAGAAAGAAAGGGCCGGGATGGGGTGGGGGTGTAAGATAAAGGAAATTCTCTACTTGTTAGCTAAAGTTAGCTCAAATAAGGATCCATTACAGACCTAATCTCGCCTCTGCCCCTTGTGAACCTGGTGTAATCTGACTTTTATTACTGTCATGTATTTACATTGGCATTGTGGGATCATGATGCACAAGTTATAAGGGGTTGTTTGGTTGGTTGGTTGGTTTTTGGCTTTGCTGCACCTTCTACTATTGGGATTTTTGTCCCAGAGCAGGGTGGCAGCAACTTTAGTGCATTCAATACGTCTCAGCTCCTTGAAGGAGGGCAAATCTACACTACAGAATTAAGTCGACCTAAGTTATGTTGACGTACAGCCCCATAGTAGTTGAATATGTTTACATGTCCACACTATGCCCCTTGTGTCCTCACCCGGAGCTCTTACTGCCAGTGTAGGGCATTGTGGGATGGTTTCTCAAGGCAACAGTTGATGTGAGCAATGCAGCGTCGACACTGACACTGCGTCGACTTAACTACCTCAACGTAAGCACCCCGCCTCTCATGGAGGTGGAGTTATTAAGTCAGTGTGGTGGGTGAGTTACATCAGTGGAAGCTACATCTTAGTGTAGATACTTACAGAGTTAGGTCAACGGAAGCTGCCTTATGTCGACCTAACTCTGTAGTATAGACCAGGCTGGAGTTTTTAAAAGTTTTAGTTTCTGACCTTGCTTTCCTCAGGTGGACAGGTCCTGGTTGAAGTGATTGGTTATGTTTTGCTTGCGTGTGGAGTGCTGCTGGTTAAAGTCAGTGATGTGTGATTCTCAAAAGAGATGTTAAGCTAGGGGACTGTCATAATAAGCCTCCCAACATTCAGATGTTTATCCAAAGTTTATCCAGATGAAGAGGTCTGCAAAGTTGCACTCAAGTCCTACAGTCTCTGATCTATACAGACAGACCTGTGTGCCTCTGCAGAGCTCCGTGTTCAACAGGGCTCCAGTAACTGCAAGGGTCTGTTCATGTGGATCCAATCGCAGGATTGGGGCTTTGGAATGAAATCGTATAACAACAGGCAATCCCATGACATTCCCTGTCGTTTCATCCACTGAGGCCAGGCATAACATGACAAACAGCCTTTCTTGTCATATTGGAGTGCTTCTAGCCCAGATTTTGAACAGGGATGCAAAGATGTTGGGAAATGGAAAGAACAAAAATGTCTGTTCATTTGAGAGCCTTGGTAAAGGTTGAGTTATAAAAATGGTTGAAGGTTCTATGGCAAAATGGGCTACTTATTGATTCCCCTCCTCTCCCCAATCTAACTCTCCTGTATCTAGCTAGGGATAAATACCTGCGAAGCATTTGCTAGAAGTGTTCCTATGAGCTTGTTGTAATGAACAATCTTTATGGCCTAGATTTGTATCTTCCTTGAGAATACGTGTAATTTTAGATCTGCTTTGCAAGCCTTTTTTTTTCTCTCTCTCTTTCTTCCCCCCCTTCCTTCTTTCCAATGCTCCTCCATGCAATAGGGATCTTGTCCCATGGCGTGAAGCCCCTGTATAGTTATAAATTGTGTTGCCTTCCCTTATATGTTACCATATGTGACATTATTAAAAAGAAAACCACAGGATCTCCCTGGATCAAAGCAATGTCCTGTTGTTATCTTAACACCACTCAGTTTGGCATTTCTGGCTTTACCTTTAATTTCTAACTGCTCTGCGCAAACAGAGTTTGCCTAGCATTGTATTTCATTACATCCTTGCATTTTCTCAGGGAAGATGCTTTTCTTTCTGAAGGACACACAGGGTGGCCAAAGGTTTCAGATTTCTCTGGCAGGGATTCATCTCTTCCAATAAGGGGGATGTTAGGGTGAATGGTGGGGACAACTAGAAAACTTTCACCACCATGCAACAAAGGAAGAGAGACTTAGATGCTCATCACTTCCTCTGATGAAGACTTAAACTCAAGCATTAACTAATAAACTCCATGTCCCGTGGGAGCTGAGACAGCATCTGTGTGGGAGGGAATGGATGGAACATGTGTGAGTTTCCCCCTTGAAGTGGGAGTTGTGGGGGCCTGGAAAATGTAATGGTTTTTTTTCCTCACAGCCTTTCTGGAGTGTGACTCATCAGCTTTTGGAGTTCAGACAGTTTTGCAGAACAAGCTACCAGTAACTTCTTTGTCTTCAAATGATTCTATTGAATGAGCTCCAGGTGGTCATCCATTAAAGCTACTTAACGTTGTAAGTTACTCACTACTTTTTATGTTTATTAAAAGGAGCAGAAACCTACAGTGTAAAGAGTGAACCTGCAAAGATTTCAGTGTGTAGGCACACGTGTGGGAATGGCCTGGGTGTGTGCTGAATACACATTCAAGTACATACAAATCTAATCTACTAATTTACAATGTGTCATACCTTTTTGCAGCGTGATTTTGTTGTTATGATTTGAGTATTATAATAATAATAATAATTAGTAATAAAATACTTTACCCTTACTTGGTATAATTGATCCCAAAAGACTTTATAAATATTAATAAGCCTCACAACATCTGTGTGAGGGCCAGTGTTGTTATACCCATTTTACACATGGCTAAATTGATGGTTGAAAGAGTTTGAGCAAAATCGCATTCCAGTACAGCTGGGAGTGACCCAGGAATCCCGACTGCCAGTCCTTAGTTCTAATCAATAAACAACGCAGCGTAAAAGGGACATAAAAGGCAACAAGAAGAGGCTCTTAAAGTACATTAGGAGCAAAGGAAAGGATAGGTTCTCTACCTAGCAGTGAAGAAGAGCTTATGGCTGATGACATCAACCAGGTGTTTAATAAAAAGAAAAGGAGGACTTGTGGCACCTTAGAGACTAACCAATTTATTTGAGCATAAGCTTTCGTGAGCTACAGCTCACTTCATCGGATGCATACTGTGGAAAGTATAGAAGATCTTTTTATACACACAAAGCATGAAAAAATTGGTGTTTACCACTACAAAAGGTTTTCTCTCCCCCCACCCCACTCTCCTGTTGGTAATAGCTTATCTAAAGTGATCACTCTCCTTACAATTTCAGAGTAACAGCCGTGTTTAGTCTGTATTCGCAAAAAGAAAAGGAGTACTTGTGGCACCTTAGAATGTGTATGATAATCAAGTTGGGCCATTTCCAGCACAAATCCAGGTTTTCTCCCCCGCCCCTCCCCCCACACAAACCCACTCTCCTGTTGGTAATAGCTTATCTAAAGTGATCACTCTCCTTACAATGTGTATGATAATCAAGGTGGGCCATTTCCAGTACAAATCCAGGATTTAACAAGAACGTCGGGGGGGGGGGGGGGGGTAGGAAAAAACAAGGGAAATAGGTTACCTTGCATAATGACTTAGCCACTCCCAGTCTCTATTCAAGCCTAAGTTAATTGTATCCAATTTGCAAATGAATTCCAATTCAACAGTCTCTCGCTGGAGTCTGGTTTTGAAGTTTTTTTGTTGTAATATCGCAACTTTCATGTCTGTAATCGCGTGACCAGAGAGATTGAAGTGTTCTCCGACTGGTTTATGAATGTTATAATTCTTGACATCTGATTTGTGTCCATTTATTCTTTTACGTAGAGACTGTCCAGTTTGACCAATGTACATGGCAGAGGGGCATTGCTGGCACATGATGGCATATATCACATTGGTGGATGTGCAGGTGAACGAGCCTCTGATAGTGTGGCTGATGTGATTAGGCCCTGTGATGGTGTCCCCTGAATAGATATGTGGGCACAGTTGGCAACAGGCTTTGTTGCAAGGATATGTTCCTGGGTTAGTGGTTCTGTTGTGTGGTATGTGGTTGCTGGTGAGTATTTGCTTCAGGTTGGGGGGCTGTCTGTAAGCAAGGACTGGCCTGTCTCCCAAGATTTGTGAGAGTGTTGGGTCATCCTACAGGATAGGTTGTAGATCCTTAATAATGCGTTGGAGGGGTTTTAGTTGGGGGCTGAAGGTGGCGACTAGTGGAGTTCTGTTATTTTCTTTGTTAGGCCTGTCCTGTAGTAGGTGACTTCTGGGAACTCTTCTGGCTCTATCAATCTGTTCCTTCACTTCCGCTGGTGGGTATTGTAGTTGTAAGAATGCTTGATAGAGATCTTGTAGGTGTTTGTCTCTGTCTGAGGGGTTGGAGCAAATGCGGTTGTATTTTAGAGCTTGGCTGTAGACAATGTATCGTGTGGTGTGGTCAGGGTGAAAGCTGGAGGCATGTAGGTAGGAATAGCGGTCAGTAGGTTTCCGGTATAGGGTGGTGTTTATGTGACCATCGTTTATTAGCACTGTAGTGTCCAGGAAGTGGATCTCTTGTGTGGACTGGTCCAGGCTGAGGTTGATGGTGGGATGGAAATTGTTGAAATCATGATGGAATTCCTCCCGGGCTTCTTTTCCATGGGTCCAGATGATGAAGATGTCATCAATATAGCGCAAGTAGAGTAGGGGCGTTAGGGGACAAGAGCTGAGGAAGCGTTGTTCTAAGTCAGCCATAAAAATGTTGGCATACTGTGGGGCCATGCGGGTACCCATAGCAGTGCCATTGATCTGAAGGTATACATTGTCCCCAAATGTAAAATAGTTATGGGTAAGGACAAAGTCACAAAGTTCAGCCTCCAGGTTAGCCGTGACATTATCGGCGATAGTGTTCTTGATGGCTTGTAGTCCATCTTTGTGTGGAATGTTGGTGTAGAGGGCTTCTACATCCATAGTGGCCAGGATGGTGTTATCAGGAAGATCACCGATGGATTGTAGTTTCCTCAGGAAGTCAGTGGTGTCTCGAAGGTAGCTGGGAGTGCTGGTAGCGTAGGGCCTGAGGAGGGAGTCTACATAGCCAGACAATCCTGCTGTCAGGGTGCCAATGCCTGAGATGATGGGGCGCTCAGGATTTCCAGGTTTATGGATCTTGGGTAGTAGATAGAATATCCCAGGTCGGGGTTCCAGGGGTGTGTCTGTGCAAATTTGATCTTGTGTTTTTTCAGGGAGTTCCTTGAACAAATGGTGTAGTTTCTTTTGGTAACTCTCAGTGGGATCAGAGGGTAATGGCTTGTAGAAAGTGGTGTTGGAGAGCTGCCGAGCAGCCTCTTGTTCATATTCCGACCTATTCATGATGACAACAGCATCTCCTTTGTCAGCCTTTTTGATTATGATGTCAGAGTTGTTTCTGAGGCTGTGGATGGGATTGTGTTCTGCACAGCTGAGGTTGTGGGGCATGTGATGCTGCTTTTCCACAATTTCAGCCCGTGCACATTGGCGGAAGCACTCTATGTAGAAGTCCAGTCTGCTGTCTCGACCTTCAGCCTATTTTGCTTCAATCTTCACTAAAAAAGGGTTAATTGTGACGTGATACTCAACACAATTAATATTAACAACAAGGGAGAAGGAACACAAGCCAAAATAGGGAAAGGACAGCTTAAAGATTATTTAGATACATCAGATGTATTCAAGTCAGCAGGGCATAATGAAATTCATTCTAGGGTACCTAAGGAACTAGCTGAAGCAATCATATCTGAGAACTCATGGAGGACTAGTGAGGGCCAAGAGAAATGGAGAAGGACAAAACATAGTAATAATCTTTAAAAAGGTGAACAAAGAAGGCCTGGGAAATTATAGACCAGTCAGCCTAACTTCGATACCTGGAAAGATACTGGAACAAATTATTCAACAATCAGTTTGTAAGCCCCTAAAAGATAATAGAGTTATAAGAACTAGCCAGCCTAGATTTGTTGTTGAAAAGGATCTGGGGGGTGATAGTGGATCACAAATTGAATATGAGCCAGCAATGTGATGCAGTTGTGAAAAAGACTACTGTCATTCTGGGGTGTATTAATAGGAGTGTTGTAGGCTAGACATGGGAGGTAATTATCCCACTCTATTCAGCATTAACACGGCCTCAGCTAGAGTACTGTGTCCAATTCTGGGTGCAACATTTTAGGAAAGATGTGGATGAATTAGAGAGAGTCCAGAGGAGAGCAACCAAAATGATAAAAGATTTAGAAAACCTGACCTATGAGGGAAGGTTAATAAAACTACCCCTGTTTAATCTTGAGGAAAGAAGACTGAAGGAGGACCTGATCACGTTTAAATATGTAAAAAGCTGCTCTAACGAGGTGATCAGTTGTTCTCCATGTCCTCTAAAGGTAGGTCAAGAAGTAATGGGCTTGATTTGCAGCAAGGGTGGTTAAGCACTTGAATAGGCTTCCAAGGGAAGTTGTAGAATCCCCATCACTGGAGGTTTTAAAAAAGAGATTGGGCAAACACCTGTCAGGGATGGTCTAGGTTTACTTGGCTCTGTCTCAATGCCGGGGTCTGGACTTCATGACTTCTCAAGATCTTTTCCAACTCTACATTTCTATGATTCTATAATTCAGATAAGAGGGGGTGAAATGAAGCCAGGAGGAAGGATCTGTGCAATAGATGAGCCCAAATTTCACAATTTGGGTCTGGATCCAGGTTTTGAATACCTTGAAGTTTAGATGATTGGTTCACCAATATAGAGACGGGGACCTGAATTCTGGGTTTTACTACAGTTCATTTACTGCAGTTCAGGCACTGTAACAGGACTGCAAAGCCAGCTTAAATGACTTTAACTGTAATGAGGAGCTCCCGATGCAGTGTTGAGAGTAACAGTAACAGTTCTACGTCATCCCTACCTCACAATCCCTGGCACAGGGGCCTTCTGGGAGTGGGCCTGAGGCAGGAGGAAGCATTTCAGTGGTGGAGGGGTGTACCCAGGGTTGAGCAGCCCACAGATAGTGCTAGTGGGGTTCTAAACTATGACAGGGGTGAAGACCTGAATCCCAGAGGTGCAAGATGGCTTACAACTACATTGGTCCTCCCCTACATAAGAATAGCCATACTGAGTCAGACCAAAGGCCCATCTAGCCCAGTATCCTGTCTTTCAACAGTGTCCGATGCCAGATGCTTCAGAGGGAATTGACAGAAGAGGGTCACAAACTGACAAGCCACACACTGTCACTTGTGCTGTTCTTCATGAGAGGCACAGGACAGAACAGGAGTCAAGAGCCATCTGCAGAATGTGGATCTGAGCCCCATAAAAGTGGAAAGCTCTCTGGATTCAGGCCCATCCCTAGTTTGCATTGTACGGGCCAGATCATGATCTAGTCCTGGAATGGAGGGGTAGGCTCCAGAAATCCAGCAGTAGCCCAGCTACAATGGCAGTCCCTGCATTCTCCAGAGTGTGGGTTCTAGCCAACCAGACTGGAGGGTGGGGTTGGCCAGCCCTTAGCGATGGCAGAGCAGCTGCTCAGCAAGAGGCATTGGACTTCCCGAAGATCCCCTGGGGCAGTCCCAGTGGCATCCTTGGTGAATGAAGTTGCAGAGGGCCATATTGTGCGATCCTTACTCACATTTAGTAAAAGCTTATTATACAAAAATTAGTCCCAAAGGAAACAATTGCATGGTAAGGTACTATAATATTCTACCTGTGTAAATGTCTGAGCCTAACTACCTTAGTATCAGGGAAGATTAAGTGACTTGCCCAAGGTTACATAAAAGGCCTGTGGCTTTGAACCCAGGGCTGCTGCACACCAGTCTGTATATTAAGCCATCCTTCCTACTAGTCAAGATGTATAAGGGATACACAATCTAGCCCACTGTTTTACACAAATTCTCATTGCATGATTCATTTCTAACATGGGACCTTTTTTTCTGTGTGTGGTGTTTCTGAATTTAGGGGCGTCTTTTGTTTTATTTTAATTAAACATGCCTAAATAACAATTCTCTGGGTGGGTATCATTCTTTCTAATAACCGCAATGTTCATACTAACTATACTAAAAATAAATTGTGTCCAACTAGTTGCAATGATTTGTTGATGCTTTTTACCTGTCATTAGTATGATATAAACATAAACTAGTAGAGTTACATTTAAAATATCTATCACTTCACATATGGACTGCGACAATAAGTAGGCTATAATAAAAAAATATACTTTAAAAGTGGCATAGTCATGCAGACACAAGAAACTCATAATCCACCAATCTGTTGATGAATTATGATTTTGTTTTTAAAGCCAGACATGTCAGCTCCATGTGCATACTGGGAATTGTAGTTTAAGTGGCTGCTGCTAAAACAGTGTCCTTAATAAAGACTTTATTTTACTTCCCCCAGCAACCTTTTTAAATAGATTTGATATTTTCCAAATGCAGATGTTGCAGTAATACATGTTTTCCGGTCATTTTTAAATGTTTTGACACCCTTGTTGGGGCCATATATTATACAAGATGACAAATAAGACTCAATGAATAGCTTGGCATTAGTTCCATTTGGGGTTCTTGATAATATAAACCCCATGAATTTCACCTGTGTGATAGAATACCACCAGAAACCATGGTTAAGATGATTCCCCTACAGAACTCTGCATCTAATCTATTATTTGGTGCAATAAATAAATACACTTAATATGTCTGGGGTGTGTGAAAGGAGATAACACAACACTCAAAGGAGCCTTCATTGGCTGACGGGCTTTTGAACCTGATGATCTAATGGGAGACAAGGTTGTCCAATGGACTTGGGAGACCTAGGTTCAATTCCCTGCTCCACCACAGACTTTTCCTGTATGACCTTGGACAAGTCTCTTAGGCTATGTCTACACTGGCCATTGAACTCCAAAACTTTTGTCTTTCAGAGGTGTTAAATAAAAGAAAGACTAAAGTTTTACCGCAACAAGCGCAAGTGTGAATGCCGCTCATTGGGGGGTGGGAGTTTTTTGTCGGCAGGAGAGCCAACAAACAGCGGCTACGCTGCCCGACTTTTAGCGGCACGGCTGTAGCAATACAGCCATGTTGCTAAAAGCTAGGTAGTGGAGACAAAGCCAATTGTGTCTCTGTGCCTCAGTCCCCCATCTGTAAAATGGGGATAATAATACTCACCAGGTGGTGTTTGGGTAAATACATTAAAGATTGTGATGCACTCAGATCCTATAATGTTGGGGGTCCATATAACTACTTTAGATATGTGAGGTCCCATCTGTGCTTCTATATGAATTATTGCATGCACTGTGTATATAATTATACACCTACCAAATAAAAACACAATTAAGCTCTAGAATTGAAGCATTATAAGCTTACAAAGCCAAGATTTACTGCCTTCTTTACCAGGCCAGCATAGGTTCTTACACAAATCATGCTTCTGAGCCTTCCATTTGATAAAACTTTCAGCTATTTTGACAGGTGGAGCCAACTGCAGCCTACTCCATCCTGACAAAAAGAGCCTAACAAATGGATTTTCAGTCACCCACTGAACAGAGCTAGATGACAGATCTACACGAAATCCTTTTTGGAGGGAGAGCAGCCTTTTAACTTGATTGATGAAATTATATCTAAATCTGGTAGATTTGGGACTTCAAAGGCATTTTTCCCTACTTAGGGCATCCCAGATGAAGGGAGTATGCTATTTGTACCAAACTCCCATGCTCAAGTGGTTTGCAAATTGACCCCTTTGTAATAGGTTAAAGGTTCCACGCAAGATAACGGTGGTTCATTTTGATTAATTATGTCAGGGAATTAATGTATGATTACTAACTTTTAGCAGACCCTGCTCTTTCTGACCCCGAGCTGCTTGTTTGTATGGCTGGTTGTAATTTTCGACCGATGGGTTACGAGAGGTCACTATGTGGTCAGCATATTTTAAACAAAGAAAAGGGAGGTTGGGGGAAGGGGAGAGGAGAGAGAGAGAAACTGAGATCTCAAATCTGAGCAGACACACTTCAGTTTACTGCCTAGACAGGGGAAATTTGTTAAGTGTTTTATCAATAGATTTTTATACATTTTACCTTTTCTAATGAAAGTATCTTCTGGAAAGCTAAGAGAATGGCCTGGAAAGATGCTGGAGAATAATTTAAGAGTTGAATGTTAAGCCCATAAATTGCACTTCATACTGGTTTCAATAGGAGAGAACCTTGTTAAAAATTAAATTGGGCAGTGGTGACTCTCCCGTCCCGATTGGCTGAGAGAGTTAGGATGAAGGCTTCTCATTAAGCCAGTGCACAAGAAAGGCTGTGTGGGTTACAGCTGCTCGCAAGAATTCTTAACCACCCACTGAAGAGGTAACGCAGGTTCCTTTGGGTTTTATTTTCACTCGACATTTAAAAAATGGTCCTTCAGTCACTCTGAGCTGGCCCTGTGGAACTTTCCAAGTCTGTTTAGGGGACAGGGAAGGCAACACATTTAGAATCCCAAACCTGCAAAGATCAATGCATTTGCTGAACTCTAATCACATGCTTAGATCCATTGAGTTCAATAAGAGAGCTCTTGCTTAAAGCTGAACACATTCTTAAGTCTTTCTGGGAGTGATCTTTATGATTAAATAGCATGACGGTTTTGTGTTTTTTGGCGGGGGGTGGGGGGGGGTGGGGATTGGAAATCAGTACTCCTGGGTTTTCTTCCCACCTCTTACTCTGACTTGCAGCATAAAACTGGGCCAAAATTTTCAAACCTGGGTGCCCAAAGTTAGACAACTAAATCCATAACGTTTAAGCAACTAAATTAGTGGCCTAATTTTTAGAGGTGCTGTCCAGCTGCAGCTGTCACTGAAGTCAATGAGAGCTGGGGACACTTGGCCCTTTTGCAAATCAAGTCTTACTTATGTACTTAAATAAATGTGGATTAAAGTGTCTAATTTTGGGCATGTAAGCTTGAAAATGTTGCATTACCTTCTCTGGGCCTCAGTTCACCCATCTTAAAATGGGTCTAATCGTATTTGCCTTCTGCATAGGAGTGTTGTGAGGCGTAGTTCATAAATGTTAAGTGCTTTGTCGTCTTCGGACAAAAGTCACTACAGAGGCACAAAGAATGTTTATGATTACACTTACTGCACTAACAATAGTACGTTTCTTCTATTTTCCACTAAGCCCCTTCAGAAATGGGGTGTCCAAATAAGCTGAATTCAAGATTGGCTGTGTGTGTTTGGAGGAGAATGCCGTGCTTATGAAAATGAGATCCTGCTGCTCTGTGGGTTGTAATTTAGGGCCTGCCCATTTAAATCAAAGGAAAGACTCCCATAGATTTCAATGGGCTTTGGATCAAGCCCTTATGGTAGTGTTCCATGCAAAGGACCGTTCTTGCCTGTCTATCCGTTGTATTTCAAATGAGAACATGCTAGCCAAGCCCTGCAAAAGGTATAAGGAAGGACGGCATGATTTGACGGCTCCAGGAGGAAAAGGCCACATGGAAGAAGTTTCAGTGGGCTCAGGGGCAGGCCAGATAGTGGTGAAAATTCCGGAAAGGAAACACAGAGAACAAAAATGGGGTTGGAAAGAAAACAAGTGATGTGCAGAGGCGGACAATGATACAAAGAAGAAAGGACTGAGAAAGGCAGGCTGGGAAAAGGGTGGCCAACCAAAAAAAACAGAGAAGAAAAGGAAAGAAGGGTGTGGGGTGGGAGAAGAATCTAGAATCAAAACAAGTACCTACCTATCTTTGTTTTGTCTAATTAAAATGTCCTGTTCTTCTGTAAAGTTGTCCAGTGTTAAGCTAAGAGAATTTGGGACAATTAAGATATGTTTTAGTAATGGGCGTGCTGCTCGCCATTGCTGATTCCCCTGTAGCTCTCATTAGCAAACGCATAGTAATCTCAATTCGAGCATGTCTCTTACCATGCTGTACGGAAATATCAGAGCAGACTGATCTACACAGTCCAGTTTCCTGTCTTCATTGGTGGCCAAAGACACATACTTCAGAGAGAACTCCTCCATAGCGCACCCAGTTTTGCAGTACTGTGCAGAATCGTAGAATATCAGGGTTGGAAGGGACCTCAGGAGGTCATCTAGTCCAACCCCCTGCTCAAAGCAGGACCAATCCCCAACTAAATCAAGAATATCTTCCTCATTCCAAAGGCAGTTGGAACTAGATCCCAGAAGTTCTGATTCATAGTTCCCTGCTTTGCCTACTAGGCAATATTGTGTCTTGACCCTTTCTCCTAATGGAGCATCTTATTTCTGCTGCCTGAACAAGAGTGTAACTAGTGTTTATTTATTTATTTGCATTATGGTAGCATTAGCGATCTCAAGCAAGTCACTATACAGACACAATAAACCATAGCCCAGGACCCAAATGCTTTGCAAGCTTAGGGGCTGATTCAGGAAAACATATGAGGGTGTGCCTAAATCCATGCTTGTTGAGGAAAGAACTTAAGCACATGCTTAATTTGACTTCAGTGGGACTTAGGCACTTTTAAAGTTAAGCACCCTTCCTGAATATGCATGTTTTCCTAAATTGGAGCCTGAGTTTAAGACAAGATTAAACAAGTGGAGGAAGCAAACAAACAGAGTTATGGAGAAGATAGGGAGGTAGGATGGACTAGTAGTAACATGAACATTCTTTTAAGATTACGGATGAAATCCTGACCCCAAGGAAGTCCATGCGAGTTTTGCCACTGATTTCCTCAGAGCTAGGATTTCACCTTACCTGTGTGGTCAGTTTGTAGGTAGGGAGTTTATTTATTTGTTTCTTTGTTACTGGTGAGGCTGGTGAGCAGAGTTGTGTGATTAACTGATATTTTGGTTCTCTGAGTCCATTTAAACTTCTAAAAAAAAAAAAAAAAAAATCAGGTCAAGCCAAAACAGAAGTTTGCAAAAACTTTGTCAATTTGAAAAGTCAGAAAAAATAATTTTGAGTAGAAATAAACATTTTATTTAACCCAAAACAACATTTTGTTAGATTTTGAAGTTTATTTAATGTTTTAATTAAAAAAAAAAAAACACCTCAAGGAAATCTTGATGCCAGCAGTGGTTTCAAATAAAAAACCCTGAAATTTCTTTTTGGTATTTTTAAAAATGAAATATTTTGACTTTTGAATGTCTTCTGGGGGAGAGGGCAAGAGGATTTGACATGAACAATTCATAGAAAACCGATGGGAATTTGCAAAATATTTCAGTCTCGGTGAATCTGCATTTTTCACTAAAATACCCCAGTGTTTTGGCCAAAAAACTTCACCCAGCGCTCCAGATAAGTAGGAGTAATCTCTGCCCTTGTTAAAAAGTTGACATACAAGTGTGCACAGGCACAAATTTCTCATCAGATGTATGCACATATACATCCCTTATGTATGCATACCCCTGAACTGTATATGCTTTGAGCGTTGTGCACATGTGCTGACTTTAAATTATTGAGCCATGCTATTTAATTTTCTCTTAATGAGCCCTGGGCGTGTGTGTGCGTGCGAGGGAGTGGGAAGGAAGAGTGTATTTGTGTGTGTCGGGGGGGGGATACTCTGTACTGTATGGACACAAACAGTGCTATGTGCTCGAACACAAAACATAATTAAGGGGTGCAATAAAATAAGAAGGGGTGGGGGGGGAAGGAAAAATAATTTGTTTAAATGAGAACAGAGGTGACTTCCAACAAAACTTCAAAACCAGTTTGGCTAACAATGAACATAACCCTGTTCTTTTTAATCATCAGCAAAATCTATCACACATGTTCTTTCAAGTAAAGTTTATTAGAAAGAAATTGCTACTAGAGAACCACATGTGAGCTCTGACTTGGCAAGGTCAGGCCAGGGCAATAAACCCTTGAACTTTACAAATATGCAAAGCTGACATAAATAACAAATTAAGCCCAGCCAGGTGTAGAGCTGCAGTTAGCTGCCTGCCAGAGAGATTTGAACTCTGGCCACCATGACCCCTATTGGCTTGTGTGGAAAAGAGGGGCTTATCTTTTCTAGTTGTTGCCCACTAGGATTCACATCTAGGTGTCACCTTCTTGGGGGGTACCTTAGGGGAATTACACTACTTTATTATATACCAGTACTGTTCCAAATCCTTACCTCACTAGTTCATTGATTTCTTACAGTGATTTCTTAATAATGGGATTAATTTTTTTTTCTGGGGAAGTTGAGGGCTGCATGTAATATAGCAATGGCCAACAGTGATTCAACTTGGTCTCCTTAAAAGATTCCACCTCAAGTCAGCCAGAAGGAGTAGCTGCGGCACCCCAGAAGGAATACTGCCAGAAGGTTTTGGTGAGATGGGAAGAGGATAGAATACAGAGACCAAATAAAGACTATAATTGTATTAGATGAACAGTTATTAATCCTGAGTAGGGCTGTTTCTGGAAACTGTTACTGGAAATCCTGATGCTGGAAAGAATGCAGCAAATCTGTGTGTAGAGTATTTATATGATACCCAGTTCCATAGTATCTGAACCCCTTGCAAGCTTTAATGCAGTTAGCCACACAACACCCAGGGGAGGCCTGGTCCACTAGACTATGCTTCCTCTGAGGGAGAGCAAACAACAAAGGCGGGTTTTATTTTAACTAAATTGATTAAATGGTGGCTCAAAAAGGGAGTACATGGAGCTGAGAATTGGACAAGTATTAGGAATAGATAATTTATAAAAATATATTAATTAGATGTTGGCCAAACCTGGCACCTGGAAACTGAAATAATTTGATTTTTTTCCCCCAGGGGATGGTGATAGACAGGGAGAGGTGTTGAAATCAAACCTCTGTAGCTGAACCTGCCCATACTGTCTTGGGCCTGAGTTGGATCAGACATCAGGATGGGTTAATATTTCAGTTCAGCTTTGGTGGCAACCTGACCTCAGTCAACCCGATAACTTTCCAGCCATTTTGAACCAAATTCTTGCAAGAAGAACTTATGAGATGTCTAATAGGTTCAACCATAACCCACACCAGACCTGGTCTGGGTCTGAATGTCACATTCTCAGCCCCTCTCTAATATTGATTAATTCCTCAGAAGAGAGGAATCTGGGTAACTATCTGCACCCAGAAAGGGGCAGAGAAGTGGTGTTGGTTTGCAATATACTGCATGTGTTTACTGCATCCTTGGAGATTCTCCAGGTAAACTTGTAAGAGGCCCCACAATGTGCTTGTGGCACAAGTTTCAAATTCAATATGATTGACTGTCTTCCATAAAAAAAAACCCCAAACCCAAGACCTTCCTCATGCCTGGCCCCATTATAGTCTCCAAAATGAGGAAAACAAAGCCACGTTGCCTGTGGTTGCTGTTGCCTGAGTGCTTCTTTTTCCACAAGAAACAAGCCATGTTTTGGCCTGTCACCTTCACAGGCCTGCTTGTCAATGACCATAAAAATGGCAATGGTGGTATGGAAAGTGACTATGTAAAACTGGTACCTTCTTGCCATGTCTCGCTCTTCCCGAGGTGCTTCTGAGTCACAGCTGCTCACAGCACTGAATGAAAAAAGCCATGTTTTATTATCACTATTTCTGTTAGAGAAGAATGGTGGTCTTATGGTTAAAACACTGGACTGTGACCCTGTGTCTATTTTCTCTTCCTAGGTGTGTTATAGATTCCCTAGGGCAAACTTTCAAAGGTGTGTAGGTGATCAAGGAGGATAGGTACCTACAGTCGATTGAAAATAAAGACACTTTTGGAACTACCATTAGGCACATATCTGCATCTGTAGGTGCCTAAACCCTTTTGAAGTTCTGGCCCTTAGGCCCCAGGTCAATATATCTCTTAAACAAGGGCTTACCTGTGAGCAGGCACAGACCCATTGTTGCATATAGAACTACTTGAGAGGCTGAAGTTAGATAGGTGATTAAGTGCTTTGCTGAATCAAGTGGTGGCCTTAACTAGGGCCAAATTGTCTCAAAACAAGTCCAGAGGCTGAAATAATGCTCCTTCGTTCTGAGATCCCAGTTTGGGTTTGAAGCATTGGCTGTTAGAAAAATCCTATTTTGACTTGAAAATGGAGCAAATATGTAATGGACATCATGAAAAGGGAATACATGTGGAATATCATGTTGTAGCATGTTACTTTCCTGACTGTACCTGAACTTTAAGAATCTTTGCTAGAACATTTTTGGATTTTTTTGTCTCTGAAGAAAACATTTTTCTGTGATTAGTGAAATGCTGCACAAACTGCACTTACATGGAGACGCTGTTTTGTCTAGTAGGTAGAATGCTGTTCTGGATATCAGTTAACCTGGGTTCTATTCCTGGTTCTGCTACTTATCTGTTGTGTCACCTTGGGCAAGTCATTTCACCTTTCTGTAACTCTATGTCCCCTCTCTCCCACTGGCTTTTCTGTTTACTTCGGGGGAGAGGGGGAAGGATGCAGGCACTGTGTTTGTGCAGTGCTTTCCCCATGGGGCCCTAGCTGCTACTGTAATGTTAATAATAATTAATAATGATATATTCCTGCCTCTTTAGTGTACCCTTGAATAGGCTGCTAGAACTTGCGGGGTTAACTAATATAATGTACACATTCCCACCTGAGGTATTTCTAAGTTCTGTCTTGTCCCCGAGTCACATTCTGGGAAAGATAGAGCTCTCCAATGCATGAGGACTACTGAAGAGATCTGTACTGACAAATGGACCGAATGCTTTCTATAGTGTTCTCTGAACGGCACACTCAAGCATCATGAAGCTCCAATACAGACATACGTCAGGCTTTGAAAGAGGGGGATTGCTGAGAGAAGATGGGTGAATTTGCATTGTGTTGTATTAGGTGGAAGATCTGCAAAGGAGTTAGGAGACTTGTCATGATATATAATGAAAAGCACCTGCGAAAAAGACTGTATAAGCTCCATACGATGGAGAAAGGAAACAGATAGCTGACAATTTGTTGTGGATAGCATGAAGCCCTTGAGGGAATTAGGAAAATGCATCATGGCCATTTACTTGCAGTCACAGTTCTGGTGAGTGTAACTTTCCTGATTTTATTTATCCAAACCTTATATTTAGAGCTAATGGTAAATTCTGCTGAGAGGGATCTGGGACCCCTACCATGGATGTAAAGGCAGTTCTGAGGGAACCAATCCTGAACTGAGCCAATCACTTGAACTGACCCTAAAGCTTCTATTAAGGACCCGCTCTCACTAGTGCTTCTTAGCTCCAGTAGCAAGGCGTCTCAGTGACGGTGGATGTATATGACTGGACATCGCTCTTGGACATACCTGCCCTTCATGGTGCAGCCTGGTTGCTCCATAGGTTTCGCAGTTCAGATTTTTGCTGTGTTTATTTCCAGTTTTTTTCTGGAAGCTGTAGGGAGGGACATTGGAGGATGCAAACAGGCACCTAAAGCAAAAGGAAAATAATGAGAGAATACAAATTTCGCTTTTTATATTTTGGAGTCTAGGAGACATGGAGAGTTTGTCTATCAGGCTCCTTTTCCGGAGGAAGGAAAGGAAGAAAATTCCTTAGAATCCAGGGACCTCATCATGCAAATTTAATTTACCTGGGAATACTCTAGTGATAGGTGCTATAGATAAGCTTAAAGATTACATAGATGGATAAGGATCATAGCCTAAGGGAGTATGCCATTGGGAGAATATTAAATATTTAAAAGGAGTTTTATTTAGAGTCCTGTAAACGGACAGGTTCTTAAATACAAGATCATATGACAAGAAAATTCAACATCACCGTGGGTGAGTTAAGTGTGGCATATATCCTTGTATAAATGAACAGCCCTGACTATATGCTCTCCCCAGCTCCATTTAAAATACTAGGCAGCAGGAACAGCTCCAGTCAGACAGCAAAAGAAAGCAGGATGGGTTAGGAGGGTGAGATGAGACAGAACAGACCTACATATGTAACTTTTCCAACATAGCATCACTTGGGTTGTTCTTTAGATTGGCCATTATTTTAGGAACAAGATAAAGAAGAATCCCAGTCCAGCTGTCCTCAGTCCATGGTTCAGCGCAGCTCGCAATTTGTTCAAATGAACAAAATCTCACAGGCATTTATAATCCGATGCAGACTTCATGTTTCTTGTCAGAGTAGTGTGGCCTAGTGAATAGGGCAGTGGCCTGAGAACTGAGAGGCCTTGGTTCTGTTTCCAGTTCTGCCGTTGGTCTGCTGGCTGATGTTGGACAGGCCACTTTTTCTCTCTGTATCTTGGATTCTCCATCTGTAAAAGGGGGAGAATGATACTGATCTCTTTTGTAAAATGCTTAAAAACATTTCCCTGCATCAGCCTGGTCTCCTGAGCCCCAGGGGAAGGTTCATCACAAGAAGGGGAGATGTTGCTACCACTGTTGTTTCCCATTGAGGAGAAGGAGGTATGATGTACTTGAGAGTCTCCACTGAGGGCATGTACTTAGTTCCTTATCTCCCTCCCTAGCCACTTTTAACCACTTTGTGCTACCACATCCTCTCCCTCCTCAGCAAACCTATCCTGAGTTGGGCTGGTGTGTTTAGGCCACTATAATGTCAGTCCTTTGATCATTCTAGGGTAAACTCAATGAGAATCCCTTGAAAAAACTGTCAACTGCGGAAAATAGGGGCTAGCCAAGAAGCATGGCCCTCTGTATTTCTATAGGTTTCAGAGTAACAGCCGTGTTAGTCTGTACTCACAAAAAGAAAAGGTGTACTTGTGGCACCTTAGAGACTAACCAATTTATTTGAGCATGAGCTTTCGTGAGCTACAGCTCACTTCATTGGATGAAGTGAGCTGTAGCTCACGAAAGCTCATGCTCAAATGTATTTCTATACCTGCCTGGCTAATTGTCAATGCTGGCATTCTGTTGGCATTGTTTATGCATCATTATGCCATGCAAGGGTTTTAAAGATCTTTGCTGTGTCAAAGAAGTCCTCTTCTTAATACCATAATAGAGAGCCACAGACCTGTTATTTGTGTGAAAGTGGAAGTCTCCCTCCAGAAGGTCAGTGGGGAAGTGTAATCAGTTTAAAAATGGATGTTGTAACTTACTTGAATGAAAGATTTTCTAAAGGTGACATTAAAATGAAATATTTAAGATAAACTGGAAGATTTGACTGGGAATTCACAATATTCCTCTGAAATGGTCTACCCTGATTTACTGATCTTCTATTTTCAATTTATGATCTGAGACCAGAGTATACCACTGGAGGATGAGAACAGAGTAGTCATATTAGAGCCAGCTCATATATCCTAAAGACAGATTTTGGAAGAATTAGAAAATATAATAAAGTGCCCGTCCCTTTAAGACAGTGACCCACTCACTGCCAACTTAGAACCTGGAACATTAGATATTTTTAAAGCCCTTAAACTGTCTCCCCCCACCCCATTGATGAGGTTTTTGTCTTTTATGAATGGAGAAACAATAATACAGACATACTTTGCTTTATGATTTCATCCCCCAACAGCTTACCTCGGGACAAATTCTGCTCTCTGTTACACCATTGCAAATGCAGAGTAACTCTGTTGAACTCAGTGGAATTACTCTGCATTTACACAGGTGTAATGCAGAGCAAAATGTATCCCATTATTATTATTATTATTATTTTTAAGTAAATGTTCATTTCCCCATAGCTCTTTTTCAACTAGGGGTATGTCTACACTGCCATTGGGAGCGAGCTTCCCAGCCTGGGTCGATAGACTTGAACTAGTGCACTAAAAATAGCAGTATGGCTGCTGTGTCTTGGGCTGCAGCTGCAGCTCTCAAGCCAAGGGGGCCCAAGCTCCAGTCCGAGCCTCAACATCCACGCAGCTATTTTTAGCATATGAGCTCAAGCCTCGCTAGCATGAGTCTGTCTGTCTGGGCTGGGTTGCTCGCTTCCTCCAGCTGCAGTGTAGACATACCCCAAATTATACACCGAAGAGGGCTTGTCTACACTACCGCATGGGGTCGATCTAAGTTACGCAACTTCAATTATGTGAACAGCGTAGCTGAAGTCGATGTATTTAGATCTACTTACCACCGTGTCTTCACTGTGGTAAGTCAACAGCTGAAGCTCTCCCGTCAACTCCGCTTGCACTCCTTGTTCTGATGGAGTACCAGAGTCGACGGGAGAGCGCTCAGCGGTCAATTTATCCCGTCTATACCAGACGCAATAAATTGACCACAGCTGGATTGATTGCTGCCCGCCCATCTGGCGGGTAGTGTAGACAGGCCCTTAGTTACCTCAGTAAGAATCATAGGGAGTTCAATATTCTAGCAAGGGGACGTGGGAAAGATGTACATTGACTTAATGATCCGAATTGCTTTACCTGATCCTTTGGTTTTAAAGAGACAGCAACCTTATTGGAAAAGAAGTGTATTTGTAAAGCTCTTTAAAAGTTTCATTCACAATGAATCCATCCCACAAGGGTCTAAACGATTTCATTTTGTTTTTATTTGAAGATCTTCAAACTTCATGAGGGTTCTGCTTTTTTCCCTGTAGGTTCTGAGACCTGCAAGCATAGGGAGCTGTGCTAGGAATGAGGAGCACTGTTGCTGCTACACGGACTGACAATTAAAATGGAGCGGTTTTCTTTTTCCTTTTTGATTGGTTAATTATAATCCTGTCCGTGTCAGATTTCACAAAGAGTTCGCCAAGGCTATGTTGAAGGTCCTAATCCTGCTCCGCCAAGGTGCACCATTCTCAAGGTGCAAGTGCAGTGTAAAAAAAAGAATTCTGGGAAGCAAGGGGACCCAATCCGGCATTAAGTGTCTGATCCAAAGACCTTTGAAGCTGATGGAAAGACACCTTTAATGCACACACTGTCGTGTGCCTACCAAATTATCCCAGCCTAGCAGAAAGAGTTAGAGGGGATATGTGTGTAAATTGTGCACTGACAAGACTAGCTCATGTCTAATCAGACTTGCCCATTCTTTGCCCACACCCCGCTGCTTTATGAACTGAACTTTTGAGTACGGGTGCAGGCGCACAGGGGGGTTGAGTTTCAGTGCCAGGGACTGTGCCTCGTGCTTAATCTTGTTTGAGACCACGTACAGCCTGCACTTGCTCTTGCTCCAGGTGCATTTGCTGCAGCCCAGCTGCCTTAGGTACCCTGCTGTGCATCATATAGGCTCTGAATCCAGCCAATGGCACCAGTAGGCAGGGGGAAGGGGACAATCAAGCCTATCAACCTCCAGTGGAGCAAGGACATTTAGGGCAAATAGACCAAGTAGCCCCCCACTCCCTTCCAAGGAGCACCATATAAACTGGAGCCCACCACAGAATTTCCTAAGGAGAATGGCTTTTTAAGAAGGCCCCAGCATCTTTCAGGAAGGTGAGACTTCTTCCTCTCCCCATTCTCCTTTGGGACTTTGGAGGTACATGTGTCATCCCTTCACCCCCAAAACACACACTTATTAGAAGCAACGGGGGGGTGCCTTCATAATCTCAGATGTCCCCACTGATGTTAGCAGATCTAGACTCTGTGCGCTGTTTTGTGTGGTTGGGAGCTTGGGTTTTGGTAATGGGCAGGCCCCAGCAACACCTTCATAGACTCAAACTACAGTGACAGGGTGTATACGCCTTACTTGATCAGTGGACTTTCTCCCTTCTTGCGCTTGCTCTTGGATCATAGCAGATACAGTGGTAGAACCATTTGCTAACCTCCCAGCCCTTGCTGGGCAGGCACTCCAAGAGAAGGGGGAGGAGGGAGGTCATCTAAGTTGAAGGGGTTAATTGTGTGAGAGAGCTATAAAATATAGTATATAAATCAAGGTAGAAGGGCAGTTGGGAACAGTCTATAGGTATGGGGGGAGGAGGGGCTGCAATTCAGATAAATAACAGAAAAATAATAGAAAGTGATCCTGAATTCATTGTCTGAGCAGCAGGAGATGGCTGAGGATATGGTCTTCCATCTTTTAATAACCAAAGGTGTTTTGTGTTTCGCCCTGCTGTTTGTTTTCACATTGCAAAGCCTTAAAGATTTTGGAGTTACTTTGTCTAAGTCAGGGCAAGAATCAAAGTTCCTCTTTAGTTTTGGACAAGTGCTTTTTTCTCAAGCAGCATGGGGATTAAGGACATATATTAGGTCTCTTTCAGGGAAAATTCCATGTTCCTTTGCTCTGAAATGTTCTCTTCCTGGAGATTGTGAGATAATGCATCTGGAACAACATTAGCTCATCCAGGTTTGTGTTTTTCTGAAAATCAAATCCCAATAAGCTTATTCTCCATCTGCCTGAAGATATATTTGGGTAAAGGATAGATATCAACCAATACCCAGGCCTGTGGTCAGATATTGTGAGATCTTCTAAACACGAGCAGGAAATTAACATCCTCCAAATTAGATCCAAACATTCCTTTTTCTCTTATGCAGTATTTTCTTTCAGCAGCTGGCCCAAGTGAGGAGAGTGTGTTTATTTCTCCTTCAGTAATATTTTCTCAGCAAACTCTGAAACTTGGGATCAACCCACATTCACTTTTAAGTGAAAATTATTTTTGTGGCCTCAAACTAATTTGCTAAATTGCAGTGGATATTTGTGTCAAGAGCTATCATTATGTCATTGTCTGTTGGGATTAAGCATTCAGAGTACAATAAAAAGTCTCTGGACGTCCTGTCATGATATATCAGGCTAAAGGAAAGTGGGCTTTCCTCTGTATCTGCACCATTTGAATACCAAAACCACATGAGTCCACCTCACAAAACCAAGAACTTCTCTGTTAGTGTGACTATGAGTGAGGAAGCTGAGTATTTCAGGTGACATGCATCAGTAGATTTAATGGGGGAAGCTTGTGCAACTTTGTTTGACTTTAGTCCATGCCCGTTCTTGAATATCAGGTACATACTCACAGGAGCATGATCTTCATGTTTCACCTCATCTGAGCTCCTTGCTCATGATCTCTGGAGCAGAGATAGAATGGAACTTTCTCCTCCATCACCAGCCCTCTGTCTCAGAACAGGGAGTGGATCTTCTCTCAACATTGGCATCTTGGCTTCCACCTTATTGGTCTGATAGCTCAGAAGTTTTTACATTTTCTTTATAAGGTCATTAGCTTTTCAGTTGAATAGGCAAAGGCTGTTTTTCACATTCTGTCAAGGTCTCCTGTCAAATCTTTCAAATCATGCTACATTTCTATTTATTAATGAACAAATACATTAATAACTGACTATTTCACTAATCACTGTATTTAATAACAGGAAACACCAAATTCATGCCATGTTATTAAACAATCATGATCTTAATTTTCTTTCTTTCATCTCAAGCCACTTGTCAATAAGAGGCAGATAGTCTTAGTTTGGCTTAGGAAAAACTTGAGGAACAATCCTAAATGGAACGTTCATAGCATATTTCTCATTCTAACTGAAACCCTGAGTCATAGAATTATTTGGATTTTAAATGATCGTAGTGAGTCACAAGTCCAGTCCCTTGCATAGCGTAAAATTAAACGCTTGTGACAAACAGAGACTGTGCACAAAAGAGAAGAGTCACTTTTGAAATACATTGCCTAACTTTGCCCTATCATCTGAAATTTTATGCCTTATCATTTTTAACCATCTCCATATGACATTTGATTGTAACTTTATCCCACAGCTAACAACAGAAAGACGTAGCCAAGGGAAAGTACGTGTTCAAAAGTACAAATTTCTTATTTCGCCAGTTTAGGTCCTCTTACAAAACCAGTCTGGATTTACTATATTAAAAAAAATTAGGTACCTCTTTCATTAGATATTTTTTCTTTCTATTTAGTTGTATGCATCCATGAGATGATGGTAACCAGACTGGTGAAGGATCTGAACAAATTGCCCTGCATTTTAGTCCTCAATTATATAAGGAGATCTTATGAAAACAAGAACTGAAGTCTTGAAGCATCCTTGCATTTTGAAGGGAAGTAATTCATGCCAGATTGTTCTTTGTTAAAATCACAGAAAAGAATCCTAGAAGGTTTATTGAAAAAGGAACAACAACAAAACTATGGATATATTTTGCAAACCAGTTAGTCCCACTGAAAATCAGTGGGACATGGGCTTTTAAGGCATTAGAAAATCATCTATAAGGTAAGGGTAACATTTCAAAAGCATCTATCTGTTGATGGTAGCAAAAAAATCCTTCCAAGAAGATACGGGCAGTTGAGGTTTAATGATCACTGGCATTCAGTGGGTTAGCTGAAAGTAATTAAAGTGGTTCCATGCCTAATTCATCCTGATAGCTTCACAATAAAAATAGCATCTTTGTAAAGCACACAAAAATCCATGTCACAATCTTTGCTTTCCAAAGTCTGTAAAAGAATAGAACGATATCTTATTGTGTTACATTTATGCCATATTTTTCATTTCTAAGATGCTTAAGGCTCTTTACAAATGTAACAAGTGAAATATGAAAAGTGCTGGCCAAAGAATACAAAAAGTGATTCGTATATTTTTTGCAGGTAGAGGCTGGGGCTGAAATCCTGACCCTGTTGAAGTCAATGGGAATTTTGCCATTGACTTCAGTGGGTCCAGGATTTCACCCAGTGAATTCAGTCCACTGATATTTGTGTGGCTGCCAGGTATTCATGAATATTTTAGTAAATCTCAAAAGTTTCACACATTCTAGTACAAATAATTTTTCTGAAAATTCATCCAGAAAGTGAAGTATTCATTGTTTGTAATTCATTGCTTGGCATTTGACATTCCGCTCTGTAAAAAGATGCAGGCATCCAGTCAGGGAGTAATGGCATTATCACGTGGCCTAAGTGACCACTCACACCCCGAGAATAGTGAATAGCAAATACCTGGCATGAACAGTTCGCAAACAACCTATAGGCTGCAATTTGACCATAAAAACTCTTCAGCAAATACTTACAAATAGCAGACATTCATAGAAAGGAGAATTGGTTCACAAACATTTTTCAGAACAGAAAAAAAGTCTATTTCCAATTAGTAATTTTAAAAAAGAGTCCTTTGAACACACTCTATACATATCTACATATGCAGATAAAATCTCCCCAGCCCAGTCATTGAAATGCAACTGCCTCTGTGGAGGAATGTGGTTCTCAATTTTTACTAATACCGGTAGAAGTACAAAATAGCTTAGAAGAACTACTGAGAATACTTTATACAATTTGAAACTATATGAGAATTCAGGCAATCCAGAATGTAAATATCTGTGTTTGAGTTTGTTCAGGATACTGGAACTACCGTCCCTGCTATTTCAATATCCGTTCTCAAATAGGATACTGGATACGCTGTGCTAGCTCACTACTGTGTTAGAGGGAAGAAACCAAGCACTGAATCTGTTCTGGGTTTGAAATGGGTGGTTTCCCCTTCAAGGGCATGCCAGAACCAGTCCTGTTTGGCTTGTGAAATTTGGCAAGGGTCTCAGGCAGAGGGAGTATAGGCTAGGATGGCTGTGCTTGAAAAAGGTGAGATATTCATTGTGATTGAAAATCAGTCTCCTGCATCCACGTGCTCAGAGTTGTACATGTAACACATGCACATTATAGCAAGCCAGTGACAATGAAATGCAACTAGAACTATTCTTTAGTAATTTCATTATGGTCAAAAGAATCCTCTCCATATCTGGACTTGTGTTGATCTTCTTTGTTCACATTTATTCTTTGTTTATAGATGAGGTTTGGAATTACCATCAAAACCCCTTCACTGTGGGCATTGGGACTTAGTCAGTCCACCAAAAAAGGAGACAAATTTTCCCAAGTGAATGGTCATTGAGGAAACACAAGCATGAGCTTATTGAGAGGAGCCCACACTCTGAGCTGGGTCTGACTGACAGGGAACCACCACAGCTGAACAGGGGGGAGGAGGGGTGGTGGAAATGAAATACACTGAACAACAGTAGTAGAAACAGGGCATCAGAGAACAGTAAGACGAGATATTAGAGCTGAGGTCTGATCCCATGAACTGAATGAAAAGTACTCATGCTGACTTCTGTGGGCTTTGGAGCAGCCCCTAGAGCTGTGAGGGTAGAACAGAAGATGGGGATGCAGGGGAAAGCTACTCTGGTATGATACAGATGGATCCCAGAGAAAGCTGAGAGGGGTGAGCAGGAGAAATGTCAGAGAGCTAAGTACTATTCATTAAACAAAAAAAGCAGTTACTGTTGCTCTGCCAGGTGGATTAAGGCACAGTCACATACCTCTGAAAGTAATACCAGATCCCAAGCCTGGCTACATGGAAACCCCCTCTATCCACAACGTTCTTACAGCCATTCATCTCTATGAAGATCAGACAAATGTGTGTTGAGCTTGATCACACTGGGGCCAAAGCCTCACCTGCTGAAGGCTTTCATGGCCATACTCTGCTGGCAAGATCTGATGAAAGAACAGAAAAGGATCATTTTTATATCTGGAATAGGCTAGTATCTAAAGATGTTATGATGTACATCTGACTGCAAGCTATGTATAAATCAAGTTAACTCTGAGTAGCAATATTGCACGTTCATAGAATACTAACAGAGATTTACATGGATTCCTGGGACCATCTAACTTGCTCAGGGCAGCAGGACCAACTAGCTCTTTTTTGTTGTTGCAAAGCTCGGGCACAAATCTACAGTCAGTCTGGCCTTAAAAAAAACAATCCTCAATCCTGTACTAAGGCATCTCTGCCATAAAGCTGTGGAGCTGGCATTCTTTAGGACCTGGGGGAGTTGTTGTGTTCCACTGGAATGCGGTGAATGGCTTGTAAATTAGAGTCCCTAATGAAAACGCTCTGGTGTCCAACTGGAGCAATCATCTGGTTAAAATCAGGCAGTAATTCCACTAATTTTACTGCCCTTCTCCCAGCCCTCAACGCCTCATTTAGGAAAAAATGTTTATGTTCCCCTCAAAACACCTGCGTTTTACCTTGGGTCCCCAAAGCAATTATTTTTATTTTATTTTATTTTATTTTATTTTATTTTATTTTTAAGGCTTTATGTTGTGAAATTCCACATCCCTCCCTTGTCTGAACCGAAGCACATGAATGCCCTGGGATTCCCCATCTTCAAACATATTTAACTAGCACTGTTTTTCTTGCACACTTCACAAGCTTCGCCATCCTACATATTTTCCGCCCATGGTTGCTGCCCAGAACTATTTAGGATATATTTTTTCCTCTCTCCGTAAATGATGAAACAAAACTACGTAGAACTGTTGGGATTGTGTCTAAGAAAGTTAAGGTTGTTGGATGTAACAGTGACTGACACTTATCCAATTTCAGGCTTTCCAAAATATTTATGCTTCATATCATGATTTAGTCCATACCAGAATTTGTAGACATTAAACAGCAAGAATGAGCACTATTCTCACTTGGAAAATGAAACATTACATAGTGGATGTTGGAACACAAGCACGAAGTACTGTGACATCTTACCATCTGCAAATCCATTAGGGTGAGTGATGCATTTTGTCCCCTTGCTTTCCCATTCATTTAAAGCTTTGTCAGAATATGGTTCAATATCTCTATCAAAAGTTTTGTTAACTAGACAAAAAGCCACTCTCTCCAATATTACTGTTTTCTGAAATGCCGTTTCAGGGCGTGGGAATAGAACTCCCACAAACACACACAAACTTCTCGGTTTATTTCCAAAGTTCATTCCCCTGAAATGTTTGAGCGCTGAGCTGCAAGACCATTCTGGGTAGATACATCTGTACATGAGCACACTAGCCATCCCAGTCAGCTTCAGAATTCCAATTTCCAGGAAGTGAACTGCCCCCAGCATGCAGCTCTTTTCAGCAGAGCAGAACTTAAATCAGCATAGGTGTTCAAACGCTGGGATGTATTTCACCTTATTGGGTCTTCTTGGCAGAGTGAAGCAACCTGAGCAAGCACAGGTAAAGCTAGGTTTAGCATCAGAATCTCCCTCAGTTTCATTATGGAGGCTAGGGAATGCGAGACACACGAAATACTTTATCCAAAACTTCACATATTTAGTGTTATTCATGATCAGGTGAATATTCCAGGCATTCAAGGTACTTGTGGAAAATGTTAGACTCTGATGATGTATCTGGGTCAGTGTACTGATAAGTTCCCAGCTTTAAGAGACCCGGTGTTTTTTTGAGCCACCAGGGCTCAGATCCTCAAAGGTATTTAGGAGCGTAACTTTCATGGAAATCAATGGCTCCTAAATACTTTTGAGGATCCAGGCTTCTCTGCACTACTGAACACACAAGAGAGAGAAGAAGAGTCCTTCCCCTCATCAGAAAGAGAACCTGCCCTTCCCCCTTCTGTGGGGTAAGAAGAGAAGCATTTTACATCCACTGATGTCCCAGACCAAAAGCTAGCTAGCGCTCTCCCTCAAGGCCTTAGTTTGGTCTCTCTGTTCCTGACCTCTTGCTGAGGGTACGGAATCTAAGGCTGAATTGAATGTAAAAATATGATCTCAATAATAAATAGTACTAAAGCAAATATCACATCAACCATTATGCAGCAGAAGTTTTAATTAAAATTATCACAAGCAGATTTATGTTCAATGTAACTTTTTCTGCTGTTTGTGGGTAGTATTTATTTGTTTTATTGCTTTCCACTGCCATTTAATGAAGCTGCTTCTCAAATGGAGATAATGTAACATTTAAAGATCTGATTCTATTCTAAATTTGCAAAGCACACTGCTTCTGCCTTCTTTGAATTTTTACTTGATTTGACTTACTGTTAGGGCCTCGCAGAAGATGGCTACATTGTGAAAGTTAAAAATTACTGTCTTTGGAACAAATAAAGGCAGCTTTTCCTCAACTGACTCCAACTAACCAACTAGCCCAAGGGCCAAAAAACTAGGGCTGGAGAGAGAGAAAGTGTGTGAGAGAGAGAAAGACAGAGAGAGAGCAAGCAGAAGGTAGGAGACCTTCCTTTTTGAGATGTTAAAGGAAACGTATTGGAAGGCCTACTATTTGTATTTCTTACAAGATTAGTATTCTTCTTCTGTTACTTTGAAAGGAATCAAAGCTCCGGACATTTGGTGTTTCTTTCAGCATTCAGCTAAAGTATATTTAAAATGATAAGTGAACCATTTATCTCTGAGACTGAGTAGTTGACTACGGTGTTTATAATCTCTTCATTTCTACGTTTTTCTTTCTGTCTCTCTTGAAACAAAAGGAAAAAGAAACTTCATTGGTTTGGGAACCTCTTTGCAGATCCACAGCTGAGAGGTAGAGGGAGAGAACTCTTCTGTAATGTATCAACCTAATTGTAATTAGTAATGCATCCTGGATCTTCACACACCTTTAATAGGTACAATGAGATCTGGAAACTGAATCTGGCTGGAGCTGGAGTTTTTCTCTATGAAAGACTGAACTGAAAACCCAGATTCAAAAAGCCCCCAAACTTTGAGAGATTTAAAATCAACATCCTGATCTGAGTTTTGTAGTATGTTCTCATTTTTTATTGTAAAGTAGGGACTCTACCCAATAAGGTGTCAAATCAACACCAGATGTGATGGTGATTTTTGTGACAGAGAGAGACAGCTGTCCAGTAGACACCAATGAAGCCCATCCATCAAGGTGTTTAACACAGGTTTCCTAAATGCCTCTGGCTAGCAACTTTCAGACACCACTACTGAATGAGATTTGTACTACAGACCCAGAGGTTAAAGACTCCATACTCACATTACCATTTCGTATGGGGATGGAGCGGGGGGTTATATGCAAGTGACTAGTGTAGATTAAAAAGAAAAAGGAATGGACATCAGTTCTACATAGCTGTAGCAGAATCTGGAAAAATAAGAGGTGAGTCACAGGAGCATTTTAGTCAGGTGTTCTAGTATTCAGTACAAATCTAACCTGAGAATATATTGTCTTCCATAATCTGCCCCAAACAATTATAAACACAGTGAGGAGGAGGAAATAGGAAACTGAACACATGGACAGTACTGATGGGAGACTCTCAAAAGAGTTGTTAGTTACTGCAACTGTTATTCCAGGTTTATGACTATGTAACTCCATTGATTGCAATGTTGATACTACAAAGTTACACTGGCATAAAACTAGAGCGGTGAATCTGGCCCCTTGTCTAAACTATCTAAGGGTGAAATTCCTCCCAGTACAGAGGGCCAGCATATACAGCCTATACACCATTTAAATCCCACTTAATTTCATCTTAAATCTCTTGAATCTGCATCCTCAGTCTGGAAATCTCAAGAAGAGGTTATCTTATAAGATTTCTTAGACTTCATGTTTAGGTCTGGTTTAAATGTACCATGAGGTACCTCTTTATTTCCTGTGACGTTCCAGAACCTTAATAAAGAGGTTAGTTTGAATTCAGTTAGAATCAAGTTTGAAGGTTGGTGGAGTGTCATATTTTTTTCCAAGCTAGTTTACCCATTCCTAAAAGAAAGTTAAAGTAATTTATTGCCTGTGTTTTAAGCATATCAGTTGAATTGTTGGGTGCAAGCAATAGAGAACAGAAGAGCAATCAATGGTGAGTTCAGTGCCTATGCAGTTAGAATCTTGCTGCCAAATGCGGTTAAACAGTTTTTCACTTCTTTCCAAAAACATGTACGTTGTCTAAGTAGAAAAGTATTTCCATTTGTAAAAAGGATTTTTTTTTTTCATTTCGTACATCTGCAGGCATAAAAGGAGCCATAGCTGACCACAAATTAGAGCAGGGAACTGTAACAAGCACAGCTTGTAATGGAGACCACAAGTCTGTAAAAGGTATAGCATTGTTTTTTGGGTTGGTTGTGTTTTGTTTGTTTAGCAGCGAAAATCCAGTTTATATTTCAATATAAATATATTCACCATCCATACCTTGAGCTAGAAAAACTGGTTAAATCGATGCCATTTACAGTGAACTAGAAGGAGGGGATCAAAGGTGGAAAATGTTCTCTCTCACCCCTTTTCTGTCCCACTCCCTTTGCTGTAACATGACTGCAAAGAATAGCAGGGCACGCACAAGTTGCTTTTCTGACCGACCTTTTCTACCTGTTCTAGGTTAGATGGTGTAGCTAGCACGGAAATGCAGAAGTGGGGCTAGGTAAGGAGCCTGTTCCCTAGAACAGCCTGAATAAGGGTCATTCACATTAGCTGTCCCTAAAATTAGGAACTGCTCATCCACTCCCCAGCACTCACCAAATGGCACAAAAATGGGTGAGGAAGTGATAGAGTTAGAGCCCATTTCTTCTGTACACCAGACCGTGGAGCAGTGCCAGTTCACTGGCGTAGCAGACTGCTCCAGCCTAATGGGTGAAGCAAAGTGTCCACTCTCAACTGGCAAAATCTCTCCCAGTGCTCTTTCTGGGGTGGGGTGGCTCTGCATTGCATATGCTACAGGGCTGTATGCAAACAGTGGTGCATCCTTTCTCTTTGTATTCTGTTGCTGTGCACGAAGGAGGACGATCATGTGGCCCTGTACTTCCTCTCTGCAGGAAACAACAGGGTCACTGATATTTGTCTTTAACCTTCTGCTTCTTTTCTACCCGCAGAACCACAGCAGAGTAAAATCAACAATAGGAGAATAACTAAGCATGTAGATCCTTTGCCCTCTTTCGTTCCTGGGTACATTCTCAGCACGCATGTGCGCACTCACTTTCTCTGTTAGGAGCTAGATTCAGGTCCTCAAAGGCATTTAGATGCCTACGTTCCATTGATTTAGGCACTTAACTACCTTTGAGGATCTAGGCCTAGGTAATGGGTGAGAAGACTTCTGGTCATTAAAACTTTCCCTGATCAGCTTTTCTTTCCCACACATTCTGCTTTACTTCTCCTATGAATTTTTATTGAAAAAAAAATCCCAACACTTATATTCTTCATATACTGCCTTCCTGTGACTGTGGATAAGTGTCTATTTCATACCGAATAATTTCCTCAGTGAACTGACACTCATTTTTCTTTCCCATGTTATGCCCAGAAGCAGATCAAAATCTCCTTGCATTTACTCATTGTTTCTAATTAATTGACTCTTTTGTAGCCACATAGATTTGTTGCTCTCTGGATTGACTTCTCAAGCAGTTTCCTGTGAGTATTTGACCCTTTTGTGATAAGAGAGCTGGGTGGGTGGTTACGATTCTTCGCTTAAATCACATGGCATGGTTTCACCTTTTCTCCGCCCTCTTAGTGTGATTTGTAGCCCTGCAACCTCAGAAGTGAAAGACACCCAAGTACCACAACTGCTGCTGTACCCAGCCCTTGTGGAGGTGGAAGTGCACAGAGGGAAGGCTTCTTGGGCTGTCTTCTCACCCCTCTGCTCATCTTCGATCAGGAGAGACAGTGTTACAGGTTAGGCAGGAGGTGCCTTTAGGCAGAACTAAGTAGTATTGGCCAAGGACTAACATGGTGCAGGTGGCATTGCAGTTTCAGACAAAAAATGTATAGTCAGCACTGAAAAAAAGCTTGCACAAAGTTGCCCACACTGTGGGCCTGATTCTCAGCTATACTTTGTGCTGCTCTGGCAATGCAAAGGGCCTTAAAGTGGGTGGCAACGGCTCCCTGAGAATACCCCCAGTGCAGTGAGCCTCTGTGGATGGCAGAAGGCCTCTGTGGCAACCCTACTCTTAGACCTCTGCATACGAGTGGGGAGGGGGCATGGTTGGAGTGATGCTCAGGGCATCTGTGGGGATATAGGGAGCAGAGTGAAAGGTAGAGAGGCTCTGTGGATATGTCTACACTGCAAATTATAACTCAAAGTATCAAGTCTCAGAGCCCCCTGGTCAATTGACTCTGGCTGGCGGGGCTCAGGATCTGGGGCTAAAAATAGCAGCGTAAATGTTCACACTCAGGCTGGAGCCTGGGCTCTGAATCCCGGTGAGGGAGAGACTCTCAGAGCCCAGGCTCCAACCATAGCAGGAATGTCTACGCTGCTATTTTTAGCCCCACAGCCTAGGACCCAGGAACCTGCAACAGCTGACATGGCCGCTAAGACTCAGGACTGCATGTTTTTCAGTGCAGTGTAGACATCCTCTGAGGCTCTTCTGCCTTACACTGAAGAGTCCCAGAATGCAGGCATTGCAAAGGCAGCTGAAAGCCATGTTTGCCTCCAGACCATCCAGTCCTGTCCCCGCACAGGTACAGAGAATCAGGCCCCATGTTTCGATTTTGCCAAGTGCCATTAGGTCCTCAGTTTTATAAGCAGTAATTTCACCAGTGGGCAGGGCGGCGGAGAGAGAGGCTACTCTGTAAATAAGGAATATTTCTATTACCCGCTATTATCTTTAAGCCAGTTCACTGAGGCTGCTCTTATCTCCTTTTAGGCCAGGCAGCAGCAACATTCAAAATGGGACAGTGAGGAGGCAAATGTACTGCATTAAAATCCAATGGGACCTTTTATGTTGCGAAGTTTGAAGAAGGAACAGACCTTACCCCTCGCCTTTCCCCCTCCCGCAACACACCCACAAAACAACCTCAGACTTGTAGTTAAGAAAACAAACTGCAAAGAAAACACCCGAGGGGCCTTGGCAGCAAACTTTTCCCACTAAATTGTGAATCTGCACACTCACAGTCTGAAATCAATTAGGATGTGGGGAGGGAGGGGAAGGAAGGGGGAAATATCAACAGCTCTGGGGTGAAACATGGGTTGGTGCTGCCTCATCATTTTTAAACCTAAAATAAAACAAGCAAATTTTCTCTAACTGCAGGTCAAAATAAAAGGGGGGGAAAATCCCCCCTCATCTGTTCACAATAATTACTAACAGAAATCAAACCCCGCCAGCTGCAGAGATCATGGGTAAATGGAGGGACACATTATTATCATTCCCTGGGGTTAAAAAAACCCCAAACTTTTGTCTCAATTTGCCTCGGATATGTTTTTCATATGCTCTGCAAAGTCGTGGCATGGAGATGCTAACTGGGATTTTTTTTAAAAGGCAGAAATTGTCACATTTACAGGCTTTCAAGTCATTCCTTTAAATTTGCTCCCAAAAGTAAAATATGACCCCTACAATTTCCTAAATTTGTACAATATAATTATAATGTATTTATTATTGCATTTACCCACTTTCCTTGTCAGCAGCCAGTCAGAATGGAGACAGTTAGCAAATTAGCATGGAGGTTTTGTTTTGTTTATGCTGAATGGCTATTGGTAATGCAATGAGATGTAGGAGTACTTTGACGTTACAACTGCAGACAGCGTGAACGTTTTAAGAGGATGATTTACCCGTTCACCAATACACTAATACACCTGCTTTGCTCTGCTATGACAAGGCAAAGTAGCCATTAATTTGTCTTAATTGGCCACTTAAGGATTCCCCTTATGCAGGGTAATCTTTGGGTAGCATTACACCCATAGATGTAACTATACCAAACCCCAGTGCCAGGGGATGGCCAAATGTAAGAGGCATGGCTAAGCTATACCTTCCACCACCTGATCTCCAGCTACCATACTGGTCTCTTGGGGCCAGAGGCAGCCATTGCAATTTAGAGCAGTTTCCTTTGGACAAATGTGTGAATTCTTGAGAAGACCCACAATATCATATTTCAGAGGAGGATAGAAAAGGGGAAGGGATGGTTTTGTGGGTAAAGCACAGGGCTGGAAATCATGACATGTAACTTCTATCTGCCTCATACGTTATGTGTGACCTTGGGCAGGTGTCTGTGTCATTCTAGATATACAATGGGGAGACTTTTCTTATTTCACTTCCTTTCAGGAGGTTGTGAGTGTGACATACTATTCCTGGGGGGGGGGTGTCTTTTAACCCCCATATTCCTCATGTGTATATAATTGTGATATTGCACATAAAGCATGCCATGTGAGGTATCAGGGAAAAGATTATGATCGGCTGAAAGTCATCATTCTATCTAAATATGTATATCTTTAGTGCAGGGATCGGCAACCTTTGGCACGCAGCCCATCAGGGTAAGCCCCTGGTGGGCCGGGCTGGTTTGTTTACCTGCCGCGTCCACAGGTTCGGCTGATCGCAGCTCCCACTGGCCACGGTTCGCCGTCTCAGACCAATGGGGGCTGCGGGAAGCAGCATGGGCAGAGGGATGTACTGGCCGCCCTTTCCACAGCCCCCATTGGCCTGGGACAGTGAACCGTGGCCAGTGGGAGCTGTGATCGGCCGATCCTGCAGATGCTGCAGGTAAACAAACCGGCTCGGCCTGCCAGGGGCTTTCCCCAATGGGCCATGTGCCAAAGCTTGCCGATCCCTCCTTTAGTGCATATGAAGTTATGAGATTATGTCGTATGGTTGTCACTAAAACATGCTGTTGGTTGGGGAATCAGCCAGATATTAGCTTCCCAGAGACAACAGCAAGGAAAGTAACCAACACCCAGTCGGTGTCAAACAACCATCCACAACCATTGTCCAGCAGAGGAGCTCCAGTTCAATGACTCACCTGCATGAGGCCACAACAGGGGAATTGCTCCACCTTGCTTGAAGACTCATCAGTGCCCACCAGACATGCCTGGACTTGTGTTCTCCAAGCACGTGGGGCTGAGGGTATAAAACAGAACACAGGGGGCCCATGCTTGTCCCTTCTCCTGCCCCCACCTGTGCTGCAAGCAACAAAGACACTCAGAAGAAAACTGAAGACTCCAACAGAGGAGACTGGCCCAGGTTTAAGGGACAAACCTGTATATGAAGGATTGCAGTATCCAGTGGGGTGAGAAAAACTGCTTAATCTAGATCAGGGATTGGCAACCTTTGGCCCGCGGCCCACCAGAGTAAGTCCCCTGGTGGGCTGGGCTAGTTTGTTTACCTGCAGTGTCCGCAGGTTCGGCTGATCGCAGCTCCCACTGGCCACGGTTTGACGTCCCAGACCAATGGGGGACTGCGGGAAGCGGCACGGGCCAAGGGATATGCTGGCTGCCAGCGGGAGCTGTGATCAGCCAAACCTAAGGACACTGCAGGTAAACGAACTGGCCCAGCCTGCCAGGGGCTTACCCTGGCGGGCCACGGGCCAAAGGTTGCTGATCCCTGATCTAGATGTTGCCCAATCTAATAGGGTTGAGAGTTTGGACTGTGTGCGTATATTTTCTTTTGGTAACCAACTCTGACTTTTTGCCTATCACTTATAATCACTTAAAATCTATCTTTTGTAGTCAATAAATGTGTTTAACTGTTTCTCTTTACCAGTGAGTTTGCCTGAAGTATTTGGTAAGGGGTTTGCTTAGGTTTATAAAGGCTCATCTTGAGCAGTGCAAGATGGTATATTCCTGAGGTATAAGGCTGGGAGCTGAAGGGATTTGGCTGGTGCCTTTCTCTGGTATTTATTAATTTTCCGTGTTGTTTTGGTCTGTTGGGCTTTTGTTTGTGACACATTATAAAGAAAGCTTATGCTCAAATAAATTGGTTAGTCTCTAAGGTGCCACAAGTCCTCCTTTTCTTTTTGCGAATACAGACTAACACGGCTGCTACTCTGAAACCTGTCATTATAAAGATACGACACCTTAGTTGAAAGGTTAAATGGTTCCACACAACACCACCGTCCTAGGAAGTTGACTAGTTGGACTGCCGTATTTCATCAGTGTATTTTAACGTGCACCTTTTTTATACCTTTGCCACTGTAGAGTGGAAACTGACATTATCTGGGCCGATCTCCTGCTCTCCCACTGGCTGATTACACAACAGAAGAGGGTAGGCCTAGAGCAGATCTATTTTCTACACCTATTATGCTGTTGCACAGTTGAAGTTCCGTTGGTGGCTCCTTTTAAAAACAACAAATGTGCTCTAATTTTAGAGCATCGTAGCCATCGTTGTTTTTATTTCAGCAGAGAGGAAAAGTGGAGGGAAAAAACAGCTTGGGACTTAATAAACACCTTAGCCTGCAGCCTTAGACTTTATTCATGAGGCTTTTTATCTTCTCTTCCACTTCCATGTATTCACTGCATCCTCTTTACTGCACAGTCTTAAATTACCATTGCAAAGGTTATATGTTTATTTACAAAGAGACGGCTATGACTGGCGATCCTAAAGGCAGAGAGGATGTCTCATGGCAATAAACATCTCCTGCTCTCTTAAACACCAAGGCAAAATGAATAAGGTGATGTTTAGTGCCTCAGACATATTATGGTTTATGGCTTCATTAACTACCTGACCTGTATTGTGTGCAAATTTCATCAAAGTGAGATGCATATTTATTCCCTGAGGTGGGCTGGCTGGTGCTGTTTTTATTCTTAAAGGAACAGTGCAAGTAATTACTTATAATTAGAGTGTTGTGAAAGTAAGGGAATTTTGTGAGGCAAGGTAATTTCATGTTCCTGCAATTTCACTTAACAGAAAAATGTCAGTGCAATGAATATGCATGCATGGGTGAAACTGAAAACATGCCATTTTCTCTTGATCCTTAGAAGTGTAAGGGATATTTTTAGATATTCAAGACATGTTGGGCCAGTTAATGTGTAAGAAAGTATAACTCCACCGACTTCAGTAGAACCAGACCTTGTTACACCAGTTGATAATCTGGCTCATTATATAAATCCCAATGTGTGATAAAACGCAACTGACTCAGCCCAAAACTTTAAAATGAAACACAAAGTGTTGGAATTTATTTTTTCGCAGAGATCCAAATAATGACGCATGGGGAGAAACACACGTCTAACTTTGAGGAATTTTTTTGCTGACCACAAACAATTTTATGGGAAACTCTACATTTGTAGGGAAGCTCCACTAGTTTGCACAGCTCTGCTTCTGTAGGTAACAGAATTCTGTAGGAACAAATATTTAGTACATTAGACTACACGTATGCAATGAATTTTCAAAAGAATTTTTAGAAATACCTGTCAGTATCTCACTGTCTCCGTACCTGTGAATGGTGCTTGTGTCTCAGTGGGAATTACTCTTCTACCATTATTTTCTAGAAGCAGTAGGTCCAGGCTGATGATCTGGGGACAGATCCTCAGCTTGTGCAAAGTGTTATTGGAGCTCTGACAATTTACACTAACTGAGGATCCGCCCCAGAGAATTTTCTTGGCTACTCTTAGCATGTGTGATTTCACAACCATGTGAGGGTATTGCTATTATTACATCAGCACTTAGAGACTTTTACAAAGATTGTGACTTCATGGTGCTAGGCACTACACAAGCACATTGTAAGAGAATATCCCAGCCACCAAGTGTTTCCCAATCCAAATAGACAAGATACAAGAAATAGCCTCAATTTAAGAGATCCTCAATTTACAGATGGGGAGTTCAGGCACAGAGAGATTAAATGGCACGTCCAAGGTCACACTGGAAATCTTTAGTAGCACCAGCAATTAAACTGAAAGTGCCTGAATTTCTAGTCCAGTGTCTTAACCATGAGCCCACCCTTCCTCTCTGAAACATATAGCATGTTATGAATTTGTTTCACATGCAGAAATCCCATTGATATAATATAAATGGGTTTTACCATGTATGGAGCAAGTGTGTAGATAAGGGATCAGCAACCTTTAGCCCGCGGCCCACCAGGGTAAGCCCCTGGCAGGCCGGGCCAGTTTGTTTACCTGCAGTGTCCACTGTCCCAGGCCAATGGGAGCTGTGGGAAGTGGTGGCCGGCACATCCCTCCACCCGTACCGCTTTCCGCAGTCCCCATTGGCCTGAAGCAGCAAACCGCGGCCAGTGGGAGCTGCAATTGGCTGAACCTGCAGATGCGGCTGATAAACAAACCAGCCCGGCCCGCCATGGGGCTTACCCTGGCGGGCCGCGGGCCAAAGGTTGCCGATCCCTGGTGTAGATAATGCAATGGAGGTCCACAGTACATACTTCTTTGTAAGCATGGAGAATTTTCCTCTGAGAGGTATCACCATGGTTACATTTGTTGTTCATTGTAGCATTTATAAACATTGAAAACTTATAAAACATTATACGTCTTGTAAAAATCTTGGGTTTTTTTTTTATAAAATCTAATTTTTGGACCTCAAATTAAGCTTCCCTTACAAATGCATTCATTTTCAGAAATTTGGTGGGGTGTCCCAAGCATTTACATATCCAATTTCAACAGGCGAGCAAGAGGAATGGGGAATCATCCATATTTATACACTTTAAGGGTTCACTTTATAACCCACTCTAATGATTACACTGGAAAATCCAGCTGAAGAGACCTTCTGATGACTACATTTATAGTTTAACCATAAGCACATGATATGTTTCCTATGTGCACTAACTTAACCATAGAAAGTCATGGAGCTAATCATGAGCAACTGAATGTCAGTAGTGTAACCACTGGCAATAGCTACAACACATGATGGATGACCTATGGCAAAACATGGTGAAGCAGAGATTAAAATTTTGTCCCTCTGTGGTAATGTTGTGTGGTGGCACAAAACCATTTTCTCATTCTGTGGTTTTCTTTTTACCTACTGTAAAAACAAAACCCTAGCAATTATAAAAACAAAACAGAAAACCAAAAAATAAGAGAGAAATCATCTCCAAAAATGCTGTGAAATCAGTCTGGCAATGAATCTTCCTTCAACCCCTAAAACTTGGTGTAGTGTCTTCCAGCCATTGAGGACTCTTGCAGAGCAGGACATGCTAACCACTAACTTCCAGAAAGGCATTACAATCTTCCTGCTCAAGGGCTGGAGCCAATTCCCCAGTGTAGCCAGTAGAAACACTGCCGTTGACTTCAATGGGAGCTGGCTCTCTAGTGACCATATATGCTGGATTCTTGCAATGTTATATCTTTCACACTCTTTGGGAGGCTCCTGCAGTATACCTGGTGTCACAGATCCCAGGGCATGCTATGCCTTGTACCCCTCTGTAGTCTCTCATCACAACAACCTTACCAGTGACAGGGTCTAAGCTTCCACTTCTCTTAAGGGGGGGGGGATGTCCCTGAACTCTTCCACTTTTAGGCTGGGTCCCTGGGCTTCAGTGTTTGTTTCTGAACACGGTTCCTTTAACAGGACTGCTTTGGCTTGGCTCCCTGAAGGAATTTTCTCTCCTGGGAGCTTTGTAACCAGACAATGTATGAGACAACACAGCTCAGCCTTTTCAAAAGGAAGTATTATTTATTAGTCAACAGGAACACGGTAGTCAGAGAAATAGGTTGAAGTAACAAAGAAGGCTGACATGCATGAATCTCACCCAACTTCATTCTTTCCTCACAGTTATAGAAAAATTCCACTCAGACCAGACACCCAGACTCTTGGTCTGGGAGAGGCAAACAGCTCCTCCAGAATCTTCTCTGTGTCTCTCTGTCAGAGATTCACCTCAAGCTCATGGTGCTCACGCACTGCCTTCCTCTCTAGGCACAGGTCTTTAAGGTTTTCGTATCTCTTTGACCCTAAGTTTGGGCCTGGAAAAAATAAATCTGCTAGGCTGGCTGGAGTCAGGCCGGTGCACATTTCTCAATTGATAGGTCCGTCACTGTTCTGCTGAGGACCTTTGGTATGCTCTTTGGAGGTAACTTACCTCTCTCATTGTTTCATTTCTTATTTCCCCCTAACAAACTCCTTTGATTTAATGCCATTCAGACATACAAGATAATATATAGCAGGCAAACTGAGGCACATATAATAGTCATAGAAATAATATAGAAATCTGCCACTTTCTCTAGACATGGCAATTAATCTGTTGCTTTCCATTTTATTATAAAATGGAAACAAAAGAAAATGTAGAGAAAGCCATGTGACAAACAACATGTCTGCTTCTTTAATTGGCAAGTAGTATCTCTGAATAACTTGATGGGCATGCACGTGTTTTGCAGGGACCATATTCGAGAATGAACTTGGTTATGGAGCTGGGAGAAGATTTCTCAAAGGTACAATTTTCTTTTAGATGTAAACCCAGGCAGGAAATGGTTTTTCCATCCCTCAAATATTTTAGAGAGTTGGAACTCTTTTTTCATCTCAAAATCTCAAATATTCATGAACCAAAAAACTTTTTTTTTCTGTTTCAGGTTAATAAAATGTATTGTTTTGATTTAGAGTTTTCTTTTTTTTTTTTTTTAACCTTTTTCACTCCAGTTAGCTTGAATTTCTAAACAAACAACAAAGTGGAAAACTGGAATTATTTCCCTTAGAAAATGTTAAAACAAAATGGTTTAACAATTGCAAAACTTTTTCTTGACATTTTTTTTTCTAGTTGGGAAATTCATTGAACCTGACCCTGTTTTATGAACAATTTTTGCTTTTGATGAATCAGCATTTTTCAGTGGCAAGAAACACTTTGCCAAAAAATTCCCAACCAGCTTTAGGTGCCCAACTGATATTAAAAGTCCAAAGGAGTTGGAAGCCTTCAAACATCTCCCCTTTCAGCTCTCTCACACGCAGCTAATGCAATTACAAAGTAATATTTCCTAGGGAAGGCCCATCTGTGGAGGATGAACAAGGAGATGATGCTTTCTGCAATATCACAAGAGGTAAACATGATGAAAACCCAATAACACAAAAAGTCGCAGCAGCTAAAAAGTTAATGTCAGTTGTGACCTGCTCAAATAAGAAGGGTTGTAGGGTGTGATTGTTTGTCAGCACTTGAGAAAACCTGTTAAACCTCTTTTTAAAAAACTGTAACTTTTTTTCTTTCAAGTTATTCAACCTTTCACCCATGAGGCTCCTGCTCCTCACCCCTTGACCCCCTTGCTATTTGTTTAGCATTGTGGCAACAGAGTTTAAAACTCTGAAAAACATTAAGTTAAATGCAGTGTGGCGGTGGGAGGAAACTCCATAAGTCCAAGTTGGTTTGAAAACACGTCTTTGAAATATACGTAACTGTAGAGAGCACTTCAAGGAGAAATAATTGATGGAAAAAATGATAGGTGTGCCTCAGAATCCTTCTACAACCTTGTTTAAGTTGATCAGTTAATAAAAGCGGCCGAAGGGATGCGATTTTGGCAAACGCACTTCACTCTTTCGCAAAATAAAACCTCTGGGAGTGTATTGCATGTAGCTACTCTGGTAAAGGAATATTAATAAGGCTAGAAAACTTGTTATGGGGAGGGAGGCTGAAAGTCCGAAAATAGAGACGAAAGGTTTCTGATTTCCTGTTATTTATTTGTGGAATGAAGATGTAGGAAAAAAATACAAAGGGTCAGCTCTCTAAAGCTGTAGAGCTAAAGGAGGTGGTGGAAACAGTGTACATGGTCCATAGATTTGGGGATAATTCTGAGCTTTGTGATTCGTTTGCCTTTGTTTGCTGGAGCAAGTTTGTATCAGATAAGCCTATCAGGCTTTATTAGTAAATTATTCTTTATTATATATACATAATGTTGCATTATGTTTATTACATTATTTATCATGTAAAATGTCTACATCTCTTCAATCCGTCTGGTGGAACGTGGCACAATACAAATCAATACTGTGCTGATATTTGGAGGAAAAGACATAGTTCTGGACTGTATCATAATCTCTCTTTTTTTTCTTTTTTTTTAAAAAAAGGGTAATTTTATTGATCCTAAAAGAGAATTCATTGCAGGGGTTTGCACCTGGCAAAGAGACCCAGATTTTCATGGGCCTGCCACAGATGCAGGAGAAAGCATGCAAAGAGAAAGGTGTATATTCCATAAAGGGCAGAATCCGAATAGACAAATGCTTGCTTGTACATGCAATTGTAGTAGATCTGGTCTGGAGAAAATTGACAAAACATGTTGTTGTTTGGCAAATGCCAATTTGGTGAAACCAAAACCGTTTCCCAGGAAGGATCTGATTCAACAAAGTTGCTGTTTTGAAATAAAAAATAAAAAAGTTTCAAAATTGTCAAAATGTACCTGTCCCAGGGTGACAGTGGTCCTTTAAGAGGGAGCAGGGTCAGCAGTGCACCTGTGTCTTATCACCACACTCCAATATGGCTAATTAAGAGGGCTTTAAAGAGGACACCAGGGCCTAGAGAAGTGAGAGGAGAGTCCTAGTGAGTCAGATCAGACCAGTTCATTCTGGAAGGGCAGGTGAGAGCTGCTAGAGACCAGGGGGCTGGAGGAGTCCTGGAAGGAAGCAGAAGGTGTTTTCTGGGAGAAGACTCAAGGCAGAAGAGCAGCAAGAGGAGTTTGCTGGCTGGTGTCCCCAAGCCAGAGAGCTAGGACCAGAAGGCTGGAGAGTACTGAAGGCAGGAGGAGCAACAGCAGAAGGAGGTGTCTGCAGGCTCTAAGCTAGAGGGCTGGAGAGGGCTGAGGGAGGGGAGCAATTGAGGAGCGTATCTGCGGACTGCTCCGGAGCTGGAGTGCTGGACCCAGAGGAACCATGAGAGGGCCAGGGAGAGTGAAGGATGCTCCCCTGGCTAGGATGCTCCCAGCAGAGATATTTGTGGGGATTCCCACTAGAAAGAGCGGGGTTATACTCCATTTGGAAGGGCTGGGGTGGCTGTCCTGGTACAAGGACAGGCGAGGACTGTGCTGGAGAGACAGAACACAGTGAGAGATGCTGGGACTGCACTGAAGAACCAGGGCCTGGTGAGAGACTCCGAGGCTGTATGTTGTTTTACTATAAGGGCCATTCTGGGGGAATGGTGTTTGGACTCATTCTGTTACGATTTACATCTATGGGACTTTTGAACTAAATAAGCTGCACAAGGGCTATACTGATACTTGGTAAAATGCTTTGGATTATTTCTGGGGAGTCTGCAGGAAGGAAACTGAGGAAGACGTGGTCTGCCACAGGAGAGAGTTCTAGTCAGGGCTCCCTATGACAGTCTGATTTTTATATCTTTTTCCAAGGGGCAAAAAAATCTGTTTTTCAGTTTCAATGACTTTTTTTGCTTTGAAGTCTAAGGTAAAAGCAAGGAAAAAATTGAAACAAAACATTTTGAAATGATTGAAGTGAAAAGGTTCAAAGGACCTGATTTTTTAAAAAAAAATCTGAATTTTGTTTGAAGATTTTTGAGATTTCAACTTTTCATCCTGATACAGGATGGGGAAAATTTTCAAAATACTCAAATTCTCACAGGATAAAAAAAAAGAAAATTCCCATCCAGCTTCAAAGTGGAATTTATGCATATGCACTATTTGTGGTTTTCCACAGTATGGCTAGGTGGTGTGTGACATTTTCTACATAGTTTTGCCATTGTATTTCAAGGGGGACTTATAGTGTGCTAAGCCAGTCCCAGGCAGGCAAGCCAGTTTTGCTAGATTGTCGGTAATGTAAGAAAAAGTCCACGAAAGAATGAGAATGAGGCAGGGAAACTCATTTCCACTTTGGGGCCAAGTAAGGTTTCAAATTCAGACTGTCAGAAAAGAATATCTAGTACATTAAACTTCTAGATTTGTATTCTATCCCTGATTTTTATGCAGACAAATTATCCATACTTAGAGGGCCTCATTTTCCCTTTAGTCTGCCAGCAGAACTCCCTATACTGTGGATTTTACTTACATACATAGAATAAGCAGAGAACATTAGAACAGCAAATCACTTGCTGACCTAAAGTAAAATGATGAGAGCCTTAATAGGTGAATGGTGTATGAACATTGCTATCTGTCTGGACATAGCAGTGATGTCTCAGTTATAACCAGCACTAAGATTTTAAAGGCTTTAAATACCAGCAGGTACTATACAAGCAGCCAATGAAAAGAACTCAGGGCAGACGTAATTTACTCGATAGTTCAAACCGGTGAGCAAACATGCTGCCGTGTTCAGAACAAGCTGCAAGACACAGAAATGCCCTGCTTGAGGCCCGAGTAGAAAGAATTAGAGTAACGGAGCTTTCATGAGGACATGTGTTGCTCTTACAGGGTCATCATAGGATAAACAAGGGCAAATGGCACAGCTGAAAGAAATTGCCTCATGCCACCAAAAACTCATATGGAAGGAATCTCTGTTACTAGTTCCACCAGAGTGATATGAGTGGAGTTTCTCCATGGATGTCAAGAGATTTTCTGAAGACTTTAAACAAGGTGACTTCTGCCCTGTCAGAACCTCAAGGCTTGTGTTGAATAGGATTTAAAGGTATGTTTTTTTAGAACGTGCTAGCTAACATGTTCTAATGAACACCTTCTAACTAACAAGTTCTAAAGTTCTGGGGTGGTGTCTTGGCCCTATTGAAGTCAATGGCAAAACTCCCATTGATTTCTGTGGAGCCAGGATTTCATCCCTAGTGTGTACAAAGCAGTGTCTTTTACAAGTTCTCCTTTTCTGTACTAGAGCTAATGTGTTCTAACGATACACATTTAAATCCTAGCCAAGACAAGGACTTACTGAGTAACTCCTCTACAGTGAGCCATCCTAAAGGGTATTTTAAACCCACTAATTCAGCTCCTTTACACACCCAACTCGCCCAAGCCACAACTCTCCTTGTCCCTCCACCCCAATATGCCAGGAAGCCATCTTCCATCTGCACCAACAACAAAGAAATAAGATACACAAACCTCAAATCACACAAAATGCACATCCAGAAGATGACAATAAGTGAACCTCCCACTGTGGTCAAACCCCGAAATACACACATTCCAAACAACCACTCGCACTCCACCAAAGCAATGAAACTTGTAATTCTCTCATATATCATATTTTTATAATAGCAATAGCTTTTCTAAAGGACATATTATTATAATTACAACTTACAATGCAAAGCACATAAAAGCCACAATGAGACTGGACCTCATTGTGTAAGGCACTCTGCAAAGATACTGTAAAAGATGGCCTCTGCCCCAAAGAACTTACAATTCAAAAAGCCCAGACATAACTGGTAGATGAGCCATATAAGCGGGTCAAAGTGACCGATGGGGGAGACTGGGTAACAAACATAATAGGATGTGAAACTTACATATTTTGGAAGGATTTGTAAGAGACCCAATTCATCCTAAAGGGAACCACATCAAAATTTCAGTCACCAGCCAACCCAAGGTGTGATGCTGGAGCACATGAAAATGGGGTTGTTCTCAGCGCACAGATACTCCTTCAGAGATGGTCAGTGCTCATCATGGAAAATCATGACAGGATTATTTTTAACATTAAATTGTATTTATGTTTTAACATTAAATTGAATTTATAACCCATTAAAATGACCTTGCATTATATTATCTTTTAAAACAGTTACCACAAGCCATTTTCCTGAACATATTTAACACAGAGAGAATTAGAAACTGCCTTTGGGCCTGATCCAAATCCCCTGGGAGTCAATGGGAAAACTTCCAGTTTCTCTGGATCAGGCTTTTATTCTGAAGGGAAGAAGCTGATGGTATTATTTTTGCTAGCTCTAATGAAAATAATCAAGTTGGAGTGACTGTATTTTAGTGACATACAGTGTTGGAATCAAATAATTGTGTGGGAATGAGCAAAAGGCCAGTTCTTTGGGTCAGTCTGAAGAGATCCACCCCAGGAACTCCTTTGAAAATACTTGTCATTTGGTGCATTCCACAGACGAGTTCTTCAGAAGTAGCCTTATTAGCCAGGGATAAAAGTCATCCCCTGCAGTTATAGTTTAGCAGTGTCCAGAGAAGGGACGTGAACTATACCAGAGGCAATGAAATCCCCTCTTCAATCAAAGACTGGTAAGAGCCCAAAAGCCTCTTTATTTGTATTTTAAAATAAAACAATATATAAAATCTCAAACATTGTCTCCTGCTGTCTCCAGAGGCTCTCTGGCCTGAGACACACGGTAAGTTAAATATGGTGGAAAGACTAAGCAGCATGTAGGCAGATCTAGAAGCTGTCCGAGAGTATTTCCACAACTACTCCCATAATTGATTCAGAATGTGATGTTCCCTCTCAGCAGACAACACGAAACAAAGACTAACATCCCCCTTTGCAAACAGACTCTGAAAATGTGCCATGGATCATCAGGTAGAACAGGGAGGAGGAATGCAAGATTAAAATCGAACAGCATATAAGGATAGGGGAAATAAAAGAGAGGGTTGGGGAAGGAACAGCTCTGAGATGCTAAGAAAGACTTGCAAACTATGCCGTCAAACAAAGTTGTCCTGTCAAGGGGACCTGATCCCAGATTTATTTTTGTCAAGCTCATTTTGTTAGTACCCTTCCCCCCCACACACACTTTCTTTCTTTCTTTCTTTCTTTCTTTACAAGACAAGCTGACTCCAATCAATCTGTCTGAATTCTGGGGGTGGATTTTTGTGCCCACGTTAGTGTGTCCTTAAAAACAGTCTCATGAAGATTGGTATCAAGACCTAGCTCGTATATATCATGGCCTGGTCACTGAGTTCCTTTCAGCTCCTCCAAAACTCCCCCTTCCTCCCCCCACCACCTTTTTGTTGTTCCCAGAAAGGAAAGTGAGTTTTGAAAGTGTCAGAATAGTGTAAATGCTGATATATTGGCCACAGTTGTTTGAAGGCCTTTTGAGAGACAAACTCCTCCCCTCTCCTCTGTTCCCTTCAAGTTGGGAATGATTCATCAGCTGGCCTTTAGCAAGAAAAGAGACCTGCCCTGGGTCTCAGGCCTTTGACCTGTGTGAAGAGAGGGGTCAGACTGGGAGCAACTGTGCAAGCACCACTGCGGCAGTGACAGGTCTTGGAAACACAAGGGAGAGGGGACTGAAAGAATGGAGTGGGGTGGTGGGAAAAAGTGGGAATTTATAAAAGTTAAGAGTATATTTCTAAGAGTCTCAGTGGATCAGCTGACAACAAGGGTCAGGGGTCATATTTATGCTTGATTCCCTGAGCATGTTACAGTAACATCTGCTTGTTAAGGGTCTAGGGGGACCAAATGTTTCTGACCTCTGACTACAAAAAGGGACAAACTGAGAGATTAGGGTGTTTGTATTAACATTTGGGTCTGACTTTAAAGTTTCCCTCTCCTGAGCCTAGTTTGTCAGTATTGCCTCATTTATTTTATATTCTACCCAAATATACAGGTCAACCCTGACAAGTATTTTGCCTGAATTTGAAGCCACAAGGTGCCTGTTAAAGCCACCCCTTCCATGTGCAAGGGAGTTGGAATGGTGAAAAATGATATGTTAATAAAGGTGGGGCCAATTCAATTCTCCCAGACCTGAACACCCCAGATTTTCTGCAGATCAGGGCTGGAATCTGGACCTGGATCTGGAGCTGAATTTCTCAACCTGTGTCTGTATCTATTAATGACTGAACTAAAACCCAGGATGTAACCAGAACTTTGTGGGTAAGGTTTGAAATCTGGCTTTTAATTTTGCATCTTGGGTGTAACACTATATTTATTATATATAAGCAGGCTTGGAAGAATTTGTTGTTGTTTTTTAATATAATTTCAACTGCTAATATCAATGATTATTGTAAAGCATTTTCCCCCTATTTTTATCAATTTAAATTTTCACAGTTGTGGAAATTGTGAGGCTGGGAAGGGGACTATAATTATTTAATGACAGTAGATGTTGAGATTCAAAAGGTTAATGTTAAATATAAAATTGTCAATATCACATCTCAAGCTGTACAAAGTAAATATTCTTAAATCAAAGTGTATAAGCTCCCAAACAATATTTTTCATACATTACCTGTCTGCAAACGTTTATTATCATCTATGGAAATATTTTTTCATTGGTTTTTGTGTGTACGGAGAAATCAATATTTACAGAGGGGGAACAATCTAATCCTTCCCAGCCTATATATAAGAAAACTATACATATGGAAATTCCTTAAATAATGGATACAAAGTGTTAACATCCCCTAACCCCAGAGCTGTATTCCAAACTCATTTTGGTAAGCAACAAAATAATAATGATGTATTATAATTCTGGATTATAGTCCCAGGACCTTAAATATTTACCTTTCCCTGTGACAATGTCCCAATGCTCGGACTCTCCTGGGACAGATGGATACTCTTTCATAGAATCCTTTACCTAATGGTCCCTTCCCCACCAGCTAGGAGATTCTTAGCTTGGTCTCTCTGTAGCTAGATTTGAAAGGCTAAGATTGCTGAATTTAAGTGAATAAGAAATTCTCCTCCAAACCAGAGATTTTGGGAGAAAAGATTAAGATTAAAGCCCCTGTTGTCATGTGTCAATCTTTTATATAAAAGGGCTGCCTCTGTTCTGATTGAAATTGATGCCAAAAATTCTCATCCCCTTAACTGATTGCAGAACTGGGCCCACCATTTAACCTTACACACTGAACATTTCCAATCCATGACCAGTCTCAGTCAAATACCAAGTTCATTACAGTCATTTCCTGGGATCAGTCCAGTGGCCACGAGTAGCTAATGCCTTTTAGCGTATGTTGGCCTTCAAGACCTGGGAAAGCAGACTTGTCTATTTTAGCTTGTTTATGGACACTTTCTGTTACACTTCAGACAATTCACTTCTGTATATGGTTAAAGCTTCAGCCCAGACATTCTCCCGAGAGATAATATGAAGTTTTGTTTTGGCAAAACAAAAGCCCCACCAATGGAAACATTTTGTGTGTGTGTTTGGATTATTTTTAGCAGGGAACTGCTAAAAATGATCTTGTATTGTGCTATCATGTAACATTGCCCTGTCTTTGGGTCCAAAGTCAACAGTGGTTAAGTTCACATCATACAGTCCAGTTCCCCATTTAACGGTGTAAAAGGAAAATATGTGCTTGGAATCCAAACATCACAGTGGAAGACTCCATGAGCTGGGAGAGATCTGAGGTATTGGGATCTAGGGAGATGGGGGGGGGGGTGTTTAAAGGTGGGGTGCCAGAGCAGGGGGGAGTGGTGGGAGAAAAGAATTTGGACCTTTCAAATCCACCTTTGTGATTATAAATAATAAAAAATTTCATTCGGAAGTGCATTCTGCCAACCGTCACAATAAACCTCCTAGCAGGTCATTGAAATTCTCTTAATCAGGGTCAGAACCCACAAGCTGGGGTCTGCCCTGTGAGTTCAGTGGGAAAAATATTCTCCTTCCCAAGTAGATTTCTTTCTCTTTCCTTTTCTCTTTGAGTGGGAAGGGACCGCCGCATAAGCATGCAGAGCAATTTTCCAGTACATTAACCCGGGAGGGGGGAAATCCTTGCTATCCACGCAAGGGGGAGGGGAAAATGGAGCAACCGGGTGAGCTGAAGATGGATGAGCCTGGGATATGAGAGAGAGTAGTTTTTCCACTGTCCTGCCCTATACACCTAGGACAAAGGCTTCATTGAGTGAGATGCTTGACATCAGCCTCATAAACTAGTAGTTGGGCACAAAAGGTCTGACACTTGAAAGCACCAATCCCAGCCCTCCTTCCATTGCAGCTGCACAGAGGGGATGGGCCTAACAGTTGTGCCCCTTTGTCATCCTGTAGGACAAGAGGTGAAGATAAATAGTGTTGACTTTAATGCAGTCACACAATTTTGTGTTTTTTCCAAAAGACAACATTTCCTCCCAGGCCTTACATTATTACCTCAGGCTGGTATAGCCATCTTTCTTTCTCTTGTGGATCAGGATGGCTCAGGAATAGCAGGGGGGCAAGGGAGGAAGGGAAAACCAAAGCTTCCATGCCTCTTTGCCTGTACGGAAGCGGGCTGTACTCCCTGGCTCTTGCTTTGTAATGGTGGGTTCTTTCTTTCTCATGGGAAATATGGGCATGGCCTGAAGAGCTGGGAATGAGAATTTTCTGAGCTAAATCCACTCCCCACCCCAAACCCTTACCCTGAAACAGACTGGATAGTGTCTGAAGATCAACACCAGGAAGCAGAAATCTGTTAAGGAGCAGCTTCCTGGAGTAAAACTTGTCCCTATGTATTTAAAACCAACTCCTTGAAAACCATGAATCCCATGGGCTTTAAAGAGTAGGAACTGGATTGTTAAGATATTTCACCTATTAATGTAGTTAGAACTTAAGCTTTTATTTGGTTGTATTCACAGGTCCACTGAGACATGTTAGGGGAGGAAGAATGTGGGTTAGAGAACCTCAGCCCATTGAACGTGGTGGGTTAGAGCCAAGTTAAAGTGTCTGGAAGGTTCTCAGCCTGAGTATCACCCTGTCTCCTCTAACTGGCTGCAGAATGTCTTCTGTGATCTGTTTGTGTCATCCTACACAATGCCTTATTAGAAGAAAATGGAAACATCCTGAGCTATCAACATTTGTCTCCGTTCAATGCTTCTTTTCCTTTTCTAGTGGACTTGTGGAGACCATATCATGCAGAATATAAGTGGCTAGTTAAGAATGCTGTACCAGTTGGAAACATAAATGTGTTGGACATTGAATATTCCTATTTGCTTGTCTATATAGAATAACCAAAGGTGCTGAGGCAGGAGTTACTGGATCCTTCCTTGGGGTGCACATTTCCATTTTCGAGTTAACTATCATTTTTCATTTTCCAGATTACGGGGTCTAGTGGAGTTTAATTGTTGGGTCTTCATCTGACTCAGTCTATGACCTTGGACAAACTGTAAAGGATGTTTTACATGCTTAAACATGCCTTTTGTTCCTATTTGATAAAAGAATAGAAAGGACAAAAGCATAATCTTTCAGGATGTTTTTGGTCATCCTTCTTTTGGCCTTCTGAGATTGGCAGCTGAAGAAAAAATGAGAAGTTCTGCATTTGAAAATTAGCATGATACCTTGTGGTACTTGTAATAGTCAAGGAAAGAGACTTTTGGGACAAGTTGTCTCTTTACCTCAGTCTTCCTCTCTGTAAAATGTGTACCTACCTCACACTTACATTGTGAACATCAGTAGGACAACAGTGTGGCTGAATGGATAGGGCAGCTGTCTGGGAGGAAAAAGAGACCTGGGGAGAAGTCTTGGCCCCACTGAAATCAGTGGCAAAACCCCCACCAAGTCAGTAGGATCAGGGTTTGACCCCTGGGGTCTATACCTATCTAAGCCAATGACTGGCTGTGCATCTCAGCCCTTCTCAGCAAAAATCCATATTGGGTACTTATTTTTGTGCCTTAGTTTTTAGGTGCCTAACTTGAGGCACCTTGGGCATCCTTTTCAGAGGTGCTGGGCACCAGTTGAAGTCAGTTTTCTACCATGGCTGCTCAGCGTCTCTGAAAACCAGATTTTTGAGGAGTCATTCTGGATTTATGCTAGCATAAGCAACATTGAATGAAGCCACCACAGGCCATTTTTTCGAAGGTATTTAGAAAGCAGTGGGAGTTAGAAACCTAATCTGCTTAGGCACTTTTGAAAATCCCACTGGGTGTGTCTCTGCATCTTTAAGCACTTACATGGCCTTTGAAACTCTGTCCCTGTGTCCTCATACTTGGCAATTACTTTTTTTTGTTTCTGTCAGGCAGGTAATTCAGTGATCCTGCTGAACAGAGAGTCCTTGCCTGGGTAAAAGTTATACTTGGTGGGTCTTACAGAGATACACGTGTTTCTGATAGTGGTGCTTAAGGGCCAACCAAAAATAGAGCCCCATTGTATCCGGCACTGCACAGACACAGAGTAGTGGATGGTCTCTGTCCCAAAGAGCTTGCAGTCTAAATAGACAAAACAGATACAGGCAGGAGGAAGGAGTAGAATGCACAGCTAGAGTGAACAATGTGATGTCAGCAAACTTTGTGTTAGTTTCACAGTTATCATTCTTTATTTATTATTTTGGAAGTGGGTTTACTTAGGAGGGGATCAGCTGAATGGGAAGATAAGACAAGGGAAGAGGGCAAGAGGGACAGAGCAGAGAAGAGGGTAGAGGGACAGGTGTGGAATGAAGCTGAGCTGAAGAGACCGTGAGGGAGCAGGAGGGGAAGGGAGAGGGTTGGTGCAAACAGCCAGTCAGAACTGAGCAGAGAAAGTCCAGTCAAAAGTATAGGAAGTTCTCTGAAGGTCTTAAGGTTGTTGCTTTGATATGCTTTATTTCACTGAAGTCCAGAGAGAAGACTTCTTTCAATACCCTGAGGTATTGCGCCATTTAGGCACAGGCTTGCATTAGGCAATTAGAGTGGTGCACAGAGAGTGTAAAATGACTGGATTGTCTGGTCTGTACCTCAAGTAGGTAGAACTGAAAGGTGTTCTGTTCCCACCTCCATCCTGTCCATCTCTGCCCCTTTCGGGCAATGTGTCTCCAGAGATATAGAGAGAGAGCGCTCTGTGTGTCTTTCCTCCATCCTTGTGCACATTCTCAGGGCTAAGTGACAATTTGGTCCCAAATAGATTGGGCCAGATCCTTGGTCCTTCACTCAGGCAAAGCCAAGAAGCCAGAAAGATGCCTTGCCAGGACAGCTGGGGATTCCCCTGACATAAGGGTAGTCCTGAGTGGTGTAAAACTAGCTCTATGATGCTTGCTTCCAGCCTCACAGTGAAGGAGTATTGGCAAGAGCATGGCTGAACAGGTTGTATTCTGGCGAGCCTGGGCCAGCAAAGCAGAACCTAGGAGGCTGTTCCAGTTGGTCTAATTTAGAGCATCCCAGAAGCTGCCCTAAGTTACTGCAGGGGTGAACCATACTTTGTTTGCCTGGAGTATCAGGAGGGAGAGAGCGTAAAGTTGGCTTTAAGCCACCTTTCTCCCATGCCCTTTTGGATTATGTGCCTGGGTCAAGCAAAGCTCATTTGGACCCTAGGACAAGTCTTTTGATTCCGTTCCCATCTCCAGTCTTTTATATACTAGCTGCTCAAAGGACAAAAGTTTTCTGCTATCAAGGTTTTCATTAGGTTTGACTGGGAAAAGCATGAGATACTTTAATTCGGCAGCCCCACTGCAATTTTGTTTCCTAAACAAAGTAGCGTACTTTGGAAAAGTATGCTGGAAGCCAAAGACGGCTTAAAATGTTTATGTTGGCTGCGTATTCTGCTGTTAGGAAATTCCAAAGCTGGTCAATTCTTCTTCCTCTTCTTCGGAATTCACAGTAATAGCTGACTTAGAAGTAATGCAGCATCTTGCACTCTGCTGATGCTGGGATGTAGCATCCCTGGCAAATGCCTTTGTAGGTTTAATGTTGAATTACTAAAAAGAAAAGGCTGCTACTCTGAAACCTGCTGAATTACTGTAATTCTTTATTTTTGGGCAGTTCCGCGATTACGTTAGTTCCAGGATATGTCTTATTCGGAAGAAGCAGCTTGCATTCTTACCGTTACACAACTGTCTTGGCATTGCATTCACATTTTGAACTCCCTCCCTTTCCAGTGTTGCGCTGGAAAATTCCATACCAATGCTGAAGTTCTCTGACTTACATTTTAAGTCTTAAATGTTTGTGGTCCAACATACCTGCCCAATTTTCTTTCACTCTATAGTATACTCTCTGCTAGTGAGAGGAATGGACTGCACTGGTTGTAATAAGGCAACATATGGAGAAAATGGCCAAAGAATCCATATGGGAGTGGCTCTAATTGTCCTGTTCCTCTTCAATTGTGCCCAAATACCTGCTGTATGTGGAGGGATGCTTACTGGGAGCTGGGATCTGCAGCATACAGGTACTTAGAGCTTGTTCATCATATCCTGTTTCCTGCTTACATAACATGGGAATGACATTCGTTCCACCACAGATGTAAGGGGCAGGATTTGCCATTGACTACTGCAGTGCTGGACCATATACGTTCCACACAAAGAACGGAATCCTGCTGCACAGAGCTTGTCAAAATAAGGCAGAAAAGGTTTTGCAAAAGATGTTAACTTTTTGATGCAAATGTTGAATTTCTGCAACATTTGGACCACCCGATAAACAGGTTGAAAACCAGTAATGAAATTAAATGAAAAATGTCAGAACAAAAATGGTTTTCAAACCGTTCTTCTACATAATAATAAATAGATTTTCTTTAGTGCTTTTTATCCATAGTACTCAAAATACTTTACAAAGGAAGGTGGAAATATTATTATTATTATTCCTAATTTAAATAGGGTAAAATCGGCCACAAAGAAAGTAAACCCAAATTCACAGACTGGGTCTCTGGCAGGGACAGCATTACACATAAGACCTCCTGACTTTCAGCCCTGCACCTCATCCTCTTGACAATACTACATATTTATTGTAAAGGCCCAAGAAGTACAAACTATTATGGTTTTCCACTGAATGCATCCAATGAAGCTTATCACGAAAGCTTATGCTCAAATAAATTTGTTAGTCTCTAAGGTGTCACAAGTCCTCCTTTTCTTTTTGCGAATACAGACTAACACGGCTGCTACTCTGAAACCTGTTATTACGGACATGTATCTTCTGTACAAATATAGTAGCTAATCCAACTTCCCCAGGAGTTAATGGGAGATAGATCCAGCGCCTACAATGGTGTGTGATCATTTTAGATAGAAGACTTCATAGAGCAGGTTTCAAGCGGTTTCTTGAATATAACTCATGCTCAAATTTTATAAAATAAAACAATCTCTGTAAAAGTAAAACTTTGTTATTTTGATTTGCTTCCCCTGAAGTAGCTCAACCCCCACAGGAAAAGGGACAGAGAAAAATTGCTAAATTCATCAGTTAAGCTGGGTCGAAACATTTATAGGTGATGATGAGTTGAAGGGTATTAGGTGAATTCAGTGAAACTACTCATGCTTACAGGTTTCATCCGATGAAGTGAGCTGTAGCTCACGAAAGCTTATGCTCAAATGAATTTGTTAGTCTCTAAGGTGCCACAAGTCCTCCTTTTCTTTTTACTCATGCTTAGTTAGGCATTTCTTTAAGTACTTTGCTAACTCGGGGTCTTAACTGAGCTCCTATGCCCAGGTAGCCAATACCATAGAAGAACTACCTACAAATAAGAACAAAAAACATTTTATTGAAGAAAATAAATAAATATAGGATAAACTTGTGTTTTAAAATTGCCATTCCTGTTGAAACTAGAAGGAAAAAAAATCCCAATGTTCTGGGTTTGTGAAAAAAAGAAACATTTTTTATTCTAACCTTGATTTCCCCCACCCCAAATAAATGTAAATAAAAGCCATCTTTAAATGAAGCAATCTTTATTACATGAAAAAAATGAATAAAATGCTTGAAGCTGTATTGGTCTTTAAGAACAAGCTGAATTGGATCATAGCTCATTTTAAAAGCTGCCAAAATCTGAAGAAAACACATTATCAACCTGAAAGTTTGTTTGAGCTATTTCTAACCGATTTGTTAGTCCGATAAAAGGTTGCACTTTAACTACCTTGGCTCACTTAAGAATAATTGACTTTTCTTTCATTTTTATGGCATCGTTTAAGCTTTAGAATGGATTATTTGCTTGAATATTCCTGCCATTTGCAGCTACTGATAGATGAGCTCGCAGGCACAAGGAACTCTCCAATTTCTCTTTCTGAGCAATATACTGTGCATCCACAGTGAATTATTCTCTTAGGGTAAATTCACTCTGGTGCAACGGGCTGGGGAAAGTGCTTTGCATGTGGCTTAAGTCCCATGGTGGGCTGCTTAGGAGGGCTGAAGCCCCTGTCAAAAGTAAGGATGGATTCCACAGTGACTCAGAATTGGCCAGCATGGGGAAGCAGGGCTAGGAAGGACTATGAGATATTGGACTTTGAGGCTCCTGTGGCCAAAAAACGTACATGTGGGCCTGATCCATTGACTAAATGGAATAACCCTCCAATGGCTTCAGTATTGTCCTAATTGAGCATCGGTGGCTGTTATGCTAGCCCATAGGCTAGGAGACTGACTGGGGAGGGTCTGTTACAGCCCTATGCAACACTAGTTGTGGATGTGAATTCCACCTCCCCACCCCAGCTTAGTTCCCCATATAAAGTCCAGCTGCTTGGCTTTTGTGTGGGAAGGGATGAATTTCACTCTTAGTGAATTTCTGGCTTGCCACACACAAAATGTCCTGTGTGAGGGAATTCACTCCATCAAAGGAGAGCCATTTTCATCCTGATTTGTGTCTGAAACATGAAAACAACATAACAGCTGCATGCTGCATTGAATAAAGAACATACACATGCATTTAAATCACTTATATCTTACTTTTTTATGATGCAATTGTGAATTATGTTCTTTTTGCATCTGTAATTAGAGGGCAGAACAGATGGTGAAGGCTTCGTTTAAAGTGATGTGTCCATTAAAATAACCTATGCTGCCAAATGATTGTTCACCATAACAGGGTGTTCATTCTCTGTCTACAGCAAGCATTTTGCTCCGCTGAAATACATTGGAAAGGTCTCTGGACTTTACACAATGCTTATTATTTTTAGGGCTTCCCTATAAAAGGATTCACTGCAACCGTGTTAGTACCATAACTCCAGAGCATATGTTTTACTGTTTCATTATAATTTTAAAATGATCTTGTGTATAATGATAAGAATTTATGACCATAAATAACAGGCTATGTTTGAGATGGCAACAATGAATTTTCTAAAGAAAAATGCAATCATCTGTCCGAGGGCGTAAGTGTAATAAGTTTGGTGTTCTCGGCTAATCCCCAATGGCCATTTGTTCACATTATACAATTTGGCACAAAGAGCAGCCTCTTCTCAGGAAAGAATGAGCCCTTCTTATAAGACAAAGGAGAGTTGCAGGGCAGGGGTGTATTGCCAAAATGACCTGGGGAAATTTGCACAGTACCTTCCATACATCCAGATGGTGCTTTCATGAGCTCTAAAATCTCTGAACCTAAATTTTAATAATGTAAAGAACCTTAATCTAAAATTTAAAATAAAAGTAGAAAAATGATACATTTGCAACAAAACTAAACTGAGGAACTTGAAGACTGCATGACAAAGGACATTGCCAATAGGACAGAGCCTTTGAACACTATGTCACTGGTATGAATCCAGCTTAGGTCGATAATAATTGAAACTCACTGCCAAAGCCAACTGGGAACTGTCTGGTGGCCTATGGAAAATAAACTGGCAGTCTTAGTCCAATTCCTAGTGAAGATCTAGCCTAATAACTGGCTGGCCTTGTTGGCAGTCTCAACAGAGAGGCCAATGACTGAATGGACAATGAAGACCCACCCTTATAGGGCATCCCTACAAGTCAGGGCAGAAGTATACTGACAGGGAATCATGGAGACTTTTACACTGCTGCTAAGTCATATCTTTCTGTGGCTAAACAACTTCATTCTCCAAGGATGTCAAACCAAACACTTCCTTGAACACTAAAATTCACCTCTATGCAGAGGACCAACAAAAATCTGTGCACCACTTATTAAGCTTTATTATGAAGTCTTAAGTTGTGCATGGGCCTTACCATGTTGAATTTGCAGTAGGGTAAATTTCAGCTTATGAGTTTATATAGTTCAGAAGTAAAGAGAATGATGCTAATTGACAGAAAACATATTTTTTTGAGTGGGTACATTATTGTAGAACTGGTGGGCAAAATTCTTTGCTGGTTCAAATGGATGCAACATCACTGAAATCAGTGAAGCTGCACTTTTGCACCACAAAACATTTGGGTTCTTTGCATGGTGAAGCTGAATTTCACACAGGGACTCTGATTGAAAGAGATTTTTGTTTTTAGAAAGTCCCATGGCACTGTGAGACAGCATGGTTTCCTAGGCAGAAATTATAAAACTGCTTGACACAGATAATTAAGGAAGAGTATGATATGTTTGAATACGTTTTACTGATATGGTACATGGAACTGTAATATAGTGCCTAACAAATACAACACAACTAATCACATATATAATAAAATGTGGTGGCCAAACAGATATGTTATTTTCCTGTGGAAACTCAATTTCTTTTTCTTTTCCTTTTTTCCTCTTACTTATTTATTTAAAAATATATAAATAGATTGTGGTTCTGCTTTCATTTTAAACTCTGAGAAGACCATTTGTCAACATTTGAGTGGCTTTGCACACCCTCTGTTTATACGCTTTAGGCTGCAAACCGGTTCTTCAAACTGGTCAAGTAGATTTTGCAGAGTGGCTCTATTATTCGGCGTTAGGATTTAGATTTTTTTTTTTAGCATGCCTATAACAATTGTGTTACCGTACCTGCCATTGATCATCATTTCCCAATTATTGTAACACAAGAAGCACACATGGTTTCCAGATTGCACTTCTGATCTCCTCCAGTCCACAGCTGTTTGCTTAATGAATGCTTGTGGTTTGTTTCCTTTGCCCTGGAATAAAAAAAGAGAGTGAGGCCATAGATCAGGGAAGAAAATGCTAATTCGCATGTTGATTGCGGTATTGTTAGAGGCCTACATGGGCTCAGTGTTTGTTCAGGGCTGCTATAGTGCATATAAGTTTCACTCCATTCAGGTTAAAAGAAGCTTTACCTGCCTGCCCACCCAAGTAAGCTTTGTGTGTGTGTGTGTGTGTGTGTGTGTCAGTTGAGACCTTCAGCATTGTTAAATCAGACTGTAAGAAGAGGTGATGAGTGACATGTTTTCACAGAGGACAGTTTTCAGGTCTTGAAGAGACCTGTTGGAATAAACACATCTGAGATAATAGCATCAAGGCAGGACAAAGGCTACATCAGTGTAAAAATGCCATCAGTCTGAGACATTCTGATGGGACAGCAAGTCAACAATGGACACAAACTGTCTAATGTGTTGGGTATAGATAGCAATAACCCTTAATGGCAACTGCAAAATGAAGCATTATGTTCGGTAGCAGAAAGGAAAATGCAAATTGATTCTCTTTTTGTTAAGATTTAAGTGCTTATCAAGGTTAGTAGGTAGGCCAGGTCTATCAGACCAGAATAATCTGTTGTATTCTAATACACGTAAAAGGGTTGATTCCCCTCTCCCCTCCCTCTCACCTCCCCGCTGCCTCTCTAGATTGCTTTCAAGGCCAGGAAGAGTGTTAAAATCTGGTCTCTTCACATTCCCTGTCGATGCACCTCTCAGCCAATGTGCCCTGGGATTTCAAGGGTTTGACTGGGTATGAGAGGGGCAAGATGGCATTTATCAAGGCCAGAGAACAGGATGTTGCAGTAACTGAGTCAACCAGTGGTTCTACATTCTACAATGCCATTGCACTCCAAGGGTGAAATCCTCTATTGAAGTCAATGGCAAAACTCCCGTTGACTTCGCGAGGTCCTGGATTTAACGCAGAGCCCCCATTTCCAGGGGCTTCTTAGTGGAAGAATGGCTTAGTTTTAGAGCTGGTCAGAAAATTTGAATCCATTTTTTTTTCAATGAAAAATGCCATTTTCAACTCAATAAATATGTTTCCAAAAATATGTCAGTTGACAACATTTTATTTAGGAAAAGAAGAAGCATTCTGATATTTTAAAATTTCAAAAAGTAATTGTTTTTATAAGAAAGCATTTAAAAAGAAGTTTTAAAATGACTGAAATGAGAACAAAATGTTTCCCTTTTTTATTGAAAAAATATTTTCGATCAACCTGAAAGAAAATTTGCTTCTGAACGGAAAAACCTTTTGAAATTTGGGAATTTCCTGCAAAACAGAAAATCTGGTTCCTGCCAAGCTCTGTTTAGTTTCCACATTCTTATGGAGGAAGCTGGGTCTCTATTTTGATATTCCAAGGGGCTCCCTTATAAACTTTGCCCCCACTGTGGGCCAGTGACATTTATTGTTGGGAAGAAGGTTATTTCCTTAAAAGCCTGAAGTCAGATGACAGTACTGGGGAAATGTCTCCAGTGCTGGAACTCCACTTCTTCACTTGTACTGCAGAGCCACTGCTCCAACGTCTGAACGCTGCCTTCCAAAGAGACATGTCCTAAATTATAAAATCATTTGTATGCATGCTGACAATGATGAAGATACTTGATAAGCATTGTTTTATAAGCTGTTATGCTGATGCAAAATACTACCTGTCACTCTCCCACACATTAAGACATCAGATAAAACAAGCTCTACTGAACTGTGTCTAACAAAATAGATATGTTACCATTAGCCAATTCCTTCGATGGTTTGCAGAGTTGGGGAGTATAAAGTGTTGCTTGTAAGAGGAAATAGGTATCTTTAATCAAAGGTTCTTCGATTGTTCAACTCTTCTCTAACTTTGGACAATTATGTATCATTTTTTCAATGTCTTGCTATTTCTGGTAACAGAGCATCTGGGCCAGATCTAAAACACACTGGTGTAAATCTGAAGTAACTCCATTAACTATGAGGACAATTTGGCCCCCTGTATCTGACTCACATCTTTCCCTTTCATTCAATTAGTGCTTGGCACAAATCTGTAGTTGCTTAAAAGCTTTTTCTCTGGTTGGGAAAAATCCTCATTGCAAAAGATAGTAGAAAGGAGCAATCCAATGACCCACAAGCCTAGATGACTGAAGCCAGATATATTTAGCTGTCTAGCAGTCTCAAAATCACTGTTTAGGCTAGACACAGGCAGAAGAGCAACTAATATGGCAAAGGCCTTTTTGTCTTGTTGCTCTGATGATAACACTTCAATATGTACTTTACAGAGCAACTCTCTCTAGTGTCCCTGGATCGCCTGGAAGAAAGGGTGTGGTACAGGGAGTCTGTTATATGCTTGGCAGTTCATTATGAGAGGTTTTTGTTTGTTTTTTTGTTTGTTTTTTTAAATGGAGAAGCTTTTAGGAAAAGTTGTAGGTTTTTAACTGCAAGTTTTGGGGCAAAAGTTCATAGGGTTGCGAGGGGGCGTGGGGGAGGGGAAGCTTTCATTTTAGTTAGGGTGACTTTTTTCAGTGAGAGGGGATTGTAAATATTTTCCCTGGGCAATTTTGGGAAAAAAGTATGATTCTGCCCACCATGAATTATATCACAACCGAAGGTTAATGTGACTTCATTGAGAGATGGATTAGGCCCAGAATGGAGAAGTATGAAGACAGAACAAAAAGAGGAGAATATTGTGGTCAGTGGAGATTCCACATGGACATTCCTAGATCATGGAGAGGACAAATACTCACCATCACAACAAACAGAAGCACAAGCTTCTTTATATTGCTCTGCCAATGTGACTTAGTCTTTCTAGGTCAAGGGTATCTTTAAGAGTTAGAGGTGGGCTTGATTTTCATCATTACTATCCAGGCCTTGGTCTTTTTTGCTGTTTACTGCCAGTTTTAACAGTGGTTTTTCATGGGGTATATCTGTGTCCCCTAGAAATTAATGTAGCCATCAGATAGTCACCTGTTTGAATCTAGTCCATATCAATAATGGTAAAATGTATTACTAAGTATGGAAAAGCTTATAGCCCATAGCCTGTCCCCCAGTCCCGAGCAGAATGTGCTTCTTTTTGGAAGTTTTCCATGAGGTGCCAGCCGCTCTTTAAGGCTAAACAATTACTTAATATTAGCTCGGTATGTAACATGGTGATGAAATCTGTAGCATACTACCTTTTCACAGCACACACACAAAATAAAAAAAAATACAGACCTCAGCTAGTTATAAATGACATAGGAAATGAAAATCCCCAGCCAAAGAGAGAGAAAGCAGACTGATAAGCAATCATTAAAGTGCTATCCTTTCCCACAGTATAATATTCAGCTCTGGCATAAGAGGAGGAGCCCACACTACAGCAAAAACCTCTCCAACAAAAAAAAAACGGGGCACAGGGTTGATAGTCTAAAATGGTTTTCAGATCTTTTAAAGTCGACCTTGAGTTGTTTTCCTCTTTTTTTTAAAAAAATGAGCTTTGATCTGAGATTTTTATGTTCATTTAGGCCCTGACTCAGCAAAGAACTTAACTGAATACACATATGCCATGCTGCAAGTTGAGCATGTGCTTAAGTCCTTTGCTGAAACAGGGCCTTAGAGTGGAACTTAATTTAGGACATAGGAGGTTAATCTGAAGCTTTGTAGCAAAGACAGTGTTTGTACAAACCCCTGTGAAGATAAACCAGCTGAGTTTTGCACACCTCTCTTTACAGCATTTTGTTATTCCTGAGTGCAGATGAGGTGCCAACTTTAATCCTGGTGTATCAATATACTTACACCGAGGATTAAATTGATTGGAAAACTACTCTTTATTTGACTATCAGTAGACGCTCCTCAATAGAAAGTTTATTTATTTATTTGTACTTCCTAGGGCTCCAGTCAGGGCCTCGTTGTGTTAGGTACTGTACCATCACAGAGGAAGTTATGGTCCCAGCCTCGAAGACCTTCAAAATCTAAGTAGAAAAAAACAAACTAAGGGATGTGGGGGATGGAGGAGCGGTGGTGGTAAGAGAGGATACATCAGACAAACAAGACATGGCTGTATCGAATGCAGTAAGATTCCTAACAGGACTTGAAGCAGTGACAGGTATATATACTCAATGATGAGACGAAAGCTTTACTAGGCTAAAGAGGGCTGGCTATCAAAAATGTCACCCAGCCATGATGGCATTTGTGAAACAGAGAGAGAAATGTAAATACCACCTTTACCTCATGGCATTACTGTTTCATTTTAAAATGTTATCAAAATATTGCCTACCAATCCTTGCCCAGGAATGTGGGCAGAGATGCTACATTATGGCGATTCTTTCACAGGGTTAGGCTGATCACTAAATTTGAGATCAGGAAGGGATTTGGAGGCTTGTTTTCCCCCTTCCTCTGAACATTTATATACGGATCACATGTTAGGGTCCCACACTGTCAGTTTCCTGTGGTTTGAGGATGCTCGCCAATGCAGACCTAAGAGCTTCATATCTTTGTCTTTGTCTACTGCAGTAAGGCAACAGACAGACTTCATCAGCAAATGGAGGGGCAACCCATCCATTAGCATCAGCAGAGGAATGAAGAAGAATGAGCTGGCAAGGAACAAAATGACCTCAAATTTGAGCAAAGAGGATGTCAGGGAGTATAACTGCAAAAGACTGGTTTTCTCTTGGTGATGAGAGAGGAGCTACTCAGGGTGACTGTCACAGCAGGTAGGAGCTGCACCTTTCCTGCAAACAAACACCGGCGTCAATAAGTGCCTTTTAATGTGCACTGAGTCTTTGTGTAGGAAAAGGATGTGCAGTTGGCAAGTACAGAGCTGTAAGGGGATAGTTTGAACATGGTGATAAAACGTCTAGCTTTACTCCAGGCTTGACTTTATCATTTACCAAGGGATATTGTTAGTGTGAAGATGATAGCCACCCTCTGACAAGAGACAGACAGTGAAATGTATATGAACAAAACATCCATTGTGGAGAATTCTATCCTGTACGGGTGGTGACTTTTGTATCCATAATCACACAACATTACAGAGAGAGATAAAGCACGAAGCACGGGGAAGGGAAATAAGCGCACTCAATTGAACGGGTTCCAGAAACAAAGGCAGGCGACCTCCATGTTAAAGTCTAAACATAAGTCTAAACATAAAATCTTGCGTGTTTGTGTCCCCTGTCAGATATGAGATGTGGACATAGGGCAAGGTGAGTACTTGGGAAAATGAGGTTAGCTCACTAGTGCCAGATGGTATGCTCGGCCTGGCAACAGGAAAAAGCTATAAGTGGAAAGAATGACTTTCCATCATAGATCAGAAGTATGGTGGCTGTTGAAACTGGAGCTGGGCACATAACACAAACATTTCCCCATGAGCATTTGTAGAAATTAACATCCCTCCCCAAATTATCACTTTTCTTGGAACTTCGAGTGACTGAGTTTTACTCATGGAAGTGAAGTCTTGAGGACTGAGAATTTTAGACTCACATCCATGATGACTCATTTCAGAAGTGGTGTGGTTTATATTGTTTACTGTACCTTTAGGTTTAAGTAACAGTGAGAAATATCCAGACAAAAAGCCCCAACGCTGAATTAGGGATACAATCACTTCACTCCCCAGCCAAGAATAATCATTTACAAATCATGAACATAGTAGATACAATACAGGTACCACATTTTCAAAATCCTCCATTAGATCAATTTTACAGAAGGCTATTCAGTGAGTTAGACAAGGATCTGATCACAGCCTTCACAGCTTGGACCATGCATGCCCACAAAATTGCTTTATGTCAGTGACTGGTGATTTCAGACAATTACTGACCAGGAAATACAAAGCATTTGGTATATTCATATGGGATGGGGCACTGGTTGATGCAGTAGAGTTTCCCCAATCCCCCATCAGAGCTCTAGCCCGGTGACAATTAAATTGGCTTGACAACAATCTGACTGCATCCTTCAAAACTCAGACGTGTACAGTCACATGGAATTATTGTGTGTGCCTGTGAAAAGATGTAGTTTAAATTGTGCAACTAGCCAATACTTACAGCGACAGATTTCTTCCCCCTAAGAATAATGCCACGTACAAGTCTTGATGCCATAGTCAAGCCTTACTTGGCCCAGAGAGAAGAAAAAAGGGGTTCAAAATTTCTAAATGTTCCATATTCCTGCTTATTTGCTGCTACTTTTAAAAAGTGATTCAAATCACGAGTGGCTTCTTCCAGCACTCTTTCCGATTGTGGTCTTAATCTGAAGCCTGTTAAAGTCAAAGGGAGGCTTTCCATTGGTTTCAGTGGGAATTGGGTGAGGCTCATCCAAGCAGGGATCACAAACATTTTAGTCTGATTTATGTGATGAATCGCAGATAACCAACACAACTCAAAATTCCAAATACCAAGTCTTGTGAAAGATGTATTTATAATTTTAGTAAAATTACTCAACTCTTTGGGGCAGGAACCATATTTTTTGTTCTGTGTTTGTATGGCGCCTAGGACAATGGGCCCTTGATCCAGGATTGGAGCCCTTAGGTGCTACCACAAGACAAATAATAATAATAATAACAATAATAATTTTTATTAGTGACTAATTTCAAGGAAATTGGGATCTAATCATAGATTTTCTACAACTAGAAAAAAGGGTAAATTCCTTTAATAAATTGTTCACTTTGAATTTGCTCAGCTCTAGACAAAATCTAATGCTGAGTTCAATTGCCAAGCCTATTCATGTGATGGCTGTGCTTGTAATGTAGACAGCTGTCTATTTGAAAGTAGCCTGAGACTCACAAATCATTTCACATAGGCCATCAGATAGCCAAATCAGATATTCGCATGTTTTGTTCTGAACAGATGTCGGTCAAATTTGGCCTACTAACACAAGTACATTACCAATCTCTTGATCCAGTCATTCTCCTATGCCCTTCTATTTATAGCTTTTGAATTTGAATCTTACTTTGCCATGTATAAGGTGTATGTGGTCTCCCTTCTTGCCAGCAATAGGACAGGAATTCTGCGACTTTGAAAATGTCCAGGTAGTGAGGTCTATTAGAAAGTGGAATACTCTCCCAAGGGAAGTGATGGAAGACTTATTGCTTGAGTCTTTTATAACCAGACTGGACAAAACATACCCCAGGGAAACATCTTGCACTGGTGGGGAAATGAACTACTGTAAATGACCCACCAGGTCTTTTCCATTGCTAATTTGTATTGTTCAATGATAAGAAAATATTGGCTTAAAGAGCCAAAAGAAAGTAGAGGGTTCTGTGGACAAGAGATGAAATTCATGATGATCCCCCATTTTTTCTCATGAAAAAGGCTGTCTCTAACCTAAACCTAGAGGCTAAATCAGAAGGTCTGGTTTGTCGGCAAATAATAATGCATGGGGTGCATCCTTTTTCCTTATGAAAATAGCATAAATCTGAAATTCTCCACCGCTGGAAAGAAATTTAATATTTAAAGGTAATTTGACCTGTACATGTGTGTGCCATGAATCTTTTATGTGACCTACAGCAAATGTATTTATATAGTATTATTCTGAGGATACTTATTTCTTATTCATTTCTGGGATATTATTTTTTCTTTCTTTGACTAATGTACATTTGCTCTTCTCATTTCCCTATTCAGCCAGAGCCAAGTTAACCCTCATATTTATCCTTTTTTCCCAATTCTGGTAAGTAAGATTGGAGACATTTGGACACTATGTGACTAATATTACGCTGGAATTGCACTCATTAGGATTCTAAAAGTTATGTCCATCTTGTTTTTGTAAACATTCCCCTTCTATTATTTTTTTAAATTTGGCTTTATGAAGATACTTGGAATAGAGGTGAAAATAGAGGGGTGAAAAGAACTCTTCCTACTATTTCACACTAAACCTGTGCTCATTTCTACCAAGGAAGCTTTGGGAAGGTCCTAAAGTCTTGTGTCACCCATTAGCTGTGATCATGTCTCCCTGTGTTAGATGGACGACATGCGGTGAAATTAATTCCTGGGTCTAGGAGTATGTACCTCTTAAGTCCCACTGAACCACTATTTTTGGGCTTCAATGCGTATTATGGTTGTACTGGCCCTCTGAACATGAGTGAGTTTCGCTCATTAGAGGATAGGAGCCTGCAACTTATATAGAGCTTTGGAAGTTCCAAGTTAATTTATGGGCTAGGGAGGTGTGGTTTTGGTTGAGCTGGTCAAAAAATTTCAGAGGAACATTTCTTCTGTGAGGAAAAAATGCTGTTTCATCTAAATCAAAACTTTCTGCGGGACTGTGTTGATTTTGACAAAAAAAATTTCTGGAAAAAAAAGGGGAAAAAAGCATTTGGATTAAAAAACCTATTTATCAGAAAGGAACATTTGGATTTTTCATATCAGAACAAGTTCTCATTTTGAAATGTATTTTGTTTCATTTTATAATTATTATAAAGTACAATAAAATATAGAATTTTAAAAAGTCAAAATTGGAATGCAGTGTTTTGATTTCAACCTGAAATTATCCCCCCCCAATTTAATTTTGTGAGAAATTATTTTTTTTTTGTTTTTGTTTCAATTCAAAACAAAAACACAATTGAAAATGTCAGAATTCCCCATCAAATGGAAACTCTGAGTTTCAACCAGCTCTAGTTTTGGTTGCTGAATGTTCTAGGTTCTATCCCCACAAACAAATGAATTTGATACCTTTGATTAACATTCTCTCCCCACCCCCATTATTTTCTATTTTCACACACTTCTGTGCTTCCCGATCCCAGAAGAGGCTACAAGCAGGAAACACTGGAAATCCCACGAGACTGTTCTTATGGGATGTCCAGACAAATTTTTTAAACTCAACATCTTTGCACAATTTGGATTTGCTTTAGAGAACAATCTGTAATTTTGAGTGCTTTTTAGTGCCCGTTCTGAACTCTCCATTTACTGAACTTTACCTGTTGCTTAAAAAATAAAATCACAGATGGGACCAAGCTGCAAAATTCAGATACAAATTTCAAATGTCCCAAAATTCAGATGTTGTCCAGCTATGGGGATTAGGTTCAGCCTAGGGACAGCTGCAAAATTTGAATCTGGATTAAGATTCCAACCCTCATACTCAAAGGTTCGGGTGTTTCAATCTGGGGTTTTGATTCAGATACATCTCTGTTTATAAAAACAACCTCCCCACCCCCCCCCAAAGCATAGCTATCACAATACACCCTGGATTCACGCCTGTCTAAGCGTAAAAAGAAAAAAAAAACTGTAAACAAAAAATCTTTTCTCAGCTATTGAAGTTTTGGGGGAGCAAAAATACAGGAATATTAAAATTAAAGAAGTTTAAAAATTGAGGGCCAGATCTTCACTTTCCCCTGAGTTTAGTGAGCTAGTCACTAATCTCAAGGGAACTTACACCAGAAGTGGATCTGACCACTAATTGCTTTTAGTTTTTGGTTGATCATTTACTTTTGTCACATTGGACAAATAGCTAAACGGGTCATTTGCACTGTCCTTCAGAATGTCTTTCATTTATGATGTTCATTCAGTAACTCGATGCTGTTGTATCTGGGTTCTGAACACTTCACAAGAAATATTGAAGTTTAGGCTTGGGGAAAGAGGATTTTTTTCATAGGTTATTATTATTATTATTTATTATTTATTTTATTATCTGATGCCATCAAAACATACTCAGTTCTCATCAACTCCTTTTATTTAATGCATGAGGCAAGGTTTTGGCCTACATCACTTGGGAGGCTTCTCCAAATATAGCACTGGCACAGTCACAACAGAGGAATTCAAATCTATGAATTGTCTGTGTTGCTTGACACATTTTTGTTGGGAAAGCCAGGTTGATTCAGACATAGTGTAATTATACCAGACTGTTTGCCCTTTCCTGACTCTCCCATTGACCTTCATACTTCAGTGAGTCTTAATTTTTAAGCTTAGGGAGAGAGAGCCTGTTGCTTTAGGATGTTGCTTCAAGGCCACAGCAATGTTAAACCCAGTGTTAAGGTCTCTCACTTAATGTTACAGCTCAAACTCAACGCACATGAACACTGAAGCATTTTGAGGGATGCAGAAAAATATTTTTAAAAGAACAATAGAAAACAACAATTAAGCCTTATAAATCCACAGTTCTAAATTGTACAAAAGGCTGAGAAGCCAGATACAACAGCATTTTAACTGTGTGTGTGTGTGTGTGTATTTGACTTCTCTGTTTCTTTGGGATTGGGTGTGGGTGTGGGAAAGAGTAACTCTAACTAGTGCCAGCCCTTGGTAAAAGTACAGAGAGGCTACGATGGGGTGTACAATCCCCACACCACAAGAAGGGGCTAAAGAGCAACTTTGGACCATATAACCCTGCCCCATTGCACCTGCAAACCATGATAGTCTTGGAGGAGGAGCCTTAAAAAAGGAGAAGCCCAGCACAGAAGGGCCCAGCATGGGGAGGTGGACAGCTCTCACCTCAGCTCCTAGAGAGGAACCCAGCAGAGAACCTAAGCTGTCCTATGAGCCCAGAACAGTGCTACAGTCAGCTGGAAGATCCAGGTAAAATAGACAGCAGCTCCTTATGTCTGTTAATGTAATTTATTTTCCTTTTCTATTTTGAGGACAAAGACTAGGGGCTGGGTCCCAGCGCAGACTCCTGCTGAGAATATGAACCACCTGAAGAGAAGGTGGATGCATTGTAGAAAATAGCCCAGGGAAGAAGCAAGAGATCTGACCAGGCAGACTTTAAGCACTTGCCCCAGAGGTCCCTGGGCTGGAAACCAGGGTAGTTTAATTAGTTTAATAATAATGGAGGATTTCAACTACCCCCATATTGACTCGGTACATGTCATCTTAGGACGGGATGCAGAAATAAAATTCCTAGACACCAGAAATAACTGCTTTTTGGAGCAGCTAGTCCTGGAACCCACCAGGGGAGAGGCAATTCCCCTGGACTGGGTTCCCCTATATCTTTCACCAGACAGCTATCCAGAATACCCCAGATACAAAGGGAGCAGAAAGATTATTGGGCCTGGGACTATTGTGTGAAAATCTTGGATCACCCTAAAAGGGATGAGATCAAAGGTGACCCAGCCAGAGAGCCAAGTCTCAAGCCAAAGGGGACCACCAGCGGTGTACTGGTTGGTGAGTCACCTTGATGCAGGGGCTCAAATAGCAATATTCAGATCTTCATTCTGAACACCCTAAAGTTACAATGTGTTTGAATCCAGGATTTGTGACTGTTCTGTCATATGTCTGGGTGTTTAGATGTTTGAGGCTGTCTTTGTGTGTGAGAGGGAATTGGGGTGAAAATGAAAGATGGAATTTGTTTCATTCCTCTGTTCTTTCCTCTACTGCCCCTTTGTTTCCATGGGTGAGCATGAGAGCTGGGTGAACTTAGAAAGATTTTATTATGAGATGTTCCCAGATATTCAAATTCTGAAGAAAATATTGTGACTGCAAAGGTGGTCTGGAAATCTCACAAGAACAAGGTCTCTCTTGCACTATTTCAGTTGCAGTCCTGGCTGGGAACTAAGAAATGCAGAAGCACATGAGAATGGAAAAAATATTAATAATACAACTTTTCTAAATGTCCAAAAGAGTTTGGCTTGATTTCAGGCCAATGAATCACAATAAGGTGGCATTTGAACCAGTTTTATCATCCTGTCTGAGAAGGTAGCTAGGTTAGAGAAGCTCTTTTTTCACTGGAGAGCCCATAGAATTTTGATCTGCCATGGACAGAAAGGGGTGGGTTCTCCTCTCTCTGTATGTTGATTTCATTTTCAACCATGTATATGCCACAATCTCCTAGACTCACTCAGATGGAATGAGGAGAAAAACCATCAGCAGAAGGCAGGAACCTAAGGCATATGCTGCCTTTTATAGTATAGTGGTTACAGTTTGGGGCTCGATTTGTGGAATTACCACAAGCACTAAGTAAGGTGCAGCACATAAGCATGCTAACTCAGGTGCAGAGCGGTCCCTGATTGCCCACTTACATCTGAAGAGAAGTAAACTTCTTTAACCTGGTACAGATGACACCCTCCTCCATTCTGACTCAGTTGTTCTGGTTGAAGATTTGAGGGAGCAGAGCCAAGGCTCCTCCCATTTCCTGCCCGCCCACCAGTGTGGAGGGGAATATCAGTCTTGTGAAGGCTGCTTTTCCCAGTACTCTGCAGGTGACCTATCCAGAGGTTTAATAGAGCACCTTCAAACACCCCTCTTCCCTGTGTGGGTTCACAGGGAAACGTCATGGTTCACAGGTGCTACAATGAGGAGTTCTGCACAGATAGATAGATAGATAGATAGATAGTAAAAAACAATAACATCTGGCAGGTGGCAGATCTATGGAGAGAACATAAATAGAGATCTTAAGCAGCCTCCATCCCTGCCATTTTAGGACTTAGTTTTTGCTTTCCTGCGCAGAGAAGATGCTCGCTTGAGTAAAACTGACCTCTAAAAGTCTAAATTCTTACTGTTAAAGACTGAAGCCAAAACAAGAACTTTACTAAACACAGAGTGAATCAGAAATCAGTGGCAGTAACTGAGCCAAAAGGGCGTTTGACAAAAGTATGGCAAAGCCTTTGTAAACCTATCAAAACGTCTTGCATGGCCAGTCACACTGGACGCTGCAACCTTCTGTTGCTTTCTCTCTCAGCTCCCTTTCTCAGGATATGTCTACACTGCAATTAAACACTCACAGCTGGCCTGTGCCAGCTGACTCAGGCTTGTGGGACTTGGGCTAAGAGGCTGTTTAATTGCAGTGTAGTCAGTCAGAGCTGGGACCCTCCCATGTACCCCAGGTTCCAGTCAGAACCTGGATTTCTACACCATATTTAAGCAATCCCTTATCCCGAGCCTCACAAGCCCAAGTCAGCTGGCATGGGCCAAATGCAGGATTTTAATTGCAGCATAGAGATATCCTGAGTCTCCTAGATTCTACATGTTAGCACATCAGCATGTGTGTTCAACCAGGCCAGCTCTGGAAACCCCCCTCTTACAGTCACCTTGGAAATGCTCCTATGAAGCAGACAAAAGAAATGCATCCGAAGTAGATGCTTCCATCCTTGAATATGGAATTAATAATAACTGCAAACCCCAAGAGTGCTGGACATATGTATATCTCATCCCAAATTGATAGAAGCATCCGTTGGTAAGTTCCAGTTACCAGCTAGCAGTACTAACTTTGAAGTACAATGTTGCCTTGTGTCTATCAGACTAAACAGCTCTTTGTGACTTGCCATTTAACCAGTTACTCTGACTCTGGCTCTGTTACAGATACTGGAGTGAAATGGTCTGTGTTTGCCTTTAGTTCTCTGGAGTGCTGTATCAGAAGAGGAGAGCATATTTTCCTTTTCCTTCCCCTTCTATGTTGCAGCTCCTAGGATTCTGTAAGAGACTAAAATGTGGCTGCCACATGATGTGCATGGCAGCCAACAATAAAGAAACTCAGCATGATACTAAACCTTTCACCACCTGCTACCTTAAAAAAGGACATGCCATATCTAGGCAGACTGATACCTGTGGTCTTAGGCCTCCCTGGTATCCAAGATAAACTTTCAAGGGAACTCCCAGAGCCAAATTCATAGACGCACATCATAGAATATCAGGGTTGGAAGGGACTTGAGGAGATCATCTAATCCAACCCTCTGCTCAAAGCAGGACCAATCCCTAATTTTTGACCCAGATCCCTAAATGGCCCCCTCAAGGATTGAACTCACAACCCTGTGTTTAGCAGGCCAATGCTCAAACCACTGAGCTATCCTTCCCATCCAGGAGTGTAGGACATGCACTTTGGAACCTACACTTCTCGGGTGGAGGGCGGTGATTGGATGGGTGATTCTCCCTGGAGAAGAGTAGGTAGCAGCAGATAGTCCCTTGAGGTTCTACAATGCAAGACCAGCTTTATTTTTTGTCTCCCTAATAGGACAGAGCCTGTCTGGGGGAGGTGCTGAATCGGCAGCCCATCTCAGTTCACCCCTTCCCAACGTGGCATGATTTTGAAGGTCCCTGATAGAGCAGAGGTTGTGGGTGATTTTCTCCACTGGTAACACTTCTGTTTCTGAGCACCCAGTGACTCTATGGGAACCCATGCAAAGGGGCATTGACCTGTCAAACCCAGTGGTTGCCTTGGATATTCAGACATGAGGAAATCTGGTGTGTTTCAAAGCCTGCAAACCCATGAGAAGTGCTTCTGGCACAAATGTATGTAGATATTGCTCAAATTTTTTCATGCCAAATGAGAAGGATTCATGAGGCTCTAGCTAGAAGTCTCTGAGAACATAATTTCAAGTGTCATGTTCTAGTACTTCCTTCTTCATCCCAAACCAAGACGTGCAGAGGCAGCTCGCACACACAAATTCCTTTAAAAAAAATAACCCAACTTTTTAGACTCTCAAAGGAGTCTCAGTTGTGGCTGTGCAGCAGTAACTGGATTAGAGTAATGCAAGCACCCTGTCACCTTTGGGACCTCCTGTTCCTATCTGGACATAAATAAATGGGCATGGAAATTGTTTGAAACTGATGGCTGTGCAAGATCAGAAGCTAATGTAGACAATCTCAGGCTGGAACTTGGCAGGGCTGCAAAGGAATGTGGAGCTGGCATTGAAAATAGCTCATTTGTGGACATGAACGGGAAGTGCTCATAGCTTCAGAGGCAGAGCTTCTTCAGCTCAATGACAGGGAGATCAGTAGAGCGCCACTAGCATCTCTCACCCAAACTGAGGGAACTTAATATTTTGTCTAGAAAACAAGCCAATCAGGTTCCCTCCAACCCCCACACACCTTCCTTCAGAACTAATTCCAGTTTGCTGTGCAAGTTTGCTCACCTTCATTATTCCACAGGTTTATTAATATGCTTTTTATGGAAGCGAAATAATGCTAACCTTGGGTCAGATCCTCAACTGCTGTAAATAGGTGTCCCTCTTTTGCATGAAAGCTGAGGATTTGGCCTCTTTATTCTCTCTCAATAGCTGCACACTTTTATGCCCTTTTAGTTTGCTTATTTGTCTATTATTTTGATTAGCCACTGAAGTTTCTCTGCTAAAAATAAGGCTAGCTACAGAATAATCTGACCGTCAGACACTCCTGATATGTTTGGTACCTTGTTGTTTTCCTTTCCCCCTCTCTCTTTCTCTGTCTCTCGTTCTCTTTTATCCCATGGAAGCTAAAACTTTATTATAAAACTGAAGATAAGTGTATCAGTTTGCTTGGATTCTGGCACAACAGAACACAAGCAATGAGAAGATAAGGGAATTTGGTTGAATACAACAAGTAGCATGGAATCTAAACCAAATGACATCAGATAAGACTTCCACTGAGTTTCTATTAAAACTGTAATAAATAAGGAACACAAAAAAATTCTTTTTTCAGGATCTTTTTTTTTGTTATTGTCTCTATCAGTTCTTCAGAGGTACAGCTGCTAGAGCTGTTCTTCTATTCATATTTGGAACCAATAAGCTCAGGTCAACTAATGTTAAAGGTCTGGCAGATCCAGATTAGTGACTGAAAGACTCAATAAAGTTTTATTTAGTTATTTAGTTATACACTTTATTTAGGCTCTCATAGGACAATCCATTAGCCTGCCGAGGGGCCGAGCAGTAGTATTAACAGCAGTCTGTGGCTCATAACCCTGTAGCTACAGTTAGGGTCCAAAAACAGGACAGTGGCTGGTGGGAGGTAGGGATGGGAACTGAACTAAATGAAGTATATATTTAATATGTTGGATTTCAGCATTATATGGGTTTGGATGAATACGCCAGTCTTCTGTGCCAGATTCCCTGTTGGTGCTAATGAGTTTACCTCCTCTGAATTGATCCAACTGCTGAATGCATGGATTGGTCCTTTCTCCAGTTGTTTTTAACAAGCCCTCCTACCCAGGCAGAGACAGTGGTTGGCTTTCCCTTCACCAAATGAGACGAGGAAGAGAGAAAAGGTCAGTACACCAAACAAGGGGGGAAAATATTGCAAGTAGGTAGGAAAATTCAGAACCCAAATGCCTCAGAATGTGGCATGTCCGTAATCTGGATGTAATGATATTTTGAATATTGGGGATCATGTACATTTTGAGGAAACCAAACAAAGGTCTTAAATCCCACAGCACTTAGGGGGGTGGGCATAAGTCTTTTTATAAAAGTGAAAGTGGATGATAAAAAACCAACCTTCCACACAAACTTCCTCGTGGCTGGACTTTACTAAAACTAAACAAGTCCTTTACAACACACACTTTGCTTCTCTACAAAAGAAAAAGGACACTAAACTATCTAAACTACTGCATGCCACAAGAGGCCACAGCAATGGTTCCCTTAACCCACCCAGCAATATTGTTAATCTATCCAACTATACTCTTAGCCCAGCAGAAGAATCTGTCCTATCTCGGGGCCTCTCCTTCTGCCCCTCCACCCCCACGAATATGATACAGTTCTGTGGTGACCTAGAATCCTATTTTTGACATCTCCGACTCAAGAAATATTTCCAACACACCTCTGAACAACATACTAATCCACAGAGACCTTCCTACCAACACTACAAAAAGAAGGATTCTAGGAGGACTCCTCCTGAAGGTCGAAACAACAGACTGGACTTCTACATAGAGTGCTTCCGCCGACGTGCACAGGCTGAAATTGTGGAAAAGTGGCATCACTTGCCCCATAACCTCAGCCATGCAGAACACAATGTCATCCACAGCCTCAGGAACAACTCTGACATCATAATCAAAAAGGCTGACAAAGGAGGTGCTGTTGTCATCATGAATAGGTTGGAATATGAACAAGAGGCTGCTCGGCAGCTCTCCAACACCACTTTCTACAAGCCATTACCCTCTGATCCCACTGAGGGTTACCAAAAGAAACTACAGCATTTGCTCAGAAACTCCCTGAAAAAGCACAGGAACAAATCCGCACAGACACACCCCTGGAACCCCAACCTGGGATATTCTATCTGCTACCCAAGATCCATAAACGTGGAAATCCTGGGCGCCCCATCATCTCAGGCATTGGCACCCTGACAGCAGGATTGTTTGGCTATGTAGACTCCCTCCTCAGGCCCTACGCTACCAGCACTCCCAGCTATCTTCGAGACACCACTGACTTCCTGAGGAAACTACAATCCATCAGTGATCTTCCTGAAAACACCATCCTGGCCACTATGGATGTAGAAGCCCTCTACACCAACATTCCACATAAAGATGGACTACAAGCCGTCAGGAACAGTATCCCCGATAATGTCACGGCAAACCTGGTGGCTGAACTTTGTGACTTTGTCCTCACCCATAACTATTTCACATTTGGGGACAATGTATACCTTCAAATCAGCAGCACTGCTATGGGTACCCGCATGGCCCCACAGTATGCCAACATTTTTATGGCTGATTTAGAACAATGCTTCCTCAGCTCTCGTCCCCTAACGCCCCTACTCTACTTGTGCTATATTGATGACATCATCATCTGGACCCATGGAAAAGAAGCCCTTGAGGAATTCCACCATGATTTCAACAATTTCCATCCCACCATCAACCTCAGCCTGGACCAGTCCACACAAGAGAGCCACTTCCTGGACACTACGGTGCTAATAAGCGACGGTCACATAAACACCACCCTATACCGGAAACCTACTGACCGCTATTCCTACCTACATACCTCCAGCTTTCACCCAGACCACACCACATGACCCATTGTCTACAGCCAAGCTCTACGATACAACCGCATTTGCTCCAACCCCTCAGACAGAGACAAATGTCTACAAGATCTCTATCAAGCATTCTTACAACTACAATACCCACCTGCTGAAGTGAAGAAACAGATTGAGAGAGCCAGAAGAGTACCCAGAAGTCACCTACTACAGGACAGGCCCAACAAAGAAAATAACAGAACGCCACTAGCCGTCACCTTCAGCCCCCAACTAAAACCTCTCCAACGCATCATCAAGGATCTACAAGCTATCCTGAAGGACGACCCATCGCTCTCACAAATCTTGGGAGACAGGCCAGTCCTTGCCTACAGACAGCCCCCTAACCTGAAGCAAATACTCACCAGCAACCACACACCACACAACAGAACCACTAACCCAGGAACCTATCCTTGCAACAAAGCCCGTTGCCAACTGTGTCCACATATCTATTCAGGAGACACCATCATAGGGCCTAATCTCATCGGCCACACTATCAGAGGCTCGTTCACCTGCACATCTACCAATGTGCTATATGCCATCATGTTCCAGCAATGCCCCTCTGCCATATACATTGGTCAAACTGGACAGTCTCTACGTAAAAGAATAAATGGACAGAAATCAGATGTCAAGAATTATAACATTCATAAACCAGTCGGAGAACACTTCAATCTCTCTGGTCCCTCGATTTCTGATCTAAAAGTGGCTATTCTTCAACAAAAAGACTTCAGAAACAGACTCCAACGAGAGACTGCTGAATTGGAATTAATTTGCAAATTGGATACAATTAACTTAGGCTTGAATAGAGACTGGGAGTGGTTGTCCCCTTGTTTATTTCCCCCTTCCTCCCCCCCCCCCCCCACTGTTGCTCAGATGTTCTTGTTAACTGCTGGAAATGACCCACCTTGATTATCACTACAAAGGGTTTTCCCCCGCCACCCACTCTCCTGCTGGTAATAGCTCATCTTAAGTGATCACTCTCCTTACAGTGTGCATGATAAACACCCATTTTTTCATGTTTTATGTGTATATAAATCTCCTCACTGTATTTTGCACTGAATGCATCCGATGAAGTGAGCTGTAGCTCACGAAAGCTTATGCTCAAATAAATTGGTTAGTCTCTAAGGCGCCACAAGTACTCCTTTTCTTTTTGCGAATTCAGACTAACATGGCTGCTACTCTGAAACCAGTAAAATTTAAGTTACTCTTGCTGTTTCCACCAATGAACTAAATCTGGTTATTATTTTTTGGGGTAAAATTTTCAGAAGTGCTTAATGGCCAACTTTTCAAAGGTATTCAGGTGTCTACAGATAGAGATATGTGCCTCATGGGATTTTCAAAAGCATGTAAGCACGGTAGGCACCTATCTGCATCTTTAGGTGCCTAAACACCTTTGAAATCAGGCTGTAAGTGATTTAGGGTAAAATTTTCTGTCACCTAAGTGACTTGGGAGCCTCTGTCTCATTTTCAAAAGTGACTTGGGCTTTTAGTAGCAGAAAGGCAAAATTTTCAAATGTGCTTATGGGTCTGTCTAGACACAATAGCTGGCCTGTACCAGCCAACTTGGGCTCATGGGGCTCAAGCTGTGGGGCTGTTTCATTGCTGTGTAGATTTCCAGGCTTGGGTTGGAGTCCACGCTCTGGGTCTCTCCCACCTTGCAGGGTCCGAGAGCCCAGGTTCCAGCCTGAGCCCAGAAGTCTAGACAGCAATGAAAGCCCCACCCCAGGAGTCCTAGTCAGCTGGCACAGGAAGCCACGGGTGTCTAGTTGCTGTGTAGACATACCCTAAGTGACATTGGAGTCTAAGTCCTATTCAGAATCAATGCTCCAAAGTCACTTAGCTGCTTCACAATATATTACCCATGGGGCAGACAGAGGACACAATGAGGAGGATCTTTGTTTTGAAATAGGTGGTTTACTCACCTTAGGGCCAAACGTCTCTGTGTTCCTCACAAAATGCCTGTGTAAGTGCACTGTGTCAAGGGTTAAAGTGCACTTGCCCTCCCAACCAGTGCTTCTTTTGGAGCTCACTCTAGTACTGGACTCTCCTAAGGCTGTGTCAAGGCATTTTCTGTGAGGACAGTACTCATGGCTCCATAGCTTTTCCGTATCACACCAGCAACTCAGTAGCTCATCCCCTTTTTTTCTATTTAACTTAGAATGGAAGACAGGCCAGGGACACACTTTGCAGGGGATGTGACAGACAGTATATGCCAGAAGAGAAGTTTTCTTTACTCTGATTTAGAATGTGCCTCCCCAGAGCGCTGTCACAGGTACAAATGTTGGCTCCCATCCTACAAACGCAGTACTACCAACCAAGGCGATGCTCACTATTACGCAATGCTGTCAGTTTTGGATGGTACGTACGGACTGATTAGGACTGACTGAGTTGTCCAAACAGACTTCGTGCATCCAGGAAGCTTTGTGAAGGATGCCGTTCTTCATTTGAGACAGAATTTACTGAACTTTTTGGAAGGATTGAGCATGTTGTTCTCACTTCTTGGCGGAGCATCACTTTTTTACATTGACCTAGAGAAAGATCAACAAAATCCACTTGTAATAAATGTGCACCCAGAGGCAACGTCTGGGAGGCATGCAGGGTCACTTTCCCCTACCCCCCCGCCCCACTCGATTTTCTGCTTTCCTTGTACTCAGTAACTCTGCTGAAGCCAGCTGCCCTCACTCTGTCCCCCCCTCCCCCCCACTATTAGCACCGGTTATCTGTGAACACCTGATGTATGAAAAGCAGGTAATTGGCAGTCAGACCACAAAGCCTGCACACACAATGCTCATTTGTATGAGCAAATGCGGGATTTGAGCATTCTTTTCTGCAGGTGCAACTTCAGAGGTTGTGGACTAGATCCCCTTGCATAAATGACTATCGATCACCTTTCTTCCCCAGCAATGCAACTGTGGCAGGGAGTGTTATGATGGGTCAGGAGTGGTCCCACCTTCATTTATACCTATAGGCTTGCTACTTTCACAAAACCCTAGGGGAGAGGCTGCAGGTGCTACCCCTGGGGTAGGAGGCAATGGGGGTGGGTTGCGTGCTGCTCCGAGGGGGTAGGATGCCCTGTGGGTAGTTAGTGCACAGTGAGCCTACCGCACACTCACCCCGCAGTGTCAGCTCTGCAGCTCCTGTTCAGTGTCGCTGGCTGTGTTCAGCTCCCTGCACTAGTGCATGGGGTCGCAGTGCTGCTCAAGTTTGTCCCAGCTGTCCCTCCATCAAGCTGAGTGAGTGGCGCAATGACCCCATACACCATGCTGTAACACTGCTCACTCAGGGATAGCCCCAGTGCCACCCACCCCACATCAGGAAGTCCAGGAGTGGTGAGCTAAGCCCAGCTAGACCCGTGGAACAGAACCTTCAGGAGCCGCTGCTGCAGGGTTATTTGTTTTACCATTAGGCTCCATTAGGAAAGCGGTAGATAATAAGACAGAAAACCTCGTAATGCCACTCTATAAATCCATGATACTCCCACACCTTGAATATCGGGTGCACTTCTGGTCACTCCATCTCACAAAAGATAGATTAGACTTGGAAAGCATACAGAGAAGGCCCAGAAAAATGATTAAGGGTATGGAATATCTTCCATATGAGGAGAGATTAAAAAGACTGGAACTGTTCAGTTTAGAAAAGAAATGACTAAGGGGGGATATGATAGAGATCCATGAAATCATGAATGATGGGGAGAAAGTGAATAAGGAAGTGTTATTTACTCCTTCACATAATATAAGAACCAGGGGTCACCCAATAAAATTAGTCGGCAGCAAGTTCAAAACTAAGATTCACACAATGCACAGTCAATCTGTGGAACTTGTTGCCAGGAGGTGATGTGAAGGCCAAATTGTAACTCAGTTCAAGAATTAAATAAGTTCATGGAGACTAGGTCCACCAGTGGCTATTAGGCAAGATGGTCAGGGATTCAACCCAATGCTTTGAATGTCCTTAAACCTCTGACTGCCAGAAGCTGGGATTGGATGACAGGGGGTGGATCACTCAATAAATTGCCCTGCTCTGTTCTTTCCTTCTGAACCATCTGGCACGGGCCACCATCAGAAGACAGGTTACTGGCCTGGATGGACCATTGGTCTGACTCATTTCTCTCTTCAAATGATATTCTTATATCATTTTGTATGTTCTTTTTTGTTTTAATTTGCTACAGGGCTGTAAGAACACATGACTATCAAGTGAAAATTTGTGTTGTATACCTCCTTTTCTCAATTGCATAATATGCTTGAAAATGCCAACTGAAGGCTACTGAGGGTGTGGTCACTATCCTGTATTAGCTCTGCTATTGATTGGTGCAGGTTAGAGCAGTTTCTAAGTAGCCCTACTGCGTGCCAGCTGAAACAGCCCCCTAGGGGATGGTTTATTAGTCTAGGGGTGCAACCAGGGTACAACCCTCCAACTATGCTTGTCCTTGGCCTGTGGCAGGGGACAGGAGTAGGTTGCATAAAGCCAGATATGACACTACCTGAGGATTTCCTTACAAAAAGGGAATCCCCAGCTGGTTGTGTGTGGGGTTTTGTTTGTTTTTGGAGTTTTGTGTATGCACACATGCATGCGTAAAGCCAGTAGAACAAAGGCCAAGAATCTGGCCATGAATTGCAAAACCTGGCCCTTAACATAAATAATAGGCTTCAAATTTAGATTGCACTGGATCTGATCACTTCCAGTATTCCAGGTCTCCTGGTATGCTTTATGTCACAGATTATAAAGATTATGAAGACTATAAAGATCTTCTTAGTGTATGCACAATGTGCCTCAGGTGGCACGTGACCAGGATTCATCACCGAATTTGGTCCGCTGGTTGGATCATTAGCTTCCCCGTCTGGGGCCGGTTACTGACAGGGAGTGTGATGTGAACACTGATCCAAGCCCCCGCTATAAAGATAATAGAACATATCCTGATTCATGACATCGTTTTCTGGAGAGAGATGGGGGAATTCAGGCTGCTCTTAACAGCTTGTACTATATACCCTCTTTTCATTTCCCATGACACTTACAAATGGAAAGGGGTCATGGTGTCAGTCTGGGCACCCCATTAGAAATGAGGGTGGGGAAGGAAGCTTAGTTTGACCTTGAAAATGCTGTGGAATCTGGTTTGATTTTTGGAGAGGATTGTTTTGTAGAAAAGTGTATCTGAAAAGGGGAACACTATAGCAGTTGTTTAAATCCTCCAGCACTTCAATGGTTAATTCCACCTCGCTAGGCTGTTTCAGTGCTTTGGCCCTGCTGACTTTGAGTGCAAGGCAAAAAAAATGTTCTGGCCCTGGAAAGGGGACAGTGGCTTGAGAGGAGAAGAATCCCCTCCGGGCCTTGAGCGCAGTTTGCGGCCTTAGGTGAAATGAGTTTAGTAGTGTCTGCTCAGTCTCCAGTGGACAATAGCCTGTGTCATAAAATAACTTCATGCATAATATGGCATATTTGTCAGCCTCTTCTTCAGAGAAGCTCAGGTTAGAGCTCTTTATATCCATCTTGGGACAATCCCCAGTAAGAAAGATCGTACTGTTTGGCTAGCAGATATCTAGACTATTTCATTTTATTCCACCTTTCATTCTTATGGGATGTGTATGTGTGTGTATCTAATCTATTCTAATCTAATCTATCTATCTAGAGTTTTAAGTGTCTATAACTTTTCTACAGTGTAAAATAACTGAAAATGATCAGCATCCATCAGGCACTTAAACAATTTAATTAAAGGGAAGTTAAAATATGTATGAGTGGGACTAAATAAACGGTGTCCATAGATTTATATTATTTCCACTCCACTCTTTAAGTGTTCACTTCTTAGACAAAATCACATTCATAAGAAAGCTGAATCAACTGTAAAAATTAGATCTCCATGTGTGGGGGGAGGGGGAAAAAGTGTTCCTGTTATGTTTCTGATAATAGGAAGCCTTTCTCATTTGTTATCACATACAACAAGGTATTCTTCCACTGCCAACTCAGTTTAGGGTGTGTGCACACAGACACACTCCAGATCAGTTTAGATTGAGAGAGAGAGAGAGAGTCACACCCTCAGAATTCAGGTGGCCTCAAACGGCCATATAATCCCAGCCTCAATTAAACTTTCCAAGGTCAGTGGTCTTCTAGCAGGTCAGACATAAATTAGTCAGGTGAGAGTCCCGAGGCACAGAAAAGCCATATTTATTCTTTATCCACAGTTCATAGCTATCAAATGAAGCCTAATGCAGAGAAAGCAAGGTAGAGAGGTTCTCAAAAGCTCCTGCACTCCTAAGTACAACATTTGTTGTTTTTTTAAAACAAAAATAAAAAATATAGTACATGAATAATGCAAGACCCAGTAAAACAAGGGGAAGAATTTTTAAGGAACACTGTGCTGGAGGACAAATGTCTAAAGATTAAAATATTTTGTCTGATCTGCTTTTGCACATTTTCCTTTGCAAAAGGAGGCACTTCTCATCATTTTTTTAAAATCAAGGTTTGTTTGCAGATGTGTCTGTGCCACAGAGTTTGGACCCAGATTCCAAAGCAGACTTCCCCAGAGTTTAGCTAGACACATTCCATGCCCTGGTTCAGTCCATTATGGAAACAGGGCTATATTGCAACATCTATTGGGGTCTGTGTATTACAGATCTAATTCTCCCTTGATTCAGGGAAGTTCAGAATGAGCGTGCCAGTTTGGCATCTCCTTAAATATGCAAGTTTTATACTTAAATAATAATATGTAGGGCCTAATCCAAAGTTCATTGAAGACATGGAAAGATTCCTATTGACTTCAGAGGGCTTTGGATCAGGCTCAGGAAGAATTATTCATATTCAGAGAGCAGATCTAAATACATTTTGAGGTATACTAACTTCAGTGCAATCCCTCTAAGCTTATTGTCCAACCAGATCAATGCCAAGATTAATACATGGGCTTTGAAGATCCAACACCCAGTAAGCTTTAATGGACTTTGTCCTGCCATGCTGGATCATATTTTAAAAGCTGGATATTGTCTTGACAAGTAGAATTTGACCTGCCTGTATTTTTTTCCCCCTCAAAAAGCTGTTAAAGTTTAGTTTTATGCCATTCGGATGAAAATTCAAAAATAAAATCACCTTTAGAAGAAGGGCATTTTTGAAAATGACAGTGACCGTAAGTGTAGTAATGGCAGAGTTACTCAATTCAATGACAATGGGCAAAAAATCTTTTGCAGTGGAAAATATTGTATTTGACAAAATATTCATAGATGTATCTCTTTGCCATTCAGGGCTCAGTCCAGAAATCTTTGAAGCATTGGACCTTTAAAGATTTGCAAGTGAAATCCAGAGGTTTTGTTCAGTTCTGAGCAGAATGACTATAAACCTCCATCATCCCAACAATGGGTCAGAATGCCTCAGCTGGAGTAAACTGGAGTTGTTCCGTTGACTTCAACGGAGTTAAACCAATTTATACCTGCTGAGAAACTGGATCAATAAGTATGGAAGCCCGGTGAGGAAATTATTTTTCTAATTTTTGTTCGTTTCTTTTCAAGTAATCTTTTTGTGAATTACAATTTATATAGGTAGTAGTATAATATCTATGATAATGTATATGCATTTATCTTCTAATAACTTTCAGTTACTTCCAGCCTCTCATCCAAAACTTTTCAAAGACCAATATTTTTTCAAGTGTACAGCTGGATGAATGGTAAGAAAAATTGATTTACAAATATTTTGGTGAATAAAAGTCTCATTTGTTCTGTATAATGGAGTCATATGATTAGTTATTCAGTGATTATTGGTAGTATTTGAACTATCAATGTGTATTTGCAAATATAGCTGTGAATCACTAAAGTTTCACAAATTTAGTAGGAATGATTATTCATCTGAAAATTCTTTTAAAAATGGTTATTAATCTGTTATTGATCTCCAGTTGAAAAACTTTCCGTCTTCCAATCAAGGAATGGAAAAAAACAAACAAACCAGGTGATTTAGGTGATCAACTACACACCATGAATGACTACTATTGAAGAGTCAAAATGAACAGTTTGCAAGCAATGAAAAATAATTGTCAAAACTAATAAGCCAACATGAATAACAAACAACGCTTATGGAAATCAGGATTTGTTCATGGAGAATTACGAAAAAATGAGGCTGCATTCATAATTACCAGTCTAGATGCTGCGTTCGTGATCCAGACTCTTATCATTTAAAGATGTCATGAGACAGGACTTAACAGAAAAGCATTAGGTTGATACAAATATCAGCTCTCAGTTTCTTTTATATGTATTCACTTTAGAAGCCTTTTGGAAGTTGGGTTTGCAAGCTATCGGCTTGATATCCATGAGCATACAAGCTACAGTTCAGTCGTTTTCCGCTTCTGGTTTGAACATCTGAAAGGATATGGGGAATCTTGAAAAATGTTTTGGAAGGTTTTATGTGTTCCTAATCCCATTGCGAGATTGAAATCCACATTATGCTAGAGGATAATAATATGAGAATCGAGATCAGATGTCTGATGCTGTAGATTAGATGTGAAAAAGGGTGCTACAACAATACAAAAGGCTTCCATTTAGACTTTAACCAAACACCACCTTTCAAAGGAAACGGGAGGGGAAAGCTTATTAAATATCTTCTCTTTATATCTGTTTCCCCTATGTTTCTCCCGCTATCCTTTCATACACACACTTTAGCAGTGAATGCATCACAGTGACCCCTGCTGGCAGAAGCTGATTAAAGCAGTCCTCAAACAACCAGGGCCAACAGAACGTTGTTTAAAGAAATTTGTATCCCAGCCTTTTATATATATAATAATTGTGCGCGTGCGTGCGTGTGTGTGTGTGTGTATAAGAAGGAATCCAATACCCCTCTGAGCTCAGCCTGGCACGAGTAAGATCTACAGCAGGGATTGGCAACCTTTGGCATGCAGCCAGACAAGGGTAAGCCCCCTTGCAGGCCGGGATGGTTTGTTTACCTGCCGCATCCACAGGTTCGGTGGATCGTGGCTTCCACTGGCTGTGGTTCGCCGTCCCGGGCCAATGCAGTTTGTGGAAAGTGGTGGCCAGCACATCCCTTGGGCCGTGCTGCTTCCCGCATCCCTTATTGGCCGGGGATGGCGAACTGTGGCCAGTGGGAGCTGCGATTGGCCAAACCTGTGGATGCTGCAGGTAAACAAACTGGCCTGGTCCACCAGGGGGCTTACCCTGGCGGGCCGTGTGCCAAAGGTTGCCGATCCCTGCTCTACAGTGTCAATGTATATATGTTTTCTAGATGCAACTCCTCCGAGTCCAAATCATTCAGTCTAAAATGTTGGCAAAAAACAGACTCCATTCACACCTCCTTCATTTGGAGAGTACTATGCCTCATTTAACAGCCTTTTTGATAATTTACAGTCACCTCCACCATGCTAAAGACACCAGTTAAGGGACACAAACCAAGAGCTTTTTGCAGATCCAAGTTAGATTTGTTACAACCTCCAGAGTTGTTAATTAACTTGGAAAGAAAAGGGGAGGTTGGTTGTGAGGAGAATGTACACTTGAATGTTCTGTTGTGGGATTCACGTCTGTCTCAATTTCCTGATTCTCTATTTATTTAAACCACATTTTCAAAGTCAATGGCTAAGAATCCAACTGAATGAGCATAATAGTCTCTTCCAAGGATTTTCTCAGCTCAGTGTGACAAAATGGCTCCTTGGCAGGAAAACTGAACATTTTCTCACATTTTATTGGCATGAACAGACTCTCTTGTGATGGGGGAATTGGAAGGATGAAACGGGGGACACAAACACACAAACACTCATGCAAAATGGAGAAGTGCATGTCACTGAAATACTGTATTGTGATCTTGGGCATAACATTACCTCCCTATGCCTCAGTTTACCCATCTGTAAAATATGGATAATAATTTACAGATAATATGGATGATAATTTTCTTAAAAATATGGATAATAATGATATGGATATAATTTACTTAGCACAGCTGGATGTATGGTGTTGTGTTGTGTGTGTGTGTTGGGGGGGACTGCTACACTGGCCAAAGGTCAACACTTTACTTTACCTTTTCCCACCTGACACCACCCCCAAAAGGAAGTGGGATAGGCAGTTGGCTCTGTTAGATGTACCCTCGACTGGGCTTTTGTAGTGCAACTGGCCAGCTGCTTTGTGCTATGGAGACAGTGCAAAACAGACAGAGGCGGGGTCGAGAATCTGGACCATTGTTTCAAATGTGCTTTGAGATCCTCAGGAAAACAGGTGCTAGGAAGAAAGCATTATTATTAGAACTGATTGAGAATTCCTTAAAAAAACCCTTTGTTTCTGCAGAAAATCCAAATTCACTGAAGCCAGAACTTATTATGTGAAAGGGTCAGTTTTGACATTTTTCACATTTAGGAAAAAAATTTGAAATGGGAACCATTTTTTGAAGTCTTGAAAATTCTCAAGGGATGGGAAGATCATTCCTACCCATCTCTATTTATTAGTTTTTAAAAGAAAAATACTTAGTGCTTCTATAGCTTTTCACCTGTTCAAAACACTGTAGTTAATATTTATTGGGGGGGAAGTTTACAGGTCTATATTATACATATGTGCAGTATAGTTGCAGAAAAATACAATATTCAAGGTTATTAATCAATGTTGATGTCCACTTTAATTACATGTAAATGTTTTGTGGGATAATAATGATACCAATATTTCCCTGGTGTAGGGATGTTACTGACACTGCTGCAATGGCTGAAGCTAATGTTCTGAGTTCACAGTCGAGATGTCTTTTCCTTCCTCTTGTAAAAACCTGAAGGCTAAAAATTATCCAGCACTCTTTGGTTTATTGTATTTTCTTAGCTTACTATATATATATATTTATAAAAGTGGTATCAGTCGTACAGCATGTTCCACAAAGCAGCATGTTTATGTAGCATCTACAGTGCCCAGTGGTTTTGTTTCTTCAAAGTAAACTATGCTAGAGCATGTTCAAGAATTTATTGTCCGAGTTGTGGGTTCTATTGTCTGTAGGCATCCATTTTCAAGGCAATAGAAACCAAATAGGTTCAGATTCTTGGCCATCTGCTGGGCTGCTTTGCATTGCCAAGGCAGCTTGAAAAGCTAGGTAGCTCTAACATAGCCCTAATGTCAGAAACTCCCTGGGTAGCATGCGCACAACATACTTCTAGGCAACCCAGTCCACATAGCAAGGTGTGTTGCTGGAAGTTCCTTGGGCTCTGGTCATCCCCAACCAGAAGAGTCCTTAGACTGCTCTGAGTAATGCTGGGAGCAGAATCAGCTCTAGGATCTGGGAGCAGTGACACAGTCACCCATTTTTGAGTTCTGTATCAAGCATAGCTTGAATGATCCAAGGATCTGGCCCCTTGTGATTGGATTGGAAGTCAGTAGTAAACTATAATCCAATGATGAAAATAGGTCCTGAGACTTTACGCACAGAACTCCTTCTCTGTGACAGGACAAACCTATAGCCACTTCAGAGGCTATTACATCCAGTGAATTTTTGAGGGCAGCTTACTTGGGCTGAGGTATGTGTCTGGCCTCCCCTTTTGAGATGTCAGTCAGTTCACTGACAGCCACTGTCTGTTGTTAAAACATGCTTTCAGCTGGTCCCTTGCCATACCCTGGTTCAGCCTAGAGGTGTACAAAAGTTCCACCAGAATGAGAAGATTAAGGTAAGTCGGCGGAAGAGCATCTTCCGTCGATGCAGTGCAGTGTAGACACCGCAGTAAACTGTCCTAAGCTACATTGACTCCAGCTACGTTATTCACATAGTTGGAGTAGCGTAACTTAGGTCGATTTACCACAATAGTGTAGACAAGGCCTAAGATCAAAACATTATATTTGTCTTGAGATGCTAAGCAAAGAACCATCCAGCTGAGCTCTTCCATGCATCTTGGAGTCTAATTAATCCAGATTTCCTTGTTCTATTATCAAATCACTGTGACAAATTTGTTACATTCACCGCTGGATAGTTGCTGTGAAAGTTGAAGTTCAGGATACTCCATAAAGTCTTCTGCAGACCTCATAATGCTGATCTAATTTGCCTATGCAGTGCTTAGATACTGCAATGATGGGCTCCATAGAAAAACTGAAGACAGACGGAGACACACAGGCTTGGTTTCTCTCATCAAGACCTTTAGATTGCCAGAGCTGTAGAGTCCTGATGAACTGTCACCCCAGGCTTGGGTATAACTTAGTTTCTGATCAGGCTGCCCAAAGTCTTCTAGGTTCTCTAAAGCCCACCACTGGAAATTATAAACCTTCTTCCTCTTGGCTGTTTGAAACATGTGAGTTTGATGTGGGGCTGCTAATTACAGGTGGTATTATCTGAACCTCAAAAGGGAGTCATGACCATCTTTAAACAGTGTAAGTCACCCTTCTCTCCTCAAGGAATCACTTCTGACACTAAATTGTATCTGATAGTGGAGCGATTGACAATTACTGCCCAATCTTGACCCTCCCCCCCTTTTTTGAGAGGGCGGGGGCACTTATATAGAAGACAGTAGTTTTCAGTTCGAGGTGATTTGAATACCACTGATCCACTGGGTTGGTTCCACATTTGAAGGTCATGATCATGGATGACCTCTTGCTGGTTTTAGGTTGGTCATGCTGGTCATCTCATCAACTTTGACATGATTGACTGTAGGCTATTGCTTCATTGACCAAAGGACATGACTGTTGTGTCTGTAGTTGCTGTTCAGTGCTTTCACCAATTCCTAAAAAAAAAGCCTCCATTCAGGATGATGAAAAAGTGTGTGTCAACATCGGGGGTATTGAAATATGGTGTCTTCCAAGAATCTATCTTTTCACTACGTTGTTGAACATACCCATAGAACCATAATTATATGTTTCTTGCTTGTACACTCTCTATATTTGGTTTCTGCTCTGAAGGAATACTTATATCAAATTACAAGCTGTATTTACTCATAATTATATAAATGACAATGTTATGTATTTTGCCACATTACAAACATAAGGACTTTGTTGCATAATAAAGATTCTCTGGAGTGGGACACATCAGAGGAAGTGGCTGTACAACTTAAATGTGTAATTCTGACCACTTAGAGCAATTGTATCAATCTAAGGCTCCTGAAGCTGCACCAGAATCCATGGAGATGGACCCCTGAACTTGCACGGAGTCCTACTGAAGCTACATATTAGGCGTGAAATCCTAGACCCATTGAAAACCACTGGGGTTTTGCCCTTGACTTCAGTTGGACCAAGATTTCACCCTAGAATCAGGAACCAGTTTGGGTTATGGTTGTACAGCACATATCACAATGGGGTCCTGGTCCATGACTAGGCATGATAGTAATACAAATAAATAATCTTATTATTAATATTAATGTGACTTGTTTTTCACCATACTGCAAAGTATTAATAAACTAACTCAAATTCACAGGACTAAGGCTTGACACTAAATTGCTTTAAAACAATCAAAATGCGACACAGACACTGTGGCTACATACATAAAGCGATGTAGTCTCTGTACGTGTGTACACAATGGGTTTTAAAATATATATCTTTAAACAAAACTATATGGTTTAGTTTCCCTCCACCCCAATGATGTGATACTTCATGGCACAGTGACAGAATAAGAAAATGAGTTTATTACGTTTACTTAGAAAACTACTCGGTGAGCTGTATGAGCTTCTTGAGCTATGTCAACATTTTCTTGAAAGATATCGGAGATTATTTGATGTTTACTTTTTTAAGTACAGCATTTGTAAGTAAAAGTGCACAAGCACATTTTATTACATTTTAAATGTAATTCCTGATCCCAAGGTGCTGTGTGTATAAATCTGAACAAACCTACGAAATCACTATCTATATTAGATCAGCAAATCCTCTCAGTCCCAGTGCTGGTCACTGTGTTAAGAATAAGAGGGAAAAGTGAAATGCCTTGGTAATAAAACTTCTGAGCCTTGACAAGTGTGAGGTAATGCCATTTCTTGCAGCAGTGCCTAGACCTTTCAAAGCACACTACTCTTTATTAGATGCCTTCCCTCTGCCCCTAAACCTCCATTTCTAAAGTGCCGTCTCACAGGTAACTAGCAAATCATGCACTTTTCAATCAGCCTCTTAATTCACTCAGTGCAGCGTAAGTTTTGGACCAACCAGGGAGATGAGAAATTCAGAATAAAAGTATGAACAGCGTAGGATCTCTAGCATGGTTTTTTTAACTCTTACCCTTCCGACAATTAAAATATGAGAGTGGGATTTTCAAACACTTTTAAATGTTCACCTAAATCTTCTTTCATTGAAGTCAACGGTAAAGCTCCCATGTCTCCAATGAGAAGAGAATTAGGCCTACTCTTGGTGCTTTTGAAATGATCCCACCCTACATCCTTTAGGAATTAACACCTTTTTCCAACCAACTCTGTTGTTTTTCTTTCATCAGGCCAGGGAGGGTCAATTCAATGCTTTCGTCTGTTTCTCCAAGTCTGCAACCATGTGACAAGTAATAATGCCAATGGTAATGATGTGTATGCAACCAGCCTAATCTGTATCTCCATTTCTATTATCAACAGGGATGGATTAAACCAAGGGATTTGGGATTTGCTTTGGCACAGCCGCTTTGGGTGAGTTTTGGTTTAGCAAAAGCAAAGCTGAGATGAGGAGTGGTTCAGATTTGAGTCCCTTTCTTCCAAAATGTTTAAGGTTTGGAAAATCAGATGAATGGCTCCGTTTTGGCTCCATTTCCAAAGACTAGATTTTCTACAGGATATGCCAAAACTCTCCAGTTGTAAACTAGAAAAGATCTCAAGCGACAACATTTGGGTTTGTACCATGATCTGTAAACAAATCCAAGCTTTCACACAGTAGTTATTTATTATTATTTTATTTTATTATAGTACCGCTCAGAGACCACAGTCAGGAATAGCGGGGGGTGGGGGTGGGGGAGGCAATATGCTAGGTGCTGTACATATCTATAACAAAAAGACAGTCTCTGGTCCAAAGAACTTATGACCTAAGTAGAGTTCAGGGAGATTCAAAGTGTATGTGTTTTGGGGGGAGTGGATATTTGACCCATTATCAGAAGACTGTCCAGACACCATATAAATCTGACCGTTCTCAGGGTTTAGAGACGTTTGGGTCTGGGTCCATTTATACAATAGAAACTAGAACATGACACATATAGAAACATCTCTGTGGAACACATTGATCTCAACTGGTTGAATGGGAGATAACCAATTACATTTCCAGATTGGGAAAACTGGTCTGTGTATAATAAAAACTGACCTGACCTTTTTTTTCCTGCGTCAGACAAAACCAAAAGCAATTTCAAAGCTTAAAAACCATGTGCTCCAGTGTTTGTTTTTCTTAAATTATTTGAAAGTAGCCTCATTGCTTCCTGCTTTCCACTGAAATTGTAAGCGCTACAGAAAGAAAATAAAACAATTTTCATATTAATTCCCACCCAACTCAAGCTAGGGGGTATTGGAAAAGCGTCTGATAAAGCCAGTTCGTTTTAGATATCCAGACCAATTTCCCAGCCATCATAGCTTCAATAAGTTTGGCTAATCAGCCAATGAAGCTCCCTGCCTATGAAGTGTGCCTGGCTCTACAGCATACTTTATCAAATGGCAAATTAAGAAAAATCCTAATGCTCCCCTACACTCATGGGCCATTCCGCTTAAAATAGATGGGTATTGCATGAAGGCGTCTCAGGGTACAATTTCGTCTTCAATATCCAGAGAGCATGAAAGAGCATTGCTAATACAAACAGAGGGCAAGATTCTGCCACCCTACTCCTAACAGAGAAAGCTACTGGTCAATGGGAGTAAGGGTGGGATTTAGCAAAGCCTTTAGAAAAAGGTACTACAGTGTTATACAGCAATGGTCCAACTCTTACATATTGTAGTGTTACGGGCAACTACTGTGGAGTAATGGAAAGGTTTTACAGGATGTGACAGTGCAGGGAGAGCTTCTATTATATAGATAGACCCAGACCCTGCACTCTGATCACTTTGAGGCTAGTTAGTGCCCAGGAGAAGCTGATTGGGGGTAATTCTCTGATCAAGTTGCCAGGCTGGGAGGGGTAAGAACTCAATTGATGCCATCAGCCGAGAGCTGATAAAAGAGGGACAGAGAGGAAGTGAAGGGAGAGGAAGGGAGGAACAGGGCTAGCAGAGTCAAGTCCAGGGATTGGCAACCTTTGGCACATGGCCTGCCAGGGAAAGCCCCTGGCGGGCTGGGACAGTTTGTTTACCTGCCGCATCCGCAGGTTTGGCTGATCGTGGCTCCCACTGGCCGGGGTTCACTGCTCCAGGCCAATGGGGGCTGCGGCATGGGCCAAGGGATGTGCTGGCTGCCGCTTCCCGCAGCCCCCATTGGCCTGGAGCGGCCAAACCTGTGGACGTGGCAGGTAAACAAACCAGCCCAACCCGCCAGGGGGCTTACGTGCCAAAGGTTGCCGATCCCTGGTCTAGTCATATGGGGCCTCAGAGCAGGGAGACCTCTGTTCCCCTCAGGTCATGCTGAGAGGGCCTAAAACTCCACAAATATTGTAACTAGGCAGGAGCACGGGGGACTGTGGTGACATTGGTGAATGGGAATTGAAATAAAGTTTCACTGAGAGCACACCCAGTGGAGTCTCTGCGGTTTCTGCAGGGAAGAGGACAGGGGTGGAAGCAGGTCCCTGTTTTATTAATTCAATAAACTGTGTATATTTCCATAGCATCTCTCTTCTGGCTTATTGTTCTGTGTCACTGATATTTGGCACTGCAGGTCATCGGGGTAACAGCTGATGTGTAGGTTGGCCAGAAATGCAGAAATAAACAGGAAAACAGAATTTCCCAAGGAATAAAAATGCAATAGATAAAGGCTAGCATGACGATTGTTTTAACATATGCTTGAACTGACTGGAAAAGGCATGATTCAGCTTGCTACCGGCCAGAGATAGAAGACCTCCCCCTGAAAAATAGTTTATATTGTATCAAACACATTAATTGTAAACACATTGAAATGCTCTTTACTAGCCCTGCTGCCTCTGATTCATTGGTGACCTGTGAAAGGCAGCAACACATGCTTATTGTTAAAAAAGAACAGAAGGATCATCTATCGTTCAGATGAAAGACAGAGACAAAATAACCAATCTGTAATGCAGATTTATTAATAGTCATTCACTGGTTTTCACTGAAATACTCTTCATGTAACCTTGACTTTATTAAGTAGTCCTTAAGGTGCATTTCGAAGACAGATAATGAGTTTGGGGAATAGTCTTATCTACATCAAGCTAATCTTTAACAGCTTGGAAGGGAACTCACAGAAACTTTTTCCACTTTAAGTGACATGGCTATGTACAAATCAAGCCTTTAAAAATGCCATTTTAATAGGAAGAGTTGACAATACCTGACTTGATCTATATTATTTCCCTGCATAAAGCATTGCTATAAAAACAAAGGGGATAGCAAAAAGCTATTGAGTTATTAATAGTATTAATGGGGCTAAGGGAGTTAATATTAGATTATAAGAATTCTACTGTACACAGTAGCATAGCACTTTGTTTCTCGGTTAATAAAAGACAAGCTAGCCCTTCCTTGGAAAAATAAATAGTTTCATTCACAGTGGCTGTCTCTTTAAAAGGAAGGGACAATCTGAAGGGAGAGGTTTTGAATGGCACTTCATTGTTAAGCCTGCACATGGCACATTGTCAGGCCTTCTATGGAGAGAGGCTTGCAAGCACCCCTGTGACCCTTTGCCGATGCAAAAAAACAGTGGTGTGTGTGTGAGAGAGGGGGAGGGTGCAAAAGAACAAAAAAAGGGACTCAAGAGAAAACTAACTGAGACTCACCCTTTTAATGAGACTGCTCATGATGTCCCATGATTACATTCATCTCAGTTTCTGGGCTGTCCTAGAAAATTATTTCGCATTTCCCTCATTTGCAAAAACTCTCACGCATGTGTACCCACACACACACCAGATTTCTTCCTCTCCCCCGCCCCCCCCAAGCTCAGATGCACAAGTTCAGTTTGCACTGCTGACTTCATTTTAACAAAGTGTTGGACTTTAAGCTGCATGTACTCTTTTCCACTCATTCCATATAGCCTAGCTCATTTTATTTTGCTTTATTTATTATTTGATCATCAAACATCCTGATTTTCCCATGTACACATACTTTGAATTTTTGACTAATATCAGCCTTTCATCACTTTTAAAATCCAAAATGTCTTAAAGTCATGATTCACAGACCACAAACTGTACAGCGAATAGACCACAGACTTATATGACGAGATTAAACAAGAATTTCCAAGCACTCACTTCCCTCCGTTATTATGTTCTAACACCAACTGACTGGTAGCAAATGTTAGTGGTACTTGAGCAACATTTTGACATTTTTTTAAACCCCCAAATGGTGCATGGTTATTTGAACTAATGTCTTCTGTGAAAATATAACAGGCCAGGAACAAAGCTATGCAAAACCTAGTGGTCTCATTTTCTAAGGGCTTTGGGGAATTTTTTCTTTGGTTTGTACCTACAAAACTTTAGCTTTGAGTGATGGGGCTTCAATGGACACCAAATTACAAAACAAAGATCAGCCTGCTCTGTCGAGTTTCCCCTGGTTTTGAACTGCAGCTGCAGTTCTCCCATGCGTTGTGCACAAAACCAGAAATCGGCCCAGGTTTGCTTGAATGGTTTCTGAACTTTAGCAAAACCTTTCTATGAACCTGTCTGAGTTTGGGGGTTAGGAATGAAACCCGACACCAGGTGAGTTTCCCATGGTGAACATTTTGCACAGCTATAGCTAGGAACGTATTTATAATTTGAAAGCAGAATCTAAGTTAACAGTTTCGTTAACAAGTCCCAAACACTCGCTGACCAGTAATAAATTTGAGCACAGATTTATTACCGAGCACTGAAGCTTGGCACAAGTGCTCAGTGTAATTTTGCAAGTTGACAGACAGTAACTTTCCTTAAATGCTAACTAGTTGTGAGAAGAAGGTAAGATTCAGCATTTTTATTTAACTTTTTTTAAAGGAACAAGATAATTCATCTGCAAATACACCATTCTTTGCTCTTTTGTCAATAGAAAAGTTGTTTTGCTAATGGTTATCTGTCTGCAAGTCCTTGACCTGCTTGTAAACACATTTCTGCAGGAAAACCCTGGGCCGTGGCCTCGGGTCTTTGCGTCAACAAGAGATAAAGTGACCAGAACTTAACCTGATCTGGCCTGGAGTGCCCTCTACTGCCCCTTGACCAAGTACTTCCCTAATCTGTGTCCTTCTGAAAGGAACAAATTGTTTGTAGGGGCCGTCCAGACACTAGGAAGAAGCATTACCTGGAATGAAATCAATGTTCTTAGCAATACTTTTTCCCTCCCCCTCCCTTTTCTATGGTAAAAGCTTAACTGAAAAATTGTTGATGGTTAACTATCCGAGTATGGATGGTTTTGGTGTTGGTTTGGGGGTGTGCATAGCTGTATTTTCCAGACACCCTAGCCAACCCCTCTTCATTTAATAACCAGGCCACCACTGGCTGACAGCGGCTGATTGGAGCAACCACTGCAGTAATCAGTCATGCTGTGTTAAATGCACCACCATCTAAGACATGTAGCAAATGCAGGGAAACTGAACTCACTTATCAAGTTGCTTTTAAAGCCATTTGTTTATCCCCTGGGATTTGTGCTGGATTCCTATGGCCCAAGCACAAACATTGATACATCCAGGATTCCTGATAGTTGTTAAATCTGAAATGTAGCTCCGACCCTGGTGTTCTGGACTGGTCACATGGAGCTCCTCTGCCAGCCCTAAATCTGGCAAATCTGATCCTAGGTGATTTTTCCAGACATAGGTGGTACAGATCCACTGTAGTCTAATGTGGAGAGGATGTGGTTGGGACTCCACTGTGCTTGGCTGCTGTAATGGTCCCTTAAGGTCCAGATGAGAAAACATAGAAGGGTTCTGTAACCTAAACAGGAAGGGGCATTTGTGACACAGAGTGGTTCCAGGAATGGGGGACCACAGAGGACACTTTTAGCCCCCCACATCTTCAGGGACAAAAAAAACCCCAACTGATATCACTGTGAAATCTTATAGCATTTAACAGAGAATAAATTCACTCTGGTATTCCCATGTTTATAGCCTGTCCTGTAAAGTATCTCAGGGCTTGCCTTCACTTACCAGGGGATCAATGCTGCAGTGAAGACCTGCTAAATCGATGCAGATTGCTCTCCTGTCAACTCCGGTACTCCATCGGAATGAGAAGGGTAAGGGGAGTCGACGGGAGAGTGTCTTCTGTCAACATAGCATAGTGTGGACCCTGCGGTAAGTAGATCTAAGCTATATCGACTTGCGTTACGCTACTAACATAACTCAAATTGAGTATCTTAGATCAACTTATCCCCATAGTGTAGACAGGCCTAATAGTGACATAACGGGCTAGCAAGTTCACTTACTAACTGAAAGATTGGTGGTTTGAGTCCCCTGCTCTCATTCATCCTCAATTTCCAGGGACGAGGACAAGAAGCACTGGCTTAAGTTCTGTGTAGACCTATGTGAATAACTGATTTTTTTTTTTTTTTGGTTTGGTAGCCGAATGGCACTGGGGGCGGGGGAGAGGGCGGGGGGCGGGGGCTGTCACTTTGGGTTGAACTTAACATTTTGTTTCAAGGTTTTGAACAGGGGGCTTTGACCAAAACAATTTTAGCCAATTCAGCACCAATTCACAAAATGTTTTGGTTGACCCCAATTTGCATCTTTTGGTGAAAAAATGTTTTGTCCAAAATTTTCACCCCCAGCTCTAGTTCTATGGACTGAGTTACACAGGAGGGCAGATCAGATAATTATAATGGTGCCTTCTGGACTAAATGACTATGAATAATTTCTATAGGTGTTTTGAATCTTTCTATAGATTTCTCTCTATTGAGGGATTATGTAAAATCTCTTGGAAATCTATTGGATTATGTAAAGTAAAAAATAAAAATAAAGCACTGAATGAAACTCTATAACACTTTTCCAGAAGGGGAAATAGATAAGTTAAGTGACTGGCAAAAGGACACCAAGACCGCTGGGTTGATGGAAGAATTCTACTGTTGACCTAGCTATCGCTTCCCTGAGTGGTGGATTAACTACATAGATAGAAAAAACCTGTCCATAGATGTAGGAAGCACCTATGCTATGGTACTTCAGCATCACAGCTGCTATGCCTCCGTAGCATCCATAGCGTATCCACACATTAAGATTCAGAGGTTCCTGATTCCCAGTCCCAAACCTTTAGCCTAACCTAAAATATTTTCCTCTTATACAGTCTGTTTGGACTCAAGTGGTGTGTGAACAAGCCTTGAATTATCCAGTGCTGAAATCTGCAGTAGATCACTGACTGTGAAAATTGCCTACGACAGAGTAAAAAACTCCCGACGGGTCCAATTTTGCAAAAAATAAGTAAAGCTTAAGAAAAAGGGCTTTGCTCAGGTGAAACCACATGGCTGGAGCTGAGGGAAAGGAATCTTCTGTCCCAGTGAATGCTGCAGGACCTGACCATGTCACCGGTGGGTTAATGGGTATTGCTGGGAGTATAATGGATAAAGTATTAATGTTCCCCCCAGCTGTGGTTCAGACCATGAGAATACATTTTGTGTACACATCCAGTCACTCATTACTTTGTGGACAATATGCCCACTTTCCTCCCCCACTACTCTACATTCCTTTGTGGGGGCCCAAGATCGGCATCACTTCTGCTAAGTGCTGAGAGAGAAGGTGGAGCCTCCGGTGTGGATTCTTCACTGTCTGGTTCATGAGTTCATCACAAACACACAGGGCCATATTCTATGCTGGTGTAAACTCATACAGCTCAACTGAAGTTGATGGAGATGTGCTAATTCAGCCCATGATTTCCATTGCCTTTGGGCCTTGTGTGCTTGCCTAAGGCAATTATGGATTCAGCCCCTGATGACTGAACTTGCTTACAAGCTACAGAATGCATCATGTACTGTCCCCGGTTAGATACTGATACTCATATGAGTTTGTATATGCAAAAAGGATGAGCGTGTGTAAACAGGCCTTCCTAAGTGGTCAGACGGGGCAAAACCCTCCAGAAAGAGGAAGCGTAGCTATTTGGCTAAGAGATCTAGCCATGTTTCCAAAGACGTGGGTTAAAAATGAGAGGGAAAATGTGAGGGAATAAATAATAGTGGTTCAATCATTTCAGATAAACAAAAATCAACTCCTACTGAAAACTAGGAGTGACTGGAAAATGGAAATGCCTTCCTGCAAAAATAAATAAATAAATAAATCTGTCGGGGGTTTTTTTTTAAGAAAAGAAAAAATCATCCCAAATCAAGATGAAAAGTCCAAAATGTGAATTTTTTATGGGAAGGGATTTCCAGAAAAAGATCATTTTTGGGGAACCAAAACAGAAAAGGGAGCCCTCCTGGAAGATACTTGTCAATTTCACATTTTCCCTACAGTCAGAAAGTAAAATTAACAAGAGCCTTCCTGGCAGGCAGCCAGAGGCTAAGCACCCAGGCTCTCCACCTTCTGTCTCCCCCCTAGCCCAGCGAGCGCTCCCTGGCTGCCTGCCTGGAAGGCACTTGTCAATTTTATTTTCTCCCTCCAGGCAGAAAGTGCAATTGCCAAGAGCTTTCCAAAGGAACAGTCAGGGAGCCGTCATTTCAATTTTCCAAAGAGAAAATCAAACTTTTTGACAAAATTGAAATTTTCCTGTCTGCATCAATAGGCACCTAAAAACCTTTAAAAATCTGGCCCTAACTGACTAGCCCAAGGTCATATAGGAAGTCTGTACTAGAGACAGGAACTGACTTCAGAGTCCAACTCCAATGCCTTCGCCACAAGAATATCCATCCTTTCCTTTGTAATGTAATGTGCTTATTTATGTTTCGTCCCCAAGATAATTTAAAAGAGGGGTTTTAAAAAAAAATGTCTATGATACTAAATATCTGATACCGTGTGCAGGTAAACCATCACAATCAGTGACTCTGAGGAGACAAGACTAAATATAAAAGAAAAAAGTGGACCACATAACAAATTTCCTTGTGCGGTTGAGAGGGGGATTTTCCTCAGGGACCTTAAATAGATTTGCTGGGCATCCACAGGTATCAGAGTGTATTTCACTGTGATATTCACATTGCCAATCACGGGACCTTTCTGTAGAAAAACAGTGCTTTTCTATAAACATAATAATATTTCGATAGCAAAATATACAGTAAATGTTGTTTGTTTGTTTTTTAAAAAAAGAACTACATTGGAGACTAGTCCCTGGTCAGCAAAACTTGCCCATTATTTTGCAGTTTGCTGAATTGGTAGTTTTTAGTATTTTTGAAAACTGACTTTTCAGATTCATGAGGGGTAGAGACGGTAATCTTCATATTTATAAGGACACACTGTCAACTTGCTTTTCATAATTCATAAAGTCTTATTTTATTTTCTCTCCCTGTTGGAAACCTGAGACTGACATGTTTCCTTAATAGAGCTGGACAAATCTCTGCATTTTGGGTTTGAGAGATGATTTCTCAGAAATAAACTGTTTGTGCTTCATGCAAAGGAGTAGGAGCCTAGTTAGCTTAGTAGGGCTGGACCCAGAGCTGTAGGGTCTGGTTTGCATGTATTACTTTTGCCAGTGTTAACTTGTATTTCAGTTCATGAGGGGTACATCATGAAGTCACAAACCAGACTCTACAGGTCAGCTTATAACAGAGCTTTGAGTTTGATGAACATTAGTTTCACTTGACCCTGGGCTTCTCCCTTATTCCAGGTATCCCTATTAATCCCTATTTACTATTGCCATCTTCTCACAGTCTCTGGTAGAAAAGCCTCCTACTCTCTTCCCTCTACCTGCGATGCTGTTGGAAAACCCAGCTGTTCTCTGCACCACCTTGGAGAGGTTGAATACCAGGAAGCCCCAGTTCCAAGGATCTTCTAGAGGAGGTGAAAGGGGTCTGATATCCCCTTCTTGCCCACACAGAGTTTTGTCAGTGAGGTTTACGATATGGGGTTCTTCCAGGCTTCTAAATTTTCCTGGCTACTCTTATAGTGTGAATGGCTAGAGGCACTTTTGTTTTATCTGCATTTGGCTGGGAGTCTGCAATCTTTCAAGAAACAGAAACAAATTTTTTTGAATGTTTCCTGACCAGCTCTGCTCACCATGATTTCCGTATTATGGTAGTGTGCTCTTCAGGACACCCCGCCCCCCTTGAAAACCAGTTAGAATCTTTGGCTAGGGTAGTGGTGTTAGCTGGGAGAAATATATTGTATCCATATCCTGCATTAGTTCTGTTTGCTTCCAGAGGCAATTTCAGGTGTTGATTTAGATTTATAAAGCCTTACATGGTATGGTTACTGGCTATTTTAGAAAGCATTTCTCTTCTGCTGTATGCACTGCCATGGCCCATGAAATCTGCAGGGGAACATAGAATCATGGAATCGTAGCATTGGAAGGGACTTTGAGAGGTCATCCAGTCCAGTGTCCTGCACTCCTGGCAGAACTAGACCATCTGCTAATGCTGCTTCTATCTGAATTTTGGAAGACTGAATAGAGAGTGATCATAGTGAAAAGTCATCAGCTCCATAATCCACTCCCTCTGTTGGCTCAGCAAAGTCCATATCTGATGATCTTCTGGCCATGCGATAAGGTTTACCTGTATTTACCGGCAGAAGGTGATGATCTGGTGAATGAAAGTAATGTTTGGGAAGAGTCCATTGATATTTGTCAAAATGTTCATTTTTGCCTTGTTTTGGCTGTGCACATAGGGTGAAATTCACAACTCTAGAGAGGCCCTGCACCACTTCAGTTTCACGTAGGCCCTTTTTACATGACTTCACTTGAATTTCACTCAGTGATGTTGTGAGCTACACTCTGGCAAACTGTAAAATAAAAAAAGTCAGCGGGGAGCGGGAGGGGGACACTGGGTACCTGGATATACCTTTCTGATGACCTATCCTGTAAGGCTTTGGGGCAACCAAATGAGGGGGAAAATCTATGTGTAAAAGGTAACATAACATTTTTATTGGTGTGATATGCCTGAGCTCTATTGTGCACTCTCCTGCAGGATTACAGCCGACCAAGAATTAACCCTTTTCTGAAAGCTGTGCACAGACAGAAAAAGGGGGATAGACACTGCAAGTGGCTTAGAGGCTTCGATGCAGTGGGTTCTGAATATCAGCACCAGTTCAAAGGATCAAAGGGCCTCTTTGACTTTCTAGCCATGCTAATTAATGAAAGAAGTGGTGTTTGGTCTTCATTACAGACTTAAGGGGGAAAAAAGTTGAGTGTTTTGTCCAGTGGGAAAGCACTGAAGGAGTCTGGTGAAAGTAACAGAGCTGTCTCCATTAGTCTTTTTACAGCACTTCAAGAGCATGGAGCCACTTATGATGTCACGCTTAGGCAGCGCTTTCTTAAAAGTTAAATGTCTGAAAAATGTCAGTGGAGACTGATCTGAATTCCTAATAGGTTTCTAGATGAAACAGAGCCTTTCAGTGGTCTCCAATATTCAGGCCGCAGAAGAAAACTCAGGAAAGAACTCTTGGGGGAGGGGCAGGGGAGCGGGAAGGGTCTCCAACACTCCCTTCTTTTGGTTGTGATTTGAAATTCCCTCTGGCCTGTTAGAGTAATTCTGAGACAAGGAGTCCGGTGACACCTTAAAGACTAACAGATTTATTTGGGAATAAGCTTTTGTGGGTAAAAAAAAGACTTCAGATGCACAAAGTGAAAATTACAGATGCAGGCATTATAAAATGACACATGAAGAGAAGGGAGTTACCTCACAAGTGGAGAACCAGTGTTGACAGGGCCAATTCGATCAGTGTGGATGTAGTCTCAGAAAGCTCTCATAAGACTCAGGTCCCCCTAAATTCTGTGTCCTTCTTGCACATATCCCTGGGCCACTACAAGGGTTAATAGGAGGTCAATGATCAGGGGTGAGTGCAGAAGAAGGAACTTCAGGTCGTGAACAGTGAAGGCTGAGGGTGTTTTTGGAGACACTCTTGCATTTTGTGTGTTGCTGGCTCTCAGAATGGGGAACCTAAACCTCTCCCCTGAATCCTAAGGAATCCCTTCTAATCTCTGACCCTTTCTCTGATACATTCAAATACTGATTACATTTGAAAAGGAAACCACTAGTTAATTTACAGGAGGCTTTACACACACGTATGTACGCATATACTTTTATCAGGTTTCAGAGTAACAGCCGTGTTAGTCTGTATTCGCAAAAAGAAAAGGAGTACTTGTGACACCTTAGAGACTAATCAATTTATTTGAGCATAAGCTTTCGTGAGCTACAGCTCACTTCACTGTAGCTCACGAAAGCTTATGCTCAAATAAATTGGTTAGTCTCTAAGGTGCCACAAGTACACCTTTTCTTTTTGCGATATACTTTTATATATGCTTAATATGCATCTAGCTTTGCATTCTGTATATAGAAATCATATTATATATATATAAATATGTGTGTGTGTGTATATAAATATATATCTGTACTGCAAAGCGCTTTAGAAAATCTCAGCATAAATACATATGTGGGTATAGATATATGCTAGAGGGGTATGTGTATATAGAGATGTCTATATACACACACAATACACACGCACACACATGTTTTCAGATTTCAGTTTTTCAGCAAAAATCTGACATTTTCCATGGAAAGCAGACATTTTCCATGAAAATTTTTGTTTGACTGAAACTCAGTGGTATGTGTTGATGTGTGTTTGTGTACACGCACACATTACATTACATTGAAAATTGAGTTTCAGCCAAACAAAAAATGTCATGGACAACGTTGGGTTTTTGTTGAAAAAACGAAATCTGAAAACATTTTGGTTGTGGGGTTTTTTATCACAGGATCTACATTTTCAGCGAGGAAAGGGGGATTCTCACCAGCTGTAGTTTATGGTTGTGTGGGACTTTATATAGTTGTTTAGTTTAGTTATATAGTAATATAAAGAGAGTGCATTATATATCTGGAGAGAGAGAGAGAGAAAATTTATAATTAGTTTAAAATATATATCATTATATATAGTTTTGTGTTTGTGTATATACATATATATATATATACACACAAAACTATATATAATGATATATATTTTAAACTAAGTTAATATGATCATGTCCCAAGCTGCTAATGGTATGATTTTTTTATCATGGCTTCACTGTACAACATGACAGCATGTATGAACATCAGGTATTCAAACAGTAAAATGTGTAAAGCTATTTTTCTATAATTGGTCCCAGGGCAAGGGGTTGATCTCATGTATAAAAGCCTCCAGATATGCTCTTGGTATGGCTTCTAATTAGGGAACCAGGAAAGAACTGAACTTTGGAAACTGTGATGAATCCATGCCTTAAAAAAGAGAGAGAGAGAGAGAGAGAGAAAAGAAATAATCACTTTGACCTTGAACTCCAAAAGGCCCTGAAATCAACTGATTTTACTCTTTAAGCTCCTTAACAAGCATGGGGATTAGAGGCGAGCTGTGTAGAATGGTTCATATTAGATATAAACGATAATGGACAATAGAAATTCATCTATGAGCTCAGCACAGACATCCTGTGCAAATTCCATTTCCCCAAGATATGGTGATACCATGTTACAATGTTATATATACAGTTGATAACAATATGACTTCATCACTTGGGAAGAGACAGAATAAAGCTCAATAGAAATAGAACAAAATTCCACTTAAAGAAGTGTCCGATACGGTGCTAGTCTGTTTAAGTCTGTTTAAATAACTACAACTGCACACACCGAAAAGGTCAAATATAATTAACATCCCACCTGATAATATGAATAAATAATCTGTTTAGCAATTTATTTCAGATACGATGAAATCCCTCTTTCTGATACAGGAATAAAACTTGTAAAAGGAATAAATTGACAGCACACTGAGACTACATATTTCATTGGACTCCAATCTCTCCAGAACTAAATAAGGAAGGATGTTGCTGTCACATCAGAAAGACCTTCTTTAGTGGCTTAATTTTGTTAGTGGATTTGCTAAGATTTTATTTCTTTTCTTTGCTCTCTCTTCCCCAGAAGGAAGGGTTGAAATGCAGCTCACTTTACAAAGAGGGAGAGTCTAAACACATCTTGAAGGTGGAAAGTGCATCACATTTTCAAGGGAACCGGATGAGTGTATGCAATGATGGGATGTGTGGGAAGGAGGTTGCAAAAGGATTAAGTTACTGTGGCTTAGGAAATGAGTGGCAATGAATATACCCAAAAACAGCCCCTCTCCCTGCACAAATATTTGGGATGTAATTATTAGACTTGCCTTTCAGTCTGTTCCCAATCTAAATATCAAGCAGACTATGAAGTGGGAGAGGACATTTTTATTTGTCTTCTTGCTGGTCATGATTTAGGAGGTCTGGATCCCATCTAAAATCACATACAACTATTTCTCTCTCATTTGAACTCTTCCAGGACATCAAAAACCCACTCTCAATTCCTAACAGGACCTCACCAGTCACTTCTCTTCTCCAGAAAATTAAACATGACAAAAATCCCATGAAGGGCCTTTAGACTCTGAATTTGTGACTTGGTTCAAGTGCATCTTGTCAATCCCCTGTGTCTCTTGTCAATCTTATAGACGTACACAAGACAGATGGATGGTGTGGTGAGAGGTTGGGATGTGGTATGAATCCAGGTAAATGAGTTGCAGAATAACTATTTATAGATGGTGGTTTACATGGCTCCCTACCCTTGGCTTCACATACTGGCATTCCATCTCAGTCTGTGTGGCCTAGAAGACCCATCAGAGCTAAGCCTAGACTAATATTTTTCTGACAGCTAATGGTTGTGGGGACACCTGCTGACAGCAGAAATTTATTTGTATTTGTATCAGGATTTTGGTTCAGAAGGATCAGAAACTCCTTAATTGCTTGAGAATCTCCAATTTTTCCACAAAAAATTGGGCAAAAAGCAAATTAATTTAAAACAAACAAACAAATCCTTTTGATTTACCACTAGTGGTAGCAAATTCCCTCACAAACATGCCCATGTTCAGCACCAGCCATCTTTACTTGGCTCTGAACAGACTGATGGACATTACTGAATTCTTTCTTCCTACCTTTTTCAGACTGTGGGAGTGCTGCTATCACATACTTTGTAAAATACTCTTTTCTTTTAGGGGAGATTGAGTTACATCAAGTGCTAGAGACCCTTGCAGTGGCCAGGTGTTATTAGCGAGGACATTCCATCACCATGCCAAGTTATTTTTAAGTCTATCTGGATTTTTTTTTAACCAACACATAAAAGAAAGCTATCGAGTTGCTCGATCAATGTTAGTTTATTATTGCTTACCCAAGTGTTTAATAAACCCGTCCCTACCCTGGACATAGCCTTTAATACTTCATTGACTGTAACAAAGCAGTTTTTTCCTCTCAGACCAAAGTAGCTGTATAAACTATAATTAAACACTAATTATGAGCTCTACTGGTCAGATAACAGAAGTAAAGGTTCATTATGTGACTGACAGAACCGGCAATTAAAGGGGATTATTGTTGTCAGAAAATGGCATAAAACAAACAAAGAAAAACTTTTTGTGGTGGGGGAGGGAGAGATTAAATGAGGATTTTGCAATTGACTGGGCTATATCTTGATTTGTTAGTGAGTTTAGAGTTTCCATCCTGGAGGAGATTATGACTTCATGAATGGGGAGAGACTAACACAGATGTGATGATATATTACCAAACGTAATGACATTGTTGTAGAAAAAAAACAGTGTGCAGTGAGAACGTCAAATTTTCTTACTGGATGAGGTCTTCCCAGGGGCACATTCTGATTAGCTGCCTCAATTGTTAAGGGACAAAAGCAAGTACTTCAGGTCCAACATTTGTTTCATATTTAAAACAAAACAACAACAAAAGTATGACACAAAAATGTTTTCTATTAATACTTATTTAAACATTTTTTCTGCAGGACTGGAACTCAAGACAGCAACATTGTCCCACAGTAAGAGAACTCAAAAATGAAATTGAAATAGAGTGAAGTTTCATTCCTTAGTAAGGATATAAGGCAAGAAAACACTGAACAACTATTGAAAAATAAAGATGGTTTAACAAAGTAGTTCCATTTTAATAATAAATGGCCTGATTCTTCTTTCATTTACATCATTTTTATGCTAATATAACTCCATAGATTTGCTCCTAATTTATACCAGATTAAATGAGAGAAGACTCAGGCGCCTACAAGTATTATTAGCTGGGATAGTTGAAAATTTTCTGTGGAAACTGTTTTTTGATGAAAAATTGGGCTTTCAACTAACCATACATTGTCATGAAAAGTGTCTGCCTTTCACAGAAAACATTGATATTTTGTCAAAAAATGGATGCCCGAAAATTGAAATATTTTGGCACCAAAACAACGTATTTTGATTTTTATATGCTGCCGCAGTGCTTCATGGGAATTGTAGTTCTGTTTCTTCATGATCCCATTCTCCTTTGTGGGGCAGGCTCCTGGGTCAGACTACACCTCCCATGATGCACCATTGCCAGCAACTCCCATGATGCACTGCCTCACCACTTCAAGAGGGGAAACCGTGGTTCATCATGCCCCCACCCTTTTCTGACCAACTCTAGTTATTAGTAGCATCCGTTACTATTGACATGCAGTGCCCCACTGCTTAGACCTACCAGCCATTCTGGACAACAAGCAACTTCATGATGACCCGTATGCAGTCCCATTAGGGCTTACTGGATGGCTGCTCCCAGTATTCAGAGGAGTGTTGGGACTACATCCAAGACGTTCCCCATGGAAAAAAGTGGTCAGGAAACAGACAGAGTCATGGCTCTGATCCCCTACCCCAGCCAGTGTAGCTGAGTGGATGGTGGATGTAGAATGCTGCGTGCTATTAAGGTGTGTTGCAAATTATTCCTCTACCCCCCACTGTGTGACTTAGGAGATCCAAGAGGCATGGCAGACATATGGGATGGTGCAGCTGCTCCTTACTTAAGGTGGTGCCTATATGCACAATGTAGCCCATAGCTTATATGATTGTTATTTCAACTGCAACCTTGAAAACAATGGGCCTAATTCTTACACCAGTGTAAACCAGGAGTAAGTCCACCCAATCCATTGCAAGTGAGAGGAGAATCAAGCCCAATAGGTCACATTTTTTGACCAAACCTTTTTCTATTTTGACTTGATGGTTTGCTACTAAAAATGGAACTAGAGGGCTATTTGAAGTGCTCTTTATTATTACTGAATTTGCAAAAATTAATGGGTCCAGTTGGCACTTTTCCCCAAATGCCCATCTTTCCCCACTGATTTCCAGTGGGCAAGCATGTACTTTTCAGGAGATCAGCCTGCAAAGGGACATATTTAACAGTTTACAACTGTCCCAATGACAGCCAGTTCTAATTTAAAACTCCTGTGTAATACTTGTTAGGAAGTTTTAATATCAAAAGGGCAGCCAAGGTCTTCCATGAGAAATTTCTAGACAGTGAAAGAAACTAATCCTTTTTAGTGATGTTTGGCTTCTCCTCTGCAGTAGCTGATCTCTGATTTCATATTTTATATCCATGGTTTGTTAATGAAATTTTCTCCTTTAAAGACTAACCAGGCGGAGAGAAAAAAATTAGCTGATACTTTGCAGCAAACGTTTGAAGTGAAATTCAAGTAGCAGCCTGAGGCTCACAGTATGTAAAACCGACTACCAAAGTTTTAAGGGTGGGTTAATCTATTTTCTCTCCTCCAGGGACCTCTGCTGTATTAAAGTCTTTGGTTGAGGGGAAGCAGCCAAGCTGGCATTAGAACTGATTTAGCAATTTGCATCTTTTGAAAAAGGATTAGTAAATTTCAAATGCTCCTGGTGCCTGAGTGCCAGTTGGCACTGGAAGAGGCTTGTAACTTCACCCAGTTGCACTACTAGCTGCCATGTGTTTACCTGAGAGGTGTTATCTTGCTTGTTACAGTTACTTCAGGGAGCAAAAGAGAAAGGGAAAGCATGGGTGTCGGCAAAAGGCCATAGCAGGTTTCAGGACACGCCCAGTGGTGTCGCTGCTGTAGGTTGAGCACACAGGGAAAGATGGGTTCGTTGCCACTCTAGCTGCACATCTAGTGTTGCAGCATTTTCTTTTCTTAACTGACACTCGTTAAAAGCAGCTTTGCTAGTAATACTTTGAGAGGCTCCGATAAAAGCAGCTGTGGACTTTAAAAGACATTAGTGAACGTCATGACTTGTCTGGGATGGAGGTATCAGCACATCTATGTAGCTGATGTAACTGGAGTCACAGAACGCATAGCAAGTGTTCATTTGGAGGAGGGACAGAACCTGGTTTTTGAGAAAAATATTTATCATTTCTAGAGCTAGTCAGGAATTTTTCAAACTGCCAATACACCAGGGGTTAGTGTACTCACAGGGGAAGTGGAGGACTGAGGTTCAGGTCCTATTTTACCTCATGTGGAGAAGGGACTTATACCTGGGTCTCCCACATTCTAGGCAAGTAACCTAGCCAGTGAGATATTTGTTATTTTGGTGTAAGAAAGGGGTGCTCTCTCTTTCTTTCTGATAGGTCTCAGTCTCCTCCTAATGCAGAATGGGATTTGTTTTTTAATTTTTAAATCTTGAAAATCATGGGACAGGAAAACCATTTCCCATCCAGTGCGAATCATTTCTTTGTCCTTTCACAAAGGTCAGTGGGGCAGATTGTGTTTTCATTTACACCTTTATATAACTCTAGCAAAGTCAATAGATTTGCAATGGTGTAAGAGAGATTAGAATCTAGCACTTATTTCTGTTAAGCTAAAAGTTGACCTCCAGTTTTTCCTATTTTTATTACAGACTTCAAATTTTGGTGGGTGTTGGCACAGACATGGGAAGAGGTTTGTATAAGTTCCCCCGATGAAAGTAAGGAAAACACCTTATCGACTATACTCTGAAGGTCAATAACTTGGGCCTTGGTGGATCACCAAAGACAGCAGTCCTTCACTGAAGGCACACATTTCCTATGGTCCACAAGACAAAACATGTGGGGACTCAACCTCTGAAACAGTGCATAGGGAAAGAGGCAGTCCCTCAAATAGCGAAGTCCACACTCATATGAGTGTTTGTCAGTTAGGACCAAAAACATCTTCAGTTTCACCCAGAAGGTGGGAAGGAAATTAATGGAACACAGGGCAAAACAGATAAGCATGGACTTGATGGGACTCTCTGTGGAAGTAAGGGACCACCCATGTGGATCCATTTGTGAGATCAGGGGCTTATATAGCAAATAAGAATTTGTGAAATGTTTGCTTGTGTGTCCATTCAATGTTTGTTCATTCTGCTTCATATGCATGTTGTGTCATATTATTTGACTAAAAAGTTTCAGTTAAAAATACATTTCTTCTTAATGACAGGTTTCAGAGTAACAGCCGTGTTAGTCTGTATTCGTAAAAAGAAAAGGAGTACTTGTGGCACCTTAGAGACTAACCAGTTTATTTGAGCATGAGCTTTCGTGAGCTACAGCTCACTTCATCGGATGCATAGCATATCGTGGAAACTGCAGAAGACATTATATACACACAGAGACCATGAAACAAAACTTCCTCCCACCTCACTCCCCCGCTGGCAACAGCTTATCTAAAGTGATCCTCAAGTAGAGCCATTTCCAGCACAAATCCAGGTTTTCTCACCCTTCCCCCCCCCCCACACATACAAATTCACTCTCCTGCTGGCAACAGCCCATCCCCCTTTGAAACCCCTCTTTATAATGCACATGATAATCAAGGTGGGTCACCTCCAGCACTAATCCAGGTTTTCTCACCCCCCCCCACACCCCCCCCTTTTTCCAAAAACCACACACACAAACTCATTCTCCTGCTGGCAACAGCTCATCTTACAATGTGCACAGCAATAATCCAAGTTTAACCAGAGCGTCTTGGGGCGGGGTTTGCAGGAAAAAAAACAAGGGGAGACAGGCTACCTTGCATAATGACTTAGCCACTCCCAGTCTCTATTCAAGCCCAAATTAATAGTATCCAATTTGCAAATGAAATCCAATTCAGCAGTTTCTCGCTGGAGTCTGGATTTGAAGTTTTTTTGCTTTAAGATAGCGACCCTCATGTCTGTGATTGCGTGACCAGAGAGATTGAAGTGTTCTCCGACTGGTTTATGAATGTTATAATTCTTGACATCTGATTTGTGTCCATTTATTCTTTTACGTAGAGACTGTCCAGTTTGACCAATGTACATGGCAGAGGGGCATTGCTGGCACATGATGGCATATATCACATTGGTGGATGTGCAGGTGAACGAGCCTCTGATAGTGTGGCTGATGTTGTTAGGCCCTGTGATGGTGTCCCCTGAATAGATATGTGGGCACAGTTGGCAACGGGCTTTGTTGCAAGGATAGGTTCCTGGGCTAGTGGTTCTGTTTACAGACAGCCCCCCAACCTGAAGCGAATACTCACCAACAACCACATACCACACAACAGAACCACTAGCCCAGGAACCTATCCTTGCAACAAAGCCCGTTGCCAACTGTGCCCACATATCTATTCAGGGGACACCATCACAGGGCCTAACAACATCAGCCACACTATCAGAGGCTCGTTCACCTGCACATCCACCAATGTGATATATGCCATCATGTGCCAGCAATGCCCCTCTGCCATGTACATTGGTCAAACTGGACAGTCTCTACGTAAAAGAATAAATGGACACAAATCAGATGTCAAGAATTATAACATTCATAAACCAGTCGGAGAACACTTCAATCTCTCTGGTCACGCAATCACAGACATGAGGGTCGCTATCTTAAAGCAAAAAAACTTCAAATCCAGACTCCAGCGAGAAACTGCTGAATTGGAATTCATTTGCAAATTGGATACTATTAATTTGGGCTTGAATAGAGACTGGGAGTGGCTAAGTCATTATGCAAGGTAGCCTGTCTCCCCTTGTTTTTTTTCCTGCAAAACCCCCCCCCAAGACGCTCTGGTTAAACTTGGATTATTGCTGTGCACACTGTAAGATGAGCTGTTGCCAGCAGGAGAATGAGTTTGTGTGTGTGGTTTTTGGAAAAAGGGGGGGGTGTGGGGGGGGGTGAGAAAACCTGGATTAGTGCTGGAGGTGACCCACCTTGATTATCATGCGCATTATAAAGAGGGGTTTCAAAGGGGGATGGGCTGTTGCCAGCAGGAGAGTGAATTTGTATGTGTGTGTGTGGGGGGGGGGGAAGGGTGAGAAAACCTGGATTTGTGCTGGAAATGGCTCTACTTGAGGATCACTTTAGATAAGCTGTTGCCAGCGGGGGAGTGAGGTGGGAGGAAGTTTTGTTTCATGGTCTCTGTGTGTATATAATGTCTTCTGCAGTTTCCACGATATGCTATGCATCCGATGAAGTGAGCTGTAGCTCACGAAAGCTCATGCTCAAATAAACTGGTTAGTCTCTAAGGTGCCACAAGTACTCCTTTTCTTTCTTCTTAATGTGGCTGGAATATTGGGAAGTCCTGTAAATTGCTATGAATCCTTCGAATAGAATAAATATGTTGTGCAAAATCCTTCCCTGACTGACGTTAGTGGAGTGGCACCTGCTTACTCCAGGTCTGCTGTTTGACCCATGATTGTTATAATGCTAGCGACTGAGCTTGGTACACCATATGGCGGGGAGGGGCTGCAGGTTGTTTTTCAAACTCTGCCCCGCTTCAATGGATTTATGTAGTGATGCAGCAGTAAAAAGAGAGGTGTGGTGTCTGAGTGTGTGCACCCAGGATCAAGGAGAGACTCAATGGTAAGTTAGTCACGAGAAGCTCTATATCTTCCCTCCCAATATAAAAAATTGAGCCGTGAGCTTCATTCAGTAGCTCATTTGGATAAAAGTAGACACCCTGGTGTCAAGTGAATGGGAAGCAGTGGGAGATCAGTATCATGAGGGAAGGAGTGAGCAGAAACTACACAGCTATAGATACCGTATATGTATAACTATATATAACATGCATATTGTGCGCATACATACAGTGCAGAGAGAGAAATAACGTTATTCGTTCCTCCAGATACACATTGCTACTCCCACAAAACTAAAAGGAAAAAAAAAACAATTCAGATTAAACCTCCAAAATAGTTGAAATTACTCTAAATTATTAGGGAGGTGAGAGGAAGGCCCAACAGGGAGTGGAAAGTGTAATAATGACAAGTGTGGTGCCTAAAGGGAAGGCAGGAATGATATCAGAAAGATCCAGTGGGGCCAGGTGAGTAAAGAGGCAGCCAAGCAGGGAGTGTTGGATGCCCAGAGGCAGTGCAATATGCTGGCAAAAAGCCACGCTGCCAGGGAGAGAGAGCGCACACCTCAATGGGCAGTCTACAGGGCCTCTGACAGCTTTTCCTCTCTGAGGCACAGGATCCTCCCTCCCAGCAGCTCCATCTGCAGAGGCAGAAGAAGCTGATTTCACTGTGCTTTTTGGTTTGCCGGTTTTCGCCTTCAGCGGCTCCTGACTTCAGTGGGAGTGGAAGGCACTCAGCTTCCTGCAGGAGCGGGGCTGTAAACCCATGGACCTCAAATTGCCAGGATCCGAGGGAGCTCAGAGTGAGCGTCAGTCAACGTGGCTGCGGAGCGGGCACTGAAAGGCTGGGGCGATGTCATTTGCATTAGTCCATGAAGAGCAACTTCAAAAACAAGGTTTACGTTTGCCACTGGCTATTTAATAGGGGATTAGTTAAAGGGAATAAACTAGCGGTAAGTTCAGATGGATGTGACTATAGGGGCAAGGGCTTAATGTGATGTGTTTGGAAATGACATTTGCCTGTTGCCAAGCCGACGTGGCCTGATTGTACCTGTTGCCCAGAGCTTCGATACAATGGTGATGGGCACTATGGGAAACCCTGAAAGAGAGAGAAACACACTGAAGCTGGCATTAGTTCAAACCAGTCGGCAATAACCCACTCCCTCGCTCTCTGGGGCTGGGGAGATGGGGATTTTCTGGTGAGCCGTACTAACAGCAAATGAACCAGTGCTTCTTTGCAGCCGGGGCTCTGGGCTCCAGGGGATGAAACTAGCAAGTAGTAACCCAGTAACAGCTGCATTTTCTAACTTTTCCTGTCAGTTTACATGGAATCACAGAAGCTAGAGAGTAGAGCTGGGCACATTTATTTGCTGAAAAAGGCAGTTTCAGTCGAACCAAAACGAACTGCAAATTTGACTTGATCTGTTTCAGCTGGTGAGAAGTTTTTCAGGGTCAGCTTCAGAAAACTCTGCCTGGGTCAGTTCAGGCCCCTTGATAACACTTAGCCCAGTGGTTAAGGCCCTTGTCTGAGATGCGATAAGATCAAGTTTGAATCCCCATGCAGGTGCAGGGGCTTGAATTCAGGTCTCTAACAACCAGCCCATAGGCTAGTCTGAGGTGAGTGACTTTTAATCGCTCCTGATGAAGCTGGAGGATTGGGCCAAAAGAAATCTGATGAGGTTCAACAAGGACAAGTGCAAAGTCCTGCACTTAGGATGGAAGAATCCCAGGCACCGCTACAGACTAGGGACCGAATGGCTCAGCAGGAGTTCTGCAGAAAAGGACCTAGGGGTTACCGTGGACGAGAAGCTGGATATGAGTCAACAGTATTCCCTTGTTGCCAAGAAGGCTAATGGCATATTGGGCTGCATTTGTAGGAGCGTTACCAGCAGATTGAGGGAAGTGATTATTCTCCTCTATTCGGCACTGGTGAGGCCACATCTGGAGTATTGCATCCAGTTTTGGGCCCCCCACTACAGAAAGGATGTGGAAAAATTGGAGAGAGTCCAGTGGAGGGCAATGAAACTGATTAGGTGGCTGGGGTACATGACTTATGGGGAGAGGCTGAGGGAACTGGCCTTATTTAGTCTGCAGAAGAGTGAGGGGAGATTTGATAGCAGCCTTCAACTACCTGAAGGGGGTTCTAAAGAGGATGGAGCTAGGCTGTTCTCAGTGGTGGGAGATGTCAGAACAAGGAGCAATGGTCTCAAGTTGCAGTGGGGGAGGTCTAGATTGGATACTAGGAAAAACTATTTCACTAGGAGGGTGGTGAAGCACTGGAATGGGTTACCTAGAGAGGTGGTGGAATCTCCGTCCTTAGAGGTTTTTAAGATCAGGCTTGACAAAGCCCTGGCTGGAATGATTTAGTTGGGGTTGGTCCTGCTCTGAGCAGGGGGTTAGATTAGATGACCTCCTGAGGTCTTTTCCAACCCTAATATTGTATGATTCTATGTTGGACTTTGAGCCAATGAATATTTATACATACAAAGAGAATGAGAGTGACTCTACACAGACTGATAATTCATCGGATGCAGCCGATGAAGTGAGCTGTAGCTCACGAAAGCTTATGCTCAAATAAATTGGTTAGTCTCTAAGGTGCCACTAGTACTCCTTTTCTTTTTGTGAATACAGACTAACATGGCTGCTACTCTGAAACCTTTCTTCTCCCTGACATTACAGGGTTGTTCCCTAGTCTCTGTTTATTACTAGTGCTTTATCCCGTCTAGTTATTGAGTCTCTCATCATAAGCCTGGAGGATTCATACAGGCATGCAGTCCCCCATTCAGGTGGTATTAATATGGCTGTGAAGGGGTCAGCTTTGTCCCCTGGGCCCTGATTGACTAGGGCGTTGGCAGAGGGGTTCAGACAGCTGGCAGAAATCCCAACTCTGACTTTCTGCTGCTAGCACATTTCTCATTGGATGATGATAATGCCACTCCAGAGGAGGGTCTCAAATCTATTCCAAATGCGGACAGGTGATTTGCCACAGGTCACCAGATCAGGTCTGGGCCAATCAGCTGGGTCAGGCACCCTTGAAAAGGGGACTGCAGCACTCTGAAGGCATTGTACGGAGTAGGCTGTAGGTAGTGGAGCTGCCTGTAATGATACAGGAGGCCCATGTGCAGTTTGAGCTCAAGGTTGGAAGACACAGTAACTGGGATGCCTGTAGGTCAAGCTAAAAGCTAGCTTGAAGGCAACTCAACTGCATGGCCCAATATGGGCCCAGGGGGAGCACCTACCATAGAAGTTCAGGCAGTAACTGAATAAATGGCAGGAAACATGGCTTTCTTTGTATGCTTTAGGTAGAAAATGATTGAGTATCCAGCCCTTCCTTGCAGAGAGTGAGGGGGGAGAAATAAGATAGAGATTCTGATGCAAGGTTTGTGGCAATCATTTTCCTTCCCTACACAAACAGCCACTCTGTACTTTCAGTCCAATAACTTTGATTTTAGATTTAAAATAATACTAAAGGGCCAAATTCTCACCTGAGAACAAGTTCTACTTTGTGTGTTGGGTACATGGAGGGGGCTGTCAGAGCACTGGTTCCAGCTCCTTGATTATGTGGTCTGGTCTGAGTTGTCCCCCAACCTATATTACAGCTGCTTAGGAGCTTCTGTAAATGCCAGCATGACTCTAAAGAGAGCATATGCCAGCCGAAGTTCAGCAAAGTGGAGCTGAAAAGCCCCCAATGCTATAGGGAGTGGTCTTAGCAGACTAAGGCTTTACACCAATGGGAATTTCCCCTCCATCCAGGGAACTCTTCCCTGGCAAGGAATAGCCAGATTTCAGCCACTTTGTGCTGATACATTAGTGTGAAAATATAGAACTGGTCCCTCAGTGTCCTACAATTCATGGCCAGAAGGGACCACTAGGTCCTTTAGTCTGATCTCTTGGATATCACAGGCCACCAACATTGCCCAGCACCCACAAACTAAACCCAACAACTAAAATGAGACCAAAATATTACAGCCCACAGGAGACTAAACTATTAAGTGCCACACCTGAAAGCACAGAATGTGCCTTTCGGTAATAAGTTGCAACAGTTCTACCTCACAAAACGGCAATTGCCTCTGGACGCAGCATATGCCTAGAAACTTAAACTCAGAAAGCAACCATGCAATGGGTACATTACAATGGGCTGTACACATATTACTTCTATCCATTACGGTGTAGAAACCCACACATATGCATGTGCTTCTCTATATCTTATTATTCCAGTCAAATGTAGAATTTTAAAAGAAGTTCATTAGTCACTGAATCAGTCCTAACATAATTGACATGGTTCAGCCCATCTTCATGTCTTTCACCCAACACAAACACTCTTTCTCTCTCAGACTGTCATACTTTGACCTGTTTGGCTCATCTCCTCCCCTTCCTTAGCTTCTGAAATTAGGCTTCAGGTGCTCTCGGTTGCCACAACCACCTTGGAAGTAATTGGTTATCTTGATAAACTCCACCTCCCAATGGATGAGGCTCCTGCTCCAAATACAGTGGGAGAGGTTCAAATTTTGGCGTGATTTCTCACCTCCCCTAGCCTCAGTTTCCTTTTAAAGTAAGGCATAGTGCTTTCTTTTCTTTTTTTCATTGAGTGGGGATGGGATTTCACAAACCAGAATACAGAAGGACAAGCAACCAGAAAAAACAGTGAAGTAAATGTTCAGGGAATATTAGGGCCCTTTTCCTCATGGAAGGTCTTTATGGCCTCTGGGTCAGACATTAAAACAGACAAACTCCTACATTTGTAACTATTGTGTAAAAGCTGTTGTTTTTCTTAAAACTAGTCATTGAAGTTGAAGGATAAATATTATTCCATATCTTATTGAATAAAATATTATATCACAGGTGATGGAGACAGATTGACACAATAATTCTTATACTGTTTTCTGAGGAAAAGTGGTAATAAAAATGCTGATGACTCAACACAGGGAGAATATTGAATGTCATTAACATGTTATTTCCTCTGTTCTGATATCACTGTCATGTTCTTCCCATTGTTCTAATATCTACTGGTTGATTTTATTTGCTTTGCTTTGCTTGTCTGAATGAGGAAAAATGGCAGTTTTTAGTGCTTTAAATTACCCACTACTTGAGAAATGATTACAGATAGGATGTAATACCCTAAAATGCAGAAATTAAAACAAGGTTTGATATTTAGCAATATGATATGCCAATGCTTTAGTGGAGTGCTCAAGAAACTGTCATCATCATCTAATAGCCTATTATGACAAATTCACAGCCACCTTCATACCAATGATTAAAAGCACTATATATATTATCAGTAGACCTCAAAGCACTTTACAAAGGAGGTCAGTATCATTGTTCCCATTTTGTAAATGGAGAAACTGAGGCACAAAGTCATGAAATGGCTTGCCAAGGAAACCCAGCCAGGCCAGTGGCAGTCAGGTCTCCTGAGTTTGTCCTGTGCTCTAGCCACTAGGCCACACTCCTCTAGTGTGACTCTAGTAATCACTGTGCTGCGCTCTGTGGCCTCTCAGAACCTCACTGACACTGACAGCTGGAATTACAAGAACTCTCCTGCTGTTTATTTTGGTTCTTCCACTGTAGCCTTTGGGGCCATATTTCAGGTACCTTGCAGTTGCTCTGAGTGGGGGTAGTTTGCATGTAGACATGAGGAGCACATAAAATACTGTGCATACTGTAGTGACCTCTGCACATTCATCCTCACTCTTCTGAGGTCAACCCACTAAAAAACCCTCACCTTCCAGAGAGAATGAGCCTGCCCAGATTTTCCAGTGCTGTGACTTCATGCCAAAAAGTATGTAGCAAGAGTCGTGCAGGTAGCTAAAATAATCTGGTAACTGAACATCACACACTATATGTGATTTATTTGGCATCCTCAAGACCAAATGTGTTGTTGGCATCAAATGGTAGCAATAAGAGATGGAAAGATATCTAAGGTCATCATACCTATTCACGGGGTCCAACATAAGATTGTTTCCTATAGTGATGCAGTGCTTTATTCAGAATTAGTTTTCAATGTCTCAAGGAGTGGTCACTGCTTCCATTAGAAGATCATACCACACATGATTATATTTCTTTGTCAGAACATTTTCAGCAACCAACTCCTAAATTAATTCCATAACTGTACTTTGTGCTTTAGTTGTCTTAGTACCTTTATGAGGGTACATTATCTGGCATGGGGGATATATGCTTCCTATCAACCAATAGTCAATATTGCCTAGCTGAACTGGACATTTTAAGTGTCCGAATAATAGATTTTTCCTTATTAGGATTATGGTAATATATACATGTATTATAAATATAATATGTAAATTATATATATATAATATAATAGTTGAATTCTTACATGGCCTCAACAGTAATATTGATAATTGGGAGAGATCTTGAAAATGGAAGCGTGACACAGGAGATCTTTTTAAAAGTGCACCAATGTTTGTCTTTTTGTAATTCTTGTCTGTGTACTACAGAAAGAGAGGTTGTTTCTCCATACAGTATTTAAGATTGAAGTTAGCTACCCATTATAATGACATTCCTATTCTCTGTGACTTAGGGCAAGTTACTATTGGCCTAATCCAATGCCCCTTTAGTTCAATGGAAATCTTTCAAGTAAATGGACATTGGATCAGCTCCTTAAAAGAAGTCAGTGCTCCAGTTTGTCCATGTGTCAGCTGGGACTGATGGTCTGCACTTCTGCAGAGTGTATTGAAGATGCTCAGATGAAATTAGCCAGTAAGTGTCAATTACTATTATTATTATTTTGAGTGATGTTTCTCTCATCTTTGGAATACCATATATCTATGCACAAAGCAGAAAATGGATACAGTTATTTATAAAGCTTTTCTGATAATTATGTTCACTATGCAATTTCTTAAGGCATATGTTATAGTATTTACAATTCACCCCCCAGAAATACCTTTAGGTTGTCAAGGTAAACTTTGGTGTCATTCCACCTTCTTTTATCGCACTTCTGTAATCCAGGCCCGGAACTGCACCACTCAGTGAATTTAGTGACAGGGTAAAAAAAGATATTTGCACCACGTTGGTATCGCATCATTATTAACATGCAAGTGGTTCCCCTTTTTCTTAACGCACAAAGAGCACAATTGAATTTTGCAAAGAAGGACTCTTAATCTCAGTGATCAGATTCTTCACGGCAGGGAGGGGGTGGAAAACTTTCTCTCTCTCCATGGTGCATGGTCCCAGCTGTATGACTCTGTTCATGAATATGCATGAAATCAGATATGACATTGCCGTGCTCCCATTAATAATCTTGTCATCTGACTTGTGCAGCATAAAGCTTCAGCCCGTGGCTCCTCATAGCAAATGCAGCCTGAAGGAAAAGCGGAGTGGGGGGGGGGAAAGGCCATGCCTTTTTTTTTTTTTTTTTATTGGGATTAAGTGCTTGAAAATTTTGGCAGGGGGTTGCCAGGAGAGTAAGGGGAGGGAGGGGAAGAGAGAGAGAGAGAGAGACAGGGACAGAGAGAAATCCTCTATGAATGCTTTGGCTTGTTAGAAGCCCAAAGCAGTGGGTGTAATGGTATGCAAGCTGACCTTGAATATAGCCACTGTGGGTTGCCCCAGCTTTTTTGTAAAAGAAGCATTTGCAGCAGAGGTTTGGATTTCAGGCTTTCCAGTCATCAATCATCTCAGCCTATTCTCCTCTTTGACAGCTCAGTACAAGGCCTGACATTTGACACCCAAGACCCCAGGACTTACGCACAAGCACAAGCTGAGGCCCTAGGGGAGAGGGCGGGGGAGGAATGTGACAGGTTTTATTTTTTTTTATTTTTTTTTTAAAGAAGCTGCAAAATAAAGAAGATACAAAACAAATTGTAACTGTAATGGGAATTGATCTAACAGGAGAGCATCACATTGAGTTCTGTTCATGTGATCTTCATGCTGATAAGGCTGCTTTAAAGAGCTGGGCGAGAGGAGGTGGGAGCGGGGAGGGAGGGAACTGGGGCGAAAGTGTGAACCTGTTCAAAACGGTTCTGTTCAAATCTTCTGAGCCCAGCCCCATCGTGGTACGTTCATTTCTGCCAACAGGGGGGTTACCGCTGTGCAGAAATTTCAATGAGTCCTAATGCCACTTGTCCAGTTGCATTAAGAACTTGAAATTCAAGCCAGGTTCACCCAACGATTCGCTGAGATTCCCAGCACTGTCAGAGAATCTGGACTGAGTGGCCAGGCTGTGTTCTGAGGCAGCGTGGCCTGCAGTTCAGGTAAACCTGGGCCAATTCAGGTTGGGTGGAAAACATCTAAAATGTGGCTGCATGACACGTCGGATGTTGGGGTTTGTTTGAATCTGCAACTCAATGTTAAACTCGAAGGGCACGAATTGAAAGCAGATAAATGGTTCTCACAAACCTCTGCAAATTGAAACTGACAAGCTCTAGTTACATTTTACATATAGCTTTGTGGCCTGTTGTGATATAAATAGCACATTATATTTCTAATCCGGAAGAGCCTCTTAGTCGTTGAACCCATCTCCTGGTTTTGGGTAAGAGTGAGGGGATGGCTTCAAATTTAAATTTGTAGTTAAATCTGCAAGTTCTCCAACTTTTCTCACTTCTCTAATACCAAGAATGAGGAATCCTCTGTAAATTTTATCTGCCGCTGAACTAGATCCAGTACCAATTTCTTTTGCAAGTCTTATGTGGTCAGTCCTACCTTCAGAAACACAGGAGTAGAGTTCTTGGTTTACAAAGTGAATCGAAGGTAGCCAGATATTGCCACAAGAGAATTCCTCTCGCGTAGGGGAAATCTCCACCAGCATAAAACTGGTTTGCACCATAAAAACACCTCCTCAGGGTAAGGGGTGAGAGGAGGGGGTATGTTGCAGGCAGGGGAGGGAAGAAAGTGGAGGCCAGGAGGTCCAGTGGAATGAGCATCCACAATACCCAAATCTCCACTAGTGTATGTTAAAGCTGCCCTCTGCATTTTTAACTTGTACCACAGGCATGAAACTGAAACTCACCACTCGATACGGCATCCAGCCTCAAACCCAAATTGTATTGCCAGCCTGTGGGTTTCACTGGTGCTAGAGGTCATATTAAATACTGTGGATGATTTTTTCAAAAATGCTGGACAATCTCATCTGGGACAACTATCCACAGAGAATACTTCATAAGAGAACTTCTCTTCAAGAATTATGCATGCACAGGGTTTGAATTGTAATGCATTTGTTTATATTCAAAATTATTCAATGAACAATTTACATAAATATATTTCAGTCTATCAATGCTCATGAACTATTTGCTGAGACCACTACTTTGAGTCCATATTCAATAGGAGTAATTCAATATTCACAGTGATTGGTTACCTGTGTTACGTGGTTTTGCTTCTGCTCCCTGGCTGGTTAGCTGAACTATTTATAAAGAGGACAGAGGAGCCGGCTAAGCCACTTCTGGAACAAGCTTTCACACAAACACTTATTGGCAAGAGTATTTCTCAGACTTTTGCTTTCCGTAAACAAAACCCATCGCTCATCTGAATGTTCATGGAAAATAAAAGGGTCACAAATTATGTCAAAGTGAATTAGTGACTTTTATTTGAATAAATATTCATGAATACTGTTTTGTAGCTCTACTCTGAACCAATAATTACATCAGTAGTTACACATACATAAGATAAGGCCAAGCCAACCTCATTCTTTGGCACATAAATTGGTTGTCTGCAGGGTCAGGAAGAACATGTCCTCCCTCTACCCCATCTGATGTACAGAACTGGCTAAGTCCTTTGTGCATGTTGGGGGTTGCTTTTCTCTGAAGTAGAAGGATTAAGGGTTGCTTTTCTCTGAAGTAGAAGGATTAAACCACTGCTGGAGGCAGGATACCGAACTTGATGGACCAATGGTCTGATTCAATATGGCAATTCCTCTGCTCCTATATTTTCAAATTGGCTCCTTTGCACACATAAACAAGTAGATGATTTTATCAGCTATTCTGACATACACACTTGCATATAACAAGGCAGGATCAAGCCTATTTACTGTGCAATTTGTATATGTATATTTTCATATGAAGCAATTGATCACTGTTCTTTTCTTTCCCTCCCTAGATTTAAATTGTTGTGTGGCCCTACTTCTTAACAGACCAGCCTTCCATTCGTACCACTACGTTTAACTAATTTCATTCAATGGTACTTGCCTCTGCTATTTTTCCTGTCTTCACATTTGGCACTCAAGGGTAAAGGAGAGGGTTAGAGGGTAAACATCTGTGTTTTGGAAAAGCTGATGATTCCTTCACTTGGCAGCTTTCAGATCTCAGGAAGTCCCACCCCCCTATATTCCAAATCTGACACCTGAGACTTTTTTTCTGGGTTAGAAATGGAGAATTTGCAATATTGGAAATGAAAAGCCGTAATCTAGTGGGAAATGCTTTGATCCATAAAATGAAAGAGTTTTGCTCATCTGCTAGCTTTTGCAACAAACTTGGTCTTAGTTTAGTTGAAAAGCCCTAAAGACAGACATTTGAAAATGTCACATTTGGTGGAATTCATGTGTCTAAATGAAATGAGCGAGTTGCCATCACAGCACATAACCACACTCTGATGGTGGCTGAGAAAATAAGAGTTCTTTTCTCCTTAGCAAACCTTTTCCCAGCAGCTGACTCCAGAGTACCATCACAAAGTTGTGGTGCCGAACTCTGCCATTCCCTCCTTTAATTATAAAGGTGGATTCTACATTATGTGAAGCATTTCAATGATGACTGGCTATCGTTCCAAAAAAAGCTCAAACAGAAGTTATGGGTTTGTTGAAGAAATTATTGTGTGAAGTGCTTTGGCCTGTCTAGTGCAGGAAGTCAGAGAGGTGACAACAGTGGCCCCTTATGCAGTTGATCATAATGGTCCCTTCTGTGAATCTTTTAATCTAATAACCTTCTAGGCCAAGCCGCAGTACCACCACGTATTTCCCGTTTATGCTCTAACCTACATTGGATATGGGATTGCTGGCCCTCAACCCTGCTCCTTTAGAAGTCAATGGTAAAACTCCCATTGAGGTCAATGGTTCAGGATTTGAACCTCAGGAATGGCCAAAATTCAATTAAAAAGAACGAGGAGTACTTGTGGCACCTTAGAGACTCCTCTTTTTGCTGATACAGACTAACACGGCTACCACTCAGAAACCTGTCACCATCCAAAATTCAATTGTGGTTACAGGGCACAGCCATGACTGAGACATGGCTGACACAAATTTGGGGCCTATTTATGGTTTTGCATCCAAACCAGGAGAAACTTGACTTTTTCATTTGAGTTATTGAGGTTCCAGTGAAACTTTGGAGATATGAATGGACATGAAGGGGAACCAAGGATGAGCTGCACCGAAAGTGGCTGCTAACTATAACTGGTGAAAATAATAAGTAAACAAAAAGTAAAGTGAATGGGGGTGAGGTCTTACAGCATGCAGAAATATTATATATGCATCTAGCAGCAAGTTTAGAAACAGTTATACAGAGAGATAATTTAAAGAACGATTAGAAAAAAAGTCATAATAATAATTTATTGTTTTAATTATCAATTAGTTAAGCCTCAACAGGTTTGTAGAAGACATAAATAATAGGAGAGTCCATGCTTCAAACACCTTATAATGTAAACAAATGTATTTTTGTTATGCGCAGTTGGCCACATAGATCTAAGGATAAAGACTGAAGAACAAAAGGACACAGAACAAATTATTTAGATTTCTTTGATTTTTTTTTCAGCCTAAAAAGAATGATCATAACACTCATTATTAATTATTTTATGATTAATATTTTCTTTGTTATTACAGTACAGCCAGAGGGCCCAATCAAAGATCAAGGCCCTATTGGTTGGGATGTTGTACGAACAAGTAGTGAGACAATAGTTCCTAAATTGTATATGATTATGCAGCAACTTCTACATGAAAAAGAAACTGATAAGTAATAGGTAAACAGAGCAAAGTGACTTCGTTCTCTCTTCCTGTTCCCACCCAAATGCAACAGTCAGCCTAAGTGCAATGCTGTCTTGCTCCGTTCAAACTGTCCCATCTTTTTCTGTCATGCATGGCTGGGCATTTCACAATGGTAAATGGGACATTTTGGCTGCTCATATTCGTGGCTTGGGGCCTACCAGATCTGAGAGCAAAACTAGTGCCTGCTCATTTGACTTGCACAGCTGCAAAGCCTCTAGCACAAACACAACTCAGCCGCTTCTGTGTGGGGGTTGCTGTGAAGGCACATTGCAGTGTTGAAGAAAGGGGTCGGGGGAGGAAAGACAGCAAACTCCCAGACCTTAGTGGAGTAAGCCACCTTCCCTAGCTAGTGAGACTAAAGCAATGGATTTTCAAGTGGTTCTTCAGAGTGACTAATTTACATGGATATCAAGGCTTCAGTTGGAGAATTAAAAAAAGAAAAAGTAGGCAGGGGAAAATATGATGCTCTCTAAGTCCCAGTGGTATGCCACATTCATTTTACTAGAGAGTTTATTCTTTAGTACTTTCATGGATTGACATGAGGGAGGAATTCACATGTCAGGACAGATAAAATCTCCCTCCTGCCAAAGGAGTCTATTCAGACATGCATGTTAGTAGGTTGATAACTTATTCTGTATTGCAGAGGACTCAAAGATAGACATTTCTTCTTTTATCTCCATCCCTGCGCTCCCTGCATACTAAAGATATGGGGAAACCGCAAGATACATCTTAACTAGCCCTCTCAGATAGGAGAGACTTTTCCTAGACCATGGCAAGAGATGAAAACTTTTAAAGGAATAAGGTGTCACACAGCCTAATAGCAAATACATTAGCAATGTTTATGTGCATAATTTTAACCCAATGTGAATATGTTAAAAAAATACAGATGCTGAACTTTGCAATAGATTTTGCCAAGGAAACTAAAAAACATTTCAAGACTGTTTCATGTTATTCTGCTGGAGGGATAGAAAATAGGTTGAATTAAAAAGGGAACATGATAATCACAACACCTGGAACTTGTCATCTTCAAAATGTTTTCTGAACATGAATAAATCCTCAAAGCTCTTCTGGGACATAAGTATTATTATGCCCATTCAGAAGAAAGGTAAACTGAGAAAAAGAGCCTCAGTATTTGGCCAGAACCCCAGAAAGAATCACTATCAGCATTGGGATTAGAAAGTAGGAATTCCCAATTTTATGCTTGGACTATTAAACCAGGCCTTAGCTAGTCATCTGTACTGTGTATGTTTTTGATATTAGAGTTGAATTTGGCAGGTGTCAGTAAGCCAAATCAGATAAAATAAGAACTGCTCTGAACTTCTTTCATCATTTAAATCTAAGCCCAAAACAAACCTTATCTATAAAATAATTTTAAAACAATATCAGCAGGTTTTGATTAAATCAATTTAAAAACTGTATGTATCTGTGTATATATATGTACATAAATATTTTTAAAATATGTGTGTGTATAAACAATATCAACTTTTGTATGTCTTTGCATTTTCAGGGCCTGATCGCCAGTTAGGGCAAACGGGTGTAGCTACACTGTCAATTCAGTAAATTTCTTTTACACCAGCTCAGGAGCTGGCCTGTATAGTCAAGCCAGTACCAAAACTGCAAGTGCCAAAATATGATGAAAATAGACTGTTCTCAAGCTATGTCTGGCCTCACTAAAAACAGAAGCTAGCAGAAATTTGGCGAGGAAACCCTATTCTTATAAGATGTTCAGCCTATCCAAGAGTTTCAAATAGATTTTAGGTAAGAATGTGAAGTTATTCAAACCCTGTTACTAATATTTACCATAGTTACTCCTCCTGAATTGCATGTCTCAGTTTTAGGATCATGTCACTTCAGAAGTCCCTAGACAGAATTCTTTTCTTTTGAAGCCAATGGAAAGACTTTCCTTGACTTCCATGGGACTGGAAACAGGCCTTAGTTAAACAGACCAATCCATAAGTGTAAATAGACAGACAGATATACAGACAGGGGTAGCAGGCTGATTTCATCATGTTCCTCCTCCCCGTTAATTATTAAGCTGATGAGATCACAATTAATAATTTTGGTTGAAATAGGTTCAGATGTTCGAATGAGTTACCCTCCACTCACACCCTTTTAGCTGTTAGTTATTTTGTGCATAGCACCTAATCTGAGAGATGTTTTACAGACAACATGATCAACAATGGCCCATGCATGTGTAATTTACAAACAAGGTATGGGAGAAGAGATACAATGGAAGGCAGAATGACTGACCAATAAAGTAGATCATGTGTCTTGTCAGTTCCATATTTGTTTTATTTCTGGGTTTCCTTTATTTGTTGTTGTTCTTCTGATTACTGGACATCTGGTCAAATAACACTTCCTGTAGAATAAGGATTGTACTTTATGATTGTGCTTCTGATTTTAGGTTTTAACCAATAAACATCCCAGAAAAAAAAAGTTTATCCAGAAATGGCTACTCAGTTTGGGTCGACTTCACCCCTTTCCCAGTGCAGTTTGTTTATATAGGCACTGTCCTTGCTTGTATCTAATGGCTTGTCTAAATGGAACAGAAATTCAGACTTTAGGTGTGTGATTTCTAAAATGCAATAATGTGATGCACATTAATTGATCAGTGTACACCCTGCTAATGTGCACTAAAGGTTCCCCAGTGTGCTTTAAAGTAGTGTTGTTTTAAACAGTATTATGTTAAAGCACGCTAGAAAACAAATGCACTAAAATGCTAAACCAGGGTTCAATAACAAAGCTAAAAAGCTTAAACTAACATATAAATCCTTGTTTATATATAATAACACTTAAAATAGATCCTACTTAGACAAGAATTTTGGGAGGTAACCCCAAAAGCTCTTCTCATTACAGTATCAAAGAGAGAACACGATCCCTCCCTATTGATTTTTGAACATCTTTACAGAACTCAAAAGTTGCTAAAAATAAAATAATGAACTCCCCAGAATAGAAGCTCTATTTATAAAGTTTGTGGAGGGAAGAACTTCAATGAGGAGACATTGAAAACATTGTTTCAGCTTAGAATTCTTCTGTTTCTGGATCTTCTTTTGATTTACAACCATTTCCCATTGGGAAGGACTTTCCTACCTACCTTCAGCAAATATAGGGAACAGTTTTATTCTTACTGAGCACACCTGCTTTGTGTCTCTCATGAAAGGGGATTTATTTTTTAGCTATGAGAATGTGCTGTCTATTGGCTAGCTGCACTATAAAACATAACAAAACGCCATGCTTGTTCCTACATGAAATTGCTCGGAGATTTGTAAAATAATTTTGATCTTGGATCTGAGCCTCCCATTAAATAGCTTGACTTGACTTGATCACAGTAATTTTAGAAAGCTGACCCTTCCCCCTTGCAATTTACACAATTTTTAGTCTAATGCAGAATTTCCCTCCTCTGCAGCTCGGGAGGAGAACATTTCATTATTTCCAGATGTTTACGTGCCATCCTAGGCACTTATGGCAAATGAAGGCATTTCAATGTCACACGGTGTGACTCGGGAATTTTGATTGATCAAGAGAGCTGTATTGAAATCCCTGAGTGAGCATGGAGCCTCACTAAGTCAGGAGTCCTTTCAAATAAAATCTAAAGTTAAATGCATTTGATAGAGATGCTTAAAACTTCTAAAAATATAAATTTAAAATATTTATATGTGGACTGCAGTGGAACAGAAGTTATGACCTCATATGTGAATGTCTAGGGTTTTTTTCTCTGCCAGCCCACCTGGAATGACTTTAGCTTTCAGTTTTACCTCAGACTGTACCCAGGTTAGCTTCTAGTGACTTATGACTCCATCAATCTGCACAGATATGTGCTCAACTCCTTCAAGGGAAGTAGTTCATCTTCTATATGACTGCACCTCCACCTCTTCTAAAGTTCAAAGAACCCAGGACAATTGCTTATTGGAATGGGCTTTCCAGTAAGTACAGGAGAAGTTTTCTTTGCTTTCCCATGTGAATCAAGACTCTCTGGTGAACGTTAATTGCAGCATCTTGTGCATAAACTTTCAGGGTAATCCATTCCCTGTGGAGCTAGAAAGACATGTGAGGATGGTGATGGAATATCAGGTGAGATTTCTCAGTGATTTGAACCAGAAATGGATCAATTTAGAACCCTCTTCTAAGATCAAAGGAGTGACATTTTTACAATCCATTTCCCATGAACTAACAACTGTTCCCCATCCAGCAGTTTGCTTGTAACTGTGTTGACTTACATTATTCCACTTAATGAAGATAAACATAAGTCAGACACAGGAAAGCCTTAGAGTGACCATTCACTAGAAGTGTTCAGCATTCACTAGATAAAATCAGCCTTATAGACCTTGTCCTTGTCTTTCTTTGAGATAGAAATCCCTGAAAGATCATCATCCATTGCACTTATATAACACCTTTCATCCGAAGATCTCAGAGCACTTTCCAAACACTAAGTAGACCAAGAACAGCCTCCTGAGGAGAAATGTAATACCCATTTTCCAGATGGACAAACTACAAGGCACATAGAGATGCCATCATGAAGACTTTCTGTAAGTCACACAATGAGTCAGAAGTAGAACTGAGAATAAACTAAAAGAGTTCTGACTACCACTTCTGTGCTCTACATCAGTGTTTCTCAACCTTTTTGATATCAGGGACAGGCTTGCTGCCTTCCTAACCTGTGACAGGGAGATCTCAGGGACCAGCGCCGGTCCATGGCCCAGTCATCGAGAAACTCTGCTCTAGATGACACTTCATCCATTATCAAACAATATATGCCTTTATAAGCTGGCTGAATTATTCATTTTGCAAAGAATTTATTTGATTAATGTATCCATTTTTTCCCTATCTTCATGCAAATTTACTTGTTGTTGAATGTATTCTCTACTAGTAATTATCTGAATGTATTCTCCATTAGTAATTAGGTTTAGGTGAACAAATTTCAGCCTACAGATTGGTTATGAACTTTTTAATTCTTGTCTGTTGATGATTTGTGACTGGTGCATGACTGGACACTTAGATACACATAATATATAACAATACAGGAATCTGTAATTTTTACTCCTTGCATCTGAAGAAGTGCGTTTTTTTACTCAAAAAAGCTTATGCCCAAATAAAATCTGTTAATCTTTCAGGTGGCACAGGACTCATCGTTGTTTCTGTGGATACAGACTAACACTGCTACCCATCTGATACAGATCACATAGTTTTATTTCTGCTTCTTGATTGGATCACTAAAGCTTTTCTATGTGGGAGCGGAGTGACTACTTAATGCATGCAAGACACCTTTGGTTGGAGGCAAATACAGGCATTTCTGCAGAGACCAGCTCATCCCCAAACATTCATCCAAACAAAAACTGTTCGCACATGAGTTTCTATAAAGAAAATAACAAGGTGGCATGAACATGGATGGAATGAACTGCTGTTCCGAATTCAAATAAATGGTTCAAAAATGCTGTTTTGCAGTACTGACCCAGTTCTACTGCTTGTGGGGTTAGCAGGTGATGGCTAAGGGACTCAGGTAGAGCAAGGAAATGAGTCACTGCTATTCAAAATTATTTTCACTGTTTTTTTTTACTAGTGTCCCCAGATTCATTTACTATAGTGGGGCATCTCCCTATACTTACTAGGACAACACCCTGTTTTTTATTTGCAACTATATCGGTTACAACCCTATTAGTTTGTCTTCTTCTGCTGTTATTTCAGTAAAGACAGCACTGTGATATTATCACTGAAAGCATTTGTCCAGACAGACTCAAGAGATTGTGCCCTAACTGAGCCCTGAATCCGTGGCCTACAAATAGCACCATATGGTTAATTTTTAAGCCAACTGATCAAGAGTTTAATAAAGCAGAGACTGGGGGATGAGGAGAGCTGTCTATGAATGCCATTGTCCTAGTGGCTTAGTTTGTTAACCCTTTGTCGCGTGGCAGGAATAAACCCACTGAATGCAGCCTTGATTTATATGACTTAACTTTTATATTAACCCTCCCCCACACACACAGCTTATCACAGATCAACCCATAGGCCCAAGTCACTACTTCGTTACTTCCGTTTTATGCGGGAGTATTTTTATTAATTTCACAGAGGCAGTGTGGTCCAGTGGGTAGTGCACTGGCCTGGGATTTGGGAGACCTGGGACTTGGTCCTGCCACTACCCTGCTGTGTGATCTTGTGCGTGTCCTTCACCCATCTTTTTCCTCCTCCCGTCTTTCGATTGTCTTGTCTACTTAGGCTGTATCAACACGACAGACTATGGGTGCGATTCCACTTTTGCGTACGCATTCTCGCAGTAGTTCAGAGCTAGCCCAAGGGTAGCCGTGTTGCCACGGTAGCAGGGTGACCCTGCTGAGTCATGTACAAACCGGTCTGAAAATGGTGGGTCCGTAGGCAGCACAGCTCAGCCCTCCCTCCACTGCTTGTGCAACTGCAGCCACGCTGCTATGGATACTCATGCTAGCTCTCATCACGCTACTCCGAGTATGTGCACACGAGCAGGGGAATCCCATCCTAGCGGCCTAGCTCACAGTGTAGACAGAGCCTTTGAGTGTAAGCTCTTTGGGGCAGGGCTTGTCTTTCCCAGTGTGTTTGTATAGTGCGGAGTATAATGGGACCCCGATCTTAAGCATGTCGGTACAAATAACAATAATTCAGTGACATCAAACTGGAATAATGTACTGGTTAATCGGGCCCCCTTTTTTATTACACCGCTCAAAACTGTTTTTTACTTTTTACCCCTTCACACATCGCTACATTTGAAGCCACTCCTCAAGCAGAGGATCCAATGTCTTTTATCAAGCATAGCCAGAAGTCAATGGGTGCAAGAGTAACTGAAGTCACTGTGGAGTTTTACATTTAAAATGAAAGGGTTGTCTGTTTTTTTTCAAATGAAGCCATTTTCAAAAACCAAACCAAACACAAATAACATGAAAAATAGTCACCAAACTGCTGTATTTCTGCTTACTGCAACATATCTCCAGTATTTCCCTAAGATCTTGCCTTCTTTAAAACAGGTGCATACTCATTTTTTTTCATATATTTACTTAAACGCCTGCCAATTTATCTGAAATCAGCACCTAGTGAATGTTGATGCACCAGCTTGCATAATTGACTTAGCTGAAAAATAAACAGTGGGTGGTTATTTTAGCAGCAAACTGATTGATACAGCTACTCATTTCTAACTTTATCTGAGCACCACACAGGCAGACAAGTGTGAATTCCGATAGCATGGACACAAATGTTATCAGTCATCTGCAGCATTAGGGACAAGTCTGGTTTGGTGTCACTGTCACTTTTTGAGTCAAAAGAATGAAATCTTCGCAACCGATGACAGCGGAAGCTCAAACTCCTAGTGACATCTAGGACCCTGGTAACCTTTGTAAGAACACATCAGACCTATTCAATTCTATGGAAAACTACATTATATTATTTTATAAAAACAATGGGAACTTGGAATGTTGCCATGTTCACAGTAAAGGTGGTTATAAAGCTGGTCATTGAGGTCTAGACGAGAGCATTGCTGATAATATAGTTTGTCTATGGAAAAAAATCCCCTGCTGGCAGGTAGCTATCATGATGGAAAATGTTAAGTAGGCTTTGCTGACACTCTTGCAGGGTAGGATCAAATTAAAAAAAAAAAAGATGGAAAAAATGACATTTCATCGAAACCAAACATTTTTTTCCGGAAAAAAAAAACCCACATTAATTTTCAATGACAGGTTGCGGGGGGTTGACAGAAAACCTGACAACTGAAAAATATTCAATTTTCTGTAATCATTTTTACTAAATGAGTATGGTTCTCATAAAAAAAAACCCTGTGACTTTTCATGGAAATGTCATCAAAATGGGAGGAGGGGGGAATGAAGTTTTTCTGAATTTTTCAAAAATGGCATTTTTTTGACCAGCCAGCACTACTCTTTACCTTACCTGGAAAGAAGGAAGGTGGGAGTGGCTCTCTCGGGAGGACCTAGGGTCAGAGGACCTCCTAAAGTAGTGTGAAGGAGACTTCCTGAGTTCTGTTGAGAATTCAGGCCTAAACAGACCATGCTCTCCACACACAAATCTCAATTCCTACTTTCCAACAAAGGGTCTTCTGTCTTTCTTTTACAAAATACTGTAAAATTTCCAGAATTATGCCTGTGAAAACATTTAGTAGTGCATTTTTATTTTAGTTGGGTTATGAACCAATATATCTTTTAAAATGAATAATTTGGGAGTTTTTCATTAAAGATTTTCTATCATATATTTCAGAAGTTAATATTTATTTTTGCTAATTTAGCACAAAGGTTGCTGCTCTGGAACTATTCTTTGAGCTCATATCCATCATATCAGCGTGTTACATGAGTACAGATTTTTGTCACTGAGATAAAAGTGTCTTAGTGTAGGGTATTTATGCTACAGGTATTCTTTATTACAATAGGGTTTTTATATTATATCATTAAAAATATAACAAAAAGCAATGACAAAATATGGATTTTTCATACGTCTTTGGCCTAGAGAAATTCTAACATAAAAATAGTAAATCACAAAAAGGAAGCATTTAAGATCATAAGTGCGCCCATCTGATTAATAAGACCTGATTTAAAGGAACATAGACACAATAGTACCTTAAAAATATCCTTCTTCATGTTACAGATTAGATTATTAACACTGAAAGAAAGATCACAAGTGATAGTGATGAAAAGTTGTCTCTTACAGTCATTTTCACTGAAGAAGCCACCCTCATGATCATGCTTGCTGACTGCAAACTACAAATCATCTAATACAATGGGGCCACTTTTTTTTCTGTTCAGTGACAGCTATTCTATTCAGGTTCTTATACCACATTCATCACCATAGTGCATACCAGGAGTGCATTAAACAACCTGATTATGGACTCTTTGCTTGGCACCACAAATTTTGAGATTCTTAATTGTCTTCTGTAAAAGAGACGTACTTCTCAGACCTGTTTGTTGCTTTGTCTGCCAGTTGGTGGCCAGGCACTCTAGCTATAAGTGGAGTCACCCACTTAGTAGCTAGACTCACTGTGTGTTCATTGTGTACATTTTAAATTAGAATGGAGCCACCTGTATAGAATATACTATCAGGAACACTCCCACATTGGCTGATTTAATAGTGCTTTTCCATGGGTATCGTCTGTGGTGCAGCAGCCTTAGCTCAAAAGGGTTCTCTCACAGTCAACAGGTGAGCCAAAAGAGAGGAGACCATTGTTTGAGCCAGTAAGAGCTGTGGAAAGCTTATCTGAACTAGAAAATACTGTTGGGATATCTTAAGAGTATGAAGACTGATCCTTCAAACTTCCTGTGATTACATCTCCCATTAATTTCCATGAGTGTTCTGCTTATTCAAAGATTGCATGATGGTCCTATGTTCTAACCCACTCTCAAACCTCGTGAGATGCGGTATGCTATTCTATTTTCAGGTCAACCCATGGAATGAGTTGGATCTCAGCAGGAAATGGTAGAGAGGGATCTGGTGCAAGAAGAGGCTAAAAAAGTGCTAGCTTTCTGAACAAAATAATAATTATTTGGAGTAAAAAGTGCCAGAGACCACACTTGTAAAAGTTCTAATTCAGTTATTTCCTTTCTAGTTCCAAAGTTGCCAACATATGTCCATGATAACAAAATATGAAATATTTTAGAAGCTTTGAGTTCAGCTTGAACTTGAAGAGCTTGTCTATCAAACTAGTAGCTAAGCTATCTTTTCCCACCATCAACAAACATCCTTATAAAATACTTGAATTTTTGTCTGTGGGTTTTTGGCTGCTTTGCTTTTTAATTGGTTGTTTCCTTAGTGATAATGTTTTCTCTGTCTTCATAATATTTTCAGAAATGCCTAAAAATGATTTGAAGACAATCTGTCCAATTGAAAGTTAAACAAATAATACTGGTATGCTCAAGCCACAAGTATTAAACTCACTAGAGTATAGACTGGCACCTTGCAATCTGCCCTCAGTAAGGGGCAGTGTTCAGCTATACTGGCCCAGGTAAAGATCAGGGAAGGAATTGTGACTGTCACACGATTTTCTATTTTGCCACTGAAATATGGAGGGACTGGGGACTGGCAGGGGGAATGGACAGAGAAGGGGGAATAAAGGGGCCATATTAAAAAAAGGAACATTTTGAGTAAATAGAAATTTAAAAAAAAATGGTTTTGGAAAACGGATATTTTGGAAAGAAAAAAAATGTTTGAAATTTTTTATCAAATGTTCCATATTGAATGGTTCCGTAGTCTCCTCCTTTCTCTTATTCATGCCTTGCTCCCTAGATGAAGAGGGTCTCATACCTTAATAAATGACTTCAAAAAAATACACCTCTTTCAATCAAGGCTTAGTGTAAATAATCAGCCTGGAAAACACTGAGCATCTTTCAGGGGCTCCTGGATTGAGGGGCAATAACACTGCTCATGTCTTGTAGAACTCCTGTGGGAAGGGAGGAAAGGTGAAGGTGTCTTGATTTACACTGGCCTATTTATCAGCTCTGCCAACCTCTCTGCCTCTGTCCACTTCACTACCATCAGACGCTGTGAGACAAACATATGGTGTTTACTGCTCTGACTGATATCTCTCATTTTTCTGCTCCTCGAGAGAATCCTACCTTGCCAAGTCAATTTGAAAGGGCTTGGCTCTTTCCATGGCCCTTTGGTTCAGATCCAGAATATTCCTCATATTCTCTTGGCAAATATCAATGGAGGGCAACCAATTTCCCCCCTGCATAATTGACGTTTCACTAAGGGAACTCGAGTCCAAGGAATTGTCTGACCCTGTCTGTATGCATTTACCTTCAGTACCTCACTCACCAAAGGCCACATATCTTCCAAGGCCTAGGTGTCAAACTCACACCAATGTCCATTTAGTTGTTAGTGTGAATGGGGCATTGAAGTCTGCTTCAGTCCTGGTAGCAAAGCCTTGGCAAAGAGTGGTAGACAGGCATTGGCACCACCAATGCAGCTGATTAAGATTGAAATGAAGAAGAAATGCCAAGCATAGGATTTGAACGATTTGAACTTGCTGGAGGTTGTGAATTTAAAATATAGATAGGTTTGGGAGGGGAGAGAATAACCCAGGGAAACCTTATCCAGATTCCAGATGTCAATTGGAAGCATTATAGTATCAAACTTAAAAATGAACTCCTGCCCCCACTCTTTCTCTATCCGGTCAAATGCCCTGGACTGGCCCTTTCTGCTGGGCCGTACAAATTTCCTGTCTCTACCTCACCTCTTGGGTTTCATTCCTATTTCATCTGTTTATGCTTCTCTCTGCTATAACCAGTCCTGCTTAAAGCCCAGCAGGCCTCAAACCCCAATCTGCCAGGCAGTAAACACCTCCACACTGCTACCCTGTGTGGCAACTATAACAAATCTCACACTCCCCTACCCATGACCCGCTGCAGATACAGACCACGGGAAGTGCTGCTTCAAGGGGTTTGACATGGCACCTGACCGGCTCCCAGCCCTATATAAACCCAAGAGACATTCTAGGAAGTGTCCGGGTAACAATGTGGCTCATATGATCACCTCACAGTTGCTGTTCCTGAACTCCTGGTATTGACCTTTGCTCTGACTCGGACCTTGATGCCTGATCGAATCCCAGACCACCCACCTGGCCCCTGACACCCAGTACTGACTCTTGGCCTGATCCCCAGCCTGTCTCTGGCTCTGCCTTTCGTTTGACCCCTCGCCCTGCTGACCCTGAACCCTGGTGGTCATTCTGGGACATTACACCCCATATTCTTCATGGAAATATTGTTATGATATGAATATGGCATAACGAAGATATGTTTTATGCACGGTCATGTGAGGTATCATTGAAAAGGTTATGATATACTGAATGTGTTTATCCATTTTGTATGCATGTATCATTTCTGTATCTGAGGTTAGGAATATTGACTATGTAACAATTACAGCTGTGTGTGTATTTGGGAGAACGCCCACCAGACAGTAAGCAATCAGCCTCAATGGGCCATTAGGAAGAACAATAAGACTTGGAAAATCCCACTCTCCCACTTTCCTGAGAAGCTCCTGGGTTGCTGCTTTGACACTACAGGGTCATGTGATCATGTCACCTGGTTCTAGATCCCATCTTGGGCTTTCAGCATTTTTCCATTAAGAGGGCGTGTGGGGTCAGACTGGGAAACAAAAGATTCCCACCTTATGTAAATTCTATTTCAGTAGAAGTAAAGGCTCTTGTACACTGCTTCCCCATCCAAGAAGGAAGATTGCTAAAAACACCTGAAGGGAAAGGCAGGGGCTGAGTCCAGGCTGTAAAGAGAAATAACTGGAACTCTAAGCTACAGAAACTATGCAACCTACCTAAAACAACATTTAGGGTGAGAAATTACATTTTATAAAGTGTTTCTTGAGTGTATTAAGCTTAGTTTGCATGTTTTGTTTTATTTGCTCAGTGATCTGCTTTATTCTGTTTGCTATCCCTTATAATGACCTAAAATTTACCTTTTGTAGTTAATAAACATATTTCTTGTTAATTTCAAAACGCAGTTTGTGCAGTTCATATCTGCCAGGGTGGGGTGGGGAGGAAAGCTGTGCATATCTCTCACCACATTGAGGGAGAGGCTGATTTTTATGAGCTTGCACTGTGCAGATCTTTCTACACAGCGCAAGACAATATTATTTGGGGTTTACACCCCAAAGGAGGTGCACGTGAGTTCTGGCCATTCCTCTAGCTAAGTCCTCCCACACAGAGCTGATTTCAGCCTGTGTCTGCAGCTGGGTGTGGCCTTTCCTGTGTGTGTGCTAGAGAAGGCTTGAGAACCTAGCACTGTAAGAACAGAGTGAGGAAAGCCAGGCTGGTGGAAAAGGTGGACTCAGTGGGACCCCAGCACATCTGGTGGCACCCTGAAAGGAGGTATAACCTGTCACACATTCCTTCCTGCTGAGCTCCTGCCACTAGTCCAGTCTACCCTTTGCCCAGGATCCTATCATCCTGCCTCTTTGCTCAGTTTAGTTAACTTTTCTCTCCTCTCATTAACCCTCTTCTCTCCTTTGCCATGATCTCACTCTGACCCCTTCCCTGTTCCCATTGTCTCTTGTCTCCCCAGTGCCCATCTGTTATCTTATTTTCCTCATTCTTTGTTTTTCTATTTTCCTTTCCTCTTTCTTTTCTGCAGCTTTTTTTCAAAACTCAAATTCTATCTCAAGATTCTTTTCCCTGACATATAATTTGTATTGTTCTTTCCAAGGAGAATCAAGGCTTGAACCTCCTAGCTTTCCCAGGCTTGAAATTGACCCCATTAGATTTCTCTATGCTACTACCATGCTCCCTGTAGGGCATCTTGCTTTCTGTAGTTTACTGCTGTTTATATTGGAGGCCTGATACTGCTCTTGCTCACACCAGATTTTACCCCCATGTGACTCCACTGACTTCCATAAAGTTACTTCAGAATTACATCAGTTTGAGGACAGTGATTGCAATTGGCTATGAAATGATACATTCACTATGTGAACATATTAGTAAAATACATTGTACTGTATTTATTTAACTAGGGTTAGTAAAAATGTATCTTACTGATAAGTTTAAAGTAGAGAGGGAACCAAGTTTGAAGGGGATCTGAATTCATAGTTTCCTACATATCAGAGGAATTTGGATAACATTTTTTGTTCAGGTCTGCTTTTAAAATGGTCACCTTCAGCGCACAAAGCATGTCATTCTAAGTAATCTGAGTTTCAAACTAATGAGGATGAATAGATTTAAGGTGGGACAGCAGTAGCTAGGCAGTATATTCCAGCAGATCAGTGAACTTCTTTCTATTGTGGTTTATTCAAATAATATATTTGCATCATAATGCAAGCTGATTTGTCAATTTTCTTCTGACTTCTGAAGTTTCTGATCCATGGAAGAGATACAGTTCACTCAGAACAGTTTAGTAAAATGAATGAATTCTACTTATGGGGATAGCGTCTCAGTGGTACCCATTGTCCATTGGGCACAGGTGGGAGGTGGAAGGAGCTGGAAGAGCCCAGGGTGACTCCATGATCCTGGGCTCAGTCCTAGCAGGAGTGTTTGGAAATGTAGGCCAACACTACAGGACATTAATGGTAAACAAATGTCAAACTCACAAACTCTCATGCAAAACACTATTATTTAAGAATTATGCCCTTCCAATTGGGGAACAGAAATAATAACATGACCTGTGTGATTAGTTTGGATTGGACACACTTCTCAAATTCTGTATCACAAAGAACTGCCCATGCGTGATCAGCAGGTGAAGAATAGCTTGTAGAAAGTTATTCGGTCAATGATTTTGAATAATGGATAAACTCAAGGAAATCCTCAGGCCCTGGTGGACATCTCACAAGCAGAAAAGCAGGTGACATATGTCAGCTAAATTATCCACTCAGCTGTAGTCCCTTTTCTCTTACTGAGCCTGATCCAAAGCCCATTGCAGCTGATAGTGAGATTCCCACTAGCTCAGTGGGCTTTAGATCAGGCTCATTGCTCTTTTAGACACCTGCATATTTGCCCACCTTTGAGGCCCACTTTTGGTGGCAGTTTGCGCCCTTCACTACACTCTCAGTTGAGTGCAAATCTTTTTTAAAAAGGAATGTTTTAAGCACTGAAGATACCTTTAGTGTTCACCGACTATGAATCCAGATCCATATTTCACTGCAAGCCCTGATGCTGTGTTGGGATTTCCCAAATCTGCGATACATGAAACTATTCAGATGGTAAAGCATTATTCAGGGGGTTCCCAATTAGTCCCGCTGTAACTGTTTGTAGGAATAAATAGCGTGGGAGTTGTGTTTTCCATTTCTAAGCAAGTTTTTATATCCTTGGGGTGATGGAGGTACAGATGAAAACACAAATCCGTAAGTTTAGGAGTTCTTATGGCACAGCTCCCAACTCAGCCAGCCACAGAGGGGGTTAAGAAAATTAATTTCGGCCTCAACAGTGATATTTGGCAAATGACTGGTTCTGTTGTACTTCACACAGCTCAGTTATTTATTTATTATTCTTACAGATCCAGGACAGCGGCTAATGCATGATCTGGGCTAACATATTAACTTCTGTATCCAGCTGGGCACAGATTTGTATCCTGCTGCCACTGGTCAGTGTGTGATCCAAGCTTGTTTGCTGGATATGGTGTAGTTCTCACACCCAGCTGAGCTGTAGCTTACTGGGGGATGCTTACCCTCTCAAGGATAGAAATGGCAGCTGCTTTAGGCAATAATACACTGGCCTTGCAAGATCTCCTCTCTGTCACAGAATACACTGAACCGCCCTCTTGCCAGATGCCTGTGGTGCATGCCATCCCAGTACCGCTTCAGGAATCACTTGCTGGAAAAGTCCTAGTGAGGCTAGGGGTGAAGTCAACACATCTTTTATACACTGAGTTTATGACAGCTTTTAAAATCGGATACAAGTCCATATCCTCCCATTCCAAAAGCGCCTTGCCTTCTTTCGTCCCAACTTTTCATTCCGAAAAGCCTTACTCTGAAAATAGCGAGCTATCAGTCCCCACACAGGACAGCCTCCCTCCAAACAGGGCTGGGGGAGGAGAGGGGAAAGAATTTGAGACTGTTTTCTCCTTCATTAAATGCTTTCTAAAATCAGAAAGAAACCAGGATGACAAAAGCAAAAATTATACAAAAACCAAAGCAGGGAAAACTTCTAACTTCCTTTGAAATTGCTCTCATCCCATTCACTTAGCAGAGTCCATTAAGAGGGATGGTGCACGATAACGATACATTAAAACGCAGGGGAAAACTTCAAGCACCTTCGCTTTTTTAATAGGAAGGTGAATTGCTATTTGCTAAGGGTGTTTTCAGTCAGTGAGGCTTTTTTGTTGTCGGAGACGTGTACCGAGAGCAGACAAAAGGGGACACTGCAGCTTTAGAGCTTTCAGGACTGGGGGCTGAGGAGGAAAGGAAAGAAGAGCATGATTGATGGAGTTCTGGTTGGCTTATAAAGGGCAGCCGGGAGTGCAGGGAAATAATCAGGGAAAAGGGCGTCCCGTACTGGCTCTCTCAGAGGGGAGAAATGAATCCTGCACCTCTGCATTATTAAGTTGTCAGGCGGGCCGATGATGAAAATCTGAAGGTCAGGCATAACAAGAAGCACCTTATGGGGGGGATCATGACCTTTCTGGAAGTGCTACACTCATGTTTATCTGCACCTAACCCTTATCCACAATTCTTCATTTGATAAGAACATTGGGAGATGCGGGGGCGGGGGAGAGGAAAGGCCTCCTCATATGTATAAGCAGTGAGTGAAATTAGACTTCCTGTGAAACTGATTGTGGATGCTCAATTCACAGTGAAAGATAATAAACCAAAAGGACACACAAGGGATGCAGGCAGAAATTGTTCGCTACAGTGGAACTCAATAAAGGGAACAAGAGCTTTCCTAAATGACAAATTTGGTACAGCAGTGCTAAAATCAGGATTCTCCCTGGAATCACTGCAGCAATTCACTCTCAGCACTACCACTTTTTATTTACTTTTGGAAGGCCTAATAATGTTAGAGGGTTTTTTGTTTGTTTGTTTGTTTTTGTTTGGCAGGTTGAGGCTTTTTGTTTGTTTGTTTTTTTGTTCTGGGGCAATGTTAATTCTTTAACTGCTTACTTTAAATCAAAGAATCAAGGTGAAAGACAATCAAATGGCAAATTCCAATTGATTTTTTTTCTTTAGTTTCCAAATGAGAAATGAGTGTAAATATAAATATATGCCAGGTTTAGAAGCCTGTCCTATGTGTGCCTTAATTGACTGCTTTAATAAAGGTCATGACCCCTTACACACACACACACACACACGCACACACTGCAATCAAATAATGCATAATATAAATGTGCTAACACACACATGACAATCAAATGGATACAATGCATAACGCAAATATGTGTGCTAACAATGACAATAAAAATAAAAATGTTCTAAACCGAACTCTAGTCTCATTATTCTCCAGCTGTTTTGCTAATCACCTTAATGCTTTTATTTTGGATGTACAATACCTTGATTTTATTTTTTAAACCTAATATGTATTTAAAACATGACAAAATACACTTATGAGCTTCATGCTTAGTTTAATATACTCAATTTCCATTAATAAGCCTGTAAATTAACAGTACAATATATCAAGCACACTGCCATGGAGGCAAATGCACCTCTATGGAAAGCTATGCTCAGGAAAATTATGTCCAATCATGAAAAGGCATATAACCTTCCAAAATGTTAAATAAAAGTAGATTCCAATGCTGTAATCCTTGTACACACAAGTAGTCCCATTAGACCTGATTTCCCATACACGGGTTATACAGCAATGGACAGTAACTCCATTGACTTACATCAGTGTATATTAGTCAATCTATTTAAGTGAGATCAGGATCAGTACCGATGGGACCTTTTATTTAAGGATGACCAGATCGTCAGGAAAGGAAATTTAATATATAAATTCATGAATCCTTATATTAGATGAAAAGTATGAACCTGGAACCCTTCAACTACCTTTAAAATGACTCTTTAATGAAGAGGTGTCATTGAAAAAATATGATGTTGTCGATATAGCATGTAATGAACCTTCTGTAATACATAAATATAAAGGAGGGATTTTCTATTTCTGTTGTTTCAGTGACCCAACTTACCTATCTTAGCATTCTGGCTTCTCATGAATTGGTGCCCTTCTGCTATATAGAGTGCTTTGGTGTTCCTTTAAAAATACAAAATTAGTCATAATTAATTTAATTAACATATTTTATAGCTAAAATTAATACTGCCTGGGAGAGGTCTTGTTGGTTACTTTTGAGACTTAACCCCAAGTCTGATCCAGACTTTGAAGAAGTTAGTATTTGTATTTTAATCCAAAATATGCACCAGATTTTGCCATCTTTATGTTGTGTAGCACCTTACTTCTGAAGTAGAGCTCTGAAATTTATTGGACTCTTTGTGGAGCCATGTGTTCCTCAAAGTGAGTAAGTATCAGACTCAGGCCCTTTGAAAATCAGGAGAATTCTTCTTCTCCTTCTTCTAAATTCTATAGCATTTTCCTTTCCATGATTCTTAAGTTCCTTCATACAATATTCCTGCAGGCTTGTTGAGGGGACAATAGGCCGCTATACAAAATTCATACTTGATAACTTTTTAGCAATTTGGAAGGTTGAACAGCTTTACTTCCTGGTGGATAGGCTATAGTAGGCGGCGGCGGGGGGGGATAACAAAATAACAGCCCAAACCTTTATCCCAAACTCAAACTGAATCCCTGGTGATTCTTCTTTGGAAATCTGAAAAATTGGCTAATTTTTTTTCCCCACTATCTTTTATATACATGCATCTCTGCACTCCCAAGAGCTGTCAGGCCTGGTATTGGAAGTGCAGAAATACAGTTGGAAGGACTCATAAGGCGTGAGATTTACCCACAAGCACTAAGCCAGGAAAAGGCCTATGTATCACTTACATTCCTCGGCACAGAAATGAATTTCATAATATTTCTAGTCAAATGAGAAGGAGGAATTCCCAGAAATCTACCGAGAAAGGCTGTTTTTGTGAATGTACTTGTCCAGTTTGGCTTCCTACAATGTTGCCTCCTTATCCAAACCTCCAAACTCTCTGGGGCCTGCTCATCACTGGAAAATAAAATCAGCTTAGCTCAGCAACTTTTATTAAACAATCTGGTTATTTTTTTTTTTTCTTATGTAATCCTGTTGGGAGCCGTGTGGGTCTGAAAAAAAAATCACTTACAATGGGTCAAATTGGGTGTTCACAGATGAGGGTAGAATTTGGATGATCACATTGATATCACTTGCTTCAAAAGTTCAGCGTTAGACTTTTTCATACTACAATACATAGTGATGCTTCGTAGTCTTGTGAGTGTGAAGGATCTGGCTGTCAGCAGTTGAATTAGAACCTTATTTTCAGAAACCCTGAGCCAGAAATCAGGTGGGAAAAGCCTCTAAAGAATTTAGAGTGGCAACATAAAGGACAAAAGATATTAATAGGAAGGTCACTCAACAGTCACAGGTCAAGGGTGGTGAGGTTCTATTGTAGGCCTTAAACCTGATGGGTCAGAGCAGTGTAGCAAAAAAGCTTTTACTCTGCAGTGCACCAAGGAGGATGAATGATGATCTATAATTAAACTGTTTTAAATTATATCTGGCTGAAACCCAATGTGTAAATTAACACCTTATTTGTAGGCCAAATTCTAGCTTCCATTAAAGTAAATGGAAGGACTTTCATTGACTTCAGTGGGCTTTGGCTGAGATCTATCTATCTATCTATCTATCTATCGTGTTTAGATGTTGCTTGTAATTATTAGAATTGGGAGTACTGGCTGTTGGGAGTCTGAAGGGACAGGAAACAGGAAGGATGGGGGAGGAGTTGAAGAGGCTGAGTGAGAGCTACTAAGGGTGCAGCAGCAGCTTGGAAAAGAGGTTTCCACTTCAAAAAATAAAGTCCTGTTGAAGTTTGTTAGAGTTGTAGTAGCCAGGCAAGGTACTATCTATCTATCTATCTAGCTAGCTAGCTAGCTATCTAATGATTAAAGCAGTTTTAAGTGTAACAGTATCACAAAGACAGGAGTTTTATGGGATTATTTTTAGCAATTTTGGACTTTAATTACTGTTCTCTAACTAAATTTTTGCTTAAGCACGAGCATTTTACAGGCTGTGGGACCTTTCCATGGGCTAATGTTTTTCATACCGTCGAAGAAATACTGGATATGTTTAAAAATAGGTCCTGGGAAAAGAGTGCCACCTACTATTCAGAATATTGTTTTTCAGCTACACCAAGTGTTACTATTTAGCTATGGTGCTGACTGTTTTTACTCTCATTTTATAAAGTCTGTATTTCAGGATGCGATAATCTCATAAATTCAATGCAAATCCCACAGGGTTGAAGCTTAGCAAGGAATATGCCAGTCCAGGCGTGGTGTACTCTTCAGAACAGGCCAGACGTCATGGCTGAGTTATAGAGTGGCAAAAAAACAGAGATCACTTTGCCAAGTTACAGCTAAAAAATGGCTTAATTTTGAAACATGACATTTTACAAGCAAGCATTTAATCCTTCATGGTGCCTGTTTTGTATTTTCAATGGGGGGAAAATCTCTTTTTGGAAGATCCTTTCATTTCCCCCCCTTTATCTTCCACCTGTCTATCCCACAACGCCAACAAACACAACACCTTTTTGTTTCCTTCACTAACTCTTGGACTCTCGAACATAACAGGTAGCACTGCAGGAGAAGCAAATCCACCCTTTGCCCCGCACACCTTTTGCTTGTGTGCCAAAACTTCTCCTTCTCCATGATGGTTACATGATTATAATGATTCTGCTTAATCTTTAAATTTCCAGGAGTCTGCTGGAGGTAGCTGCCACTTTGTGCTACGCTGCCTGTAACAGCAGAAAACTCACCCCTTGTGCCCTCTCTCTCTCTCTCTCCTGAAGACTTTACCCTTGTTCTCTCTTATTTTGTTCATTTCCTTTAATCTACAACAATAGAAAGCCATTCACAATGAAAATATACTGTTGCTCTTTGTACATGGAATAATATAACACTCTTCATTCCAATCCCATGCATTTATTCCAGGAATCTGAATGACAGTTAAGAAATGAATATAAAAGGAGATACTTGCACTGTTGAGCCAAAGCTTTGAGCTTTACTGGTATATAAAATGTGCCTATGCTGTTCTGACTGTGTCTGATTTATAATCTAAAGATTTTGGGTCACGGGCCATATATTCTTCTGTTACTTACAGGACCAATCACACTAATAGTGCTTAACAGATAACAATAGTGATGATATTGAGCGGGCATAGTCCTTTACCCAAGAAGAGCTGGATGCAAAAGCTCTTAATACTTGTCTCTGCCAGAAATGCATCTCTTGAGTGACGGGGATCATTCTGTCCATCATTGATTGCTAATTAATTAGAGGTATTTAGCATGTTTGGTAAAGACTAGTGTGGACAATCCCCACACATTTGATCCAAGCTACAAATGTTTGTTTTTTATCCTAGGGAACTGGGAATGACACTTGGTGAATTTCATCCCAGTTGTCTCTGCAGCCTGGGAAATGAGGGCCCTGCTGAGAATGTGAGTGTGACGTTTCACTCCATATTCTTTATGAAAATATACTTATGATATAAATATGGCATAACTGAGATGTGCTTTATGCAAGATGGGTCTTGTAAGGTATCATTGGAAAAATTATAATTTACTGAATGTGACTATCCAATGTGTATGCCTGTATCATTTCTGTATCCGTAGTTAGGAATATTGACTATGTATTTGTATTTCAACTATGCTACTTTGGGTGATGCCCACTGCTAACACTTCAGGTACAACAATGGAAAAGCCAGACAAGGCTCATGGCCCATCAGTGAGGACCATGGACTGTGAAAAGACTTTGCCTTCCTGCGGGCGCTCCATACTGCCCCTGACTCATGGATGCTGTGATTCTACAGAATCAGGTGGTCTTGTCACCTGATACTAAACATTACCTGGGACTTCTTGTAACTTTCCACTGGAAGGAAAGGGGGGCGGGGGTCAAGTTTGGGAAACAAACAATTCCCACCTTATGTAAATCCTATTTAAGGGTGGGGAGCAAAGCAAACAGGACTCCTCCTCTCCATGGCCTATTTGCCCAAGAAGAAAGACTGCTAAAGCCACCTGAAGGGAAGGTGGGGGGTGGGGGAGTCCAGACTGAGGCTATGTCTTCACTACTGGAGTAAGTTGACCTACGCTATACAACTTCAGCTACATGAATAACATAGCTGGAGTCAATGTACCTTCGGTCGAGTTACCATGGGGTCTACACCACGGGGGATCGATGGGAGAAACTCTCCCGTTGACTTATCTTACTCTTCTTGTCATGAGTAGAGTACAGGGATCGACTGGAGAGCGATCTGCTGTCAATTTGGTGGGTCTTTACTCGACCTGCTGAATCGACCGCCAGTGGATCGATGTCAGAGCGTCGATCCTGGCTGTAATGTAGACATAGCCTGAGACAGGGGTCCAGTCTGAAAAGAAATATAACTGGAACTCTGAACCAGAGAAACTTTGCAACCTGCCTAAAATAACATTTAGGGTAAGAAATTACATTTTGTAACCTGTTTCTTAAGTATATTGAGCTTAGCTTGCATACTTTGGTTTATTTGCTCAGTAATCTGCTTTGTTCTGTCTGTTATCTCTTATAGTCACTTAAAATTTACCTTTTGTAGTTATAATAATAAACTTATTTCTTGTTTATAATATAACCCAGTTTATGTAATTTCTAACTGGGGTGGGGGCAAGAAGTTGTGCATATCTCCCTCCACACTGAGGGAGGGGGTGAATTTCATAAAACCTTTGGGTTGTTGCCCTTAAAGGGAGTGGGCCCCAGAGTGTTGGGGCAAGCCCCTAAGGCTGAATCTTTCCAGAGCGGATCTCTGTCTCTCTGAGTAGTTGGGTGTGGCCCTGCCTGTGTGCTTCGCTGGAAGAGGCTCGTGAGCCTGACCCAGAAAGACCAGATGAAGGGGACCCAGGCTGGAAGAATAGGCTGACTCAGTGGCATCCCAGCACATCGGGTGACACCCCCAAAGGGCTCAAACCCATCACAGTGAGCAGTGCCAAACTTTTGCAATAAAAACGCCAACCGAAGATACACTATATACAACTTTCCAGAATGACGTAAACCCTTTGGAGAACCTGAGCTGAATTTTGGGCATTCCTGGGGCAGCTAATGGGTTTGGGTGGAAGCCATGTAATATCCAATGGTTTAGGCTGAACTCCCACGTTCAGATTTTGGGTTCATATAAACTTGAATGGGAACCCACAAAAAATATTCTTAGAGCATAAGTTCCTGGGAGAAGGGACCATCTTACTTGAGAGTCTGGAAAGTATCTGGCACATAGTGCACACTACTAAGAAGAAATAAAAAATGAATAATAATAAGCAAAACAATCAAGTTTTGCATCATTTAAATGGGGATCCTGCACCTGGATCTTCCTGTGCGGCAGAACGCTGTACTGGACACTGCAATAATGTTTGGATACATGCCATGCCATGGAGGAAAAGAGTTTGGATATATTTTGTTTAAGCATCCAAACCTTTGTGGGGGCTTCTCTGTGTCAAAGCTCCAAATAATTACAGTATGTAGCACTTTACATTTTCAAAGTGCTGTACCAATATTAACAAAATCATCTTCTCAGTATCCCATTTTGCAACTCGGGATTTGCCCAAGGCCACTCATTAAATCAGTGGCAGAGCTGGGATTAGAACTCAGCATCCAGATATTACAGTGATTGATATAAATACCACAGAGAGACTGTGTGAGAGAGCTTTGATTCGATCCTAAATAGATAGTTAGAAGTTATTGTATCAAATGCTGAAAATCATGCCCATTCTCCTAGACCATGCTGCCTATCAAACCTCCAAACTGATCTGAGTTTCATTGATTAAGCATAATTTGTGCAATGTTATCCTACAGAATAAAATAGTCACAACTCTTCTTAGATGATCAGAGCAATTAAGGCAGCAGTTTCATTACAGTGCTTTATCTAGGCATTATTTTTACTATGCAACGTCCTTTGGAATTAATGGAAATTGATTTCAAACGCCTTTGGCATGTTATTGAAAATAACCCAACTGTAACACTATCTACAGTAAAAAGAAAAGGAGTACTTGTGGCACCTTAGAGACTAACCAATTTATTTTAGTGAGCTGTAGCTCACGAAAGCTTATGCTCAAATAAATTTGTTAGTCTCTAAGGTGCCACAAGTCCTCCTTTTCTTTTTGTGGATACAGACTAACATGGCTGCTACTCTGAAAACTATCTACAGTGACTCAAGAGTACTGACGTCAGGGCAGAGTGTTCGGAACCAGGGCACAAACCCCAAATTAATGTTGAGTTTTATATTTAGATTTCACCAACCAATTATCAAGTGTGAACTCCTCAGGTATTATAACAGCCTTAACATGTAGTCACAGACAATCCTCTTGTGCTCTCCGATTTATCTCCCCACCCAGGTGAGCCTACCTTTGTGATAGCTGGTCCCTTACACCAAGAATTGCAGCAATATTCAGGGTATTCCTAGTCCCAAAGGACCAGTCCCTTACCCTCATCAATTGCACCTTAGATCTCACACTAGATGCTTGTAGCCAACCCATAATAAGCTATATAAAGATTTATTGAATAGGAAAAGGAAATAAGATAATTATTTACAATGTTAAAGTAGGTAAACATAGATACACAAATATATTACAATCTTAAATTTCAAAAGGTAATAAAAGCTTCTATCATCAGCAAGCTCTATATGACGGTTAGGTCTAACCCAGGCTAAACAACTGAGGATCTCTTGTTTATGCCTAGAAACATCTTGCTCCCCAAGGTTCAAGCAGCATAGAGATAATCTGTTCCTTCTTGTTATGGGTTTTATTATTTTCTTCCCGCATGCTTTTGGTTGCAAAGCTCAGCTGATGGGAGGAGTCCTTTGCATGACTCATCTTCACAGGGAGGAGGCAGAATAACAACAAAAGTCTTTGGTCCTCTTGTTAATGGTACGTAGGGAAATTCCAGTTGCAAAGCCACACAATAGTCCATCTGGTATGGATGGACCTTTCTTTTTGGGATGGGTCTAACACCTGTTGAAGATCAGCCCTCCACACTAATTAATGCCCCTCTCCTGTCTAGTGATTTACACAGTCACAGAGGCTCACAACACAACCTCTCGAATATTACCTTATAATACAGGATACAGAAGCACGCAGCGACTTAGAAGCATTAAATAAAGTCTGAACACTTAACATATCCTTATGATTCGAAGACCTCTTTTAACAACACTAACATACAGGTGCATCAGACTGATTCCAGTTGTGTATTTGTCGGTGTTCAATTGAGACATGGGGACCTTGGCATGAGTTGGCACTCGGTCCATCAGCATCACAACAACCTTTTCCAGTTTAAAGCTATGAAAGGCGTATGTAGGAGAGTAGTTTAGGACAGTGCCCCTATTTAAGGATGTATTCAAAAGATTTTACGCTTGATAACAACCAAGTCATGGTAGCTATATGTGGTCTTTAGCATCTTAGCAGCTGCAAACTTTAATCCTGATTCCTCTGCTCCCATATTAAAAGCTCCATGGTCACAGAACACCAGCTTTGGCCATAGCACATTACCAGCCTCATGCACGTGCCTGTCAAATAGGAAAATGAGTTCATCTCTGATCATGTCTAGGGGAATTCCAAGGGGACACAATACCAACATCTTTACTAGTGGTGGATGTACCTCAAAAGTCTTGCCCAGTTTACTCAGAAAAAACACATCCTTCACAAACTCTTTTGACCTTTATTTGGGTTTGTCTCAAAAGAAGGGCAAAGGTTCTGGCCAGTTCTTGTTTACCCCAACTAGCTTGTCCATCCATAATTGTTAATTGCTCATCAGCTCACTGACATACCTGGCTTAAGCAGCTAGACACAAATCAGCAAAGTACTAACAGGCATACTTAACTTCAAGCGCACAAGTAGTTCCATTAAAGTTAGTTATTACTCACATTATACCAAGTCATTTCCCTTTATGCCTTTGTTTAGAAAAGGGATGAAGGTACAGAATTTTGATCTGGACTTCAAACACTACAATACTTGGTATGGAGGAGGGAGGGTTTTAGTTTGGACTATTATAAAGGTGAGAGCATTCACAAAATTTGGATGTAGGTTCAGATCCAGAACATACTTAATGTTTGGGGGAAGTGATAGAAAAGGTTCCAGATACAGACTTAAACTTCAGGCCCATCTCTTTATCTGTTGGAATCAGACAGGAACCTACACATGACTTATGTAAATCCTTGAATACATTTATTTATGTATTTTTATGTGGTACTCTGTTGCCATGGCATGCGGGCACCATAAAAAAAACCAACAACTGACATAAAATAGTCTGAATCTGAGACAACCAGTTCAAGTGAATATACTAGGGATCGGCAACCTTTGGCACACGGCCCATCAGGGAAAGCCACTGGTGGGCTGGGACGTTTTGTTTACCTTCCACAGGTTCGGCCGATTGCAGCTCCCACTGGCCACGGTTTGCCGTTCCAGGCCAATGGGGGCTGTGAGAAGCGGCGTGGGCTGAGGGTTGTGCCGGCCACTGCTTCCCGCAGTCCCCATTGGCCTGGAACGGCGAACTGTGGCCAGTGGGAGCCACTATTGGCAGAACCTGCGGACGCTGCAGGTAAACAAACCGTCCTGGCCCACTAGCGGCTTTCTCTCATGGGCCGCATGCCAAAGGTTGGCGATCCCTAGAATATACTTAGGCCTTCCATGATAACAGATTAACATGTCTAGGGGGTAGATTCTCAGGTCATAGCTCCATTTATACCAGCTGAGGATGTACCCAGTGTCAACAAATATGGCTTGCATTGTGGTATCAATTTTACATTAATACGCAGACTCCAGTGAACAGGACTAAGTTCCACAGATGGAGGTCCTCAGATGAGAATAACAAAACAAAACAAAAACCTCAATTTCCTTGAAGCTGGGATTTGCTAAGTGCACATCAAGGGTTTTATGACTGGTTCTACATAATAAAGTAATTGTGTAATTAGTAATACATTTGTCACTCCTTTACTGAGGAAAAAGTAAAACGTACTACTTTTGTGTAAATCCTGACAGTGGTGGTTTTTTTTTTTCTAGAGAATTATACCATTATATCATAAAAGTGTCAAGGCACGAGTTTACTGTTCCTACTAATATTCTAAAATATTCTCTGAGGCTGACATCTCTGTCAATTAAAATTAAACAAAATTGCATTCTGCCATATACACTTCAAATAGGAAGCTTTCAAGTTTATGGCTGTTCTTTGAATTGATTTTTAAGATGGCATCTGTAAAACTTGGCTCATACAAGATGAGGTGGGATGTAGTTAAGGTTCAGTCAATTTTAAAAATGTTTTAAAGATCATAAATTGACAACTGGAATAGACTGAACCTCCTTGGGAAATTTGGCTGTTAGATATAAATCCAGAGGCTCCTTAAAACTGAGCTCTCGCACTAAGATAATTTTATGTAAACATCTTTCCCCTTCAATATTTTTACAATATGTTACACAAACAAAAGGGCTTCTGGTGTTGTTTCCAATTGCACAGTCTCGCAGGATTTGGGATCCTTCTTCTGCTGGTGTTTCCCACAGAAAAAGAGTGAGAACGTGCTTTCTCACGGGACTGTGTTTCTCATGGAAAATAATAGGGTTGCCGGCAGCAAACGTTTTCAGCAGTGATACCCTGCCAATAGAGTCTTCAGGGAAATTTATTGCCCTCAATGAGATGAAGACTAGTAAACTGGGACCCCATATCCATTTCCTAAAGACTTATCTTTGTGACTATTCCTCCTTCTGTTATTTTCCAGAAACCCTGCCTCCACCCATTCATGCAATGGGAAGTAGTTGAAGTGCCCAAAGTGTGCTCCTACTGCAGACTTGAAGAGCCAGTTCCTCAGCTTGAGGAAGCCAATACAATGTTGATTTATATCATTTAGGATTTAGCCCTTGTTCTCGAGTGTGTTGCTGCAGTGTAGCTAACTCTACTTACCGATACTCGCCCTTCACCCTCAACAACGATAGCTTCAAAGGAAAGGTGACAGACGCCAGCTGTTATATTATCCATCTGCAGAACGACTATGGAGAAAGAAAGTGAAGATTTAGCTGCCCTCTGAACAATCTGGCTTTAGGCCTTTTCACACTGTTCCGGGAAGAATTTCTTCCGCATGTATAAACGGTTCAGTAGGCTTGGTGGGCATTTTGGCACTTCCCTTTCCAGTTCCTGAGGGATCCAGGAAGCACAGAAGAGTGGAAGTGAGGGGAGCAAAGGGGAAATAAGTTACCTAAACTAATTGGAAAATGTCCGCAACAAATAAATGTGCTTCAAATTAGGTCTGAGTTCCGGGTGAAAGTTCAGGTCACTGCTTGTTTATCTGAGCCAGTTTTCTTATCATTACTTTTAACTGAACTACAGGACAACTGATTCAGGATGGCCTTACAGCTAAAGCACAGTTGAAGGATTCCGGAGATCTGGCTCAAGTCACTTCACTTCTCTGTGCACTAGATTCCCCATCTATAAAATGGGGAGGACATTTCACTTAGGGAGTTGGTTATTTATTTATTTATTTATTTTAGATTGAAGCATTTTGAGAGCCTTCAATGGAAAACACTATGTAAATTTCAAGGATTATTCATTAATTATTGCTACTAGATAGGAGGCTATAAAACCTTTTGGCTTTACATTTCTTACAGAACACTCCTTACCATACCCAGAAATGCCATCCCACAGAACCATCAGAGAGAAGAGAATTACATATTAAAAAGCATTTTAAGTGATTTTGGAAGAGGGTCCCTAAATCATAGTGCATTAAAATTAAAACATCTCTCTCCCCCAACCCCACAATCTCCATGTTCTCAGTGCAACAAGTTTGATTATCTACCATGACAAACAAAATAAGATCATTCCTAATTTCTTAAAGAAATATTTTCTAAAAAAGCAACACTACTCTGAATGAAATGTACACTGAAAGAAAATGCAAGTGCTTGCTACTCAGGAGTTCATGTCAAGAGAAATATTTTCCCAGGGTCCCATGAGAGGAAAGGAGGGGCCATGGGATGTTTGACCAAATAAGTGTGTGGAAAGACAGGCGTTTGGTGGCAGAAGGACCTCAATTCATGCACTGTGAGCCTGAGTGACGTGTTTTCTTTAAACCTTCACGTTACATTCAACCAGCAGCCAAAGTCACAGAACAAACATTTTTTTTAGGACAAAGTGAAAGTTGGCCCACTAGCCATTTATGAAAGCCCATTAAACACATATTAATATTTGCTTCTAGTTAACCACATCAAAGGAGATGGCAATTATTACTGAGGAGCGACTTAGTGATGAAAGCAGGCATTTGCTGCCAAAGGAGGTAAAATAAGCACACACAAAATCCATACATTGGAATGCTCATCCAACCCAAACATTTTCAGACTCACCTATCAGTAATCAAAAACATGGCAAAAATGTGGATCCAGAAATATTATATGACCATTGACTGGAAAAAGAATTCAGAAGGCACAGGAGTCCCTTCACCCTCTGCTATATCTGATGCTAGTTGCCTTGGTGATTCCTACCTGGGGATTCCTATCTACCTTCTAATCCACTGGATGGGTCAGGGTGGAAGGTCCTGAATTAACCCTTGCTTCCTTAGCTGTATCTTGGGGAAGGAGCCAATAAGTTGGCCTCTGCAGGTTGCACAGACCTGCTACGTTTTCTTTAGCAGACCAGCACTTCCTAGCAGTTGGTTGCAAGCTAAGGAGAAGCTTGGCTAATATGCCTGCCTGAACTTTGTGGCATTCATACTAGTCTGCCAGTCCAATGGATTGTTGATCCCCCATGCATATGCTGCAGTGTGTAAGAAGGGCTGGGGAAGGGGGTGGTGCCTGCTCCTTTTGGTACAGCAGTATGATGTATTGTAGAACATCATCTTCTTTAGCTTCTCTGATTAATTCTGCCTTACACTAGCAGGATGGCTCAGAGAGCCACCATGCAGTTGGAGCCATTCATTCTTCCTCCTCCCTTCCCTCCATGAGGAGGCTGACAGAAAGAGCCAGATTTTCTTTTATATGCTGTAAATGTCTTGGAGCAGTGACATTTCTTTTACTTTGCCTAGATAATTCCATGCAGTCCTTTTCCCTTATTTGGGCCAGATCCTCAGACAGGAGAAGTCAACATTGATCCTTTGGAATCAATGGAATTATGCTTATTTACAAACTATGCTGAAGTGGCCATTCATATAAATTGACACCAAACGTGGTCAGTAGGGAAGTCTTCAAATTTTCTGTCAAAAGCTGTTTGGATGGAAAATTGTTTTTTGTATGTGTGTGTGTGTATGTGTGATTTTTTTTGATAAAATGATTTTTGGTGGGGGTGGGGGAGGGGAGGGATGTGCTTACTTTGTGTTAAATTTTTCAGATTTTCACTGGAAAACCAAAACTATTTGGCTTTTGGCTTAGTGCCAAAAAGTCGAAATTTTCTGTGGGGATAATTAAACCATTTTCAGACCAGCTTTAATGAACAGGCCTACCCAAGATGAACAATGTTTGAGGGAAGGAGTTCTCCAAGGCCCTGTTTTGTTTGCTTCAGTTGTGGTTCAAGTTTTGTGTGAAGGTTCTGGTTCTTGTCTAATTTCAGATAGTTCAGCCATCTGTGCAGTTTATTGCCTATTATAAGAAGCTTTGCTATATTTTTGTGAAGAGCAGTAGGAAAGCACTGAGAAAGAATTGAACAGATATGAAGCTTTGGAAAAGAGAAGTGACACAACAGTCAATTGCTCTATTTGCTCATACAGATATTGAGCTTAGCCAGGAAAATTACTGTTCGTACATAAGGTGACACAATTACTGCAGTTGGGTCTTTGTTTAATTTTCAAATAGACAGTCTGGTACACTGGATTCAGATGTGATTGGTGATGGGCTATTCAGCTCTACACCTCTAAGTCACCAGGTTCAATGCTATCCCATGTTAGAGCTCAGCTAACTATCCACAGTGAACAATTTCTCTGATGAATTTATCCTCTTTTTTGTTCATGAATTAGCCACAGACTGACTTTGATTTTTACAGATATGTTCATCATTCCGAATTATATGATAAATGGTTCCTGTGAACATATTTCAGCCAGTGGACTGATTTCAAACTATTCACCATGACTATTGTTTTGAGTATTTCCTATTCATAATTGCCTAGTTGTGATGCCTGATTGGTCATCTGTGACACATGGCATTGTTTCTTCTTAATGACTGGATGAATCCCAAACTGCAAAGATATTTCAAAAATGGCCCATTATCATTTATGGTGAGAATATATGTGCATGAGTGTTTTCTATTTCTGCAGCTGATTGTTAGTGAAAAGTGAATATTAAAGATAGCAAATACCTTCAAGGAATTTCATGGGTTTTACTCACATGAATACTCTCAAATACTTTTTGCAGGGTTTTTCAAGCTCTCGGTGTGAACAAAAGCCATTATCTGATGGTTGCTTAGTGACCTATATGAAATAAGTTGATTGTTTCAGTCCAGTTCTTAATAGATATGGACCATATCTTAAAAAAAGTCACCATAACTGGCATGAATAGGCAACTTTCTGGCAATCTCCATAGAACGTCTCATAAGATGGTGTATGAAATGTCTACTGAATAACCCCTCATCCACAAAGGTTACCCCTCTGGTGCTGTTGAGACACAAAACTGATTTGCAGCATATCAAGAAGTTCGTGCAGCTAGTTCTTGCAGTATATTTCCGATGAGGACTTTATTCTCCACATCTATAAATCTTTAACCAGCACTAATTTCACTTTAACTAGATAATGTATTTTAATTAAGAAAAAAGACACAAACAAAATCATGTCCAACTAAACATAAGAAATGACCAACCCTGATCTTGTCAGTTATAACAGCAAACAAAGAACACTGCATACAGCACACGACCAAAAATTGGGCTCATTTAATTACACCTGCACAGTATTCCAATAGTATGCCGTGCTGAGATGTGCTTTTAAGAGTAAAGTGCTTTGAAATAAAGCTATTAAATGCATACAGAGTCGTTGATCGATACTCTCCAGTTATGGAGGGGGGGCAAGCATACAGGGAGAAAAAAGACTTTTTTTCTTCTCTGTGAGAATGGATTTGGAATCTTCAAGGGCATACGGATGGTAAACGATTGCTAAAAGTCCAAATTAAGAGGTATTAGTCTATTGTGTGGTAGTCAGTCACATCATATTCACATTGCTGTTTTCTTGTCGGAGATTTTGCCTTGATCTGTCCTGGACCACATTGACAAGTCACAATTGAAGCATTCTAAATAATCCACAGTGAAATAAGGCATAGGGTGTCACTCGCTAGGCTACAGAAAGCTTGAGCTCAGTGGAGTTAGAAAGGGTAGCAAAGCCCTTTTCAGTCGCATTTCTCAGCCGATTAAACTCATTCAGAGCCAGGCTGCTGGAACGAAAACAGAAAGATCACCTCCTGTTCGCCACTGTTTTGTTGGTAACAGCAGACAGATGTAGAAAAGTAGAAACATTTTTACTATAGCAACAAAAGAGAAAGGGGCGGGAGGCCAATAAAAAAAGTTTGATTGAATTTGCTGGCTTGTTAATTTCTAAGGTACTTCGGGGTAATGCACTAGGCAGAGCAAGAGATGCCGCCAGTGTAGATTACAATTAAAAGGACTAATGCAAACTCACTATTTGGTGCAAAACCGTGTCCTCTCCCCCACTCTCCCAGATCTGAAGGAAAGAGCATCACTATAATAATAATTAGTCATAAAAGAATTAAGACACTTGGTGGTCAAGTCATTGATATTTGTTTGTTTTTAGAGACAGTTCAACCAACTCATTTAAGAATGATGTCTTATTTAATGGTAACCCATTCACTATTTCATCCAAGTTGATGTGACATATTATGATGCAAGATGCCACAGAAAATTAAGCAGATCCCCTCCAACTGGAAACTTGATTAACTATAAGCCCTCCATCAAGCCACCATTGAAACTGACTGTAGGAAATCCAAGCTAAGGAAACAATAGTACATCCACTGCGAGTTGTGGGAGAGGGAGGGGGAGGGGTGGATTCATTTTTGCTGCTGGGCAAAAAAAAAATGATAGTTTTGTGCATTTCCACAACATAGTGTGTTTGATTTGTGTATGTGCGTGAAAACCAATGACTTTTTCGTGCACGTGAGCACAAACAAAACGTACAACAAAATGTTGTTGACAAAAGTCAGTTTCTCAATTAAAATTGAGAAATAGCTTTATGAACCCAACAAATGGCCACCTGTGAGGCACTGCTTTTTTTGCTTAAAGCTAGAATTTTATCAATTGCCTCACCTAAGTCTGAGTGGCTTTCAACGAGACTGAGGCTTCTAAGTCACTGAGGTGATTTTGAAAAATAAATTGTTTGCTTAGAGACAAAAGGCAATGTGTCCAAGCCAGGAAATGTTGGCCAGGGCTTGAAAGCGCAAAGAGTCAGTGCGCTCGCCTGTCACCTCTGGAATAATGAATTTTGATCACTACATAAATCAGGTGAGATCCTTTCCCCAATGTGCACATTACACAATTAGCGAGGTGCATTTCACAATGCAGACTCATCTTTCTCTACGTTTGAAGCACTCCGATTTTGACGAGCAGTGTAATAGCCTAGACTTTTTCATAAGCTCCTACCTTTCAGACTTTAAATTCCCAGGACCTAACTTTGAGCTGATGACAACCGGACTTTTTTTTTTCTTTTTTTTTAATTACATTAAAGTCTTCCTTTTCCAGTCTCATCTCCCACTGACAGTCACTTTGGAGAAGCTCTGTAGCATCAAGAGCAGGTCTAAAATGGTCTCCGTGATCATTTATCACTGTGCTGTGTTATGCTATGCTTTAAAAATGAGCACAATAAATATAAGATGCCTATGGACTGTGGCATGATATTGGATCCTGAAGTGATTTGGCATTGTATATACTGCAAAATAACAAACAAGATCAAGAACAGTCAATAATATCCCTATAAATTAGACTCCCATAAATTAGAGGGGGAAGGAAAAATAGTTATAAGAAGCTGAACCTTTTAACTTCGGTAACTGCAGCTGGTTTGCTTAGGGGAAAGGGAGGGTTTTCCTGTTTCCTCTCAAGCATCATGCCTGAGTTTTCTATTGTCAGCACTAGGCCGAAGTGGTGAGGACAGAGTCACTTGCAGTATTGTGCCTGAACAGAAAAACACAAAACCTAATCCCCAGACACAATTTCAGACAAACACTCATTTTATTTACTCATATTCATCTCTTCAGGAAAAAAGAGAGCAGAAAATAGCTTGCTTAATCCCAATACTAACACAATATTGATTCACATTCATGTTCAGTATTTATTGACGTGCATTGCATACAATGGAGGCTATCAATTAGGCTACCCTATTCAAGGGAAGGGGCAATCATATTAGAAAAGAGATGAAGCAGACAGTTTATATAGTCCTAATTTTATGTAATGTAAACCTTTCAAACACTGGGCACATGAGAGTGAAAATGCATGTCCTGATGACCAAAAAAAAAAAAAAAATCCAAACAAATGGATTTACTTTAAAACTAATTACAGTGGGTGAATATCTGTCCACGGAGTCACATCATTAGTTCCTAAACTTCTATAATGGAATCAACTTCTCCTGCTACGGATTGGCTTCCTGTGTATTTTATTAACCACCATTAAGTGCATTTATATAATAGATTAGCACAAGGTTTTGTTTTGTGACCTTGGGCCGAGATTTATGGAATTTTATAGGTGGTATGTAATTTTGCTATACTCCTTCTGAACACTTAAGCAGGGGTGCAGCATGTTGAACATATATTAAACATCAATGTCAAGGAGAACACAATGGCATATGGGCAGAATTTAGGCAAGTGAGCCGTTGCGTGCAGAAATCAAATATAAAATACTCTCTTTTTTTGCCCCTTGGAGGTTTTATTGCATGGTCACAGCTGGATTTACACTGTGTTTAATAAAACATTAGTTGCCACCAGGGATTTAAATATGTAACGTAATTCTTTTTCAATAAAATAATTCCATAAATCCAAATATGAAGCTATTTTTTTGCAAGTGCTGTATACCCGTAATTGAATTAAACAAAATATATGGCTTTTTCACTGTGGAATTTAGTGGAAGTAAAATCCATCTGCAAAGTTGATTTTGGATGTATATTCACATTTTTTGGGAGCTGAAGTAGAGTTGTTGGTTAATATGTTTTGGGGAGAAGTAGGGCCCCTAATTCTCTGTTCCAGCTGAGCTACTCTCGATGCAGAAATGGGGCAACGAGAGGGTCAAGGTTCCTCTAAGTCACCTTTGCATTTCTCCTATTTTGGAACAACTGTAGGCTTGGCCAGCCCCCCAGCATAAGTCAGAAGAAGCTTCAAAGCTGGTCTAATTCACACAAACTGCATAGTGTCCTAAGGGGCCATCCCAGAAGCTGAGAATAGCCAGAGCACAGCAGCACTCGAGCCACACTCCTCTCTCATTCACCAAAACCCAGTGGCTGGTGCTGTGATGGGGCAATGAAGAGGACGTCTTCCTTAGTTGCTAAGGTGACCAGACAGCAAGTGTGAAAAATCGGGATGGGATGGGGGGATGTAATAGGAGCCTATATAAGAAAAAGACCCAAAAATCGTGACTGTCCCTATAAAATCGGGACATCTGATCACCGTATTGGTGGCCAGTGGACTGGCTTTATAGCTCCATATGCCACTGGTGAATCATACTGTAAGAAATATCTGGTCTGCAGTAGTTGTTCACTCCCAACAGCAACAAAATGATTAGAGAAGAAAGAACATCATCTAACATCCTCCACTCAGCCTTAATCCCTTTTTAATATCATAAAGAAAGTGTGATGATAGTTAGGGTGGGAGGTAGGTAGGTAGGGTATACAATGGATAGTGCAAGGGATTGGGAGTTAGAACTTCTGTGTTCTGTCTCTGCCACTACTACTCTGTGAGCCCGTGGAGAAGCAATATAACCAGTCTGTGCCCAAGATATGAAATGATGATAAGTATATTTACCTATTTCAGAGATTATTGTGGGTGGTGATTTTGTTTTTCACCTGATTTAAACCAGATATTGCTCATATTAGGTAGCACCACTCCTCAGAAAACACTTTTAGATCAGGTTGAAAGATAGGAGTCATATTTAATTAAACATTTTCACACATTTTTTTTTGTTTTCCTGAATTTTTCCATTTAAAAAATGATTTGTTTCTCATTTTTTTCAATTAAAAATGGAAATGGTGTGGGGTGGTTTTTTTTAACCAAAACCTTTCTTTTTTTTTTTTTCAGCTTTTAGGTTTCCCACCTCTTCTTCTTCTTGTCTCTTTGTTAATGAAAAAGGTTGAAGAGGAGGATAAAAGGGAGAGGAAGGGGGGCAGGGTAAAGCAAAAACTTAAAAACTACAAAAATGTTTTTGTTCGCTTTGGGGATTTTTTTATTAACCAACTGGGAAATGGAAAAAAGAAAATCTTCTCTGTATTCCCGCTCCCCCCCCCCCCAAAAAGGCCTTTTTTTTTTCATTTTAAAGTTTTGAATGAAAAGTGTTGATCAGCTCTGCTTTATTTAATTTATTTTGGATGGATTTTATTTATTTTTCAGGATGTTGTGTGAGATCTTTACAAATTTGTTTTTTTTCTGTGACTAGCAGCCATTAACTAATGTTTGAAAAATCTCACGTGAGATGTTTAAAATTCATATCAAGAAGGATGAACTTCCAAATGTGGGATGTGAACCAAGCTTGAATTTCTGGTCCCCAGAAGGAGGAATTCTCAACATCCAGTTGGGTTGAAAGACACTTGCCACAAATATCTTCAAACATGGATTTCACTGTTGCTGAGTATTTATTTATTTTGTTAGTGGTGGTTTGTCACAGCAGCTCCAAAATAAGACAAGTGTTGCTAAAAATTTAGTATTTTCTTGTAGCTGCTGGAAAATACTTATCAAATCTTTCTTTGGGGTCAGTGATTTTTCATATGTCTTAGTACACAATGGAATTATTTAATTACTTTTGCTAGCAAGTTTACAGACAAGTCTATCCCTATCATACTGCATATCCTAAAATAAGATTATTTACAATCCAATCTAAGGAGTGCTGACTGGTGTCATTGGAAGCTGAAGCTGCATCAGCATTTAAATTCCCACTTTTCTGGGCAAAAACCCAACTGGCTGATTCAATTAAACTCTTTATGTTATATATTATCCAGAAGTTCACAATCTGAAGTGATTCTCAGAGTCTGAAGCCATGCCTTTATGATTGCAATTTGGTAGCAAGACAATTTTCAAAGACTATTTTACTTGAACTGCAATGAAAATGTCAGGACATAACACACTTTCTGATGTGGGTTTTATGAAAGGCACTCCAAAATCAACCATTATTTCAAGCACATGCAATAAATAATCTTCATTATTCAAAAGAGTGTATATATGCATTTGTGTTTGCAAATATGGTGGTTTCCTGAGCAAAGAAGCCTGTAATCAAAAGACTCTCATTCATTTAAGGAGGTAACAAATGGGTAGGCACAAGGCTCAGAAAAAGACATTCTCTGTAATTGGTAATGGAGATAATCTATAGAGTTGCGGCAGAACAAGTAGTCCATCCTGCAGTCATAAACTTTAGATAAGATATAGTGTGTGGAAAAAAAAACAACTATACAATACTCTAAGCATGCTATTCATAATGGTAATTTGTAAGAATTTTGTTTATGGTTTCTGTTGAACAGGGAGAATAAAAACACATATACTCTGGTCACATAAATCAACTCCTTAGTGAAGGATCTCTTGAGTGAAGCTGTGTGATTATTGTTTACTAGAGAATTAACACTGGTAGATTGACTTTTCAAGCTTGTGAGTTCACTGTCACTCACCTGTTAAGGTTGTGATGTAAAGCAGCCCTAAGAACTGATGGCATGGGAGATGTTCAATAGCCAATCGCTTCTTCAGGCACCACGGTGGGAGCCCTAAAAAGGTCCCCTAACAAGCTGGTGTGAGGTATGTGATTGCCTAGTTGGAATGCTTGAAGGTGGATGATATGTACCCACAGATCACCATCACAAAGATATTCAGAGGGTTGAGTCAAATACCCGCCTCCCCCCAGGACTTATTTACAATATGGAGAAACTGAGGCACAGAGCCATGGAGACCTACATTTTCAAAAGTTTTAAAATGCAGGCCTATGTGCTCTGCTCAAGGACAGACAGCAAGTCAAAGAAAGAACTGGGAATAGAGACCAAGATTCCAGTCTCCTGCTCTAAGCCCTAGATAACATCTAGAAAAGGGGTGACATCCTCTCCCCATTTCTGTTGCACCTTTATTGTCCGCCATCCGATTTTCCATAGTGGGGGCATTAGTGAACTTTTCAAGTCCCATGATGGCAACCCCTGCATTCTGATTAGTTAGTTCCCTTACTTTCAATGAAGTGTTTTAATCAAGTTTCAAAGCAGGCACTCTATGCTTCATTGCAGCAGCCCAGTGACAACAAGCTGCATGTTACTGAGACAGTGCATCTGATGGACTTTAATGGATTTTACGAGGCAGTATGTAGCGGCCTCATATTAGATGTAGCTTTACAACTATTCACAGTGTATTTAATCTATACAAATGGTAAGGATATAGCGGTTAGAAAAGACTCTGAACCCTGAAGACCTTCAAAGGACATGCATTTCATTTTAATAAGAAACACTGCAGTCATTTTGGTTGTTTGCACAAGCAGAGTCTCAGTGTGCTGTCTCAGGGAACATCATGTGTATAACATCTCCAGGGCTTGTTGCAAAGTTATCTGGAAAAATTAAGCTCTCAAGGAAATCTTGGCAGTGCTATAGAATTTCCTGGATTTCAGGTAGTGATTCTGAGTGGTGATCTCTTAAGTCCGTAACAATTTGCTATTTCTAATTTATTGCTTCATTTGTGACTGCTGCTACAGCAAGGTAAATTTATTCTGATTTGCACAACCTAAGTCCTAGCTCTGACAGTGACTAATTATTACCTGAGTTAAAATAATGAAAGTGTCGGAAAGTGTCCGAATGCAATTTGTTAGGAAAACATGTGGCATGCTGTGTTACCCAAGCCCAGAAAAGCCTAAGTGATCAGAAACCATGGAGAATTAAATCCCCCCACCACAAAAAAGGTTACGAATCAATATGGAGAATTTCAGAGAATCGGAGTACTAAGGGGTTGAATTCACTTTCACAGAGCATACCTGTGTGTTTTCCCTCTGATGAGGAACAGTCACTTTGTACAAAGAATCCAAAGGAATATTTTAATAATAATCACATTGAAGTAATTTGCTGCAATTGCAGAGTATGCTGATGGGACCACATTTGATAAAAAAGAATACGTACCAAAGAGATAATTTCCAGGAGCACCCTTTAAAAAAAATCTAGCAAGAGGAATCCCAAAATAATGGGGCAGATCCTCAGCAGATGTACATAATGTATGAAGATTTACACCAGCTGAGAATCTGCCCTGCATTTAATCAATTACAGATGTCTTATAAACCTTATTCACAGAAGACGAACTCCTATTGCATAAAATGAATCCTGAAATGAAATGATCAAAGGATGCTAAGACTGCGTCTGGTTGCTAAAGTTTCTGAGCAGTATTAGCAGCTCTGGATTAGAATGAGAAAGCATCTGACAGCCCTATCATGCCACTTACTCATGTAAAACCGTGTGACTTGGTATCTGTAAATATAAAAAAAAAAAGAAATCTATCCATTTAAAAATAATAAAGCAATATAACAATTTAGGAATGCTCCATTCAAAACATTTGTCAATCCTGTGAGTAATTTAGGCCACACTTTAAATTAAATTTGTCTCAAGGAGGATTTAATTTAAATTTAATAAGGCAATTGTTACATGTTAAGCACCAATTGAATATCAACACATAATGACTTCTAAAGAGATATATCTGCAGTACTTGCAAAACACATTGAGGCTGTGTAAAGGCTAGCATTTTCATGTTCCGTAAATATATAACAGTTATTAACAACACAAACATCAACATATCTATATTAATATTGTTACATAACAGTATACTGTGGTAGTTTCAACCAGGTCATCACCCCATTGTGCTAGGGGGCTTTACAAACACATCTATGTGTTATCTGTTGCATACCTCCTAGACCTCAATAGATATATTAATTAACAATTGCTATTTGACATAGAACAATTATCTACATTTAAATTAAATGTACATTTATGCATTGCGGTGGGGTGTATCTGGCCCTTTGTGGCCCCCTGCTGGAGACCCTGTGGTCCTATTATATGTCCCCAAAAGGAGCAGTGAAGGTGAGTCCTCCAGGCCTGCCTAGAGAGCCGTCATGGAATGAGAGCTGAGCAGGTTGAGCTAAAAGGAGCTGCAGGGGTTTAGCAAGTCACTTCTAGCAGAAGGGTAACGGAGGGTGCTGTGACTAAAGGAACTTGATGGGCTGCATTTGCTAAATCTGGGAGCAAAAAGACCTGGGAACTCTAACCCTAAATAACGGGTGGAGGTAAAGTGACTAGGTGGGAAGAGGCCCAAGGGAATATAGCAATAATGAATTAAAGGAAGTAGTGAGTGGTTGCGGTTGAAGGGGTCAATGGGTAGGAACCTGGAATAGTGAGCAGGCCTGGTTTCCCCCATGGGGAAAGTGGTGAAAGTCCTGAGAGAAGGGGACAAGACTCCTTTAGAAGCCTGAGTGAAGGGCTGGATTTAAAGTGCCCAGGGATGGAGGTTGAAGACCCTTGTGAGGACAGACAGTTTGTTGAACCCTTTATTGCCCTGATGGTGTGACTTGGCTAGAGGACTCAGCCACTGAAGACCTGCCCAGCATGTCTGGCAACCTACCCGGGGGGGGGAGAGGGCGGGGGAAGTAGGACGGGAGAGAGATTCCAGAACCACACCCAGGTGCAAAGAAGTACTCAAGAGAAGAGCGCTCCCCTTGCTACATCCATGTATAAGACACAATTGCAATTGTTGCCATGTTATATTAATTCCTAATTTTTAGAATTTAGGACTAATATAAATGCAACATTAGTGGTATAATTAGCAAGTTCTCATTTAAAATATTTTTAGTAATTTTTTAACTAACAAAACTTATTCTTGGTGGGGACCTTTTTATTTTATTAGCCTGTAAGGAGTGATACATACGTATACACTCTAGAAATTATGAGCCTGATTGCCAGATGGAGTCTTATGCATGCAATTTCACATGTAATTGTACATGCAGATATCATGACTGTATGTACAAAACAGGTAATTATATTAATGAATTCATCTAATTACAATTGTGCACTTAATATATCCCCAAATCAATTACTGATCATTATTGCTTGAATAAATTTAGACTTTGTACGATTTTACATAGCCACAACATATTTTTGTCTGCAGTGCATTTATAACAAGTTTAGCAAATCATTTCCCAAGAATATTCACATGAATAAAATATTGAATTTGTTTTGACTGTAATTCACTCCCACTTTCTGTCCTCTTGCTACATAAATATTGCGCTCAGTTAAATGACCTGTAGAATTTTTGAAATCAGTATATATTTAAGTGATTGTTGGGGAATATTTTCAAAAATGATTAATTATGAATTCCTAAATAAAACACATGTATTGAAAAAGTGTGATTCTAAGAGGCACACATATCCAATCAGGTAGCAGAAACATCTGATCTATGCATGCAACCAAAACAAACCAATACAGCTTGGGTATTGACTACTAGCAATGAATTGCTTGTAAACAAGCTGCAGTCTGTGCATTATTGGTGGTAACTATTCAGTGCATAATTTCAAATACTAAATATTCTGAGACAATTGTAAGTCACTGAAAGAAAACTTGTGAACTGAAAGAGAGGATAAGGCTCTCTGAAAGTAGTGTAAAGCAGATAGGCACACAAATCTAAGCCTACGTGTAAATGTTACAGGCTAAAATGTGTGCTTTACCTGCACTCCTCTGTAGGGGGCAATGTGGAGCCGTACTACCTCATGGTGTGTTCTGGAAGGAATGGAGCCTCAGTGTGGCCCAGTATGCAGGGAGATAGCACAGGGTGCACAATTCTTTAGGCACTTAATATCCCTGCTTCTTACTTTGGCCCACTTTGCACCTCGGGGCTCACACTGAGCTTATTTGTGACAGGACCTTCAATGCACCTTTGTCCTCCCCTGTGAATAGGGCTAGCGGCCTATCACTATGTGTTGGGCAAAATCCTGGCCCCACTGAAGTTAATGGTAAAACTCCCATAGACTTCAGTGAAGTCAGGATGGCACCCATTACGTGCTCGTCCCTCAGCCGACAACCAGACTGATTATTTTTTTTCTTGTGATGCCTAGGGTTTCCAACCCTCCGGAATTGTCCTGGAGTCTCCAGGAATTAAAGATTAATCTTTAATTAATTATGGTCATGTGATGAAAACTCCAGGAATATGTCCAACCAAAATTGCCAACCCTAGTGATGCCCCTTTTCTGGGTGGCACAAGATTTCTGCAATAAGCTGTTGCTTGTTTGTTTGTTTTATTTTGTTTGTTTTTTCTGCTACCACACGGCTGCAAGCAGAAAGAAGCACAATGTCCAGGAAAAAAAGCACTGCATAGCCCAATGGCCACCTTGCCTGTATGGCACAAGTGAGTCCTACCTGCAGCTGGGTCAATAATGATATGCTGGCAATAGCAAAAATAAAACAACAACAAAAACAACAACAAAAACCAATGTTTGAAGTCAAACTTAAAGTAAATTTTTCCCCAAAATGTTTGGCCAATCAAAATGTTAAAACTTTTTTTGGGTTGCTAATATTTTATTTAGACAAAATGTAAAGACTTCATTTGGATTTTGACCATTTTAAAACATCTTTGACTTTTTAAAAAATAAAATTAGAGGCAATTTTGAAACAGTCCCTTTCAACCAAAAAATGGAAATGTTTCATTTTGACATTTTCCATCACTTGTTTTAACCAAAACAAGCAGGCGAAATCAACATGAAATGTTCTGTGAATTTGGTGTCCCTAAATCTGCATTTATTTATTTTGGCCAAAAAGCTAGGCAACAATTTTTTGCACTTTCTGCCTTCAGAATTCAGAACTTTCCCCCAGTTGTTCCTGGTATTTGGCTCCGGAGGCTCGGTGTGCTATAAAGCTATGACCCAGACATTCAACTCAGCTCTGGCATCTGATTTGAAATCTCTTCCCCTAAAGTTCAGGAGTGTTTGGTCTATTTATTATATAGGAAAATATACAGTACAATACATAGACAGTACCTGGAAATCTACAAGCAGCCCGTTCTGATGAGTGGCCAGTTAACTGATTGCTGAGAAGATAACTGAATCCTGTGCAACAGAGAAATCTAAAATGATAGTAACACTTTACCATATTGACAGCATTATTGCCCTATTTAGTAGCTGGTACATAGGAGCTAGCTGGACAATTCTGTTATACTTAATATGTTTCAGAACACAGCATAAAACATGTTTTAACACTATAATATCTACTGAGCATTACCTCTGGGAATAGGCTTTATTATTAGATTACATTATACAAGATTAGACTAGTCAATAAGGGATTTCTTCCACACAGCATGCCATCTGAAATACCTGTTTTTTAAAATTACTTCAAGACCTTCTTTGTAGGATCTTAGGTAAAATATACCCATGAATCATAAAACTGACAAGCCCCAGGGCTGAATGGGTTCAGTACAGCAGATACGAGGCCTAGAGATAAAGGTGCACTACAGGTATGCAGTGACAGGGATGGATTATAGATAAACAAAAGGAACAGTTATTAGATGGGAAGTGGCAGACAGAACTGTACACTTAGAATGCAAATTATAAGGACTGAATCTTAGAGATCCAACTTTGCTTCAAATGTTAGGCAGGGGAGAATAAAGACAATACAACTGAGTTGGTGCATTCTTTATATTGTGCCTGAGTCTAATTTAATCTTATTTTTTTAATGAAATCTGGTTCCACTCTCAGATTGCTTCTCCTTTCAATTTCATATCACAAGTAGAATTTCATCTGTTCTGAGCAGTCTCTCTCAATCCTAATCTTAACATTTTCCATTGTATTAATCACTTCCTGACTGGTACCATACCAATACTCCCATTCAAACTTAAAATTTTCTTGTATGGTAAAGACTCATAGTCCATTCCTGCTCTGACTGGAAATGAATATGAATTGAAAGGCCATATAGAAGAACAGGTCCTTTATTTTTGCCCATGAGGATCTTTCATCTCTTATATAACCAAATTTCCCCATAAGAGTGACATTTTGGGAAAGGGGCAGAGGCAGATAGGTGAGCAGCGATCAAAATGGATTTCAGCAACCTTTGATTCTGAAGGTCAAGGTTGCTTCACACTCTACAGGAAGGTTTTTAATGTAGAGTTGCTAGCTTGGTTTCAAACACTAATGAAATGCCCCCTCACATGCCCCATGTGACGGGATGGATCACAGAAACCCCTTTGGGGCTGCCAACTGATGTGCCAAGACTACTTCTGCCCCTGCTTTCCCTGCCAGCTTGGGACTCCAGCACCCTGTCTTGCTGAGCCAGACATGCCAGTCTGCTCCAACACAGACCCAGGGTCTGAACCCCATGCCCCAAAGCTGCAAACTTAACTGAAAGCAACTTAAGAAGTGTTCCTGTCATTAACACTCAGATGCCCAACTCCCAAAGGGGTCCAAACTCCAAATAAATCATTTTTACCCTGTATAAAGCTTATACAGGGTAAACTCATAAATTGTTCACCCTCTATAACACTGATAGAGAGATATGCACAGCTGTTTTTTCCCCCGCCCCCCAGGTATTAATACATACTCTGGGTTAATTAATAAGTAAAAAGTGATTTTATTAAATACAGAAAGTAGGATTTAAGTGGTTCCAAGTAGTAACAGACAGAACAAAGTGAATTACCAAGAAAAATAAAATAAAACATGCAAGTGTAAGTTTAGTACAGTAATAAAACTGATAACAGATAAATCTCATCCTCAGAAATGTTTCAATAAGTTTCTTTCACAGACTGGATGCCTTCTTAATCTGGGCACAACCCTTTCCCCTGGTACAGCCCTTGTTCCCACTCAGGTGGTAGCTAGGGGATTTCTCATGATGGCCACGCCCTTTGTTCTGTTCCACCCACTTATATATCTTTTGCATAAGGCGGGAATCCTTTGTCCCTCTGGGTTCCCACCCCTCTTCTCAATGGAAAAGCACCAGGTTAAAGATGGATTCCAGTTCAGGTGACATGATCACATGTCACTGTAAGACTTCATTACCCATTTGCCAGCCCACAGGTATATAGGAAGACTTACAAGTAAAACAGAAAAGGAGTACTTGTGGCACCTTAGAGACTAACAAATTTATTTGAGCATAAGCTTTCGTGAGCTACAGCTCACTTCATTGGATGCATGCAGTGGAAAATACAGTGGGGAGATTTATATACACAGAGAACATGAAACAATGGGTGTTACCAGACACACTGTAACAAGAGTGATCAGGTAAGGTGAGCTATTACCAGCAGGAGAGCGGGGTGGGAGGGGGGAGAAAACCTCTTATAGTGATAATCAAGGTAGGCCGTTTCCAGCAGTTGACAAGAACATGTGAGGAATAGTTGGGGGGCCGGGGGGTATAAACATGGGGAAATAATTTTACTTTGTGTAATGACACATCCACTCCCAGTCTCTATTCAAGCCTAAGTTAATTGTATCCAGTTTGCAAATTAATTCCAATTCAGCAGTCTCTCGTTGGAGTCTGTTTTTGAAGTTTTTTTGTTGAAGAACTGCAACTTTTAGGTCTGTAATCGAGTGACCAAAGAGATTGAAGTGTTCTCCGACTGGTTTTTGAATGTTATAATTCTTGACGTCTGATTTGTGTCCACTTATTCTTTTACGTAGAGACTGTCCAGTTTGGCCAATGTACATGGCAGAGGGGCATTGCTGGCACATGATGGCATATATTACAATGGTAGATGTGCAGGTGAATGAGCCTCAGTGTGGCTCATGTGATTAGGCCCTGTGATGGTGTCCCCTGAATAGATATGTGGACACAATTGGCAATGGGCTTTGTTGCAAAGATAGGTTCCTGGGTTAGTGGTTTTTGTTGTGTGGTGTGTGGTTGCTGGTGAGTATTTGCTTCAGGTTGGGGGGCTGTCTGTAAGCAAGGACTGGCCTGTCTCCCAAGATCTGTGAGAGTGATGGGTCGTCCTTCAGGATAGGTTGTAGATCCTTGATGATGCGTTGGAGAGGTTTTAGTTGGGGGCTGAAGGTAAAACAGAGCCATCTACAGGTAATTGTCCTAGTTAATGGGAGCCATTAAGATTCCAAACCACCATTAATGGCCCACACTTTGCATAATTACAATAGGACCTCAGAGTTATGTTTGATATTTCTAGTTTCAGATACGAGAATGATACATACATACAAATAGGATGACCACGCTCAGTAGATTATAAGCTTTGTAATGATACCTTACAAGAGACCTTTTGCATGAAGCATATTCCAGTTACATTATATTCACACTCATTAGCATATTTTCATAAAATCATATAGAGTGCAACATCATACCCCAACTACATTTTTTTCTTGTGTTTAATGATAAAAATATTAATTACTCCTTTAGCTTTGCTGAAGGCTTCCAGCTGGCAGGAACATTCCTTAATTCAAGGCAGAAAAGACTTGCCCCAGAGCAGACCATCGGTGAACTGCTCCCTGACACCATCTGGTGTTTAAGCAATAGTGACTGAGGAGTGCTCTGGTAATGATAAACACGTGGAGGAGTTGAAGGCCTGAGGGGAAACTCAGGGCCTTTACTCAGGGACATGACCAGACAGGAAATGCCCAACCTGCCACTTATTTAGGTTAGGATTTGGTAGCAAGTTTACTGAGGAACCTAGAGAACTAACTAGAGTAATTACCTTTTTCCCTGAGCTGACCTGTATGTTGCCATGGATACACTTCTGTCCAACATACAGGTCACCCTCTAGTAGTTAACAACCAGCGCAGTAGCCAATACGAAAAGATTTCATGGTCAGTAAGTATCCCATTAGCTTTATAATTAAACAGAAATGTTTCTGAACTGCAAAGATTAGGTCTGAATTCAAATCCGACTTTTTCCAAAATTCAGGGATAAGCAGTGTCAGAGACAGAATTTTAGTTCAGTCCCTTCTTTATAATTGAACAGTCATTCCTGACAGGAGGGGAATCTCCAGCCATTAATAGCTGGCTGCAGGAGTTGAAGGCCTGAGGGCTTTTAATCCAGGTGGGCATTAACTGCCTGGGAATGCCTGACCTTGAGGTTAATTGTTTCTATTTCGAATCATTATATATATATATATATATATATATATATATATATATATATATACAGAGAAAAAGAGAGAGAGAGCTGCAGGTTGCTCTGGATGGAGAAACACATTTCCAAAGAGCTCAGGTACCAAAATGAATTGGGTTTTCCAAAAGAGGACTCACTGGGAGCTTCTGTATGCTGTTTTGAAAATAGCTCTGGGGGCAGATTTTTAAAAGTACTTAGGTGCCCAAAGATGCAGATCGGTTCCAAGTGAGATTTTCAAAAGTGTTGAGGTTAGGCACCTAGATGCCCAGAGGGGTTCTCGAAAAAAACAACAAGCATCTTTTGGGATCTTTAAAATAATCTGACGCTGTGTCCTTTCCTGCTCACCACTCAGTACAGTACAGAATCTAACCTTGGAAAGCCAGCACGCTAGTTAAGAGGAAAGCAGCCCTTTATTCTCAACCGTCACTTAGGTCTGTAATAAGGAAGGAGTCAGGAAGTGGGAAAATGTGACCTGTAAACATGATAAATACTCAGAAGCCATGAAGATGTGACACTTAACACCACCGAGATGAAGATCTGTGACCAATGGATGCTTCATTTGAACCTGAAAGAATACCACTTGTGTTCATTTTGGTGTATGCAGCCCCCCCATCCCCCCCACCCTTTCTCCCTCTCCGTCTTTCGTTTTTAAAGAGACATATGTCTCCATTGTCAGTTCAGTTTCCTGTGTTTAACCCTTGATATATCTAGCCTGATTACTACTAATAAAGCTTGACAGTTGGAGGGTTAATCCAGCCCTTAGTCTCATGGTTTCTTCTCGGAAACAATCTGTCCCTGAGAGCTTTCTGGCCTGTTGCAAGGTTATATTCCCCCAGGGTGCCATCAGACCCAACCAGTGCTCCTTTCCTATTGTCTGCCAAATGGGCACCAATTAAGTCAACTGTTCTCCAATTAGAATTTTGGGAAATTTATCTTGTTACTCCTGTGTTCAAACTCCAGAGCAGGGGCTGCTTTTTGGAATCGGTTACAAGCTTTTTATTATATAAATAAATAAATAGCAGCTCTTTCCTGCAATCTGATACTCCTGGGTTTTTCCTGTTGCCCATTCACACAGCTTAATCCTGGGATATGCGATGAGTGCTTGATAATACTTAAAAGGGCTTTATTTTATTTAATTTTTGTATATTACCTGAACTGATGTGGATTCTTTCTTATACCATAATTACGAAAAGGTTGCTCCATGCCATCAAAAACAAATGTAACGAGCCTTCATGAATTAAAGAAAAAGGCAAATTATTTTTTGCCTTGATTTATCTGATTGCAAAATCCACACTGTTTTTCAGTATGTGATTTTATGTTAATTTTTTAAAAATATATTTATTTTTAATATTTATAAACCTTGGCTCAAGCCCTTTGTTTATCTGCCAATTGCCTATTGAAGTCAACTGGGATCTTTCAGTTGAATTTTTTGCATTCTATTCTATTCAGGTTTTTATATTGTGCTCCTCACCATAGTATGATGAGCATCTTCAGAGCATCTTCCAATGGTGTATTAAGCAACGTGACTAATATTTGCCATGTGTATGTTCTCTCTCATCTTCTCCCTGAAGGGACAAGTGTGTGTAGTGGAGTGTTTTTGTTTTGTAAGATTTTAGGGGGAGGTTTGAATCTGATTTATCACATTTTTATTATTGTTGTTAGAGATGGACCCAATTCACAATGTCCGTATCCATGTCTGATCCCAAATTTGTGCATGTTCAAATCTGGATTTTTGATTCAGGTTGTTATGGAGACAAAGGGCAGTTGTAAAGCTTGCCTCCCAGTTCAAATTTAGAGCTGTTTGCATCTGAGGTTTTGACCATAATTAAATAAATATCATGTCTCTTCCTCCTACATGGGAGAGGGCCAAAGGGTGTACTCCAAATTTACGCTACTCTAACTGAGATCAGATTTTGGACCTCAGTTCCTGCCCCAAGGAACTTTACAGTCTATGCAGACCCAGATAATACATTTCAGATAGAAAAATTAATTGCATTCTAACATTACAATTCTCCTAGGCTTGAAACCATTTTCACACTCATCTTTTACATCTGCTTCCACTGAAAACTGAGACCAGTCGAGTGTTACGTGGCTTTTTTGCCCACAGCAGAGCTTCTGAGCCCATGTTGTAGAAAAAGCTCTGGTGTGAGCAAAAAAGCCACGTAAAACTTGACTGGTCTCAGTTTTCTGTGGAAGAAGATATATATAAAGTAAAATATATACATGCTAGCCTTGTGGGGAAACCCCACAGTAATAGTAGCAACAGAATAGGATGGCAGATTTATGGCTGCCTCTGGTCAACTTTCAATAGAGTTTTCCTCAGTCAGTCAAGAGTGGTTGTGGAATTTCTTAGCTTGTTATAAACCTGCAGCAACCCCTCCAGACTCCACTCAGCTACAATCCCATGGAATAATATACATAATCTTTACCCACACACATCAATACTCAGCTCCCACATCAGCCAAAAGGAAGTATGCATCATTAAAGAGGCGAATTCCCATGTTAAAATAGATTACATTTATTGAGGAAATGCAAGTACGCATTTTAAACAGAAAATTAAAAATCTGTTGGGCCTGATTCTCCTCACATTGGTTTTATATCAGTGCCACTCAATTTACTTTTGAAAAAAGATGGGTTGGATAGTCCTTCAACTTATACCAGGATGAGGCTGGAGTAACTCAATAAGTTACTATTAGTAATATTTAGATTTTGCACTTATAGTGGTTTTAACCCAAAAGCATTTTACAAACATGTATTAAGACTCCTATGAGGTTATTAAGTCTTATACTTATCTTAAATATTGGCAACATAATTAAGTGATTTGACCAAGATCGGTGACCTGAAGAAGAACTCTGTAAGCTCAAGGGTTTGTCTCTCACCAACAGAAGGTGGTCCAATAAAAGTTACCTCACCCACCTTGTCTCTCCAAGAACAGTGAGTTAGTCAAACTGTGAATAGGCCTCAGAAATTCTGATCCCAGTTCTTCATTCTAATCACTCGGGTCACTCTACATAACTAAGATATGATAGAGTGAATCACAACTAAGAAATTATTCCTACATGTAAGTCCAAATCAAGAGAATTTTTACACTGAGTGAGCCCTTGGGTTCGAGTGAAGGCTCAAAGTTTTTCTTAAGCCATGAGCACATAGCTCAGTCTCAGTCTGCTCAGATTTATGGAAATATCTAGTTTGCATAGAGCTTAACACTAACAGCCATAATCACAATCACATTATATTGTCTCATTTGCATAGTTATTTCCATGCTAGCACACACAACTGTCCTTGCAGTTTGCACATACCAAACTCACATTTGCATGCACAAATCAGACAGTTGCTCATCCACTCAATCTGCTTGTGAACAAAAATGGTACTCAGCTGTGCAAATGCAATCAATATGTATATAAAAATAGGCAATTAAAAATGGAGACTATGGATCAATTTTTGGCTGAGTGCATGTAGTATAGATTGTACTTATCACTCATTGTACTTGTCATGCTTATCATCACTAATCACTCCAAGCAAGCTCTTGCATGTTTTCCTTAGCAGTAGTAGAGTACTGAATTTTGCAGGAAGGGCAAATATCTTACTCTTTCATTTGATTACAGAAGAACAACAACATTAAAAAAAAATCAAATCTAAAGGAGAGAATTGGGAAGCAAGCAGAATTATGACTCTCAGGGCCTGATGCTATTCTGTGATACTCTTATTTTTCCATACCCATGATTAAATGAAGGTCTTCGGTATTTTTTTTACATTTCCATCTCAATCCATTTGCCTCATTCGCAATTGCAGCACACGTGTTTTGTAATATAGTCCGCTATTTGCAAATCCTATCAAAACCCCAAGTACAACAGAGGAATTTTAAAGGACTTAATGTCATTTCCTTAACTTATTTGGTGGTTTCCTCTTCTTTTCATTTAAAAAAAATATTTACCTGTTGCGTTTTAAAATAAAATATAAATTTTAAATAACCCTGTGGAGCTCCAGTTGCATCTGGGAAAGAGGGAGTGGAGGGTACTCTCCAAACCCCACATGCTAAATCAACAGGTTATTGGTACAATGGATCATACGTACCTGCTCCGTCAGAGTGTATCTTTTAGAGCAAATTGCCAAGCAGGCAATGATCTATAAGCTAGGACAATGTTTGAATGCATGCTGTGGCAGCCTGTGCTCTGAGATATATTCTCAGCAGCAGGAAGAACAACTTACCGCTACCTCAAATCTAGTCGGTCCAAAGAGGGCTTTCTCAGGCCTGTGAACATCATTAACTTAACAAAAAGATAAGAGTTCCCCAGTTAACAGCTTAAGGAGATTTACAAGAAGACTACTTCTCTGCAGCTCATAGCAGCCCCAAAGCATTATATTAACTCCCTCCTTCCCCACCTCAAAAAAACCCAAAACAAACAAAAAATTAGTTGGCCTGAAATGTTGTGAGAAACACAAAGAACCCCACCTGCTAGTCAGGCAGAGGGTAAGGCCGGCTGTCTGGGGACTTGTAAGAGAGCTGTAGTCAGCAGCTGATGTGTCCCTTTTCCAAGTCAAGTTGGCCCTATTGTTTATACTCAGGAAAACAAATCATCCAGTGAGAAGAGACCGGTTGTGTCACAGGTGTTTGGGAGAGGCATTGTTCATTGGTCAAGTAAAGAATAGTTACTAGTGACATCTTCAATGAAATCTGTTGTTCCTGTCCATTCTGTAAGGATTAAGAACAAGAAGGGAAACAGAAAGTGTGCAATATAGGGCTGAATAAAAAGAAAGTTTGAGTTTTTAAAACCATTGCTAAAACTTCCCTAACATGTAAAGAGGCCAGGGAATGGGGGCAAGGATTAGTAAGAGAGAGAACTTATGCTCTTCAATCTTGGACCTAATGCTCAAAAGGAAGATCCGTAATTAGAGCTGTAAGAACTATTTGCATTGAACAAAAGATTTAACAAATGTAGCTCCCTCATTTGTTCCCCTATTCTGTGTGGATAGCAAACTGCCCTGTTATGGCAGCTTTCCAGCTACTTTGTGGAGCACAAGGCAGCCGGACAGAGGGATGAGGATCTGGTGCCATAGATCCAGTCACCATCTGTTTTAGCAATAGAATGTAGAAAATACTGACTATTAAAACTGGTCAAAAAGCAGGAGAATGATTCCATCAGAACATTCCAAATGTTGAAGTTGTTAATTTTTTTCTGGGGTTAAAATGGCCCTATTGTCCCTTTTCCAATAAACTTTTGGTGGCATTTACCGGGGTTTTTTAACCAAGCTCTTTTTATCAAAAACATTGCATTAAAATGATTTAAATAGCAAACAACTTGTTGAATTAACACAGTTTTTGCTGCCATCTCATTGTTCACTTTGCTTGTTTATTCTATTCCTTTCCTGTACCCTTTCTCTATCTTGTCTCTTGAGATTGCAAGCTTGTTGGGGCAGAGACTGTCTCTTATTCCCTGTGTATGGTGCTTAGCACAATAGGTCCCTGTCCTCTGTTTGCCCTGGGCACTACCATAATAAGCAGGATAAAATAAATGAACAATACAAATTGCAGGCTGAATTGTCCTCAATTATAGTGGTCAAAATCCATAGAAATAGTCTCAACTTCAAAGCAGAAATTTAACACAATAAATCCAGTGCATTCTTCAGTTGCTACCAAAGAAATTATACGTATGTGATGATGTCTTTATAAATTAAGGGTAGAATGTGCACTTCACTGCAATCCTAGTAACACTTTTTCCAGGGATGTGATTTGTAGCTGTGTTTATGTGTGTAAGTCTGCATGTATGACTTAATTTGTCGAAAGAGATCACTACATAAAGTGAGTTTAAACTTTAATTTAGCCCCTTGCTAAAACTTCAAAGGCTAAATTCATTTTAACCTTGGCTTAGTGGAGCTTTTTCTTCTGATTTCCAGCCTGATATGAAAATTGCTTGTGAAATAAAGACAAACATAGGTTTGCCTGAGAAGGCATTAATAATCTGATCCTTACATGTTTGTATAGAAGCTAGGTGCAATCCAATGTTGATTGCCTCTTAGCTTTTCTTCTTGCTTTCATGGGAAATCCTGAGACATAATACCAGGTCATCACAGCCCTGTGCCAAAGCATTTTATACCCACACATACTCTGACAATGATGCAATGTACAGCAACCAAGGGTTAATGTGGAACTGATATGACCAAATATCCAAGAGGAATCATCTTTGTAGTAATTTTACAATCCCCATTTGAGCACTTTCCCAAACAAATTACTTAATGAGTACATTGCATTACATTTTTTAAAACAAGAAATAGACCTTTTCACAGGAAGACTGAAACATTTTTATGAGACAAACTTGTTAGTGAGGTTTCCAGCATAAGTAAATAAGAATCCCTTGGGAACAAATAACTTGGGACACATTCAAAAGCACACTGTAAAGTTTGAGAAATGCCAAGTTCTTTGGAGATCGGTGTGTGTACTGTGTGTTTGTATAGTCAACATTCTCATATCAATATGGTACGCCAGTTAATAATTCTGTTCATTGCAGATGGCTTTCTTATGTGTATTTAATTTCAGTACTTAAGCAAACACACAATAACAGGACTTAAGAAACACTTTAGGATATGATGGCACTGCGCAGTCAAATGAAAGGGAAGGGAAGTGGAAACAACAGATACAGCTCTGGCTAGAGGTAAATCTATTTTGATGGGATTAAGCCGTTCAGAGACATCCCTCCCCTTCAGTGGCCCTTAGACCATGGATTGCTTTGTTTGCAGCGGAGGGAAGGTACTGATCACCAGAGCCTTAATTTTCCACAGCAGTTAAGTGCTCCAATTCCTCAGCACAATAATTGCCACATGTTGAGTGTGCAGATGTCTAAACGCGTGGGAGCACTTCCCGTTCTTTAAGACAAATGAAGATTTTCATTTTGTTTTGTAAACGTGTCAGGATATATCATTTAGTCATGTGTCATGCATTATGGTGTTTATACAATACAGCTTTCCTCACCCTGGTTCTGTATGTCCATGATTTCAACAACATGGCCATGGAGTAGTGTGAGTTTGAAAGCCCTCCTCCTTTAACCGAAACTTCCAGCTGGGCTAAAAGGAAGTGTGAGCTAAGTGTGTCTGGGATTTAGTCAATAAAGTAAATAGGATTACTCCCAGGAGTGAGATAAGCAGAATTCGACCCTTGTCTACAGAGAAAGCACCATAAGAAAACAACCCACAACAAGCTAAGCAAACATTATCATAAAATAGAGAAACCCAAACTGTGAGTAAAGAAGAGAGGAAACCTTGGCACCCCCAAACTATAAGCCTATTATGTGGCTATTACCCTGAATCCTAACCCCAAACTTGTTGAATCCCCCAATCCCCGTCCAGTCCTAACCTTCAACTTCTGTTTAATATAAATATCACAGTTTTAAAGTCCTTAGTTTTAAACTTCAACAACATGTTATAGATACAGATTCACAGTTATTAAAAATGTTTCTGAAATAACTGCAGTGTGATGGAATAAGTGTACAGAAGCTGGGATGTTCGCTGTAGATTTGGCTGCAAACCCAAACTTTCTGAAGTGTGGAGTGTTCAGATTGGGTTGTTAATGTCCTGGAAATGGAGTTGAGGCTTAGACCCAGAGCCAAATCTGAACATTCCTATAGTAGGAGAGGTTTGAATTGTTGTTCTGTTGCAGTTCTTCTCTCAAAAAGATGTAGAGTTTTATGTACTGATATGTGGCTAGCACATGCATTTCAATATCCAGGCTTAGTTGCAGGGATGTCAAAAACACACTGATGAAACTGGACAATTTGTCATTTTGGACTTGAAAATAAAAACGATAACATAAAATCTCCACGAAGGAAGGTATCTCTCTCTTTCCTTTTCAGTCAGGAAAGTCTGTTTCCTTTTCAGGATGGTACTTCTTTGTGTTCAACAGAAGAAGGATAAAAGCCCTAGTTATTTATCTGTTACCAGACAAAGAGTGTAAAGAAATCCAAGAAGCATCACAGTACAAAAGCCTGAACTTTTTGACCTCTCAGGCCTTAGGCCTAGACAATTGTCCAAGCCTGTTTTTTTGCCTGAGAACTGCCTTGGGGCAAGGGCTGAGAAAAGATGCACATTGTTCACCCACACCATCCATTAACTGCTAAGGCTGAAAGACAGAGGATTATTACCAGGTTATACCACTGCTGGAATGCAGCTTGACACTCATTTTCAAGGTAATATAATAAAGAAAAAAGTAAGTTGTAGAGATCTTAATTCTTTAAAATTTAAAAGCTAATTTTGTGTCTTTTAGTCAATTTCCTATGCAGGAAGGAAGAATTTATTAACTGGCTTCTGGTGTTAAATGGAGTGCTAATGGGCAAGTACAACAATTCTACAGGTGCCAAGTAGAAATATAGAGACATTATATCAATATTAATCTTAGAGGCTCACAGATGTATTTCTGGGGGAGGGGGTGTTATTAGCCAGTTTATGGTGAGAACACCCATGTCATCCACAAAGTGAAAAGATCATTTTGGTTTCTTGTTTAAAGCTTTTGTGCTCTCCAAAGTGGTTTGGCTTGTAAGACATTTTAATGGAAGATTCCAGTTTTTCCGCACCAAAAGGCTAGGTTTATTTAAAGAATTAAAGACCCAGGTCCCAAATCAGGAATTCCTCCTAAGGGAACTTCTTTACATAAACTTTAGCTAGTACAGAACTTCACAGGGGCTCAGACAGTGGTGGTCTGGCATAAATTTAAACAATGATCAGGGCATTTGCTGGCAGTTAATATTCATCAGGAGAATCAACTGGGTAGTAGGGAGTCTGGTGGCCCCTTTCAGAAGCCAGAATGGCAGGTGATCCTTGTGAAGCCAAAGCAAGTATTCTATATAATAACCTTCTACCAGCCAACAACATGGAAATGACTGAACATTTCTGATGTCGAGGCCAGTCCTGCAAATCTTCCATGCATGGAACTCCAACTGCAGTCAAGTGCTTTGTTTGAAGGACTGGGCCTTCCAGTCAGGAAGATGTTTTTTTTATTCACCATAGAAAATAAATTAAAAATAAGTTGCCTCAAAAACCTTGTTACTGATGTGGACAATTGTGATTTTATAATGATTTCCAAGTGTTTTACAATTAAATATAAGGGGCATCACATTATTTACCCCAGGGTAAATCAAAATCACAGTTGCATTGTAAAAAATATATACTATTAATAATAATTTAGAATTGAGTTTATTTGTAGTGCTAGGCTGTGTAAAAACACAGCAAAAAATGTCCTGTTACAGTCATAGCATACACCCAGTGAAGTTAGATAAAGACCTCAATTACTCTTGCTGGTAGGCTGCAATGTAATACTACTTTTGTTCTTAGAATCCAGAATGATAACACACAGCCAAAAACAGGGAGAGACAATGCAGGTTGCTCGGTAAGGCAGAGTGGCACAACTTAGTCCACCTTGTTCTAGGCTGTTTTTCTCCCCTAGGTCTCTGTCCCAAAGAAATGACATATTTATGTTGTGCCTTTCATCCTATAGGATTCCAAAACCTTTTGCAGACTATATTCAGATTGGAATCACTTCTCCCCTTACTGAATATAGCCAGGATGTTGTTCATTCCCTATCCTATTCTTGAAGAATAAAGTACCAGGACATCTTTCATGATCATCAAGTGATCAAGAGGAGCTCAGTTTTATGTGAGATTGAACTGTTACCTTCTACAAGATGACTGGGACATGGTGTGACAAAATCAGAATCCAGAGGCATAAAAAAGAGAAGCAGAAGGAAGTTTAGGGCAAATGTCCACTCATCATAAATTGTGTAAGTTTATGTAATCTAACATGAACAAAAAAAAATGTAAATAATCTTGCTTGGACCACACTTAACGTCTAAATTATGAATGCCCCAGCAAAATGCCGAGAGGGAACTATGTTTACTTAAAATAATACCATAACCTGAAAAGAAAAACACAAGAGTGAGTAATAGTTAATGTAATGACTTACTAGAACTTGATACATGCATCTGTGTCCATTAAAAAAAAAAAAGTTCCCCAAAAAGAGAAACTTTGAGATGAAGGCATTTCCGTCACAGATATTCTGCCTTGCAGCTTGTATGTGGTAGCCAAGAATATTGAACAGATTTTTCAGAAAAGCTCAGAGCCCACGTAGGCACCTAAATGAAGTGCACTCAGCAGCTCCCACTGAGAGCAATGGGCTATTTTCCTCAAGGGTGCATTCCAGACAATGCCCTCATAGACAATGCTCTGCCAGTGGTCCCATCTCATTTATACTAAATGGGCACTAAACTTGAGATCTTTGTAGGTTGGGGAAGTCCAACCACTTGGACTGTATATGTCAATAAACTCCTATCACGGGGCAAATCTACACTTAAAACGCTGCATCAGCATGGATGCACCAATGCAACTGTGCTGCTGAAGTACTTCAATGAAGATGCTCTGTGACAACGGGAGAGAGCTCTCCTGTTGACATAGTTAATCCAAGAGGCAGTAGCTATGTTGCCAGGACATAGTGCTGTTTACCGGGGGGCGAGCGGGGTTAGGTCCGAAGAACTTTGTTGCTCAGGGGTGTGAATTTTTCACACCGCCCCCCCAAGTGACGTAGTTATACCGATACAGATCTGTAATGTAGACCAGACCAGATCTTGTCTTCCCCTGCCTTCCTCCATTGTGTTCTCCACCTACCTGTTGTGATGTGTTTATATTAGGTTTTCAGGGCAGGGACTGTGCTATTGTGTTATGTTTGTACAGTACCCATCTCAATGGGACCCTGATCCTTTGGGAAGAGATGGTAGGGAATTTTTCATTAGAAAAGGCTGATTTTGGGAACAGCAAAACTCTTTGTAGTTTTGACAAATGTTTTGTTTCAAAAAATGGTTGGGAAAAAACAATGTTTTGAAAGTTTTGAAGCAAAAAAATCTTGTTTTTCTCCCCATTTCAGAATGACATTTCATTTTGAAATTTAAACTAATTATAGTAAATTAAAAAAACCTAAATCAATTGAAAGGAAGCATTTAAAAAACTGTTGAGATGTTTCACTTGACCTGAACTGATTTTTTTAAATGGAACAGCAGTTCGCCAAAAATGTCAAGATTTGGACTTTTCATCCCCTTAGGGTTGAGAAGAATTTTCAAGATCTAGAAAATCTTCATGGGATGGGGAAACTATTTCCATCCCAGCTCTCCCATTGGTTGTTACTGCATTAAAAATGACAATGATATACTCATATGATAAGCTCTAGCAATAGTAATAATACAGATTTCAATGAGGGGCGGCAAATCAATTAAATATGTAATGGAAGCCTATTCTCCAAGCTCTTCACAAAAAGATGCCATTTTTGGATAAGATGCACCACCAATATTCTCCCATCCACCACCACCACCACCACGGGCTTCATTATTTTAAGCTTCATTGTTTTAAGCAGAAATAATGTGTGGTAAAAGTGCCACACAAATTACACATACCTGCTGAATTATCCCATCTCAACCTTGCACAAATACATAATATTATGACACAGCCCCTCAATGGCTTCTTTTCCAATACGTAGGTTTTTACTGCTTCTGTGCCTCACCTGTAGGGGGATTCTGGGCAGATGGATCTCTGCAATTACAGAACATGTGGCCCTGTCTCCAAGCCCTTCAGGCTAGACTTGGTGGACCCAGCACAGGGACTCAGCCTTCCTCATCAAACAGAAGATGCAGGAGCTTTAACGACAATCCAGTCTGTCAATGGCCAGCCCACTGCAGAGGAGACCCTTGGCACCTAGAGTAAATAGCCCCTTCCCCCCATGAGTTCCTCCTATTTCAGTGATGCAGCAGCCCTGATTCATTTGCACCACAGCGCCTTTCAATGGCATACTGTGCAACAAGGCTGAACAATATTCTAACTTGGCAGTGTCCCCTGGGAGTCATTGGCATAAGCAGCACCTTATTCATTTCAATGGCAGTTGAGTCTTCACAGAGGAAACATTGCACGGCCGCAGTGCACACCATGGTCCAGAAAAGGAAACAACACTGCACAATAGGAATGACACTGGCTCTGATGCTGTTTGAGATCCAGTTTTTATGTGTGTGTGAAAATACTAACAGGCTTTATCTCATACGGAGGATTAGTTTCCTGTCCAAAAAAAAAAAAAAAAAAAGAGATGAAGACAGTTTTGGTTTACAATATCATTTGAAACTCTCTCTTTTTTTAAGCTTCATAAATCAAAAGTGGCCTGGAAGGGTACAGCAGAGTTTAATATATGTGAAAATAGGTAGATCACACGTGGCCGCATCTCCCACTGTGTGCCCAGTTTTAGCCCAATATGTGATCTAAAACAGCTGAGACAATTAAACCCTAAAAAGCAGAGAGTACAATTCTGGCTGACAGGGTGAGCACGGAAGAGAGAGAGAGAGAAAGTGAATGTCAGCGATATTGCTTAGCAAAACTTCACATGAGAAAAAAAATGATGTCAAGTTCTGTAGTTGCTACACATGTTCAATAATTTTTTATTCAAATATAAATATTTAAGATACCACAAAGCCGCTGTCCCTCCACTCCCCCCTTGAAAATTCCAAACTGCACAACCAGTTCCCATAAAAGACTTATCTTATTTTAAATGAAGCTAATTTTTGGCTAGACCTTAAGGAAAAAAAATCTGGATCCACCACAAAACCCATATTTTCCCCCACTCCATATCTTAAAAATGCACCCAGTCTGACAGTTTGTTTCCAGATGATGTTAGATGCTGTTCTCTGTTCCCCAAATAGGGGGTTTTTTTAGATTGACCTGAGATGCAGAATTCAGAGCCAGTTTCTGAATTGTGAATCCCACACAATTGGCAGGGTTATTGGACAATAGGAATCAAATCTTGGACCTAGAATTCCAAATACAGGGGGTCTGGCTCTGGATTTTCATGGGAGCACATCTCAAGCTGGAATACTTCCCTCCTCCTCCCCCCCGTCATGGATTTATTGGGTGTCACTGTAATACAATGTATCCACTTGAAATTGAAGAAAGCCCCCTACTTAACCTTCATCTTTTTGTGTGTGAATGTACCAGAAGGCACGCATTGTTGCTGGGAAGCAAATAATTAGTGACATGTTCTATACCACTATTGCTATTTAAAGCTAAATCAGTGGATTAATGCTCCTCTAAATGTGACATCCATGAAGGATTCTAACTGCAGCACTGTTAGACACTTGGTGGTCTCTGAAGTGACAAAATCAATGCAGCAAGTTTTAAAAGTCTTGATTGTAACAGGAAACAAGTGATCATTAGGAGAAATTACATGAGAGAAAAATGTAGTGAGCCAGATCCTACAAACCTCTACTCTTACTCTCTCAAATAGTCCCATTGGAGTCTATGGAGTTGAGTCATGTTATTTTATGACATCTGTGACAGCACTGGTACAGAGAGCTTTAGCTAGGGTGACAAGATTCCCGATTTTATAGGGACAGTCCCAATTTTTGGATCTTTTTCTTAGGCTCCTATTACCCCCCACCCCTTGTCCCCATTTTTCACATTTGCTGTCTGGTCACCCTAGCTTTAGCACATGGTACAATAAGCATTCTAGGGCAGTCAAGGGACTTGCTGGAGGCAGCATGATGTGGGCTGGTGATTCCCCCCTGCTGCAAGTCCCATAGGGATGATAGGAGTGGTGAGTCCAAGTTAGGGTAGCCACCTTTGCTCCATGCATGTGTAATGCTGACAAACCCTGGTCGTCGTCATCAGCTGGGATCAAACTTGGGACCTCTGGAGCTTAAGCCTCTACTGCATGAGCCAAAAGGCACAAGTCTCTTAGCCAAAGCTGTAGCAGACTCATCAATCTCTAGCTCAAACTACAGCCTGTGGGCCGGATCCAGCCCATCAGGACTTTCAATCTGGCCGGCAGGATTGTTAGCCCCATGGCGCAGCAGGGCTAAGGCAGGCTCCCTGCCTGCCCTGGCCCCACGCCACTCCCGGAAGCGGCCGGCACCATGTCCCTGCAGTCCCTGCAGGCACGCCCCCCCCGGCAGCTCCCATTGGCCGGAAATGGGGAACCACGGCCAATGGGAGCTTTGGGGTGGTACCCAAGGTGAGGGCAGCGTGCGGCAGAGCCGCCTGCCCCACCCCACCCCCAGGAGCCACTGCCAGACATGCTGGTCACTTCCAGGAGCGGCCCGGGGCCAGGACAGGCAGGGAGCCTGCCTTAGCCTTGCTGCGCACCACTGCCACCGGGGAGCTGCTTGAGGTAAGTGGCGCCAGGCCGGAACCCACACCCCCAAACTCCTCCTGTACCCTGCACCGCAACCCCCTCTCTGAGCCCCCTAACTCCCTGCCTTGAGCCCCCTGCCGCGCCCCTCCTGCACCCCAACCCCCTGTCCTGAGCCCCACACCCCAACCCCCTGCCCCAGCCTTACATTCATGGCCCTGCATACGTTTTCCCCACCCAGCTGTGGCTTTCGGGCCAAAAAGTTTGCCCACCCCTGCTCTAGCTAATCTAGCTGCCACTAGAGGGGAACAGAGTGCCACACCAAGCAGGCATAGGTTACATGCACCATAGAGCTGACACAGGGGTGAATTGTGTCTTTATTGGAGTTCTGGGGTAAGTAGCAGTTTGAACGCAAGAGCCCGAGAATATAAAATGGTTTAAGGGAGGGTCCCGGTGTCCTCATTATTCTGTAAAGCACCAAGCACACTAAAAGCTCTCAATAAATAGTAAAGAATATTAATAATCACATGCCAATGATACAGAAAGCAGCTTTGCAGCTGATTCAGTCAGCGGCAAAGCCAAGCCACTGTGCATTTGGATGAAGGAGACTGGCCTAAACAAAATATTTAAAATGGATAAGAATACAATCCAAAAGCATTTAAAAAACATAAAAATTGAGCTGTCAGGCCACAACATTTTACTTCTGCTTCCCCAGAAGATTGACACAATGGTGTGTTATTTTATTTTATTTTTTTCCTATTTTCCATTAAGTGAGTTCTTTAAAACACATCTGAACTTTTCCCATCCTAATGATTCCCACGGACAATTGGCAGAGAATCTAGGACAACTTGCAAAACTGGGATTTTTTCCAGGCATGAGTAACTTGTTAAAAAGCCACTACTTCGCTAATACTAACAGTAAACAGAGTTCACATCCACATGAAATCCTCCATGACCCATCAGGGAAAGATTTTTGTATATTTATACAGAGAGAGATATGAAATCATTAATTCCTTTATCCATCAAGTACTTGGAACTCAGCATGTCCGCTTATGTTTAACTTTTAAAAGTAAATATACACAGGCATGCCAGGCTAGATTTAAAGACATCCTTTCCCCCATTTGCCAGCATCATGCCAGTGGTTTTATAAGGGAGGTTTGATAAGGACTGGAATCTTTTTTTCCCGAAACATGTTTTAATTCACATGGATGAAATATAACTCAATCAAATGTATTTTAAAGCCTAAGGACCAACTGGTGATAACTCCTATTCACAATGAGTAGTACCTTACTTCTTGAGAAGCCCCATTTAAATCACACTATTTAACATGAATAGGGATTGCTAAATCTGGATCTCAAGGTTTTTCATTAAAACGCATTCACCTCAGCTGGTCTCATTGTCCCTTGTTGCTAGACCATGTGCCTTGATGCTAAATGCTCTGGGGGCAGTGTTGCCCAGAGGATGGGACAGTGAACTCTCAATGTCTGGGTTCTATTCCCAGCTCTGCAGCTGACCTATTAGGTGATCACATTGTTTCCCCATGCCTCAATTTCCCCTTATACAAAATGGGAATAATGATACCCTTTGTAAAGCATTTTTAGATCGACGGATGAAAAGAGCTCACTTGATCATTAAATACTATTATTACCTTTATTATTATTGGCTCAACCCTGTATCCTTTAATCAGGCAAAGCTGACTGATTTCAACAGGAGCTTTGCCCGATCGAGGACTGCAGGCTGGGGTTTGTTTGCGTCACAGGCTGAATTGGCTCAGTTTGAATAAACATGCACTAGGCTTTAACATCTGCAAAATCATGACCCGATCCGAGACAATTTGGAGCAACATTATCTCCTGTGGGTATGTCTATACTGCAATTAAAAACCCGTGGCTGGCCCACGTCAGCTGACGAGGGCTGGCAGGGCTCAGTCGAAGGGGCTGTTTAATTGAGTTGTAGCCATTTGGGCTCGGGCTGGAGCCGAGGATCTGGAGGGTCCTAGAGCTCAGGCTACAGCCCAAGCCTGAATGTCTACACTACAATTAAACAGCCCCTTAGCTGGAACCCTGTAAGCCCGAGTCAGCTGACATGGGCCAGCTGTGGTTGTCTAATTGCAGTGTAGACATACCCTATGTGGTATAAAATCCATGCAAAGGACAGGAAACCCCACAACTTTCCTCTCATAGAGTTTACACCTGATTGCTGCCTTTGGGGGTGTGGAAGAGAACGGCGTGTTTGGTCCCTAAATCCAGTGGATCTCTGAGGAGCCACCAGAGGCTAGGACCATCTGTGTGGTGGTCCTATACCTAGCAATTCCCTCTGCCCCTGGCTCTCTGACATGCATATTTTATAGGATCTGTGCTGCAAGGGAATTGTATGTAGGGTCCTTCCTTAGAAGTGGAGGTCCTATGACACTATATTAATGCGAGCCTAGTCTGCATTAGCTTAAGAGAGAAGTCTTTGTGGGGTTATGGATGACAGTGCCACAGAAAGAAACTGTTCAGAGCCGGCCCACACCGTTCTGCATCCCTGACCACCTCCAGGCCAGTGATCCCGACACCTGGGGTGGAGCTTCCATAGTGTTGGTGGGAAAGGGGAAATAACAATCTCCTCTTTGGCCTCATGGCCATCGAGAGGCATCAGATTTCCATCTCTGTCCTCTGTGTCTGGCTCTACCCTGTGCTTACTGGCCCTCACATCTATAAACGGTTCACCCCAATGCTTTAATTTTTTTTTTAAGAGAAACCCATTACTTAGAGGGTTTCCCTTTCATGATGAGTCACAGTCAATTTTGAAAAGCTCCGAGGGCACCAATACTCTCTTAATCAATGTGCTCTTGTGTTCTTTCTCTAACCAATTCTAATTCAGTACATACAGGGGTACCCTACCCTGGCAAAAAAATGGAAAATAGCAGGCAAAATGTTCTTTCCCTTGGTATTTTGGTGGCAACTTTAGGAATCAGTTCTGGAAGTAAGTCCATGTGCAAAATGCCTGATGGAGTGTCTAAGTCAATTGCTGCTTGGGAAATCAGACACATCTTTAAATGCAACATAATTGGTAAGTGTATATCCTGAAAAACTCCACTACATCACAAGCAAGCTTCTATATGGGAGCATTTGTTAGTGTTCCTTTCTGCATCCCAGGCCTGCTCTATGATGAGAATCTCTGAAAAGCAAGCCCGGTTACTTAGCTAGAATGATGCAACATATTAAGCCTCCCATGATAATAGAGATCAAGCTGAATAAGAAAAAAAACCAAACAGTATCACTTCCTTCTCAAAAGGCTTAAAATGACATTTAAAAAAAAAAGTTCTATGAGTTCTGGCATAAAGAAAAATATTTTGCATTTTAAATAAAAGTATGACAACAGCAAATTGGGGTTTGTTGTTGGGACAAAACGTTGGCTTCTTGCTGGGAATAAGTGGATCAGCTTTCCCAGTGCCTCACGGACTCAGTGCCAATCTAGCAAACTCCTTCAAGCCTTTTCAAAGCAAGATTGAGGCCAAGATTAGTTTTGTCTGTACAATTGTACTGATAGTCACTGTTCAAGACGCCCAATCCTGCACTTCCCAATGCATTTCTTTGAATAAGGAGTTCAGGATCAGGCCCAGAATTTGAGAACATTTTACACCAAGAGATGGGTGAACTAGTTCTTAGGAGCTGACTTGAACCCTCCCTTAAACCTGTGCCCCCTATCCTGCAGTGATCTCTAACTTCAGTAAGTCTCTGAATGGGCAAAGGGATTTACCCATGCAGAGTTCATTGCGGGATCAGGGACCAAATTATTGTCAAGGGGCAAAAATACTTTTGTGGTGAGTTGAATTATTTATAGTTTATTTACACACTTTTCTGCACTTCTTGCTTTTATCCAGAATTGGAAGCTAAAGCACCACACAAAAAGTTCTTTTTATTCTAGAAGTAATTGAGCTCTTGTTGAAAAGAGGATGTGCTCAAAATCTCACAAGAGACCTTGTTTTTATGATTAGTCTAGCCTGCTTTGCAGACCACACTTCTTCTGATTTAAAACAAGACAAGCATGTGAAGTTTGGCTGCTTAGTTGTACCTTCAAACATTTTGAGTTTCACTCAATAATATGTAACACGTAGAAGTGCAATGTAAGGTTAGGAAGAGACTAATTTAAACACACACACCGTGGCAGATCTGTAGGTTTTTATGATCTGGATTGAATTTTGTTTTAATACATATAAATGGTGTATTTATGCCATATCATACTGATCTATTTATTATTTTTGTCCTTTTTGCTGAAAAGGCTGCCAAAAAAAAAGCTGTTTGTTTAAATAATTTCTTATGTCACAGACCAAAACCAGGTATTTTTTGGCTCAGGGCAGGCAAAAAGAATGCAATATTGCCATCAACAGATGCACCACCAAACAATCCAATACTGTTTAATTTGTTCCTTGGCATCTTTGTGCTACTTCTGTCAAACTGAATCAAACCAAGTGTTAATTTTTGAAGGAAAACCTCTGTGATCACTTCGCTTGTGATTTAATCCAGAACTAACCTCAGGCTATTGAAGGTCAGAGGTCAATGAACCAATTTAATATGCCATCCAAACCCTATCGTAACCAATGTTCTTCTTGTGCCTGGCTCTTATTAGTGGATATTATACATTCATTGTGCAGGCTATTGTGAATTCTGCATGCCATTGAGTTTGATCGCAAGTTAGTTGCTTCAAGAAACTTTGGGAACAGCATGCCGTGGCACATGGACCTAGTGTATATACCAGGTAGGCATAAAGCTCCAGTCTGGGTCTGGTCCTGGTGCCTTTGACTTCGGAAAGAAAAGGACTGGGCTTTATAGAATTTACTTCTGACAAACCCAGGTGAACTGTTTTAACTGATGAAGTGGCACAGGCTAAGGTAGCTATGCAGCTTCCTTCCTCCATTTATTCACTCACTTGGAATATGAAGTGGAATAACTGGGGAGGATTTCAGTGCCTGTCTTCAGTGGACACTTAGGGCAGGACAAGCATTGGACCTGGATTTCTACATACCCTTGAACTGACCTCTGATTACAGTGGTTCATCACAGGTTGTCTTTCTTTTCTTTTTGCTTTCTTTTCTTTTTCGAGTGCAAAATCTCGCCAGTACTAATTTAAACTGTGTTTTGCAAAAGCCAGTTAAAATTGGGCAATCAAAGATTCTGAATGAACTTGGGAAGGAGCTATGCTTAAAAAAAATAGAAGAGAAGAGAGGGACTCTTATCCGAACTCACTTGTGTGAATTGGGTTTCGTGTACTGAGGATGCATTCCTACCTGTGTCAGACCTTTCACCTGGGAAAGGGCGCTATTAGAAGGTGATAAGAGAAAAATACATCATCCACGCCCCTGGCATATAGCTCTTCAAAATAAATTGTTGCCTGACACCTCTGCACTAGCACCTCCATCCCACCAATTCTAGTTTTGTGTTGGGGGACATACTGGGTCCACATTAATAAAATGGTTGGGGGGGACACTATGAAGAGACCCTCACACTAGATTTCTCTCCTATGTGTTTTCTTGTAGGAGGATGGAAGGTAGGCAACTCCCCCAACTCCGCCCCCCCACCAAGATGTTGTAAAGAAGTCTCAGGAGAAGCTCTGTGAGATGCTCTTTGGCTGTTATCTTAGTCTAAATTCAGGCTGCAGAGGCTCAGGAGAAGGGTGATGAGCCAACTTAGCAGAAGGGGAAGGATTCTACAGGTACAGTGCCCATAAAGGGCACTAAAAGGTCCCAGAAGAGGTGGCAGGGGACTTGTGTGTGTGTAACACATGTTTAGCGGAATTGAGTGTAAAATGCAGGTTGGGAACCAGCTAAAGTGTTTGTAATTTTCTGTGCGCTTTCCATCAAAATTTCAATGAAAATTTTTCAACCAATTGTAAAATTCAATACCAACACAGACCTTGACAGTTCCCTGTTAATTTTCAGATTCTTAAGGTGTTTTTTATATTTTATTTACATACATGCACAATCACTTTATGTATATATGTATTCAAGCATAAGAAAATGGTTACAGCAAAAAATGGGGACGCAAGACATCTAGGTTCTATTATCATTTCTGCCACAGATCCTTCATGTGAACCCTGAGAAAATCACTTATCCTATCTGTTCCTGGCATCACCGTCTGTAGCATGGGACTACTCATTATCCTTGCATTTATTATAGCATATTCCATTCACTGTTCTCAAAGCAGTTATCAAGTTATCTAGAGGTGGGCTTGCCCAGCAAAGTTGGTATTTAGATGCAAATTTCTCCAGACTTTTATGGTGTTCTCTTTAATGTTTAGGCCCATGTCTTTTATTCTGTGTCTCTGAAGTGTGTGTGTGTGTGTATGATTCACATACTCTCAGAGAAAGCCTATCATATATAAAATGCTAAGCATCCCAGCCACTGAAATCATTATAGACCTGATGGGCTTTGCATACAATTCTGCATACAAAAATATTATATTGAGGATATTGCATTTCATTTCAGTTATTTATTTTATTTTATTTTTTATTGTGACCTTTGTGAAAAGGCCACAAAGTATATTGCAGTCACACAGCTCTGAAAAAAATTGCATTAGCACTAAAACAATAATCTCTCTGCTGAATGTACAAATATTTGCTAATAACCACTTCACTCTCACAGGCCTGGAGGACCATTTCATCTTATTAGGCTGGCCTGGTTTTTGACATAGGGCTTTTCTTAAATCCGTCCAACATTCAGCCGTTCGCAGCTTTCTGATTCATATGAGCTTGGCTCCCACAGCCCAGATTGGCTGAATGACCGCTTCCTGAAAACTCTGCATTGTGTACAGGCAGACGGGTTCACATGGCTGACCTTCTGTCACTGTGTGGACAGTTTGGGTCTGACCACTTGACCTTCTGTGATCTACATCAGCACAAGTGGTGTACCAAGAGCGGAATTGAAAGACAGACGGGCAGTCACTAATTTGATTTTCTTCAGGTTGCTCGAGCTCTATTTGTTAATATTCAGTAGCATAAACCACCTCTTGCATAAAGGCACGGACACGAAAATGTTTTCCAGCAGCTATAGAGAACATCCATGGAATTAATTGGAGCTTTCAAATGAAATGTATTGTCCGTAAAACTGATAAATCTATTAATCACATATCATGACTCCTGTTGCTCTATTCAGGCAAAAAGATTTATTCATAGAACAATTTACTATTTCCTGCATAGTTATCAATGAATTGTGATGATCTGAAAGTTTCATGCCTTGAATTCCATTTAGAGCATAAAAAATAAACTAAAAAGGAATGGACTAGATTCAGTTTTCATTTATACCCAAGCAACTTGATTGACTTCAACATAGTTACAGGAGTGTAAATGAGAGAAAAATATTTGGTCAAGTACATGGTGTGTGTGTTTATAGATACAGATATACAACAGGAGACTTAACTCGGTGATATTTGTAAAGCAGTGCTTGAATTCATATATTCTATTTTCACATTGGTAAAACCTGCATCCGTGGTTCTCAACCAGGGGTCCAGGGCTTCCTGGGGCCGTGAGTAGGTTTCAGGGGTGTGAGCAGGTTTCTGTCAAACAGGGCCAGCATCAGACTCACTGGGGCCCAAGGAAGAAGGCCAAAGCCCCACTGCATGGGGCTGAAGCCCGAGGCTCTGAGCCCCGCCAGCTGGGGCTGAAGCCAAAGCCTGAGCAGCTTAGCTTCATGGGGCTCCCTGTAGCATGGGACCCCAAGCAATTGCCCTGCTTGCTAGCCCCTAACACTGGCCCTGGCTTTTATATGCAGAAAAGCAGTTGTTGTGACACAGGTGGGCTGTGGAGGTTTTATAGCATGCTAGGGGTGGGCCTCAGAAAAAAAAAAGTTGAGAACCCCTGACCTATATAATACTTATGTACTTCACAGGGTATATGTTCTGTGTGTGTGTGTGTGTGTGTGTACATATACCCTGTGAAGTACATAAGTATTATATAGGGTTTACAGATGTGAAAATAGCAGAGAGTATCACCCCAAGTCAGTGGCAGAGTTAGGAATAGAAACCAGGAATCCTGACTACAAGTCTCCCATTTTAAGCCCTAAATGGTACTGATTATATAAGCCTGTGAGTGTACACACATATACAAAAACACACACTGAAAGCTCTATTTACAATCTGCAGTATAACCCTCATCCTGCTCTCACTGAAGTCAAAGGAAGTTTCATTATTGGTTTCAAAGGGAACAGGATCAGGCCCTAAGCCACTGTGTCTTTTTTTCCTCTTGTACATATATATGCACATGCACACACATACAAAGAAACTTAATATTTGTCCCAGTAAAACCCTGTAAAATCCCTTTATTTTATCCACAAACCAAGTGAGCAGCTGGAATATATTGCTTCCCTCCCCCCCCCTCTTGTGCTGCCCCATCTATGACTTGGAGGGTCAAATCCATGGCAAGTTCATTTCTGGGCCAACTCTGCCAAATTATATGATGTGAATTAATGTCCACTAACGCTTAGAACAGCAAACTCTGATTTAAGCTCTTAGGTTGAACTTGTCTACAATTGTCGAGGTGAAAGGCCAGTTCATACCCATTAATTAACCTAATCCATCTCAATCTACTTTATTTTATACCTTTTAGGGATTGTGACTCTGTGAAGTATATTTAGATAAAGTAATGCTGTTTAAAATCCAGAAACACCACTAAAGAGAGACATCATCTACCATAGGTTTATACCACAAATCATTTATTTCAACCAGCTTTTAAATGCTGAAAACTAATTTAATCAGGTATTTGTAAGTTAGACTCAACCCAGAGAGAAGTTTTCTATCAAAGTGCTCCAAATAAGCATTCCATTAATGCCTAGGTTATTTTTGTTTCTGTCTTTTCAGTTCTTGGTAATTTCATTAATCGGCAAGCATCATTGTTAGTTCCCGCCTGCCTTTTCCCTCTGCTACCCGTCCTCTGATTATGGCACTAATGCCTAAAACACATGAAAATTACCTTGTGAAATCTGAACCTAAACGTGACCCCTAACTACAGCTCTTAGTGGCTGGTGTAAATGCAGTGGCAGGCACAGAATATTCAGACAGATTAGCAAGGTTTAATCTTTATCTAAAAGCATATCGAAATTTCTTAAATGGATCTAATCTCAAAAATAGGATGAAGACATATTACCAGATGTCTAGCCCCAAATATTCATTTTTACATTGAAGATGTTTAACGGTTCAGTGATATTTAATAACTTATTAGATGATTGAGAGGCTTTTGCAATTGAAATTCCTTAAACTTTTTTGTGGATATAACCATTTATAAAGATTTTAAAGTGTCTTCATCTGAACAGTTTTCCTGCATTGTTTTGAAATCCCATCTGTTTAAAGTTTGGGGGGTTGATTTTTTAAAAAACCTGTAAACAACAGAAAGTTTCTATCCCATAACACTGATACATAAAACCAAGCCGAAATGATAATGAGCCACCTATGAAAGCTTTAATGAGAATGAAATAAGTGTCTAAATATTTATCCAGATTTATCTGAGCCTCTTGGTAGTGGAAATCAGGCCAATAACCACAGGAGTACTCTGTGATGTTTAGAAACCATGTAGTTAGTGGTTTGTTTGCTTCCATGGGTATAACTTTTAGGCAACAACTAAGCTGGAAATGATTCTCAGTCAGATAATAGTCTAAGGCAAAACAGACTTTATTAGGAATACCTCAGCATCTGTGAAAATCTGCATCACCGTTGACAAGAAGCATTTCTGCAGGATCAAACTCTGGTACATTCAGAGTAATGGAACCTGTACTACTACCTGAAATAATACCACTTGGTGACTTTCAGTAATCTTACACTCTTGGTGTTGAACTGCAAAGCTTGGATCCCAATCCGAATTTTTTTCAAAATTAACCCTGTGTTTGGAGCTGGGATTTTAGTTCTGTTTGTTGAAAGAAGGGGAAAATCTTGAAATTTGGGTTCAGGTATACATGTTTCTGGAGTTTAAGAGTATTTGAATCCAGAGTTTCAATTTGGGTCCATATTTTATCACAATAATAATAATAATACTTCCTGGGTCTTACATAGTAGTTGTCATCCATTAATCCCAAAATACTTTTAAAAGGAGTTCAAGTATCATTACCCCTATTTTGACTTGCCCAAGGTCACTCAGCAGGCCAGCGGCCTAGCCATTTAATGATCAAAGAGTCAATGGAAATGCGACCTTAGGCTAATTCAGAAATATAATGAGAATAGCTTTGTTGTGATAGTTAGGTATTTCTACTTTAATGATGGTTGGAACCCAGAGGAGAAGGTAAAATCACACCCCCCAAAAAAAATCTGGAATATTTTTTCCTGTTCTTTGATGAAATTGTCCAATGTAAAAAAAAAATATTCTATTGCAAAAATTTTAAAAGCTTTTGAGCAGTTCTATATTGCTCTGAATTCTTTCTGAAACCAGTAACGATAAGGGTGAGTGCATTTTTTGTGTTTGAACAATGTTAACATATTTATTTACATTAAGTTCAGTTACACAGATTCATAGGTCCAAGATCAGAAGGGACCAGGACCATTGCGATCATCTAGTCTGACCTCCTGTCCAAAACAAGCCATAAAAATTCCCCCAAATAATTCCTAGGGCAGACCTTTTTAGGAAAAAAATACAATCTTGATTTAAAAATTGCCAGTGATGGAGAATCTATCACGACCCTTGGTAAATTGTTCCAGTGGTTAATTATGCTCACTGTTAAAAATGTGTGCCTTATTTGCCTAGCTTCAGCTTCCAGCCACATCACATCCCCAATCCTTGCTGTCTTTACTGAAAAATTGAGCTAACTGTGCAATAGGGAATGAGGAGAACACTTCTGAGGAGACCCATTGGATGAAATCCTAGCCTGTTTGAAGTCAATGCCAAAACTCCCACTGATTTCAACAAGGCCAGGATAACATCCATTGCCTCTTGCCTGGGTAAGAAGAGGTTATGCAGGTATAATCCTAGGAATAGCTAAAATTGGGGAGAAAATTTAGACAAAACTATGTGTTATTTGAATTACCAATGAAGACAAACCCCAGGAAGGGGGTAAATTGTGGTATTTAGAGCAAGTGTATGTTTGTTCAGAGCTAGATGGGAATTATCAGCTTGTAAGCCAATCAGATAATCACACTGAAGAATGACCGGCAAGTGTGCTGTTGATGTTTTGGCTAACTGATCAAGAGGACTGTTCCTTCTTCCCCTTGATGTACCTAAACTTTTGGCTCCAAGCAAATGTTGGAATCCAGTAGAGATCCAGACTTTTTCCAGCCAGAATAATTAGTTTTAGGAAAGAAAATACAGTTGAGGCAAGCATTCTTGGAGAGATCTTTCCATTCCATTTTCCTTTTCCTTCATCATTTGCCAAACACAGGCAGAATACTCTGTGCTTGGCTTCTTAAGCAGGAAGAGACAAACAAGAAGATAAAGGGACAAGGAACATACTGTGGGGAAGATGCTTAAAATATTTCTGATTTCCTTTGTGAGATGCAGAGAAATACAGCCTGATTTTGGACTGAAGCCACTGCACTAATTGTACCAAATAGCTCCTAACAACATCATAGCCTGGGAAAGTGCACCTTAAATAGTAACAGAGAGGACGGATGGCCTAGGGGCTAGGATGCTGGCTAACACTCAGGGACTGTGTTCAGTTCACTTCTCTGCCACAGACTTGTGTGACCTTGGGCAAGTCTCTTAGTCCACCTGTGCTAGGTTCTCTATCTGTAAAAGAGAGATAGTAGAACTTCCCCACCTCACCAGGGTGCTGTAAGGATAAATACATTAAAGACCCTGAGGTGATCAGATGTTATGGTAATGGGGCTAGATAGAAAGAACAGCAGCTGTGGCAGGATTTTATGTTGGAACAATTCCTTTGTTGTTCCATCCAGACCCAAACACTCATTCTTTATATGATGTTACAGTAAGCAATATATACCAGTTTCTTTTTCTAGGCTATTGTAAAACCATTATGCAAAGGGCTTGAGAAGCGAAGTTGTCCTGTGGTAGGCGAATGATTTGAGATGCTCCTGTTCTCAGGTTACAATCGCAGAAGGGGAGATGTTTTGCAAAGCATGTGACACAAGTTGGATGGTAATAGTATTAATGAGCACAACTGTGCCATGCACAAGAATATACTTTTGAGAGGGGGAATCATTTGAGGCCCAATCCTCCACAACTGTGCAAACCTAGATCAACCAAGCTTTGTGCAAAGGGGTCTTCCAGGTGCCTGGGAGGTGAGAAGGGGGAAAGAAGAATCCTTTATTGAGACCATAGTAAAACCTGTGAACATCTGCACAGCCTTCGATATGCAGCCTTCATGTGCAGCATGTGCACCCAGAGACTTTAACACATGGGGATTTTTGCACTGTGGATGTGTAAATGGGTGGTTGTAGATCCGGCTGCCACGTCCCTGTTCCAACTTTGGCCCCCTTTCTCAAATTTCTCTACACTGCTCTGTGTGAAACTACCATGGTGCATAGCTCTGGGACACAAGCAGGACACAGATCATGCTCTCTCTCTGCTGCCCTTGATTGCTATAGGATGGAGGTAGTCTTAGGCCTTCATCATTATGCTAAGGTGGACAAAACTGGGGATGACTTTAATTATGGGCTATTGTTTGAAAATGTCAAATTCAAGGCTGGTTTGAATCCAAGTCTTAGTTTATTCAAATCCCCAAAGTCGGGGGGGGGGAACTAAAGGGGGTTGATTCAGATTAAAGCTACCAATTCTTGGCTCTTCTTTTCACACTGACATGATTTCCCTGTGGTTAAGATGATGCTGTGGTTTGGGAAATAAAAACAGAGCCCGAAAAAGCTTTATTTGCTTTCCAAATTCCATACAGTTTTGCCTTACATATTCTTTGCTCTGGCTCTTTTTCTTTCTGTAGGTTGCCAAATTAAAATTTTGTACTGGACCATTAAAGAAAAAGAAAAAACAAACCTTGTATTGACTACAGCACTTTTTTCCTGTCACCATTGGGGCCTTCGCTAAAGTGACCCGAGGTTAAATAGGCTCTCAAAGAAAGTATTCTTGCCAAAGAAATGTCATTGCGGTTAAACAGTACTAATGAATGCATAGATTTAGAACCTTATTTACATTGAAATTTGTTTAGTAAGCCAACTTAGGTCTGAAAATTGGGACAAACTATTTCCTCAATAATTTAATAACTCCAAAGACCTCATCCATTTGTGAAAGGCAAAGAGTCTCGCTGTCCACTTATGAATGCAAAGTCATGTTTCCCGAAATTGAATAAAATGCTAATAATACAGCAGATCCACAGATCAGCAAGTAAGTGGCTTTTAGCTCTGAGTTCAGCCTGAGCCAGGGTGAATAACAACAGCCAGCCTGCCTCTGTCCTAAGCAAAATGATTTTATTCCATCAATTGCCTTCGTTCCAAGTGTTCTTCAGGGTTCACATTTCTTTTCATAACCTTAGTGAATTTAGCACTTGCCAGTACTGCTGGAACTTTCAGATCAGGCATTATTCATTGAAACAAGCAAGCTTACTTGGTCAGGTCACGTTCTTTATATAAATTTTTACTTGTGAGCCATATTATCTATTTGTTGGGCTAGGAGGGAGTCGGGGGGCAAGGGAGTTGGAGGGGAACCCAGAAAGAAAAATAAGTTTATTTTGTTTTAATGGGAGGTTTTTTTCTGGGAATCAGGATGGGAAAGTATATATTTGAGCTGGCATGCAATGCACATGTGGGCAACTAAATAGAGTATCCATAGACATTCAGTGTCCTAACAAGATACCCCACTTCACTGCAGTAGTGAAAAAGCTTTGGCCTACTGCAGTGTCAACTCAGCTAATTTTGGTACTCATTCTTTTGGGATTGGGGCCATGACACTAGCCACATCAGAGGCTTGAATCTCAGAAGGTTCTGGCTATATGGTGCTGGAAATCGAATTGTTACAGGACCTATGTCCGCACCAGGGGAAAGGTTGCTCAGACTGTCAATAATGAACCCTATCCAAATCGTAGCTGACATTTGGTTTTGTGTGGTGCTCTGTAGTGGATTGGGTCCAGAAGAAAGCAGGTGGCTTCAAGCCTAAAGCTACAGGCATTCAGTGATGTGGCAGGAGAGGCATACTGTGAAATCACGTCATGCCTCTTCCACACTCATTAATGAACAATGCGCACCCACCTAAAATAAACCACCTAAAGCCCTGGTTTATTCACCCCGGCAAAATGATCTCGGGGCCTATAGTGGAGTAAATTTGAGGGATAGAGTTCAGAAGGATGTTGGGTTGATTCAGCAGTTGTAACAGGACATTGGCCACATCAGATGGTGAATTGCATCTGAGCTTCATGGCTACAGTCATTTGCCTTTTAATGGTATGGCAGATGGGGCATGCAGTGGGACCAGGTCATGCCCCTGCAGTAATGGCTGAGCTATTCACCTGGGTGAAAATGTTCTTGGGGACTGCACTGGATTAAATTTAAGTATTAAGAAACTGAAGCTGATTCCTCAGTTGTGGCCTGACACTCGATTGGCAAGTTTGCCATTGAGCCAGCCCCATATTGACAGGGCAAAAAAAACCTGTTAACCATGAGGTAGCTGGGAGAAATTTGAGAGTTGGGGTGTGGTGATAACACATGGGGATATCTGATACAATGGCCACGAGATCTTTGGAGAGGACAGCATTCATCTGTCAGATGCTGGGGCTGGTATTTGAATCCATGACATTAGGGATTGGTTCAGGCCAGAGATGGACACCAGACATGGTGGGTGTGGGGTGTATCCACACTAACTGTTGGACACCTGCCAATAAGTGTGGCTAAAGACTGAAAGGGCTTGACAGAGCTCCCAGAGGTAAATGGGACCTGGGATTGCAGCATTAAATCTTGTGCTCATGGGGGCGAGGGGCTTGAAGTCTTTGCAGACTGAACGCCCTACCCCAGCCTTGTGCCCTCTGTTGCTATACCACCACCCCCCTTATAGGGGGAGAGATTTCACAACTGCATTGAGTCTGTGGAACAGACCAGGGAAGGTCTATTCGAATTACTAGTTGATCCGTGATCAAAGCCCTGTATCCCTACACTGTCACCAATTAAATGTCTGTTTCCTGAGAGATGGGGTCAGGCTCTATAGTGGTCCTCCCTAAGGCATTATTAATAAAGTTGCAGCCTGCCATTTAAACCCATCCCCCTATCTGTCAATCATTCACTAGCTTGTCCTGGTCGGTCAGTGGTGTTTTCTTCATTTTCTGGGTGTCTGACTTGAGCATTTGCAAAATGCTGAGCATTCACACTGGCAACTGAAGTTAACTGGAGCTGGTTTTGGAACAGATAAAATGCTAAGTACTCTGAAAAACAGGTCCTAAGTGTCTCAGATTGGACACCCAATATTAATGGATACTTTTTACCTTAATGTTTCTGTGCCTCAGTTCCCCCTCTGTAAGAGAGGAATCATATCACTATCTCATCTCAAGGAGTTTTCTGAGAATAATGTTTGTGAAGCACTCAGATGCTGTAGTGATGAGCACTTTAGAAAAGCCCAGGAGGAAATTAAGAATTTTGGCTTCCGTGCATGGTTTGAATAGCATGCAGTAAATAAGGGCTGTGACCACACACCGACCAGCAAGGAGAAAACAAAATAGTGAATGGCTGTTCAGTAAGTGTGCACTGAATGAGATAGGGGTCCTCTGGAAAGAGAGAGTGCGCCATCATGTAACTAAAGAATGTATCCTAATGGATATGCACAGACCATTTCAATTCTGATATAGCCTAACTATTGAGTGTTTGATTTTCCAACCTTAATAATGTTATTTTTAACACAGTTTTTTTAAAAAAAATATTATAATAATAATAAGAGGAGGAGGAGGAGAGAAAAGATGGGGAATGACCACCAGGGGAGGGGAAAGGAGAGGAATAAGGGCTGGGTGAAGAACAATAACAGGGGCAAGGAAACAAATAGAGAGAGGAAAAAGCAAGAATTAATACATAGAAGGAAAAGTGACACAGAGGAAAAGAAAGAGAAACCACCTGAGTCACAAAGCAGAATCACTGCTTTCACAAAGGCCAAGTCCTAAGTCAGAAGTGGCAGGGGCAATAGAAAAGGGTGAAATCACTAGAGGAAAATTAAGTAACCTGCAAATAAACAGACAAGGGAGAGAGAAATAACCTTAAATAATATTCATTACCAGCCCCATTTGATAGTTGCTATTATAGGAAATGTGGAGGAATCACTGAGTTGGGAATTCATTCCCAATCTGAACTTGAATCCACCATTCAGTATCCTGTAGGGCCAAATTTAGCTATGAGCTATGCTAGATTCTGCGGGCATAAACCAGAGGGGAGATCCCACTGCCAGAAAGTCCAACCCGAGAAGGTTGTGGTGTTACATCATGCCAATGGCCTCTCCTCCCTTGTATTGGGGGTCATGCAGATAGCTTAAACTAAACAAACTAATTAACACACACAAAAAAAACAACAACACACACACATTCATGTTGGCCTCCGAAAAGCTCTGCATGGTTGGAGAGTTTGGAAATCATAGAATATCAGGGTTGGAAGGGACCTCAGGAGGTCATCTAGTCCAACCCCCTGCTCAAAACAGGACCAGTCCTCAACTAAATCATCCCAGCCAGGCCTTTGTCAAGCCTGACCTTAAAAACCTCTAAGGAAGGAGATTCCACCACCTCCCTAGGTAACCTAGGAAATATGAATGTGATTATTGTAATTCAGTTATTCTAGCCTCAGAACCTATTGCCAACATTCTCTCATGTTCATGACAATAAGAGGCCAAATTGTGCATTTCATGGCCCTCAAGCAACCCCCATTGACTTCAGTAAGTCTGCTGAAATAAGGGCAGGATCTGGCCCTGTATGACTTATTTCTGCAATTTCCTATGGGAAAAAGCAATTAGCATGTGCATCACGGTTCCCACTAATAACAAGTCATCATTTATTTACCAGCATTTACCAAATCATGGCATCTGAGAAACTGCAGCATGTCCCTACACTTAGAATATTGCATTGTCGCTGTAGATTTGCAAATATTGTTGGTATCAAACACGGTGTGGCCGTTGTTGGTCAATATTGCATTTACAATGGCATCCTCTATTGTTGTGAAAAATATTAATTGCTGGTAACACGGTCAGTGCATATTTTCCCATTATTAATTGTCTGGGTCATGTTGATAAGTTCTATAGTCTTTGATAGTATTATTCCATAGTAAAATGTATTAATAATTTATTATTTATTAATCTGATGCTCTGGAAGCACTTTAGAAAAATAATTTATTCCTTTCTTTGCTTGGTGTGGCCCTGAACCAAACAGATCAGTGGATCCAGACAAACCACCATCACCAAATATGAAAAAGTTCAGATCTCAAACTGGATCAGACCTCCATGGCTCTTTGCGTTTGACAAATGGGTAAACTGAGGCACTAAGGAGTTACGTTGTCTGGGCAAGACCACACAGCAAATTATTTGAAGAGTTAGGACTTAATGGATTGATTTTTAGGACTGGGGATCAATGAAACAAGAGACAATCTCATGCTGCCTCCCTAAAAATAACATTTTAAATGTAAACAAGCAAACACAACCCTACACACCAGGCCATTCTGTTGTCTTCTTCCCTGTTGTTCTGAAAACAAGGCCGGTATCAAATAAGAAGAGACTCCTCCAGCATCTGAAATCTTTCCAACAGTATCTTAAAAATTACATGCTGCTGATATCCTGAAAACCTTTCATGGAACACCCCTAAATAAACCTGCCTTTCCTCCACTACAAACCATTAGGAAATACATTTTGAAGCCGAGCGACTATCAGAATATGGTATTACATGACACTGTAACCTTTTTTCCTCCAGAAAACCACCCTTTATGAATAAAACATAGGTGACCTTTAAAAACTTAGCAGTTGTACTAGGTGATTGCATATTAACAAGCTTTTTGAAGAACTAGGACAGGCACTGTACGTTTCAGTTAAGGACAGATAATAGAACTATTCAAATAATTTATTATTTTATGCAATATGGGAAAATGTAAGAAAACTACCTCTACAAGAGCCTGCTTAAATTTTTGTGAGTATAATTTTATGTGACTTCCCCCATTCATCTAAATTATACAGTCACTGTTAAACAAAAGGCTCCCTTTGAAAGGACAATCCTGATTCTCCTTTGCTTGAAGTTTATGAACATTTTTAGTTTGAGGCCTCTTGATAGACCAGGTTGAAGAAGTGACTACTGGGCATGTTTTGGAGAAGATCATAGCACATTTAAGGCAGCCTCTGTCCTGCCTCTGCATAGATAAAGTTTTGGGACCAGATCCTCAGCTAGTTTAAATTGGCCTAGCTCCAGTTATGTCAATGGAGCTACACTAATTTATGCAACATGAGGATCCAGCCATTTTGGCCAATTTTATCTTTGGTGCAGTGCCACAGACTGTATTACATAATCTCCATGGAAGCCAAGTGGGGGTCAGAGGGAATGGGCTTACGCTAAAGGAAAGGGATCATTTTGGAAGTTCAGTAAGCATCCAGAAGTTTGGACACTTAACTGAACCAAACCATTGTGGTTTTGTGTGTGTGTGTGTGTGTGTGTGTGTGTGGTTCATCCATCCCTAATTCTGATCTTATTAGTTTTTGAACCCAGCTCTCTGTGGGTGGAAAGATGGGATACTAATCATTGTGTCATCTAGTGCCTGCTGTCTCCAAGATGTTGTCCTCCATCTTTAAAAATGCACAAAACGACTTTGACACACTGAAACCTGATGATGTGGATATGGGAAATGTCTGAGAATCTTGCATGGAGATCATGTTATGGCCTTGATACTATTTTGTTGCATTCCTTCTACTGAAAGGCGTAAGAATGGATGCGAGGTCATCATATCACATTCTGAATTACGATCAGTTTCACACAGTAAATTAGCAATAATTGTTACTTAATAATTTAGTATTGTGGCAATCCAAACAAATATATATTACAAATATATCCATCAAGCTAGTTCTTCCATATCAGTGGGAGGGAATGTGAAAGAGCTAAATTTAATGTAAAATTACAGCAATAAACCTTATACCGTTTCTTGTGTTTCCTTGGACCATCTCAGGTACAATTGCATCAAGATGGCTTGATGTTACTTCAGCCTTTGCAACATAAGCTGCTTCCTCTGAGTACTGGAAATGTATCCAGGCACGGAGAAGAAAACAATCAGTGGCATTTGTCATTTTAGTATTTAGCCTCCTTAGGTTGTCTGAAGAGTTTCCAAGTGGGAGTCTAGAATATGCGTGCATGCGCGTGGGTAACTTTCCCTAATGTAAGCAGAGTGCACTGTAGCTTATCCTTTGAGCCAACAGGGGAGGGAAAGGGAAAAATGTTCCACAAGGCCAACCTGATAGGATTTCTCCGATGTGTCATTATGGTATTTCAGAGCATATGTATTGCTGCCATATGACCTGGATGGGAACACAAAGTAATCAATTTCAGTTGAGAGTACTAATTTATCATCTTGCCACCCTTTACTGCAAAGGAGAGAATCTCTCTGTCTCCCCGCGCCACTTCTTAAATACAAAATCAGGACAATAAAGAGGCCCATGTCTTCTCTATTGCATAAAAGAAAATGCAAGTCAAATAAAATGTACAGGAAACTGCACTTAAAAACAGAAGAGTAAATGCTCATCTGCCATCAGTGTGCAGTGAAAGGAAAGTGCTTGGATTGCCCCTCTGTTGGAAAAATGTCATAGCAAGAATGCCAGTGGTCCCAAATATCTGTCCCCTCGGAGTGTTGCTACTTGGAACTTCCTCCCCAAAAATGTATACACACTCACCGAACAAATGCTGTACCAGCTTTGGAAAATTGGTACCCATTAGCCCTATGCTGTAAGTGTAATAAATCTTCCCTGTTGTCCTTAAAACACAAATACTTCATCATGGCTGAACAATCAAGGATAATCAATACAACTGGCCCCAATCTTTGAAATTTTATGAACAAGGAGAACTCTCACACATTTGAAAGAAGAGTAAAACCTTCCTTAAAGGTTTTATTCAGGCCCATATCTTGGATGCCTTTTTTCTATACATAGCAAGTTGTGGTATCAAATAGGGTTTAGAAACTTAAGCCATATTTTTTGACAGTCCCCCAAACCTGAACTTTCCCAATTTGCATTGATTTGGAAAGCTATGCTAGAGGACAAGTGAAAAACCACTTCTAGGAATTCTTCTTATTTCCAGGAAAGTAATGCTGGATTGCCAAACCTGGTCATGTTTTGTGTACTCACCATTAGGCACAGGTCAATAGTAGCAATTCTTTCTGGAGCCATTAAAACCAAAGTACATCTGCAAACCACAGATGCTAAGGGGCAACCTAGGGTTGTCCACAACCAGCTAACATATGATTAAAAGTGTTAATCCCTGTCCATACTAGGCACTAACATTATTAAACAAAGCTAACATGTTTTAAACCCCTTCCCCACACAATATTTTTTCCCTAGTCTAGCCTGGTTTGCATTTGCTCTGCTGTCCCTCAAATATTTTCAGTACAGTCTAAAATACCTCCTCAAACATTTTCCTTCTTTAAAATTCTGGGTATGTGTGCGTGCGTGCGAGCACACACACACACAAGCACTGATGTTTTTCTGCAGTGCCCAATATTTCTCCCTAGACCCCAATTTCCTAACCAAAGCACATTACAGATCTGATGCTTTCCACAGCCTGGTAGCACATCAATAAACTAAAGATTATTGTGCTTTGTCAGGTTTTATTTTGTAACATTATGGGAAATTCTCTGCTGCTTTGGATGAGTGCATAAACTCTTATAGCTTGACAATTAACAGAGCTAGTAATAGAAAATGCAATGTAATTTACCTTAGTACAAGGGATTTCGGTTAACAAAAATTAAACTATTGAACTCTTCTCTTGTAGGAGAAGGACATTGTCTCATTATGTGTGCATGTTGTTTTATTTTTGTTTGCTCGTTAAATAAAAAAAAATCACAACTGGAAGTGGGTGCTGGGCCTCGGGTGGATTTGTTGGGAAGATTATGTGGAGTTTTTCTGATGTGCTTGCGTTAGAACCCGACAAAATGCTCTCTTTGCTGAATGAACACGTTTTCCTGTGCTACACAGAGCGGTCACATAGATAAATAACATTGAAGGGAACTTCCTGTGTACACTGAGAAATTTTGGTGCTCTGGAGAAGAGCTCTTCTCCTCTAGTGCTGAATGAGTGAGGTGGCTCTGCATCTCTCTCTCAAAGGTACACAGTGCTGTCATTTTAAAAGAGAGGGATCCCCAATGGTGGGACCCAAAGACAGACCGCTTACAGAAATGACCTCTGTGTCTTTGAGCATGCCATCTGCACTCTCTAAGCTTTCTTTTTAGTTAAAAGGAACACAGAGGCATCCTTGTAAAGTTGCCTGTAAAGTTGGAGACACTGTGGCCATCTGGGAGTTGCAGTCAATGTCCTCATAGGAAGCAAGTGGGTAAATGATGCAAGGATATGTCCGTGAGGTAGCTGTGGTTTGGGACAGTCTGAATGCTACTGAAGGCCTTTGGTGCAAGACCTTGCGTAGAAGATTGTGGTTAGGAATAAATGGCTATTGCGAGGATGGGCTCACCAGCAGAAGTATGTGTTATATGACTATTTGTGTTCGCTGTGGGTAATGCAAGTTCTATTGCTCACTGTACTTCTCTGAGCACTTCTGTAAAAGATACAGTTATGATGCCTCCAGGCACTGAAACTCAGGCAATACACCCATTTTCCGTCTTCTCTCTGCCTCCACCCCCAGCCACCTTTACAACACAGAGGAATAATTTGGCCCAATGTTATTTAGGACAAAGTATTTACTGCACACCATTTTAAGCTCAGTACAACTATTTTTCATGAGAACCTGATTCTGGGTGTTTCTCCCATATGGTGTCTCATGTTTCACTGTCAGGAAGTTGAATATGATATCCTGACTGGAAGAGAAGAGTGAGAGGGAACAGCCAAGTAAAAAGGTATTATCTATCTATCTATCTATCTATCTATCTATCTATCTATCTATCTATCTATCTATCTATCTTTTGCAGCTTGAAACATAGCATTATATCTTATATTTAGGGCAGATATTGACATCGATATTCAATTTTTGATCACTACACACTACATCAATATTTGTTTTGACTCAGTAAGGAAAGTAGGACTTGGCCTTTAAAATTTAAAACTAGGGGTTTCAAATTTTCTATGGAAGTTAGGTGTTCAACTACCACTGAATTTCAATGGGATCTCTTTTCCCAACTCCCGTAGGCTCCATGGAAAGCCCAGCCTAAAATCACAACTTTATTCTTTCATAAGGCACTTTTGGAGAATAATATAAGAAATGCTGCAACAATGTAACTCCACAGCCCGGTTGAACATGGCCCTTACTGGTGGAATTGGGTATGTTTGAACAGTGGGCTTTGTAAGAGACTGGATAATAGCTTCAGAGACACAGATAATGATGGATGTTATGGATTTGTGAACTGGGCTTTAAAATGGTCCCCTCCTGCCCTCAAGCCTCCTTACACATACAAATGAAACAAAGCAGAGTTTAAGATGGGAGCATTAGTCTAGGCTAGTTGAAAAGCTTCCCCCTTATTGGAGAGGGTAAGCCTGCATCAGATGTGTTGAAATCTCCTACTTGACCCTTGTCTAACCTTCAATCCAGAACGCACAAAGTAGGACGGAGCTAATCCCAGCAAGTAGGTTTAAGCAAACAGACTAATAATTTACTACCTCTTGGAGAGCACTGCTTTCCTCACTTTCCACACACACGCGGTTTTGAAAACAAAAGGCACATTAAAGCTGAGATAGTTACACAGAGAATATGAAACTCCACTTCAAATTCAGTGAAACCTTTCTCTCTCTTAACCAGAGGTGAGCACAGCAGCTGTTTCTTTACTGGTACAGATCACGGCATGTGTTCGATGCATGACTTTCCCAGAGTACGCTACAGTGATTCTACAGCAGGCTTTGCAGCTTTCACTGTTTACCTGAGACCTCAGTCCTCCCTGCCACTTCTCAGGTGTCCTCTACATAAAATCAAAACATTCCCATTTGTTTTTATCAGAGTTTTAGCCCTGATGAGGCTTTTATTTTTAAACCAAAATGTCTAAAGAGATGTGATTCTTCCAGGCTGGGGAAGCATGCTACAGGCACCTCTTGCCTACCTTGGCAATGTAAAAGAAGAGATTTTATTGTTCTTAATGGGAAAAGTGGAGAACAAGAACTCTGCAAACCTTGCCTGGTGATGAGAAATATTCACTCATAATTTTATAAGGGCCAGATTCTGCCAACTCTACTCAAGTTGACTTGTCCAATCTTTCTAAGTAGTTCCATTGAGCTAAATGGATGCACCAGTGAAGTAAAATGCTATACAACCTGAGTAAGAGTGGAAGAGTCATGCCCAATGGGAGCAAGTATGGCAGAATCTGGCCCTCAAGTATCACCTTAAAGAATTGTATAGGGCTAGATTGTGCAACTCATTGAAAAGTTCTATTCTTTTTTTCAACATGGTAACTTTTGGAGTCAGCTACTGCTCAATATGAGTAAGGAAACAGAGTCTAGCAGAACTTCCTGAACTTTAGGCAAAGTCTCAATGCAGATCTTAATTCTGTGACCGGGCTCTACCTCCAAGAGAAAACCCCTGCCAAATTTTGGGGGAGTCCTAATCTGGATCTGTAACTGTACCTGGTGGCCTGGATTCATTTCTGATTACTCTTAATACAGGGCTCATGATAACTTCAGAGTTAATTTTAGTTTTGTGAGCCGAGTCTGATGAACTCCAACCACGAAGACAGACTTGAAGGACTACAAGGCATGAGCTTTTGAGATAAACGAACTGAGGGTGCTGAGCCAAAGTCTCCTCTAGTGTAGGATTATACAAGTTTGTTTTTGATGGCAGGGGACAGGGCTTTATGCCTTATGTTCCTAAAGCTCGTGCTTCCGGATTTCAGCAGGCCACCTGCAGGGGTCAGGAAGTGTTCCCCCCCCCCCGCCCCAGTGTATTCTGGTAGGTTTTTTTAATCTCCTCCCTCTGAAGCATCTTCAAGGATGGTCACGGCTGGAGATGGAACATTGGGTGGGATGGGCCATGCTCTGAGGTGGCCCCAAGCATTCTGTCTCTTACATGCTTGGTGACTGGTTCTTGTTCATACACACAGAGTCTAACAGATCACCATATGTGTGGTTGGGCAGAAATTTTCCTTCAGGTCAGATTGGCAGTGACCTTTGGGATTTGTTGCCTTCTTCTGCAGTGTGTGGATGATAGTCAATTGCCATGATTATCTGGCTATATCTCCCTCAAGCACTGGTGCACCTCAGTCCCTGCTATTTTCTGCCCATGGCACATAATAATTTAGTTTCCTGTGGCTGTAGTACTTTGGACTAATTTTGATTGTTGGATTTAGCGTGCGGGTGCTGGGTATGTTGGCGGACAGGAGACCAGACTAGATGATCTGGTGGTCCCTTCTGGCCTTAAATTCCATGTCTCTAACACCACTAAAGTCAGTGTTGGTGCCTGGGTACAATGGAAAGCAGAATTTTGCCCACTGTAACTACACACAAGGCCCTATATATCATAGGAGAAACTGACTCAGTCATTCTCTATCCCTAAATCAAACAATCACTAAATGATTGGAATCATGCCCCTTCTTCAGAAGGACATGCAGCTTACACCAGTTGAAGAAGTGTTTATTACAATGGGCATCCAAGAGTCTAGCATGAGCCAGAGGCTCTATTTTGTCAGGAATCCTGCTGAAGTTTGTTAATCAGAGTTTGATTCTCTGACCCTCTGGAGAATGTTGAATTTCCATAGATTATATGAATTTTCTGTTTTGGCCAATCAGCGACAAAAGTATAGTAGAGTATTCTATTTGACCCCCACAGAGTTGATGTCTATTGGAGAAGTCATTCTACTCTAGTAGGGGACCATATAATTCCCCCCCCGCCCGAATCCTTTGGGAAGAGTAAAGGAATAGAACACAAACCACGACACTATTTAGCAGGGATTGTTCATGTGCCAGTCCCTGCAAACGGACCCTAAAGCCCACAAAAAGTGAGTCCTGCAAGTCTACTCCTGGACTCCTGCAATATTCACTCCTTGGATAAAGGGGAACTAGGAAGGACAGGGAAGGGTCTTTTGTCCCTTTAAGTATGTACATAATGAATCAAATCAATCCTTTTCTGATTAGAGAAACACCCCTATTTTTGTACTAAGTGGGCACATCTCAAATTCATAAATCTACGATAATACAAGAGCTCTCTATGCATTGTTCTCCATGTGAAGTTTATGCAGCTTGACCAAAATGAAACAGGAAGACAATCCCTATATCTAAACCATATCCAGCTACATTATGTGCTCCAGATTTTGCTCTGTTATACTGGTGTAAATCTGGAGTAACTCTATTAACTACAGTGCAGTTTACTGCGGGGATGTAATGGAGGATAAAATCTGGCCCTGAGACATTAACAAGATTATGCAATGCAGAGAGGACTTGTCAAGTTTCATTGGTATCATTTGAAGAAGTCTATCCAAGGTGGGGAAAACATTGTAAAAGATCTGTCAGTGAGACAGTGTGCTATAAAGCTATAAAAGCATAAGCTATAAAAACAGAGGCACATGCCACTTGGACTCATTGAGGTTCCCATGATATTTTTATGAAAGCCAAAGTGTTAGCATAGGAATGTCCTGGCCAGCAATACTGTTCAAGTCCTATATTTCCAATGAATGGGTTACTGTTCCTCACTTTTTGTCTGAAACTGTTGTCCGGAGTGTCTGGCAATGGCTGCTACTTTCCATACAGGTGGCTATATCTCCTTATATGCTTGATCCTATTTACACCAATTTTACAGGAATGTCACACCATTGATTCTGGTGGAGTTACTCAGACTTTCAAACATTTTTTTGCCTAATTTTTCTTGCCTTCTTGCTATTTATCAAAGTGATTTTAAGTTGTCTCTTACAGCCAAAGCTGCTTCAAATTAGGGTCCGTTCCCTGCACTTATGGGGTGGATTGAATCTGGGGACAAATCCATTTTTTTCCATCTTTAGTGACCATGAATATGCAAAGAGCTCAGATGCCCTGGTGATTATGGCTATAAGAACTAGAATAGAATGTCATAATGGAGAGAAATCATATCTCCAGTGACTGATTGAGATGCCACAAACACTGGATTCCCTATACATTTTCCTCCTTTAGATTTATTATTAAAATTTGGTTGGAGTAGAACATCAATGGAGGGTTCATCAGGATGAAAAACAGTTCTAGCTAAGAAATAAGTTACATCCAAAGGCAAAAAAAAGAAAAAAAAGTTCAAAACCAGCAGGGGAACTGAAGTAAATTACTGACACAATATTTTCCATTGTGCACCTTTATTTATTTTAATAATTTGTCCCAGTGCAAAAATATCTCTTTAAAGAGGGCACTAGTGAATACAGGAACAATTTGAAGTAGGTAACTGAGACATGCATGTGTTCCCTTGAAATATACTGTGAGCTCTTTAAAAATATAGTCAATTTTTAATAGTAAAATCATTTTAACTTTGCTTATATGGTGCACATAAATCCTTGAAGCATGCATAGTCCTGAAGATGTATTCTTCCTTCTGCTCATGCTAGTGGATCCTTAGTCGTCTATAATCACCAGGAAGTCATCTTCATTCATGTGTGTGTGTGTGTGGCAGAGAAAGCAAGTGCTGAAGATGCTACTGCATTCTTGAAGGTGTAGGAGCAGCCATGCAGCTCTGTATCCTGGGGGAGGAGATCATCCCCTCCCCAGCTTGCCATGTGCCACTGGATAGTGGTGCCTGGGGGAGTAGGTCTGAGGGTCAAAATGAGAAAGTACAGAGGGTTATAAAAATGGAAAAGAAGGAAAGAAAAGAGAGGGAGAAAATGCCCTAACACAGGCTGTTCCCAACTTTAAGCAAGTTTGGGGGTTTGGGTGAAGTTCCAGGTCCGTTCTTATCTGACCCATTTCTCCCACTCTCCTTCACACTGAATTTGGTGCCTTTGGCTGCTTCTCATTTGCAACATGAGACTCTATTGGAATTAATGGGGATTTCTCCCTTTCATGAAAGAAGTGCCAAGGAGCACACAGAAACATTATGCATTGATCGTTTAATGGGATATGAAATCACGAGGATTCTAAGAGGAGAAGGAACCTACTTTGAATTAAAATCACATGCTATGTTCCATAAGTGGACTTCCACTGAATAAATGGCATCTTAGGAACATAATATAATGATTCCTTTGCATTGAGTCAACCTGCTCATATTCACTGGCTGGTGTAAAAAAAAAAATAGACTTCCTTGAGTAATAACTACAGGGCACCATCTAGAGCAGCAATACTGGGGGGAAAAAGTCAGTGGACTCTGTTTCCACTCTAGTATTAAGCTGTTGGAATAGATGGAAGTTGTAACAATCATAAACTACTCAGATACAGAATGCAGGATTAGTTTAGCAGCTTCACACACGCACAAACATACACAGTGGGACTCTTCCACCTCTCCAAATCTAGATAAAATTGATGCCAGTGAATTGGACCTGGAATACTGAGCGAGTTTTGTGACAGATAAAAGTTTGCCACTTCATTGACTCTTAGAATTTACAGAATACATTACTGCCATCGGAGTCAACTAGTTTGAAACTGTACTAGTACAGCTGCCATGTGCGGAAGAAAAGCTGCACATCATCCATTCATTTATTCTGTTCCTGGGGTGACAATAGCCTCGCTATTTTGCTGTGCTCTCAGTTTTCAATTGAAATCTACTTCCATAGGAATTATAGGTTTTTTTCCCCCCTTCATTTTGTGTGCACACTGATTAGTTATTGTAGGGTTGCTCATGGTATGAAAGAAGACTGGGTACAGTGGCTTGTTTTCTGGCGTTGTTCATAAAATCTAAGTTGCCGTCCATGCTGTAGTTTTTCAGGGTTCCACCAACGTTGCTAGTAATGACTTTTTTTCCGGACAGTAAAGAAAGAGCAAGGAAGAATTTGAAGCTAATGATATTGCAACACTGAAACAGCTAAACATAAACTGGACATAAATTGGGTTGAGTTTGGAGAAGATTATGTCCGGAGTCCAGTTTCCCAGCCCTTCTACCAAACCCATTGGTTTTACTATCCAGTGCTTTGATTTCCTTTCCTTCTAGTATTATTTGAAGCTGAAAGCTTCACCATTGTGTTTATGAAAGATGTCTGTTTAGTCTAGTTCACTTTGACTAACCTGAATGCATCCGATGAAGTGAGCTGTAGCTCACAAAAGCTTATGCTCAAACAAATTTGTTAGTCTCTAAGGTGCCACAAGTCCTCCTTTTCTTTCTGCGGATACAGATTAACACGGCTGCTACTCTGAAACCTTTGACTAACCTATTACTCTGTGTATAGTAAGTATTAGCATTAGATAGAGAAGTCACTGTAAAATGTTATACATAACACCAGCAATGAGAATTCACATGTCTTTCTTTGCTATTAATTTTTATCTTCCTTGTATTAGCCACTTGTCCCAAATTTCCAAGGTCTGCATCCTTCATTTCACTCTTATCAACTGGAAAGGAACACCAGCCATGAGGCTGTTATGTTAAGTACGTTTCTATAAGAAAGTATTGCTTTAAAAAGGGTGAAAAATGCTCTCTTTGGAAGAGCAATTATCATGAAAGATTCATTATCAAAAGAATAGTTACCTAAAGCAGAAAAGTATGAATAGTCCCACTAATTCACTCTGCTGACAGAGTATGACAGCAATTCCAAGACGAATGTATTTCAAAGGTTTGTTAGTTTTTTTTTTTCTATATGCCATGAAAACATACAAAAACATGGTTGATCTGTCTATGCATTTCTAATGTGCCTATCACTGTGTTATCTAGGAATGTAGGGCCAGGTTCTCAGCTCAGACAGGCTGGTGACTTCAGGGGAGGTATTCTGATTTACATCAGCTGATGATGTGGTGCTATAGCTGTAGACCAAAGGGCCAAACTCTTTTCCTCTCCTTCTTTGTTTCGTATTTTAAGCTGTTTTTCCAAGCGGGATCACTCTTGGGGAGTCAGCAGCCACTTGCCCTAAGACTGAATGTGGACCAGTTGGTTTGGATTAGCATCTATCACTAATTCAATCATTACTAATTTGCAAGCATATGTGGTTCAAATTTATGATTCACATATACCTTTAGTATGAATCAGGTTATCTCCATTGTTATTTTTAAAGCCTCCAAAGTAGTCATGAAACATATATGGCCCGCATTATGTTCATTTTTGGCACCTGACTCACCCATTGGCTTGCTCTGTGATCTTGGGACAAATCATATTTTCAGTACTTAACTTACCACGTGCGGTGTTGTGAAGATACAGAAATTAAGATTTGTAAGTGCTTTGAGATCCTCTGAGGAAACATGATATCAGTACAAAATACTATGGTTTTCACTGTATATGAAAGGTGATGCGTGAAGCCCTTATGAAACACAGGGTGACTTGTGTCCATTGGATTTAAACGATGGGGTTTTGGTAAAGTTTGAATCTGGTTAGTTGAAAATAATCTTTCTTAAATTAAGCCATAATGCCCCTTTTAGATAGCTAATTTAAAACAAAAAAAAAAGTGCTTGGATTTGCCAGAGAGACCAGTACCAGTAGAGTGACCAACTCTGTTGACTTTTACCACCGTGTCGGTGTTGGGCAGAAGCACAGGACCAAGTTCTAAAGTCTTTCGTCATGCGCAAAATTCTCATTGAGATCAATGGAAGTTTGATTAAATAAGAAACCATAGAAATGTAGCACTGGTAATGACCATAGAATCATAGAATATCAGGGTTGGAAGGGACCTCAGGAGGTCATCTAGTCCAACCCCCAGCTCAAAGCAGGACCAATCCCCAATTTTTGCCTCAGACCATGATAGGTTAGGTTAGTTAAATCCTCAGAATTCGGCCCATAGGTAACTGGGCAGGATGGGAACAATTATATCTTTCCAATTTCTGCCATTATATAAATGTTATTTTTGTTATGCCTTCCCCCTTCCCTTACCCCCCAAGCAGTTCATAGGCAATAAAACACTAGGAATCCCTGAAGAGTGGTAAACGCTGACATGATTTAAGGAGGAAGACTCTGATAAGAAGATAAAAATCTAATAAACAGAGTCTAGAGAACCTTGGCAAGTCTCAGCTGCTTGCCAGTGTAAGCAAAGCCCCTCCCAAGGAAAACAAAAGGAGACTTAATCTCAAGGACATTCCACTCACAAACCATCTGAAGGAAAAAGTTAAGGCCGTGACCTCTGCAGTCTGAAGTTATGAGCATACTGACAAGAAAATATTTGACTTGGTTCAAGAAGCAAAATCATTCATTGGATTTTTTAATATCTTTTTTCCGCAATAAAACACAAAAATAATATAGCTATGTGTGTGTATGTATGTATGTGTGTACCCATATAGTCTCTCCATTCGTCTAAACAGAGGGCATATACATATGTACATCATATATGTATACTATATGAACATGGTATATAAATTCAAATATCTACATCAAAGATTTACCAGAGATAAATAAGTTAATTGTAGATGACTGCTGCATGTTTTGACCAGACAAACACAGTGCCAAAGGATTAAATGATGCACCTATGTTCTAGCCTTCGTGTCTCATTGTACGCATTCTCTAAGGCACTGAAAAGCCTTGCAAAGATAGCTGTGCTGTAATCAGTTGGAGAGATTTCTGAATTGATTCAGGTAAATCAGGAATCAACCAAAAATCCCTCACAAAATAAAGCCAAAGCTTTCTCAGGTTTGAAAAAGTTTTAATAACTTTCCCCACCCAGTATTGCTCATTCTTAGGCTTTCCTATAGACTAACTGGTGCCATCTTAGATCATAAGTGGAAATGCCAACATACATCAGAGAAGGCTTTTCCAGCCGTAGCAGATGCAAGAAATGCCAAAAGTCATGTTTGAAAAACCTGTTCTTCTGAGATTTCTGTCCCAGTTTGCCAGTTATGGGTGAGCGTCCAAACTTGTGGGTGCTTATGTGATATGTACTTCTTTTTTTGAATATTTGGTAACCTTATGGCATTTTGTAATTCTTTGCTCCAGCTATGTAATTCATTGTCTACTGGTATGATGAATGCTCAGCCTGTCTTTCTATTTAAGCCCAAACTAAAGACATATGGGTGAAAATTTTCAAAAGTTCCTAGCAAAGCTAGGCACCTATATACCTTGTATCTAGGTTCCCACCCTATTAAGATCCTCCACAACCATGTCTCATTTACATGTAAGAGCTGTTATACACCCATCAGTAACCTCAGAGTCCCCTTATGCATGTCCACTGCTTAGATTTAAGTGACAGACCTTATGCTCTATACCCTGGTACGCTACCAATTGAGCCACAGCAGAAGCTCCTTAACTAGCTTGGTAAAAGACTTGATATGCTTGTCTCAGCTTTAGGTTGCCCTTTGCCTATCCATAAAGTCTATGAATAGGCCCTGATTCTGCTCAGGACGCCAAGTTTATCCTGAGCCTTGAACCAGATCAAGCCCTATTTTACCAGTGCTCTTCAAGTCAGGGATGTTTCTATAGAACAAATTCACTAGGCTTGTACATTGTACGGAGGAGCAGGGGATGAGGCAAGAAAGGTCTGTTATTGGCAGATTTGGGGTTCAGTCTGGAACTAGGCTAATGTCCATCAGAATTCTGATCAAGTCTGAACTGAACCTGTCCTTCCAATAACCTGTCTTGTTGTTGTGGCACCTGATGGCATTTTCTGCCCTGTTGTGTAATGACATAAGGGCTATAATGGGTTGCATGCTGTTAAATGTCATCAAATGCCATGAATCATAAACAATTCTGGCTTCTAAACTAGAGATTAGGGATATTTATGAAGTTTAGTCTCAGTTTGGGTTTTCCAGACCCTTGAAGTTCAGAGGGGTGCTTTCATTCTTCCTTTTTTTTTGTATTGCACCAGCTGCTTCCTGCTGCCGTGATTGACTCTGCTGTTAATATTCCCGAACTACAGAGCGGGATGTTAATCCAAAGGAGTTGACCATCTGAACTGATTGCCTGCTGACAGACAGTGTAAAACTCAAATGCAGGAGGATAGCAAGATACTGAGATTAGATATCAGAGAAAAGAAAGATACAACTGTTTCTTCTCCCCATTTGAACAGGCAGGAAACAGACCCACTATACATCAACCAACTTTTAAGTACAATTTCTAGTTTCCCAAATTTTGTAATGTTCAAAACCTTTTAATAATCTTATAAGAATGAAAACAGTTTTGATCAAGAAGCCACAAAGCACAAAGATTAAAAAAGAATAAAAGGGACAAGGATTTATGGTGGGTTACAGCCTTAAACAAAATTAAGTAAACCCAGTTAAGGCAAACACTGTAACAGGACACAGCTGTAACTCTCCATATGTACAAGGATTCAGATTGCTAGTTTGAAAGTGTGGATCCATTACATGGGCCAAATCTGATGGTCCGTATTCAGATTTGATCCAGGCAAACTCCCATTGAGTTAAATAGGAGTCTGCCTGAGAAAGGACTGAGGGTTTACCCTATATTCTGTGCTTCACTTCTCCTGAGAGTTATAACACATAGACTGTCCATGGGTGAAATTTGTTCCTGTACAAGCTTTTCAAAATCAAAGTTCCCAAGGCCCAAATGAAAGCCCTTTTGCCAAACCAGTAGGAGTTAGTAATAAGTTTTCCTGAGCTCCAAGTTGCCTTTTTCCTATCTAAAGGCTATGAACTGGACCAGATTCTGCTCAGAATCAAGCTTATCTTGGGTCCTGAACAGGATCAAGTCTTATATTTCCAATGCCCTATAAAGAGCAGGGGAAATTATCACAGAATGAAATCAGGGTTTTAATATTTTGTACAACTATTGGGAGCATGGGGTGGAACTGCAGGGGCTGAGATGAAAGCTCTGTTAGAAGGAATTTCAGCACAATTTGAGGGGTTTGAGGTTTAGCAAAGCTTTAAGAGGGACATAAATCCTGATCCTTGGCACAGCGGTGAACTTCATCCAAGATGCATAAAGCTTGAGGCAACATTGAGGAGTAAACATTAGCTTCTGGTCTCTTAATTATTCTGATTTTGTGCTGGATTTGACCTGTTGGTGTCCTTGACACAACTGGTTCTTATCTCTCATTCCCCTTTCCAATACTCAGAGAATGCCAGCCCTCAAAGATCAGAAATGAGCGCTTCCCAACCTGGAGGAAGAGAGCATCTTGGGTTTTCTACTCCAACTGCCTAATGTTCTGAGGATAATTAATCCTAAATCTTGCACCCTAGTCACTGGTGTACCAGGTGCTAAGCAATCAGTCAGGCTGACCTTTGCTATTGGAAGATATGCTATTTACATTTTCAGTACAGAGATCCTAGTGTGTAAAGAGGTGGATGGAAGGCAAATGTTTTCATCTTCTCCGTCTGCCTTCTCCCATGCCATCCCTTGTGCCTGGAACACCATCCCTTCTTTATCCTAATGTACCAGGTGCCCACCCTTCTTTCCAATCACCATCACAACCCATTTCTTCCATGTAGCCTACAATCATTGCTAATTTGCATTAGTGAAAATACCATTCATCAACTGACACTGTAAAATAGAACCCTTTTCTAGGTTTCCCAGTGCATTGTGTGTTGCCCATCTGTTTAGTATGTAAGATTCTTCAGCTGGGGCCAGGTGTTTTTATGAGTTAGGTATCAAGGCAAGAACATTGTTGGCTCTTAACAAATACAAATCATCATTAATAACCACAAGTCATTTCAAATGGTGAGTAACAGCAGTACAGTAGGTGGGTATATGTCTGGACTCCTGTCTATGTAAATAAACTGATTTAATCTGACTGAAGATGAGCACCTAACTCCTTTAGGTACTTCTAGAAATCCTAGCCTTAGGTGAGTAGCTAGTACCTTACAGCATCCTTTTTAAACCAAGGGCTTAAAAGAAAACAATATGCATTCATATGGGCTCAGCTGCTAAGCTGTGCACTTAGAAATCTATGCAACCATCCATCCCCCTGCCATCTCCCTCCCCTACACTTCCTAAACTTGTATTTGGAGCCAAGGAAGAAGTCAGAGGCAGTTATTGTGCACAAATCATCCGCTGGCTGAAGTTTTTGGTGGCAGCCAAGAGAGAAGAAGGAAAAAAAATTAGAAAAATTTCAATTTCAGGACCATTATTATTTTCATTAATCATAAGAGGCGCTGTCACCCCTGTCCTTATTCTTTAGAGGGAGATCTATTATACGGTCCATTTAGTCCAAGCCATATTACCTCATATGTTTTCCTGGCTGACCAAATAAGACTTAAGAGATAAAACAATTTACTGTTCATTATGATCCGTGTCACTGGAATCAATCTATTAACCTACATTAACTGGATATGTGATGATAGCTCACATACACGCTTCTCCAATTTAAAAAAAAGAAAGAGAGAATATGGGAGGGGCTGGGGGCCTGGAAAAGGGGGGAGAGTGAGATGGAGAGGGGAAAGGAAATCAAGGCCCATAAAGTGCAGTAGACGTATAATTTGCCAAGCGAATACAACTTCATTTTCCAGCGGCCACTGCTGCGCCCTCCACATCTTCACGCAGCCCCTGACCTGTGAAGAATTCTAACAAATTGGCTTCTATTGTGAAGCCAAAAGGTGCCATCAATGAAGGGACGGTTCGCTGGTCCTAAAGTATGATGGGAAATCGCAGGCTGGAATAAAGAGCTGCAGTTTTATGAAGTTAACCCATTGAGGTTAAATTCAAGCAGGGAGGCTGGGGCGGCAGATCACCCCCTTTGGATGGCTTAATCAGGAGAAGAGAATTTATTCAGATGCGTTGCCCAAATGAGGGGAAGCGTCCTTTACCAAGCTAGGTAGAGAGAAGAAATGATCTCTTGTTCACAGACAACACAACTTCTCCTGCTGTGCCAGGGGGCAGATTCATTCTCTCCCTTTTTCTCTCTGTGCTTGATAGATCGTAAGCATCTTGAGAGAGGAAAGTGAATCAATAGGTGGTCGTCCTGATGCTCTCTTGCACAGCAAAAATAACTTTTGAGTAAACTGTCAATGAGTTAAGCTAGTGTCAGACATATGCAGCTCAATCATTCTATTTATTCTGAATTTGCAATTGCTTATTAAGAGCTCATCTGGGTGCCGGCTCATGTTTTTTTAAAGCCCCTTGTGAGACTGCAGAGTTCAGTTTGTGGTTGGTGACTAGCATGTGTCTGCTTTGTGCTGACTGTCATCCCTCCACAACCCCCCGGCCATGTATTGAACGCTAGTCTGAATCAACCAAACTGCCACACAGATTAGCACTCTTGATTCACAGTTAGAGCAGGTTGCACCCACTATGAAATACCATCTGCTTCTGACCTAGGGCACTGCATGGGCCACATTCTGCTCTTAGTTACACCAGTGTAAATCTAGAGTGACTCCATTTAAACTCTTGTTTATGCTGGAGAAATAAGGGGGTGGGGCAGGGAATGGTTGCAGTAACAAAATGGTAGCATTTCACAGGGGATTCTCATGGCTAATTATCTGCAGGTATTAGAGTGGTGAATACTGAGCCTAAAATTTGTTACAATAGTCTGGGTTTGTTTTAAATTGGCAAGGTTGGCAAGTTAGGGGAATCTACTTTAAAAGTACTGGACTGTCACACCAATGTAAACCCAGAGTAACTCCAATGGACCAAATTCTATTAATGTGTGTTCATCTGGAATTACTCCACTTTCTCCCTCTCACACTGCCCTCCTGGTTCTGATTCCAAGTTTCTTTAGTCATGCAGCCCCAGATCCTTAAAGGTATTTAGGCAATGGAAATGAGGAGCCTAAATACCTCTGAGGATCTGGGCTGTGGCATCTGCTGCCCTCTGCTGTGCCTGCTTTCTCATTCCTTGTAAAAGCACACAAGGTACCGAGAGTCATGGACATCCATATGCTCCAAGAACGGATCCAGCTCTATTTAAATAAGTGTAAGCCTTTCCAGTGACCTCAAAGGGGTTGTATTAAGTCTTAAGTACATTACTTAATATGCTGTGAGTATGCCTACAAAGTAACATAGTAACTTCTTCCTCAGTTCCCATAAGAACAAGAACTAGTGAGCAACTGTGCTCACAATAAATAATAGTGAGTAATATCTTGAGAGGAATCTTATTATTACTCTTTGTATTGCAGTAGTGCCTGCCTAGAGGCTCCCAACTGAGATCAAAGAGCCATCGGACCAGATGCTGTTCAAACCATATTGACTGTCCCTGATTCACAGTCCTTATAATATAAATAATCAAAACAAGCAAAGAGTTGGAGGGAGAATAGAGGCAAAGTGACTCGACCAAGTAGATCAGTAGCAGAGTCAGGAATAGAACAGAGGTCTCTGGACTCCTCTATTCACTGGACCACACTGATGCTCAATCTGAGCTCTGTAAAATGTGAGGTTTATTGCTGTAACCCTTTTTCTTCTTCTTCACTATTTCCTTTCCCAACTCTTTGTTAATGCCACTCATTGCATCACATCTAAGATTAGACTGTAAAATCTTTGGGTAGTCCTGAGTCTAATCTCACACTGGTTTTACATTGGCATAACCCTGTGGCCATCCCCTGAGATAATCCACTGTCCAGTGGGAGAGACACTAGACTGGAGAACAAAGGATTTGGCTTCTATTCCAGCCATATGACCTTTGACAAGTCACTTCATTTACATGTGCCTCAGTTTTCCTTTCTGTACACGGAGAGAACAACACATGTCCATCTCTGTAAAGCACATGGAGATTCTCAGATGCAAACCACAAGATGAGAGCTACCCCAGTGTAAGTGAAACCACAATCAGGGTTTTTTTTTCTTCTCAGCCATGTTGATGTAACTCCAGTGATTTCTGGAGTTACTCCAGATTTGCATTGGTGTTAATGAGAGAAGAATCAGGCCCCATGTCTTTCCATGTGTACTATAAAGTGGCAAGACACACTGGAGTGTAGTAAAAATAAATAATAAATCTGACAACAATAATAAGAAAAATCAATTATAATATAAATCTAATTCGTTGAGCAAATGTTAGGCTGTCCAGTGTATGCTAAGAGACATCATTAAGGACTAGATTTTGCCACCCTTACACACATCAAGTAATGGATGGGGCTAAAACCATGCCCAAGGACTCCCCAGCTGCCGTCTTAGGGCAGTGGTACAGCCTTTTTCCACTGCTGAAGCATTGCAATGGGGCATTACTGTAGGTCAAGATCTGTCCCCAAGTCTTTTAGGCCTCTTCTCCTGGGGGAATTCTGCCCCCCAAAATTAAAAATTCTGCACCAAAAAATTAAAAATTCTGCACACAATATTTTTAAATCCTGCAAATTTTATTAGTCAAAATAATACTACATAATCATGCCAGTTTCAATGATTTTGCTCATTTATTTCAAAATACCTGTCAGCAAGTATGTCTCTAACAATATAAACATGTAAAAAATTTTCCCCAGGAATAGAGAGTTAAAGAAACCCCTATGACAACCCAGTTCCTGTTTTTCTGCCTCCCCCACCCCCTCAAGCCCAGCCAGGGAGCCAGACACCCATAACCCCTTGCCCCTAGAGCCCAGCTGCACCCCCCCCCCCAGCTAATACACCCAAAACCCCTAGCCCCCAGAGCGCAGCTGTGCGATCCCCTTGTCCCAGATACCCGCACCTCCTCCCCCACAGAGCCCAGCCATGCTCTCCCCACCCTAACACCTACCCCCTATCCCTCAGAGCCAAGCTGTGGGCCCCCCTCAGCCCAGACACCTTCCAAGCCCTTCAGGACCCAGCGATGCAGAGGGAGAAACAGCCTGATGCTTATTCCCAGGCTTGTGTGGAATTTTCTGTGTGCGCTGCCATCTCCTTCCCTCAGGGCATGCTGGGAACTGCAGCTGCTAGGAACTCGCTCTTCCTGCCCCCCCCACCCCCGCACCCCACTTCCCCTCCTTGTGGCAGTGTCTCTTCTATGTGTAAGCCGGGCTCTGCTGGGTCCAGCGGCCCCAGGGGGAAGGAAATTCTGCATGCACCACATTAATTTCTGCAAAATTCTGCATTGCACAGTGGTGCAGAGTTCCCCCAGGAGTAGGCCTTACAATATTAATTATGATATTTTTCTCTCTTGTTTCCAATAGAAAGCATGGAGAGATGGATGGTTTAGGAAACTGGGAATGGAATACCAGGCCTTTCATGATTAGGCCATTGTATCAAATCCAGCTCAGACTGGTAGTGATTGAGCATTATTCGAGTTTTAAGAATAAGAAGGAAAGATGTAAGAAGGAAATTTGTGTTTCAGATGTTGTTGTTATATTATTACTATCTTAGTTCCTATTCATGGACCAGGACCTCATTGTATGAGATGCTAGATAGTTTGTCACTCTTTGTGTGTGTTTGTGTGTATTATAATGTTATACATGAGAACTGTAATAGGATCGATTTCATATTATTTCATAGGAGTTTACATTATAATCTCACAAAAGTGCAATAGGTAGAGCATATGCATTAAGGTCCCTTTTCTTGCACAAACGCAGACTGAAGTCATTGGGAGTTTTGTCCAAGTAAGGACTTGATTTAAAATGTAAGACTTAAACCTCAGGATTTGCCTTTCCAAGTTAAAGAGATACATGCAATGAGTTGGTGGGTCACAGTATTTTTATATTGACAGTTTCAGTGGTAAGAAGAAAGCTTAAAGAGGTCATGGAAACTATTTCCTCATCCCTAAAGATGATTTCTTCAAAAGAGAGTGGATATACAATATTTATTTGTTATTTCATTACTTGTGGGTAGTGTTGGAAAATTTGTACCAACACCTGTTCTGTGGATAAATAAGGGAGTTTATTTTCCAAGACTGAGAATCCAGAACCTTATATGGGTACTAAATGCCTTTGATTAACAAATGAACACTAGATAGAATTCTGTTATGTGGCTGGCTAACCAAAAAGGACAGTGCTCGTAATGCCAAATTAAGAGAACTCTGAACATTTGTTTATTTCAGGTGGAGATCAGAGAGAACTGATGCTTCTGAGTTAAGCAGACAGAGGGAGACTAAAGTCACAACTTTCTCCACTGAAGCTGTTAGGGCCCCAGGGAAAAGCAGAGAAGTTAATGTACTGGAGATTTTGCTAGTCAGCATTTGATAAGGAGTGTTGTGAGTGTATGAATGCCATGATCCCAGACTTTATTCCCTTTCCAGAGCATACCCCACTGCAACCTCAAAATCAGAAAATTAAACTGAAAGGAAATGTTTGTGCTTACAAAATAGCAATCCATTATTGAGAATGGAGATATTTAACCAATAAACGATTGCTTAAGGGTCTTTTGCTGGAGCTACAAAAAGAGCTGCATGCTGTTAAATGACCAAGAACACCTACTGAAAATGTCATGCTTACAAACAGTGCAGGAGATTATTTGCTAACTGACAAAGGTCCACAAATAAATCATGTCCCATGATCCCCTGGCATAGTGGAAATTCAGGGTCAGGATGGGGTGGACAAGAAGAGAAAGCAGGCGTGTCAGGAAGGGAGAAAGCATAGCTCAAGCATTCTGATGCCTCAGCAGTTTTGCACTCCTGCAATAGCTATTGAATCAGGGGTGCAAATTGGACTGCCTTAGCCTGCCCTTGGGGCCAGGTTAGCCCTGGCAGCCACTAAATAGTGGAAGCACAAGCCATCTCTTTTCTGTCCAGGTTCTGGCATTTGGGCATTTTAGGAGAGGAATATTGGTAGATGAATGTCAAAAGGCTCAGAGTTCAAGTTATTGCTCTTAATTAGTTTATATTTAGGTTTGGCTTGGATGAGCACTTACAGGTGGGAATACTTTACCTGAATTTTCTGCACTGCTTTAATCTGTTGTTGAATTTTTATGATGACCAAGCAGTCTGTAAGATTAAAACTGCTTTCTTTATTTCTTTTAATTCACAAAATGTATCAGTGCCACCGTCTTGCTCCCTCTTCAAGCCCCCTCTAGAGTTCTGAAAAAGTACATTGCACCTATTTACACCTGCTCTAGCTCTAGATTCCACAAGGCTCTCTCATAACTTTGCCACACTTCCAGCCTTGATGCAGAGAAAATACTGAGCATTTCTGTTTCCAGTCCCATCCAAACCCAAGAAACAGAGAAGCAGTGAAAAAACAGAACAAAAAATGATTGAACTTTTCAGAATCTTTCAAAAGGATCAGTTCTTTAAAAAGCACAAAAAACCTTTTGTATCTAACACCTAGTTAGTAAAACCTCTGGGGCAGGTGTGGTCATCTTATCACTTGTTGGTACAATATGTAGCACAATCAGGCCTAGAGCCTTAACTGGGTTCCTAGGTGCTTCCATAATATTATTAATAATAATAATAATAATAATAATAATAATTAATAATAGGTATTGGTATAGGAAATTAGACCTCTTTTTTCTGAACTAGTTCAGCCATCTTGTAGAGCTGGTCAAAAAAATTCTATTGTGATGCTTTTTCAACAGACAATTCTTTTCTTTTCAACAAAATGGAAAATTTCAGTTTTTGTAAAAAAAAAAACAAAACAAATGGGAGAGTAATTGAAAACCAAAAGTGTTTCAGTTATTGGGGTTGTGACAAACACATACAACTTTCTGGGAAAAAAAATCAATGGCAAAAAATGCATTGAGAGTTTTCATGGAGAAAATAATTTCTCTACCAGCTCTGTTGGTTCATCCATCCATCCACCCATATCTAATCTGATCTAATCTAATCTAATCTAATCTAACTAGGTGTTTATACCAGTCATCTTTATTTTAGCACTTCTGGTTACCTGAATATTGAATGAAAGGGAAATCAATTCCTTACTTCCCCAATTATGATGATCTTCAATTGAGACCTGTGTTGGAGGAGGAATGTCATCATAACATTGTCTATGTTTGGCCACTCTACAGCAATGTGATTGTTATAGCCATTGAAAAAGATCATTGTATTTCTCATGAGAAGTCACGGTTACCAGCAACCATGACAACCCTAGCTAAGAATAGCCAATACTCCCATTTAGGGGAGAAGTAAGCACAGTCATTTGAATGCAAAGATCTGAGTTCCATACTTCCTAAGGTACTTCCCATTGTCAGTTTTGCTTAAGCAGACTGCAGGGTCTGCTGCTGAATGCACCATTTTAAGATCCACTAGTTCTGCCTGGTCACAGAGATCTCTGCCTACCTTAGGCCGTCCATCATGACAATTTGCAACAGGAATTAAATTAACCTGTAGCACTGTAGGCACACACAGACACAGAGTCTGCAGATACTGCACTTGAAACACATCAGAGTCATTAACACTGATAAAAATGAGTCATGACATTTGAAACTTAAATATATATAACAAAACATCCATCTGACTTCAGAGCTTCCAGTCAGATGAACTTCATTTCTCCTCTGTCCCAGGACACGGAGAGTCTTTCTCTGTGACAGGCTCATAATCAGCCACATCCTCACTCATTAGTATTCTGTCCTCAGCCAGCACTGGCACGCAGACCATCCTGAGACATTTTACTTTGTCTTTTTGGCAGCTGATCTTTCTAGTTCGGCCCCACTCAAGGAACCTAGCTCTGTACAACAGCTGCCAAGAAACCAAGTTGCAGTGGCTGAGGAACTTGGTGCCTTCATCAATTAACAAGCGACACAGGAAGATGCTGGAAGAGCATATGGCATTGCTGATTGGTGTCACTGGCATTCTCCTACTCATAAGAGTAGTACCTAGGCTGGTAGATAATGACAGATAGAGAGCTAAATGTGTCCTTAAGTATAAAATCAGTCATTATATTGAAGTCAATGGAGTTACTCCATATTTACATCAGTGAAACTATGAGCAGGCTCTGGTAGTGATAAATGGTGTCATTATTAATAAATGGAATGTTTCATTAGATAGAACTGAACCTTGCAATGTTGACATGCCACAGCACGCTCAGTAGACAACATGTAACAGATGTGAGTCACTTTGCTTAATGCATGACTGGAAGGTGCTCAGATACTATGGTGATGTGTGGAGCATGAGAACTTATAGAAAACAGAATACAAAAGGCAAGCTGGGGGGAATTTATCCCTGGGAAAGTTGCAACAGAGTGGAGATTTCTAGATGCAGGCAAGAAGTGACAGGAGCATCCTTCTTGCTGTAGCAGGCCTCACAGTGAGGGGCAGGAACCCCATTAAAAGGGATCTCATACTTCATTGTGCAGAAGTCCTGCGATCTTTGGGGTGGTGAGCAAGATCCAAGTGTCTTACCCTACCTACCCAAAAGACTCTGTTCCCCCCCACCCCATACACGCTGTGTAGGGTCAGAAGAAGTCCTGCAGGGAAAAATCTAGGAAGAGCCTAGATTGAGGGAGAAAGCTTAGGTTGAAATATATATATTCAGAACAAGGTGAGAACATTATCTCCTATCTTACTGAATGAACGACTTTTGGTACTACTGTTGTATTACATAGGGGGGTAGGTGCAGTAACAGCTGGATGCCTTTAAATATAGAGGGAAGGTCAAATCAATCCATGTGAATCTCCACTGATGTTGCTGGAGTGAATGGGATCGAAAATGTTTGGCGCTGAGTTATTCAGCTCCCTGGACATAGAAACAAATTCCAGCCCTGTCCTAGTTTAATACAGGATGCTGTGCTGGTACACGGATGTGCAGTGAAGAACTGAGCTGACAGGGTATATCTACATTCCACATTACGTCCAGGCTCTGACTCAGGTTTGAGTCCAAGCAGCCCTTCAGTCCACTCACAAATCAGTCTGACTTGGGTCAACAAACACTCAGGACCCAGGTCCTAGGAGTCTGTCTGGGGCTAGGTCAGCACCCAAGTCCTGCTGTGACTCAGGACCAAACCCTGTCATTTTGCGGCGTGGACTCAGGTCAAGCTGCAGACCTGAGTCGGAAGGTCTGCATAACACAGTGTGGATGTGTTAGCACAGCTGTGAGACCTGGGTCCAGCAACTGTAAACCCAGGTTTACAATGGGTGTGGATTGCTCAGACCTGAGCTGAGTGTATTGTGTAGACAAAGCTGCATTTAAAATGATGAGGAGCTGACCTGGTGGTGTAGTATTAGTGGGAGACTCTAGGTGCTCTTAGGACTCCAGAGAAGGCCTCTGACTATGAGCTTAGAATAATCTCTCTTCTAAGTACAATACAAATATTAATGGGTGACTCCTCCGGACCCCCATTACTACTTTACAGTTGAAGAGTGTGAGGTGCTGTGACGGAGCACACCTATCATAACCTCTTCCATGAACACAGACAGCTCTGCGACCTTCTTTCTTGTAAACAGTGGCATGTACTTTATTTACAGTGTCTCAATCCCTCCAATACATATCAGCGCATCCACCTCTTTGCACTGTTTTCCAGCATTCTGGGCCCTTCTCTAATGAGGAGGGGATGACATGTCTTTACTCAGAGAACTCCCTTTGCCTACGCCTACTCATAGTCTCTTCTCCCTTCCTCATCAAGCTCTTCCTTCCTGTGCTCCTTTTAAATCACTTGCCTGTTAATTGCTAATTAGCTCATTAACTTCCTAACCCCAATCAGGCCTTCTCCAGGGGAACCTAATTAGTGCTAATAGTGACCAGAGTGCGGGCTTAGGCTCCATCTCTATCTCTCTGCTGTTTGTCATGGGCAGAGAGAGATGAAGCGACTTGCCTAAGGACACACTGCAAGTCCGTGGCAGAATTGAGTTTAGAACTCATTAGTTCCTCTTTTCTACCTGAATAATTCCAGCTGACTCTCCTGCCACTTGCAAGGGAAGGTTGGAAAGTATCAAAATGGTCAAAACAGGTTTTCTACTCACTGCTGCTACTTTGTCTGCGAGCCCAGGAATGCTTGCCTCTTTGGCTGCTGGGTCTTCTGCATCTGTGTTTTTAGCTTGACTAGCCTGTGTGGCATCTCTTCCATTGTTTCAGGATCTCCCTGCCTTCATGAAGGTCACCTCCCTAGTCACCTTCTCTCGATCAAGTGTGTTAAGATCCTGGATATCCCTCAGTGCTCTCTCAGCTGCTCAGTGTGCCTCAGTGTCTAGCCTGTTTCTGTCAGCTCATGGTCATACGCATGACCAGGCCATTTTCCTTTCACCAGATGTATCTTTTATTCCTCTGCTTTTTTACACATAGCACATACCACTGGCATCTTGTAGCAGGAGCTTTCGATGCAGTGTCCCTCCTCAGCACAGCTCACCTTCTGAGCTTCTCCTCTGAGCCCAAAGAGTGACTGGAGGCTTCCAAAATGCAGCCCCTTTCCGCCCTCAGTGCCTGGCCTTATACCAGTCCTATCTGCTCCTGACCAATGCGGCTCCATCCTCAAGCCTAACCCTCCCTCAGGTGTGGCCTGTCAGATTACCCAGTCCCTTCTGAGCCACAATAACACTTTCCTGGCTAATGCGTGGTGGACACCCTATAATAACCTGGGAGGAATCCAGGAGTGGAGACTTGTGAGGAAACTGATTCTCCAGAAAGACTTGGATTGCTGATTCATGTTCTTTTCTTTCTTATTTCACAACCAAATCAGGTCAGTCACCATGGGCAACACTATCCCCTCACCCACATCTGATCTCACCTCGATATCTTGTGGTAAAAACTACAATGCTTTGTCTCCATGAGGAGTTTACAGCAGGTTAGCTAAGGTTCATGAATTATTCCACTGTAAATCCCTCCATGTTTTTTGGAGGTGTAGCTGTAAGATGTGAACCTATGGTCAAATAACTCCACTGGCTTTAAGTATCCGAGGGGTAGCCGTGTTAGTCTATATCCACAAAAACAACGAGGAGTCCGGTGGCACCTTAAAGACTAACAGATTTATTTGGGCATAAGCTTTCCTGGGTAAAAAACCCCACTCTTTTTACCCAGGAAAGCTTATGCCCAAATAAATCTGTTAGTTTTTAAGGTGCCACCAGACTCCTCATTGTTCCACTGGCTTTTTATTCCTTTGCCTGGGTCCTGTGCTATTGAACATATTTTTTAATAAGTAAGCATATTTATTAATAAGCCACATCTGCTGACTTTTACAAGTGGGGGTGGCCACAGCTGTAATGTACCAAGGGCCATGGCTGCCAGAAATTTCCCCCATTTGTACTTTTTAAAAACAAAATCACTGAATTTGTAGTAAAAATAATGAGCCATTTCAAGCTGCTATAAGCATCAGGTCCTCAGTTACTAAGGGACACCTTTTAACATCCCCGGGAACTAACTTTCTGACATGCTCTGAGGATTATATGGCATGCCAAGGTCTGCTGGCGTCAAGCCTAAATGTCTCTCCTCTTTGTGTTCAGGTCTTCCATTTGGCATCACAAGAGGACATACTGCCAACATCAGTCCACCTGGGTTGCAAACAATGCTCGTATTCAGCACTCAGCCTTTAATCAGTTACTAGTATCAGCGGTATTTGCATTCAATACCCTTTGCTTTAGCTCTGACTCCAGGTGCCCTGGAAGACCCACTGAGAACAAGGGAGCTGCAGCTTTACTACTTGCCATGAAGACACACTGACATTCTCATCAGCAGCAGCACAAGGCAGCAACATTCAGTTTGCAAGGCAGCTCCCATTGGCTGGGCCTGCCGACTGGTTAGCCAGACACTAGAGTGGACTGAGCAGAGTTGCCCATCTGCTGGCTGGACTTGCAGTGTGTGAGTGTGTGCATCTTACATGCTATCGCAACCAAAACTGAAACCGGGACCCTCCTGATCCAAAGGCTCTTGGAGACAAGCCAAAAGGGAGCCCTCTGCTGGCTGAGCCTGACTCATATGGAAAGTCGATATGCTATTTTGTGTTTGGTTGTTTGCCAGGATGATAACATTAGTGACCAACCCTGCCTAACAAAAGCCATCTGAGGATTGTGTGAGCCGCAGAACTGAACTTCAGTATTATCGAGTCATCTGGGACTGGGTGTGTTAAGCTCTCCCTTTCCAAGAGTCTGTTTTATGGCGAAAAGATCCGATGCATTGACACATGAGAGGGCTAAACACTGGACTGTACCTTTAAATTAGTATCAACAATGACTCAACATATTACCGGAGACTCTTCAGGAAGGGCAGCAAGAAACAAAGGACTGGATTCATCCTTAGCATAATTCCTCTGACTTTAATGGCTGTATGCTAGGGTCCAAAATGTCCATTGGAAAGGAGGGTTAAGTCGTCTTCCGCTAACAAAGATGAAAGGAATAATTTAATAGAGATGGGGGCCGGAATGAAGTGCAGGGATGAAAGGACAAGCGGTAACTGAGACTGAATTTAAACAACTCTGGAGAATAAAATGATCCTTAAAAAAAAAAAAAAGATAATTATGTCTTACAACAATTACCCTGGCTATGAAGCAAAATTAGCATAGTCCTTTCTAATTTAAATGTGTTGAAAGTGCCTGAGCATGACAGCAGAAAATTACAAGGTTTATGACACGGGCTTTGGTTAAAGTGATGGCAATCGGATTATTGTCGCTTTTGTGTGTGTTGATAGCAATGATTGCAAAGTTACCTATAAATATTAACTGTTTAGCACAGAAGAATTTTGGCTTCAATAGCTTTGTAGCAAATCTAGGGATTCAAAGGCCCACAGCGTCTGCACTGAAGATTCAGAGTTGTTCTTCCATTTTCATTCACATGGGGTTGGTCCTGATTCATCACCGTGTTTCTCTTATTTGATGCCAGTATAACGCTATTGATAGTAAGTGCCTGTACTATGATTGTAACTGTAACGTAGTTACAAAACTAATATAATTATTCTCGTGGAGGACTAATTCCCCACCTTCCTCATGAACTTCTGTGGTCTGAAGAGAATAGAACCTGGATTGAAAACATCTTTGTTTGGGGCCTGATAAAACCCAAACTTGACCTTGTCAACCTATCTCTAAAGGTGTCTACAATGCAAAGAAACACCTGCAGCACCAAGTCCAGGTCAATTGACTTGGGCTTGTGCTGTGGGGGATAAAAGTAGCAGTATAGATTTTCGGGTTTGGGCTGGAGCCCGGGCTCTGAGACCCTCCTTCTCACCAGGTTTCAGAGCTGGGGTTCCAGCCTAAACCTGAACGTCTATACTGCTAATTTTAGCCCTGTAAGCCTGAGTCAATTGGCCCAGGCTCCGAGACTTGGTGCCACGGATCTTTATTGCAGAGTAGATGTACCCTAAGTGCTATTTCTTTGTAACCAAACCATGCAGAGTTTTTGCATGCCACCACTATATCAACTTCCCATGTCAGTTCTGCCTTGTGCTTTTCTTAAGGAGCTATTACAAAATAAAACAGGAATAAATAGTGATTTGCTGCACTTATATAGTAGGTTTTTCCACCCCTTGATCTCAAATCACTTGCCATTTTACAACTTTACCCTTAATATAAGAAATTCCTTTCTTCTCCCAGAGAAATAACAGGAAAAGGCAACATGGGCAAACCTCCGCAGGTTTGGAGGTTCCACAGGGAGCTTCAGCATATGAGCTATGCTTGATTCTTCCACTGGCATCCATAGAAAGTGAACCCATTCTGCTAAAGGCTCTGCCTGTGAACTGACACCAAGGGCCAATTTCTCAAACGCTGTCTGACTCCTTTGTGCAGCTCAAGAGGTAGAAAGGAGACAGAGTCCGTCTGTAATTGGCCAGCTGATAATTCCACAGTGAGGGAGAACTCTCAGCTGCCATACAGCCAGGGAGGCCAGTCCCTGCACTAACTACCTCACCCTGGCTTAAGGGGCATGCTGGGGGAAAGAGATGGTGTGTAAGGGGTATTTTGGGGGGATGGAGTAGAATGTGGAGCTCTACTGTGCTATGCCCTTTCTCGACTAGTGTATGGCCTTTAGGGACCATATGTCGATTGCTTAAATTAGAGTAACTCTTAGGGGCTAGAATTAGGGGGCTGATGCAGACCTGCTCAGAGAATCAGGGAGTTTTAACTGGCTCCCTCATGGCCCCCCATTCTCCTGAGCTGAACCAAGCTTGGACCGAGGAGACAATCTAGCCCCATGTTTTTATGAAAATGGCATCTCTAATATATTTCAGAGACTGGATTAAAAATATACCCTGAGCATGATGAAATCCTTAGCTCAATCTGCGATTTCAAAGTTCCTACAATTCAATTACTTTGCAGCCCCAAAGTTCATGGTGTACTTTCCTAAATACACTGTGGAGGGGAGGCTGTTCCCACTTCATGTGAATTCAAGCAACATGATTTATATTTGCACTAAGAAGTTCAATCGCTCAAATACTTCCATTTATTAAATTAGCTCTGTAGTAAATTAATATGAATTTTGTTAAACAACTTTACAACTTGGGAGGCTTAGAAAACAGAACTGAGTTCAGCTGTTTCCTTTGGACTCTTATTTTCATAACCCCCTTGAATCTTCTCTGCTTGATATATAATTTAAACGTACATGCAACAAAAGCCGCACACAGTTTAGAATTTGGCCCTAGGTATGAGCCTGCCTGAGTCACCTATGAGTTTATTTGGTTGGAGTTTGGATTTGTGGGTCTGACATTCAGATTTACATTCTTTCCCTAGTTTAATAAAAGCTATTCCTCAGTTTTTTTGGCAGGTCCCCAGGAAACAATATTCAATGCCATTGAAATGGTGGCTTAGCAAATGAATACATACACATAAAGACTTTTTTTAAAACAGATCCATGATTAGGTGCGATGGTCTGAATACAAATGAGAGATTGGAAATTCCCTGGTGTTCTCAGGTAATCCGGTTCAAATACATATCAGTGATATTTATTTTGGTAAAGAACACCTTGTTGAATGTATCGAGTGCTTAGGAACACTATGTAGACATGAAAGGAGCAGCTCTTTGGGATGGCGAAGTTTAAAACGACAAAGCTGGACTTTCCTTTGGAAGTAGTGTGCTCCAAGGGATAAGGCACTGGCTTGCACGTCAGGACACCTGGGTTCCATCTGTCATGGACCTTCTGTGCACCATTGGTAAAATCACTTTACCACTCTGCCTCTGTTTCCCTATTTCTAAAATGAGTGATAATATGATCCCTACCATGAAAATATCTTATTAATTAATTATTACTATTATTATTATTATTTATTATTAAATAGAGGCTGGAGCTCAGATGCATGTTAACAGTACCCATGCAACGTTGCTAACAGAGATATCTGTGTCTGCCTAAGTCCCACTCCCTTCTGGTATGCAAGGCAATTAATTAAGCAGATTTTCCTGTGTCTTGGCACAAGGGGATCATGGAACTAAAAGACTGGGAATGATTGGACAAAGACCATGGTGGACACTGTTAAAACAAATCAGTGTTTACCACCTGTACAGTAGTTACGTCTCCTGCAGTTGTTGGGTTTGTTTTTGTTTGTTTGTTTAATATTCCCTTTAAGTAGAGGAGATAAGCACTGCAAGAAAATATCATGTTATGACAAAAACTGAAAGGCGGTGATACCCATTGAATAGAGCATTGGTGTGGCAGCCAGGAGTCCTGGGTTCTAATCTTGGCTCTGCTGTTAATCTGCTGTGTAACATGGAGCTTGTCACTTCACCCTCTGTGTTTGTTTCCTTTCCCATCCTTTCTCTGTCTTGTCTACTCAGATTGTTAGCTCTTTGGGGCCAGGACATTCTTTCTCCATATATGTGCAGCACCTTGTACACTGACACCCTGATCTCAGTGGGGTACTCTAGGCACCATTTGAATACAAATAATAATAATGCTGGTTATTTTAAATGGTATCAAGTGTATGTACCCCTCCTCAAATGTGCTATCAGACTTTACATTCATATGTGACTCACACTGAATCACATACACATGGAACACAAATTCTCACTGAGCCGTCTCTTACAATGATAGAAGTCCCTTTGAAAAAGAGGAAGGCCATACTCAGGGTGAAGGTTTTGAGGATCAGTTCAGATAAGCACCCAGTAGTTTTGCTGATTATCATATAGACTTCAAGCATTTGGGGATAAGATCTGTCTTGATTTATGTCTATAATACAGAGCTGAGCATGTAGTCAGGAAGGCCACCAATAATGCAACAGTAGGCCTCTTTCTTGTAGCCCAGACAAGAAGGGTTGGTATGTAGGTGTTCCAGCCTAGAAGCATCACAAGGAAAGAACTGGCACTTTGGGGGTGGAAGCAGGGCCAAGGTTCTGCCCATTCCATACCCCTCCCCATCCCCTCACTCTTTTGGTGAAGAAGTGTGGTGGGTGCACAGAAACCATTTAGTTCTGCATGCTTATCTCAAGATCTGGATAGTCCATGCAAGGGCCTCAGTGGGGGTCTTCCCTATATGCTTCTGCAGGGGTATGTAGCCTAGGGCATGATCTAGCCCATAATAATTGTCCAGATTTTATCAGTATATTTCACAATTCTTGAGGCTATATACTGAGGCTGGAATTCACATGAGATCAAGTTTCCCTGTGAGATTTCTCATTCTCCTTACATCCAGTCCAGCTGGCAGCGTTTCTTCTGATTCCAATCCCAACCAGAAACACAGTAAATCCATGGAATCGCAGAAGAGGTTGGAAAAGCCGGTTACATGGTTCAGCCCATCTTCCTACCAACGCAGGACTAGCCCTACACTATGTTTCTAGAGTCTTATACAATGGGGTTTCCACCATCTCACTTAGGAGACTACTTCACATCCTAATGCTTTTCACTCTCAACTGCTCAGCAGAGTTGCATGATATTGAAAACTAATGGTGAAAAAAAGGCAACTAAAGCTTTCTGAAGCTCCAGAATCATCTGGGAGATTTTCCACCAAAGGGTCACAGGGTTTTGTTATATGCATACCAGTTCTCCCCTCTTTCATTAATATTAGCCTGGAAGAGTATGGGGCGTTGGGAGGGTGGGCTGGGATTTTATTAATTATTATTATTATTTTATTGATTATTTAAAAAAAAAACCAACTACATCTCTTCATTTTCATTTTCTCCTTCAACCTTTGAGTATCTTCTCTCTTCACCAGGGTTTGATTTTATTTTGTTTGTGCAAACATTCTGAGGTCAGATATATGACTTGCCTGATCCTATCTGGTGCTGAGTACCTCCCAGCCAGATGCTGAGTGCTCTCCCCTGCCAGGTAAATGAGGACTCCCATGGGAGTTAAAGTGTGCTTAGGGTCTTGCAGGACATGCTCCACATCTCTCAGGATTTGAACCGACGGCCTGATCCTGCTGCTACTCCTACAAAACTGCATCAGTGGTGCAGGACTTGGTCCTAAGCCTGCTGGCAATGCTATTTATTCATATAGGACTTTATTCTCATTTACACTAAGTCCCTATTACAGAAATATGGCAATGAAAAGGGGTCTTAAAGTGAGTGCTAATGTAGTTTATACCCATTTCAAGGCCCTTTACTCTGCCTAAGTGGAGTAAAGGGGCCACAGTGTAAATGAGAATCAAGCCAAAATATTTTACTGTAATTACCATTTCTGTCCAAATCCTGCATCAAAAATAAGAGCAACAAGAAAAGAAAGAAAGGGGATTTCCTTCTTAATAAAAAATAATGTAGATATCAAAGAACTTTCTAGGGATCCGACAACAGATCTCGGGGAATGCATTGTGAGTGTGATTTTTGTTTGCAGTTCCTGTTCATTTTATCACTGAGTTTTATGTTTGTACTTATTTAAACTGTCTGGAAAAAGAGCTGTATATAAAAACCGATTAGTTTTTAAAGCACTCCAGGGTTAGTTTCAGGGTTTTGTGGTTCTCGTGTTCTTTTTTTTCTTACTCCTTTAGATAGAAAACATAAACTGTAGCCCTTAAACAGATGAATGTAGAGAACAAAATTACCATAGGGTTTTTTGTTTGGTTGGGTTGTTTTAGAAAGATAGGCAAAATAAAAATGAGGAGGAAAAAATCCAAATCATATACTATGGGGCCAGACCCTCACCTGGTGTAAATTGATGCAGCTCCATTGAAGTTTATGGAACTACACGGATTTACAGAAGCTGAAGATCTGGTACCTCTCTTTCTCTCTCTCTCTCGCTCTCCCCAGCTCTTTAAAAAAAAAAAAAAAAAAGATAAAAGTGCTCTTGAAAGTGAATGAAGTTGATTCTCAAAAAAAGTGATTTTTAGATGTTGAATATTTAATTTGCTGATAAAAGGGTCCTGATTTCCTGCATACGGCTGCCACCAAAAAAAAAAAAAAAAAAAATCAAGCCCACATCTTAAAAGGGAGGCAATGAGCAGAAACTGACCTTTCTGTGAGCAAGCAGATGAGAGAAGGTATTTGGCTAATCCCAGCTGTCTCTGATTGGCCAGACAGAACCGTGTTGAAAATGTCTCCATCTGGGCTAATCTGCTCTCAGTTGGATGAGCTGAGGCCTTCAGAGTTAACCTGACATTTAACAATAATTACCCTTTCGGCTGACCCTAACCCAATCTCCTGCTCTCTTAGAAATCTCTCTTTTTTTGTGTGTGCTCCCAAACCCCTTGACTCTTGTGTTAGAGATAGCTGAAAAGTGATGATACGATAATGAGATATACTACACCCACATATATATTTAAATATACATTGCTAAATGTGCAAGGTAGGGTGAGGTTTGATCTCTGTCATTCAGTTTATCAGGCTTCTGTGTCATGCAGAACAGGAGATATTAGTAAAAAACAAGGAGGATAATTTCACCAATTAAGCAGTGGCTGTGCTTGTTTACTGGCCTTTGTATTAAAGCTCCAAGTTCCTGTCTGGCACTTGGATGTTCCTTATCTGCAGGGAGGAGAAGTGGTGTATGGAAATAGGTTCAGATAGAAAAGCAGAGTTCAGAGGTCACAAAGGCTAACTGTAGATGAAATGTGGTTGTTTCTTTTTACCTGAGGCTGGCTTCATCTTTTCTCTGAAAGGTCATTGTGATAAAACAAAAACACATCTAGGGAGATAATTCGTTTATCTCTGGTCAAGTTCCCTTTTCCATTCTGGTGCTTTATTTATTTTGACCACATTTTCCCCAAAGTTGTCTCCTTGCTGGAGCGGACAGAGTCAGACACAAAGGGTACTTTGAATGAGGCCAGGCGACCACCAATGCAGAGTTTCTATTTAGCTGGAATTCACATCCAAAAGATTCTCCAAATGATCACAACCTCTTATTTATGAATAGGAACACTTACGAGAACTGGCATGCTCATGAGAAGAGGAGATCTAGGATGAGTCTACATGATAGAAAAATCAGAGTTCTATTCCTCCTTGATTTATTTCAGATTTTCTCTCTGACCTTGGGCAAACTGTTGAAGCTTTCTGGTTTTCAGTTTCCCCATCTGTCAAACAAGGATAATAACAGCTATTATGAGGTTTAATTTAATGTCTGTACAGCACTTTGAGATCTGTGGATGGGAGATGATAGAGAAGTACTAAGTTTTTTTTTATTTATGTATGGTACATCCTGTTGCCAGTTGGGTTGGCTCCAACAACCAGCCTTACTCATAGTATTTATGCCTCTGGTCCTGGCCAGAATCTGGAAGTGCAGAGGTGACTGCAAACAAGGAAAAAATTATAATCAAAACCAAAAGATAAAGTAATTTGTGACAGTGTCAGGCCCTATCTTATTCCTTTAATCCATTTTAACCCTCTCTGCTCAGTGTAGAAATGGAATGGAGCTGCAAACTGTGAACCAGGTTTGTGTATGGATTCTGGACCCTCTCATCCTCTGAGTCCAAATGTGTTTGGATTTAAGTCTCCAGATCAGGCTCATCTTTCACTTTGCACTGTAGTGTCCTGTACTTTTTTGTCATAGGTTGGAGCCCAGAGTACATACGGATTCCTGTTTGTTCAGCTCAGGCATTGTCAGAGTCCGTCTGGGGGCAGCGAGGGGTGAGATTCATTTCAGAATATTCTCAGGAACCAAGTGATTAGAGATTTAAAGAGTCCTGCACTCTTCTGAACCTGATTCAGACTTACTACTTGGCAAGACTCTGGCTGTGCCTTTGCCAAGCAGACAGAACATAGGCTTGCAATGCCAAGGATGGATGTTCATTTCTACCATGCTTCACCACTGGTGCCTGGATGACACAGTGTAAATAATTAAGTTCCGAGTCCTGAGGCCTGAGCTTCCCCCACCTTGCACCAGTTTAACACCAGCATGACTCACTGATTCCAGTACCCTTACTCACATTGAGGAATACCTTACTCCTTGACTAGTCCCATTGATTTGAATGGAGAAAGGTACTACTCAATGTACGAGTATCAGGATCGACATGGTTTACTTAATTTAGCAGATGCTAATGTTGGCTTTTATTAGTTCACGTTTCCAGTCTCTGAAAGAGAATGATAATATCAGTGATACATCGCAGTAAATTGGATCCTTTAGTGTTTACTACTTCGTTGTACGGGAGCTATATCCCTTGACAATGCAATTGAGCCAGTGTTTTGCTTCAGCTGATTTCCATCCACAAACTGTTCTGGAGTTCAGGAAAGAGATCACTTTAAACAGTTGAATTCTCCACTTTCACAGTCAATTAGTGATGGCTGGCAATATGGAGGAGGGCAGGGGATATGGGCTGCCCTTGAGAAAAATGTCATACCGTGCTGATGTCATAAAATAATAATACCACACACCAGGCGTCATTACTTTTGCTAGTACATAAAGGCAGCCGAGCACTAGAACTACTTGGATGTACTGTTTACACAGGCTGGGCCAGGGAAACCTGTACTGCTAGTAATGCAAGTTGGACTGCCAGTGCCATTTGGAACATTAAAATCAGCTAATATCATGAGGTTGGGGTTTATGGCACGAGCCTTCTTATTATCCAGACCAGATGGTGTAAACTGGAACAAGTCCTTTGAAGTTAATGGAGTTATGCTGACCCACGGTGCTACGTCGATTTGTATCAGTTGAGGATCTGGCCAATCATTCCAGTGTATGTCACTCAGATATGGATGGATATCTATTAATAGTACATTGGGCTCTTCTGGGTCTTTCTACAGTGCACATAAGTGTCTTCTTTATATCCCAGAGCCCTTATGAAGAGTCACCTAACCATCGTTTAGGAAATGATCAAGGCTGATATAAGCACCTCCAGACAGACCCATAAACAAAACCTCATCTTAGGGACTTCTCTATATATCCCCCATCCAGTGGCCAATCCATGTCATTGTGCTATTTTCTCTGTAGCATAAAAATAAGTCATTAATTTAATCACACTCTAATGTCTATCAGTAAACTGCAGACGTGGAAACTGCTTTCCTTGGCAATAAAAAAGGAATAAAAAAAGCTCTTTAGGAAAAGACTGCCCGTACTCAGCCAACACACCTGTATCCTTTTTTTTTTCTTTTTTTTCCCTTTTCCACATACATGCTCCTTATTTTTTATTTTTTTTAAGTCACCCAGACCTTGTCTTTTCAGTAATGTCATAATCAGCAAGCTGAAGGCAAGGCAGCTGATAATTGTTCTTTATGTTGCTCTTTGTTTAGTATCTGATTCAATACATCTGCGTGGACACCATTCCATCACCTTCTTAGTAACAGAGGTGAAAAAAATCAATAGCAATCAGATTACCTTGTTAACAGACAGGCTAAAGGGCCAGTGTGTTAAGTTCACAGTGCATCACCTTTCATTTAAAACATCTCACTTGTGGGGCTTCTGTTTTATTTTTTTTATTATTTACCCTTTATTATTATTTATAGCATCAAGTCCAGAGGGTTTCTGAGCCTGCCACTGTATGATTGCATTGTTCCTCCACTGTCTCAAGTTGAACTGCTCCATCCTTTTCAAGGGATTCCAGTATTAGCTCACACAAGGTGGAGGCACTATGGGAGGCCCAGCATCAAAGTCTTTAACAGAGACGATTACATTTTTTCTGATTGTTTTAAATCAGAAAATGTGGTTTCTGTCTCATTCAAAAATGTTCTATGGGAAAATATTGATTTCAATGAAGCTTTTCAATTTTCCGAAGCAACATTTCCAAACAAAACAAAATTAAATGGCCATCCAAACCAAAATGCTTAGTTTTAAAATGCAGTCTTGTTCTAGACACGTTGGCCCCAGGATATTAGACAGACAAGGGGGGATGCTGTAATTTCTTCTATTGGATCCAACTTCAGTTGGTGAAACAGATGAGCTTTCGAGCTACAAGCCCGAGGAAAAGCTCTGTGTAACCTGAAAGCCCCTCTCACTCAACAACAGAAGTTGGTCCAATAAAAGATATTACCTCACCCAATTTGTCTGTCTTTTTGAAATGTCAGTTCTACTTAAAATGTCGTTTTCCTGTCATTGGAAGTCACAACGTCAATTTGAAATGTTTCATTTGGAATATACATTTCAATTTGATATTTCATTTCAAAGTGTTGAAACTTATTCTGTTTATGGAAAATGTTGGCACGTCTCCTTATTGTTTCGATGTTACCAAATCAATTTTTTTTTCAGAGCGCATCATTCCGTGAATATTTTCAGTATTTCAGCTTTTCATCCTGATTCGCGATGAAAGCAAATGTCAAAATATCAGAATTTTCTGCTGGACAAAAATTCCACTTCCTGACTAGCTCTGGTCTTCTTATGAATAGCTCTGGTTGCAAATGACACTTTGGTACAAATGCAAATGGCACCAAAAAACTTAGGAGTTCCGTGGTTTAAATGTGCCATTGCTTCAGTTAATAAATATTTTGGAGAAATTGTTTTTCAAATACAACAATATAAGGGGAAGAAAGATGGGGGAGCTGATGTTTCTGTTAATTAATTGATTATTATTATTGCATTAACATTCAAAATACTATTTTATCTCCAGTGTCATTTTTGATCTAAGTGAAGTCCCTATTTCATAAAGTCTTCACATAATTTACAAAGTTCTTTACGACTTCCTTTAGGAAGCTGGAAATCCTATGAAACTAACCAGGTTTCCTTACAGATTCAAACTTCTGCCCAGGCTTACTGGAAGGGTGACAAAGGTTCTGATCTGGGTGGATATGGGTCAGAAATGGTTTTGCATTGAAACCGGATGAAGATTATGATTTTTTTATATGGAGCCAGGTGAAATGTGATGATTGGGTGGCACTGTCCAGTGATCTGAGTACAGGATTGGGACTCAGGAAATCTAGATCTCTATTCCCATCAAAGAATAAATACTTCGGTGGCCTTGGGCATGTCCCTTGATTGATCTTTAGTTTTTACATCAGTAAAATGAGCTTCACGATAGTACAGTACAGCAAATCTATGGTCACTGAAGACTTCACAGTTATTACTGTGCTGCTGATGGAATGAGTGCGCTCATACTGCCTGGCTACCAGTTGGTGGCTGTAATATGTTCCACAAATAAATGGAAAACACCGTGTAGGTTCCCTTAAACACTCCGCAGCTATATCATTTCAGGCTCTGATCTCCTAGGTCTAGACTAAGCCTTTGGTCAGTGCCCTGAGCAAGGGCTATAATGCCCTCAGAGCAGCCCTGAAGAGGAACCATTCCTCAGTAAGTCACATTTCCGTATTTGTTCCCTCTTTACTGCTTGGGAGCTATAAATATTACAGTCCTGTATGGGTGTTGTATACTCTTCACCTGCCATGTCAGCTCATCTGTGCTGGCAGTAATTGGGAGATGTGGATGGTGTATAAGACTACCCATTCTCAAACTCTCTCTGTTCCCTTGCTGCCCACTTGTTCAGAGGAGAAGTAGTTGGCATGCAGCCCCTGTCCCTCACACCGTCACACCCAGATCCAAAATCCAACAAGTTTTGATACAGCTGCATGAATGTGTGGTTGGGTCTTCATCTCACTGATTTCTTTGTGTGACTGCATTACGGTCAGGTGTAATGTGGCCCATTAGATCAAGCAAAGAGTGGCAAGACTAGTCTGTGTTTGCAAGACAGGCCTGCAAGGACAACTCTAGTCTTTTGTGGCTTGTGCTTCCTCTGAGCAAATTGTGAACCAGTGTCCCACCGTGGTATTAGGGATGTTATTACATACAGTGCCGAAGCGTGGAACTGACTTAGGGTCCTTAAAGATGCCGTGTTATTTTTATATGAGTAAACAGGGATGCTAGTAGGGTTTTCCGGGCCAGACACAGGACTAACTTGTGCCTTCTTAAATTTTTGTTTTGTTTTGTTTTACATTGTTTTTCACTGTTAAATAGTTGCCATGTTCCAAAGCCGAAGGATCTGCATTCACTCATGGATAAAACTTATATCTCTTGGTTTCTAGTGTTTTGGGATCCTTTAAGATAGACGTACAGCGTACATATTATTAATCATACTGCGATATTATCATTTGTTGTAAATATGAGTAAGGAAGGAATTTGTCATTTACAAATGGCTAACGACTTTATACCTATCATCTGATTCATGGGTGTCATGCAGCCCAGAGTTAAACATGGGTCTATGAACTCACACAGTGTCACTGAGCTTTCTGAAGTTTGAATGAACGATGTCTGCAGCTCCCATCCTCCATCCCTTCTACCCTGTGTGAAAAAGCTCAATGATGCCTAGGTGGGTACTTTGTGTACATCATCTGGGAAAGATTTAAATTCAGCAAATCCCAAAGGAAAAACAAGAGACACGATAAAGAAAGCAGATGATGGATTAAATTCAGCAGGGTCTTCATTTTTCATTCCTTGAAAATGTTGTTCAAGTATCTTTTAGCTCTAACTGAATTCCAGGTCGAATCCCATGTAACTGTTAGAGACCTCTTCACCACAGAATCCCACAGCTAGAGTCGTTTCAATTAATTAAGTGTTGCAGAGGTTAGTAACGATTTTAGGCTGCAGAATGAAATTACTTCATGAAGTGGCAAATTCCTTGTGTGTTTTCTCCTCCTCCATCTGGATTATGGCAGGCAAAAATTGAATTTTGTCAGTGGATTGAAAGGATCCTCATTCCTAATAGCTTCAAATCAAAATGAATTTTTTTCTGTGGGTTTTTTTTTTGGTTTTTTTTTTTTGGTTTTTTTTTAAGCAAAGACACAGAACCTGAGGTAACGCAGATACAACTGAGGTGCGAAGTTTGTTCCTGTAAGTTTTGGGGGTGACAAATACATCTCACATTGCATGACAAAATAATTATGTCAAAAATTAGAAAAGGAAACCCAGGCTAGGACTTTCAAAGGTGCCTTATGATTCTGGGGGCCCAACTTGAGGCACCTTAAAAAATTTCATTTTCAGAATGTGCTGAACAGCTGCCCTCTAGAAATCAGGGCTTTTTAAGGTAGCTCTACTTGGGGATCCTAAATCACTAGACTCTTCTGAAAGTCTTAGCCCCAGCTTCCCAGCACTTATCAGTTCTGAGCTGGGACAGGTTCCCTAAAATACTACATTAAGTCAAATCTAGCTAGGACGTAGAGCTAATTCCAGCACTGAACTGCTCAAGTAGAGAGCCGGGAATTTACAACCTCAGAGCAGGACTCACCACTTGCAACAGCCCCCCTTTAATTACTTATGAAACTCAACAACGTTAACATAATCAGCCTGGCAACACCTTACTTTCCTCTCCATCATAAGATGCACATTTGATTCACAGTGTGTATTGCTGGGAGACATCTCAAATGCTGGCAGTACTTTTTTGGTTTACATTTCTGTTTAGGAGACCAAGGTTTGATTTCCGGTTACAGTCCATTGGAGTATAGGACTGTCAAGGTTCCTCCCCCACTCTGAACGCTAGGGTACAGATGTGGGGACCTGCATGAAAACCTCCTAAGCTTATCTTTACCAGCTTAGGTCAAAACTTCCCCAAGGTACAAAATATTCCACCCTTTGTCCTTGGATGGGCCGCTACTACCACCAAACAAATACTGGTTACTGGGGAAGAGCTGTTTGGAAACATCTTTCCCCCCAAAATACTTCCCAAAACCTTGCACCCCACTTCTTGGACAAGGTTTAGTAAAAAGCCTCACCAATTTGCCTAGGTGACTACAGCCCCAAACCCTTGGATCTGAGAACAATGAAAAAGCATTCAGTTTTCTTACAAGAAGACTTTTAATAGAAATAGGAGTAAATAGAAGTAAAGAAATCCCCTCTGTAAAATCAGGATGGTAGATACCTTACAGGGTAATTAGATTCAAAACATAGAGGATCCCTCTAGGCAAAACCTTAAGTTACAAAAAAGATACACAGACAGAAATAGTTATTTTATTTAGCACAATTCTTTTCTCAGCCATTTAAAGAAATCATAATCTAACACATACCTAGCTAGATTACTTACTAAAAGTTCTAAGACTCCATTCCTGGTCTATTCCCAGCAAAAGCAGCATACAGACAGACAGAGACCCTTTGTTTCTCTCCCTCCTCCCAGCTTTTGAAAGTATCTTGTCTCCTCATTGGTCATTTTGGTCAGGTGTCAGCGAGGTTACCTTTAGCTTCTTAACCCTTTACAGGTGAGAGGAGTTTTCCCCTGGCCAGGAGGGATTTTAAAGGGGTTTACCCTTCCCTTTATATTTATGACAAGGACAGAGAACTTTGGGAGGGGGTGGGGGAGGAGAATGAGGAAGGGAATACTGCAGAGGCCCATGAAGAAAAACCCAAACAATATAGAGCTGGGTGAATAATTGATTTTTCAGTGCAGACAGCAAATTGAAAAATCAGGGAGAATATTCAATTCAATTCTCAAATATCAGAATTTGTCAGCACACTGTGTGTGTCTGTGTCTGTCTTTATCCCAGTGGTTAGGACACTTGCCTGGGATGTGGGAAACTTAGGTTTGAATTCTGCAAGGTATATTAGAGATATTTTAAGAAGCTGCCAGGTATAAGCCTTACATCTCTATTCCTACCTGTCTTTCCTATCTTTCATTCATTTTCTAGAAAGATTCTTATTTTGAGGAGCAAGATGGCAGTTTTGTGAAGCTGTCAAAGCCTCACAGTGAATAAAGGGACAGAGTTGTCTTGCCCTTCAGTAAAAAAACAGTCTTTCAGGGGCAGAGTTCTCTTCGCCATCAATGAAACTTTAAAAAGCGCCTAGGTTTTATTAGGTTCATTGATCGGGAAAGGAACTCTGTCCCCAGACATTTGATTTGCTGGCTCAGGGAAGCAGACCCACAAGAAACCTGACTCTTTAATGCCAAAAGCCTGTGGCAAAGGAACAACTGCCCAGATCCTCAAATGTATTTAAACTCCCAACTTCCACTGGATGTCAGGAGTCTTGGAGGATCTGGGTCAGACGCCTGAGTGGAATCTATATCCTGCAGCTTGTACAAAGACACAACGGTGCAACATCTCTGGGGAGAGAAAGTTTAGGAGCAAAGGAATCAGTTAATTAGGATAAATTGCATCAAACTGGGAGGCCTTGTTAGCATAATGAATCTAGCCCTGTGGTGACTGGTGTTTCTGGTTACACCAGATTAAATATATTGAGTATAGAAAGCCAGGCTTTGGTTTTTTTCCACTGATGAATAGATAGGGAAGGATGTGTAGGGTATGAGAAGGCAGGAATGGGGGTTGCTTGGGGAAAGGGTGGATTAGAAAATCCATCGGGATAAAATAGCAAGGAAGCCAAGATTAGCCAGCATTTAACTCACAAGTTTTACATTAGGAGTGAATCTCCATTTAGCACAGAAGAAACTAAAGGCGCACAATACTATGGAGGGAGAGTGAAGCTGTGTATGAGAGAGAGGTTTCTAAGTAGATCTTCCAGCCCAGAGCATACACATATGTTTAGTGGAATTATTCAGCAGTGGAAGGAAAGATTCTTGTGCTATCTGCTCAAAGGTACATCCCTATCTAATTCTAATCTCCATGCATCACTCTTGCCAGTAAAGAACCTGTTTTGTACTTGCATGAGCAAATTCTGTTCACTTACACTCGTGGAATACCAGAATTTGCAGTTGGCTATTGATACTGTATGTTTGCCCCAGCTGTGAGTCCTATGACAAAACCCAGAAGTTTTAGGGTAGGGTTTTTTCTTGGAAAATTTCTGTTGAGCAAGACTCCTCCATGAACTGTCACAGACCTAGCTTGCTATATCTTCATCGTGGTGGAGTCAGGTTTTTAAGTGGTTTTAAAGTGCTAGTTAAATGTTATTTAATGGTTTTCTTTGATAAAATTTTATGTTTTTTAGTTTCCTATGACCATGTAATGCTAACTGAAATATTGTGTCATGGGAATTTCTCTTTCAAACTAAATTATATGGTTTGGTTTTTGTTTGATAAAGCCAGGACTTTGCCCAAGCTAACTTACTGTGACTGTAAAAATACCATGGAGAGCCACTTTTGTTCCATTACACCAGGCATAGCCAACCTGAGCCTGAAAAGGAGCCAGAATTTAACAATGTAGATTGCCAAAGAGCCACAGTTATACGTCAGCAGCCCCGCATCAGCTCCCCCACCACTCTCCCAGCACCTCCCGCTCCCTCCTTGCACCTCCCGATTTTTGTGGCATGCAGGGGGCTCTGGGGGGAGGAGTGAGGGCACGGCAGGCTCAGGGGAGGGGGCGGGAAGGGCTGGCGTGGGGGCAGGGCCTGTGGCAGAGCCAGGGGTTGAGCTGTGATCACCTCCCAGCACGTTGGAAAGTTGGTGCCTGTAGCTCCAGCCCCAGAGTCGGTGCCTGTACAAGGAGCTGCAGGTTACCCCTGTATTACACAGGTGTATTCATCTTAGAAGTTAAAAGATTCTTTTAGTTTAACAGTCAGTGCTGTAGATTCAACCTGGGCTCTGGAAAAAAAAATTAAGATGTTGGCTCTGACTCATATCACTGACTAGAAATAACGATTCTACACTTGGAATGTCACTGATGGCTGTGGCTGATGCACAAGACCGAAAAGAAATCGGATGTCCCCTCCATAGCTTTGTTGCATTGGCAGGGTACATAGTAAAACATTATTTTTGCAAGCAACTGAGACACCTCAAGAACAGTGAGCTATTCCAGCTCTTTGCAATCCCTGCTTCTCACAACCACCTCATTAAAAGTGGTGTAGTATGTTAACTAAGGTAACGACACCACCTCATAGGTATTTTTAATCAGGGTCTTGCAAACGCCTCATGACACCAGCACTCATTGGAAAATTCCACAGAAGAGCCAGTAAAATCCTGTAACCATAAGTAACAGTATGGGAGGGTGAGGTTCTAGTCAAGAGTAATTACTTAATGATGTAAAGAATTGTAGTGAAAAACGCAAGACATGTTTTTGTTATTAGAGTTCAGTGCTTTCCTGTTTGGATATTCCGTGCATTCAAGAGATTAGATTAATCATCTAAACTGACTGTGTCGTGGTTAGGATAATCCTTAACTGTTATGTCAGTGTAGGCTGTTGTCTTAATGTGGGTTTAGTTTTGTCTTACATATTGAAAATATTCACAGAACAGTTTGGAAAACCACAAAAGGAAACCATGCTTCAGTTTCAGTCTCCCAAATGTGTTCCTTGCTGGCCTCCTCAAAATGGATCCAGTACATTAGCAGTTTGATTATACTTGCATTGTTAACAGATACTGACATTGTAGTTAAAGGGATGCTACACCATATGGCATCACAGGAATGCAATCCTTTGATGTAGCACTGATGGTGTTTGATGCCTGGCTTGGGTAGGCAGTCTCTCAGAAACCAGTCACTCCTGAAGGAGAGTGGTAATAATTACCAAATGGGATGATTTCCTCCAGGAACTGTGTGTGTGTGTGCTCGTCTGCATGTGCTTACCATCCCATATCGCACTCAGTACAAGTAACTGAATTTAAAGGGTATAACCACAGCAGGAAACCAATGACGTTCTCCATGTGTAAGAATGATCAGGACATACTGAGCTGTAAATACATATGCAGCTGATTAGTTATTGCTAGATTCATAGAGCACTCTAGCTCAAAGATGGATGGATAGCGTGGCCCACCTTTTCAAAGACATGAGCACCTAAATGCATGCACGTGCCTAGGCCTGGATCAAAGCCCCAGCACTGAACACCACCTCCAAATTTTGCTGAAGTTTAGATCAAACTTTGCAGCTAGTCCCTTATCTTTATAAAGAACTGAACCAAGAAACGCTGATCTGAATTCCCCCGAACTTTGGTAAAATTGAGATCTGTAGGTGGGATTTGCACCTCTGGCCTCTCACTCCTGTCAACCTATGATAAATGATCTACAAACTCACGTAAAGAGCTGTTCCAATGTACCGATTTTTGTAAAGCGTTTTGAGATCCTTGGTTGAAAGTCACTGTGGAAGCATAAACGGCTGGGTTGATGATGATTAACTTACCCACATCTCACAAGCTAATTTTCCCTTTGAACAATATTCTACGGTGGATCTAGACAATTTTTGCTTCATATGTAATTTTTCTGTGGCATGAGAAACCATGTTTACATACACTGTGGGAATATATATACCTACTTTCAGAAAACAAAAGCCTTTTGCTTCAGGAAATGAAAGGTATTTACATTCAATGCCATTGAAAACTCAACATTTGTTACTCCACAACAATTGTGGTATCTTAGGGTCTCTTCTAATCAAATGAAAATACCATGGTTTATCCCAGATACCTAGGGTGATATCCACTCTAACATATTTACCCCAAGACATAACAATCAACTTTAACTTCATGGCATATATTAAAATCAGCAGGAGTTATGAGAAGACCCCTCACCGCTTACCAAAATGATATTTCCTTGTGGCTGGCCTAAATGCAGAGGGTTGATTTCCAAGTACACCTCATAGCAATACGGGCCTCCTGCTTACCCTAGGTGTCTTCTTAAGGGCCTAGCAAAGTGATAACTAGTGCAATAATCCAGGAGGATGTAACATTTCTATTGTCCAAAAAAAAAAAAAAGTGGTTAGTTTTTCTTTTTTACTTTACCGTTTAGGATCTCAAACTACCCATGTGTGCTTATGTGTGTCTTGGAGGCTGCCATATTGCACGATGTATTATCATGGTAGGTCATATTAGAGCTACATTGCCAATCCCATCCAGTAAGTGAGCTAGCATGAAGAAAAAATGACTGAATTAGTGTCCAATTGGGACACTTTCTGACCTACTCTTTAGGAACCAAGTCCTCTGAACTTTCTCATTATCCTTCGGCTTCATCCTTTTAATAGGGACCAAATCTCCATTAACAATTGAACGCCTACAATAAGTGCCATCAGGAAAAGGAAATTCAATTTTAGTGGGGGATGACAGCCTTACCTTTTCGCGCTTAATTGGCCGTATTGTCTCCAAAAGTTAATTGGTTACTTAGTCCAGGTAGTTAGTAAAATGTTTAGCTGCGTCAAAAAGCTCAGGCTCCTACTGTTAATGGGGCATGAAATGGAATGTTTGATACTGCAAATAAAATCAGTGATATTCAAGGATGTTATGGTAGGTAATGCGTTGAAACTGCCATTTAATGGGTCCTGGAAGATTAGGGTAGTGTCAGCTGGAACCGCCCGGTCTCTTTTCTGACATTGTTAGTTGCCTCTTCATTTACTTAACGGCTGTCTGCACTGATTACATAGGCATAAAACTCCCTACAAAAAAACAACAGAGACACGCTCTATTAGCAGTCCAATTAGAACTATTTGCATATTACAGTTCATTTCTGCTTAAGTGAATCCCTAATACAACTTTAGGAAAAAAAAATCTATTGTCATTAAAAAAAAAAAAGGCAAGAAAAGAAAGGAAAAGCTTTAAAGGTGATCTCTCTTCATCCTCTTCCCCCCTCCTTACCCCCCCCCCCCCCGATAAAATTCTGTAAAGATCCATTTTAAAAAAGGTGGTGGGGAATTGGAATTAGAAAGGATAGAGATTTCTGTTGATGCCTTTACTGATGATACCATGGTAATAATTATATATATATTAAAAAATACAACTGGTTTGTTTGTTTGTTTATTTATTTATTTATTTATTGTCCATTCTTTCCCTAGATTAGGTTATAATTTTAATGGTCTTTTTATTCTCTTTTTTTTTAAAAACAATGCTTTAGATCAACCTTAGCCTCGGGTTTCTTGAGCAAAGCAGCCAATGTCTCTACAAATGGGCCTCACGAGAAAGGAACACTTGATGCTGTGTAGTTCACCAAAACTATTAGCAAATAGTGGTAAATGATTCTCTGTTCCCCCAACACACCTCACTAAAGGTTGGAACGGCAGAGAAAAAACTACTGTACCAAATGTGTATGCTTGCTGTTAACCTGAAAATACTTCGTTATATCCCACTGTCACGTTGATGAGCTGGGACATTTGAAGTCAATTCAGGTTTAGCACTTCAGATGACTCGGTGGATTTTTGTTTGGTTATTAGTTTATTCCTCAAACTCTTGCTAGAAATAGTGCTGAGAAACTAATCCCTTTATTTGGGCAGAGGTGTAATATAATGGTTATTTCATAGGTTGTCACATTGCTTTCTTCACGTTGCTAGTTGGCTGTCTTCATGTCAAAAGTATCCCATTCTCTCCTCACAATCATACTCCTGTGTATCTGTGACTCATTTGTAACAAGTTTACGATAGGCTTAGAATGTGGGAATCACAGCTGATAGGAAATAATATATGGTTATAGGGCTATAGAGGTTCTGGGTGTAATCCAATCCTTTACTCACTTGAGTAGTCCCTATTTCTGAAAATACTGTGAGTAAATTAAAACAAGTACTTGTCTGTTTTCATTTTGGTATAATCTGTGTTTCTAGGCTTATACAACTCAGCTGTTGTAACAGAGAGGATACAAAAAGTGCAATTCAAACATTCATGGAACAAACCTGACAACTACAAGCGAGGAAGAATGGAGTTTAAGATAAGGAGGCAAGAGATCTGAATTCTAATCCCAGCTCTTCCACTGGAACCTTTCTGGACTGTAAATTGTTTAAGTCCTCAGTTTCCCCATCTGTAAAAAGAGGATGATAATAATAATACTGCAGAGGGGACATGGTGGGGCTTGATTCATTAATCTGTGTAAAATTCTTTGAGATCCTCTGATGGCAGGGGCTGTAGAAACATCAACTATTCCTGTGGTGAGCTATCTAGTTATTTGCATATTTCAATTCAATCACCTTTTGTGAGCCCCAATGAAAGTCAGTGATGTTTTCAAAAATCATTTTTGGCCTTGTGTTTAATTCAACTCCACACAGGCTGCTGAGTCCGGCGGACTTAGAGGCCTCTTTTTTTTATTTAGTAATTACTATTTGTAAGCAAGCCTGCCCCCCAGAATAGACTGTGTCCTCTGTTAAATAAAACCCCGTTCCCCCCTTCCCTTAGTGTTAGTGAATTTCCTTGTGCCCCAGCCTCATGGAAATGTGGGACCCGACAACCTATGAAAACCCTGTCTCCTGCCTCTTGATTGGCTGGTATATCTAATAGGGTCTCTAATACGGCATGTTTAGGGGAAACGGGGAGGAGGGGGGCAAAACTGAGCTATTTCATTGGTGCTTGGATTAGAGGAACCTAGAGGAGCCCAGGGGAGATCTTTGATGTTCAAATGCTAATGTAAATACCGACAGAGTTATTTCCAAAGCTCATGCAGCTCAATTCCTTTTTACATGCAGACCTAATTTCACAGGTCAGCCAACCCACCTCCGCTATTATCTGGATTTAGCGATTAATAGAGGATTTCAGTAGTTGACTGTGACAAATGCGGGGGTGGGGGGGTGGGGAAGAGGCAAAACTGTACTAAAGCATGAATTTTATTTTTCTAACCGGTCTCATGTCTTTATTTATTTATTCTTTCTTCCCTGAATCCCTTATTTAGATTCGGACACTTAAATAAATGTAAACAACCCAGTCACCCCCAATCTCTCCATGCAAAGGGTGAAATTCTCTATCATCTTCAATTCCTCTGTCGCCCCAGGAGAGGGGACACAGCGTGCTACGCATATTGGTTTTATGCCCTGTTGGGTCCTTTGTAGCCATCCTCCAGCTTTATAATCTAGCCCTCTTTCACACTTACCTCTAGAGGACCAGTGCCAGAGGCTGAACTCGGGCATGACAACCCCCACTGCCTTCTTGCAGTAGCCTGCTCGTGGCAGTTATGAGGCCGGGGAGGAAGTAGAAGCAAGACACAGACTCTTGCCCCTGATAGCAGTCTTTGCACCCTGCCAGGAAAATGGCTCTCTGGAAAAGCACTGCCTGCCAATAAAATGGACTAAATCAGTAAACAGTGATTAAGGTTCAGGCAGCACTTTCTGTTACTGTCACTTTCTTACCTTTAAAAATGCCTTTTGCATGGGGGGTAGGGGGGAGGCAACTCAACTACTTAAGGAGGCAATTCCTTGCAGATGAGCTGAACCAGGGCTCTGCAAAATAACCGAGATGACTTTAAACTTTTTTTTTTAAAAAATCACAGCTATAATTGCTCCTTTTAAATAAAACATCGGCCCAGGAATACAAGCTATCGTCTATTTTATTCAGCCTCCCATCATGTGTGTATCCAGTTCAACGCCGTGCCTAACACAAAAAGAACATAGGAGATCAATCACACCGGGCCCAATTGTTCCACACTCCCCCGTACTGAAATAGTACCTTATTACAAACAGAGTCCCGTTGATTTCAGTCAGTCCACTTGTGTATTACTGGAGTAAAGATGGCTTATTTGGGTGCACAGAGCCTATAAAAGGACCTGAATGTACTTAGAATCATAGAATATCAGGGTTGGAAGGGACCTGAGGAGATCATCTAGTCCAACCCCCTGCTCAAAGCAGGACCAATCCCCAATTTTTGCCCCAGATCCCTAAATGGCCCCCCCAAGGATTGAACTCACAACCCTGGGTTTAGCAAGCCAATGTCCAACCACTGAGCTATCTCTCCCTACATGTGTTTGGTGAAGGGTACAATGTCACTGAACTCTTCTTTAAAGGACACGCTCAAGATCATCAATATATTGAAAATAAAACTATTATATCAGTTTTACTGTTATCATCTTGGGTTAGTGAAAACAGAGTAAATGTTAAAAATCCAATCAACTATTCAATGGTGCTAGTCTTTTTTTTTATTCCCTCCCCCCTCTCTCTCCCTTTTGCCTGGGACAGTGAGGCTAAGCTGGTCAAATTCACTTTGTTTATGATCAGTTTCACTTTCTAGTCCTCATATATTAGCAGGATGCTGGGGTTTCCCACACTGAAACAGGAGGGTTGAGCTCCCTTTAACATACTTCTGAAGAGGGTTAGGCTGAGGTTTGTGCAAAGGTCTGAGGATCTAGGGTTGCCAATTTTGGTTGGATGTATTCCTGGAGGTCTCCTCACGGTACATAATCTTTAATTAAAGATTAAGCTTTCATTCCTGGAGACTCCAGGGCAATCCTGGAGGCTTGGCAACTACTTGGGTCCTTTTGTTGTTGTTGTTGTTGTTGTTGTTTATTTTTTAATTTCCTCACCTTTCCCTAGTCTGGTTTGTGTTTTTCCCCCATAAGCAAAAAATATCACTTTACCAGCATGGGGGAAAAACACTTTAGTGCTTAATCCTGCAGTGCTTACCATATACCGCTCCCATCAACTCAACGGGAGTTTTAGCATGGACCATGCAGGGTTATGTTCCTGATTAGTGCATGCTTGAGCTACAATAAAAATAATTTCATAAAATTAATTCCAATTTCAACTATTCAGGCAGCTCTGTCTCCCAGTAACCTGCCAATCATTTTTATCCCCTGTTCAGGTAGATCTCTCTGGGCCTGATCCAAAGCCCACTGAAGTAAATCGCCTTGGATCAGGTCCTACTAACCAAGGCTCTTATCCCCTGTTTGGAAATATCAGTTTGTTTAAATGCACTCTTTTGTTCCTTTCTGTTGACAACCACTTTGGCTGTACAGATCATCCTTGGAAGTCCCTTCCTTTCCAGCCATGGTACTTTGAAAAATAATATTTTAGGGATATGAACGAATGTTGTATTTTAGCATGACTTCCATCGGTTCTGACCGCCTGCCAGATAAACCTGTAAAGGCCAGATCCTTCTCTTGGATTCATCAGAAAAAAGCGGATGCAAATAACATCATAACCTTTCAGATTAGTTAGCTTACCTAGTTCATTTGCCTGCCAGTATAGGCTTGTCCCCATCGTATATTTCCTAATTCTTTGTCCAGCATATTTCTCCAAGCCCTGAGTGTTGGGGTTTGGGTGACTATTCTATAGCCTCATACATCTTACGGTCATGAAGATTTTTCTTGTTTTCAACATACATTCTCCCTCTTATAATTTCATCTCATTATTCCAAGTTATACCCTGTGTGCCACCCTAACTTTTCTGCTCTGTCCTTTAATATCTACCCTTTTCAAATGCTGCTGTCATGTCACCCACTCATATCTTTAGTCTTTGAAGCTTTCCTTAGTTATAAGTCAGTCTTGCAAGTCCCTTGATCATTTTTGTTGGTCTTCTCTGAACTTCCTCCAATTTCTCAGTATTGCTCTGATAATAAGGTATACAGCACTGAGCAAACGATTGCAGGTGCAGTTGCCCTAGGGTTTTGTCATTGGGATCTCATTGAAGCCAATGGGAGTTTCATGCTCACACATCTGAAGGCAGAATTTGATCCAAAGGGACCCCTCAGTTAGGCATGGGTAGCAAGCATTTGATTACCTACATGCACCTTTAATTATAGCAAGATGCCTGTAATTAAAAATGAAGTACCTGATTCACTACTGTGAGTTCATGCTGGTGGAATTGAAATCAGTGGAGTGACACTAGTGTGAAACCAGAGTAAAAATTCAGTGAATCAGTCCCCAGATGTTCTATAATAAGTTTCAATAGAGTTTGAGAGTCTTGTAGCATGTGCCCTTTTCTATATATCCAACAGAAATCCATAGAGTAGAATGAACACACACACACACACCATTTTCACCATTGATTAACCAGTCTCATAACCTTTTCAGCTAGAGAAATAATTGGCAGTTTTAACTAACAATAAATTGATCCCATTATTCAGTATAGAATATTCCACTGATTTCAAAAGAGATGCTTATTAAAGAGGCCAGCTACTTTTTGTCAGTGTCATGCATATGAAAGTTACCATGGCTATTATGTGCCATCTATAAAAATGGTAAGACAAGCCATAAACACAAACATTCACACACAGCCTAGGTCTCCAATGCTCCTGTTTGCCAATTACAATAATGCTGATGACATATCTAGTTTAATGCACACAGCATTAAAACAGTCCCCCCTTTTCTAGGAAAATCTAATTACACCAAACCCAAGCACTCAATCAAACCTGTTATTCTGTGGCTAAACAGCCCAACGTTAATGCAATTTGAGGCGATCCAGGCCGTGACTAGGAACGTCATGTATTAACAATATCTAATGGGAGCTCCCGTAGGTAAATGAATATGCTAACAAGCAAGGTCGCTGCTAAATCTAATAACTTTAAGCTGTTTAATTCCAAACAGTCCCTTAATAAATCAATTGACAGGGAGAGCTGATGCCCCTATCAATTATTCAAGAGGGCAAATAAATATTTCAGATGATTTGATAGGAAGGCTAGTGCTGGTCTTATACGAAGCTTTGCATTTCATTAGCCCTTTGCTAAAAGTTTTATAATGTGCAGAACCCTGGTGGTTTTCCCTGCATTAAAAATCTTGACTGTGGGAAAGAACAGATTGATTGTCCACATGAAGTTGCATCTTTTAATCAGTTACTTTACAATAACTGACATGGAGAGAAGCGTGTTGGGGTGGGGATGGAGTCAAGTCCCTATAGCAAGGAATCCTTTTCCCTCCAGCCAACAAAATCAAAGCACATTCCATGTGAATCAAAAGAGCAGTAATCTAAGAAGCTTGGATTACCTGTTAAATAACAGGTCCCATGTTGCTGTTTGTAAACAGGGTAAAACTGGCTGTGTTTGGGTTGGATTATTTGTGTTGCACTGACGAATGATTCGGGGGGTTGCAAGACGCAACTCTCTTGGAGGAAAAGCAGAGTTATTTAAAATGAGATCTGCCTTGTCATTGATCTGCATTAATTAAGTGAGGCTCGCAAAGTGCTTTGAGATACTTGAATGGAAGAACCCAGGAGTGCAAAGTATTATTCTGTGAGTGCAAAGTATTATCATTGTATCTGAAAAAATGCTGATCATTGATAATGTGAGGTTTATTATAAAATCAATAAAGATATAAGAGAAAGAAAGAAAATATGCCTGTCACGTTAGAGCAGAGGAAAAGGTAAGTCCCCGAGGAAGCTTCTTGTTTAAGAGTGTGTAAATTTGCTTGCCTCTATCCAGCTGTTCCATTTATGCCAGTAATAGAGATTAAAAGGCAGTGATTACTTAAATAAGCATTTCAGTTTATGAAATGAATCTTGTGATGGGGAAAATATCTATTGGTCTGGAATGCATGGATATAGAGTCATAGAATCATAAAAATGTAGGATTGGAAGGGACCTTGATAGAACAACTTGTCCAGCCTCCTGCACTATTTCAGGACTAAGTATTTAACCATCCTGGACAGGTGTTTGTCTAACCTGTTCTTGAAAGCCTCCAATGACTGCGATTCCACAACCTCCCTAGTCATTTGTTTCAGTGCTTAAATACCCTGACAGAAAGTTTTTCTGAATGTCTAACCTAAATCTCCCTTGTTGCAATTTAAGCTCATTGCTTCTTGTCCTGTCCTTAGTGGATAAGAAAAACAATTTATCACCCTCCCCTTTATTACAACCTTTTACATACTTGAGACTGTTATTGTGTCTCCCCTCGCCCCAGTCTTCTCTTCTCCAGACTAAACAATCCCCCTGCCCCCTCCCTTTTTTCCCAATCTTTCCTCATTTTCTAGACCTTTAATCATTTTTGTTATTCTCCTCTGGATTTCTCCAATTTGCCCACATCTTTCCTGAAGTGTGGTGCCCAGAACTGGACACAATACTCCAGTTAAGGCCTTGTCAGTGCTGAGTAGAGTGGAAGAATTACTTTTTGTGTCTTGCTTACAACACTCCTGCTAATACATTTCAGAATGTTTGGGTTTTTTATGCAACAGTATTACATTGTTGACTTATATTTAGTTTGTAACCCACTTCATGAATCTGCCTCTGCCTGTGATCAGCACCCCTGTAATACCAAAACATAACTTTCAGAGAGTTCTTTGCATAGCTGGAGATCTGTTTGAGGGAATGTGAGGTTGGGATGCAAGCGCATCATCCCATCACCAAACCCATGAGTAACACACCAAGTAGTCAATGTAGTCTATGGCTGAACCTTTCCATGGAGTCCCATCTGCACTGGGAACTTCTAAGTTGGGATCCCAGGAGCAACTGTGAGCAAGGAAGTCTCTGGTCAGCACAACTCCTTTGGAGTTACAGTGCTGAGAAGACCAAGTTGTGTGTGTGGGGAGAGGTAGTATGCCCTGGAGTCAATGAAGAATATAACATATGTTCTTCTTATGTTCTTCAATACAAGGTCATCCTTCCATGTGGATAACTCCTTGCCTCCATCTGATCCTTTTTAACATTTGTAGGTTGTGAGGGGTGAACGTTCTGTCTATTGGTCAGGAAGAAGGAGGATCAAACTCTAGCACCCCTTTGCCTGAGAGTTATGGTTTGAGTAAAATTCCATGAGGCTTTCCATGCAAAGATATCCTCCCCACCTAGCTTCCCTCACCTTTGTTTTTCCCCAACGGGGGCGAGGTAATCTGTTTCATTAGCAACAATATACGCTGTAACATCTCTGAGGGTGTCGTTGCTGTTCAGAAAACAATGGCAGGTTAAGCCATTTTAAAATGCAAATTAGTTTTCAGAAGATTTGAATGTAAAAGCAACGGATATGCTTTTGATAAGCTGGAGATATGCTGACTTACATCAAATGAGGGTCTAGCCTTCCATCTTTTACCTCCTCTCCCTAAATAGTCAGATCCGTATAAAAATCACTGATGAGGATTTTCTGTCCCGGCAGTCTTACTCTGCAAACTACTCAATGAGCTATGACAGAGACATCTCAACTGCACAAAATCAGAATTTAAATGTTAGGTTTGGTTCATTTTCAGCTTCATGAATCAACAGAGTAGATCCTTTTATATGATACTGAAAATAAAATCTGGTCATGTTTAAAATCAGATTTAGGGATTTTAACTCATCGCAAATGGAGCACTTTGTGGAGAATTTTTTTTCTTCTTTCCAAAGCTACAGCTGAAATGAATTTCCTGAGTGCCACAGACAGCCTGCAAAACAGTTTGGATGTGTTTAGGGCAAATAAGCCATATGAAAAAATATAAAAGAATTCCTGAAATAATATAATAGAGAAGTAAGAAATAGCAAAGGTATTAACTGTGGATGGAACGTGAATCTCAGAAACTAAAATGTTATATATGCTGTTTGAATTTTGTTTTGAGCCCAGTTTGTTTGTTTCATAAAGTAAAACACAAGGGACAGATTCTGTCCTTTTATGCATACATGCATAAATGCACAACTGAGGATGGAATTTGGCTTCTCATTTGCAAGAAAAAGCACTAGGTTAAACTTGCTCTTTTCTTCTGTTCACATGGAACATTTTTGTTAGAACTAGTTGGAAAACGGAGGTGGACACGTGGAAATTAAGTGAAAAAGTGTGTTTACATTTTTATCAGTTTTATTTTCAGCAAAATTCTCTGACCAGCTATGCATGTAGGGCCTCTCTCAAAAGAAGTCCAGTCATTGCCAGACCTTCTCAGGGAAGCACTGGTGAGCCTCTACTCAATTCTTGATGATAATGACCCTGTAAGATATTTACTAGCATTGAATCTAATGCTTAGCAGAAAGACCACCAAGAATGTATTTGACAATCAGCTCTAACAGTATTTGCAGTCTTCATATTCCTTTCACCCTAGTCAATCTAGGTTTAGACCCAGGTAGAGGTCTGTTAATTCACGAGTGGAATTGTTCATCAGTGTCTTCCTTGCTATGAACTAAGAGAACATGTTCAAGCTGATCTGTCCAGTTGCCTTTGTTATTACTGAGAGTTACTGCCAATGCTGTGGCCCATTGCAGGAGTAGATGCCGCTGTTATGAAGTGGCCTCTTTCCTTTTAATACAGGAGCACTCACAGAGTAATTATGGGCAATTGTTCATCTAACTCTAAGGCTCTCTCACACTGGGTTCTATGCTGTAACCTTTTTTGCTCAGTGCATATGTATGAGGACACTAGTTGGGTTGGTAGGGAAACATGTACATGAGTAATATCCAGTTCTGTATCTCCATTATAGTCCATCACACTCGTGCAGTGGTATAGTCAACTTAGTGTCTTTAAGAGATTGAGACTTGGATGACAGCAAGCTTTATCTGTTTAATCTGTGTTTAATCTGGACAAAACAGAGGGAATGATAATAGGTTTAGAGGAACAATCAAAAGAGTGGACTGTAGTTACATCAGCTTGACTAACCCATGGCGTGCGACCATGATTCATCTTATGAATCAGGTTTGCAACTTACCAGGCTTATCATTTACTTATTTAATTTTATAAAACTAGCCATGGGCTTCTATCCGATACTCTGGTATTGAACCTCCTGCTGGATGCCGAGGTAGCAGCCATGTCAATGTATTTTTCCATCTTACATTTGATAGGGAGAGTGTGGCCTTTCATTCAGATGCGGAGACCTTGCTACATTTATCCATCCATGCCTTTGTCACCTGTCATGCTCTTTATCTGGGGCTGCCCCTTGTGTCCATTCAGAAGCTAACGCTAGTCCAGGAATGCTTATTAAACAGAGCTCTGTTTTGAAAGCATGTAACACCAGTGCTCTGTGAATTGCACTGGCTGCCTGTGGGCTTTTGGTCGATTCAAGGTGTTCGACATTGACCTTTGAAGCTCTTAACAGTTTCCATACAGGTTACCTGTGGGACAGTCTGTCTCCACATGACGTACTGCCACAGTTGTGCTCAGCAGAGGCACTTGAGAAGAGAGGAAACTACCAGCAGGGTGTTCTTCGCAACAGAGCCTTGATTATGGCACTCATAGCTCAGCTTGTTAACCTTGTGGTCATGCCGCAGGCTCTCTTTATTTCTGGGACATTTGGGAGGTGGCAGATGAGGGCTGAATAGAGTCGTCTATCGGGGCTGAACCAAGTATGATTATGGGGGCACTACCAGTTGAAAGAAAATCACCTAAAATTACTTCATCCAGGCAAAAAAATCCCATTGAAATCAACAAGGAGTTTTTTCTGAATGAATACTGCAGGATCACACCCCTGTTAAGTGAGGCGGTGGGGGTGGGGGGGAGAGTACACCTGGGGAAAAGCCAATGTTCTGGATCTCTTTTACCTCCATGATGCCATAAAGCATTATCACTTGTTTCCATGGCAGCTTAAAGCAGTCTTGCATGCTGCAACTTCACGCAAGACACAGTACAAATGTTGCAATGGTTAGAAATGTGTGGTGGTGATGATGATGATGAGCCTTTGTGAGAACAACAATGACTGTTGTTTGGTGCTAGAATGAACACACTTGGGAATGATCATATTCAGTGTGATGTTGTAAGGGAGAAGGGCATACTGTACCCTGAATATAAAATAACACTAAGTATGGTAGGGGAGGAAAGGGAAGATTTCACCAGGGAATAAGGAACAAACACAGTTGTATAGTTTAAAAATACCTCCTCAAATTATCTACCAAGGCTCTGCTTGATAGATTTGCTTTGCATCCCACAGACTGCTTAGAAAAATTGTCACAATGTATTTTTGGCTGCGTTAAGAAGAGGTTGTTTCCTGTTGTTTAATGAATATAGGGAAGAGATTCTAAGGGGGACGCACACACATGCACAGAGAACTTAGATGCCCAGTGGATAAGTGCAATATTTTGTTTACAAGTAGATATTACACTGGAAATCCTATTAGCAGTCAGACAGTCTGCTGGCTGGATATAATAAACTTCAGCCAAAGGAGTTGTTCAAGCTGGCATGCTTACCCGTTAAGGGCTTAATTCCAAATTCTTTGTGCACCCCTAAGCTCCAATCTACATTGCATACTGTGTATATGGATATATAGTGTTTCTTAAGTGAGGTTTTGACATTCAGACATGAATGATTGGAAATAAAGGGTAAAATTCAAAGGATCCACGAAAGGCCTAGCTACCACTTAGGCCATATCAGTTGAATTTAAATGGTGCATAGTGCCTATAAAACCCAATTAGGATTGGGCCCCTATTATGCTATGTATGTATGAACTCAAGAAAGACAGATTCCCTGCCCAGAACACCTTACCAACTAAGGCTCTGGTTCTGAAATAAATTACATGCAGGCAGATCCCTGTCTACTTACAGATGATTTCTTGTAGGCATTATAGTAAAAGTAGGTCTTAAAGAAGGATTTAAGCAGCACAGGGTAAAGGGGCTTCTGTGTACTGGCTAAATATCTTCTGGATTTTGTTTCATTCTTCTGTGTCTCCTAAGAAGCGAAAGATGGATCCAAATTTCAGAGTTTAGTTCTGGATCATAAACTTTGAAAAAAATGAGTTCTGCGTTTTTGCTTTGGCTCAATCTTTTATGAGAACAAGCTCAGAAAAGAAAAAAAAAAATCCAGTGGCTTAATTTTCAAAATGGTTCTTTTCACCTTTGAACTTCTACAGTAAAAAGCTGAAATTCATGTATTATGAGCTATTATCAGTTACGCCCAGGATTTATGGCTCTCTGTGTAATTTGTTAAACTATTTAAAAAAGCCACTATTATTTTATATATGAAACAGTAAGCCCAGTGCAGTATTTTAAAACGTAAGTATAGGCAAACTTTTTAGATGCCTATTTCCTGATAATGAATCCTTTAGCACCACTCCCTCATTTTCGCTTTCGTTCACTCTGTGAGCCTAGCTTGGTGAAAAATCCTGGTCCTTTCTGAAACCATCTAGCTTGGCTTTATAATATTATTTATCTTTATAGCCAAAAACCCAGCAGGTGAAGAAAAAATGAAGACAATTTGGTAAATAATGGACATAGAGATGACATATTGTTTTCCTGCAATGAGGGATAAGTGCACTTTATTAAGTGACCTTTCCTCTAGTGGCTGCCAAGAAATCAGAGGTAATAAAGCTTTTATTTGCAAACAATCTTTGATTAGAGGGGAGAGATCCCTTTAAAAACTGTGATTCTTTGATTACAAGCTCATCTGCAGCAGTATAGCTATTAACCAATGCATGTTGTTGAAAGTAGTTTATATAATTGTTAAATCTTATTACTCAATTCATGTTGCAAAGAAGGATTTAGTTCCTAACTCTGGTATTTTGTTATTTGCATATATATATATATATCCTGGATTTTGTTTAATTCTTCTTTGTCTCCTAAGAAATGTAGAATGTTTGCCTTTGAGGCATCTAAAACTGTACAGGCGCATGCTGGGTGTGTGTGTGTTTGTGTGTGTGTGTGTTTGTTCCAGTTGTGTTTAGCCAGCTTTTCACCTGAAGAGGTGGTTATTGCCCATGGTCAATAAGAGTTTTTCCATTGACTTCAATGGACTTTGGATCAGGTCCTGTGAGGATACCTCTGCATGACTTACAGGTGTGCTTATCATAACATGTTTATGACCCAGATCAAGGTTCCCTCCAGGTTTGTTTCTTTGTTTTGTTTTATTTTGCCTATCAGAACAAAAAATATTTGAGTTTAGAACTGTGCAGACAGTAGTGGTCTGGGCAGAACATTGCATTTTTGCTAATTGCACCTAAAACGTTCTTCACAAAACCAAAAAAACCTGACTTTCACTGCTGGAAAAAATTGCTCTTTAGGAATCAGAATCTGGAGCCTGTGGATTTGGGGCTGATGAGCTACACGTTCTCCTTACCAGCCTGCATGCGCTTGGTAGCCTCCAATTTGTAAAAATAAAGTGACCTAAAGTTGTGGCACCAAATGCAACTTGGAATTACAGCTGGTGCAGAAGCTGGACAAAGTTGAGAAACTGGAAAGTAACATTCAAAACATTCTCAGATGCACCCAGTAAGTAAGGGGGCAGATGTGGGAGAGAGGCAGAAAAGGCATCAAATGAGCCATTTATGGCTACCTGCTCCTGAAGCTAGTTCTCTGGTGGTTTCATGTTGTGTGGAGCTGCCGCAGGTCTAATTTAATCCATGATGGTTGGCTATTGCCCCAGTGTGGTCAATATGCACTCTGAGGATTGCTAGAGCGTAGCAGCTTCCAGTCACACCTTGTTCCCTGAATCACACCAGTGGGTGGGACAGCTGGCTTTACTCCACTCCCCACACTGGGGAAATCCACAGGTAGTCCGTTAGGCTAGATTACTGACCACTTTGTACTGCTGTGCGGAGGATAATCCTTTTCTTCTGTGTTTCTACAGTGGCTAGCAGAGCGAAGCCCTAGTCCTAGACCAGGGCTCCTAAACTGTACGGTAATACCTATAATAACAAAGCAGCTGCAGCAGGAGATGGAGATCCGGCCCATGATGCCTGCAGCAGGATCCATCTCTGGTGCCATTTAAGACTGGAGAATATTCTGTAACACCAAATCCTGCCCTGGAAGGAGAGGACTGAACCAGATGAACTAATAGATATTCTGTGCCACCAATATCATCTGTGATTCTTTACCATGTCATTATCACCCTAACTATGCGCATGTGAGGCTGGGGTTAGGCATTGCTAGCGAGCATCAGTGAGAGAGAGAGAAAGAGACTGGCAGAGGGAAAGGACCATAAAAGCTTTAAAGTTTCTTTAGTCACTAAAAGCATCAAAAGAAAAGAAAAGAAAAGGGAGCAGGAGATATAAAATGCAAGTACTATTTAATAGATTTCTCTTTTCTTTCCCCCCCGAAAGGTTCAGCTGCAAAGAATGGAACATAATAATCCTTGGCAATTATATAGCACTTTACATTTCAAAAACTCGACATAAACATTAACTGATCTGTCTTCACAACCCTGCTGTGAGTTAGAGATGTTGTATTGTCCCCATTTTACATTTGGGGAAACCATAACATTTCAGAGGTGCTGAGCACGTCCCCTGGATTTGAGCCGGAGTTATCCAGAAAATCAGGTGCTGAGTGACAGCCCCAGGGCTACAAAGCTGGTCCCTGGCAGGAGTTCAGGAGCTTTTGCCTTCCAGTCCCTTTCTCTTACCATGGGGAAATGCTGGGTTTTATTATGCCCTGCCTTTTCACTGCATGGGAGGTGGGCACCGAGTGATGGAAATTTTAAAGAAGCAAACTGCATTGTAACCACACATACCTGAAAGCTGCGGAATCATTTTTATTTGGAAGCCCCAGGGAACAGGCCATCATTTCAATTTCTTTTCACTTTTAAAAGCCTGAAAATACTTAAAGTGAAATATGATCCTGCACTGAGTAAAAGCACACAAATTCAATTATATTTCCTGCATCTCCTCACGTATGTCTTCCCCCCCCCCTTTTTCTTTCTTTCTTTCTTTCTTTCTTTCTTTCTTATCAGTTTCTGTGTTTCAAGAAACTGTAAAGGTGGTTGATATGTTTAGATGCCCTTGTTCTAGCACAGAGAAACAAGAGATCTCTAAAATTAAATCTTACTGTAAATTGTTGAATTTTATTAACTTTTTATCACCCTGCACCCTCTTCCCTTATGAAACCATGAAAGATTTGGGTACAAATTGTCTCCTGCAGCAGAGATCTATTTAGTGTAGGGGATTCAGCCAATATCAGGGAGCCAGCCCCAGTGGCAGGCACTTCTAAATTCTGCCATTGGCATAGGGTCCTTAATGGACCAGACATCATTGGAGAATAGTAGTAGCATAGTGAAGTTTTGCCATGGTCCTCTTCCTGCTCCCTACCTATCCCTGATACATACACCTTTCCTCCTCTGACATGCCCCCTACACTGAGTGTGTGTGGAGGTAGGAGCAGGCACAAGGTCTAGAGCTGACATACTTCTTGTCAGCTTGCTATTTGTAGCCAGTTTCCAACTAGGTCTGGTTAGGGAATCTGGCCCTTCATCTTCAGCTTGTGAACTGGGCCTTAAAGAGATTGAAAGTGACTCAGAATAAAGATTTGTTTTCTCCCAGACAAGTGTGAAGCCATTTTCTTTCTTTAAAAACAATGGGAAGATTAGGATATCAGGAATTTCTTTTTCTTAGACTACTTTTCCACTAACATAAAAAAAAAATCTATTTATTATTTATTTGTTATTTACGATAATGATGATAACCAGAGACTCCAGTCAGGATTGGCACCCCATTATAGCAGGGTCTGTACAAACACGTAGGAAGACTTAGACCAGTTCTATGTTTAAAAGTTATGTCAACCCAGCTCAGTCACTCAGGGAAGGGAAAAATCCACATCTCTCAGCATCCTAGTTAAATCGACCTAACCCCCGGTGTAGAGAGCACGAGGTCAAGGGAAGAATTATTCTGTCAACCTAGGTACCACCTCTTGGGAAGGTGGATTAATGACACCAACGGGAGAAATAACAACACTGCAGTGGTGCCCTTATAAAGATGTAACTGTAGACACAGCCATAGTGTCTGCCGTGAAAACTATTTTTACGGAAAAATCAAGTCTCCTACACTAGCATATGGCCTTCAGCCTACCAATTATATTATGTTAAAATTGAAGTGTCTGGTAGCTGTGCAATATAGTCTCTGAATATGACTGCTGATCAAAGGGCTTGTTTCTTTTAAAGCTATTGTTACTGAAACTAACCTGAAGAACAAGACATTTAGGGCCAGATCCTGCTACCACTGAAGTTAAATGAGAATTTTCCCATTTGCTTTAAATGGGAGCATCATTGATCCAGTGTTTAATTTGTGCCAGTCTTAGCCCCAGCACATCTGGGCTTGCCACATCAGTTATGAAAGTAAAAAAACTGCTTAAGCCCTGGCACCTAATAGCTTGAGCCCCGGCATCTCTTTCATTACAAGTGAAGCACTGCATTGATCCCTTAAAATAAGAACAACTCTTATCTCAGTTACACCTGAAGTCAGTGGAGTTCCTCTGGATTTACATTGTTCTAAGTGAGATCAGAATTTGGCCCGGCTATTTAAAAATGTGTGGTGCCCTTTAAGATGTAAATCTATTGAAATCCAGCCCTAGACATTGGCAGGGTCACTCTGCTTATTTCTTTATGACATTTCCAGATGAAAGGTGCAGTGGGGGCTCACATTAATTTGCTTTATGTTTGACTAGAAAGGCTTCCCATCACTATTAGAGCACACTTTGGGCTCTCTTCATTTGAGAACGCTTGTCAGTCATTCGAGAATGATATGCCCTGCGTCTGGGATGAATAAGCACATCATATATTAGGCAGAGGCTTGTTCTCTGGAGAGACTCAAGAGCACTGACAACTAGCTCCAAGGAAGGTGAAAAACATGCACTAGCCCAGAGGCTGATCAAGGGAGAAGGGAGTGAATATTCTGATAAAATAAGATAGTCCATTGAGCTGATTGAATGTGTCCAGAGGATTGTCCTTTTGGGATTGCAATGTTTTGTGAATGGAGCAGGTAAATTAGGCAAAACATATCATTTGGAGCTCTGTCCTGTGAGGTGCTGGAAGCACTCAACTTCTATAGCACCTCTGCAAGTCTTTGTCTGACACCTACATCCATCCTATATCCAAAACCGCAGAGTTCCTCATGGACTTCAGTTTGAGTTGAGGGTGCACAGCAGCTCCCAATAATGGACCCTTTCTCCTTTCAAGCTTCACTTGTCATAGTGGGAAATAAAGTCCATCCATTATTCCAGCACCTTTGGTCCTGAAATCTTGTCCATTTTCAATCTATATTTAGAAATCTCCATCCTGCTAGACCTGGGTGAAATGTTTTTAGCAATACCATGCATAAGTGACTTTGCAATGTGGAGCTCGGCCTCAGGTCCACCAAGGAGTCACAAAATGTTTCAAGTAAACCTGGCTGCAGTTAGGGTTTCAGTACCATACTCTGAAACTCAGTGTTTTGTGCAGAGTTTTTCTTTTGAACCTTTGGTTTTATTTGAATGTGAAGCTTAAAGCCAGGATCCCAGAGTTTGTGAGTCGAGGCAGATTTGAAAACAAGGAAAATGTGCTCCTGAGTCTCCACAAATTGAAACCAAGTCTTCACTCAGCTTGAATACCTTCCCTCTTGGAAATGAAAGGCCTGATCCTGAAAAGTGTGAGTGACCAGAGTGTCCATTGAAGTGAATGAGTTGTAGGCACTGATAAAACAAAACATTAAGGCACATGCTTAACTTTAAGCACCTGAATAAGCCCAACTGAAATCAGTGGGCCTTTTTGCATATTTGAAGCTAAGTATGTACTTAGGTGATTTACTTAATCAGCACTACTACAGTGTTTCAAAAGATTAAGCCTTTCATTTTGAGACAATGTGTTTTCGGTGTAGCTAAATTTCAGACATTTTGTGGATTTCTTGCCAGGCTTTTTTTATTTTCATCAAGCCAAAACAAAACACACAACAAAACATACTTTAATTCTTTTTTTTTTTTTTTAAACTAGCCATATTCCAGTGACTTACTTGTCTGAAAGTGATAAAAAGTCATGTTCGTTGTTCAAGATGAAATCTCTGGAAGGGACATATCTGTTACATTACCTGCAATATTATCAGTGTGACTCAAAAGTACAACACACCTGCTGAGTGAAATAAGAAGTTTAATGGATACCATGGTCAGAGACTCTCAGATTGCATCTGTAAGTTTTGTGCCCACAATTGCTTATTAAGTGCCCATTATTGTGGTTTCTTGAAAGTACAAACTATCCTAAAATGTGTTCCAGAGTAATTCAAGCAGGTGGAAACTCACCTTAACATATACAAATGGGCATGCAAATTTGGTAGGTAGATATCTACAGTAACTGTCTGACTTGTGCATATTCATTTTGCAGCACCCAACCCCCAGTTGATGCCAGACATCAGTGCTCCAAGGATACTGGCTTTCTAACTTTCTTTAGCATATACTCCTACCCATATAGCACCCCAGACGTAAGAAGGATGTTGTGGACTGTCACTTTTAAAGCCTTTTGCAGTGACTCGTGTGTTTGAACTCTGTGCGGGACCACATAATTCCTATTCAGGACTAATTATTTCATATAGCTTTAATGCCATTCGGACTCTCAGAATAGCCCTGAATGATGATGGGCATATATTATTATTATTACAGGTTTTATTAAGCAGTCATAGCTCAAGTTCTAATTACATTACCCCTCAGACACAGCAACAGTAACACTTGCTTTGGTTCTTGAGCTTCCAGGAATAATCTACCTACTAGGTCTTAGTCAGTCTGCAAGGTTAGGGATAAAGCAAATTCTCCAGCTCTCTCTCCCTCAGAGCAGCTGAAGAAGTATGATTTGAAAAGAGAACAAAATTAGTAATGAAAAGAAGGATAAAAGTGAAAAACATTGTATACTATATACTGATTTCCCCATGTCAATGAGCCCCTTGAATCAGCACACAAAACTAGCCAGGGGTAGAATTGGCTGTGGCTCAGGCTAGCCACCTGAGTAGATACCTAGGGGGCCCATGAGGGTTTGTATTCAGGCAGCTAGCCCAGGCCACTGCCCCTGCTAACCCTGGCTACGCTGCTATTTTTAATGGGCTAGCGTTACTCAAGGTAGCACATATCTGTCCATCCAAGCTGGGCAGCACGTTCCCAGCAGCAGTGTAGACATATGGTATGTTACACAGCATGCCTCTTCAGAACTTCACAGCATCAGTGGCCCAGATCAGCCTGCTTCAAAAGCACAGCATTGCTACCCCTTGAGTTAAAGGAAAATCACCCTAAGAAGTATCAGGCTTATGACATTTCGTTGAGCAGTTCTGAATCCATCCAGCAGGGGTCAGCAGCAGAAAGAACACACTGTCCAGTTCTTTATAATATTTAGAGGGTTGAGTAATTTATACTGTTGCCAACTCTTATGATTTGTGATGTTTAGCTTGAAGTCCCAGCTGCTAGAATCATTATATTTCATGAGTCATAACTTTTAAGGGAAGAATGGACCCACCAGATCATCAAGTCTGACCTCCTGACATCACAGCCCCCTAAACCTCACCCAGTTACCCCTGTATTGAGCCCAATAACCTGGATTAGAGCAAAGCATTACAGATCTCAGGAGACTAAACTGTTGTGTGTCACAAGCAGAGAAGGAGGGATCAAGGTGCACCAATGTCCAAGGCTCCTGCAATGGCACAAATCTCAACGAAAGTTCAGTCCTTACAGTTACAGAGAAAAGCCTGAAAACATGAAGCAAGTGCACCCTAAAGGCTCAAAAGTCGGAAGACAAATGAATAGAACCCAACGTAAGTGCTGAGTGAAATCCAAAAATAATTAAATTGTCAGCATAAACGGCAAAGTGATTTAAAAAATCTTCAGATTTGATACCCTCAGGTAAGTGCAAATAAAGTTAAAGTTTATTATAAGTAATTATACAATACTGATAGCAATTTGGGACAGAGTTGTCTTGTATGTTTATATAGCACATAATACATTTTAGCTATTAATGCAATTTTATTATAATCTGTTTCTATATTTGAGGGTTTTCTTACAGCAGCCATCACCATAATACCTAAGCAGAGAGTACTATCTTATTTTTATAGTAACTTTCATCCCTAAGTGCTTGATATATATGATATTATATGATACGTGAACCATGTATGTGGTTAAGAAAAACAATTAACCTATTTAATACCAACCTAATAGAGGTTCTTCTCAAAATCACCAGTAAAGTATCATTTTCAGGCATGAATGAAAGCAAAACTCCCTTTACTGGTCTGAAAACGAACGTAAGAGTTTGTTCATGCTAGTTCATTGCAGTTGTTGACAAGAAGTGGGGTCCTTTACTTTTTTTTTTTCATGCTGCTAATTCCATCTCTTTCTCTCTTCGCCTCTTCTCAATTAAACATATGAAACTGTGTCCCCTCCCCTTTTGAAAGAAGCTTTTAGATTAATCATATTATCTTAAGGTTCCAAATCTCAATGCCTGCATGACCTTTCTTCCGTTAGAATCCATTATCTTAAACTATCACAATAATCCTGGCTTTAGGGAGGGAGAGAGGGAAGCAGGAATCAAACCTAATAGATGGCAAATAAGATTAATCTATGATCTAAGTGCCGATTACACTTGGCCCTGCCCTTGAACACCCAGGTGTAACCTTGAAATTCACATCTGCTAAGACACTGCAATTGGATTGAAGGTCCCAGAAGGCCTTAAAGGGGCAGCTGGCCAATCTTTACCCATCATTCCGCAGTGAGACATGGGCTGTAGGTCACTTGTGGAATTTGGCAGCGGCATAGTTGAATGTTTGTTTTGAGATGTTTAGCATTTTTTCAGATAAAATACTTATTTTCAGGTCTCAATTTTTGTTTGTCAAGAGCAATCAGCCAGGGAATGGGTGAACTTTTACCTGGACCTCACAAGAGGAGAGAGCTCTTTTCAAAATCAGATAACTCTGAAGAAGAAAACAGATATTTTCTTTCTTTATAGGCTGACCTATGGACCCTGCCAAAAAAAAATGTTCCATGTGAACATTAGCTTGCAAGGTCCTTGTTTTTAGCACCAAATACCCTGAGTACTGAAAAAGGACATCAGTGATAAGATGGAACTTGGCATGAGCACCCATACTGTGTGTGAGGCATGCTCAGAAGAGGCAGACCCAGAGGTAATTTTGCATCAAAGAGCTGAATGACTTTTCAAGGACCAGATCCTCACCTGGTGTAAATCTGTGTAAGTCTCTTGACTTAACTCAAACTAACCTACTTCATTTAAAATCGACGGCCAAAGTCTTGGGGGCAGAGATGGTCTTTTTGTTCTGCTTGTATAGCACCTAGCACTATTGGATCATGGTCCAGGAATGGGGCTCCTGGACGATACGGCAATGTAAATAATACTTTCTCACTAGCTTATTTATTATGTTACGAATTACAGAAAGCAGCAGTGTATAGGTATTGTCTAATGGTTATGACTATATTAAAATATTCCTTGAATAAAGGGAAAAAAGCAGAGGGAGAGAGAAAATTAGAGGGAAAAGGAGGGGAAAAAGGGAATGTTTTAAAAAGAAATGAGGAGAGAATTCTCCAGATAATGGGAACCACTAAGGAGACAATTTTCACAGGTATAGAAGACGTCACTCTAAAAGAGGGTTGAAGCCCATTGATGAGACCACCAGCTGTAGAAGCAAGTAACGTGCAACTTTCTATGATGTATCTTTTCAGGGTATTGAGGAGTTCGATGCTGGAGATCCTGCCCTCTCCCTTTTTGGGGCAATATCTTTACATTTTAAGAAAATAACTTTAAAAAAAAAAATGAAGGTTCTTGTTAGGAAGTCATTAAACGTAAAGGGTTCCCCTTCCCTGTGCTTTGGGTATTACCTTTCCCCAGGAGGCTGGAAGAATCTGACCCAAAAGTTATTTCTCAGTTGCTAGATTAATTCCTGTGCCATGCATATATCTTGTAAACAGCAAGGCATGAAATTTGTCATGACACAAGAGCGCTTTTGTACAATTAAAGGAGCTAGCATGGAGGGACTCTGTAGTTGTCAGAGACCATTTATAAAAGCTGAGGTATTACCTGGAATGTTTGTAGTTCACGTCTAATTTATTATGAATTTAAAAAAGTATTAAATTAAAAACTAATCTAACAATGGACATATCGGAGGTGCTGCCATGCAATCCATCTGCACGTTCATAGGCTAGAACTGCTTACACAAATATTGATGCACAGTATCTCTGCACTTCCTGCGTGTAGCCTGAATTGTTACTAATATTGAAGGTGCATTTGTACAAGCCTGTTCAAAAATTGTCACCCGAATCTCTCATGGCATTCTGCCTTCCTCTTTTAGGTAGTAGATGGATGTTTGCTGCAGAACATAATGCATTAGGAGTTTTAGTCTGTTACATTCTCTGATTAAAAGGAACCAGAATGGAACCCAAATTTGAAGCTGATACTAAGCCCCTCTTGAATTTTGATTTAGTCCATATATGGATATGGATGTTACTGGTCAGCTTATCTTGATTGTGGGTTCAAGTCCGAACCCTTAACCTGAACATCCCAAAACTCTGGGAAAGTTGAGATTTCAGCTCCAAACTTTGTGTCTTGGGTCTGAGCAGCCGGTAGCTGATGACTGATTTGAAATCCACTTTTGATAAAACTTCCCATCTTGGGGCAAAAGGCAGAGCTTATCCATGACTGCATGCTAGCATTGCGATATGTTCAAGGAGAGGTTTCTTTCTCTCCTGATGTCCCAGCCTGTTTGGTGATGCATGGAGACAACGGGAGTGCGCAAACTCAATCTCCTGTCCAGAGAGGGTTAACTCATTCTGGCGGCAGGCAGCCTCATGCCATTAAGTCAGGGAGAGTAATGAAATTTCATTTAATTTGACAGGAAGAAAGTGCTAATGTTAAAAGGCATTTAATAAAAAGGGGGAGATTCTTTGAAAGGAAGCCTTTAAGTAATTACTTCAAGTGTCTTAGGCCTACTCACCAGAATATTTACATTAGTGTCTCCCAGTGCCAAAGTGTAATTAAATTAGTGCAGCATTTACATTCCATCCTCTTTTTTTAAAGAAGTGTGATTTTATTAACAATTCTAGGGGAAAAAAAACTTGATCTAATCAAATCAGGTGTTAGTGTTTTTTTAATGTTCTCACTGAGAGGGCTACTGAGTTAACACAGCTGGAGGAGGAAAAGTATTCTCTCTTGGTCTTGAGTTCCACTTGGAAAGAAGACATTTTTATAATCTGCCCTGGAACTGATAAAGAAAACTCTGACCAAATTCATACAAACTGCCAGAGACTCCTTGTAGAATTTCTAGGATAAAGTTGGCTCTCTCTGCAAAACTGGGGATGGTGAAGGTCAGGTCAAATGTGAGAACAAAAAAGACACAGGTGGGAAATAATCCTGATGAGGTGTGGCGTTTTGTGGAAGTGGCAAACTGCAGTCAAATGATCAGCATCATTAGCAAGGAAGGTGCAAAATATTTATAAAGAAATGCTTTGCTAGTAGAAAGTCAGTTTTGAATATTTTGCGGTAAGGGAAAATGGATAATTGGGGGGGGGGGGGATTATGCAAACATTTCCAGTGGAAATCAGACTACTTTTGTAAAAATATCCACTCTGTGTGAAAATCGTCCATTTTCCAAGCAACGCTGAGTTTTGCACAAACATGTGGGGAGTTTTTTAAAGCAAAATGTATTGGAGGCAAGTAAGACTTCAAGAAGTATAAAAGCTTGCCCACAGAAACAAGTTCCCAAATCATTATAAAGTCACCACCCCTACAATATTTTCAAACTCATGTAAAACACAGTTTATGTGAAGTGAAAAAGGAGGGTGAAAATAAAAGCAACAGTGTATAACCCACAAGCAGGAGGATAAAAAAGAATCTAAAACAAGAGAAATTTGAGAAGAAAAATGGAGAAGAAAAAAGAAATGCAAAGATGTTATAAGAGGTGAAATTTCACATGAAACAAATGTTTATGGATGCAGATAGATACAAAACAAGCTGGGGTGGGGGGGGGGAGTTAACTTAAAATTGTGGACTTTTAGTACCAAGAAGTAAATCATCTTCAGCACTAGAAACTGGAAGGGAATTGCATGTAATAGTCTTTCTAGTTATTACAAGTGACAGTAAAAGCAAATCTTTGGAATGAGAAAAGTTAACTTATCAGGGGGTCTGTTGAATGGCTAATCTAAACCATTGAAACTTCTAATCTAAACCATTGTCAGCAAATCATTTTTCACAAAGACATCCAACAAAATTCTGGCCTTGCTAGAAAGGGGATTTTATTACTTTTTACAGGACTACACAGGAAAAAACAAAACAAAAAACCCTAAGCAACTGTCTTATTTTGTAAATAATAACTCTGCATCCACTCTCCCCATTAATGCACAGACAAAAAGCCAGAGTCACATTCATTCAATGACAAAACTGTACTCTGTCACAGAATGTTTGCGTATATTTCATTGTTTTAAAAAAATAGGGCCAGATTTTGCTGCTTTTGCTTATCTTGAGTGGTGCCTTACTCTGCTGATTTCAACGGGACTTCTTGCAGAGTAAGTTCCTAGATAACATTAATAAGTGAAGCATAAAATGGCCTATAGTGAAGAATTGACTTCACAGCTACATAGTGAAGGAGATTATCTTGGCAGTTCTGTATTTAATGGACTCCTTTTAGGAGGGTCAATATTGAGAGCTTCTGAGCACCCAAAATTCTCATCGCCTTCAGTGGGAGCACAATGAGTCTAATTGACTTCAGCAGGAGTTTGTAAATGTTCATAATATCCCAGCGTGTGGCCTAGTGGGAAGTAATTTTATTCCCAGAATTAGAGCTGATAGAACCAAACTTTTTTTTGTCAGAGAATACGGATTCATAGAAACCACAGTCTCAAACAGATTTTTTTTTTTAAGTTTTCAATTGTCAAAGCGTTCTGTAAAAGAAATTTAAAATGGTCAAAATCTAACCAAAACACTTCAAAGTTATCAAAATAAAGTCTTTTAACTCCAGCTGTTTTTTTTCCTGATTTTGTTTCATAAATATTTTTGAAATTTTTGACTTTTTGTCGACGTTTGGGATGGGATTCTTATTTATTTATTGAAATTTTGAAAATGTTCATGGGACAGGAAATTTGTTTCTCCACAAGTTTTACCCAGAATATCTTTGCTATGGGCCCAGTTCAATGACAGACCTGATGTTGACTTTGATGGGAGCAGGATCTGGTTCTCCAAGGGAAGGCTCATAGTGAAAGGAATTGCAATTCCCATGCTGCAGTTCAATGAAACAACCGAAGACTTTCAATCTTCTGCACTACAAATGGACTTTCACTGTATGCAGCTTGGTGTAAGTGATTTCCACTGCAGTGTGTTACCAAGGGATGTTAAAGCTGAAGCAATTTCTCAAGAGGAAAAATTCCTGAGTGAGAAGAATCCCTTACTCCTGTTGCCAGCTATCAGATTAGCTACATTTGGCATTAATGGGACACACATTTTCAAATCAAGACCTTTGCAAATGTTAGTATCATTGATCAACAGGGGTGATTTAATGGGAGGGCAAGGTTTTTAGTAAAGACAACAGTTTTTCTTCTCCTATTATCTGACTTGCAACACATCTAAGAAGAGGGCAAGAGAAAGGTCCATCATGAGCTAAGAGAAGGAAATAATAATAAAAATTATCATCAATAATTATACCTGGGCCTGAGCCACACAGATGGCTGGCTTTTCATGCTGCCTCACATCCCAAATTCTGGCTGTAATCAGATTTGGAGTTGCACTTGAAGCCTCTCTCAAATCATTTAATTTGTGGTCAGCAACAACTAGCCACTTTGCCATATTTTCATCATCCTGGTCTGTTCTCAAAGAACATTCCTCCCATCCCAATTGCCCAAATAAAATAATGAAAAGGCTGTAATCCAGTGCATTTGCTCGTGTGTAATTTTATTTATTTATCATCTCCCAGGACATTAAGCTATTGCATGCCAAACTTTTGTTTTGTTTTGTTTTTGTTTTGTGCACCAGTATGTGAAACATGCAGTGAAAAATGCTTACTACCAAAATTCCCAGAGTTGATCAATACTGCATCTCCACTATTAATTAAATCCAGTGCTATCAACGTTTGCCGAATCATAGCTTCCTGAATGTGGTGGTTATTTCTGTCAATGCATGTAGGTTTTGTCTTTCGTATGTGCAGAGACAATGAGTGTTTTCAGTTATCTGTTGCAGTCAGTGAGTTACAGCAATGTAAGTGAATTCAGATATAGGTCGTATGGGCTAGATATTCTAAAGAGCTCTGTTCCCATTTAGGCCAGAACTGGACAGATTTTTTTCAAAAGTGCTGAACATCCTAGAAAGGATGGGAACAGCATGCAGCTAGTTAGATGATGAATACCTGGCCTCTTCACATAGGCATCTAAAGGGGAGATGTCGGGCCTGATCTCTTTTGATAAGTTATTCAAAACTAATCTTTGGATGCTTTGATGTTATGCTGGAAACATTCTCAACCCATGTAAAGCAGTTTGCTGCTGTTGTGATCTGTGTGCAAACAGAAATGGAGCTTAAAAAAAAACCACAGCAGCTATGGTCTTCCAAAGACATAAAACCCCTAAGCTTTTTAATGCAATTAAAGCAAATGCTGACATTATTTATAGCTAAATTACTGGCAAGGAAAACAGCTAATGACCAAACTCCATGCTTGTAACATTAAAAAAGAAAATCCTAAAGGGAATGATTTGTAAGGATGTGGTTAAACCTATTTATACCCTGGGTTCTATTTGTTTTACAACCAGCGGTGCACGAACAACATGAAAGGTTATCTTTGACAAGGTTTTAGCGATTATTTTCTTCCAGTGAAATGGTATTTCTTGAGGAAAAAAAGGTCTTCAGAACAAAATAACAATAAATCCTGATTTAGATACATAAAGCTGCCATTGATATCACATAATATCAGTGTTCTTTCTCACTCGATACAGGCGTTTTTAAGATAAATGGTAAAACTGAACTGGAAATCCATCTGGCCAGCTGCCTGATCTAATGAATAACCCCACTTTGGCTCCTGCAATGTAAGCAGAAAGAGTTCTCTCTCGGCCGCTTTCGTCTGTCATGAATCTACAAGACAGCCGACATAATATCTGGGCGACAACAGCGTGCTAACAGTGCAGTGACTTCCATTTTCTTTGCTTTCTATTGATTTTCACTTAATAACTGGCGAAATACTAAACGTCCACCCTGAGTACCTAATAAATCCTGCCTGAGCTTTTTATTGAGGAGAATTTAATAAAAACAACCATTGCAGCTGAGGGATTTTTCTTCTGGACAGAACATGGTGAGGTGTGGGTGGCATGTGTGGGGCGAGGAAGCCATTTGAATTTTATTTTATTTTCTTTTTTTTTGTTAAGGGCTCTTGCTCCCTTTGGGAAAGCAGTGCTACTGCTTCCAGAGGACCTGGTTGCACTGTTTGTCTTCTCGTTGTTTGGAGATGGCCGCTGAACTTGTGCCTGTTTTGCTTCGTGATGGCAAGGAGAGGTGTTTAAGGAAACAAGGCCCTTTCTTCCCCTAAAACCCACCCACCCGGTCTTGCCTCTTAAATCTGATTTCAATTTTGTTAATTGGTTGGGAGGCTCTTTAATTGCCGATAGCCAAGGCTGTCAGAAACCTATAGTAACACCCTTTTTATTGTCCTGCTTTACAGCTATTTTATGCTTGACTCTTGACACACAGGCGTGAAGATCCCGTATCGGATTGGTTGGCTACTGTAACAAAACAACATTTTTAAGTTATATGAAGTGCCAAATCTGCATCCAGTTATGAGCCGACGCTGTTTTGTTTTTTAAGTTGTCAATAATGCTAATTGTTGTCTTAGAAAAACTTGGCATTTTAGTTATTACTCAAAGGTGCCTTTTAAAAAAAAAAAATCTCCTGCTGCTAGGAATCACCCAAGCATGTGTGTGTATTTGTGTGTTTCTTGAATGAGATGGACCAGAAAAAGGACTGGGACAGTATTTGTAAGGATAACTCAGGCTTTACCTCTGCACCACTTCCCAGAATGGCTCTCTTTGCCTATAAACGTGACAGAGGTGTTATTATACAAAGTTGTCTGTTAAAAGCATGCGACAGTTTTTATTTTAATTGACACTGAGGCAGTTTTAAAGTCACTGGGTTTAACAAACAAACATTTTAGCCTTTGTTGGCTCAAATCCTCTTATTCCCAGCAGTTCACAGTAAAGCTGATTCTAACAGTTGAAATTTAAAGACAGAGAGAGAGAGGCAAGCAGAAATGTCAAGAGGCTTATATACAATCTGAAGTTTTGACCCATGTTCTGAAAACTATTCTGCAATGCAAATCAATAAGAGGCTTAATTACTCATAGGCAGCTCCTCTGCTGTTCTGGGTGTGGTGTTAGAGGCCTGGGAGATATAATTAAGCCATATGGGTGGAGCGTTGCACTATTTTGGCAGTTCATCACTTATTTTTCTATGCCAGTTACTGTCTCACATCTACTCAGGAGCACAAGGATCAACAGTGCAGTTCAAAAAAGTACCCAGCTGGATGACTCTTATCCAAGCTACCAGAAGGAACAGTATTCTGTCTCATGGTATTTTGGCACATCCACTCTGTGCTTTGGCTAGAACTAGAAATTGCAAGAGGAAGTATGAGACTGTGAGATAATTAGTTTAAAAGTTACCAAAACTTCTATGAACCTCCAAAAAGGTTTCTATCCATTGTCAGAGAAAACTGACCTGTCACCTAAACCTATCTAATCTATCTATATCCAGTCTATGCATTTCACCACTAGAGTCATGTGTCTGTGTTTTATGGCTCCATCCTATACCACTGACGATGGTGACAGTCTTTCACTTCCACATGACACGTTACCAAGCAATGAAAAAGATACAACTTGTTTTTTCAAACCTAGCTCCTCACAACGGCTTGGGTGGAACATTTTAAGTCAGGGGTTCTCACACATTTTTGGGTCACATCTGTCCATCGATCATCTTGTGGACCAACTCCCTTCCCATATGTGATCCCATAGTGTCCCAGTGGCAACTCCAGGACAGTAATAGTACGTGAAAAAGTAGGAGAAGTGAGATATTTAATATGTTTTTGCTGTATATTAGTGCTGGATGTACTTTTTAATTTCCATCTGCGGAACTGCATTATGTGATCAAACTGTTCTCTATGGATGATCATAGAAGATCATGGAAGACCACCTGTGGTCTGTGGACCATAATTTGGAAGCCTTTGTTCTCAATGAAAACATTTCCACAATCTTCACCAAGATGGGAAAATGTGAAGAAATACTTCCATTGACTGTGCAGACTGACAAGACAAGGAATATTTGCACTCTGAAAATGTAAACCAATTAACTTTTAAAAGAAAAACAAATGTATTTCAAAGTCCCAAATCTCTTTTACTTTTCCTACGCTTCAAACCTGACTGACAGGAATCTGTCTGTCTCTGACTCCAATTATATTTGAAAAGACATATGTAAATTATTTGACAGGTTAAAAATTAGCGGCAAGTTGTATATTCCTAGCAAGATTGTTGTAAGCAGCAGTTCATAATTCATAATACTTCCCACTGGAATTCACGTCAATTCTATATGTGGAGGACCCTTTAATTGGTAAGCATAAAGGTGTATTGCTATTCACCTAATGTATTCTATTGCTCAACAAAAGGTTGTTGTAGTGAACTGTGATTGTGACAAATGATTTACTATTAGGAACATTCTGTAATTATTGTTCGGTGGTACCACAGACCGATACATCATTAACATGATAGACGACCTTTTATATCAGCAAAAATAACTAAATTAATAAAAATGGCTTCATTCCAAACCCTGTCAGAAAGCCAATACTCAAACCAATCAAATATCAGTGAAACCTGAAAGGGCCAGGGTTATATTATTTTAACAATCTTGTTGTTTATAAAATAATATTGACAAGTTCTGTATAACAAGGGGCCAGATCCTCAGCTGGAGTAAATTTGTGCTGTTCTAATTAAATGAATTTCTACTGAGCTACACCAATTTGCAAAGTGGAAGATATAATAAATACATAGGGTGGGTTTATTGTTGCTATGCTTTGTTTTGTTTGTTTGTTTGTTTGTTGTACCTTTTGAAAGAGAGAGACTGTAAATGGAGAATGGGAAAACTGTTGTATACACTGAACAACTTATCTTACAAGAATACTGGGAACATCTCAAACATGGGGGCTGGAGTTGATGACCTATCGAGGTCACTGCCAGCCCTACATTTCTGTGAGTCTCTGTGCTGATGTTCAGACAGATTCAGTCCGCAGTTACACTTGTTTAAATCCAGAGTGACTCTTCCAAATCCCATAGACTGGCTTCAGACCAATCTAAAAGAGACCAGAATCTGGCCTTCTAGCAATTAAAGTTCATAATAAAACTCCACCTAATATGTGTTATGAATGAAAGAGAGTGTGTCCAGAGATAGCAACAAAAATAATAAAAACTTTATAAAACCTGACCAATGAAGAAAGGTTAAAAAATGAGCATGTTTAGTCTTGATAAAAGACACTGAGGGGGTATCTGATAAATTTTCAAATATGTTAAGGGCTGTTAAAAAAAGGATGATGGTCAATTGTTCTCCAGCTCCACTGAAGGTAGGACAAGAAGTAATGGGCTTAATCTGCAGCCAGGGAGTTGTAGTTATGTATTATATATATATTTAATATCATATGTATGTATTTCTTAACAAAAACCTTAAGTTCTGAAGAACAGGTTGGAAAAGTAGGGCTGGATGGGACCTTAAGAGGTCAAGCCCCTCCCCCCCCCCCATGCTGAGACAGGACCAAGTAAACCTAGACCATCCCAGACAGGTGTTTGCCCAACCTGTTCTTAAAAAAAACCCTTCCACTTATGAGGATTTCACAATCTCCCTTTGAAGCCTGTTCCAAAACAAAATTACACTTATAGTTAGCAAAAAGAAAAGGAGTACTAGTGGCACCTTAGAGACTAACCAATTTATTTGAGCATAAGCTTTCGTGAGCTACAGCTCACTTCATCCGATGCATTCAGTGTTTTTCCACTGTTTTTCCGATGAAGTGAGCTGTAGCTCACGAAAGCTTATGCTCAAATAAATTGGTTAGTCTCTGAGGTGCCACTAGTACTCCTTTTCTTTTTGCGAATACAGACTAACGCGGCTGCTACTCTGAAACTTATAGTTAGAAAGCTTTTCCTAATATCTAACCTAAATCTTCCTTGTGGCAGATCTAAAATTTATCTTATTGATAGGAATTGTGACTTGTGTTTACTAACCCCTCTATTTTTATTTTCTTTTTTTCAAATAATTCATAAACACATTTAGTTCTGGTGGAAAATAACAGATTAACAACTCTGGAGCTGGTAGTTCTCTGTCCACAGAACGTGTATGGCGTGGGCGGTGTCCGAACACCCTTCTCCCCACTGCCATTCCAGTCCCAACAATGACCATGGCATCAGGAGAAGGTAATGCCCTTTGCACTTTTGAGTGTAAATTCATAGCAACCGTGATAGTAATTTTTATGAGGCAGATTGCTGCCTGCTAGGACTGGACTGAGACCACCAACTTATTTCACATAGGCCACCAAACAACCAGCAGGTGGTGACAAATGTTAATCACCCTCTACCTGGGAAGGGATTGAACCAGTGACCTTGAGGGGAAAGCATCCCTGTATGGGAAGGTACAGCCACAAGTGCAATTAGTAGTTATTCACTATTGGCATTTTTTTCTCTCTTGCCTTTTATTCCCCTCCACTGCCACCTCCCCACACTTATTATTGTGATCACAATCCTAGCAAATTTCAGCAGCCGCAGTGAGCAGCGACCGCCAGACACTGATGATGTCATCAGACTGTGCTCAGCATTTTTCACTCTGAACCCGCATTCCTCTGTGCTGATTGGTTGTTTTCTCCAAGAGCTCCCACCTTCCTTTGTCTTTGCACCTAACTAATCCTCTCCTAACCTAACCCACTGAAAGGGTTAAAATAACAAAACAAAAATCAAGAAACTAACCTGACTTTTGCCACCACGGTTCATTCTGTTTGTATGTTCTATCCCTTTCTCCACCCACTGTCTACTCTTTTTAGATTGTAAGCTCCTTGGGACAGGAACTGTCTCTTACTCTGTGTTTGTACCATGCCCAGAACAATCAGGCCCTGTTTTTGGTGGTCCCCCTAGCACTGCCATAATAAATATGAGAAGAATAATACCTGTATGGATCACAAGATGCTGAATGACACCTGGTGTGGATCACTTGAGCCTAATAAATTCTTGGGATACAGTCCCACTGATTTATAAACTAGAAAAATCAGAAACAAACTTAAAAATGTTCGAGGTCAGTGTGTTCCAATGGATAAGGAACTGGATGGTGAGTGTAGAGACTGGGTGTGCTGTGGCCAAGTCACTTCTCTTCACCTCTGTAAAATGGTAGTAATGCATTTGCCCTCCTTATCTAATGTGTTGGGAGATCTACAGAGGGAAAGCACTATATAAGCTAAATGTGACCCACATGATTTACTCAGCTACACAGTGAAATGAAATCTCTATCGCGCAAAACACTTTTTCCTGTAAAATTATATTTAAAGTTGTATATTTAACAGCACCACAAGAACTACGGTTATGTCATTGTTTCCAGCATATAAACTATATTTAGCAATTGGCTTCTCTCTAAGTTTTTTTAAAAAAAACTCAGCTTGATATTTAAAAATAACATTTTGGTAAGCTTTTTCTCCATAATTTGGACAAGGCTATTTTTTTTTAAATAACTGAGTTTAAGATGAAAACAACTTTCTGTTCATATATAGTAAATTTTACAGAGTAATTTTGAGCATTCCAAGAGTCTTCTGGATAAGGATTGTCCATTAATTTCAAGGTATCACAAGAAAATGTCTATGGGAAAATCATTTGCAATGACAACCATTTAAAAAAAAATTAGATATTCGCGATTGCATCCCATACAATAATGTGCTTGCAGTTCACAGCCAGGTAGTTAAACTGGCTAGCAAGTTCTACTCTACTTTTATTGCTGCAGATGAATTTTATTGAGCAACATTGTAAAATGCTGTACATTATGTTGTACATAAATGATGTAAATACATGATTTTTAATATTCTTTAGGTTTCAATAAACTAAGATGTTATCAGAACACCTATAAGGAAAATAGCTGAAATATCTAATCTTAATTTAGCAATGTCCCCCTTAAGAGCTATGGTTTCCTGGTATCCTCTCATAATTCAATTTCAAACACATCATTTGTATAAGGAGATTTGTTTCATAGTAACTTGTGCAAGTAGTACACCCCACCTTGTCCATCTTGAATCAATTAATCAATTATCCTCATCAATGGAGTCTATAGAAAGAAGGAAAAGCTTCCACAGAACTTTACAAGAGGGTATAAATAGCCAGGAATAGAGGAATCTAGATATTGTCTTCGGGGAAATCTCCATTATAAAATCTCTCTTAAGGGATTAGACAGTATGACCTGGCAGAAGCCTCTTCTCCTTTGTCTCCTTGGCTCCTGTTTTTTGTTGTCATGCCAGGAGACACCACAGCTGAGCTCAAGAAGTAACCTTGGCATTACCTCTTATGAGGAGATCTAAGGGAGACCTTTTCTAGTTCTGGCATCTGAATTGCCACACTAAACTGATTTTTTTAAAGTCACTTCTATTAGATATAAATTATCCATTATCATATTCAAATTCCCATCCCACAAGAGTGAAGAAGCACTTAACCAACTATTTTCCTCACTTATTATACAAGCCCCGAGTCCTGATTAATAGGATGCCCTAACTTAGTGTGAATGTTGGCCACTAGACATTAGCTTCACAAAAAGTCTTGAGGCTACACTTAGCCTGAAAAAGTGGAACTCTGAACTGGAAATAGAGAGAACCTACAGCAAAATGTAAATGTGGGCTTGTCTAATTGAGAAGGTGAAGATATGCTTTGTAAAGAAAAGCACAGAACAACCCCTGGAGCCATGGCCCTTTTTACAGTGGAACAGTTGGGGTGCCAAAATATAGTTTCTTTGTAAAAAGGTTTCTAAGAGATTTAATTCTAAAATTAGTAAAAATAGAATGTCTTTGACATTATAAAATAAAGAAAAAGGAAGACAGACTATTTCAGGCTAGGGAAGCAATGTTTCCCCCCTAAAATAAGCTAGAAAAAGGCAAGCCTTGTTTTCACGCTTTTTCTTGGTAATCGTACATGAAGCTGGTGGGTGGATCTTATTAATTATTGCCTTATCTTCAGGAACTCAGACACAAGGAGGTATTCTTGGTCCAGTTCTTCTAGATCACAGCTAGCCTTCTTCCCAGCAGTGAGCAGTGGCTCTTTTAAATTGTTTTCAAAGCTAAAGGTTGGCTGGGACTATTTTAGGCCTCATCTTTGCTACCTTGGCCCTATCTGAAAGGAAGAAGTTTGCCCTTGAAAGAGAGTTAAACAGCTATGATTCAGTGAGTTGGAAGAATTGCAGGATGCTGACTGCCTGAAATGGTGCCTCCCCCTGGATTGGTCAAGTTTCCTTCCTTCTGGTCTGACCAAGTCATTAAGAAGTTAGTCAATTCCCTTAAGGTTGCTTCCAAGGAATCTCCAAAAAGGAAATACCAAGCCCTGGAAAGGTAATTTACCTAGACAGGAATTGAAAAGTAAGGTTCTCAGCTGAGGGAGAAAATCCAAGATCCCATCTGGCTGTGGAAATGCAACTTCACAAGCTCCTTATCCCTTTTGTTAACAACCTGAGGCATTTCAGAGAGGTGCCCTATAAAAACCCAAAGTACTCAGAGACTCGTAAATGATTACATCTACCCTGTTTCAATTCCAGAAGCATTACACTGGTATTCTCTAAAAATTAGTCTGGGGGCAAAAAATACTTTTTTTTTTTTTAAACAAAAACAAAAAACCCTGAGAATGGTTTGAATCCCAGTCCGTACATTGTATCCTCCAGTGGAATCTATTTTGGACTTAATGGAGATAGAACCAAGAGGAAAAGTCAGCGACAGTATATACATGCTTTGGAAACGAATTGTAACTTGTTTCTGTTGCTCTCAAGAGACCGGATCCTCAGCTAACATGAATGGGCATAGTTCCAATGGCTTCAGCTACACAGATTTACACCAGTTAAGAATATGTCCCTGAAGTCTGGTACAACAGTTCATCCATTAAGACTATTCCTCCTGTGACTCTTACCATGAGTAAAGCTAACATCTTGTGGCCCTGAAAAATAGGGTGTAGAGAGGTGAGAGGGTATAGTAGGACATATAGTTTGGAGACCTATAGTTAGAACAACTTATACTGAAAAACAAAAAGGCTTTCTTCTCTCCTCCTTCCTATTTTTAAAGGCAATTTGCTACTGAGGAAAGCGCTCGTATAGACCAGAAACTTCTTTTCAAGGACAGGTTTGACAACCTATGGAAAATTAAGTCATATTTATACATAAAGCAAGTACAGCATAGACAGCATCTGAGTAAGGTCCCCCCCTACCATCCCCATCCGAATGCAGCAGCCCTGAACTGGAATGATTAACTTTTGGGGTAATAGGATAGTTGTCTCCATTGCTCATTCACTTTAGCCTCGGAGGCCTTTGTAAAGGTGGTGGCTGTCAATATGGATGCCTACTTTTCATAGAATCATAGAATATCAGGGTTGGAAGGGACCACAGGAGGTCATCTAGTCCAACCCCCTGCTCAAAGAAGGACCAATCCCCAATTTTTGCCCCAGATCCCTAAATGGCCCCCTCAAGGATTGAACTCACAACCCTGGGTTTAGCAGGCCAAGGCTCAAACCCCTGAGCTATCCCTCCCCCCTTGTAGTATTAGTAGTATTTTGTGATGAGGACCTCCCCTGAGGAGAAAAAAAAGGCTAGTTTGAGGCCACCAGCCTAACTTCAAGTATAGCAATCACATTTATGGTAACAAATGAACCTCAGTGTTGTTATTTAATCAAGTTAGCTATGCCCCCGTAGAAAAACTACAATTTAAAAAAATACTGAGAACTAAAGAAAGAGGGAAGCCAAAGGCTTCATCAGAAAATAAAAACAAAAGAATGGAGTCTACATGAAGATTGTGTGCAAAAATAAAATAAAATTGATAACTGCGTGAACATACTTGCAACACCTGTTCAACTGTTAACCAGATGCCTCTGTATTGCAAGACTCCAGAATGCTTACCTGCTTGTTTGATTCAATGTGCATAAAACACACCCAAATTAAAAAGCAGGAAGGGTTAGTCAAAGCTCCTTGTCACCACTCCTCATTTGAATATATAGTGAAACAGAAATATTATAGTAGAATCATAGAAATGTAAGGCTGGAAGGGACCTCAGAATATCATCTAGTCCAGGGATCGGCAACCTTTGGCACGTGGCCCACCAGAGTAAGCCCCCTGGTGGGCTGGGCCAGTTTGTTTACCTGCCACATCCACGGATTCGGCTGATCGGGGCTCCCGCTGGCTGCGGTTCACCGCTCCAGGCCAATGGGGGCTGCGGGAAGCGGCGCGGGCTGAGGGATGTTGGCGATCCCTGCTCTAGTCCATCCCCCTGTACTGACGCAGGGTTAAGTATACATAGACCATCCCTGGTGGGTGTTTGTCTAACCTGTTCTTTAAAATGTCCAGTGATGGGGATTCCAGAGCCTCCCTAGATAACCAGTTCCAGTGCTTAGCTATCCTTCCAGTCAGAAAGTTTTTCCTAATAGCTAACTTGAAGCTCCCTTGCTGCAAACTAAGATGCTTCTGATTTTTTGTAGATGATTGAACTTAATTCAGTGGCACTGCAGTGTATTATTAGTGTAGACTCAGGATTTTCAAATAGACGCCTGAATGTTGGGTGCTTTATCTAAACCACCAGACTTGCAATGTTCTCACCCATTCCCATTTCTAATGCAGAAACCTAAGCTTCAGGTATAAAGCTTGTGAAGCAAAAAGCAAAATCCTGAAACTGTTTAGTCCTGTGGTCAGAACTTTCTGCCACAGCTCAGGAAGAAAACAGCATGAAAAACGCAGGATGCCACTGCATGCCCAAACAGGGAGGAAGATCTACTGCCCTGGCATGTAGAGTAGTGGGACCTGCTTCTTCAAACCACTTGCATAAGTCAGTACTATATGCTTGCATTAGGGTTTTCAGGATTGATTCGTTAGTGGACAGGACTATGACGTGTAGGTGTAAAAATGCATCCACATTTTGTTCAGCTTGAAACACGCTTTATTCTGAACTTTAGGTTACATTGTGATGTTAAAGATACAGCTGTCTCCTGCAAGACAACAGGCCTCAGACTTTCACAGCTGCAAGACATTGATGTCTGATTACTTAAGCTCTACTTGAAATTAAATTCCAGCCTCAGGAGAATTTGATAATAAGTGCATTTCGGGAAGAAGTTTCTTTCATGGACACAAACATGATTGCAGCCAGGTTTTATGGCAATATATTCATACGATAATCTGACAAACCTGATGTATCCTCTCTTTCGCTGCTATACTTGTATCTCTCAGGAGTCACCTTCATTATAGACCCCAATTTACCTCAACCGCAAACAAATGGAGTGTAGCCTTCTCTTCTTTGTGTGAAGTCTAGCTTGTAGGTGCAGCCCTGCATTGGGAGAAGTGCAGAGCTGCCCCTACTTTAACCCTTTGTAGGGTACAACTTACTCTCCTCCTGTAGCCATGGAGCTCTGACAAGCAGTGCATCGAAGAGGGAAAAGATAGAGCCTCCTGCCTCCTTGGGGGAACCCTGTTCTCCAAAGGAGGAGGGAGGAAGTTCCCCTAAACACAGGGGACTGCAATTCTGCCTGCATCTCTAGAGGGTCATGCAAAGTGAAGGAGGCTGCTTATTTTGCCCTACTCCCTAACCGCATACCCCAGTAAAGGCTAGGCAGAGCCTGACACATGAGAAAAGTAGCATCCATGAACTTGAGATTACAGAAAAATCTTAATATTTGCTAGTGAAGTCAAATGATAATGATGCTGGGCATTTCTACAGTACCAGCCACTCCATTTCTACAGTACCAGCCACTCCATTATTTCAAAGCAACTTAAAAACCTCAAGGGTTTAATCTCACAACACCCATATGAAAAGGATAAGTGTAATTTTAAAGTTGGGAAAATGGAGGCCCAGAGAGATTAATGGGTTTCCACTTAGCCTTCATCTCTGTGGGTGTAGTTTTGCTCCCGAGTTGTGATGCCCATAATTAATTGCAGGCATGAATGTCAGTCACTCGTGTGTCTGCTGCCTCTGCTTCCACCTTCCTCTGAAACCAGGTAGCACTGAAATGGAATGCTCCTTACTCTCTTGTATTTATTAGATAGGCCACTGAATCCACAGATATCAAAGTGCTTTAAAAGGTGAGCGGATATGATCACCTGTATTTTACAGAAAGGGGATCATATCACTGCAGATATCAGGAGACAGAATAGTCTTCAAAGTATCTGTAGCTGTGAGGTCTTCAAGCAGGGGTTGGAAATCTCATTATAAAGGATGTTCCAGCGAAATTTCTAGCCACCTCCTGGAAAAAAAGATAAGCAACCCACCCTGCTGAGGTTTGCCTGTCCTTGACTTCTACTATTTTACATTAACTGTAAGGAAGAGAGAGAGAGAGAGAGCCAGTGAGGTACTCATGGGAGTTCTGCTGGTGGCCAAGTTCTGCTTTCAGCCATTTCTGGCAAAATCTTCATTACAGGGAGTAGAGTTTTTAGAACTATGTTTGCATTCACGGATGTTTCTCCTTGACTGGCTGGTATAACTGCAAAGACAGAGACCTACTGGAACTCTACTGAAGACAGTGTACAAACCAGATTACACGTCTATGGCTAGAGAAACAGCATGAGTGACCAAGAACAAATCTGAACTGAAATAAATGTAACTAGAGTTTACAGTCTCTGGTTAGACAGGTTAAAATAGCATGGGACTATTGTTTGTCTTCAGTGTTGTTATCACCTCTGAATGACACACAATTTCTTTATAGGTAAAGGTGTTTTTTTTTAAAAAAGACACAGCATCTTTAAATAGAATTGAATGTTCTGTGACTTTAAATGAAAGCTCCTCTGTTGTTGGGCAAATAAATTTAAACCACTTAACATGGCAGAGAAGGTCAGGAAAGCTTATTATAGTGATCATAGCGTTACAGCTATTGCGATTGACCGCTGCTCTTTGGAATCACCAATAATCAGAGGCCGCAAGCTGTGTTTGCAGAGAAAGGTCATCATTCATTTTTTTCAAAGCATTAATATCTTTTGTTTGTTTGGCTCAACATGAAACAGGAATCGATAGAGGTAATTCACAGAGCAATTAGCCCCTCATCTGTCAAATGGTGTCTGGGTGTATTTAGCAAAAAGACCTTTAGAAAGGTTTAAAAAGGAGGAAAGTGGCTGTACAATCAACAATTTATATTTTCTACATGACACATTGTGTATGTATCTGTGAAAAGGAGGGACCTTGGGACTAAAAAAATATACATAAAGCATGCTGTAAATCTCCACTCAGGCTCTGCAAACTCCCAGTGAGATGGAGTGTTATTAACTGCTTTGGAAAAGTTTTTGTACTGTACTTATGGGGGATAGCTATTTTCTATCCACATGGCAGATACTCAGGCACAAGTTAGACAGCTGTTCAAATGCTGCTCAGATAAAATGCATTAATGGGACTGACACAGAAAGTAACCATACAAAATATAGGCAGATCTGAAGTGTCTTTGCTATCCCTCATATTACAGTTCTGTGTAGCCCAGTTACCTGCTATTACACTGCGAGGTAATTCAGAGACAGGCTGCTGCATATATCCAAACTGGCTAACCCAAACCCAATCCAGGGTGCGGTCCATTTACATAAGCATCTTTACCCTTACCTCCAAAGCTTGTACAGAGGATTTATTTCTAGGACTCCCCAGTTCTGCTTCCTGCTATTTGTTAGTTTCTCAAATTTGAGAGAGGCTGTTTTTATAGCACATATATCTATAGTGCTAATTTAACAGCTAGGGGATATTTAGTAAGTTAATTAGGAGATTATCTGTCTCCTAAGCACTCCTGCTAACTCTCTGCTGTTAAATTGGAGAGGGTTCAGAGAAGAACCATGAGAATGATTAAAGGATCAGAAAACATGTCGTATAGTGATAGACTCCAGGAGCTGAATATATTTTGGTTAAAACAGAGAAGGTTAAGGGTGACTTGATTACAGTCTATAACAGAGATCGGCAACCTTTGGAATGCAGCCCACCAGGGAAAGCCCCTGGCAGGCCAGGCCGGTTTGTTTACCTGCAGCACCTGCAGGTTCAGCCGATCGCAGCTCTCACTGGCTGTGGGAGCTGCGATCAGCTGAACCACAGGTAAACAAACCAGCCCGGCCTGCCGGGGGCTTTCCCTGCTGGGCCGTGTGCCAAAGGTTGCCGATCCCTGGTCTATAAGCATGTGGGGAATAAAAATTTGATAATGGGCTCTTCAATCTAACAGATAAAGATATAACAAGATCCAGTGTTTGGAAATTGAAGATACACAAATTCAGACTGGAAATAATGCAGCCATTTGTCATGTTTTGTCTCAGTGCCAGGTTTATGTCAGAAAGTACAGAATTTGTGAAAATGAATATATACAATGTGCTTCAAGTTGAACATCAACTCTGAGTTTTGAAAAAGTTTTGTTAACTTTATAAGTATTGTAAAAATTAACTTTTTTTCCCCAAAACACTAAGTTGATGTTCAATTTGAGGTGCATTTTTATGTAATATATATATTCATTTGCCCCAATTTTATACTGGTCTCAGTCAATTTACCAGAGGACATGTATTCACATTACAATAAACACCATTGCCATTCAACTGAATTTGAGATGGATTTTTGATACTGAAATCTTGCCCCAAGTTTTTGCCTTCTGTGAATGTCTCTCAAGCAGTGGTTTCAACTCTTCAGTAACAGTGACAATTTTTTCAAAAAAAAAGATGCATACATAAATGCCTGTTTCTGATGAAAAACCATTGTCTTAAAAATTTCACCCAACTATTGGCATGTAAGTTACTAGCTCTTGACCTCCAAAATGACATATATAATGAATGAGAGAAAATCACAATTGAGTTAAATTTGCTGGTCTCAATCAATTTTACCAGGGGACATGTTTTCGCATCACAATAAACGCCGCTATCATTGGAACTAACTGGCAACCCTTTTATGCAGTGTAGTTGTCGCCATGTTGGTCCCAGGATATTAGAGGGACAAGGTGGGATGAGGTAATATCTTTTATGGGACCAACTTCTGTTGGATCAACTTTTATTGGACCAACTTTCGAGCCACACCTTAAAAGCTAGTCTCTCTCACCTACAGAAGTTGATCCAATAAAAGATATTACCTTTCCCACCTTGTCTCTGGCATCCCTTTTGGCAGACTCACTACAAGTACTGAGGATTGAATAGAGCCTGAAATGTTCTCCCAATCCTTAGAGCTGGTCCCTCCATGGTAAGGAGGAGTGGGGATAGACACAGGGCTTCATTCTCTGGTGTTATGAATCTGACACTTTGTATATTTTATAAAAATATAGCCATACTCTAAAGAAGATGATTAGAACACTATAGTCTATGTAGTGAACTAGTGTAAATTGGCTTGGCTCCATTAATGTCAATGACTATCTGCCTCCATAGCTTACTGTAATGTTAGAATAGTTTGAGGATCATTGCTATATAATATTGTAGTGCTCTTTTTTCATAATGGTGGGTTACATTTTTTGTGGACTCTGCTGGTTCTTCTGATTTTGTAAATCTATGCTTAGAGGGACAGGCTGCCAATGCTTCTGCTTCTAAGTCAATCAGCAAAACCCCTCTTAAGTATCCATCGCAGCTACCATGCAGATAAAACAAAGTCATACAATTGCACAACCCTCAGGACCCAATCTTTCTTCCTCCTCTGCCACTACTAAACAAATTCACGAAATAATAAGAGCTTAAAGAATTTGCTAGTGTTTCATCTTCGAAGAGACTAAGTGTTAGAAGAAAGGCCAAAAATATGTTGGCAAGACTGCACATCTAAGAAGTTCAGAGGTGTTGCCGATGCCACAATGTCCGCCATGTCCTTAGACATCTGCTAGCCAGGCCACTTGCATAAGACTTTGGACTGGATTATCAACTGCCATTTGTCCCTTTGAAAATCTACACTGACACATTTCCTTAAAATTCATCGTAGGTGAGAATAAGTGGTATATATAGAGTGGTCACCCAGCTACTGCAAGCATTTAAACTACTAGACTAGCTCTGAGAAGGGTTTAGGTGCTATGAAGGTTAAAATATTGACAGTCAGTCGTGCTAGTTCTCCTCCCAGTGAACATAGCCTGTGTCTATTACCCTGAAAGAGAATATTTCCAGGCAAACCTGTTACAAATAATTACCTCAAGCTGAAAAATGTTGGAGAAGGGGGAACCTTTATGTCTAGCAAGTTGAAGGGAAAACTGAGCATACACAGATGGGAAAACACACAGATTCTGAACATGACAGAGAAAAAGCTAATATAGCGGAGCACAAGTCTCATTGAAAGTCACTTCGAGCTTGTCTACATGTTGTGGGAGGGCACACCAGTGTGGAGTGAATTCTAATACTCACCGGGTTACGTGGTAACTGGTCCATGTAAACCCTGCTGGCACAAACTGAAAGTTTCCTAGTGTGCATGAAATAGTCCTGTTTTGAACAGTACGACATGGAGCGGTTAGTACATGACACAGTTTACAACCTATTGTGCATGTCATGTAGACAAGCCCTTAGCTGTTTTTGGATCAAATTTCAGATAAAATATTCAAACCCATGTGGAGCTACGTATGTCTGTAATATTTGGCATCCTGGAAGTCCTTCAAGGGTCCAATCCTACTTTCACTGAAAACTCCCAATAACATCCTTAGGAACAAGGTAGGGTACAATGGATCTTTCTGAGTGTTCCCTTAATTACTAGCCCTTTCTCCTGCTCAACAGTAGAATAATATGTTTTTAAAGTATTTCTATAAGCATGAAAGACAATAGGGTAAATGTTAAACATAGGTGCATTAGCAGGACTTAATCTATATTCCACATACTCTGCTATCCACATTTAACCTTGAACATTAAGTACTGTATCTCAAACATGGTTCCTATTAATGTCATTTAGTTGTGAGTAAATCTTCCTGAGTAACCTCATATGGTCCCAATGTTTTGATTCTTCTGGAGATTGGTCTGAATTCCCAAGTTCAGATACAGATCAGGATTTCAGGCCCCTTTTTTCCCCTAAAGTTGAGGTGCCATGGAGTTTTGTCTCAGTCTCCCACAGACTGTTTCTTCACCTGGAACAAAGCTTCTCCATACGCTGATCACATTTTATTTTACGTGATGCTGCATGTGGATTATGGCGCTCACATTCTGTACAGACTCTGTAACAAATTGTTCTTTTGTACCATTGCCAAACCTCTCAGGGTAAAAACATATGGGGGGGGGGGGGTGATGGGGGGGGGAGGTGGGGAAAGCTAGATAAAAATTACATGAAGGCAAAATTAGGGACTTGCTAATAAAATCAAATTTTCTTGACACTTTTAGTCAATGCAAAAATAATTGTGGGAATATAAAAGGCTTTTTATGGTCAATTATTCTTGTCTTAGTAAGTATCTATAATCATAACCACCTCTGAATAGGTACTCAGTAGGGAGAAGAGAAACTTCCCTGCAGGACCATAAGGAAGGTAATACGTTATCACATGCATGCATAACATATATTAATATTGAGATGGTGCCAGTGTTAAGGTCAGATGGTTAGACATCTTTTTTCCTCCCAGAAAATATAGTATTCAACCTGATTGGACTGCTGACATTCAATTGATCTGTATTATTCCTCGCTACCAAGTGTATATGTGCCTAAATGCCTCAGATAATAGGTGCTACAGTATTAGGTAAAAGCCTCCATGCAGTCTGGAGCAGTGTCAGAAAGGTATAAAGTGTAAAATAAGAGAGATTAAGAAGACACCTGAAAGCTTTGAGTGAGGTGTCATTTTGCATTTAGAAAGACAACTGGAAAAGTTAAGAGAGAATGTGGGGGGAGGGGGGAGGGAGGAGGTAGCCCCCTTTTTTCCACTAGATGCCCTTAAAGGCTTAAAAATGATCTGCTAACAGAAATGAGTTTCTCCTGGGTTTCAGACAGCATTTATTATTCGGGGAAAGAGATGAGGGGCAAAAAATCATGGAAAAGGCTGGCAAATTTATGTTTATTTGAAGGTAGAATGCTTCCCATCAGCCATGTGATGAAAATGTTCTGTGTCAGCCAGATGTTGGCATGCTCATAATTTTCATGAGGTCCATCACTGAGCAAAGAGTACAAAAACATTTTGGGGAGGTTTTTCTGGAATCTGAGTTGAAGTGCATTGCTATCCCAGACATTTTTGATGGGGAAATCCAGATTATTCTTGATAATGAAAGGGGAAAGGGACGCATGCCCTGTGAACCCAGATTCCCTGGCTGCCACCCAGACGTCTTGGACTACAAATGGGCTCATCTGATCTCTCCTAGTCAATTTCATTCTGGAAAGTAGCCAGTGGGCCTAGTTCATGACCCACTGATGTCATTTTAATTCATTTTCTCTCACCACCGTGCCTTCTGAACTTTCCATTTTACAATGGGCCTTTTTAATAAAGGAGAGAGTCATGAATAGAATTCTTAAGCATTTCTAATGATTTATAATAATCTCTCTCTCTTTTTTCCCCTATCTTTAAAATGGACTATCTTGCCATCACTGGCAAAACCATTTAGGGAGGCTTACTTCTTTCATCATAAACCGTGGTATAGCTTTTGTAGATAAAATACATGCTATTGTCACCTATTTAAAAGGAGGAGGTATTGTCAGTATAAAAAAGCCCTCTTATGATTGACATGAATCAGCAAAAGAAACTTAACGTAATAAGCCAGTAGTTATGGTCTTAGGCATCCTCTAGTCATGAATGTGTCATGGGTTTTATTTGGATTCTCAAACATGGCATTTTCCTGTTGCCTGTGTTATGCTGCTGGGTGCAAGGCACTGTAAGAGCCCTCAACAGCAGAATCAAAGAGGTCTGGCACGTATAACCTGCAGCCTATACCTGCACAAACAAGACGCTGCTGAACTTGGCTTGGGTGCTGTCCTGAAGCATTGCCTCATTGAACTTGTTTAACCCCTCCCAGCTAAAATAAACTTTCCTGAGATTACTTCACTTATCCTCCTCGTGGATCTTTTCACCCCTGGGTTGTAGGAGCTGAGTGGATGATCAATGCATTTGCAGCCTGCACTGTAATTTAACTTGCTGTGTCTGACAGGAGATGTGGAATTGCTAAAGAGCGGCTTTACTTGTAATCTTCTTATCATCTTATCCTAGAGTGTCTGTGAAGGAGGAGGCCTTTCCAGCAGTGACTCAGAGTTGAGGGTTAATGCTGAGAAAGAGAAATTGCCCGATAGTTCGTCTGACTCCACGACCTGATAAAGCATGCTCTGGACAGCTCATGAACTCTAGCTTCTAACTGAACACCGTGCTCTGGCTTTTCTGAACTAACATCCTTTGCCTTTCTTAAGTGAATTCATTAAGAATCATTGCTAAAATTATGGTGGAGAAAAACATCAGTCTGTCTGTCCTAGCTCTGGATCCCTCTGTCTAATCTTCTTTACAGAGTTCCTGATTCTATCTCAGATCTTCATGGCTAGACCACAGTTAGCAAGGGAGCGCTTGTGTGTACGATAAATGGTGATGAGAGGAATGGCTTAGAGATCCTAAAAACAAGACGGAAAGAAGGATCAGTGGAATGGAGGAGGAAAAGGTGCTAGAAGTCAGGATCAGGGAACAATGGGAGCTTGGCAAGAGGTCATAAATTCAAAAAGGGAACAAATGAAAAGGCAGGACGAAGTGAGCAATGGAAAGAAAAGAGTGTAAAGAATACTAAAGGGAACATGGAGGTGGCAACTAAGAAAAAAGGTAGGGATGGAAATAAAATGAGAGGCAGCGTATCCTAATGGACCGGGCATGGGAGTAAGAGCCTTGTTCTAACTGGGCTGTGAATTGACTTGCTGTGCAGCCGTAGCTCAATTGCTTATTTGAGGGGTGGCTAGAGGAAATTAATGGCCCAGCTAAACTGCCACTGCTGCCAATGAGAGTCTCCCCCATTGAATTCATTGGGCGCTGGATGCGGCTCTAACAGAAGGGAATTGAGAAGGGCCAATAAGGGAGAGTGCGGAGAGAGCTAGTTAAAGGGAAGGAGAAGTGGGATTTTAGGATTAATCAAGAGGCTAATGGGGAGTGGCGACAAGCCATGAAAACCAGTTTTTGTAATATAACATCCTGTAGACATAAGTGAAATGTCTTAAAGCTTTCACATGCAGTCATACTGTAAAGTTGATAATCCTACCGAAGAGCATGGAATTAATTAAAACTCCTTTAAAGAGCTATTAAGGGGAATTCCAACTTCTTTACTGTCTGAGTGCTGTTTCACACAGTTGTTATTGATTAGACTGGAGTTGTAAAGTGGTTTGTAAGAATTAGAGAAGGGCAAATGGTTAAGAAATAGACACGGTGGGTGTTCAAACTTGAGCAGACCCAAATCAAATGGCTGTGTGGCTACTGTACTGTTAGAAGGTCCTCTCCCTTGAGAGGAGAAAGGAAAAGAAACTCTGTACGATGAACCCCTCCACCCCCAATGAGTTTCCTGTGGGGTCTTTCCCCACCCATGGATTTTTCACTTGGACTTGAGGCACATGCAATGCAATCTTAAATGTCTATGGCCCATCAAAGCCTTGGAGAGTCCAGAAAATTGAAAACAGCATGTACTCTCGAAAGGAAATATTGACCTAGCTGATGCTGCTTCTGATCCTGTCCTAGACCCAAATGTACTAGACCCAGATTTAACATAGATCTTGCTGAAACTCCTTGAAGTGGCACCCCCAAACCAAGCTTTTTAAGCATAGTTAATTGCAACTATGCAGGCTGTACATTCCCTGTGTGACCATCTAGGCACTCTTTTATAGTATGCCCTTTCTTTTCATTGCAAATCCCTGAACCAAGCAATGGAAGATTAAAGGCTATAAGCACAGATACTCTAAACTAAAGCATGTTAGTACTGAAGTAAACTCACCCCCATCGTGCCAAACCCAGACCTGGGTGAAGGTAGGAGATCCATGCATTTGTGACTACTGAAATTGATTATATTAGCCTCATACTCAACAAAGTAATCAAGCTATTTCTCCCACAGGCTGGGAAGAAAGAAAGAGAAATTATTTCTGATTTTAATTTTTTAGAAGATGCACATATATTACAGTGATGGCAGCCAGGTAAACAAGAAGGTAAATCTAGTACAAATAAAATGGCACTGAATTGTCTTTCAGTACATTTGAACAACCTTCTTACTCCCCTCATGGAAATGTTCCCAACTCTTTCAATTTTATTGTGAGTCTTGTGATATTTGGTGTTTTTCTTAAAGCCCCACCTCCTGGAGTCATAGGAATAAATGATCATCTCAACTTTCATTGTAAAAGATAATGTAAATTTCTTGCCCTCATGGTTGCAGAGAAGAGCCTGAGAAAACTTGACTTCCTAAAGGCTCAAAACCAGAAGGCAAATAAGCAGAACTAATATGTATAACTTTCAAAAATCTGATAAGTTTTTAAGCCAATTTCATGATTTTGGGGGGGCTGGCTCAAGATTTCTGAACAAGATCAGCAAGAGAGTGTTCCCCAGTGCTTTTCCTGCTGCTGCTCACAATGTTCTGTGTGAGCCCTGCTATATGATTAGCTGCAGAAGGAGAGTCTAGAACCAACTTATCTTAAATTACATTTAGAATGCTTTATCAGATAGTCTTATTTTGTGGTGTTTGAATTTGAGCTGGAGGCTTCTAGAACCACTTGGGTGCTTTAGGCGGTTGTGTGGTGGTCCCTTAGGTAGCAGTTGTTTCAGAACCAATATCTCAGCATGCTGGCAAAGGGTGCTTTGCAGCTGAAGGTGCAACATTTCAAACAAGGCATAAAGCTGGCCCATTTTTGTAAGAGGAGAGGTGTAAACACCCATATCCTGGTCAGATTGCAGCTCCAGTAAATCACATTCTGCCATGTGTCTATCTGAACTCCCCCTGTAGTCAATTGGATATAATGGTCTTCACTTCTAGTCCTAAAATATTGTGTAGTGTTGCTGGACATTGTCAAGACAGCTGCCCTGTTGCATCCCAGAAGTGACTGCACTTCATTGGTTGGGGCATTGATCCCTTTATATTCCTTACCTGACTCCCAGGAGTGTTGTAAGGCTTAATTACTGTTTGTAAGGCGTTTTGAAGTCTGCGGATGAAAGTCACTATAGAAAAACGTGTGTGACTGAAAATAGACCAAGTGGGTGAGATAACATCTTTTACTGGGCCAGCTTTTGTTGGTGGAAGAGACAAGCTTTTGAGCGACACAAAGCTCTTCTTCAGGTCTGGGAAAGATAATCAGAGCATCACAGCTAAATATAAAGTGGAACAGATTGTTAAGCATAAGAGTTAACACGTTGCAGGGGACCATTCAAAACAAAGTGGGCTATTAACTTGTCTGCAGTCATAGGACAAATATCTGAAAATAAGCAGTTGTGTGGCATAAATGGCGGTGTAGTGTGGATATCCTTCTATGGAGTGTTTGAAAATGGAACTTACTGTACTGAGTAAATTCAGTGCCACATCAAGCCTTTTGCAGTGCATTTGGGTATATGTAATTTGAGTCTATATGTAAGTTTCTTTGCTTTTCTATTCTTCTTATACCTCCCCATTGCCTGATATAGAACATCCTTATATATCTTTAGAGTTTTGCAAAGCTATCAGCCTTTTCTTTGCAAGTATTTATGTTGCATGCAAAACTCCTGACATCAAAATCTCAGTGCTCCTGCTGGCAAAAACTGAAATAATTAGTTAGTGGAGGAAACTGAATTTTCACAGTTTTATTCTGGGACAGAGTTTTGGCCACTTTTTTCCCAGTGAAACAGCTTTAATGGCCTGTAGGAAACATGTCTCTTCTTTAGTAGAAAACAATGAAAGGCAAACTAACAAAATCATTTCGCTGTAAAAATTTTGACCTCAGTTGGGAAGAAAAAAGGATGATACAGTGGTCAACGCATGGAACTTGAACTAAGGTCCCAAGATTTTTATAGATAGCTCTGCCACAGAGTTCTTTTATGGCTCTATAGGGCAGTGCTTAGGATCTGAATTTTTATCCTCAACTTCCAATGGTGATCGAACCACACAGCACCTTATAGAAGGTGTTTACCCTTAATACTATTGAGCGTCATTCCATTGACTAGAACAGGATCAAGCGTTTGCAAGATGAGACTGTGCATCTCCTTGCCTCAGTTCTCCATTTGTAAAATGGGATAATAGTTATCTACCTCCCAAGGGCTAACTTCATTAGTTTTTGGAATGTGCTTTTATGTCTTTGAAAGGAAGGTGCTATCCAAGTGCACACAATTATTACATGTTTGTTTTCTGTACCATCTTGTGTCTTCCCAAGGACCCTGCACCATTTAAGTCAAAATTTCGCCACCAATTTCCATAGAAGCAGAATCCAGATCCCAAGTTTTCCCAAACTACCTGAACAATCCGCATTCTATTATGGAAAATATCTTCCTGTTTGGAAAACAGATACATACCTGTTCAGAAAAAAACAACTTATTTCGTAGTCCTTGGTGTAAAGGAATGCAACCGAAAGAGAATGACTTTATTTTCTAGACCAGCCTAGGCCACCCATCAATTAAGGCCAAACTTGTATCTCCGCATCTCCAGGAGAGCAGCACAGACGGATTTGTTAAAGAACAATAGCACACCAATTGCAAAATTGCTCAAGAAAGGGCCCACAAAATCAATCTCATCCAGTGCATTAGGAAACACTTGCTTGACATTTGCTGTTCCTGTCAGGCCTAATAAAGAAATTTTTACCTGCATTTGCCTATTCAACACTTCAGCCCCTCAGCCAATTTTGGAAATTATTTCTGATTTATGGCTTTCTTTCTGGCGGGTGTCGCCTTGCCTGTCAATTATCCCTCAAAGTAAATGCTAAGTGAACTCTAGCAGGGTAAAATTAATAAGGGAAACCTTTACTCAAAAAAAAAAAAAAGCAGGCAAAGGCTTGTAGAAGGAATAACTCAGACAGGCTTTAACTTATTTACAGGTGACATGGAAAGGATGCTGGGGGAAAAAATCTGGTTTGCAGATGGGAGAGGCTTTGCACTCCTCCCCTTCAGGACCACCATGGAGACCTCAGACCTCATTATCATAAGGTTTCACAGGCTTTGTAATTTGCAGTTCCTCTTCAGAATAACCTTTTAGTCGCCTGCAAATGCTTAAACACCTTGTTCATTTCCCCGCAATTTGATAGAATAGCGAGCTTTGATCAGTGCTACTTATGTGCTCTGTGTTACATTTCTAGCCCACCCCCTGCAGCACACAGATGCATGCAAGAAATCCATGGAAAGAAATTGTCAGGTTCTCTCCACCCACTCCTCCCCTCCTTGTTTCTGTTCACATCAGAAATAGCACATGCCTAATTTTCATAGTCATAGACTTTAGGGCCAGAAGGACCATAATGATCATCCAGTATGACATCTCACATAACACAGAACAGATTCTGGCCTCAGAAGCACAGCATGCAAAATTCCACGGCCTTCATCTACAGCCATTTGCACTATGATTCCATCAGACCTTACAAGCTAACCCGGGACAGGGAGATCTTCAAATAGTGTCCAGCTGAAGCAGGGGAGGTGGTGTGACTTATTCAGTAGGTAGTGCTCTTCCTTCTGAGTCAGCACTGAACCATTGCATCAGTATGGCGCTAGGGGGACTTGTGCCATTGGGAAGAAGTTCACCTTTTGATACAGAAAAATTCTCACTACAAAGTTTCACAAATACTGCAAGGCTTTTGTTCACCAACATTTGGATAACTAGCTCTGCTGTTCAGTCATATGTATTCATTTTTCCATGCGACTTTTTGGTGACAAGAATGTTCCTGGAAAGCAAAAGTCTCACCAATAATCACCTGTGCACATGTTCACATCAACTTTTGAATGGGAAAGAATGTGTGCAAGTCTTCCTCCTGCTTATAAAACTTTCAGTTAATCCAGTCAATGGACAGGAACAATGCCATGTGAATAAGATGCGACAGTTCATGCAACGTGAATTCAAAAAAGTCTCCATGGACAGTCTAGAAGCAATCTGCATGAGAGCATCAACTAATATTGAAAAATGACCGCCGCAATAAAAATAATAATTTCTCTGTGAGCAATTCAGAATCAGAAAAAATTCTCATTATGAACAGAGTGGGTGAAAAGCAGGAACATTTTTGTGATGGGGGGGATTTATCCTTTTTTCTTGAAAAAAATCAAAATTTGGAAAAATTTTAATCAATTCTAATTATGAATAGTCCTAACTACTTGTGCTTCTTAAAGCTATATAGGTACAGAAATGGAATCAAAGAATTTAGAGTACTTTCAGGATACTTTGAGATAATGGGGGTCTATATAACATAATCTGTAATAGATGACATATATCCATTACTGGAGATTTGCAATTGTGGTATCCCATTCTGTACAATCCTCTGCCAGTCTTTTTATGGATGAATAATACTTTTGATCCACCCAGAATTCCACATCATCCATCCAAAATCTTTTTCTGCCTTGTGTTTTTATGCCATCGACTTTTGCTTCTAGTACCCATCAAGTGCATCACCCAGTGAAACTCTCTGAATATGCTCTGTGAAACAAATCTTAAGAAAAAAAAAATAGCCATTACAGCACTCCAGCTTGCATGCTTGGTACATTTTTTAAAGTGAGATGATGCTCTTTGTTATACATCTGAGATTAGAAGACCCCGATCCCTAATATCTATCTCACAGCTGTTTGCAACCGATTAAACAATTTCTGTGAAATTCTGCATGAAAATCATTGATATTTTATTATGGATGATGTCACACACATCAAACCTCATCAATAACATAAAATCAATGAAATGGCTATTTTTTGTATCAAAACATGCAATACTGATGAGTTTAACTTTGAAGACACATTTTGCTTATAATATGCCCATTTGCACTTGGATATGGTTTGTTTTGTTTTTGTTCCCTGTAAAAAAATCATTAAACCAAGCAAGGTTTTCAGCAAAACATGGGTCCTTTTTGAGTTTGTATAGACAAGCAAAAAATGGAAATGTTGAGGTATCAGCGTTTCATACAACTCTTGTCTTAACGAAAGAAATATCTGATTGTTATCCTGTGTAAGAAGTGGATTGTTAGCCTGTGTAAAAAGCGGATTACTGCTGACGGTATCAGATCCTTTAGGAAGTTTGCAGAATTTAAATTTGGACAAACTAAAAAAAAACAATCAACCCACAATATAATTGCCCCACATTAGCATATTAGGTGACAGATTATTTTTTATAGTGCTCTGCAGTAAGTCAGAATTTGCTAGAAGTTAACAGTGGATATCTTAGATACCATAATTTTTCCATATGCTTAAATAGGAAGTAGCTATCTGATTGGTGGGTTTTATGGTCATCAATAACAAACATTGACTATTTAGTTATTTTTATCTTATATAACATTTGGAAAGGGCCATCAATGCTCCCAGCTTTACTAGGAAGGGTTTGGACAGTGCCCTAATGAGGTATATAAACCCAGAATAGGATTTCTGCATTCTAGAAAAAATAAAACCAACATTGGGCCAAAACTGCTGGTCCTTACTCAGTCTGTAAATAGCAAACTTTCATTGGTTTCACTGGATTTCTGCAATCCTCTAGGGCTGAATTTGGACTCCATGACCTCAAGATTTTGCTACCAGACTTGTGCCATCTGCTTTGTTTGGGCCTCCAGAAAACCGGGCTCCTGGATAGGAAAAGGCCCAGGTGACCTGATTTTTCTGAGCTGCTGAACGCCAGCCACTCAGATTGATTTTAGTAGCAATTGTGATTGCTCAACACCTCTTAAAATCAGGATATTCTTGACCTGTGTGGACCTAGCGCATTTTCTCATGTGACCAGTTCATCCAGTAATACCCTGGCATATCAAGGACATAACAACATCAAAGTAAGAAATCTCTTAGGCCAACTTGGGCTGGGTATGAGTCCATGTGAAGCAGGAAGAGTTTTAAAAAAAAAGGTCTGTTTTCCTTTCTCTTCACTGAAAGTGCATGGTCCATACAAATGGTCCATCTGCCCGATAGAAGACTTCATGTGCATTTACTCTGTATGGCAGAACCCTTATTCTCCTCCATTTGGATCCGTAATTTCTAATTTGGAGACCAACAAGATTCTGTGAAGGTCTGTGTGAAGGCCTGGTTCAAATCAACGTGGTTGAGCTGAAATACTAATCTACCTCCCCCTGCATCTGAATGTTTAGACTGTATCCATCTGGGTTGCGGCCTGGCTGTGTCACAATTGTATCATCTCCTTTAAAGGCGGGGGCAAGTTGGGCGTCAAAAACTGTATAATTAAGAGGCAAGAGTTCAATGTTCTGAGTGACACAATGGTGAAATGTCCTGTTTTCCACAGTCTTGGGCTACTGAACCACAAATAAATCCCACTTTAATGAAAGCAATCTAATTTGGTCTACAGAATTCAAAAGTCCAGCAACATAATGAGTGTACAGAGAAACCTCATCATCCTGGCTGTGCAGAGGGTTGCCTGCACACCCTCTATATAATTATGTACAGACCACATATGTACCTTTATCGCAGGCAGCTGGAGAGAAATGAGCAACAGCTCTGAAGTCAAAGAGAGTCAAGAACCATAGCCTGTGCTTTTTTATGTGACTATTAGTCTGAGCAGCCTCCTTTAATTTTCCATCCTTTCATTTTAACAAAAGCTTGAACACTTCTCCATAGGTTTGCTTATTCCACAGAGAGGAATAGAATAAGTGGGGAGGACAGGGGTGAGGGGGAGAGTGGATTTCCAATATTACGTAAAACATTTGGATTAATGAAGCAAGCTGGAAAGGGTGAAGAAAAAAAAAGCCTTTAGGAAAATAGTTTTCCATTGAAATCAGTGTATAAAGTACATCCCACTGGGAATATGTTTTCTCAAAACTCAATTTTCAAACTCTTTCTACACTTCCCAGGCCACTTGTCGGCAGAGAAATGAAGGGGAAAAAACTAAACCTTGGGGTTTCACAGCTTTGCACATTGAAGAAATCAGGGATCTTTCTACAGTTATCGAAATACAACATTTGTTTTAGGAAAGAACTTGGCTTCCCTCACTCATTCACACTTGATGATATAATGACTGGAAAGATTAATTTATCATGGTATTATTTTTGTAGTTCTTGAAGAGTTTTGCGGTATTGTTTGATTTTTTTTTTTTACTTTATTATTGGACCCCTACATCTGAGAGTTATCGTTTTCATAGATGAAAACGATGCTACCATAGAATTTCCCATAAGTTTTCTCTTTTATATACATCAAAGTCCGATGGTTAACTGACTTCAACATGACTGAGGTCACCCAACTCATGCTGCTTTCCAGGGAGTGTAGCTACTAAGACAATTGTAAATATAAGAAAAAAATAACTGTCTGCCAGAATGGTACAGGCCTGCCTCTCCAATGTTACTCTAGTCAGAATCCATCCAGTGCAGCTCTGTTGGAACATCATGTGATAGAACTCCCACTTTGGTACCAATGACAAAGCTCAGGGTTCTCATGGTTAAACACTGGAAACTTATGCCCTAAAGCCAATGATTTCATTTGATACTGATAGTTTCTAAACTAAGGTCCCCCACTGGCATGAAAGTACCCCAATATTATTACTTACATGTTTGAAAGCATGTAGATTATTGAATCCAGAATTGCTGAGCAGGATCTGATCAGTTGTCCACCTAGGAAATATTCCTCCTCTAGTAGAAACCACTAACTGATGCTTTAGAAGCAGAGTCGTATGAAGGTTTGCAACCTTTGCTCCTAGGGACTTGTGCAAAGCGTCTTTCAGGTTTTGTTTCATGCATATTTGCACATTATCCTTTGAATTTGTTTGGCGTTTTGGTTCAATCAGATCCTCTAAAACTCAGACATAACCACTGTGTTTTACCCAGTTTCACCTGACACCATAAATTAGGCTAGACTCTCTCAAATTTGACCAAATTTGCTGAAATGTTTTGCAAACTTTTTTAGTCCGACTTAATGGATTTAATTGCCAAGGTTTTGCACAGTTCTTTTTGGAAACTGATAGATATACCTCATAATGCATGTGGCCAGTTGTCACATTGCAAACAAGAGAAGAGGAATTCCTTCTAACATACATGCCTAGATGATCAGCTTGTGCTCTGAAACAGACATTTATGTGACTATGTGTGGGCAGTCTGACCTAACTGCTAAAGTTCAGAGTAGAGTCATGGCCAGGAGTCATGCCAAAGGATACAGCCGGAGTCAGAGGCAGAAGCCATGCCAAGTATCAGAGTTGTGCTGATGGTACGGAATTTTTTTTTTAGAAAAGGGATATTCATATTGGAGTTTCCAATTCATGTCTCTCTCTGTATATTACCTGTCCATAGAAAATATAAAGTACACTACATACCAGACAGGAGAACACAGCTATGAACATCACCTAAAGCTATATGAAGTAATTCCCATGGCTAGCGTTTTGCCAGGTTTTTTGGGGGGAAATTGTAGGGTCCCCTCAAATCTTTTCAGTTTTTTCAAAACCCAACCCAAAAGATACCTGTTCCTCATTCCTCCCAGAAGATCAATCAATCTTGATAGATAGATAGATTAGATTTGCACAATTACTGTTTGTGACAGTGAGGCTAAACTGTGATTTAGATTTGTTGTGTGGTTTTACAACTCCTAGCAAAACGGAGTCCTGGTCCATAGCTGGGGCTCTGAGGTGTTATTGCACTACAAAGAATAAATAAATAATAAATTTGTGAAACCTTATGAAGATCTCAGTTTCATGACAAAAAGTATGTCAGGCACAAAGAGAGAGAAGAGATTATATTATTTATTATTGTTGTTGTTTGTTTAGTATTTTACAGTGTGGTGGGCATTGTTGCTGAAATAATAGATACGGTCCTCACCCCAGAGAAGTTACATCTACTATCCGCAATAAAATAATGATTTTCTTAAACTTTATGCAGGGATCTTACAAGTATTCATCTGAATAGATAGGTATAAACCATGTGTGCTACACAGTACAGGTTTCAGTTTTGTGGGTTGTGTTGATGGGGTGGGGGTGTATCAACATTTCTTGTTATCTTTGACGTGTGTGTATGTAATAATTTATCCACAAGGCCTATTAATAAGACATTGCTAAATCTCTCTATTGAATTGCACCTTCGCAGTGCTAGTGACTGGATTGTTCCAAGTGGCAGGTCTGCATTTGGAAATGATGGGTATAGACCTCTGGGTAGGCCATTGTGTATACACATTGTAACCTACTAGCTATACGTACCCACCAGGACATCATCCTACATAGCTTAACCCACTTTCAGGACAAAACTTTATCCTCAGATTTACATCTGCAATTCCTATTGTAGACAGTGACAGTCCTGTAGATGGAAAAGTAGAACACACAACTGAATTCAGTGATGCTCCATTTATAATGGAAGAGAATGAATGCCTGACGTTGTTTTGATGCATCACAGTGTAAAAATTTCAATTCTAGTTGTAAGGAGCCTTTCCTTACAGTGACACTACTGGGTGGAGCGGTGGGGGGCGGGGAATGATTTCACTATAAGAAGCTCCACTGTAAAGCGCAAAAGCTAGTTAAGAAAGTGTTTGTTGGGCCTTCAGAAATATACGTAAACAAATCAGGGAATTTCTCGCTGTTATATTCAAAGAAAGATCCAGAGCAGGTATTTAGTCACATGTTACTCAGCTGCCCATTCAGAGGCAAGGAGGCCAGTTTTCATAGGCCATGTTTCATAGGCAGCATGTGTTCAATAAAACGTTTGTACACTTGCCAAAAATCAGCCTGCCAGAGTGATTTTCATGGATTGTGTCAGCAAATGTTATTAGCAGATTGTGTAGTTAACCTGGTGTAAGACTTTTATTAGCACTGAATATACTTATATATCAAAAAGCTTCTGATACCCGCCCCCATACGCCCTCGGCAAAGAGAATCTGTAGTTTTTAAGAGAGTGTGTTTACAGCTAACTGGTTTTGTTCCTAATCCTGTAAATTCTATGTGGGAGAGAACCCCATCAGTTTCAGTCTTAATTAGGTTTGGCAATTAGTCTTCCTCGAAAGGACCATGGGCAAGGACCAGCAGGCTTCTAACTCCATTGTTCCACTTCAAACACGAGCCTTTCTGTGGCTCTATGAGTCTTTGCATACATAAAAACAAAAAAATCAACTAGAGTAAGTCACTACGAATACGCCCACTCTGAGCTAAACAAGATGTTGTGGTGCAGCAAGCCATGGTGAGAAAACCTACAAGGTGCAAACGAATCATCTGCTACTATTCATTTATAGGGAACAAGGACCAAAGGCCTCACTGTCTATATAGCGCACTGCATTTCATGTGGCTGGTCACTATCTTTTTTTAAGCGTTAATTAGTATTAATAATCTCTTGGGGATTTTTTAGAAAAAGAAGAAAGGGAAACAGATTTCTCTCTCTTAATATATGTCATCGCATCATATGGCCAAATATCCAGATCTCTTAAAATCATAAGATTATACCTGACTTTAAAACAAAAAGGTCTTAATTTTTGTGGCACAACTCTGAAAATAGTTTAGACATCCAGGTGCCTGATTTCCAGTGGTCAGTCAGGTACTTTTAGCTCCAGTCATGCAAGTCAAGAAGAAGGATCATTTTATGCTTAGAGAGAAAAGATTGCTTTGTGGTGAAGGTTCTGGCCTGGGACTCAGAAGCTTTGGTTGCTATTCCTGGCTTTGCCACCAACTTCCTGAGTGACCTTGGGAAAGTCAGTTAACCTCTGTGACTCAACTCCCCATCTGCAGAATGAGAATAATACTTCCTGTCTCCCATCCTTTGGGTTGGGTTTTTTTAAGTCTATTTAGAATGTGGGCTGTTTGGGGCAAGAACAGTCTCTAATTGTACGTTTTTATAGTGTCTAGCACAATTGGGCCCTGATCTCGGTTGGACCTCTAACTGATACTATAATACAAAAGCAAAAAATTATAAAGTTACTGGGGCCCCATGTCAGTGCAGGGCTGTGCCCATGTGGATGAGATTGCAGGATAGACGCTCCTATATAGCCACATCGCATTTATACTAGTAATTACCACAGATGCTAATTTTTTACCGTGATCTTGTGCCCACACAAACACAGACATTTTTCAGATTTAAAGGCAAAACACTCAGTTTCCTGCTTGGCTTCAGAAAATTTCTTTCCAAAATAAAGAACACCTTTTACATGGTGCCCGTGCTCTGTGTCTACCAGAATGAGCAATGTAAGGTCCTCCTTCAAATGTATACTGTTATGACGTTTGTAAGAGACCACCTTCTATTCTTCCAAATATAGATACATCTGTCCATCCAAAGATATTGCGCATTGTACACCGGAGAGATTAGTTAAATGTTTGCAGTCTTAATATATTTTGACTTTATAGAAAAGTCCTCTAGAACTACATGGAAAATTAGATGCTCTCTACATTTTAGTTTTTATTAACCACTCTACATCATTTCATAGAGAATCAGGGCAATGTAATTCCCTTCTGGAATTTTGCCTCTTCAAATGTTCTTTCTTAGAGTCATGCTTCCATATAGCTTTTACTTCAGGTGATCGAGAGGATATGGGTTGATTTGCAATAATAAATGATATAGGTTAGATACTTGGTGGGTTATACATCTCCTCAAATCGACCTTCTCATAAAAATCAGGAATTTGTATTATTTATTTTAAAGAAAATTGGGGACAGTGGAATGGCTTGCAAATCTCAGCAGTTAGACAGTAGAATATTTAAACAACTGACACTGTTTGCATGAAATAATAAAGCACTGGTTTGTTTGCATTGTCACTCCAGTGTGACAGGAGGGGGTTCTTTTCGAGATGAGTTCAATTTATTGACATTTGGATGTCATTCCTAAATGCTCTCCATTCCAGCACTTTGTGCTGCTGGGATATACCAGAGAGGAATGAAATGGACCCTTTACATTCAGAAGCCCTAGAAGTATAAGCGTCAAAGAGTCCTGTGGCACCTTATAGACTAACAGACGTATTGGACCATAAGCTTTTGTGGGTGAATACTCACTTCATCGGATGCATGTTTGCCGCTTTTACAGATCCAGACTAACACGGCTACCCCTCTGATCCTAGAAGTATAGTTAGCCTCATTTACCTGACTTGAAACCCCCTGATCCAACAAAGCACTAAAGCACATGCTTAACTTTAAGCATGTGAGCGGTTCTTCAATGGGAATGACATGCTTAAAGTTCATCATGTGCTTAAATACTTTCCTGCTTCAGAAACTTAAACAGAGGTGACATGTGCAGAGGCAAAGCTGTCACTCATGATTCCTTCCATAAAATAGAAAGCTGCTCTGTTTTACAGGTGAGGTTCAATCATTTTATCCAAGACCAGTGAGGGAGAGTCTGGGCACGAGAGGCCATTAGGGTCTGAACCTGCAATGAGAACTTTAATATAGGTAAATACCTGCATGGGCGTGAAGCCTCACTAGCTTCAGTGGAGCTCTATGCAGGCATAGGGGAGAGTTGGGTTTACATTGTAGTGTCTTTTCCTGGGTGCTAATATTTTAATGTAGGTAGCAAAGAAAAAAATTCCGGGGGCGGGGGGTGAAACTATGCCAATCCCCTTCAGCTTTAGTTCTCTCCCAACTCCAGGAGTTTTAATTTTCTGTATGTGGTGATGATGAAACGGTTAATGCCGTCATCACCAAGACTTTCAATCTCCGAGAGGAATAAAAGCAAAACAATCTGCCGATCAGCCACTAAGAACGAGCTGCGTGTTAGACATGTAATCATATTACTGCTCCCAAAACCATCCGAGCCAATTTAATCAAATTGTATCATGGACATGTTGTTATTGTTTTTCACGCCTATTAGAAAAATAAAAGTTAGCACTTATTAAATGAGAATCCTCTTGCATGTTGATTGCTTTGCTAATTTCTTGTTGATAATCCCTTGTTTTGTCTTCAGACGGAAGGGTGGATTTCTGTCAAGTTACTCAGTAAACACTGGGATGCTGCTGAGGCTCAAACACATCAGCTGCAAACCATTAAAAAAAAAAGAAAAAAAAAAGAGAAGGGCCTGATTCTCTTCTTGCTTGTACTGGTGCTAATTAGGAGCAACTTCATTGGAGTTAGTGGAGTTATACTAGTATAAAAAAATGGACTTCGTGAGAGAAGGAGCATGGCTGTACTTTTTTTTTTTTTAGACAATAAGTAAATTCCCTGTCCACCACAAGCAAGTCTGTAGAGCAGAGAGAGTGACAGAGGGTAGGATGGCATTGGATTTGAAGATTAGCAGATGTATTTGCTAAAATCCTGAAATGAACTTCAGCAAAGCTCTGAGAGGGTTTTTGCAGTGGGATGTTAATAGTAGGGTAGATATCTGAACCAAGAAAAAAGGGGGTGGGATCTGGGCAACTTTCAAGCCAATTCCTCATGTTGATTCGTGTTGATTAGTAATTCATCCTGGGTGGATGGGGGTTCTTAAACATATGATCATGCCATTCAATAATAGTTAACGTGATGGGCACCCCATGATGTTCAAGAGAGGAGAAATCATGAACCCCCAAATCTATGATCCTAGTTTTTCTATAGTGTTAAATGGTGTGTGTGTATGTGTGTAGGGTAATCCAAACTCACCAAGGCATGAGTTGATAGTCACAAGGGTCAGGAAGTAAGAAATTCCTCCACAGCAACAATTGCCTGGATGCATTTATGGTGAGTGTTTGCCTTTCTTGGAAGCCTCAGCCAAAGGTCGCAATGGATACATGGTACCTGGTTTGACTGGCCATTGCTTTGCACCAGGTCTATGTTAAATAAATTGCTTTAAAAAACAGCATGAGGAAATACAGCCACGTTCTCTGATTTTTACATTAGCAGATTAGCGATTGCAGTGATGTTTTTTTTTGGGGGGGGGGTGTTTTTTCTCTCTCTATCTCTGAATCTAATTTAAAGCTGAAAGAAGGTTTCTGGAAATGTAACAGAACAACAGTAACTGCTGGCTCAGTGTAGCCTACGCCCAAATAAAATGGTTCATTTCAGCTAAGTACAATATCATGCAATTTAGTTAGTTTAAATGCTTTGTTTAGAAGGTTGTTTTTTGCTTAACCAAAAAAAAAGTGTACAGATTCTGCTGAATTAGCAGTTAGGAAACACATGTTTCCGAACTGCAGTTACAAATATTGTAAAATATGATTGATACCATATGCTTTCATTCTTTTCTTTCCTTTTCTTGTTTTTTGGCAAAGTACATTTTGAAAAGCATTTAGAAAAGGCTTATACTATCTTTATATTTCAAAATTAATAATAATAATAATTAAAAAAATAGACCAGGCCATGTGGCACCAGCAGTTATTGCTCTGTTCTGCCACTTAAGAGACCCAGGATTGATTCCTGGATGGAATATTAACTCCCTGGGGCTGGAGGCTGCTGTATCAGCCAGCTGGTGGCCAGGTATTAGAGCCAACTCAACCAATTAGTTGAGTCCTCCCATCCGGTGGCTGCGCTTGTTCAGTGTATGTGTGTGTCCCACACATTTTTTGCAGCTGAGGTATGAATCAGGACCCTTCTGGTTCATGTAGAACAGTTCTATCAGGCTAGTCCCCAGAAGCTATGCTAAGCTTGGCTCACCTGAAAGTCATTCTTTACATCTGTTCCAGGATGACTGTATGTCTTCCCCCCTCCGGATGAGGGAGCAGTGGAGAGCCTCGGGCCATTCTGCAACAACCTCTGGAAGAGGGTCACTGCTGGTCTTCAGCAGCCAAAAGAAAGTCTCCTTTCTGTGGAACCTTAAAGAAGAGAGAGTGGTTGTAAATCAGAGAGGGAAATACATGGGATCTTCTGAAAAAAGTCCTTTCTGAAGGTAGATCACTGTGTGCCCAGTCAAAGGGCTAGCTGCTAGCACCACAGAAGGCAATGTCAAAACTCCTATGGAGTTCAAATCACTAGGGTATACCACAAAGACCTCTTGGTGCAAATTAATGCACACCTATACAATCCCATTTAAGTCAATGGTGTTGTACTGTCACTGAATTACAGTCAAGGAAGATCATGGATCTGACTGCATTAGGGAAAACAAGAACTGAGTTGGCAAACACATGAACACAAACTTTCAAAATGACATATAACACTGGAAATCTCCCTGAAAAGCTAAATATGTAGGCACAGTTGCAAGTCACTTGTTTGATCTTTGTGTTGTTGTTTAACATTCTGTTCTGTTTTTCCTTGTTAACTATGTATTTAACAAATGGAAAGAAGAGAGATATTTTTTTGTGTAACTGGGGGAAGAAATTGTGGGTCTGTATTTTTAAGTTCCCTGTAGTACAAGCTGACCTCATCTGTGTTACCCTGAGTACACAACCATTTCTCCCAATGTTGCAAGAAGATCGACCTATAAGTAGACCCCTGCAAATCTGCATTTATCCACTTTATATTGGCAGATATCTACACCTGTGGATGTCCACGGACCATGTTTGTGAATCACAGATGGATGTGGATCCAAATTTTGTATCTCGAGCCCTGCAAATCCGCAGATATCCACGGGCCACGTTTGCAGATGTCGGATCAGATGCGGATACAAATATCTATATTAAAAGATGCTATTTAGGGGGCAAAGATATATTTTTTTAAAGTGTTCATATGAATGTGTACAAAGCAAAGAAAGAAAGAAAAAGAAATGAATTGGAATCACCCTCATAAAATCTACACATATCCTGTATTGCCCAATAGTCTTCCTAGGTCTGCTGTCGTTACAAATACTTCCCCATCCTGTCCCAAGCAAAGGAAATATTACAAACCATAGTAAATAAATAAATCCTTGTGAAAAGCATGAATGCTTTTTATTTCTGTTAAACTTTCTGTACGTCAGCATTCAAATGTCAGTTTCTGCTAAATGTTATTTAAATGTATTGACTAGAGTGAGCCTCTCAATCGTCAGCTAACAGAGAGATCCTACCCATCGTGAGGCTGTTGTCTGTTTCAATGTGTATTTGAGCTGTCTGCTTGTTTTCCAGTGCCTGGCACCATCCCAGCAATACATACAAACAAAGCTTATGGATACTGGGAAAAAGTACCCGGGACCATCCCAGAGACACTGCATGAAGCAACATGTTCCTGTTAATAGCAAGGGATGTGGAATCTGTCCATGTACCAGTGTGTGTGAGTGGAATGTTCTCATTCTTTGTGGGCTGTGAAAGGAAGAGCCGGATCCTGTTAGAAACCTCGCCCCATCCTCCTCCCCCCACCCAATTCCTACACCCCCTCATTTCTCTCTGTGAGCTCCTCTGCTTTGTTTATATTTTAGGTGACAAGACACAAACCAGAAATGGGAATGAGAGAGAGAGAGTGGGGTGAATCTGACTGTGAGTGGCTGTTCTGGAAGCAGCAGCCTCTATTTCCAGCACATGCATTTGGCATCTTGCAAAATACCGCCTCCTCGTCCAAAGCTGTATTGCAGATTCCAAGAGAGTGATTCATTCTGACATGGGAGCCCATGGCTTCTTTAATGCCAAGCGTTTACTCTGCAAAACGTGCGAGAAGGGGCCTATTTTTTTTTTAAACTTTCCTGAAGAATTTCCCCTCCCCTTTCAACCTCCCCCACCCCACCAGCACATAGCTGGGAAAGATATTTTCCTATGAGAAACTTTGACATAACAATTCCATGTTTTTCAGCCCCAACTTTCCCTGCATCTTTTTAATTCCTTCTCACAATTCAGAGCAAGCTGTATGAGATTACCAGTACAATTAAACCCTCGGGAAGAGGAAAAACTGAGTATTAAGGTCTTGATAACCCTTTCAGGGTCATCCACCAATAAGGAACAAGGGTCAGCCCTCTGCCACAAATTCCAATTTTAGTGTCGACGACGAAAGCAATAATAATAATCAAAGAAACACAGGAAAGCAGATATGTGATCTAAAATCACCCATAACCAGAAGTGTTTATCTAGAAACCTTAGACTCTGGCGAGATGTCTATCTTCTCCTTTTTGCATATATTCTTCTTTTGGAGAATAGTCCTTATCTAATATCTAAGTGCTTTTTACAACCTTATTTGGAAAGGTCTCCCTGGTCACACGCACTGTACCTTAGGCTAGAAAGGAAGGCATTTGATTGCATATTTTTCTTAACTGGAGAATGGTTCTCGGAGAACAATGCGGAATATAATTATACTGTTGTTTTCAAAGATTAAGATAAATGGAGCTGTTGCATACATCTTTGTGCACTCAGTAGGAAATGAACCTGTTTTGTGATCAAAAAGGAAAGCAACATAAGACTTGTGGGGATGGGCCTGAAGTATGTAATTCAGACCCTGTTCGGCGTTTTGAAGTGCAGGGTGGTAGTGGTGACACCTGCATTTTTGATTCATCCCATTATTGAGGTCTGGATCTGGGTTTAGATTCTGAGAATGCCTCCAAATGCTGGAATGCATATGAGGCTTTAGTTCAGGCCTATGTATTTTCTCTCTCTTTAAATGGTTAAAATAATTGTTAAAGGCACTTAGTGGATGCAAGCAAAACTCCTAGAGATAGTGAGCTGTGGTCACAAGCTGACTCAATCTAGCCTCTAGGGAACAGACTATTGTCCACTAACTACCACACAAAACATCAGAAAGTACAGTCCTACACTCTTCCCAGTCTGCTTCAGGATCAGCATAGGACTGGGAGAGCAGCAGAGTTAAAGCCTGGAGATGAACTTCATAAGGTTTTGAGGGTTGGTTCAGAGAAATATGTGAATATTTTCAAGGTTATGGGCTGGATCTTCAGCTGCTGTGAATTTGCAAAGCCTGATTGACTTGTTCTCTACAATTTTATTTAAACTAGAGTTGGGCATGAGCTTTTCAGATCCAACCTGTTCTAATTCTGAGGCTATTTTTAAGATCTGAGCTTTTTTCCTCCACAGGCACATCCCTAAACGTAATCTACCTGCTCCACAGGTAACTGAAACTCCATCAAGAACAGATTTTCTTATGACATGTATCTCATTCCCTAAATTCTGTTGGGTTACCTGGGTTCTTGTTGACCTTTCATCAGCATATGACAGTTTGACAAAGTGAACTACTTCTACAATTATGGTTCATGGCCCCAGAGAAGAAACATGTAGATTTTATTATGCAGATGATTTTCTAACAGAACAGAAACTAGAAGTGCAGCAATGGTTCATGCCCATGCCCATGTTGTATGAATAATGGACTTCCCTAAAGATCTGTACTCACTTCTATGCTGTTTAGTATACATACAGCTGATCTGCACCATGGGTGGTTTAGTTTATATCTTTACTACTGGGCTTTCTTGAGTTCCCTGTCCTGCCCCTGTGGAGCTCAAGAACACACTGCATGCCACCTGGTTGTGTATTGCCCTCTTTATCATCTTGATGATGGATGGATGTGCTTGACATCTCTGAATGATGCTGCCATGATAGAGTGGCTACATCACTTACCCAACTTCTAATTCATTGTTTGTGCCATCAGAAGCCATACGCTGAAGAAGTTGGGTTAGAGATACAGTTACATTAGTCTTACTTTTCTCACTGGTATTATGGAAATTTGTCTTCCCATCGCGGTCGATACTTGGCCAATACTTTTAAAAGAGAAAAAATGTAGAAAAAAATAGAACTGTTAAGAAAAATGTCCAGATATGTAGGCTACATTCCCAGCTCTGCTGTCAGCCTTCTTGGTGGCCTTGGGCAAGTCATTTCATCTCTCTGTGCATCTGTTTCTGCAGCCCCTTTGCAAAGTGCTGTAAGGTCTACTGATTGAAAAACATTATATAAAAGCTATGTATTATTTGATGGAAAATTGGTGATTTGACAAAATAACTTCTTTCATGAAAAAATAAGGAGGGAAACAAGAAGGAAAAAGGAATGCTGAAAAAAAAAAAAAGGCTCTGCATGGTTTGCTTGCCTTTGGTCAGGGCGAGTGAGTCAAGACTGTGTGAAAAACACATAACTAGCTCATCGTTGGCTTGTGGGTGTTTTTGAATGTAATGGGAAAGGTGTTGAGACTGCAGCAAAATAAAATGACCGGAGAGCTGCAGAATCTTGAGACTGAGCAGCCTGGCTAACTGAGTGAACCATCTCTGTCGACTGTGCAGCTCTGGAATTATGTGCTTATATCACTTTGACTTGTACTATATTCTGTATTTCCATGACTGGTCAGCTCACCTCTTTCCTGCAGGTTAATGAGGCTGTAAACAAGCAGGGGAGAGGACTGGCCAGCCAATCAAAAACCAAAATACTCGTCAAAGTATACTGCCCTACAGAAGCCTGAGATGCTGTGGGAAATCACAAATATGTCTCAATTGTGAGAGAAGGGAATAAGTATTAGCCAATAGGCATATACAAATAATATAACCTATGTGTGGGTATGAAAAAGAGACCTAAATAATGGAATGATTTTGATTCATAGCAAGCTGTTGTCTTTTTGTAGTAATTAAGAAGTAAGACCAATCTAGATGGCAAGTGGTAGCCTTGCTGTCTTAGCAATTTTTATCAGAACTCTATAACTTTCTGAAAAAAATATAATCCCCAATTTCATTTCATATAATCCACAGTATTTTATTTGGTTAGTTTCCTTTTGTGCAACTATTATATATAGTGATCTGCAACCCTCAAAAATACAGTGTGGAGAAGCATCCAGCCGTTTAGATGATTATCAAAGTGTATCCAACCCAGAATGGACTGAAATCCTCACAGATGGTGGTGAAGATGGTTTTCACCTGGAAAAGTAGCGCAGCAGGTACCAGGCAAGATTTGCTATAAGCATATTGTTGTGCCATCTATTTTTAAAACAGTATCAACAATTTTGTTATATTTGATATGCATGAATTGCTCTATGGTTTATGAAACTGATGTAATCCAATACACAAAACATGTGTAATTTTTTTTTTCATGGATGGCAATATATGTCTGTTACACTCATGTTTTTTCATACAGCTGGTGCCAGCTGACAAAGTGTCAGACTTCAGCTGAACTGTGCTGATTTACATCAGCTGAGAATCTGTCCTCTTGTGTGTGGATTTAATGCTAGTGACATGTGCCTGATCCCATTTCTTGGGACTGAACAAGTCTATTTAGCCCCAGCAACAGAAACGCCAGTCGACGTGCAAGCTTCCCCTACATCAGTGTGCCTCTCTCTTGGCCTGAAGTGAGGAGAGAAGGAAATTCAGTCTCCAAGCTCCTTCAAATCCCTCGCTTCTCAGTCAAACAAGGGTCTACCCCTGCCACACTCACTTTTACAAAGGCCACTGAACAATTTTCAGTCACTGAGGCCATGATTATCGAAAGTATTTGGGCTCATTGATTTCAATGGAAGTTAAGAGCCTACACCATTGAGAAGTTGGGCCCAAGAGCCTGATTGTTCAGAACTGGTGAGCACCCACAATTCAATGGGACCTGTAGGCTCTTAGCACCTTTGAAAATCAGGTCCAAATAACCTTTGATATAAACCACCGTCCAAGAAGTGAAAATGAATCCAGTCCCTATCCCCTCAGCCATCCTGTCTCTGTTATATAGGCAATTTTATAGTCTAGATGGGGGCGGGGGGAAGGAAATGAGTCAGTGGTGGATTCACTCCCTCTGTCAGAGGTGTGGGGAGAACAAGTTGTGTCTATGTGAGTAGCTGTGGACAGCACCTTTGTGGTAAGTAGGGATTACCTGTGGTAGAGGAAAGGAAATCAAGTTTCAATTCATGGAGTTTCCGCTGCATTCTTTTACTACAAGGTGTGGTTGCCCCTCCTACACACTGAAGCAGCTGTAGCGGGCTGGCAGTGTTCTGCCATTTAACAAAGAGGTCTTCAGGTAGCAAAAAGGCATCCGTGTGCATGCCCCTGGCCTCTTCTCCGACACTCAGCTCCACCGGTTCATGCTGAGGCCTGTAAGCGCAATTTTAGTGTAAACCACGCTTGTAAAGCAAGCATGTAGGTCAGGTCTTCTCCTGGGTTGGCACCACACACTGGGCTGGCCACCGTAATCGGTGGCTTGAACTCCCTTTAGCTCCTGTGGATTAAAGTCACTAGACGGCCCATTATCTGCTGATATCTTTTAACAGATCATTTCTGTGCTTGTGGAACTCACTGAATGTTGATGAGATAATGGTGATACCTAGTGGCATGTTTGCTTTCTCAGTGCCCAGTAGACAGTCCAGGGAGAAAATGGCGCCATATTTCTCTCTCTCTCCCTGTCTCTCTCTCTCTCTCTGTTTTGAAACTAATGCTGTCTGAGCCAGAAGGGTGAGCCTGGCAGGCAGCAGACTGACAGTGCTTAATGACAATAGTTTCACTATCGACATGTGTGGAGATTTCTGTCACCAGTCAATGGGAGCCTGCACCAAGGGCAGCTTTAGTTTTCTTACCAGTTTTCTTTTAAAGGAAGAGAATGAGAGCCAGGAAGGGGATGGCCAGAAATTTCATCCTAAAAAACAGCATCTTATTAGGATTAAGTCACATGAATAGCAGAGCCATGCAATTGTGAGTCCTCTTGCTCCTGCATATATAAGCCCTTTTCAATGTGAACATTCAAAAAGCAGAGGGCGTTATAAAGTCTCAGGGGAATATTTGAAATATCCAAGTAATTTCCTGTATATTTCATGCAGTTTCCATTCATGCTTTAAGCAGTACGCTGTCAGGTTGTTGGAACACAGGGATTAAGAGTCAGGAGACCTGAGTGCTAAACCTGACTTGTGTGAACGTTTTGTAACTGAAGTTTGCTTCTTTATGCAAAGTCAGAGTAAAGAGGCCTTGGGCATGAGTTACAAGTGGGGCTTGTGGGCATGGTTTTGCCCATACACTCATGAAGAAGGAATTTAGCCACTACCACAGTCTAAGGGCTACAATAGCATCTGCTGCACATTCATGAAGGGTAAGCCTGTGGACCTGTGCATTTGGAAATTCACTGGCCATGCTCTTGCTCCTTTCCTCAGATCCCCCCTCTAGGCCACCATGAAGAATGCCACAACAGAACATTACCATACAAAGGGCCATTACAGGGCCCCCTATGCAGTTCACACCCCCACATACAACCTCTCTGCAGTCAGTATGCCTCCCCTATGATGCAGGACTTCCAGTCCTGTTTCCTTCAGGGCAGGTGGAGAGATTTGTTTCCATAGCTTGCAATGCTTTGGTTTCCTCATCTGGAGTAATACCTATTCTGGTAATCTGCGTTGTTCTCCTCAGACGAAAGGGCACAAAGAGCATTGCACAGAGGGCTACCACTAAAAAAGTCAGTGTTTTCCAACGCCCACCTTACCACATAGTACTAAATAGGGCCCAGGGTTTCCCTCTGTATCCCTGTGTGGAAGGGAGCCTGTGACTGGGCAGAATGGGGAGGGGGAGCCACGTTGGCTCCTACAGATTGTCCCCAGCAGGGCATACAGCACACATTATTATAGCATTAAGATATATTGATTTGCATTGTTTTCTCTTCTGTGCTGTGGAACCACATTTAGACACAGCAAGATTTGCCCTTACAAGCAAGGTTTGCACTTAAATTGTGCTTGCAGGCCTCCGCGTGAACTGAGGGCCAGGGGTATGACATGGATGCCCTTTGCTTCCTGGAGATGTCTTTGTTAAAGGGCAGAACACCCCACTGCCCTCCACAGCTTCTTCAGTGCACAGGAGGGGTAAATCACACCTCCCAGTAAAAGAATTCAGCAGAAACTGCATGAATTGAAACTTGGTTTCCTTTCCTCTACCACAGGTAATTCCTACATAGGCCAAAACAGGCCCATAGTTACCACAGCAATTTCATATTCTATGTAAAAGGGAAAACTTTCCTCCTGTAGCCTATTCCCTGTCTCAACTCATAATTCTGTGACAACAGTATTGTGTCCACCGCAGCCAATTGTGATGTCACAAAGCATGAAGGTTTGTAACTTCAGCTGAGGAATATGCAAACAGCATCACTTACACTGTTTCAAAGAGAGCTCCTGTTTTTCCCTGTCAACAATCCTATGTATAAAGATCAAGGGAAAGAGAACACAGAAAACTTTGCTGTGTAGGTTAATTATTTCTTCGTGGATTTTTCTTCCCCAAAAATTTGTCACAAGGCATCAGCAGCTCTTTAAAGGGTGGTAAAGAAAGGAAAGTTGGAGCTTCGACAAGCTTCAGGGAGCTCTGAGCTGCTTTCATTTTAATAACTGGGCTCAGAAGGCAGCAACAATATTACACAGGCATGGAAAATTAGGGAAATATTACACATTCCACCACTGTTTCATCCTCTTGTTTGGTTAAAAAATAATAAGGGCTGCAGACATAAACACAGTAACTACAGTGAAAATAAAAAGAATATGAGAACTCGCAGAGCGTTTTAAAGTGTAAATATGCAATGGTAGAATCATTAAAGGATACAAATGTTGAAAAAAGAGAAGTTTATGAACTCCACATTGAACGGGAGTGGTCTGTGAAAAGGGTTTAGCTGTCCTTCCAGAAAACAAAAAAAATTAATTTGCTTTGGCCAAATTGAAATTAATTAAAATTATGCAATGTTGCCCTTGTGTTAATTTTAACGGTGAGGTTGTTGTGATTTAAGGCTACAATTAGTTCTAGTGTTTGAAAGAGAAGCACTGTAATCGAGACAGGACATTTTAATAATCCTGGTTATAAACATTTAATACATCATCTTTAGGGACTCACAAACACATTGTAATTAACTTTTACAACTGAAATAAATCAGATTGCATTAGCATATTGCAAAGGAAAAAATCATTTGCATGATTGAAAACAGCTTTGGAAAATTATGTATAACAGGCTTCTTGTAAACATCAATGTGAGCCAGTCTCAAACTTTTACTAAGATTTTATTTTAGGTTATTTTTAGAATACTTTTTCTTTTAAGTTAAATATATTTATTCTCCAGTTAGACTTTTTCTTATATCAGGACTGTTGCTCACAGTGTCCTTCTTAGTATCCAGTAATAAACATGTACATGACCAAGGTCAACTGAGGGGAACAACACAAGATCAAGGCCCTGATCCTGAAAACATTTTAGGCATATGAGTATCTTTACTCATGTGCAGAGTCACATTGACTTCAACATATGTGGATTTCAATGAGGCTAAACAGATGAGTAAAGTTATGTACATGCTTATGTACAAGATAAGTTGCAAATAAAATATTCTAAAAATACTTTGCATAGAATCTGTACTGCAGAATCATCAAAAGAAATAAAGGAAATACTGAGTAAAGAAATCTCACATACACGCGCGTGCATGCACACACACACACACACACACACACACATCCCACATCCCCCAGCTGTGAATTATTTAACAGTTTATTTAATTTGTTGAATAATAATAAAACTGATGTGGAAATGGCTGACCCATTACCCCACATCCAAACTCCCCCAACTTCAGGGAAGCTTGTATCTAGATTCAGACCCCGATCCTGCAAAGACTTAAGCAGGTGGCCATTGTTCTTAATTTGAACATTCAGGCTGGCCCTGTATCTATGATGGGCTCAATCAAACTCCAGGGTTAAACCTCAAAAGTCTGGGAAAGTTCAGAACTGGAGGTCTTCATTAACTATCATGACCCTAACGATTATTATTTAAAGGTTTTCCCTCTTATGCAAACCTATGAAATCATTTTTCCTTGCTGGATTGAAATGGGTAGCATATCAGTTTTGATGGCTTTCTTGAGATCATATACATTAATAAGAAATTAAAAATCACTCTTTAGGCCAAATTAATGCTTGGTATCTGACGTGCTAGTTATAAATCTCTTGAAATCAATGGAATTATTCCAAAGGCCTTATTGACGTCAAAGGGTCATCTCATATCCTGTTGACTGAGAATAGGGCTCAAAGTGTTAAAATCTGAGTCAGGAGAGGAGGAAGGAAGAAAGAAAAACATTGCTGTGGAAGGGATCGTCACAGTCTTCTTTCTGCACAAAGACCTGTGCACAGAGACTAGGGTGGGATTGGGATTGGTCACACAAGCCCATGTGAAAAGATGGTACGGGCAGGGAAAGTAAGAAGGAAAGAACTAGATTGTTTAGAGTCTAGTGTGGAAAGTATAAGTCTCTAAAAACCACAGTGGAATGTAACTGAAATAGGGCTGGGGAGTTTGAGGTCAGAGAATGCGAGAAAGAGGCTTTTGTGGGCAAGAGTCTGGCTGGGTGGGTAAATGATGAGATGCAAACAAAACAGGGGTAGAGGTCAGAGAAAGAAAGGGGTAGAGACCTCGAAACTTTGGATGGGCACCCAAACTTTGGAAAGGTTTGCTCAAACAAAATTCATGGACACTCACCTACTGCTATCTCACAGTGATTTGAAGCTCAGCCTTCTTGTCGTTCATTGAGCAAGTTCTGAATTAGATGTTCACTGGTTTATGTCTTTGGTCTCATTTTAATTCAATTTGTTTCCATACCAATTTCTACCAGGGCATTGGGTATTTATGAAGCTGTTTTGGAAACACAAAGAAGAAAGGCGATGAGCCAAACTTTCCTCCCCCTGCCCCATGGTCTGTGGGGAGGCTGTTTTTTTCTCCCAAGGCCATAGTTTATTGATTCAAAGGAGCAGTAAGTTAATTAGCACGAGACAGGAAGCTTGCTGCATAATTAACAAGACATTTACCTAAAATCAATTATCTAATTGCCACACCTACTGTCCATAGGGGAGAGAGTGGTTATCCTATTGAAAAGGGCTCATTTATATCTGCGTGTTAACACAGTGATTGGTAGTTTTCTTAAGAGACTAGCCTGATCTGTAAAGTGATAATTGATCGAACAATCAATTCAAGATTTTAGCCTTGCAAATATAAGCAGGCAATGAATTGCCACCAGCCTATTTCCATAACAAAGTTTACATTTGCGAGGTCCTTTCTTGTGGCTCAGATTGATGTTCATCTCTCAGTTCGTTGTGAGCCACAGTGGAAGCGAGTGAGAAGGAGATACACCAATCTGTATAGATTTGGTCACAGTGTATGTTTTACTTGAGTCCAGGATTTTATCAAATTCTCTTCAGTGCAAGTTAAAGAATAGGACTTATGAAACTTGGTCCTCGTCTGTGTCAAACTGATATTTTGGTGAAGTGGTGGTGGTGTAGGGGTACAAAGATGGCTCTAAGCTGTCAATTTACCTATTCTGATTCTGGTGCTGACCACATGCCAAACCAATGCCCAGTGTAAATTGGAGCAACCATAGGACTGCTCTAACTTGTACCGAATGGAACAATCTGCTGACCCAAGTTAATTGGATAACAGAACATTCCAGTCCCTCACCCATCTTACTGTCTATGTGCCCCAACACCCCCATATAGGTGAAATGAAACTGACTATGAGGGGGGATTTGCCTACATTAAGACTATGGCTGAGATTTTCTTAGACACCTAAGGGATTTGGGTGCCCAACTCCAAATGAAAGCCATTAAGATTTGGACACCTAACTCCCCTAGCTTTACTTAAAAATCCTAGTTTACATCTTGAGTCTGCAAAATTGGGGGCTGGAAAAGAACAAGCTTTCTCATGGGCTTTCAGGCATTTTCTTTCCCTATTTGTATCAGAAACACTGAGTCTGGGTTTATTTGGTTTTTTTAATTAAATCTTTAATTTTAACCTTGTGTTTCTAGTTTCAACTGGAATCATGATGGGCAAAGTCAATGAGCAAATGAAAAACAAAATAACAGCTATAAAACTTGAGTTTGTGGGCCAGATGCTCAGCTAGAGTAAATCTGCAAACCTCCATTGAAGTCAATGGAACAATAATATTTTGCTCCAGCTGGCACCTCTGGCCCTCCCTGTATTTAGTTTGAGCTTGAGGCAAAGGTCTGTTGGGAGCCAGAACAAACTTTCTTCAGCCAAAGCAGCTCTGTTGTCCATATCAGGAAGTCATTTGGGTAATTCAACTCACCAGTGATTGAAAATCCATAGCACCTAATAACACTTGCTAAGAGTATATAAGTTGAACAATAAATCTCTCTTTGGGTTTTAGGAGCCTTATAGAGCTCACAGGCTCTGCCTTGAAAGAGAGGTTTGAACCTTTCAGTTACCATGAGTTTTACTACACTCTATACCAGAGAGCCATGAACAATGGCTTAGCAGACACGCTAAAGGCACAAACTGTCCTATTCAAAGGGCACCTTGACTGCTATATTTGTGGGGAAAACAATAAACCTAGCTTAAATGAAATGGGTTCATCTCCCCTGCGCTTAGTCAGAGTAGCAAATGGGTCTCTCATGTCAGTACATTTAAAGAGCATCAGGACCAGCTGGTGAAAAGTTTCCTAAGCCGAAAATGAGCCAGATTTGTCACAAATATTACTCATAAATGAACAGTGCAACTAGCTCTACTGATAACAGACATGACCCCAATACTGTTTCCACTGTAATCAATGGTAAAAACCCACTGAGAGCAGAGCCAGGTCCCGGGTCTTAGTTAAAATGCCAAAAAGAATCTGCCCAGCACGGTACAGGACTGCCAGTTGCCTGTCTGTTATAGAATTTAAAAACTTTATATTAAATATTGTTTTAAAAGTGGAGACGTGCCTAGCATATGAGATAGCCTAGGTGCTGATAAATCATGTTCAGGCTACATATTAACTCACTGGAAGATAGCAGCCACCAATCTTTACTTCTTGCCTTATTTCAGAAAATCCCTGTATCTAGGACCTGATCCAATGCCAAGTGAAGTCTACAGGAATCTTTCAGTTAACTTGAGTGTGAGTTGGATCAAGGGCCCAGCTGACCCTTCCCTTGCACCTTGGGGTATCATTTACACCAGTGCAGATTGAGTGAAAAATGCCTCCCACCCCAGCAGTGGGTGTGGGAAATTGATGAGGCTAGCCGTGAAAGGGCAGTCTCAGAAGCAAGGGAGGAGGGCATTTGCCAAGGGACAATAAGTAGCTGCTCCCATGGGAGTCTCTGGCATCCTTTGGCCAGCTTGGGGAGAGGGGTGCTGATTGGCCAGCATTCCCCAGCTCCCCGGATTTAGCCCAGCATAGGGGCTAGGTGGAGCCTCTTTTTTCTTCATTCCAGCAGGTCTACCCATCTGAACTAGGAATGGAAACCTGGCCTGACAGATACTCTGGGTATAGCCAATCACCTGTTTAGCGGGTCAGGAAGGAATTTTTTTCTCCCATGGGCCAAATTGGTAGAAGACCAGGGAGTTTTTTTTGCCTTCTTCCCAGTATCTGCAAGCCACAATGAGCTAAATAGGAACACACATGGTACCTAACTCAGGTGGTGTTGCTTACTCGTCACAACTCACGGCCAGTTTCCAGCGTGGGTAAGAGAATAAAATGAATGGTTCACAGAGGTGAAAGACCTAGGATTTTGGTGATGGGCCTCAGGCTCATGTGATAGGGTGAGACCTTGTGGCCATCATGGGCCATGGTCCCCACCCTGCTGCACTCTCTGTCCCCCCTCAGAGAGAGGAGACCCTACCCCCATTACAGGTTATATCGTAAGGAGTCCTGTAACCCCCCCTGGAACCAGTTGAATGCTTGGTATAGGAGAGAGTGGGTGATGGACAGGTAGTGCCCTCCCTTGTGCTAAAAATTTAATAAAACTTGTGGCCTGCCTCTTAATTCCATGCATGTGTCTGTCCTCATTTTGCTGCTGTGTCCTCATCAAAGGCTTTCAGTCTGATTTGTTGGCCTTTTAAACTCACTTCAGTCTCTGTTTGCACTGGTGAAAATGGCTACACAAAGTTCAGGGCAACAGTGAAGCTCAACTCAAGCCCCCAACACGTGAACTGCTTCAAATCCAATTTTTCATTTTAGAATATGAATGCTATTAATAGTGCAAGGTTTTCTAAGGCAACATCTAAGACTAACCAGAGCATTCAGCAAGGATCATAATTCCTTTGGGTCAAATGAGTGAGAAGTGACCATAATCAGTATCCCACAATTTCAGGTATACAAGAGTGGGGTAGCCCCATTCCTTCCCATCCTTTCACAGTAGCGATATATCTATCCAGGCTCAAATGAAAGCAATCTGAGGCCCTAAACACCTACATCCTCCCTTCCCCCCCCTTATCCTATCCCCACACCACTGCAGATTTCAGAGTGAAGATGAATAGGACAATTCTCACCTCTTTGACTTCTTTCAGGCTCTTTGCAGTCCCAGGCAGACATTACTGTGTCAGTTATTCTCAATTCACAATTCTTGGGAGGTAGAAATAATTTCCTTTAAAAATGAAAGCTGAGATTCTGATCTTTATTCTAAAACTCCAAGCACTGAGGTCATGAGAAGAGGCTGAGAGGGGTCTGCCTCGATGACTTAATCTGGTCTTGTTTCTACCCTATGTGATGGCTACTTTGCCTTTACTGCTTGGCAATACTCACGCTCAGGTGTTTTACCTGAAAATTAGAATTTTGTACATCCTGATGGAGTCATTTGGGAAGTAGGAGAGGGAAAGGAATGGGTGTAGAATGATTTAGATACACATTAAAAATACTCTTCAGTATTATTAAGCTTGCTACCTGAACTGAGAAAACAATGAAGCTTAAAATATAATGTCCTTAAAATTGATTTTCTTTAGTGAGACACGCTCGGTTTTAAAAAGCATTTTTTTTTAGCAGTTCTGGGGTATTTCAGACCTATTTCATTCCTTTTGTTGCTTCTCTCTTATATACTGATATATATTCTTAATCTGAAAATGTAAAATGAAGAATATATTTTTAAAGCAATATTTTTGCTGGTTTTTCATTGATTTTCCAATGCATCTATTTTAACCATCTTACTGCTATTAGCCATTGTGGGGGAGGGGGTTGCCTTATTTTAATGTCTGTGCTCACTGGAATGGCCGTATGGGTGTGTAGCCCTGTTTCTCTGTCAGGCAGTTGGTGTGAAGCTAACAGATTGTCTGACAAGGAATCTAGAGACGTCAATGACATTGAATGATACCTGGTCATGTCTTAGAAAAATCGGGCACAGCATGGGATGGCTTATGAGAGGGAGATTTGTGATATAGGGACCCAAGCAAATGCCCAGAGGCCAGGACCCACATTGGGTTCTACTCTTGTTTCTGCCACTGTCCCATGTGACCTTAGGCTTGTCACTAGCAGCCAGATTTTCTGAAATATTTGCCCATTTTAGGTCCCTCAATGTGAGTGTGTTCAACTGGAGACAGCGTGTTAGGCACCCGGGAATCAAGGCACACAGAGTTAATGAACCTTTCTGAAAGTTTTGCCTTGAACCTTTATGTGCCTCAGTTTCCCAATCCATAAATCAGGGGATAATAGTGCAGGTTATCTACTTTTAAAACATGTTTTAGAGTCTACACAAATGCGGTTTATGGGTCCAATCCTTCAAAACTGCAATCACCCAAGTAGTCCCACTAGAGCATTTGAGGTGAATAAATGTTGTCAGTATCAGGCCCTATTATTATATTTGGTTATTGGAATTGCAGCTGCCACAAACTGAGGGCCCTGTTATTTTTTAGTTTAGTTTTCGCTCAGAAGAGGCACTGATGCAACTTCTTGGGCTCTTGCATTTTAGGGTCTGATCCTACTGCCTAAGACAATGTGTATGCTGGGGATGAACCACTGGTCCAGCTACACCCTCGCAGATCGCAAATGTAAACATTATTTATATTGGCTCATCATGCTTTCCACCAAATGTCCTCAGGGTGATTTCAATGGAAATATTCTGAATTTACACTAGTGCACAGGAGATCAGAATCAGGCCCAAAACTTCTTCAGTGGGCAGTGTTTTGCCTGAGCAAGGGTTGTACCGTGAAGTCATCATCTGAGAGATTTGATTCTGGGACTCCTTGAGTTAGAGGGGCTCAACTTTGGCACAATTTCAGCACTGCAAGACAATAATGCAAGGAAAAGACGAGCTGGGTTTTCTTATCTCTGAGAATGGGGCCATTGGTACAGTGTAATTATATATAATTATATTTTCCATTGCATAACCAATGATATTCTGCTTCTAATGATCTGTACATTATCATTGCTTCCTCCTGTCCTCCCCCTGTATGTTTACACTGTGTTTTATCTTTAACCCTTTCTGTGGATTTCTCTCCCCCTCTCCTTTTGCTTCCAGCCTCCCTTGGAATATCTGCTTTGGGTTCACTGGACTTTGTGAGTGTGTGTGTGTGTGTATATATATATATATATATATAGATTCCCAGCTAATCTTTTCAAATTAGCATAGCTCCAACTCTGGAGTTTCTCATTAGTTGTATGGCTGAGATTGATCAGCTCTCATTTGCCTAATATGGGTCCTAACTTTAGGCGCCTGGCCCTTTCAGTGGGGGGTAGAAGAGAATAGGAAGGGGTCTTTTGTCATTGCCAAGCAGGCTCACTAATTTGCTCCGCCTAATAAAATTACAAATGAACACAGCTTTGCTCATGTTGCCGTTATAGGTTATAATAACCTTGGTACCCCATAACCTCCCGCTAGCTGAATTAATCAGATCATATTAATATTTCTTCTTACTTTCTTTTAACTGGTTCTTCTCTTAATTAAAGGGGCCAAAGATGTAAACAGGGTAGGTGACTAGAAACATGGCGTCAGGTTATAAACAAGGCTCATTAAAAAGATGGATGTGCCAGCAGACTGGGAAAATTGCTTACTCTGCAAGTGTACATTTTGTAATTTCCTGACGACTAAAAGGACTAATACCAGATCCTGCTTTTCTTCCTTAAGCCCCACACTTTTCTTTTTAAAACATGTATAGAAGATGATAATTTTTTTTGTATGCTGTGGAAACCCAGAAGAGTTCATTCATCAGCTGGGATAAAGGCCATTTGTATTATACATCTTTCTGTCCCTTCAAAAGACCAAGATGAGAAGTGGGATATTATCAGAACAACATTAAATAAAATAAATCCATAATCAAAATAAGTATTTTAGAAGGGGTGGGGAATGTTCGTCAAAAATCATTTTTTTGCTATTATTATTTACCCAAACTTTGTTTCAATTAGGAAATTTCTGGAACTGAAATAAAATGTGAATGTCTGTGCAAAGAATTGGCAGTATTTGTCAAGGACGATGAGTGTGTATACAGTGCGCGTACACATACCATATTACAGAAAAATTATATCCACATCATGTGCCTTTTAACATGGATGTGAAGATTTATCAATTGATGTTTGTGAAGCATTTTGTGATCTTTGGATGAAAGGAGCTATATAAATGCAATATTCTATCTATCGATCTAATTTATGTTTGCATTTCTTAGAAACTTCAGCACATTTAATACTGAAACTTTGTGCTGCAATATTTGATGTTAGTCCAACTCCAGTACAATGAGCATGAAATGAAGCAGGGCACAGTTTTCTCTCCTCTAGTGGTTATTAGTAGGAAAGACCAAACCCCTGATTTCTTCCATCTCCCTTTATCCCTTCTGTAGAAGAGGGAAAGTCGTTCTGACAGGATGATGCACAGCATGACCAGGAAAGACCTCTCTCCTTCATGAATAAATTAGAGATGAAAGTTTAACTGATCCCCTTGCATTTTTATGGAGGGACCTCATCCTAATTTACCTAAATGCTTTGAACAGAATGAAAGAAAAATGCAAGAGACGAAGGTGGAAAGGTTAAAATCTGTGTTTAAATGGAAGGGTATTTTAACAAGCATGCTTTCGTGGGCTACCTGCAAGTGATTGTGATATTTTTTTTCTCTTTTTTTTTTTTTTTGATTTAAGCATTTAAACCAGATAAACTACAACAGGCTGTGATTTTTCAGTCATTATCACCGACTGCAAATAGGCCCTTTGCAGGTATGCTCTGCAATGGAACATCCACTAGATACTGAACTGAAACTAACCAAACATGGATACATATTTCTATTTTTAGCTAAAAATGATAAATGCCAGTTAGTAAAGTCTGAAAAAGTTTCTGATTCAGATAGCATCTGCTTGACTTTATTTGAAACATAGCACAATAGAATGTAGCCTTTAAAGATGCCTTGTTATTTATTATCGTTTATTTGATTAGAGTTTATTATGGTAGTGCCTAAGGGCCAGTCAAGAATGGGTCCCCACTGTGCTGTGTACAAACACAAAGTAGTAGATGGCCCCTGCTCCAAAGAGCTTAAAATCTAAATAGACAAGGAAGAGACAGAGAGGGGGTGGGGTAGAACTCACAAGCAGAGTGAACCAGGTGATGGTAGCAAACACTGTGTTCTACATTTTTTGTGTGTGGAAGGGGGAGGTTACTTAAGAGGGGAAAAGTTAAATGGAAAGGGAAGGAAAGGCAAGAACAGGACAAGAGGGGCAGGTGTGGAATGAAGCTGAGATGAAGTGATTGTGAGGGAGAAAGAGAGTTGGAGCAAACCCCCTACATTATTTAAAGTTCCTCTAGAACTGTGGTTCTCAACCAGGGGTCCGGGGCCCCAAGCAGGTTTCAGAGGGGCCTCCAGGCAGGGCCAGCAATAGACTCGCTGGGGCCCAGGGCAGAAATCTGAAGCCCCACCACATGGGGCTGAAGCCCAGCTCCCTGAGCCCCCACACCCAGGGCTGAAGCCTGAGAAATGTAGCTTCATGGGGGGCCCTGTGGTATGGGGCCCCAGGCAATTGCCCTGCTTGCTACCCCCTAATGCTGGCCCTGGCTTTTATATGCAGAAAACCAGTTATTGTGGCACAGGTGGGCCGTGGAGTTTTTATAGCATGTTGGAGGGGGGTGGGGGGAGGTTCAGAAAGAGAGAAGTTGAGAACCTCTGCTCTAGAATTTAGAAGAACATGAGAATCTTTCTATAGCGGGTTTTCAACTACCCCATAAAATGCAATATCCTTACTTTAGAACTCTCTAAATGCTTAAACCAATCTATAGGAAATTTTTCATTTCCTATAGCTTTTAGACTTCTTTCTATGTGACCCTTTTAAAATTTCTGTAGTATCTATGAGTTTCATCCTTGCTAAATTCAATAGCACTTTTTATTTGGGTCAATATACTTTGATGAAAATCATTTAGGAAGAATTAAAAAAGAAATAGCTCGTTTTTACATTGGTTTGGTTGTCATAGACGAAACCACAAGAGTAAGGGTGTTAGGACTTGTTACTCCAAACCCTGATATGTTTTATTTCCTTGCAGTGTGTTCTTTACTAATGCAGTTTTAGTCTAGGTCAAAATTCCGTAGGACAGAGAGTCAGAAATTGTCCTAAAATGTCAGATTCTTTAAGATGTCCCGGTTGCTTTGAAAGAGAAAATAGCATCCTGGTATTTTGTAGCACTGCAATCTATCATGCCTGCACTGCTTTGATTTCCCATTCAGTGAATGACAAAGCCACCAGTGGGCAGAGCCTGAATATGCCTCCTTTTGAAATAGTACATATGTTTTCCAGGGTCTAAGAGATGCAGCAGACACCACGCCAACACTCAGGGCAGTTAACAAAATAATTTGCTTGTTTAATTTGTTGGGACATAAAATCCTCCATTAGATTTGGGTTTGGGGCTAGTGTAATCCAGTTCAGAGGTCCCAGAGGACTATGATTCAGTTCTGGAAACAAGCTTGGCCTGAGTACAGGTCTAGGAGCCAGACACTGGGATTTTGCAGTGGGATTGAAAACCATTAAGTACAAGATGGTTATAAAAAATAAAAACAAAACAGCATAGGAAGTTTCCTCATATTTTGAATATCAGGTACCAAAAAATCATTCAGGTTTTCTTTTTAAATTATACATCTATATTCCACTAATCTTATTCTCCTTAGTGGCATATGTCAACCTAAGGACAATGTGGGTCCAGTGGGTATAGCATCAGACAGTGAATCAAGATTTATAGGCTCTATCCTCCATCTCTGCCATGACCAGCTGTGTAACCTTGGGAAGATCACTTAACGTCTCTGTGCTTCAGTTTTCCCATCTGAAAACTGAGGATGATATTGCTTACTCACCTTTGTAAAGTCTGTTGAGATCTACGGATGGAAAAATGCTATATACATTCTAAGTGCACCTTTCCCTTTTCTACTCATTTTTTCTAAAACTGGATCTCCTCTTTTGTTCGTACATAGAGAAATGGAGCTCCATGTGGCTAGTGCCTGTCTCCAAACAAAACAACATAAAAATAAATATGAGATTGAAGTTGATCTGTTTTTTTTAACTGAGCAGCCAAGAACATGTTAGCTCTTCAAATACCCTTTTGAATTAGTCTTGCCACTGATGCTATGGGGTAGAGAACATCATCATAATAAATACTGAATCAGATCCAAGCTGGTAATATATGTATTGATATATGTATTTTTCAGGATTTTTGGCAAACCCATCTTGCTGACTATACTGATGAAGGTTGCGAGTAATTGTGTAAGCATTTCTGTGAAAGATAAATGGCCAGACTTCCCAAGGACACTCGGCCAGGCCACATTCGTGAATGTGTGTGTGAGTGTGTATCTGTTTTTTGAAGGCTGACAAGGCATCTTGATGATTTCCTCATTTTGAGGCCTACCCACAGCCAAGTGCACAGCCCCCCTCTCTGAAATGTTATTATTCTGTCGTGAGCCCTGCTTCGGTCAGGATGTTACTTCATTTCCACCTTTTGTCTCGGGCTGAATGTGAATGATGCTCTTTCAGCAATATACGGTCGCTCAAACTCCCTGCTGCAGCCTTACATAAATATACAACACCCGTCTCAGCCTATAACTCACTTCAGGCCTGGAAAAATAGTGACTTCCTTTATTGGTCAGATTCTCTCGCAATTCCCAACAGCTGTATGTTTTCACCTCTGAGGATCCTTATCTTCAAGTTTCCATTTGTCTCAGCACTATTCCAGTGGATTGCCAATAAAAATGATTCCCATTTTTATAACCCTTGAGAATGCAGGGAGCAGGCTTTCCAGAAAAAAAACCTATTTTTTACATGAAAAAGAAAAAAAAATATTTCTTACAACTTTCAGAAGGCAGGTTTAGCCTTCACAATGCAGGCTCCTAAAAATATTTGAAAGCGTGAAACTTCCTGAGCCATCAATGCAATTCCACCAAAATAGTAATGGAGAATCTCAGAAATATCTAATGCCATTCAATCAATAACTATTAATTTTCCATGTGAACTAGAGGAATGGCTGTAAATGGAACAATTATTAACACATGCACATAACCCACCCAGATAGATAGAGCCATATTTACAAAGAATTAAACTTGAGAGCATAAAATAGCCTAGTAACCATATGACAAAGATACACTTAAAGAGATGTAAACACTAGATGCAGGGAAATTTGCCAGGTTAGAGTCAGCTGTATCACTTTGTTTTATTACTGTACAACTGTTTACTGAGAAAAGACAGATAGATGATTGCTGATATACTGTGTGTATTATCAGAAGGGCTTGCTTGGGAGCTTTTTGTGGCCGACAATTGCTGCAGCCCTATGTAAAAACCTGGCTTTGGGAGTTGTTTTTCTTTTAATTCTTCTCTGTCCATCACTCCAGAGCATTAACAATTCTTTTAGAAAAGTTAACTGGCAAAGCATCCAGAGTGCGTTACATCGGTCCCCAAAGAGAACCACTAAATAAGTTTAAATCACTCTTTCAGCATTTAGTCTCCAGAGTTTCATTCAAAGGTAAGCAGTAGAAAGTCTCTTCCCATTCCTGGACTATCAATGGACTTTACCAAAGGAAGTTCAGTTTCAATGATTTCTTCCCTCCCCTCCACCTCTCATTTCTCATCTTAGGGTATGTCTACACTAGTATAGTGTGGAAGCTTCCTACAACAACAGAAGGAGTTTTTCCATTCATGTAGGAGAATGGTAGCTAGGGTGATGGAAGAATGCTTCTGTTGATTGAGGTGTGTCTACAGTGAAGATCAGGTCAACCTAACTACATTACACAGGGAGTGAAGATTTTCATATCCTTGGGTTATTGTAGCGAAGTTGACCCAAGTTTTGGAGAGAGAGCTATGAAAACTTCCATCTGACTATGAGAATCTTATTAGGTTCTTGGGACTCCAGCAAGATCACTTTGTGTCATCAGAATAGTGAAAAAGGACCTTAAATCTAACCTAAATAGGGCAGCTAAGGACTCCCCTGGATTGGGAAAGCCTTATCTGGTTTCAAGCCAGTGTAGGCAGCTCTGTGCCATCTGCTCCATTTAGGTGGCATGTCAAGAAATGGAAAGGAGTGTTCCAGGGGCTAAAGTTTACCATGCTCCAGTGAGTCTTGCTCAAGAAATGGGCCTTAGGGTCCTTATAAGGCAGGGAAAATTGGAGCAGCCTTTAGACTGCTCTTCCTTGTGCCATGAGTTGATCCAGGATTGGGGAAATGAAGCCAGAAATCCTGTGTCATCCACTATCTTAGCCTCTGTCTTGACCAGCTTCTGGCAAAGCCTGGCATTTTCTTAAGTTCAAGTATTCCACTTGTCTGCAGTGTTTTTTTTTTTTTTCTCCCGTTGATGGGCTCCTGATCTAAATGAATTATTGCAAAGGCACATTAAAAAAATAAGCCCAAGAAATGGGATTTGAGGCTATTGTATTTATCTGACCATTATGAGCACTGTAAAACATGCTGTTTCACATTGTAACATAAGCTCTTTTTTAAAGTATGCCCAAAGTATTTGTAATTGTTATCAGGTCCAGATGTATCCGAGTGTCAGCATGAAGCACTGAGAGTTGGCTCAGATGTTCAGAATGTAATTAGCTCAAAGCCCTGTGCACTAAGTTTGTAGTGGAAGCACAGACTGATAATAAAACAAACAAACAAAAAAAGAAAGTGGCAAAGGTTAAAATCTATTGTTTGCGGCGTTAAAGCTGTTCTGGGCAAAGCTGAGGCTGGCTGTTTCAGTGCTCGAGTGTTCAGATTCCAAATGAGATCAGGAATGAGTCAATGACAATGTTAGCCTATTTTGAACTAACCTTTACTTGACATTACTTTCACAATAGTGGCTCAGACATTTGGACCTTCCTGCCTCTGACTTGGGCCAGTCCCCAGTGCCCGTACACCCACTCCTTACTGTACATCTAATCAGTTTATGAAATCCCATATACCATGGGGTAATTATTCCTGAACCATAGAGGTGAATACTTTTTACAAATCTATATATTTACCAGCTTTTTTTTTTTTTTTCCAAATCAAAGCAAAGTCTGACTTGATGATTTGCCAGGTATGCACTTTGTAAGAGAATACACTGAACTGGCTGGTATGTGTGTGTGCTAGTGCCCGCTGCTGGATGGAAACAGACCTGCATAACTGCGTTTCTTGGTCCCAAAACTGTTGAAAGCAAATGGAGATTCTCCTACAGCGCAAGGGTTTTGGAGCAGAGAAATCTGATCCCTATTTCAACAACCACCATAACATTCCAAGCAGCTGTTGTGTGAAGTATAATGACAAGCATGAAATTCTGAAGTAGCCACAGGCTTCTTGCAATAACGTATGTTTCTGCACTGATGGTTAGGTTAAAAAATCTTATACTCACTGAGAAGCATTGATATTTACAGTGTTTTGCATAGATGAAATGCTTAGAGATGTGGGTTCATTTAAATATAGATATTGACTTCTTACATCACTCACAAATGCAATACACAATATTTAATAACATTAATAAGGCAGAGGCAGATACCAGTGCATGACAGGAAATTCAAAGCTGAAGGTAACACACTGATCTTAACTCCCACTGTTTAGAAAAATAAGACAGAACAGCCTGAATGAAGGACAGAGTGTCACAGCCTTAACTTGTACATTTCCTGGCCTTTGTTAGTTTGTTTTGCAGCCTTCACATTCTTTAAACATAGGCTTGTTTGGTTTTAATTTCCTTTTGTTGGGGAAAAAAAAAAAGAAAGAAGAAACATGTTTCGGGGAGGTTAAGAGTTGTTTGAGGGGATGGTTAGAGCATGGTTTCTAATGTTCTTTTTATACCCACAGCTGAAATTACCTATGTTTTTTTTCCTTTTACTATGCTTAGTGCAAGAGAACAAGTGCTAGCGAGGCATTGTAGCTCAGTGGAAGAGCACTTGTTTTAAGAGAGGAAGGATGCTCTGGTGCTTAGGTTAGGTTACTAGCCTTGAACTGGGGCATCCTGGCTTCAAGTCCCTGCTGTCCCATGGAACCTCTGAAGTGACTTTGGGCAGGTCATCTAACCTCTCTGTGTCTCAGATCCCAGTCTATAAAATGGGGATCATAGCCCTTTCTTATCTCAGGGGTGCTGTGAAAATAAATGCATTAATGATTGCTAGGTACAACACTGATGTGGGCCCTAAAAGTACTATAGATAGATTGAGAACCTTGCAGAGTGAAGTCCTCTCTTCAGCCACAGAACGGGTTTGGCATTAGTAGCTGGTCCTATAGCCCCCTTCCTGTCCCGGGGGACTATCCCTAGGGGTGTGATGGAATTGGCTATCTCACCCCTCATGTTTTCCTCCTCACAGTGACCCCACACAGCTGGATGTCAATGACCCTCCCCTCATGCACTGCTGTCACATTTGTTAAGACTGTTTTGGTCCGATAAAAGAGGGATAATTTGTGGCTATGTGCAAATCAGCAAAGAACCTGGAGTCTGAGAGGTTGGCAGGGATGAAGAAGCCATTGCAAACAGAAGGGAATAACAATGCGGGAGAGAACTGGTGAGAAGGAAGAAGAGTTTCTGTAACATGCCCCTCTACCCCCGCCCCCCCCCCCCGAATCCCTCACGTTGACATTCCTGAAGAGAAGAGCAGTGTCTAGGAGACTGTTTATCATGGGCTGGATTCCAAGCTCATCAAACTCAGTGAACCCCCCATTGGCCTTTGCATCAGGCTCCAGTATCATAGGTCCACAAGATACCAAGAGTGGGCTGTTTGTGGCCATGAAAATTAGCACAAGGGGGAGTAAAGGGGAAACTGGCATCCTTGAAATGATGAAGGAGCTGTTCAGCAAAAGGAATATTCACCACCCATTGTTCTTCCCCTCCCCCACCCTCTGGATTTTGCAAGCTCTCACACCTCCAATTACTAGTTAATTTTTTTCCCCTCTAGTCTCAGTTTTGCAAAGTCAACATGGCTTATGAAAATCAAGTTGCATTCTGTATACTTAATACATCATCCCTAAGAATAATCATTCTGGAATCTGAACTTGTTTCTGTTATCTGCTCAGCTTGACAATGATTTATGAAGCAGAAAACAAGACAGCTTCATTTTCATAAGGCAGCACAGACCTTCTGGACAAGGAAGAGCTCTGATAGTTGTTTTGACTAGTAAACTGAAACAAACATGACACAAAAGTCAATACAACTGCAACATCAGCCTCTCATTTTACAAAGTAACTTTCCTCAGCTAGGGCAATCTGACAGTCAAAATGTTGTGATATTCAATAACATTCTGAATCTTCGCTAATTACAACTGCAGTGGATTTACCATAATGGACATGTTTGATGCAAAATAAATGTGTGGTAACCATTCACAAAACATGTCAATTTAACAGTTAAAAGGACATGGACATGGTATTCTTCATATAGATAGACTGATATTAACTCTTTGAAACTTTAAATTGAATTCATGCTTATATAGCAATATATATGTTTTAATAAACCGGAGGATGCCTTGAAATTTCAAAGCTGTCAGTGTATTCTATGCTATCACATACTCAGAACCTAATGGATAAAACTCTCATAAGCCTTCTCCAAAGGCAGATCCTTACCATGTGAGCCAAAAGTGAATTTTCACCAGCTGCTAGCCGTGCAGGGCACATAACACATGGTAGAAACACTGGAGCCCATTTACCACTCGGTTGATTATGTAATAAAAAATAAAGGAGCAGTATGTACACAATGTAGTCCCTACAAACAAAAGAGATAGCTGTGGGAGACAAGACAAGGTGAATAGGACTTTTCATGATATTTTAAAATTTCTATTAAAAGCGTTATTTTATATTATGTTTGTAGCTAAACTTTTCCTCAGACACAACAGTCTTCTGCGAGTGCATGAAATCCAGAAAGTAAAACTGACCAGCCCAATTGCATTGTCCAAGACAAGTGCAAAAAATAAACAAACTATGTAAATAATTAAAAGTATCTGTTTCTTTAACATCATTTTTTCATGATCTAGGTTGTTATTATTAACACAAGTAAGGACATTATATATATATATATATATATATATATAATTATATATATATATAATTAAAAGAACATTGTCTATATATATAGAGAGAGAGACTTTAAAAGAACATTGTCTATATATGTATATATATATATAAAGAGTATGTCTATATGTATATATAGAGAGACAATGTTCTTTTAAAGTTCACCCTTCAGATACAATTCAGTTAACTTGTCACTAAACAGATTGAACAGACTTTGGAACCCTCTCTTATAAAGCAGGATCAGAATGGCTGAGGGATGTCTATCAGGTAGTATGCACAGTCAAGATGCTTTAGGGGGCTGATGCTTTGGCTCACTGAAGTTAAAAAAAAAAAGACATCTGTTGCCTTCAGTGGGCTTTGGATTGCGCCTTTTGTGAAGTAAGAAGATATAGAATGACTGCCACAGAATATTGCATCCATTGGCAAATTTGTGGGCAAGTATCACATATTATATCTACATGAAAAGAAAACCATCAGAAAGTTTTTTGTTTTGTTTCAAAGTGAGAAGCACATTATTAAACCAAACCTGCTTTCTGACTAAAAGATTAAACAAGGACTTGATTCTGATCTCATTTGCGCTGTTACAAATCAGCTGAAGTCAATGGAATTACACCAGGATAAAACCCAAAGTCAGTCAATCAGAAACAGGCACAAGTTGCTTAATTTTTTTCCTCCTCCTTTTCTTTATATAATCAAGTTTATGAAATACCATGTAGACCCAGGGCTGAAAAACTCAGGATTCTTCATGGATTTTTGCACACGAAGCTTGTTTCTCTGTATAATCCACACATATGGAAGCTGGCATAGCCACAAATGAAGCTGCATCGTGGTAGGTGGGCAGGCTGGCAGAAGGCACTTGAATAATACCAGCAAGTCAGCAGGGAGTCACCTCATCAATGCTACAGGGACATAAAATATCTTCAAATTTCCCCCCCGCACCCTCAACTTTGATTTACCTCCCCCTTATTTGTTTGAATAAATGAAACTGCAAATCAGAACATCAACACTTGAATAATATTCTATTTTAGAGGCTTTACAGTTAAATCACTCAAACTGGCTAAAGAAGCACTGACGTTTTAGTCCCAGCTTCAGCACAGAAGTAAATTGTGTACTTGACTCTAACAATCTTCCAAGATATAAAGCCATTTGACTGAGGTCATACTTAAGATAATATAACTCTCCTTGATGAGGTTCATTTACATATTTGTTTTCCTTGCCCGAGCCCATTTTTTGTGTAGATTTAGTGCAGTTGTTTACAATGCCAGGATTTTTATGATCAAGGTCACACATGAGAATATTTACAATGCCAGGCATAAACATGACTCCTACTTAAGAAGCATATCCTGTTCCCAAATGAGATCCAAGTCCTGCTTATAATGTCGTACATTTACAAAGCACTTAATAAATGTTTATTTTCAAACACAATTATAAACAATTATTGCATTGTTGCTGTAGTGTATCCCAGTCAACACTAGCATTGTAAGATATTCATTAGCCAATATACTCCTCCTGTAAAGGCTGATTGACTTTTACTCTTTCATGGGCTTCTGCTTTTTCTACCAACCTTCAGGAGACAGCACCTTGCTTGCTATCACACTGTTTCACAAATTATTCTCCAAACTGGTTTTTAAAAAATGCTAAAAATAATGGTCTTTGTATTTCAAATAAACTATATTTATCAGGGACACATCCCCGCGTCTGTCAATAATCTTCTACAGAGAATGATGGATTCTCCTTGGTACGGAGATTGTTCAAAACAAAAGCAATGCCATACATGCATGTTCTCAGGAAAGTGACTGGGTTTTCTGGCCATGGCCCCTGCCCCTTTGTGTGTAATCCACAAATATCCTGGCAACAGGAGTCTCTTGTTGGGGGGGGGGGGGTAACAATGGGGAGATATAACACACGCACTGTAATTACATGAGGAACCCATTAATTACGTAGTTTCCAATATCCTCTAAAAGGGTTGCCCACCCCTAACTACATATTTATACATATTTACTTGTTAATCAATAAAGGAAAATGGCTACATTATTTTGATTAAAATAGCAACCCTATGTGTGGTAATAAAATCAAATTGGAGGAGGGGGGGAAGGGAAAGGAGCTAAGTGTCAGCTCTCCTCCAGCCTATGATATATGATATTTTCAGGCTGCTAGGAGAGCAGACACATTAAGAAAATAGTGCTAATGATATTAAAGTACTTTACAAGGCTTGTTACTAAGCGCTGACAAACCTGTCAAGTGTATAATGTAGGAGGCTATCGTAGCGTTCTCAGAAAACCATACCCCTACCCCATTTCAGTGCAATCTCCTAATAATGGAGCTGCTATAAATTCTAGCCAGCAATGGGACAGAGTCCTGGCTTCTCACCCCAATGTGAAGACATGATAAATATAAAAGAAAATGGCTGTCAGTTTTGGCGCCCGAACCTTATTACAAAGTCTTAATCTTACTGGCCTCAGCACCTTTTATCACCGCCTTGTTATGAGCTGATGGCTTTTTTATTTGCTGGGAGATGGAGGATGTGTCATTTGATGTCCTTTTATGTAGCCACTGCTCTGTCCTCTCATGGAAAAAAAAATCGTTTTTATATGTTTATTACAGTAACCGATTAAATGCAAGGCTCATGCTGTGTTTGGTCCAGGCAGCTTCCTGGTAGATTTCAACAGAGGCTACGATTAGATAGATAGACTTATTAGGAACACGGGCACAATGGAGCATTGTTTTCATTTTCCTGCTCCTGGAGTGTCGGTATGGCTATTATTATTTATTATTATTTATTGTTTTGTTTTCCTTATGGATTTTCCCCTCTTGCCAAGGTCAAGAGGAAACGGTATGTCCTGGCTCATACTCTTTCTATGAGTGTCAAGCTGTGAAGATGATGGGCCAGTAAACAAAGTTTGACTCAGATCTCAGCTCAGGTTCAATCAGTTTGAACTTTAAGATGAGCTATCTCGCAATTATCCAAATATTATTCCTAAACCTCACTGCTGACTTCCTGTCTTCTTCATTTATGGCAAACAAAAGGCTGAACTCCACTTGAAACAATGACCCTGTCAGAACCTTTATCCTCCCCACCCTCAACTCCAGCAAAGTGCCAACATCAGGTACTTAACTAAAGATGACAGTGATGGGTTGCTTTCAAGCAGCGGCCAGAGACTCCATTGCTTGTTCTTAACCTCAGTCTGAAGAAAGTGTGGCCTACTCTGTTGATGTGGGGAAGTCCCTCCACTCTTGTTTAGTCTGCCAGATAGTGATCAGCCACTGCGGCAGGATTAACCGATTAACAGAGTCCCCCATTCGGTAAGAGTCCTGATGGTTAACCGAGGACAAGATCCAAATCAGGATGTCACCATCCAAAGGCAGCAGCTAAATCAGGGAAGGAAAAAAGGTTCTTCGCTCCAGGTGAGCCAACCATGAGCTATGCTAAGTTTGCTTCACCTGGGAGTCCCTAGGGGCCCGGTTGTGCAAAGTACTGCCTTGCCCTCAAGTCACAAATGACTCTAGTGGCAGTTGAGGGTACTCTACTCTCTACAAGATTGCTCAGTATCTTAGCTCATAAGGATATTTCCCTGCTCCCTTTCATCTGAGTAACTCAAACCACATCTTCCCTCCCTTCCTTCCTTATTTCCCACCAGGGCTCCATGGTTTATAACAAGAAAAGCAAGGTGTGCATGAAGGGTCGGGGAAAAAAACCTAGTTTTAGTTTAAAAGCGAAGGAAAAGTCATGGCTCACACTACTTTAATGAATATTAAGTTGTTTGTCACATAAATACCCTTGTTATTACAGCAAAAATGTTCACTTGATAAGAAGTAACTAACGTTTAAAATCATTGGAAAATCCTCAGTTTCCAAACCACTGCAGCCAACTTTGTAAGGACATTCAGGGCAGAGTCTTGCTCAGTTGCAGACTGGCTGGTTTAAGGTGAAATATCCCTATAAGCTGCAGTTTGCATCACAGAAATGATCCTGTGAGAAACAGCCTGAAATGTGTATGTGTGGGGGGGAAGAGGGGAGCAAATTCTGCTCTCAGGTAAACTGGTGTAAATGCAGAGACACTCTTCTGTTTTCAATGGAGTGATTTCATATTAATATCTGCATCACCAAGACAGAATTTGGCCTAGAGTTTTCAAAACAAAAGTATAATGGTCTGGTCAATCTGATTGTAAGCGGGTGGGACTCACCCCTGTGGCACCTCCTGCTGGAGTCCTGGGAATTAGCTCTACTTCCAGCCTTGGAGCGCCCTCTGCAGGCCAGTGTCCCACTTACACCCGGCCCCCATGTCCCTCCCGGACCCAATGCCCTTTGTACGCCAGGTGCTGCCTCCTTGGCAGTACCCCCACTCCCTGGGTCTCCCCACCCCGGGGAACCCTCACCCAGTATCCCCACATCACCTCAGTCATGGCTACTACCAGTCCCCGTCTAGCCCCGCGCCCTGGGGCAGACTGCAGTATAAAAGCCAGTGGAGTCATCACAGGCAACAAGGGGTTTGGACTGGCTGCTTTTATCCACCCTCAGGCTGCCCCTCTGCAACCCCAATACCCATATGGGCCTGGGAAGTTGCTGGCCTAGGGCTTCCCAGCTCCTGAGGCCTTTCCCCAGCTCTGCCTCACTCTAGGTCCCCCAGGTGAGTTCCTCCACAGCCAGGCCTGTCTCTCTCTCCAGCCAGAGAGAGTCTGCCTGAGCTTCTGGCTCCCAGCCTTTATAAGGGCCAACTGGGCCCTGACTGGGGCGTAGCCCAGCTGCGGCTACTTCCCTCACTCAGCCCAGCTTCTAGCTCTCCAAGGGCTGGCTTTTCAGCCCTTCAGGGGCAAGAGCAGGCGACCACCCCACTACACTGATGATTAAACTGGAGGAATAATAAACAATAAGGGAGAAACAAAGATGGGTAGATGATATGTGAGTGCTCATGCACACAAGCATAATATCCATGGCAAAGATGGGTCCCATAAAATATTATTATGTATATTTCACTGGTACCTAGAGGCTGCAACTGAGATTGGGGCCCCATTGTGCCAGAAACTCTATACATAGTTGGGAAAAGTTCCCCCACAAAGAACTTACAATTGTAATAGACATGACAAACCAAAAGGTGGGCGGGGGGGGGGCGGAAGGGAGGAGAAGCAGAGCCACAGAGAGTGGAAGTGATATGACCAATGTCATTCAGCAGGTTAGTGGCAGAGCTGGGAACAAAACCCAGGTCTTTTGAGTCCCAGCCCCAATCCAGTCCAGTGCCTCATCCGCCGGACCATGCTGCCTGCCCAAAAGATGCCCGCTTTCCATGTATAACAGTAGCCCAAAAACTCTAATGCACAGAACTTGGGGTTAAAATGCCCCTTCTGCATCCTTACAGTTCTTGGACTGTTAACTTGTTGTACTTCTTTGAAACAGTGTTTGCACTTTAACAGAAGCCTTCAGGATGAGTGGGCTCTGGAACAGCCCTGAGTGTGATTATTACTGTAATAAGGCACTCATGGCTTGCTATAGCACAAGGGGGGGAAAAAAACCCTGATGAAAAACTCATTAGGATGGGAAAGGCAAATTGCTTTACTGGAGATTTAATTAAAAAGGGAACAGACCTCCCCATTTAAAGGTTGGTTTGCACCCCTTAAATTACAAAAAGAATTCACGGCTGAAATCAACACACAATGCATGTTAATAAGAGAAAGCAGCAAGCTGAGGGACTGATCTGGACGTTCTCAATCCCAGCTAACATAATCCCAGAACAAACTAGCCATTCTTTGACAGCTCATCTCCCACTAGCTACCTGACTGCTAGTTAGGGCTAGAACTTGTCTGTGTTGGGGCTGGCTAGTGTTTTAATGTATGAAGATAGCTTGGCTTGTGTGAAACATAAAATAAAATGTGGGTAAAGGCTCTGTTTACCCTCCCTGCCCCCCCTTATATGTAGATATAGAGATGATATAGAGATAGATAGAAATATCTATAGATACAGATATAGTTAGATATATCTGTTTTCTTCTTTTTGCTTCTGGAGCTCTGTGGATGTGTTATCTCCCATGGGAGAGTTTGATGAAGGTTATCCATTGTCACCCAGTGTTATACTGGGATGTCAGGACATCATGAATAAACGGTTTACATGAGATGCTGCCTCTAAGTGCATCCTCAGAAAACTGCCATTGCCCTTTGCTGAGAAAGTTAACATCATAAAGTGAAGGCTGCCTCCGACCAAATGGGAATGACATTGCAGATTAAGGGCTCTTTAAATTATGCATTTAGTTCAGACTCCCGGGGAGACAGTGTATGAGATAAAGCTAGCAGACTTACTGTGCTATGTGCCTGTGGAAGCAAAAAGGTTTTTTTTTTTGGTTTTTTTTTTTTTTTTGGTTTTTTTTGAGAAAAACTTCTGTAGAGGTAAAAAAAAAAGCTGCATTTTTTTAAATGCACATTTTATGTAAGCGAGGGACAGAGGCAGGTGAAGAAAAGGAGAGAATTTCCTGGTGTGTGGGTAGTTTTAGTGCAACACTCTCGGTTTCAGGAATTTGTCCCTATTATCTGAATCAGGGTGATGTTCCCCCAACATCTGCAGCATTTTTCTGCAACCTTGATGATCCCAACTCATGCGGCAGCCCCCAGGACACTCCAGTGCTCAATGAAGTACTGCGTTTTGTACCTGCCCACCTGGGTCGAGCTAGAAGTTATTTGTCCCTTGGTTTGCATGTAGCCTTATAACCTGTACCTTCATTTAGCACAGCTGAAATTGCAAATTCATGTTGCTTAAAAGTGCCATAACATCATAAGTGGGACAGTTTTATGATAGCTCTGAATTACCAGACAATACTGACACATTCCGTGTGCACTTACTTTGCCTACCAGTTATGGCTGTATTTATCTGTCCATGTGTCACTCTGTGTCTAACGCATCTATTTATCAAGTTGAGATGGTTCTTCTGGAACTGAGGGCTCTTAGTGCATTGTTAGAAGAAGAAGAATTAATAATAATAAAGCCCATCTTGTTCCTTTGCAAATTTATTTTGTGGCTTTTGTATCTTTTCCAGTTCTTGCTTATGTTTGTAAGATGCGTTTTCTGGAAATTCAGAATTTCATATGGAAAGCAGTAAGGGTCTAGTTTACTGATGTTACACCACGACACATGAGCTCACACAAGTTATCTACAGGTGAATTCTTAAAACTAGGGGTAGTCAAGTTGGCATGCAGAGAAGAAACATATTGACCATTGTAAGAAGTCAAGCTTGAACCTTCACTGGGGGGCTGGCGTTCTGTCTATTTTATTTTTTCCATCCTATGGACTCAGTGCTGAGCCTGGCTCTTTGTGTCCCTTTGTGTGGCCCAATGACATCTGGCTGAAATAGGCAGATGGTGATACCCCCCAGTGCCAGGTGGCACACACCTGACCCTGTGCCACATCTGCAAACTCCAGCATACAGGGAATACTGGAGGCAGAAGAGGGTGTGAGTATGAGTGTGCAATCCCAAGGGGCATTGCAGCCAGGGCATAGCTTACAGCAGCTCTGAGGCTGCTCTAAACTGTGCTGCCAGAATTGGTGCGCTACAACCAACTCTTTTGTAGCTCCCCGATTTCTGCTGAACCCAATAGAGACTCGGTGCAGGAGAGGATTCAGTCCTCTGTCTGTGCTCTTTAGAACAGAATTGTAACCAGACGTTTCTGTGAGAGGGGCTGTTCTATCTGTATTTCTAAAGAGGGCAAGAAGTGAAAGTGTCAGAAGAATCTCATAAGGTAATCAATTTTGCAGAATCAAGAGGTTTGCATGTGTTCTGGCTGTACACCCAGATGTTTGAGTGCTGGTTTGCCCACTACTTCTCACACACTATACATGTTTTCCATGTTACTCTTAAATCTTTATGGTCAGAATTAATGACAGTCTTGCATTTACATAACCTCATCCATACAAATATATCCCAAATTGCTCTACCACAAATTTGCTAATAGACTGAGCACAGTATGGTCCAAATCCTGCATGAGTTTTACCAGAGTAAGAACTGCAAGATGTAGCCCTGCTTATACTTCTGAGAAATCACTTTACACAACACAGGAATGCTGCCACCTCTGGAATGGACTGCAGCAGCTTCTTAACAGAGCACAAAAACACTGCACCATAATTGAGCACCAGATGTGACGTTTACCTTCTCCAACTGAAATCACAAGAGAAATGTAGGTTTTAAAAATCTGGTTTTAAAAATATTTGACTTGAGTCTAGGGGTCGGAGTCAAAATCTTTCCTTTGTGAAAACTTCCAGGGAACAGTCAATTATCACAAGTTGTCAGGGCTTTCTCTCTCATTCAGAAACTGGTATCCCCAACGACACAAAGCCCATTACTACTGTTCTTGGGTGAAGATTTGGTACTGATTCTGAAGAATGCCACTTCTTAAATCTGGTATTCTATCACCTGCTATCTTATTGGATTTTTGAATTTTCATTAGAGAAGGTCTCTCATCCAGACCTAACTTCGCAAAAAAGCTCAGAAAAAGATGAAGCAAAAAAGATAAAGCAAAAGATAAAGATAAAAAGATGGAGCAAAAAACCTCACAACACAAAACCCAAGTAACATCCCTATTCCTCAACAAGGAGAAATCTTTGGCTTATTTTCCCCCCTGCTAGACAGACAGGAAAATTATTCCTTAAAGGAGGAAGAAGAAGAGAATTTGCAGTATCCCCTTAATCAGTACTTGCAGTGTATCATCAACCTTATCATCTCAGTGGTAATAGCTGTTTGACAAGTAGGAATAAAAACGATATTTTTCTGAAAATGAGACCACAATCTGGTTTTTAAAAATCACCTGATGTAAGGTGTCTATTAATTTAATTTGATTCTAGGATAACAGCTTGCCCAAAAATGTCTTCTGCAAGTCAAGCACAGCATTTCAATCTGTCATCTTGTATTGACCTAACATGGAAATATAGTGTGCTGTACTTTCATCAAGCTTGCAAGGATGGTATAAATTGATAATTCAATAGGAATATTTTTAAAAAAATATTATCAACTTGCTCTTTGTTCTGTCACATGCAGAATGGGAGATTCACCCAAAGCAAAGGACCTGCACTGATCCCTGCTCTGGACTGCATTCTTTGGGGGAGCATGGATGGGCTAGCTATAGAAATGGGGTAGGCTCTAATGGCCTAACTTCTGTGCCTGAAGATTGAGTGTTGAATTTATCCTCTATAGACTCGTATTTGGGCAGAGAACAGAATGAGTTAATTTTAGCTGGACAGAGATAATTACATCAGCATGTATGCTAATATATTCTACTGCCTTGCTTGCTTGTTTGGAGAGATCAAAGTTACTTCAACAATTGTGGCATCGGATGAAAGGGTATATAAAAAAATTTACATACCCAGTACATTCACTTATCTCCATAGACTTGGACTGTCTTGCCAGTATGACTTTAGTGGCTTATTCAGTTGCTCAAAGTAAGGTATGTGCAATGACACCAACTGCACAGTATAAATTTGAAAACAAGCTTATCTGAGTTATATTTAAGTGCATATCTTCATTCAAATTTAAAATGAAACGCCTCAGCTATTCAATTTCAATAGGAAACATTTAATAATGCAATAATATTGTTGTAATAAACTTTAAAACTTCATTTGTAACCATTCTCCTACCTGATTACTACAAAACACTTTTCACATTAAATATTGATGGTTAAGTCAGGGTAACATAGCTATTTCATTTTAGTTATTATAGTTGATTTCAATACTGAAAAATATGTGCTATGTTAGCTAGTTTTGGTTGAATTCAGAGGTCACATGATTTCTGATCTCTGATTGGTAGAGTAACTCTTAGACTTTAGCTTTCAGTACAATATTCCTGTATTTATGAACTAGAAAATGGCTTTCCATGAATCTTCTCCAATATTTGCTAAAATTGTATTGTATCTGTGAACATTCCAGACAGTAAACTTATTAGCTAGATGCAGAAGGGGTGCAAATACAGTCAAAGCAAACTCATTTAAAAATCAAATGAATATTCCCAAACCAATTTTTGCAGTATTCATCCAGATCTAGATATTGATTAATAAACAAGGAGTGCCATCATGTTATTACCTAAACAACTTCCTTATCCTTAGAAACCTGCAGCCATGACTGCATCCTAAAACACATCTGATGCTATATAGACTCTGTTGTAATTGTAAGGAACAAAGTGTTAGCTTAGCTCAGTGGAGCAATCATTGATTTCTAATTTCAAAAAATGAGTGGTCAATAGTCTGGTCTTTAGCTGGAAAGGCAAATGACCTGGTAAATTGCATGAGGGCTTCTTCACTATAAGTACAATTGGACCAACACTGTGTAATTAACAGATACCACGATTGGTGATGGGAGAATCTCCTCAAGGTTGGGGTTTCATTTCTGTTCATATAAGCAATGTATCCAAACAGTTTAGATGCTTATCTGCACTTCAGTGGTAAAGAAATACAATTGGGATTTCCACAAGTATCGGTATCCTTGTAAAATTCCCTTATTTCCTGAAAAAAGAACAGGAGTTCTTATGCTCAAATAAATTTGTTAGTCTCTAAGGTGCCACAAGTACTCCTGTTCTTTTTGCGGATACAGACTAACACGGCTGCTACTCTGAAACCTTATTTCCTGAGTGAATTGGAATTTGTTTTACAGCATGCCTACTTCCCATGGTCACGTTGACTTCCCAGCCTTGAATATAGTTTGACTTACCTGCCATTCCTCCATCAACTCTGTTGGAGCCCATTCTATTCTTGTTGAAGTGAATGGGAGTTTTGCCATTGACTTCCATGGTGACAACAGGATTGGGGCTCTTAGAGCTTGGCTATCCCCCCTGAGATCTCAATAAGAAGAAGGGACCCTCATCCATCATTGAATAGAAGGGGGTCAGCTGCCTCTATGGTAATACCCTCCTTTCCAGGACCACATATAAAGACCTTTATGGGGAGTGGACTTGATGGACATCATCCCCCTTAGAAGTCTGTGGGGATTCGCTAATCATAAACCCCAACTTGGCAATGTATTTAAGCTTGTGCCTATTACTCCCATTGACTTCAGTGGGATACTGCTCACATTCTTAAAGCTAGGCACATGTTTAAATACCTTTCTACTTCTGGACAAAACCAGTATGGAGATGTGCAAGGATTAAAACAAACAGCCACTACTCAGAATTGACTGAACTGTTTCAGTCCTTTAGGTATGGGCTTTCTTTGATTGGAGGTGAAGATTTAAGTCAGTATTTAATTTTTGTTTGTAGTTATTTGTCCATCACTATTATTTGTTTGTTTGTTTGTTTTATTAAACAGAATATCTGAATAGTAGCAATGAAGGTTCACAGTGTCTGGGCATCATTCTGAATACAGAGAAATCTATATTTAGAGAAGACCATAGGAATTTGCAAAAAATTGTTGCTTAATTGCTTGGAGGTCTTGTAATAATGGTGACACCAACTACGCTCCATCTATAACTGGGATTTCCAATGTTTCTATTCATCTTGGTTTGTAAGTGTCATTCATCATTATTAGTTATTTATTATGGTTGTGGCTAATGTCCAGGCAAGTTCAAGGCCCAATTGTGGCAGGTGCTGCACAAATACATAATAAGAGAGTTCCTGTTCTAAAGTCCTTCCAGCCTAAAGAGACAAGACAGCAGTGGATGGGAGAGGACAGGGCCACAGAGAGGTGAAGTGACTTGCTCAATAGGTCAAGGCCTGAATAAAGAAGCTGTTCTGGGTCCCCATCCAGAGCCCTCTTGTCACACTGCCTGCCACACAAATAAATGAAAGGAAGACTATTAAAGATCATCCAACACCTAGTTGATTCCCAACTGTTTATTATTCAATAACACTGCAATACAAACAGGGAATGTTGGCTCACACCATTTTCACGTGCAGGTCCAAAGCTAAAACCATTGAAATGCATTCAAACCACTGTAGTGCAACAGAGTACTTCATTCATTCACATTTGATTATCTAAAAGAGTCCAGGAGGAAGAACTGCTTTTGTACAGATTCTGTGAGCATTTTTGCCAACATGTCTTTAATAATTAATTGGTCCCCCATATTTCTACACTATGTTACTGTAGAGTAGATTTTGTTGGAGTATTTGAATAGTCCATTTCTTCCTGGGGTGATACTTTACAATGCTCACTCAGAACTGCCCTGAAATTTCTTCCATTTCACTATCTTTTTTTTTTTCCATCTGCTGATTCATGTCTGGTTTTAGCCAGCATGCTGCAGTTTTTTTTATTTTGATCAATAGTTTCAGTGTTGTGAGTGGCAGTTTCTCCAGCATGACAGCATGTGTCCAATATAACATTGGACCCATGTATGTGATCTCTGGTCATGATAGAGAGATGATCTCTGAATATAGGTGACTTGCAACTTAAAACCCTTTGGGGATATTTTAGAGGGGTCTTTTAGGACAGTGGTCACCTAATAGGTATAACCTCTAGTACAGGTTCCAGAATGGCAGCATTTTCAGCTCTATAACTTGTAACATTCTGAGTAATGTTCTACATCTCATGCAATTCAGCTTCCTTTTTTCCCCCTCCAGCTAGCTCTGGCCCCTTAGTTGTTTGTGTGGTGTCACTATGAATGTGCTTGGAGCAGAGTTATATGGCATCATTTGGAGAAACATTGCGTTAATAACCAGAGTTCAAGGGCAAAGGATATAAACGGAGCAAATTACAAGTCTGACCAGATATATGGCTTTTGCTAAAAGGAATATGGGCTGCTACTTTATTTACTGGGCACTGGTGCACTTGCAAAAGTGCTCAAGAAAAAAGAAAATATGAACACATTTTTAAACCTCTACGTTGTTGCTTAGGAAAACAATGCAAATTCACAGAATAGAAAAAGGGCTGGAGAAAAGAACAGAGATTTTCTGTTTCCTAAAATTTACAATACCCCAAATATCAAAGTGGGATCATATGCCTTTCCGAATCTATTCTCAAGCATGTCCACACTGGGTAGAATCTAAATTCATCTTCTGTCTGGGATTTGGTGGTATTAACACAGACGTTAACAACAAAATAATATAAAGTTCAGCTCAACCATTCTCCCCAACCTTAGCTGCAACTAGATTCCTCTTTCGGACAGCTCAGCCCACACCTAGATCCTCTCTCCTCAGAAAGCCACTCCAATCTCCCTTACATCAAGGTTGGATAATGAGCCACCTGCCTCAGTGAGACAGCAGAACACATTTAACATTCCTAGAAGGATCAAAGCCTGCTAACAGGATGGAGTATTTCAGGCAGACACTGCCATCTTGTAACAGGGTGGGATTATTTTATTTCACAGCCCATAATTTCCTTACCATTATTGGGCATGGTAACAGCGTAATGGAACACTTTATTGTTCTGATCTTTTGAGACTGCAGAGCACCGTGAATTTTATATTAACTCATTTTTTTAAAGTTGCATTGTTTGGGATTTTTGTAAAGTACAAGTGAAACTACAGAAAACAATCTATTTTTGATTATTCTTAGACACGTATATTAGTGCTCGTCACTGGACAAAGACACGGGATAATACAAAATGTGGAGAACAATCGGAAGTGGTAGAAAGATGTTCAAAATGAGGTCTGTTCTGTCTCAATTTCTGTGCTTCTCTGATTTTTCCCATGGTTATATTCTGCAAATCTGTTTTTTACAGCCTGATCAACAAATTTGCAAAAAAATCAATTTCTGAAATGAATTTTTTCTGAAAACATCTGTTGTCATTCTTTGTCAGAGAGCCACAGAGAATATTAAATATAGCAAATTGCCCATGATCTCTGGACTCACATAAGCTCTGAAAATATTAATAAAGGTTTATTCTTGTGTCATAAGTGTTTTATGATGCAAAGGGGGATGCAAAATGCATCTTTTGTGGAAAAAAGAAAATTGACAAGTATTTCATATAATTCCCCAGAAAATATTTTAGATTTTCATTCCTTCTCTACACTTTTTGAAGTTTATGGGCTAGATCCTCATCTGCTGAGGATCTGGACCTATATTTTTCCACAGAAATGTTGTTTCTTATCATTCTAATATAATGTCAAATAAGGGATGTGGTGATAAGCGCATATGAGTCAGATTTAGAAAAATAATAATGGACATAATTTTCCCATAGCACAATTTAATTCAGAGGTTTTTATCTTATTCTATGGATCATAAACTACAACTAGGATCAATAGAGGTGTTTTATAACCAAGGTAAGCATCTGGTTCCTTGGGTTTTCTCTGACTGAGACCTGATTCCACTGGTGGTATAAGCCAGTGTTGGTTTTGAAGTGGAATAATTCAGGTTTGTGGAACACTAAGCTTCTCCAGTTTCCTACACAGCATATTTTTTTCTCCCACTGGGACATAATAGAAACTAATCTTCAAAATCTAAACATTCCAAGTCAAGTCCTTTTGTTAAGTCATTTTATTCATTTCATTTGGTCCTGTTACAACCCCGAGACCACTTGTATTTACATATACGGAGAACCCTGCTGCTCAGAACTCTCCACTCACAAGACAGGGCAATTAATCATTCCCAAATCCTCCTGCCGTGCACTCATTGCCTCCGACAGCCAGCGTAGCCAATCAGAAAGTGCAGGTGGGACTCAGACCTGCAGGAAAGCTTTGCACCCTGACCCACTACCAGTGTGCTCGCTTCCCTTTCAGTCTTGTCACTGTGTACGAATAACACCATTAGCAGTGTCCTTGTAATCAACTAACCATACTAAATTCAGAAATGGACAGGTATGTGCGTTGATTTTGTGATTTCTTTCAAAAATTCAAAAGCAGCAGGAGAGCTGAAAATGTAACTCACAATCGAGAGAGGCCAAAGGATTCCCTCCTACCATTTGTGAGTGAAAATGGTTCACTGGGCTTGAACCTGCATTCCTTCCGCATCCACACATCGTTTCAAAGCCAATTAGATATTTTTGGGTAGCAACAGTACCACAAAAGGCTTAGGTTAATTGTGTGTCTGAGCCGAAGTTTTCAGATTTCGGTGACTAGAATTTGGCACCTGAGTAAGTATCCCGATTTTCCTCACACATTGACTTCATCTCCCAGTGAAGGAAACTAGGGTAATAGGCGACTTGCAGATGCTAGACATAATATACACTGCTTTTCTTTCTATTTGTTTTCTTTCTTCTGTTGAACAGTTCGCTTTTATGCACCATCCTTGCTCTTCCTTCTTTATTTCATAACTTCTTTTCTTGAGTAATTAGATCTGGTCTCCAGGTCATTTCAAATGCTGCCATTTTGTTTTCTATCCCACACAGTGCTCAGGTAATAGGGTACTTGCCCCTGAAGGGCTGGAGGACCTGAGGCCAGCTAACCCTGATTACTGAGAAGCACATCTGGGTATGGATCAGGTGATTTCCCTGTAAATAGCAGCAGACAGCTGCAATGAAGAGGTGATGCGCAGGGAGATCAGAGACTGCTAAGAGTGAGCAGGGTCCAGTAGAGAGGCCTGGAATTTAGAGCTAAGACTCCAGCTAGGCAGGGACTGGGTGTAGCCTGCCAATGCAGGAAAGGCCCCAGGCAGAAAGGCCTGGGAGTAGGAAGAGAAACTTTTGTTTTGTGTTGGATTTTATTGGACTTTAATTTGGGACTTGGAGTTTTATTTTAGGTTTCTTATTTATGTTAATAAACCCAGAACCCACAAAAAAGCCTATGGGTGCAATTTACTAAGAAGTCCAAGAAGGGAAACAAAGTTGAGGGACCACGTGTGGGGCTTCTCTGAGGCCACCTGGAGTTCTGGGAAGTGGCCACACCTTCACAGGTCACCATTAAAAACTCATTTCCGCCCCCCCCCCCCCCACACACATAGAAGATCCAGTTTAATAGCCAGCGAAGTCAAAGGAAGGCATCCATTGACACAAATGGGCATTGGATTAGGCCAATTGTAGTTAAATTTGCTATTGTAGTTGCCACAATCTTTTGTCTAAAAATGGGAATACTGAAAATAGCACAATAAAAGCATGTACTGAGGGGCAGGGAATGCCAAATTTTATAACGGCACCCAGAGCATTAATTTTCCATAAGTGCAACTTCCTGTTAAATCTGCGATCAAACTTGCCAAGACAATCCACCTCTTCCCCCAGACTTTAGAGCATTATTTTCTTGTACTAGATTTTTCTTTTTCAGTGTTAATTTATAACCGCAGACCCTTTATTGTCAGCGGTGTATATAATTTTATCATAGAATGTGCTGTAGAATGAAATTTGCCAAGCCAGGAAGTGGTTGGGTTTGCCTATATTTCTGAAGACCATGTCAGTCAGTTTTAATTTGCACAATGGCAACATGAGCTATTTTGTCCTTATACAAATTGAAAATATCTTTTTTAAAAAAGAGGTGTGATCCTAGAGACCTCTTTGGTAGATTTTGCTGTAATCATTTCTGGCACTTTGGGGAAAAAATGACTGAGATATCAAATGTGGCTAGATAGCTTATTTTGCAATTATTAATTAATAATTAATTAATAATTATTTTGCAAAGAAATTTCAGAAGTATACCCCTTTAAAATTCATTACTGTTGCAGTTTAAAGAGAAGCTCCAGCCTACTGGATAAATAATATGCACTGTGCCATGAAGAGGCAATCTTGAGAAGGTTTTTGAGTTCCACTGCTACTGTGTCCTAGAGAGAAAACAAAACAAAACACCTAAACCAATAACATGTCAAGGATAACAGAAATATGCAGCCTGAACAGAGAGAAACCACATTGTTCTGCATTCCCTTTCTCATTTCCAGGAAAGACAGTCATCAAACCTCTGTACTGTCCTTGCTCGTACCAACAGATTGCTGTTTCCTACACAGAAATTGAAGGGACACTCTGTAAACCCGATTGTGACAATTTGCACAAAGCCTATGCATTGTTTAAAAAAGAAGCCTATCAAATGTATACTCTGCACCAAAGAACAAAGCCTCAATCCTGCTTATGGGCTGGACTGTGCATCCTTACTCATGTGAGCGAACATTGGCTCACACAACTTGGCCTATTGATTTCAGTTGGACAACTCTTGTAACTGCTCGTCAGCGTAGATAAGGATTGCCCAATCTAGCTCTGCGTATTTACCCAGTTCAAATGAGCAGATCCAAAGGTTGGCCCATTTTAAGACTCCAAAGTACAGTGTACATCTTAAAAACTCTATAAAAATGTGTTTTTAAAATCTTCCTGCCTAACATAGCTTCCCCCACCCGTCCTTTTTTTTCCTATTGGTTCTGATAGCATCTTCATAAACCGGATCCAAAGCCCACTGAAAGCAATGGGGGCCTTTCCACTGCCCTCAGTGGGATGTGGGTCAGGACCCATGTAGGCTAAAAATGCTGTTTGAAATATAGTCTGTTTCAACTGGGGTAAACGCATGCAAAGCTTGGAATGGGCGACGGACAGGTGAAATACGTAAATTAATTACACTAAATTAAATACACTGTTATCTGTATAGCTAGAGAGAAGAAGCTGCAGTCCTTCAAGTAAATAACAGCTTGGCTCTCTTTGAGCTGAACCCCAAAACATGCGCAAATGAATGCTGCAAGAAGCCAAGAAACCATAGAGATGTAGTGCTAGCTTGGCCCAGCACATCCACAGATGACTATATAGAGTGCTAACGCCAAGGATCACAAGTAATGTAAGTGAAGGAAGTGCTGGAAGCTGATTGGTAGGTGTGATGTTTGTGTTAAAATATTCTAACCATCTCTCCTAACTTTTATGCCCACCTCAGAGCACTGTTCCATGCTATACAGAGTGTGAACTCCTCAGGCTTTGGAGGAGAAAGGATCAGAGAGCAAGACTTGACCCATACAGTTCCATTCCTGGCCACAACTTTTAGGGTGAACACCTGATCTGAAACCAGGATGGGTCCCTATGTAACTATTTTTCCAAGAAGGATTTTACAAAGTAAGAAACAGTTCCATAGCTAAAGAGTGCTTAGGCTGTTACTGACACTGAGCAAGAGAAGGATAACTAAGCGATGGCATGCACGTTCTGAGTCAAACTGGAAATGTAGGGCATTTGGCCCACTTCATCCTTACCTCCTACTCTTGTGCTTTTAGAGTATGCAAGCACATGGACAAAATGAAAACTGCGACAGTAACCAGCTCAGAGTCCTGCCATCCTTTTTGTATAGAGATGACTGACTGTTTCTTTTTTTTTTTGTTTGGCATCACATTTGCTTAATCTCTAGCCTCCAAATAATAAATCATTCAACAAGATCGTAGTGACTCCATCCTTTGAGTGTCACTTTGCTAAATACCCAAACTGATATAACCAAAAAGGAAAAGAAATTAACATTTGAACCATATTGTTTCTGAAAGGCTGGGAGAGCCATTTTGGGTCCCAACGCTGTTTTAAAAATGTAACTCCTGGACGAAGAAGAATTAGCCCTGAACTCAGTCACCCTGGTTCAGTTTTGCTGTAGGACTGTTCTATATAGTCTGACTGTTTTTAAAGCAAATTGGGGATGAAAAAAATTCTTTCTCATCTCTCTTGGCACTAACTTCACTTAGCATATTTCCTTTTTTAATATGGATCCCATGAGTTAAGCATCCCTACATTTTAAATTTTTGGTTGCATGTACAATTATGTGTTGTAACAGGAAATTTGCTTCCAAGTCTTGCCCTCCACTAATTGTTCATCTTTTCAGTCAATCTATCAATACTCACCCCAAATGCTGCAGTAAATTGAATTTGGGGCTATTAATCCAAAATTCCGAAGTACAATTTAATACTTGTTTTTAAGGGATGCTGCCAATTTGAAATATAGTCAATTAAAAAAGAAATGTTAAAAGTACTTTTAAGTGCTACACCTAACTCTGAGTCCTGCCAATTTTGTACAGATTTGCAATCATGTTTTCCTATTTTTTAAAATATTTTTCCTCCCCTGTTGCTGTGCAAAGGACCCACAGACACAAGGGGAAATGATGAACTAACTGACTATAAAGGGAAACAGTGAAACTGACTATACGCAGCACAAACCAAACAAACTGAAGAAATAGATTCCCTCCCCCCCCCGCCCCAGTTCCCTTGAGTTATAACAACTTTCATTGCTACTAATAATCATAGTAGGTTTAAACAAAATCAGAGAGAAGTGTTTCAGAGTAGCAGCCGTGTTAGTCTGTATTCGCAAAAAGAAAAGGAGTACTTGTGGCACCTTAGAGACTAACCATTTTATTTGAGCATAAGCTTTCGTGAGCTACAGCTCACTTCATCGGATGCAACTCGGATGTAGCTCACCAAAGCTTATGCTCCAATAAATTTGTAAGTCTCTATGGTGCCACAAGTCCTCCTGTTCTTTTTAGAGAGAAGTGTGATTTTGGTTTTGGGGTTAGTGTCTTGAAAAATATGATGTTTTTAAAGAAAACAAAGTAATACTTTCTTCTTCAGTTCTGGAGTTCGTTGTGACACAGAGCTGATAATTTAGGGTTCAATATTTCTTCCATTGAAGTCAGTGGCAAAACTGCCACTGATATCCCCAGTGAGAACTAGCTTTTTTGTAGAAGTAAGAGCAGCAGCAATAGGAATGATAACCGTTTGCCCTGACTATAGCGAAAGTTGCCAAGCCCTTTGAGAAGGTGAGTATTATCATCTCCATTTTACAGACAGGGAAACTGAAGTGCATAGTGAAAGCCCTTAGCTCACACCACAAATTTAAGTCAGAGCCAGGATCGAAGCCAATCCCAGAGCCAGAAGCAGCAACAACAAAACTTCTGACTCTTCCTTGTACGAACCCTAAACCATTCTCATTCCTTAAAAACAATTTCAATCCGTCAAAAGCTCACAATCTTGGCTTTCTCTCAACATTTGATGGTTTTGATGTCCTTGGGTGGGGGGAGACGAAGGTAATCATGTGAGCAGACAAATTCTTGCTGATCACCAAATTGGAACTGAAGTTTCTCTCTCCTTTCCCCCTGTGCTGCATCTCTGTCTCATGCCGTACACTTTTCCTTCCGAGATAGATGAGCTGTTCTTCGGCTGGACACCCTGACCTTTTATGGGTGTTATTCATCCATCTCCATCCAGGCTCTTGCTTCTGCAGAGGTGCCTGCCGTTGGCACCATGGGAAAATTCAATTTTCACCTCCAACCGTAGCGGATGGCAGGCCTCCTCCACAATTAAGGGGACGGTTGTTATTATTTTACCTTTATTAAGCAAGCCCCATCTACTGCTTTCCAGTCTTAGCTTTTACTTACAGTAATCAATGTTTTCAGTGTAACTGGCTGTAATTGTTGGCCAGATATTGAGCCTTCCTGGTGCTTAGCCATAGTGTGTTGCTGTGAAGTGTCTTTCCTATACTTCTGAGACAGATGGGTAATAATACTATACATTAATACCTCCACATTGGTTTATGTGTGTTTGACCATCATGCTAGCATAATTATCTTTCCTCAGTAAAAGCTATTAGAGATCTATTTGGTAGGTTTTACGATCAATAGCTCCTGTGATATTTGTGTAGCAGGCACAGAATAATCAATTGAAGGTCATATAAAGTAAATTACCATCCTCCTGTAATGATTCTTTATTCTAGATGAGAATGGGTTTTATTATTTCATCAGGACAGCCCTCACGATGCATGCTCTTTTCTTTTTTTCTTTTTTTTTAGAAAGAGAGAGAGAGATAAATGTTGTGGGTGTATTTTGAAACATGGTATTAATATCTATTACCTGAGTTTATATTATCGGGTTATTGAATTAGTGGATGCCAAACTTGGAATAATTGTATGTGATTGGTGACACGACTAATAGCCGGTTGTGAGGAAATAGAAGACCTGGCTAGTATGTTGTAGGAGGTGACTTTGCCAAAACCCCTGCCTGTGGATTTAGTGTTAGCATACAGTGCTACTCTGACAGCTCTGGAGATTGGAGTCCCCTGTTTAGCCATAGAACCTGCCATGTGGAGTGTAGCAACATAAGCTTCCCCCATTCAATTCCATCCATGTGCCTCTTCCATGACCTGGAGTGGCCACCTCTAGATGTAAAAGGGTAGCTCAGGCTCCTTCAGTCCTTAGCTTCTCCACTCAGAGAGCTAATTGGCGCCGGCTCTGATGGTGGGATTTGTAATGTGGCAGGTGCCTGTCCACCAAGAACTGAACTAAGAACCACTAACTCATTTCACACAGGCCACAAACTAGACATCAGCTGGCACCACCAACAAAAAACCAGGTAAGATTAGGACAAGTTTTATAGAAGTGAACAGCTTATTGATGAGCCATTCCTCTGACCCATCCAGTGCCATGAGCTTTGTAGGCTCAACATGGTTATTCACTGCTTTATTCAATCATACAGAACAGTTCCTAAAGATGACTGGAAGAGTGCAGCCACCATTCGCTTTCTTAAACATGCCAGAAGGCCTCTTCACTTCACACACAGTACTAGCAATGCTCCATTCTGACTGATATTGTGCTTTAAGTCCTAATATCAAAGGAATTAAATACATCTTGCAAACATGCTTTCAGTAATCATTTGCTGTGGTCTATGTCCCTGTGAAATAGGGATACTTTTAGTCTGATTTCTCTACCTTTAAATGGCTAAGGCCACGGTCAGTGTGCAGAGATAGCAGCCATTTTGTTCTCAGAGTTGCTGCAGACTGTTACAAAGCAGATATACACTGTGCTTTCTCATGGAGAGTTTTTTTTTTCTTCTTTCCTTCTATTGTTTTCCCTGACCTAAAATAAAAATCATGTTAAACTGAAAGTGTGTTCACTTTATGTATGGAAAAGGTTATATTTTCTATTATATGTATTATGGTAGTACCTAGAGGTCATAGATGACATCATGGCCCCAATGATCTAGGCACTGTACAAACACTTGGTACAAGACAGTCCCTGCCCCAGACCTTACAGGCTAAATAGAAGAGACAGACAAAAGGCTACATCTACAGAATGAGCTAAGGGTGTGATTCCCCTGCACGCATACACATACTCGTTCCAGCTCTCATCAAGCTAGTGGAAATATAAATAGCAGTGTAGCGGCATGGCTTAGCCATGCCAAGTACAAACCCACATAGAATCCATGGGTATGCCTCCTCTGCCATTACCCATGCTAAACAGCTACACATACTCACACTAGGGGTATGTCTACACTACGAAATTAGGTCGATTTTATAGAAGTTGATTTTTAGAAATAGATTTTATACAGTCGATTGTATATGTCCCCACTAGGTGCATTAAGTCAGTGGAGTGTGTCCTCAATACCATGGCTAGCATCAACTTACGGAGCGGTGCACTGTGGGTAGCTATCCTACAGTTCCCGCAGTCTCCGCTGCCCATTGGAATTCTGGGTTAAGCTCCCAATGCCTGATGGGGCAAAAACATTGTCAAGGGTGGTTTTGGGTACATGTTGTCAGTCGCCCCTCCCTCCATGAAAGCTATGGCAGACAATCATTTAGCTCCTTTTTTCCTGGGTTACCCGTGCAGACGCCATACCATGGCAAGCATGGAGCCCACTCAGCTCACTGCTGCTGTTGTGAGCATTGTAAACACCTCATGCGTTATCCTAGAGTATGTGCAGAACCGGGCTAAGAGACGCCAGCATGAGGACGATTGTGTTGAGGACATGGACACAGACGTTCCTGAAAGCACGGCCTGTGGCAATAGGGACACCGATTCTGGGCCCAGCAAACAAGCACAGACTGGTGGGACCACATAGTATTGCACATATAGGATGATTCACAGTGGCTGCGAAACTTTCGCATGCATAAAGCCACTTTCCTTTCCTTGAACTTTGTGAATTGCTTTCCCCCACCCTGAAGCGCAGGAATACCAAGATGAGAGCTGCCCTGACAGTTGAGAAGCGAGTGGCGATCGCCCTGTGGAAGCTTGCAACGCCTGACTGCTACCAGTCAGTTGGGAATCAATTTGGAGTGGGCAAGTCTACTGTGGGGACTGCTGTGATCCAAATAGCCAATGCAATCACTGACATTCTGTTATCAAGGGTAGTGACTCTGGGAAATGTGCAGGTCATACTGGATGGCTTTGCTGCAATGCGGTTCCCTAACTGTGGTGGGGCGATAGACGGAACACATATCCCTATCTTGGCACCGGACCACCTTCCCAACCAGTATATAAACCGCAAGGGGTACTTCTCAATGGTGCTGCAAGCACCAAGCACTGGTGGATCACAAGAGACGTTTCACTGACATCAGTGTGGGATGGCCGGGAAAGGTGCATGAAGCTCGCATCCTTAGAAACTCAGGGCTGTTAGAACAGTTGCAAGAAGGGACTTACTTCCCAGACCAGAAAATTACCACTGGGGATATTGAAATGCCAATAGTTATCCTTGGAGACACAGCCTACCCCTTGCTCCCATGGCTCATGAAGCCATACACAGGCAGCCTGGACAGTAGTAAGGAGCAGTTCAACTATAGGCTGAGCAAGTGCAGAATGGTGGCAGAATGTGCCTTTGGACATTTAAAAGCTCGCTGGCGCTGTTTGCTCTCCAGGAAACAGACCTCAGGTTAGACCTCAGTGCAACCAAAATTCCCATTGTTATTGCTGCTTGCTGTGTGCTCCATAATATCTGTGAGAGTAAGGGGGAAACATTTATGGCAGGGTGGGAGGTTGAGGCAAATCGCCTGGTGGCCGATTTTGAGCAGCCAGACACCAGGGTGATTAGAAGAGCACAGCTAGGCACGCTGTGCATCAGAGAGGCTTTGAAAACCAGTTTCATGACTGGTCAGGCTATGGTGTGACAGCTGTGTGTGTTTCTCCTTGCTGCAAACCCGCCCCCTTTGTTGAATTTAATTCTCTGTAAGCCAACCACCCTCCCCCTTTGATCACAGCTGGCAAAGGAAATAAAGCAACTATTGTTTTGAAACCATGCATTCTTTCTTTATTAATTAAAAAAAAAGTGAGATAACTGACAAGTGAGATAACTAACCGGGTGGGGTGGGGGTGCGGGAGGAGGGAAGGACAAGGCCACATTGCTTATTGTAGCCACACTACAAATCAAAGCTGATTGAATGCAGTCTTCTGTTGCTTGGGCCATCCTCTGGAGTGGAGTGGCTGGGTGCCCGGAGCCTCCCCCCCCCCCCCCCGCGCATTCTTGGGAGTCTGGGTGAGGAGGCAGGTGGTTATACAATGGATGCAGTGGGGGTCTGTGCTCTTGTTGGCTTTCCTGCAGCTCCAACAGATGCTTCATCATGTCCGTTTGCTCCCCCATTAGCCTCGGCATCACCTCCTGCCTCTGCTCTTTGCACTCACTTAATGCTTTCCTGGCCTCTGCCACTGAATGCTTCCATGCATTAAGCTGTGCCCTATCAGTGCGGGAGGACTGCTTGAGCTCGGAAAACATGTCATCACGAGTGCATTTTTTTTGCCTTCTAATCTGCGGTAACCTCAAGGATGGAGATAATAGGGGGAGCATAGAAACATTGCACCTATGGGAGATAATAAAGGAGAGTAAAATTTAAGATGATACATTTCTGAGCACAAAAGGGAGACTCTTTCACAGTGAATCAAGCAATTCACAGCACACAGCACATGTGCTTTAGGTACAAGGTCACATTTTGCCTTTTATATTGAGTGCCTGCCAGTATGGTGACACATCACACACAGCTGGGCAACAGAATTCAGTTTCCAGGCAGCCATGGTAAGCTTTTTGGTACACGGGATTGGCTTCTTCCACCTTCATAACATGTGGGAATGGTTTCAAACTGCAGCTCCATCCTTTCCCATAGCAAGCAATGCCGGTTGGGTTTCACATTTAAAAGGAGGGGCTGCAGTTTTCAGGTGGATGTGCAGCACACACCTCCCCCCACCCCACCGCATGGCTATTCTCCGGGATGATCCCTTTTAGCCAAGTGCAAACAACCCAGCATGAACGCGGTCCTTTTACTATTCCCTTACAAAAATTCCCCTATTTCAACCAGGTGACCATGAATGATATAACTCTCCTGAGACTAACACAGAAAGATAAAGACTGAATGTTGCTTGAATGTGACCAAAGCCCAGGACCATTCGCTGCCATGCTTTGTGCTGCAATGATTCCAGACTACTTGCTATTGGCTTGGCGTGGTAAAGCGTCCTATCGTGGAGGACGAAATAAGGCAGCCCTCCCCAGAAACCTTCTGCAAAGGCTTTCAGAGTACTCCTGGAGAGCTTCATGGAGATGTCCCTGGAGGATTCCCGCTCCATCCCCAGACACATTAACAGATTTTTCCAATAGCTGTACTGGCCGCGAATGCATCCCAATTCTTCAGGGCAAATCAAACATTAAACACTATTGCTTTTAAACCCTGTACTGTAGTTACAAATGTGCACTCACCAGAGCTGCCTTCTCTGGCTTCAGTGTTGGGGATCCCGCCTTGGGAGGGTATGGGATCCAAGGTGATGAAAAGGTCCTGGCTGCTGGGGAGAACGGATTCACCGCTTGCCTGCTGCGCATTCTCTTCCTCCTCCTCCTCCTCATCCACAAAATCCTCCTCCCTGTTGCATGAGACTCCCCCCTTGCAGGTGTCCATGGACAGTGGTGTCATAGTGTTAAGGTCCCCCCCTAGAATGCCATGCAGCTATTCATAGAACCGGCGTGTATGGGGCTCTGACCTGGAGCGACCGTTTGCCTCCTTTGTCTTTTGGTAGGCTTGCCTGAGCTCCTTAACTTTCATGTGGCACTGCTGTGTGTCCCTGTTGTAGCCTCTCTCCACCATGTCCTGTGCAATTTTGGCATATATATTAGCATTTCTTCTTTTTGATCAGAGTTTGGCCTGCACAGATTCTTCTCCCCATACAGCAATCAGATCCAGTGTCTCCCTTTCGGTCCATGCTGGAGTTCGTTTGCGATTCTGGGGGGACTGCATCGTCACCTGTGCTGCTGAGCTCACCACGCTGACCAAACAGGAAATGAAATTCAAAATGTCCAGGGGCTTTTACTGGGTACCTGGCTAGTGCATCGGAGTTCAAAGTGCTGTCCAGAGCGGTCACACTGGAGCACTCTTTGATAGCTCCCGGAGGCCAATACTGTCAAATTGCATCTGCACTACACCAAATTCGACCCAGCAAGGTCGATTTTAGCGCTACTCCCCTTGCCGGGGAGGAGTACAGAAGTCGATTTTAAGAGTCCTTTAGTCGACGGAACAGGGTTGGTTGTGTAGACGAATTCATTTTTAAATTGACCTAATGCGGCTAAATTCAACCTAACCCCATACTGTAGACCAGGGCTAGATAAATGAGAGAATAGTAAGCTAATGAAAGATATGGAAATAAAAACCCAGTCTCTTGTATCCCAGTTCAGTGCTTTATCCATTGGACCACACTGCCTCTGGGAGCACAATAATAAAAAGACACAATATATTCCAAGTTCAGCTTTGATTTTGATGTATCCCTGTGGGCTACAACACTACACTGCCATCTATAGATCTGGTATATCGTTATAGTGATGTTATAGTACAACCAGGATCTTAATGGCCCCTGCCCCAGTTTTTATTCTCTGTGTACAGGTAGATTGTCCCTTCCAATTCAATCACACACAAGATAAGCAGGAGTTCATAAATGTGGCATTCACACAAACTCTTCCATTTAGCAATGAAAGATAGATGTGTTGCTCTTTGTCTAATCATGTCTGGCAGGCTCTGTGTTCTTAAATCCAGTCCCTGGAGGATCACAGCCTGCCTCAGGAAGGGGGAGAAAAAGGAAGTCTCTAAAACTTATAGAAAGAAGAAAACATTGAAAAAGAGAGAACAGAGAGCTGTCTATGTAGGTGATAATATGGTTCTCATTATCATAGTATCTGAGTGCCTCATAGTCATTAATGGAGGGGTTCCTCACAGCATCCTTGTGCGATTGATAAGTGTTATGCCCCTTTTACAGATGAGAAAACTGAGATACGTGGTAGATTAAGTGATTTGCCCTAGATTACACAGTAGATCTGTGGTTGATGCAGAGATTGAACTGTGATCTCTGGGGCCATACCCACTAGATCATCTTTCCTTCCTAGACAGTGCCTGCAATAAAATAACCTTTTCAGAGTAGTTTGCAATGATATAACTTGGGGATATCTTAGTCTAGTTGCTGATAGATAGATAGGTGTCCCTTTCCTGTAGAACATAACTCACTTATATATATAGTCTCAAACGATTGGCAAATTTTGTCAAAAACAAACTTCTGACAAAGAAACAGAACTGAAATGTCCCAAAGATATTTGTGAAGGTGATTTTTATTGTTAATAGTAATAAACAAAGAATGATCTTGTGGCTGAAGCATAGGACATGGGAGTCAGAAGGTTTTTTGGTCCCTGGGCCACAGATTTCCTCTATAAACCAGACAAGTAAAGTCACCCCTTTGTGCCTCAGTTTTCTCATCTGTGAAATGGGAATAATAACACCCATTTTTTTTAAAAAAAGGCCTTAATGTCTTTGGATGAAGAGCTCTACATATGTATAGTGTTACCATGAGTCTTGCACTTTTTTCAAGCATTACCTTTCAGTAAGAACAATGGAAAACATGAACCGTTAAGATCCAATACTCCTTTAGCCTCTAGTCTTGTACCATAATGTATTACAATATAGCTATATTTAATTCCAGCTGCATGGCTGAGTGGGCCCAAGGGCAACCTAACAAAGAAGAAAAGGGACCAACATAACAACCAAGCTGCCAAGGCCCCAACTTGCTGGAAGGTTATCAGTACTATATGACATCACTTTCCACATGACTTCAATCAGTGACCTTCTCCTCCTCCTCCCGCTCCTCCAATTTATTTTTTAAAAAATGATGAAGCTGCTTATGCCACACAGAAAGAAAAAACCATTAGCTGAATCTAACCCAATGTGCTGCACAAACAATAATAACTGAAACAAAGCTAGCAGGAAACGTTTGCACACAGCATCTGTTATGATCACATAACCACCAGACAGATGTTTAAGCCCAACTGCTAACAGTTGTATGTTTGAAAGAGGGAGAGATCCCATTTGGATTCCCCCCCACCCACCCCATTTATTTATTTATTTTAAAAAAAGGGGGGGGGGAGATTTTCTCAGCTGCAGGAATCAGTTTTTTTCCCCTCTCTCTTTTGCCCCACGTTCACCTCCAGCAGTTGGAGAAAAGTTGTAGTGCGGCCTCTTACAAAGAGGAGAGATTGAGAGCTGTGTGGTCGGCTAGTGTACTGTCTTTTTCGAGCATAGGGACCAGCGCTCAGCTACCCAGAAGACTCATTAAATAATTTTGATCAGAGGAGGTGAAGGGAAGCCCACACATGAAACAAGTTTGGTGGTCTCAGCCAAGTTCCTGCTGAATGAGGCCGAAGTTTCCCAGCACCACCCCGGATTCCATCAACCTCCGTGAATTTCATCTCCAAACATGAAAACAAACTCATTAGCTCTGAATTGCTCTGTGAGGGTCACAGAAAGATGTCAGCTTTTTGTGTGGCCTTTTCCATTTCGCAAACAGCTTAGACACCCAAGAAAGGAAAGATTTGAGCTCTTCATTGTGCATTGTGGATTATTTTAGTGATCCTGGCAGGACTTGATGGAGATTCATGCAGCTGGGAGAGATGTATTGATAATGATATGTTGCACTTCTGTAGCACCTTCCATTCAAGATTTCTCAAAGAACTTTACAATCAGGAATGAATCAGTCTTTACACATCTCTAGTTAGGTAAGTAACTGTCATTGGATTAGTAGGTAACCGTTGCAATCAGCAAGACTAGCCCAGGGTGCTAACCTGCAGTCAGTGGGTCTGGGTTCAGTTCCTTTCTTGCCAAAGACTTCCTCTGAGATCTTAGGCGGGTTACTTAGGTGCAGCTCCTCAAAGGTATTTAGTCACCTAACTCCCATTGATTTCAAAGGCTTTAGTCTTTCTGTGTTTTAGTTTCCCATCTCTAAAATGGGGATAATAGCATTTCCCTACCTCCTGGGTGTGTTGTGAGGATAAATACGTCAATGATTGTGAGGTGCTCAGATCGTATGCTAATAGGGGCCAGATAAGAACCTGAAATAGAGAGATTATCCCATGTGACATGAAGGGAAATTGAGGCACAGAGATGTGAAGTGATTTACCCCAGGCTTTATGTCAGTATCAAAGCTGGGAAAAGAGTCCCAAATCTGACAATTCTCCTCCCTTGGAATTGAAGTGGAAAATGTGTGAATGATGACAAAGAAAGTGAGTGTGTCCCTGTGCACCAATATGCGTGTCTTGTCTCTGAGTATCAGCTGTGGAATCAGAAGAGAAAATAAAAACCCAGGTCTTCCAAGACTGAAAAAGAGACTTATTGAGCGTTATTAAGGTAAATAGAAATGAGCCAGAAAACTATTTGGATCTGGTAGGCTGACTAAAGAGAGAAAACCAGGCAGCTGAAATAAGAAAGGGTTAAATAAATCCATTCTCCTGTCTGTGTGTTCGTACTGTGCATAGGAGAAATGCATTCACCTATGACATCCTCTGGCCAAAATAAAAAACAAAACCCAACCAACCCTGCCCACAGTGAGGACAGTTGTCCCTGTAGATTAGGAATATCCATCTTAATGTGCAACTTCCGCTGCACGGGTCAAAATTGCCAACAGCTTTAATGGGAGAAAATGCTCTGTTGACTCATTCATTTCCACGTTTTGTTCCTGCTGCTAGACGGGATATCCTGGAAGGTGGCGAAAAGGGAGGGAAAGCCGGCACTATATCAGTTTATGATTGACCATTATTATTATTGTTGTTGGGGTTTTTATGTTTGGGTTTTTTTTCACTGTTTTAAAGTTTGTCTACAGCAATTCTTGTAACTGTTTTTTTCTTCCCTTCGAGTGGTAAAAAATCACATCTCCTCGCTTGTCCAGCGAGGCCTGGCTCTGGCAAACAATAAATGGTGATATATTGATAAATGCTGCCTTAGGTCTCTCTGCAAT